>NC_140508.1:42853065-44168065 GCF_964339955.1 Pipistrellus hanaki
CTTCATTCAGGATGCAATGTCTTGAAAACAGTGAAGACCATCTACAGAGATGGACAAAAGTAGGTTTATAGTTGTGAGCATGAGAAAGAGTTTATTCTTGTATTATGGGCTAATTTGTATTTTTCCATATGAACAACTGTAAACCTACCTTTGCCCACCCTGTACATTTGTGTCCCTGAGGTGGGTGATTCTGTCTGTCCACTTGGGTAGACTATAGTGATAGGCTGTTTAGTTAAGTATTAGACTAGAATAGACGTTTCTGTAAAATTATATTTTAGGTGTGATTAACATGTAAGTCAGTAAACTTCTAGCTTCAAGAGCTGTGAAACTATAGATGTCCCTTCTCTGAGCCTCCCAGGCTGGGGTGCTTGTTATGGCAGCCTTAGGAACTAACTCACACTCCTACCTACAGTGCCCTCAAACTCATGCACGACATGCAAAGGGATGGGCTGCAGGAGGCACCCGTTGCGGTGCCAAAGGTTTAAGAGCAGAGCAAGGTCATGAGTGTGCACCTTCCCTAGGTTACTCCAAAAGTCAGCAGCCAGCACCTTACCAAATACATTTAGGACAACCAACCTATAGGAATCAAGGATTTTTAAAATAAAAATGACATTTTTATAAAAGTGACCTCAGAGACTGAGAAGTTCAACAAATAATCATCAGAATTTTGATACTAGGAATATCTAAGACACAATACGTGTATAATAGACTAATTGACTAGCACAATAGGATTGGCATAAGCAGAAGAACTTGAAAATGAGGAGAGCCCCACCAGTGTGGCTCAGTGGTTGAGTGTTGACCTATGAACCAGGAGGTCACAGTTTGATTTCCAGTTAGGGCACATGACAGTTGTGGGCTCAATCCCCAGTAGGGTCTGTGTAGGAGGCAGCTGATCAACGATTCTCTCATCATTGACATTTCTCTCTCCCTCTCCCTTCCTTTCTCTGAAACCAATTTTTTTTAAAAAAGTGAGTAAATGGAATGTTGACTAGATGACCCTCATAGAATCTTGTTAATAAGTTTTACTTAAGTCAATTGCATAGTTTTCATTTCTTTTATGTGCCTTCACTGTATTCTTAACCGATGCTTTGCTAGTCATTTGTAAAGACCTGAGTGAAAACAGTTGGAATCATCTGGAAGACTGGACCCAACTTACTTTGGTGGCTGCAATCCTAATGCTCCAGGAGGGCAATATTGGATGAGAACCCTTCTCACCTCACACAGGTGGGTTTCTTCTCCCTATTCTCACCTTTGTTTTATTTCTATATATTAAGTTATAAACTACATACAGTAAAATTCACTTCAAAGTGTATACTATCTGCAAATTTGGGGGATGTACACCTTCAGTAACTACACTCACAAGACAGAACACTTCCATCTTCCCAAGTTCTCCCCTCATGTCCCTTCCACTCCAGGCCCAGGCAACTATTCATCTGTTTTCTGTTCCTGTAACTTCGTCAGTGAGAATGTCACATAAATGGAATCACACTAAAGGTGGCAGCCTTTCAGCATTTGGATTTTTTTTTTTCACATAGCATAATGCATTTGAGATCCATTCATGCTCTTGTGTGTACCCACAGTCCCTCCCTTTAGTGCTGAGCAGTATTCCGTGGTGTAGATGTATGCCATGGTATAGATGCAACACAGCTTTATACATTCCTCATATGAAAGACACCTGGCTTGCTTCCAGTTTGGGGAGGTGGCAAAAGCTACTGTAATCATTTGCACACCAGTTTTTGTGTGAAACCAAGTTTTCATTTTGGGTAAATATTCAGGAGTGGAATTTTGGAGTCAGATGATGGATGCATGCTTAACTTTATAAGAAAATGTCCAAGTGTTTTCCAAAATGCTGGACCATTGAAATAGTTGTTTTTAAAGGACGTTTTTTTGTTGTTATTTTTTAACTACATGGGATCTACATTACCCTTGACATTCAGGAAAAGATTAAAGTCAGTTGGTAAACAATGTCAGTGAACAGCTTCATTAGAAATGGGGAAGGCTGTCAAAAACCATAACATTTACGACTGAGGCAAAAAGCAAATGGAGCAATGCTGTAAGTGGACAGAGGCTAAGTGAAGATGAAATGCTACTTCTTTCTGCCTCTAGTTTGCTTTTGATTAAATGTGGGACTAAATCACTCTCGCTCCTCCCCTGCAGTGATGAGCTGGGAGTGGAGCCAGGACATGGTTCTTACCCTGGAGGTCCCTGCCTGTACACCCTCCCACCTGCCGCTCTCACCACTGCTTCTGTTTTGGTGCCAAACAGTGAGTGATCACTTCAAAAGAACTGAGAATGTGAAACGCATCCATCTGTGAAGAGCTCCTGCGTGTCTCACCCAGACAGCCTCTTCCCCTGAGAGATCTGCCTCTTTGGAAGTGAGGATTCCAGCGGCTCTCTGGAGTGCTTTTGCCCCACCTGAAAGAGGTTTTTTCCTCACTGCTTCCTAATCACTATTTCTCTCTGAGCCTGATTCCAATCACGGATGTGCCTCCGTGTGCAGGACCAGGAGAAATCCCGGTAGTAAGTCCAAAGGCCAGCTGGCTAGGACACAAAAGAAACAAATCTGATACCCTTGTTCCTTCTCTGAATGGTCCTCCTGTGAACCTGTGTTTGTGGAAAGCAGGAGTTTAGCAATTCTGAATTCTGGATCTGGAAGTGGTGGGGAGAGGCAGAGTTTGAGAGAGAAAGGTGTGAGCATTAAGGACATGTGCAGGCCACTGCATACTCAGGGAGAGAAGGGGTTATAGGGTCACCGGGCAGAGCAGCCCTACCTGGGGGGTTGTTTTAAGTCTCTGGGCAAAGGCTTCAGCTCGAGCTGGTTTTCGCTCCAACAAAAGCGAAGTCTGGCAGGGCAGTGGGTTCAAATATTGACTCAATAAAGGGAAAGCCCCCTGGAAAGACACAAGGGACCAGCTTAAGCTGCCCTTGATTGATGGCACTTCTGTTATTCCCCAAGCTCTAAAGCTAAATCATCAGAAATCTACCCAAAGGTCTTCCATCACATTTGTTGAAAATAGGCTCAAACAGGTTTGCCATACGGAAAGAAGTGTTCATAAGACTTAGGGATTTTAAAGGATCAATTCTACAGGCGTCTATGAATAAATGTGAGCAAGGGCTTATATAATTCAAGCCTGTGCCCACACACATGCCATGTATCTTCTTGGAAAAACATGCAGAAAAGTCAGCAATTGTAATATTGCTATGTCAACCTAATTTTGAACAGATGTAAAAAGGAAAAAAATCAATGATGTGATTTATTTGACTGAAGGAAGTGGTCACCCAGAGAGCCAATGTACAGAGCTGTAGTGCTTTCGCTAGAAGATACTTGCTTTATTATTAAGAACATGAAGAAAAGCACAATACAAATAGCTTAATAACAGATTAATTCCAGCCTCATTGACAAAAGTCTAATCACTGAATCTTAGACTCTCAGAGATAAGATTTCTTTTTTTTTTAAAATATATTTTATTGATTTTGTACAGAGAGGAAGGGAGAGAGATAGAGAGCCAGAAACATCGATGAGAGAGAGTCATCGATCAGCTGCCTCCTGCACACCCCCCACTGGGGACATGCCCACAACCAAGGTACATGCCCTTGACCAGAATCGAACCCGGGACCTTTCAGTTCCCAAGCCGACGCTCTATCCATTGAGCCAAACCAGTTTCGGCTCAGAGATAAGATTTCTTATTCAACTTCCCTCAAAACACCAGAATCCCCTCGGCAAGAGCCTCACAGGTCATTCATCTTTTTGTGACAACTTCTGAATCTCTTTTGATAACTGCTGTTAACTGAGTATCTTGCAAATGCACTGATTAGCCTCCATATTTGTTTAAATTAGCTAGAAAAGCAAAAATAAGCAACAGTTTTATAGTACCATAAATGCAGGAACCAGATCATGTACCTGATAAACATTTCCCAAGAATGGCTTTCTCAAGCTTGGCTGCATGCTGGAATCCCAGGGACCACTGAGACAGATCCCTGGTCCCCCTCTCAGAGATGCTCATTTAAATGCTCCGCTCTGTTACCCGGGCAATGGGCCCTGTAAAGCTCCTCAATGTACAGCAGAAGCTGAAAACTACCAACCCAGGACAATGCTACTGGGACCACGCTTCATAAAACACTTGTCAACATTCATAACGATGTAACACCACCTCCCAAAACACCTCATTTCAGGATCCTCATTGTTCCCCACACTGTGTGCTATGCCACCTGCTAAGCCAACAGAAAGAAACGTGCAGGTTCTTACTGTATCAGAGAGCCCTGTCAGTGAGACCCGTCTGGGACTGTCCCTGAGCAGCAGCATTTGATTCCCTGTCCAGGAATTTCTAATTATTTTACCAGCACGCATGGACCCGACTCTTCCCTGCTACAAAGGAACATGCCTGCATATGCTGAGCCACCAGTACCTGCCTTCACTGAACATCTGGTGACCCTGAGCCCCTGGAGAGAGAAAGATGCCTCCAGCATCTGAAGACAGGAGATTAAGAGCCTAAGAAAAAAACCTACCTGAAGTTGTTATATTTTTCATGATTTGAGGAGAGCAAATCACATCTGATTTGAATATAATTTTTTTTTCAATGGAAAAAAAAAAGTAAACTCTCCTGAAAGTCTAAGAAGGTGAAGCCAGTTATCAAATCTTTTTTTTAGAAAGGCTCAGGATTAGAAAACCCTGGACACAATTTAGTTCCACATTCTCATCTGTGACATTGAGTCATGGAGTCCCAAAACATAGTGACTTGTCCAAGGTATTGTCTGGTGACTGGGCCAGGACGAAAGTGGGGACCCGGTGACATGTGGGTGCCTTTTCCACTGGACTATGTACTTGCTTCCAACTTCCAGTCCTTGCTGGGATGCTGTGTGATCTCTTAGGGACCCGGGAATTCTGAAGTGTCCACAGCGTGCTGGCCAGACCCGGCAAAGCCTGGCTGTGATTCTATCCATCCCTGCGTGCTTTCCATTTGGAGCTGCCTTAAGGGCAAGTGAGAGGGGGCACCAGATCTCTGTGCCATTTCCTTTGGCAAATTTTATTTATTTCCTTTAATCTGAGCAACAGTTGCCAACACATCTGAAATGGATGTGACAGGTTTTCATACCTCACTTAACACCCAGAGGAAGCCGAGGAGAATGCTCGCTGACGGGAGAGATGTCAGCTCACCCAACAGGCTTTCTATTTCCTGTGGGAAATGTTCAAGGCACTCCCACTCATGTCTCCTCAGCTTTCTTGAGAAATCCCAAAGTAACAAACATTGGATATGAGGAGAAGGAGTTATGCCCAAGGGTAGTTAACAGACCCCAGCTTGCAGATGCCCAGATTCACTGGGTAACAAAGAACACTCTTGTTTCAAGTGTTTAGAAATACCCATGGTCGCTACCATTTGGGGAAACCTAAGGAAAATTGGGGTTGAATAGGACTTTCTGGACCCTCCAAATACCTTAGGACATTCTCAGCTTCAGTATTATTGACATTTGGATGCTTCTTTGTTGGGGGCACACTACAGGACATTTAGTAGCATCCCTGAACCCTATGCGTTAGGTGCTAGTGGCAGCCAGCCTCGGTTGTTGACGTCCAGAAATGTCTGCAGACATTGCTAACAGTCCCCAGCACCCAGTTGAGAAGCACTGCATGAAAGTGTCTTATCCAACCCCGTCTGCAGCTCATTTAATATTGTAGATTTCCTATCCTTGTCTTGTGCTAATAATAACCCTCCTTGTCACATGGGCCAAGCCTGAAGATTAAATCAGACAGTGAGGAAAATGGAGGGTTACTGTCTTACCGAAACATATCTTCCACTCACAAAACCTCTGCACTCAGTTAACTGATCTGCTTCTGTTCCTCATGTTACGATTCTCTTCCCTTCCTTCTGAAAACTCTCTTCCCTTGTCTCCAACAGCTAAGTCCCACCCACTCTCTAAGATCCAAGTCAAAAGCAGCTTCTCAAATGGGGCCTTTCTTCATCACCTCTCCTTCCTTTCTCTTTCTTATACTTTCTGTTGAACTTTGATTCTTATGGGGAACAGAAAAACTGCATCGTGACCCAATACAATGTGGGCTGCATTGACTTTTCATGATAGGATCTTAGTGTGTTAGACCTCAGAGCTTATGGTATCCATGCCTGAGGCTTTACCTGCCTTACTGTGATCACCAGACCATGATGCTAATGCCAAGTACTTGATAAGGAAAAGCTGGAGCAGAAATGTGCTTTGTGCAAAAAGAAGGAGAGTTTGCTCGGAGACTCTCAGCAGAGACTGAGGCAAAAAACACTGTTGGCTTAAGATGTAAGGCTCTTCCTCTCAGCACCTCGTGTGCCCTGGAGCATCAAGGAAGGAAGGAGCTGCTGAGGCATGGGGCTAAAAGATCAGTCCCCAACAGCCAAGGAGTGGCCAGCAGCGCCCCAGCCACACATCCCCACACCCATGCCCTGGATTAGGATGGCCTTTTGGACTCACATTCTATCCAGTTCATTGGAGAAAGTGAATTCTCTTTTCCAACCAGCTAAACACACATACTAAGTCTTCTAGCTGAAAAGTGCTTATGTACTTTTTGTGAGGGAAAACGTTAAGCTTTAAGGTGAATACTATCCATTTTTAGGCTAAATTTTAAACTGCACGGATTCATCACCTGAACTCAGCACATGGATGAGTTCTCCCAATTAAGTATCTTCATTAAATTGAAATTTCTGCTTTCAGCGATAATTGTATGTCCATAGAAAAAACATAAAACACACAAGCTTTCCCTAAACTTTCTAAAGATATAAAATTGAAGACTCTCACAGATGAAAGGGAACTTCAACTCTCTAGATGTCCATTTTAATGTTCATTATATCAAAAATGTCTCCCACACACCTAACCAAAAATTGTTTCCTGTGAGGGTGGAGGGCAAAACTGTTTCAGGTAAGAGGCTCAGGAGACAAGAATGTGCTCCATCCTTTGGTTTAAGGTTATCATTATCCACCCTGCAGCCAATGCCTCTTTTCTAAAGAGCTCTGTAACAAATTTCCCTTGGGATATATCACTTAGCAACCAAAGGCCATCCCTAAATAATAGCCAACTGCCTTGTACCCTCACTGACCTTTAGGACGACTGAGTCAAAGCAGAGAGCTTCCCACACAGAAAAGGTCAATTATTTGGTTCCAAGTGTGTCATGGGCTTCATGCTCCCTTGGAACCTTCCAGCAAACTCAGGGCCTTCTCTGTATAAAGCCTGAGAGAATCCGCTCAAAAGACAACTTTGATTGATTAGTCACTCTTTGCTCAGACCAGCGAGCAAGTGGTTTCCTACCACTGCAAGGCAAAGAATCAAAACTCAACACATATGTTCTGTCTGCTGCCATTTCTCAGAGCTGCATGCACTGTGGACCACACCCCTCCTGGCAGTCTGGGCCTGAGCCACACTGGCTTTCTTTCAGCTTCTCCAGCATGCCACGTTTCTTCCAGCCACTCAGCCTTCCAACGTGCTGCTTCTGCCACATGGAACAGACCCGGCTCACCCTTCATTTCTCATAAATGTCACCTCCAGGAAACCTTCTCTGATGCCCACTCCTCTCCCAGGTCGCTCATATAAACACTCTCATCTCAACGAAATCTCCTAAATACCACTTCCTACAATGTAATTTTACATTTATTCAGTGATTGTTTGATTATTATTTGCCCCTACCCTATATACTCCTGAAAACAAGGAGTCACAAAGGTCCTGGTGAGGATACGGAGTTTGTTGGGTTTTGCTGCCTCTAGGTCCCCAACTCCAAGGTCAGGGCCTGATGCATCAGAGAAGGCCAGAAAATAACTGGTGGGTGAGTGACTTCTGAGTCAAACCCATTAAAATTTGTGGAGAGCAGATTCTTTAAATTCTAGCTTCTCCAATTAGAAGTGGAAGAGTAGGGAAATGTCTTGTTTTGCTAAGTGTCAACAAAATAACTCGTTAGCCATCATAAACTCACGTGGGGGTAAAAGCTACAAACAGACACAGCAAATGCCTGGCACCATAATTCATTTCTCACCTAGCATCACATTCCTCATCATGTGTCATGCTTGTGCCTTTTGTTAAGTGTGTGCAACTACCTTACACTATACATGCTGGCTCCCATTTTCTTTTAAAAATAAGGTAAAAGGAACTGCTTAATAAAGGAAGCATATATTAGATAAATAGCTTATTGCTGACAGCACCAAGAGCAAGTGTTATAACCCACATTAAAAAAAAATCCTATATAATAAAGAGCTAATACTCTAATTAGACCAAACAGCAGAACAGCCATCTGGAAGCTGGGGCCGCAAAGGTTGGCCGAGGCGGGCAGGGCCGAGGCAGGTGGGGATGTGAGGGCCCAGCACCTTGCACGAATTTTGTGCATTTGGCCTTTAGTATTGATATAAGATTCCAAAGACAAAAGCAAATAGAATCTAATGTCTCATTTAAAAATAACATACCACGGTCAACTGTATTTAGGAAATCCCAACTAAGATATATCAATACTTCAGGAATGTTAGGTTCAATAGTAGGAAATGCATCAACAAACATAGCATATGAACAGATCTAGGATATGATCATATGAAGGATCATAATTTCCATAGTGGTAAAGAAAAAGTCTGACAAAATTCAACACCCATTCTTGATTTAAACACACATATACACACTCACAGATTGGTGCTCAAGAAAACAAGACTCGATGGACATACAGCTTAGGCCTAAAACCACCATGTTATTTTACAAATTTCTTTTTTTAAATATATATTTTATTGGTTTTTTACAGAGAGGAAGGGAGAGGGATAGAGAGTTTGAAACATCGATGAGAGAGAAACATCGATCGGCATAAGCCCCTCCTGGGGATGTGCCCGAAACCAAGGTACATGCCCTTGATCGGAATCAAACCTGGGACCCTTGAGTCTGCAGGCCGATGCTCTATCCACTAAGCCAAACCGGTTAGGGTTTTAACAAATTTCTTAATGGAGAAACATCAGAGGCATTTCCACTATGGTCAGGAACAAGGCACAAATGCCATCTCCACTACTATTTGACATTAACATTATTCTATTTAGCCAATTCAACTAGACTAGAAGAAATCAGAGACATCAAAATTAAGAATTAAAATTATCCTGTGTGCAAATGATATGATACTATACCTAGAAAAACTAAAAGTTTTTTAAAATCTCAACAGTAAAAAGATATTAGTTAAGTAACATGTAACATAGCTACTTAAAAGGTGAGCTTGGTGAGAAATTTGCAAAGTTTATATGAAGAATATTTTAATATTACCTTTGGAAGACAAAAAAGTACACTAGAACATAGATGACATTCCTTGTCCTTGGACAGAATGACTAAACACACAGATGTCAATTCTCCTTAATTCACCAATTTCAATAAAATTACCAACTCAAAAAAAAATCAGAACTTTATTATTATTATTATTATTATTATTATTATTTTACTGATTTTTTACAGAGAGGATAGAGAGAGGGAGAGGATAGAGAGTTAGAAACATCGATGAGAGAGAAACATCGACCAGCTGCCTCTTGCATACCCCCTACTGAGGATGTGCCCGCAATCAAGGTATATGCCCTTGACCAGAATCTAACCTGGGACCTTTCAGTCCACAGGCTGACGCTCTACCCATTGAGTCAAACCGGTTTGGGCAGCACTTTTTTTGTTTTGTTTTGTTTTAATGGGTCTAGACAAGATGACATTAAAGTTCATATGGAAAGACAAACATGAAAGAATAGTTAAGAAAATACTAAACAAGAAAAGCTTGGGTAGGGGATGAGAGGGACTAGCCCTGTCAGACAGTAAACATAAAACAAAGTGTTGAAGATTGAAAGAGAATTTGAATTAAAAATGAGCATATTCTAGAGTTTTGGAAGGCACAGGTGTGTGACAGAATTATGAAGAAATGCAAGAAAGTATTAGGATAGTAGTTATTTTTGGAGGGATGGGAGGTTTGTATTTTAGGGTGTGGTACATGGAGAGACTTCTAGGTGGCAGACAGTTATATTTCCTGACCTGGGTTGTGGCTACAAAGCTTTCTGTCTTATATTAGGGTGCACAGTTGTTCTCAGTGGTATTCTATGTCATATAGTATTTTATTTTACAATAGAAAACCCTTTGAGAAAAGACTCCATGCATGGCCATTTCTCAGCTGTCCTTGGCATGCTTATCTGTGGGCATCCTTACATCTCTAGCATTTTTCTGCCACTCAGTACAACTGTGCAACACATGCCTTCCATTCAGTGTCGCGTGATCACAGAACATATTCTAATTTTCAGATTAGCTTAAAAAAATGAATAAAAAGCTTTAAGTATTGCCAACAAGACTTTTGTAATACATTCCAGTACCAACTATAAATTCTAAATTGTTTGCCCTATCAGCTGTTTTAAATTAGCCACATTGCCATCCTCCCTCAATAACACAATGAAAACAAAAAATGAAAATATAGCCTCATTTTCTTAAGAGTAAAAAAGCAAAAAGGTAAAAGAAGCCTAGTGTGCTTACATAAGACAAGGCCTAAAATTTTGGGAACTCACTGGACACATTTATAATCTTTGTAATCCCAGCTGTAGGCAGTTTGGCTGCAGTATTCCAAAGATTCTTGATTTGTGCTGACATTTGAACACTTAAAAACATTTGGGGAGAGAGGGAAAAAGCAAACTCAAGGCTGTTCACATTATCCAACATGTATCAGTTAGTTGTGCAAACTGTGACTAAGTCTGGTACACAGCTGTCAACTCAATTGGTCACTGGAGGCGGCATCCTTCGGTCCAGAAAAAGAAAAGCCACAATGGCTTTGTGGGTACCTGCAGGGGCACCATTTCACAATGGAATGGGAGTCTCATTCCAGTGGCAATGTCACATTCATGCTCACCTTGCACATTTGAGAACCATGGCCCCTCGTAAACCCAGGCAGAATGACATGGGCTCCCTCTTCTGTCACCATCCTAGGACTGTGGATGGCAAACTGCGGCTCTCGAACCACATGCGGCTCTTTGGCCACTGTCCTAGCCAATGGTCGGAAAACTCATTAGTCAACAGAGCCAAATATAAACAGTACAATGAATGAAATTTCTTTAGAGAGCCAAATTTTTTAAACGTAAACTTCTTCTAATGCCACTTCTTCAAAATAGACTCTCCCAGGTTGTGGTATTTTGGGGAAGAGCCACACTCATGGAGCCAAAGAGCCGCATGTGGCTTGTGAGCTGCAGTTTGCTGACCTTGGTCCTACGCTATCTACTGAAGGCAGGGGAAATGACTGCTTCAGCAGAGCCCAGGCAGCTGCGGTGACCTCCTGAAAAACTCATGCTCTCTCTGCAGGGTTCCTGCTACCTTCAGGCCCCAACAAAGGCCAATTTGATCTCTATCCTCCTCCTTAAGGATAAAATAGCCATTGAAAATTACCCCAACATCTTCCCTATGTCTTTTTTCTATCTGTGCAAGTGAAGATGCTAGGGTGGTTCTGGACAATTTGTGTGTTAAGATGTTAAAAAATGTCCCACTTCTGGGTATTTACCCAAGAGAACTGAAATCAGGATCTTGAAGAGATAGTAGGTCTCCTATGTTCACTGCAGCTCTAATCAGAATAACCAGGATGTGGAAACAAACCTCAGTGTCCTCGAATGATTGGTAAGGAAAATGTAAATACACACAGTGGAATACTGTTCATCCTTAAAGATGAACATCCTGTAACATGTGACAACCTAGATGAACCCTGAGGACATTATGTAGAGTTCAAAATAGTTCAGTGATTTACTGCGAGAAGGGATGGAGGGAAAGATGCTTGGACAGAAGGTCCGATGTCAGGTCCATGGACTCTACTCCAGGCCCTGACAACAGATCACAAAGACAGAAGTCTACTTTTTAAAAATAATTTTGCCAAATAATTCTTAGTCTTCCTTGTTTAACCTAAAAATAAGGTATATCTGGAAATGTTTACATGAATTGACCCTTTTGAAATACTTTGCTTTCAATATCTGAATCCTTTTTTAAAGTTTTAAAGGAAAGAATATAGTATTTCAGGCATGTGCTAGATCTTTATTCACAGGAAATAATTCCTGGCTCTGATATATGAACAGGGAAGAACGTCCTGAGAAGTAGCAAACAATTCAGTGTTATTGTAGATGCTAACCTCCTGTGCCCAGTGTCCCGCTCCTAAGCCCAAGCTCTCACAGGTGATAATGAGGAGACCACCCAAGCCAATTCTCCTGTTTTGTAAGATGGAGATTACAAGGGTTCAAAGAAGCCTTTTTTCTATTTCTATCATGTAGTGATGGCTAGATAAAGCATTGCACTGAGAAGGCAGTGCAATTCATTTTGTTAAAACAGGACTCATCTGGAAACAAAGCCACAGGTTTGACATCTAAGGAGCCTCCTACCTTGCAGAATCACACTGCCTCTGCTGGATACAGAAAGGCACCATGGCTGGAGAGAGCCACCATATTGTGAAATTGCAGAATGTGGGGCCACATTGGCATAGACGTGGCACCATACTGCACACTACTCGTCCCATGATCTCATTTAGAACTAATTTAAACATAATACGTGTCAAGTAGTCATTGAGAACACATGCAGTTTGGGATCCAACAGGCATCTGCAATGAATACAATTATCATGCCCGGATAGAATAGAAGCAGCCCTGAATTACAGAAAGACTACAGTTTAAATGATTCTTCTGTTGTGGTCCATTTCCTTGACCATCATCGCTGCAGTGTAGTGAATAGTTAGCCAAACATGGTTTATTCCTTTAAGTCTCATGTCATCCCTGGGCATAACTGTAGTACGTCATTGTGATAGTATATACCTTGCAGCATGGTGGCTCAATGGCCAAAGTTTAGAGTCGGATCTGGGTTTAAATGTCAGCTGCATCTCTTCCTGACTGTGAAATCTGAGCAGGTCACTCTCTGTGCCTCAATTTCTCCATCTCTACCACCGGGATGCCAATTCCTGCCTAAAGAACTAATGTGGGCTATGTACAGTCTGGGATCTACAGACACACGAGAGACTTCCAAATGGAATAAGGCATTTCCAGGAATTGGAAACTCATTTGTGGCATTAAACCACATTCAAATATATATGAGAAATAGAAACATCGACAATGAGAGAGAATCAGTGATTGGCTGCCTCCTGCACACCCCACACTGGGGAGGGATCCCGCAAGCCAGGCATGCACCCTGACCAGGAATTGAACCACGATCCCCTGGTTCATAGGTTGACACTCAGTCATTGAGCCACCCTGGCCGGGCTGAAACCATATTCTTATTGGAGTTAATGCCATTTCAGTTTATGAAATAACAATATCACATGACTTTGGACATCTGCTGTTGGTTTAAAAAAAAGATACCATGTCATGCCAATTCTATCTAACATTTGAAAGCAAAAATTTCTTTTTTTCCTTGTTGAAGATCATTCCAGAGTGAGAGCCCTCATCTCCAACGGTTTGGGTTTTTTATGTCAGAACAACTGTCAGGCATTTTTGTTTCTTTAAATGAACAGGGCAGGTTCCACTGAAGGATATGTAAGATGAAGGAAAGGCTCACAATACACCGTGGTCAGCTAAGCCCCTTCCATATCCTAAAGTTCCTCTCTTCGAAACTGCACCCACTTTAGCCCTCCTAGCTAGTTACCAACTCTTCCCACCCAGAGTCTCCTGTCTGAGCAGCTGGCTCCCTTTTTTTATGTAGAAAAATTTGGACCTCTCCTGATTTCTCCAGTTAGCATCCTCACCCTTCACCCCAGCCTGGGAATTGATATTCCTTCAAAGATTTCAAGTGTGGAGGAGTGGCAGGCAGGAGAGTATACCTAATAACATTCTGTTTAGGAGACTTCACTAAACCCGTTTCCCTACTTGGGGGAGAGAAAAGGGGGCCCATGTTCTGCTTGAAACAGGAGGCTGTTTTATTAGCTGTCTCAGTTTTCTTTTAATTGCATTCAGTACCTATCATCTAACAGCAAAACTTGTACTGAGAAAGTCTGTGGAGCCAGAACATTATGGAATTGGTAGGGGGTTGGGGGGGAGAGATTCTGTTTTTGTTAAGCCAGACATTTTAATTAAATAATATCTTTGAAATTTTAGAAGAAACCGCCTTTCCCCACACATTCACACCCTTCATCACCCTCTGTAGCCTGCTAATTTTTCTAAAAGATCTTTTCTTTTCCACTTGGCCCATATTTAAATAATTAGCAAGTTCAACATCTGATCATCTTGCTTATATAGGAAAGTTAAAACATCCACAAATCTGAGACATTTTAACATCAGCAAAATACAAGATTGAAATGAATAATAGTGAAGGGGTGCACCCCAGTTCTTGCGAGTGCACATAATTTAGAGACTGTTTGTTATTACACATGTGAGTTCTCCTCATTTTACTTTACAAATGCCACCTATTGGGTCCCATAAAGCTAATGAAAACCTAAGAAAAGTGCAAGCTCTTGGCACCAGGGTCCCTCTAGGGTGCCGGGGTAAAGGTGGGGGAGGGCACAAAGAGAAGCTGGAGGAGCAAAAGGAGCTGATTTTTTTTCCCCCATCTCCCTTTCATCTTTTTTCTCTATTCTGCTTTTGCCTTTCAACAGCCATGTCCAGAGACAACAAACATTATCATCTTCATGTGATCTTTCCTTCATTTACCCCTTCTTCCATCAAGATTTATCAGCATGGCATTACAGATTTAAAGTACTGCCCTTGCCCTTATATTTCATTTATATCCCTGGTGCTTATGCACAGAGCACGAATTCAATATAAAACCACTGAATTCAATATAAAACCATTTATAAATGAATAAATAAATGTTTGCATCTACAAAGACCTAGCTATTAAAAACATCACATTGCAGAAACAAAAAGTAGATACAATACAGAAAAGAAGAGAGTGAGAAAAGATGAGAGAGAGAGAGAGAGGAGCATAAAGAGAAAAACTCTGAGTCCTGAGGGGAAGAATCTCAAGAAGCAGTGCTCACAATACACTGGAATAACCATGAAAGGCTATATGGAAACTTTGAATCATGAGTAGGACTTAGAAAAGTAAGAGGAAAAGAATGGGAAGAGGGTTCCATAGGGAGAAGCCAGGCCTGAGCCAGTGGGCCACCCAGGAGTATGATTGGTCAAAGCAGTCCAAGGAACTCTAAGACACAGATGGTTTTGCCCAACAGCAGTGGGACCCTCAGACCATGGAGAGGAGGGACATACAACGGTCACCGTCTCCAATTCCAAACCAGAACAGGTGGTTTCACAAAACATGAGACTGTGCAGCCAGACGTGGAAAAACTCAGGTTCAAAGTCAGATTTGAGATCAGAACCTGGCTTCACATTTATGGAGTCTGTGCCCTTGGACAACTTGCTAAACCTCTCTGTGCCTATTGTCTTGAACTGTAAAAGGAAGTGATAATACATACCCCAAAGGGTTGTTGTGGGGCCTTCAAGGAGATGACACAATTCTGCTTATGTGCTCCCAAGAATACAGAATACTAAATTTGTTAGCTATTACACATAGAAGACTAGTTGGACAAAATATTTAATTTTAAACTATCCTTGGAAGAATGTGCGCACCATAGCCAAATGCTCACCACTCGCTCAAGATGAGCACTAGAAGAAAACAATCAGGACTCCTGCAGTCTCAAATATCAGTGCATAGAACTCAGTTCCTGGGCTTAATCTCTTCTTCTGAAGAGCTGAAGGATTAGAAGAAACTTAGTGTTTCGAGGATTCATCAATTTTTTAAAAATATACTTTTACTGATTTCAGAGAGGAAGGGAGAGGGAGGGAGAAATAGAAACATCAATGATGAGAGAGAGCCATTGATTGGCTGCCTCCTACACACCCCCTACTAGGGATCAAGCCCAAAACCCTGGCATGTGTCCAGACTGGGAATTGAACCATGACCTCCTGGTTCATAGGTTGATGCTCAACTATGGAGTCACACTGGCTGGGCTGGATTAATTAATTAATGTCAATGGGGTCCTTCAGGTCCTTGGCCAAAAGGTTTCTGTATATACAGTTGTTTGTAAATAAACTTTCTCCTCCATCCCTGTGAAAAGGCAAAATTGGGTCTTTAGAGATAGTGATGGCTCGTCCCTCCATAAAACATCTGATTTAAATACAGTCTTTGGCTTTATTCAGGGAGCATGCCTCCCTGCTTTGAAACCTTTTGCATCCTGGAGCAGGTCCAAGTTTTTGCTCTGCTCTAAGTAATTAGAGAATTATCTACCAAGCAATTATGTGTTCCTATCTTGTTGCCCTATTCAACTGGAATGCAAAATGAAATTAGTGTCCTTTTCCAAAGCCGTTGTTATTTTTTCCTCCCACTCCAGAAAGATCTCCCTTATCCTCTATAAAAAAACACACCCATTTTATTTTATTATTATTTTTTTTAGGAGTAAGAGAATCTCTTATCCTTGTTAAAACCTAGGAGACTGAGCCAATAAATCACCACACAAGGAAGAGATAAAAGGCAGTCCCAACATGACAAGGGGATCCGAGGAAGCACCTGCAGCTGAGGGGACAGGGACATTTCTACTCTGCCTTCCTCGGCTGAAAGGTGGGCGGGCTCTCTATGCCTCAGTTTCCACATCCAAACAGGGATGACTTTGCAGGGCGATTCTAAAATAAAGACAAAACCTGACACTTAATATGTGCAACCACTGGTATTGTGACCAATTACTTTTATAACAATGACCGGGAAGAGATCCCCCATTTCTCTCTGGCACTTTACCCCACTCAGGCAGGCCAATGAAGAAGGGGCCAATGGAGAAAAGAGGCAGAGGAAACTGAAAACTTACCCAAGTGGGCCCTCCACTCCATGCAGAGGTTCCAAGCTACAGGGCCACACAGCCTCAGAGAGTTCCTGGGCAGAGCCACGGTACTTGCTGAAAAACCAGGGGCATAGGGATGATACACAGCCTCTCTCCTCACCCGGCACTCTCAGGAACCCCACCTCTGCCTCTCACATACCCCAGCTAATGTTCCCATGTGGATGACGAAGTACCAGGACACCTCAAACATAGTTAAAATGTACTTGGTTGTCATCAGGGAGGAAAAGGCAGAGGAAGACTCAACTATTCCAGAGCCAACTGAACAACTGCCCAGGGAGGCAGCCTTAGGGTGACCTGTCTGCTTTCTAGTGGTTTTATGGGAAAGGGAGAAGTTAGAAGTGACCTGCTCTACTTGAAAACTGCCTAGGCCAGGCCCCAGGAATCCTGGGCTAGAAGTGGGCCAAGGCCATGAATCAAAATGCTTGAAGTTCCCTGTCCAAACTGTGTTATCACCACCACCACCACCATCTCCATGCCACTGATCTCAGCTCCCACTGTGCTTTGGGATAAATGCTAATTTACCCCAAGCTTAAAGATGGACAAGTATAGCTTTCTTAGTAATGCAAGCTTAGTTCTTAACTGCTTATTAACTGTATCACAAAAGTGCTTTGTGGAGCTCCCAGAAGGCAGCGGTCACATTTGCATGCTCCATGGCAAAACTTTAAAAAAGAAAAAATGTCACTCAGATGAAATTCCTCAGACGTGACAGATAAGGACACAGTGATCCCTTCAGGAAAAGCAGAAAGGCATCCATAACAAGGAAATGTCCATTTAGCAAACCACAAGCTGCACGCGTGCAATGCTGACTTTTTGTTTATAAACCAGACTGTCTTAACAAGCATGTTATGACATCCCATTGCAAACTGCCTTCAAATAGAACAGTAAGCATGGCTTTAGTCTTTAAGATAGCGCCCATTTGTGACTCCTGCCATTTAGACCAGCTGAGCATCCGTAAATCAGGCATCTCCATTGAGCCACAGGGTGACATAAACACCCTCGGAGGGTGTCAAGAAACATCAAGAATAATCTCTGCAGATCGTATTTTATCTTGGTTCTTCTGTCACTCTCGTTCTTCGACCACAAAAAGAAAACCAACTTGTTTTTTGGTTTTGGTTTTTTTAATTCAAGAATTCTGACTTTGAGCATGACCATTTTCTAACTAAAAAGGATTAACTTAACATTTATAAGTATGAATGCTAGTTCTCTCATGTTCCATTTTAGAAGCTGCTTAGAGAAGCCTTTTTCAATGGATGCCTCACAGGTATCTCAAATTCAACCAGTCCAAATCTAAACCAATCATCATTAAATAAAGATTAACCCCCAAATCCTATCCAATACTCGTGGAAATGTACAGTGTTTTTGCAATTGCGGATTTAGTCCTTTATTTTTGTGCAGTTTGGGCTGACATTTATAGAAGCAGCTACCAATCAGCCTCGTGGATGAGCTTGTCTACGACATGAAGATCCTCCTCTTAGTGCCCAGAATCAGATAACCTGTGAACCAAGAGGATGGATTATTTACACGAGTTTCAGTGAAAGCCCAACCTTTTACAATATTGTTCAGATTGCAGAATTGTGCCAAATTTCAAATCACTGACATATGAACTATGGGATACATTAGATGGGAACTGCCTATGAAGATAGAACTGTGAGTCACAGTTGCTACCATCCAATAGACCATCATAAGCAAAGAGAGAGATGGCCACATAGTTGAATCTCAATATGCATTGTTCTCCGTTTGTTTCTTTCACTGTTCTCCTTTCCTGACCTTCAGCTGTCCTTGAGGGCCTCAGATTTTATCCCAGAGCAGAATACTGGGGCTTAGGAGCTCATGAGGTACAGTGGTTAAACACAGGTTGTGAAGTTGGTAACCTGAGTTCAAATTCTAACAATGCTATTAATCTCTTTCAACTCACATTCTTCATTTTTCTTATGTAAAATGGGGATAATAAAAGCACATATGTGATTGGGCTTATATTAAAAATAAAAAAGAAAGGTCTATAACAAGCTACTCAGTGGCTGGTGGCTACTGTATTAGTGCAGCACTTGAGGAAGTGATGTTGAATGACTAGTAAGCAATTGGAAGTGTCTCAGGATTGCACTTTCTTGCTTCTTTTATTGGGACTCTACTCTCCACGGTGCTTTATGGGCATCTCTTAGCATTCTAATGGGTTCTGTCTTCAGCCATTTCCTCTTCTCATTGTACACACTCCTTCTGGAGCCTTGTCTATCTCCTTGGCTTCATCCACCATTCACATCCCAATGACTCAGAAGTCTAGCTCAGGCTCATACATCCTTCCTGTTCCCCAGACTCATATATGAACTTAATTATTGGACATCTCCTCTCTCATATCTCACAGGTATCTCAAATTCAGCAAGTAAACCAATCATCATTATCCACCCTCATTGCCATCTAAATGGTTCCTTCCTAGGTGTTCCATATCCTAGAAATAGTTCCATTATTCACCCAATATACCAAAACCAGATAGAAATCATTTCCTCCCTCTTCCACTTCTGGTCCACCAAGTATTATAGTTTCTACTCTCTTACTATTTCTGAAATCTTCATACTTCTCTCAATCCCTACTGCCACTGTTTAGTCATGGACTTCACACTTTCTGGTCTGATTCATTCTAAAAGCATCTTTACCTCACATCAGTCTTACCCTCCTCCAATTCAGTCTTCAGATGATCAGATTTGAACATTTAAGTAAATTTGCAAAGGCATTTTCCATAGAGGATCTACTCTTCTCCTAGTAAGAAGCATTACCAAAACACACATTTTCCAAATCATAAGCTGGACCAGAAAATCTACCCATGTTGGCCATGGTCATTATGGGGGACAGTATTTCAGTATGATTATGCAAGACAAAGACTTCCATTTACTACCAGGACAACATGAATGAAACATTTCCGCACCAATCAAACTCCTTCTCTGACTTTGGCTTATGCACACATGGGAATATCAGAAAGTGAAAATGGTAACAAGAGCTGGCTGGGTCAACATGAGCTGAGCCTCAGACAGAGGCCGAAGGTGACAAGGTGCCTTCTCTGCAGAGCCAGCTGGCACAGTGAGTCCCAGCACACAGCTCCTCATGTCTCTGCCAAAGCTCAGGACAGCGACAAGTGTTTCACTTGGGCACAATCCAAATGCCTCTCTATGCACAGCATCAGCTTTTGAGATGTCCCCAAGCCAACAAACACCCCTTGAATCATGTTCACCCAGCTTTCTGAATTGCTTTCACCACGTGGCTCACACGCTTCAGCACAAAGAAAACAAGGAAATGAAGAAACGCTGCAGCAGCCTGCTTGTTTTAAAAAAAAAAACTGGGAGGTCAATCCCTGGAAGGAACTGAGACATAACTGACAGAGCTCACAGCTGACTCTGGCTTGTCAAGACATGAGAACAATGCACTCAGACACCACACAGCAGCACTACTCTCAATGCATGTCCCTTGTAAGTTTTTAGGTACCACCCAGCCGGTACCTTCAACTCCCACACTTGCTTCCACTTGATGGCTGGCAAGCCTGTGGGTCAGGACTAGAGAGACAATGAAAAAGGGAACTCCCAGAACACCTGTAGCCTTTCTCTTTGATTTGACCCTTTTGAGCACAGCTCAGAAAAAAAAGCACAGCAAAATTTTTCATAAAGCTGAAAGACAACAACTCAAAACTTGTTAGGAGAAGCCCACATGTGAGCAAAGCAGAGGGTTATCAAAAAGCATTTCTTTATTGAGTACAGAAAAATGACATTCATGACGCTGAATTAAGAGCTCCAAAACTGTGCCTGAGATTTAAGTATAAGTTCAGAGTGAAGTGCAGTCACTGAGAAGAGAGATGCCTGAAAGTCTTAGTAGCAGGGTGAGGTCCATCTAGTTTGCTGGGATGCAGCTATGCAGTCTACATACACTGAGTCCTGCTCAGATGTGATGACTTTGGGCTTTGCATGGTTTCTGACACTCCTAAGCAGTGGAGTCCCCTTGGAGTTCCTGGATTTCACAGAAAATCCACAGGTCAATGCGTGGTCTTAATGATGGTGTCTTCATCAACAGTCTTGGCTCATCTTTGAACAGGTTGTCACGGGGGGTAAATCCTAAACCTCACACAAAATCTTAGTCCTTTGGCAGAATTGCTGGTTCTTCACACTCTCCAACCATTCATCTGTCTAGCAATGTGGTGGCAGTTTAGAACAGAGAGGACCCCAAACTCCCGCCTGCTCTGGGGCAGAACAGGCACAGCAATTCCAGGACTACAATAGGGGACACAGGTGCCACCCAGCTGCCCGTCTTCCCTCTGGCCTGCTCAGAGTAGAGGAGCGTCTCTAGCTGGAAATGGAGCCGTTCCCTTCTTCCCTAGAAGGTGGAAGCTTCTGCACAACTGGCTTTGCCAAGAGCAATGAATGTTTACGGAGCTTTATTACTTCCCAGGCACTGGGCTAAGGGGATGCTGACACTGAGGGTTGGAAAGCCTCAATTAATTAGCCAAGTTCACACAGCTAATAAATAAATGATGGAGCCAGGCAGGAAGCAGGGCCTTCTGAAGCCTAAGCCCCTTGCTGTGCCACAGAGTTGATTCTTAAAATGCTCCTCATGTGATTTCCTTGTACCTAAAAGTCATCGGGTAAAAGAACTTGGAATGCAATCAGTCAAACACTGTGTGCATCTGCTTTTTCGTTCATTCCTTCTTCTCTTTTGAAACCTATCTCTCAGATGGCTGGCTGGAGCTTAGATGTGAGGAATGAAGAGATAATTCGCTCTGGTTTGGAAAACTAGCCTCACACACACTGAAAGAATTAGACTGTGACCAGAGGGCATACAATTAAGCACTAAATTGCATGGTATGGATTTTAAACCCTAAAGGGATTTAAAGAAAAAAGACCTCAAGGGAGCTCCCTGAAGTGGGGGATGGGGTGAGTAAGGGCAAAAACCTGCATTTCAAAAAATGACTGGAGAGTGTGCATGCATGTGTGTGTTTGTATGGGGGTGGGGGAAGAGGAAAGAAACTACACAACCAGACACCAGGCACAGGAACATTTGTCACCATTTATAAGTGACAAAATACCAACTAGAAAGTATGATTCCTGTGGGTGCGGGTTTTGTACTCTTGAGAGTGGTGTCTGCATGTACAAAAGAGCATTCAAAAGTTACTTTTGACTTTTTATTAATTTTAAATATTACTATTCAATGCATCCAAGTGAAATCCAAATTTAAGAAATAAAATTCAACTCACAAATCTTCTTCTAGACAAGCCCATTTTAGCAATTATTCTTAATGGGGAAATGATACCCTCCAAAAGTTTTAAACCACATTCAGAAATGTTTGGTGCCCATTATTTTAGAGTACTTCAACTGTACAACAACTTAACTTTCAGAATTTTAATTTGAAATGCCAATGTATAATAATTCATTCTTCATGTCTTTCATGCTTCCATACTTGTAAAACTAAGCCCAAGCCTTTTATCCAATTCACTATTCTAAATTTAAGCATAGCCCTAGCTGGTTCGGCTCAGTGGATAGAGCTTTGGCCTGAGGACTGAAAGGTCCCAGGTTCATTTCTGGTCAAGGGCACATGCCCGGGTTGCAGGCTCAGCTCCCAGTGTGAGATGTGCAGGAGGCAGATGATCAATGATTCTGTCTCATCATTGATGTTTCTATCTCTCTCTCCCTCTCTGAAATCAATCAAGATATATTTAACAAATAAATTTAAGCACAAGGATGATATTTCTCTCATGAGCAACATTTTTATGAATTTTAATTATGACTAATATTTGAAATAGAAAATGTACACAGATGGGTCTTAACAAAAAATAAATGAATTGATTGACTTTATCTTTTTTTTTTCTTTAACATAGTTCTCACTTAAATTTAAAACACAATCTACTTAGTAAATGAGCAGGCCTTTAAATAATTCCTGAGTTGCCTTCCTAAGCTAATTCTAGGAAACAGTTTTCAGCTGGCTGGTTCAGATGTTTACCGGAAGCTGGAGCATCAAACATCTGGGTGATTTTTCAACACCTTGTCTATGGCTGTCATGTCAATGCGTTCCAGAAGGAATGGCCTCACAGCCTGAGCATTTACTAGTAGGTACAGGATGCTGACTTCTCAATCCTGACTTGTCTGAACACTGGGTCTCTGGCTAACTTCCTTTAATCCTAGGACACAGTTTTTATTTCTCCGGCTCTTAAACTTTCTCTCTTAAGGCTTTGTTTGGTCTCCATGGCCACGGTTCTAAAGTTGAGTTGATGTACCGACTTCCACTGAGTTGGTACAGAATGGATAGCATTATCCCACCTACATACTGTATGTGTCAGGGTTAATTTCAGAACAAATGTTAACATGCGACAAAGAAACATGTGTCTCAGTCACAACTCATTATGTTCCCTGCATCTCCACCTCAAGCCATAGCACATTTATTCTTGGTTAATGGTACATCCAGCTGTCCAAGCTAGAAACCTGTCTCCTGACTCCTTTCCTGACTTGCATAGCACATCCAATTACCAATGACGGATAACCAGGCATCCAGTTGTTTTTTTGCATCCTTCTCTCTTCTCCATTCACCCTGTCTATGATGGAGACTAGAACCTCATAGTGGCTTGATTAGACTACCCATAGCTGGGCATCCTAACCAGTCTACTCTGTACAGGTCCTCCACTCTACTAAAGTGACCTTTGCAACATGCCTTTTTAACCACTAAGCTTTGAAACCTGGAATGATTTCCTATTATGTACAAGGTCACCCCTTAGGATTGATACAACTGTTCAAAGCTTTATTTCCAGTTTCTTTCCCAGGAAGAATCTCTTGTTCTTGTTTGTTCCCTGACACTGGGCTCATTCATTGCTTTGCACTTCATCCACCCAATTCCTCCTGAATAGAATGGCCTTCTCTCTGTCTACTCATCGGATGCCAGTCCTCATTCCCAGGTCATTTCCAATGTCATTTGCATTGGTCAAGCCTTTCCTGATTAGCTGTTGGAAAAAGAAATGGACTGCCTCTTACATGTGTTTCCATTGCATTTGTTATTCACTTTGACCATATTAAACTATACTATTACATTTATCTCCTAAATAGGTTGTGAGCATAGGACAAGGGGCTGTTTTATTTATCAACACAATACTTGGTTTAACCTGCTGCCCTTCTTCCATAAAGCATATGAGGTTATTTCTGACACAAAGTAGGTGCTAAATAAATGTCCTCTCCTACCCAACATAGATATTACCTTAAAAGACAAGGCCTACATGGGAACTTTGTTTTGTTTGCTGGCATTGCTAAAACAATGAATTACCAAGCATTCAATATTTGCAGAAGAGAAAGAAAGATGAAAGCAGATAAGCAAGTGAGTTTCTTGGGGACACTTCCCTTTCTATTAATAGTAGGAAAAAAATGACTTTAAAAAAAGCCTGCTACCATGGTCATATTCTGATCAAAAGGAAATTCTAAAGCCACGGAAGCCAGAGCAGCCAAGCCCTGCTGTGGTCCCATAACAAGGTACAGGTAGATCCATGAGTGAGTGGCCTGGCCTCCTCCTGGCTGGCATACACCTGGTGCCTCCTGACCTGAGGATCTGCTTGGGGGCCAGTGGAGACGAGCTGCAGAGAACCTCCTTCCCCCCACACCCCACCTTCCACCCCCAATTCTGGAAAACATGGGCAGCCCTGTCCAACAGGTGAGATGGGATCTGTGCAGGGAACATGGGCACTGGGTGGAGGAAGAAAGACCAAGAGATGACAGATTTGGGGGAAACTTGCTTTAAATGCAAAGTTGGCTAAATATGGGGGTGGGGTAGGGCAGAGATACACAAAGGTGATCCTGAGAGGTCTTAAAAATGATGGCTAACTGACTTATAGGGAACCTCAAATGTGGTTAATACAAACTCTGAGGGAAGCAATTTCAGGTTAAGTGGCGTTATCTAAAACATTTGGAAAATTGGATCAGTTTCAAGTCTAGATATCAAGAGCATGTCAGGGGAAAGCTGCCCCTCCTCTTCTTTGGGGTTATGGCTCCCCAGGGAGGAAACAGGTCCCTTGGGCGAGAGGGAGATAGTTCCATCTCGGATGGAGTTTGTCTCTTACGAAACTCTCGCTCAGAGGCTCGGCGCCAAACCCATTCCTTCAGTCCTGGCTCTTGCGAGGGCTGGTTGCCTTCATCTTTCTCCCTCCCGGCGAAGGCTTGGTGCATGGGAGAGTGTCCATTAAGGTTGGAGGGCTTCCAGGACTTAAAAGTTGCATTACATTTCCCAGAAACGGACTCTTAATGTAATAACCAAAGAATTTCACACAGTGTGATAAATGGGCGGCCAAATTTCGTTAGGAAGTCCACTCAGATGGAAGCCTTTATTTCTCATCCCTCCTCTGCCACTGGCTACTTGGGTAATGTTGGATAAGTCAGTTCATCACTCTGGCTTCAGCTTTCACTTGTGCTAAGTGAGAATAATATTGCCTGTCTGGTCTGCTTCACAGAGCTCATTGATCATCAACCTTGGCTCCAAATATCGAGCTGTCCAGATTTCACCCACACCAATGACATCAGGATCTTTGGATGTAGAACCTGAGCATCAGTATTCTTAAGAATTCCCCAGGTGATGAGCAGCCAAAGTTGGGAACCACTGCATTACAGGAATTTACAATATGATGATGATGATGATGACCATAATGCTCAAGGTGATCACTCGATCATGACTTCACACAATTGAGAAGCTGGAAGAATTATTCTGGTATCTCCTTAGGACAAAATTTATGTTTCTTTTGCATTTCCCATTGTTCTCTATAAACTCTAGGCATTCAGTCACTCCTCCTTTGAGGTCACAGGTGATTTTGAAATGCTCACAGATTTTAGCTTGAGCTTCTTTGTTTAGCCAAACTGCCTTTGAAGAGGGCACCTGCAGGACCACACGCCCAGGCTCTGGCAGAGGCACCACCTGCAAACATGCTCCTTAGCCCGAAGGTCAGCGGCTGAGATAAAGAACAGGAAACATGAGAGTAGTGGTTTTATTTTAAATGGAGAGAAAGGCAATTTTCCATCAGGAAAGTGACTGCCTGTCTTTGTCTGGTCAAGAGCAGGTCACAGGGTAGGAGGTGAGATAAAAGGAGGTGAACCCCCCCCCCCCTAAGGGGACTTTCTCAAAAATTTTTCCTGATGGGTTGAAAGTAATGCCAGTCTTGTCCTGGCTGGCCTTTGACTCAGACCAATTTCTTTTCCTGGAGAATTTTATAATCAGGTTTTTTTCATTTTTTGGCTTGGAAGGCAGCTGTGTTGGCAGATACTTTTTTTGAGACAATACTTCTCTGACTCCAGGATTACTAGGGTCAGATCTGAGCCAGGCTGACCTTGGGGGCCTCCACATCTAGAAATGCTCCTGTCTGCTCCATCTCTGCCCACTGGAAAGGACAACACCCAGCTCCTGAGCTCATAAAGTCAGTGTGCGGCCTTCATGCCGTGCAAGGTTAATCAGGGACTCGATAAACTAATGAATCATACCACACTCACCTCAAAGTAAGATGTGTACAAATGAATCTAGGATCCATTTATTGTTTAAAGTTAAATACTTAAAGACTGAAGCATTCTCAGAAACATAGCCAACTAGCCCAGCCGGTGTGTCCCAGTGATTGAGTGTCAATCTATGAACCAAGGACATCATGGTTCCATAATCAGTCAGGGCACATGCCTGGGTCTCAGGCTCCATTCCCAGCAGGGCGCATGCAGGTGGCAGCCGATCAATGATTCTCTCTCATCATTGATGTTTCTATCTCTCTCTCCTTCTCCATTCTTCTCTGAAATCAATAAAAACATATTTTAAAAAAGAAAAGAGCCTTAATCGGTTTGGCTCAGTGAATAGAGAGTGGGCCCGAAGACTGAAAGGTCCTGGGTTTGATTCCAGTCAAGGGCATGTACCTTGGTTGTGGGCTCCATCCCCAGTAAGGGGTGTGCAGGAGGCAGCTGATCAATGTTTCTCCCACTGATGTGTCTAACTCTCTATTCATCTCACTTCCTCCCTGTAATACCCAATTTAAAAAATAAACATCTTTTAAAAGAAAAGAAAGGGAGGATCTGTGTTTTGGAGGGGAGTGGGGCACAGCCACTGTCCCTTCATTTTTTTGTCCTAACATCAGAAATATCAGCTTAATTACCCATGGAGAACCTATCACACAAGTGGCAGGCCGTAGGCAACTCACAGACCTCACCCTTGGTGACAGAATCCAGCCATGACCTGAACTCTCATATTCCATCTGAGACTCCAGCACTATCAGACACCCCCATAACTGCTGTGTAAAGAAACCTGCCTGCACATGTCCTCTCAGACCCCCCACCCTGGCACTGAGTAAGGCAAGGCCTGCCTTCTCTCAGCATCTCCCCACCTCCTTGTATCTGTCCCCCTTACCCCCGGGTCCAGACTTTCACTTGGTATTTTCTCCTCAGTGACAATGTCCAAGGATGCTTCCTGCCTCCTAGCAAAGTGTTCAGGAGGACCTCCTTTACCAGTCGACACGAGGCCACTCATGTGAAATCCTTCAGGGATGAAAAAATGTGCATAGCCGTTCAAGGTAGAAATGCAGTTTCATATGGTGTGAAGCTGCCTGCCCACTTCTCAGAGCTTCTGGTAAAACCAGTCACCATAGCAGCTGCATATTTATTTCAACAATCCTGCCATTTCTCAGAATTTTGGGGAAACTCATCTACTGAGATTATTTCCAGAGTCTGGAACATCTTCTTTTAAATATTCTCTTTTAGATGTATTTAGACTTTTGGTAAGAGGCAAACGTTATCCAGGGCCAAATCTAATGAAAATGTGATGAACTGAACATGTTTGGGATTTAAAAGGAGCTACCAATGACAGGATGAGGCCAGCGGACCACACTGATCACTGCGGCCAGTGAGTGCCTGCACGGGTCCTTGGAAGGATCTCTCAACCCTTGCATTAACTAGGAACACTATCACTGTCTCCCATTTTACAATATTCAAATCCCGCTCTCGCATACCTCACCAGCCATGCTCTGTGCACTGGCCACCCTGCTCCTTAATGAGACAAGTCTGCACAGGGACAAGGTACTTCCTGGGTCAGCAACGTTGAAGGACCACACCTGGGGAACAAGTACCTCCATGTAGCAGTGAAGGGTCTTAAACTCTCCTGAATCTCATCCAGCCAGTGCTAGGATCCCACTGACCCAGGGCAGCACTTCATGGCTACACCTTTGCCATTATGGTAAGCAGTAGGATCCTGAGGGAATCTGTTTACTAATGATTGTTTGCCATTTCCTCCCCTCCGAAGAATAAACACACCCACCATCAGCCACAGAGAGGGGTGAGGGGAGCCATTGAAAACACAGCTGGTTTGTTTATAAGGGCACACGTGAATTCAAAGGAATGCCTGATTTTGCAATCAAAGAACACAAACTGAAAATAGAAGAGAGTAAGTCACGAGCAGCGACTCACTTTGGGAGAGATGGGCCAAGTCTGTCAAAATGAATTGTGTGGTTTTCATTAAACATGTTCCCCAGTGCACACAGACCCAAACCACAAGGCCACTGGGAATAAGTTGTTCCAAATGATGGGGGGTGAATGTGAACTTAGTAGCAGAATAACCTTTCTGCATAAAGAGGAGGGTGGTCTGGCCAGGCTGAGCTTGCTAGAAATGCAATTTAAGATGATGTGTAGTCGCCTGCCCCATCTCTGAGCTTCCGGTAGAGAAGTGCTTTGCAACTCTAGCTGCCCTGACTCCTCACTGCAGGGGTGGAAGAGAACATCAGGATATTTCCTTCTCCTTGGCTTGGCCGTAACATGTAAGGCTCAAATTCTCTTTGGCCTGTGATATAACCATTCCAAGGCTATGATAGAACTGTTGGGACTCAGCTACAAATACAAAAGCATCCTGGAGTTGAGATGAGAGGACTTCAGGGGGTAGGGACAGGAAGTGGTAAAGAAAAGATGTAGGCATCACTTCTGAAACATGCAATAGATGAATGGTTTTCTAATGTTTTAAAAATATATTTGTGATTGTTGGAACTACTGACATCTAATGAACACACCTTCCCAACCTCGTTACACTCCAGGGAGCCAGGGAACAAAATACCGAGCTAGGCTTCCTGAAGGTTAAGCAGCCGACATAATCAGGTTTTCAAATGTTGTGATGAGGTGGTGACTACAAAACAGGATGACCCAGAAACAATGGGTCCTCAGCTTCCCGTGACTATAAGCACACAACCACAGCGGTTTCAAGTCGGAGAGGCTTTCTGACATAATGAGCCTCGGGCAAACTCAGAGACAGACTTTTGCCACCAGCCCCTATCATGACATTGGCCAGGTCACTCTATCTCCCAGGCTTCCTCGGTGTCCCACCACCTCACTCATTCCTGTAACTCCAGACTTCTGATCTTCAGAATGTGAGAGAAAAAATGTCTGTTGTTTTAAGCCACCTAGTTTATGGTATTTTATTATGACAACCCTAGGAAATTAATAGAGGTATCCTGGAAACAATACCTGTAAGTGGATTACACATGCCAGGTTTGGACGTCCATCCTTTGGGATAATATTTTCAATTAATAAATAGTACACAAGGATCAACTGAGTGAAAGTGCTAGTTTTTTGGTTTTTTTTTAATGGAAAAAAAGGACAAATAAGACAGGAAAAAGTGCTTCTTCTTTTATTGGCTTCTCTCAGAATAAAATGGTATTTTTCCTAATTTTTTTCTTCTAGTTCAAATTTTCTTACCCCCATGTGACATGAGGTGATGGAAAAAAAAAATTTGTCTTTGAGCTCTCCAAACTTAAATACACACAGGATCAGAGAAGACAGCTCTCTATCTGATCATGCCAATAGGCCAATCTGTGTGCCAGGCTGACCCTGTTGTCACGGACAACTCTGGATGGTGCTGTGAGACATCTTGTATTTCTGTCACCACCACAATGTCCACAAGTCTGTGGAAGAGATGGCAGTCATAAGACCAGATGGGCTAGAGAACATTCTGGTACCTAGTGATAAAGCGTGTGCCCACTCTGCTCTGAGAACTAATCTAACCCAAGTCATCATGCTGTCCAATAGGAAGGGCTCTTTCATTAAAGCCTGTTCCTGGCTTGGTCAGTGTGGCTCAGTTCGTTGGGCATCGTCCTGTGCAATGACCAAGAGGTTGCTGGTTCAATTCCTGGTCAGGGCACATGCCCAGGTTGTAGGCTCCATGCCCAGTAGGGGGCATGCAGGAGGCAGCTGATCAATGTTCCCACCCAACCCCCATTTCCTCTCTCTAAAGATCAATAAAAACATGTTTTAAGCCTGATTCTCACCTTTGACCACTAGCCCTGCACATCCAAGTGCCTACTCATAACTCTATTTGGTGTCTAACTGCCTCCCACCAACATGCAGAATGGCAACTGCTCATCTCTACCCAGACCTGCTTTCTCAGCTGCCCCATCATCCCGGTTACAGACCAAGAACTTCAGATTCATCCTTGACCCTTTTCCCCACTCCAAATATTCCCAACCCATTAGCAAATTCTGTAGGCTCAGTCTACCTTCAAGATGCTCTCAAAATCCATTTCTCACCTCTTCTATAGTTACCTCCAGGGGCCCTGCCACCACCATCTCTCATCCAACACTCTCTTACAAATCTCTTGTGTATACCCTTGTACCCTACAGTCTAGTCTTTTTTTAAAAAATATATATATTTTATTGATTTTTTACAGAGAGGAAGGGAGAAGGATAGAGAGTTAGAAACATCGATGAGAAACATCGATGAGCTGCCTCCTGCACACTCCCCACTGGGAATGTGCTCACAACCAAGGTACATGCCCTTGACCGGAATCAAACCTGGGACCTTTCAGTCTGCAAGCCGATGCTCTATCCATTGAGCCAAACCGGCTTCGACCTACAGTCTATTCTTAAGTAGCAGCCAGAGTCACCTCTCTGAGACACAAGTCATCCTGTTCCTCCTCTGTTCAAAACTCTCCAACAGTTCCCACATCTGTCACTGGAAGAGGTCCCTACAATGGCCCACGTGGTCCCTGACCTATCTGCTCTAACCTGCTCTGGACACTCAGAGACTTAGGCTTCCTTGCTGCCAGTTTAGCTCTTTTCATGGCGAGTTCCTTCTTCCCAGAATAACTTTCCCCCGGATATCATGTAACCTAATGGCTCCCTAATCTCTGTTGGGTCTTTGCTCAAATGCCGTCTTCTTCATGAGACAACCTCTCTGACCACACCATCGATCACCGCAATCCCATCACCCATTCCTGACCCTGCGCTGGCTAGTTTGCATTTCAGCTACAGCTTCCTAACTTGGCAGTGTGTTTTATGTGCTCATTGTTTGCCTGCCTCTCCCTCTCCTCCACTTCAGAAGGTAAATCCCACAACCACAGGAATTTTTGTCCGTTTTGCTCGCGTACATATTCCCAGAGTCTAGAGTGCTTGCCATCTGGCTTGGAGTGTGAGCTCCGTGATTACTGATTGATTGAGTGAGGAGGGACAGGCAAGAGGGGATACTTGTATCCCCTTCTTTCCAGCAAGAAGTCCCTTTGTATCTGCTAAGTGGGAAGGCAGGAATAGAAGGCAGTGCAGTCTCTGGGGGTCCAGGGAGCTCCAGCTGGGAGACTTCTCCTAAGGAGGACATTGTGGGTTCCCAAGCACACACGTGCACATGCGCCTCCTGGTTCTGAACAGTTTGGGGGAAGCTGGGAGCAGGGCCTGTAGGTGGAGGGAGAGGGAAGGCCAGGAGAAACGCACTGGGCAGGCAGAAGGGGTCCCCCCCAAATCACCCAAGTTCTCTTCCAGCCCTCTCATTAACAAGGTTTGGAGAAAGGAAGAGGCTGTATGCCTTGGGGGAGCAGGAGAGGAGAGGAAAAAAGGAATCACAATTCTAGGAAGAGAACCTACTTCCTCTTTTGTAATATACTAATAAACCTCAGTGCACTTGCCCCCAGAGCCATCTGTCTGAGGAAATTCTGCAGGTCCCTGAGGACCTGTAAGCCCCCACCACTCGTGGCAAAGCCAGGACAGCCAGCGGGCTCAACCTTGCCTCTTGCTCTCGCGCTGCACGCTGCACGGGCTCCCTGAGATAAAAGGAGGCAGCCCGCCAACAAGCTGCTGGCAGAAGGAAGACATTTATTTATCCAAACTTATTATTTGAAAGCCTTTTGGGGGAAAAAATCATTTAATCTTTCTTCATAAACAGCTCTTTTTATAGCACGTTTGTGTTGAGATCATAGTCAAAGTAATGTGCAGCGTGTCTGGTCTTCACTTGCTCGTGAAGGTTGTTGAAGAGACAGCATTTTGCTCCCCTTGTATTGTTACTGACAGGCTAACCCAAAAGTGAGCGGCTTCCAACCACCTCATTTCATTAAACCTGACACTTTGGTGGGTCAAGAAACCAGACAGGGTTCTGCTGAGTAGTTCTGTTCCATATGGTGATGGGCTCAGCTCCACTCTCATGGCTGGTACTGTAGCAGGGGTGACGGGAAGGCTGGGCTCATCTGGGACCGTCTTCCTGGGACTGGCCTCTCCAGGATGGTGGTCTCATGCTGAACTTATGTGGTGGATCTAGGCTGCAAGATCAAGTGTCCTAGTGAACAAGCTGCAGGGTCTTTGATGATGCCTTTTTTGGCATCACTTCTGCCACATTCTATTACTGATGCAATTGCAAACCCACCCAGATTCAAGGGCAGGGAACATAGACTGCACTTCTCAGTGAAAGGTGTTTTAAAGTGCTGGAGGCTAAGTTTTAAAAGGACAGCAGTTTTAAAACATAGAACCTATCCTCAATTTTCTGCCTTTCCCTCAGGTACCCAGTGACTTTGCTCACTGGCTTCCCTTCCCACGTATTCCTCAATTATTCATCCAGTAATTATTAAGTACATCCTATATAATAAAAGCCTAATATGCTAAGTGTCTAGTCATCCAGTCGTTCATTCAACCAATCAAAGCGTAATATGCTAAAGATATGCTAAGACCACTCAACCATTTGCTATGATGTGCACTGACCACTAGTGGGCAGACGGTCCCACGGGTAGGTTAGCTTGCTGCTGGGGTCCAGCCGATCAAGACTGAGTGAGATGGGCCAGACACACCCTGGAGCCATTCCATAGTCCCTCCCCAACTGGCCAATCTCCCATGTCCCTCCCCAGCCCCGATCGTGCACCAGTGGGGGTCCCTCAGCCTGGCCTTCACCCTCTCACAATCCAGGCTGAGGGACACACTCCCAGTGCACAAATTTTGTGCACCAGGCCTCTAGTATTATATATCTAGCAATGTGCAAATATTTGCAGGTATCAAAACAATGGCCAATGACATGGGCATCTGATCTTGCCTATTTAGCATCTAATCTTACTCCTTTTGGAACTAAAACTTCCATTTTCATTTGGGGAATGAACCCTTCCCTTTTAGTCCATGGGATTTAGGTAGGCACATGATTGAGACCTGGCCAACCAGACTTCAACTTCCTCCACCCTCTTTCCTCCCTGCAGTAATTGGTTCAGGAATTGATACATGGCCCAATAGCAAACCCTAGGACTTTTGCATGATTTGGAGAGAAGGAATAAAGTAAGCTTCAGGGCGAGAGTGGGAGGGGGTAGGTCAGTGGCATTAAGTGAAAAATAAGTGTCATTAAGTAAAGCCAAGAGCAGAGCCAAGAGACAGATGGAAAGAGGCTGAATCCTGATGATACGGTTTCTGATATCTGCAACCAGCCTATCCCTGGGCTTTCCAGGTACATAAGTCAATCACACTCCCTTGGTTAGCTTTAAATAAGCCAGAGCTGGGTTTCTTTCCATTGTAACTGACAGTCCTGACTTACATCCAGGAAAATGAGCAAAGGCAACACAATATTGTAAAGAGGCATTTGTGGAATGAGCCTCTAACACTAGATGTGAAAGGTCACTGGGTAAGGACCTCTGAGCAGTAGAACCCAAATTAACTCCTTCATGTCACATGATGCAGACCTCAGCCTACTATACTATGTGTAAGGACACAATGGTCCTAGTCGCACTGCTGCAACTCACTCCAAAGTTCCTACTTCTCCCCATCAATTAAAGAAGCAGCAGGGGGGTGGGAATTGGTGGGGGAGCATGGCACTGAATAGCCTACAGTTGCCACTTTCTCCCACTAGGTGGCAACCCTGCATCAAGGGAGGAGAAGTCTGGGGTTTGACAAGTAAATTGACCATAATAATTAAGAGCCCTAATATTAAGCATTGGTGGTTGGGATGGGAATCTTAGAGTGAGAAGAAAATCGGAAATATGAGATAGTAAAGATCTGGGATAACCATCATTTTTTATTACCTACTTTAGATTCAGCACTGGACTGCCATAGTTTGTCCAATGGATTCAAATAAAATATGACACAGATGTCCACAAGAACTTAATCAGGATGTGAAGCCAAGACAAGCCTGCAATATAAGACAATGAATAATTTTGTGCCATAGGCCAAAAGGGCAGTAGGATTCTCCATAGACCCTGAGTCAGGAGAGCCATTCCAAGCTACTCATTTCGCTGATGAGGAAACAAGAGCCCGCAAAGGGGGCACAAGGACATCAGAATCTCAAAAGAGATCACTGAGGGCTTGGGAGTCAAAGAAGGGCCCATACTAGATGTAGGTTCTTGGCTGCGACTTGACATTTAAAAATAACTTTACAAAGTAAAAGGGAATAGAGTTAACCAAGGAGAGAATCGTAAGGGAAAGTCAAGCATTTATTCTTAAGGCTATACAATTATTTATTTAAATTTGCTTTAAGTATTCTGTGCTTAAATAACTTCGTCATTAAGAGAAGATGATCCAAAGAATTTTCTTGCCTTAACTGGTTTGCTCGGTGGATAGAGTGTCAGCCTACAGACCAAAGGGTCCCAGGTTGGATTCTTGTCAAGGTTGCAGGCTCCTCCCCTGCCTGGGCCCTGGTCAGGGCACATGCAGGAGGCAACCAACTGATGTGTTTCTCTCATATCAGATGTTTCTGTTTGTCTTTCCCTCCTTCTTCCACTCTCTCTAAAATCAATGAAAAAAATATCCTCAGGCGAGGATAAAAAACAAACAAAACAAAAACAAACAAACAAACAAACAATAACAAAGAGCCTTCTTTCTTAAGGACACCTGGATAACTCATACTCTGGAGCTCACTCATACTCCAGAAGAATATCTTGTAAAATCCAGTTTATGACAGAAATAACCTGTGGTAATGGATGTAAACAGCAGCCAAGCACTCTGCAAGTATTTGTGTTGCTATACAAGCATAACAACTTTCTTCTATTTAGAAAGGCTCCCCCCACTAAAGAGAGAGAGAGAGAGAGAGAGAGAGAGAGAGAGAGAGAGAGAGAGAGAGAGACTGACTCCCTGTTGTTTAGCTTATAACCATTTAGCTGAAAACAACTACTTGTAGCTTCCCATCCCTTTTTCTTACATTTCCTCTCTGGCTTCAATTTTCCCACTAGGATGACTGCTTTGAGAATCACTGCAGATCATTTTTCTGAAGATACATTAATTTTCTCTAGTCCAAATGCAGACATATTCTCTTGTTTCATTATTTATTGCCTTTAGCATGAGTTTTTCCTCCTGCTATCGAGCTCCTGTCCCCACAGACAGTGGGAACACACACTTCTCTCCATTAGCATCATCTGTACATTTCATTAAACTAGCTTTCCAGGTTTTCAATCCCTGAAGGTGTTATTAAAGGACCTTCAGCCAGGAACAGCCCTTAAGACAAAACACTGAGAGCAATTTAAACTGTTCAGAGGTTAAGTAGCCAGGAGAATAAATGGCCAGCCAACCTATCCAAAGACAGGCTGCTCCTTCCTGTATTACACACATTCTCATGTAATGTAGAATTTGTAAAAAACTATTTCATACATAAAAATATATGGCAAAATATTAGATTTCTTTTATGGTATCAACATTCTACTTGATGTGGGGCCCAAACATAAATAAGTTGTATAAATGCATCAAAATAAAGGGTCAGACCTTGATTTAACATAGGAAAAGCTTAGTCAAATTCTGGATGAATATCTGTGACCTCAAGGGAAACACAGCCAATATGAAAAATGAAACAGGGCAGGCAGATGTGCCTGTAAAATTAGAGGAAATGCAGTAAATGTATAAAAATGAAATAAAGGACTTCTTAATCATTTGAGTTTCAATAACCCAACTGGGAACTGAAATCTAGAACAAACTCAATACGTTAAACCTCAAACTGAAGTCAAAGACAATCATTTTGCCAAATGGCAACAGGACCCTCAAAAGGCTACATTCTCAGAAAAAGGATAGGCTAGAAAAACTTGCTGACCAGCAGTGAAGCACAACAAGGAAACCTGTCTGGGCTTCAGCTCAGATGGAAAGAAAAAAATCTCCCCTGTGAATCTGTAATCAGAGATGATCTGTGTTCACACAACTTCAGGGTTTGCATTTTTTCCCTAACTCTACGATGTGGGATCCGCAAGCTGCAAAATTAACTGAAAGCAGTTCCAATTCAAAAGCATTTCAAGGTACCTGGCAGAAGCAGACCCTCAAGCCAGGCTTTTTGGGATTCCCACAGATCACAATATGAGTTCACAATAAAAAATTACAAAACACTAAGGAAACAAAATTCCATGAGCTGGAGTTAGCAAAAAACAAAACCAACAAAATTAAAAATTAGAATGCCCTAGGAAATCAATCTGAATTTTCAAATCATAATATAAAATACCCAAATGTAAAATATCATTGATTTTGAAGAAATAATAGGTGAACCTAACATGAGCAAGAAACAAATTACTTAAAGGACCAAGAAGATTTTTAAAAGGAGCTACACTTTCTAATTATGCAAAATATATAATAACTAATATTAAAGACTCAGAAATAAGTTACAATAAATAGGTTAGACACAGCTGACGGTTGAATTATAATTATCTGTGGAAACATCTCAGTACACAGCATAGAAACTGAAAAAATGAAAGAGGGATTAGGAGACAGGAGGTCTGCCCTGGCTGGTGTGGGTCAGTGGTAGAGCGTCGGCCTGTGCACCAAAGGGTCTCCAGTTCCATTCCTGGTCAAGGGTATGTACATCAGGTTCACTTCCTGCAGTTGGGGCATGTGCAAGAGGCAACCAGTAGATATGTCTCTCTCACATCAATGTTTCTCTTCCCTCCTCCCTCCTTCCTTTTACTCTCTCTGAAATCAATGGAGAAAATATCTTTGGGTGAGGATTAACAAAAAAAAGAGAAAGAGACAGGAAATCTATGGGAATGAGAAGGTTTAATTTGAAACCCAAAGAAAGAATAGGAAAACAGCATTTAAAACCACAAGAGCTGATAATTTCCCAGAACTGATGAAAGACAAAATTCTCAGATTCTGAAACCACAAAAAATTCTAATTAGTGAAAAAAGGGAAGGCGATACAGCACAATAAAAATTTAGAAAGCAAAGACAGTTTGCAGACAGAGCAAAAATAGATTACTTCAAAGCAATGACAATTTGACTGAGATCAGACTTCAGCAGCTAGAGATGGAAGCCAGATGACAATGAAATAACTTCAAAATGCTTTTAGGAAATAACTATTAATCTAGAATTGTGTGAACAGCTGAACTGGCATTCAAGAAATAAAGAAAAATAGAATTTTCAAGAAATAAGTTAAATTTGAACAGCACATTGCAAAAGAAATTGCCAAAGGGTTTTATTTAGTCAGAAAGGACAGTTACCATTTTGAAAGGGAGGTCTGAGATGCAATAAGGAAAAAATAAGCAAAGACAGAATAAACATGTGGTGAAATCTAAAACTAAATCTGCCACTGTAAAAACTAATAATAAAAAATATAGTTTGAAGGATTGGAAGATATATCCAAAATACTGATCAAAACTTACAAAAGGTATGGTTATAATTTTAAATATCCTAATAAAATATTATTTAAGAGAAGAAGCAGGTATTTATTAATGATAGACTTGAAGATCAGTGTGTAGATCCAAAATTTAAGAGTAACCCACCAAATGACTAGAAATAAAGTGTTTAACTTCCAAAAAAGGATAGAGGGAAAAATATTTAGATGAAATATCTAAAAAGAAGACAGGAAAATAAAAAGATGGCAGCATCATAAAAAAAAAAAAAGGGAAAAAAGCACAAAATGATATGGTAGAAATAATTTTTTTAATCCTCAGCCAAGGATATATGTATGTTGATTTTTAGAGAGAGAGAGGAAGGGGGAGAGAGAGAAACATCAACGTGAGAAACATCGGTGGGCTTATTATAATGAAAATGAGTCAATAACATTATAGGGGAAATTATTACTTAAAACACAATGTTGAAGTAATAAAGCAGCTCACAGGGAGTATATTGAAGATAAAATAATTTAGGACAAATGTTATTCTTTTAAAAATTAGTGAATTTACAATATTCTCAAGGTCCATCCATGTTGCTGCAAATGACTGAATAGTATTCCATAGTATATATATACCACATCCTCTTTACCCAGTCTTCACTGAAGGACACTTTGGTTGTCACTTATGCTAAGCAAAATAAGTCCATCAGAATAAGAACCCTATGATTTCATTCATATGAAATGCAAAGTCACAGATAATAGTATGCTAGTTACCAGAGGGAAGGGGAATGGGGACATAAAGGGTAAAGGGGACCAAATATCTGACTTTGGGTGGTGGGTGGCACACAATGTAATATACAGAGCATGTATTATAGAAACCTACACTTGAAACCTATATAATCTTATTAACCAATGTCACCTCCATAAATTTAACTAAAAATAAATTAATTTTCAGAAACTATTAAGTGCATGAGTAGATGGGTGGCTCCAGTCCAGACTTTGATCATTTACTATCAATGGCTTTTCTTTCTGCCTCCCCCAGATGAACTTTAATTTGCTATTAAACTCCTATATATTTGTTTTTAAAAAAGATCTGTTACATTGGAGCCAGGGTCCAGCCATAGCTTCCATCCTCAATATTTTAATCTAGAGCATAGTTAAAACTAAAGACTGGTTTTGGGTGTATTAAAACTAAAGACTTTGGCCGAAACCGGTTTGGCTCAGTGGTAGAGCATCAGTCTGCGGACTGAAAGGTCCCAGGTTCGATTCCGGTCAAGGGCATGTACATTGGTTGCAGGCACAACCCCGGTAGGGGGTGTGCAAGAGGCAGCTGGTCGATGTTTGTCTCTAATCTACGTTTCTAGCTCTCTATCCCTCTCTCCTCCTTTCTGTAAAAAATCAATAAAATATATTTTAAAAAAAAAACTAAAGACTTTGTATATTTTAAATGAGTTATTTATTTCCATGAGTTATTATCAAAGTCCTATCTGAAACTCCTTTTTCTTAAACTGCACTCAAAGCCTGGGTGGATGTATACACACATATATAAACATATTCGTGTGCATTTCATGTATCCAATTATTTCATGTTATCTAAACCCATGAAATATTACTTAATCCTGTTTATCTTTTTATCAGACCTTAACTTAAATACATGGTTCTCTCTAATTTCAAATTGGCCCTCGAGTTAAAGAAAACAAACCACTCTGTAGAGGCCACTTGAGCATATTTTCCATTGGTTTCAAAGCAATTTAACCAGAGCTTGAAATGCATCTTGAGTCATAGCAGCTGCTTAGGAAACTGAGAATATTCCCATGAGTGAAATGCTCGATGTCCAAATGGCACAAGTCCTAACACCTGAGGGCTGGGGTGTTCCTTAGTTTAAAAAACTTTGGGAAACACTTCTTTAACCCAACTAGACAAGTTCCTGAATGGTGAGTCTTATCAAAACTATTAATGTGTTAAAATCTACCATGAATGCCCAAACCAGGGATGCGATGGATGCCTCCTAAACATCTCTCAGCATAACCCCTTCCTCTCCCTGTGTGAAACATCCACAGGATTGTATTCTGTGGAACGTAGTTTGAGCACACCGACATGGATCACCTCTAAGGAGTGTCTATTGATTGATGGTATAAAGTATGCTCTTGCTATGCTCTTTGACTACAGAAAGCACCCCTCTGAGACCCAATCCTAGCAAGCCATTTCAACTTGTAAAGAGCTGCATGCTCTGAAATTACTGTTTTTCAGTCTCATTATTTCTGTAGAGCAATCACCCTCAGGAGAACAATTTGATTTTCTAATTGAACATCCATGTGGATAATCCTTTTCAGAGACCACTTGCCATTTCAAAGCTTCTTAAATGAAAAAAAACTCTAACTGGTACAATGTGTGGTGTTTCTTGGTATAGGTGTATCCCTGATACCTCTTACCTCTCCCTCCATATTATTACTAACTCCCAGCTTGAGAGGGAGAGGATGACTAGGGACAGAGACTCTTCCCCACCTCTTCCCCATGGGAATAACTTTACCAATTCCTAAATGAGTAAATTAAAACCCAAAGAAAAGACTTCCAAATTCTTGCTCTCAAATATCTACTTTTACTAAATATCGTATATAATAAAAGCCTAATATGCAAATTGACCGAATGGTGGAACAACCAGTCGCCATGGTGCACACTGACCACCAGGAGGCAGATGCTCAATGCAGGAGCTGCCCGCAGGCCCCAGGCCAGCCAAGGCAGGTCCCAGCAGGGGGCTCCCCGATTGCCCCAGCAGTAGCCCCACAAATCATCCCTGATCACCAGCCAGGCCAAGGGACCCTACCCTGGTACAAATTTTGTGCACTGGGCCTCTAGTAAATAATGATGATGAAAAATTATATCCATCATATCAAGATGCTATACTTGCTCCCAATGTAAGTCATCTGTTGGTTTAGGGGTCTCAGGAATGCTCAAGCCCACATGTGGCTTCTGAGAACCAGGATTTCCCAACTGGATATTTAACACACGCAATATAACAGGTTGTGGAAAATGTCATGCTAATGTTGGACATGTCCCTTCTGCTTCTCAGTGAGGGAAAATAGGAGCTGGGTTAAAACACTACCTGTTCCCTTTCAGAGTCATTCCTGCAGGAGCATATCCATTGCACTTCTCCCCAAGCCAAATGCATTCCCTCCCAAATCCCATCCTATTGTGGCCCTACTTTTGGCCATCTGCAAGGAGCAACCTAGGTTAAGATGTTAAAATTGAATACTTTCTCAGACTCTCCATAAACTAGGACAAATAATGTGGCAAAGACTTTTTCTTTTACTCATATGAAGCAGCAGACACACTATGTAAGGCATACTAAGTGGTTTTGGAACCACTTCAACTAGACTTGGCTCATCACCTACCTTAAGAATATCACAAAATAGCCACGTAAGAGAGAGGTAGAGAGAATCTCTTTGCAGGAAGCTAATGGAGTCACTCTCCCTTTGCCTCAAACCAGTGAGAGGGGCTCCAGGGAACAACTTAAGTGTATGGTGTGTCCACTGGAGTTTGGAGGCCACAATGACTAGTGCTGAACTCACAATGTAAAATCCCAAAAGGCCAGCAAGATGGATGATCATCCTCAGAATGTGTCAAGGCCAAGAATGTGTGAGTTTCCTGCAGGATTAGGGAAGAAAGCAGGACTCATCTGGCCTGGGAGGAACCCCACCCAAGAAGAACCCCACCTGAAGGAAGTGATGATCCTAACCGAGAAGGGAATGAGCATGGTCATCTAGAGAGGCCAGTGCTCAGGCAATGGTGGTGCTATGCAGGACAGAGCTAGAGTATCTAAAGCAAGACTTATCAATGTGGGGAGAAGCATGGGTTTCATGGGACTACAAACCCTGTGAAATGAATGCAGAATTTCACATGCAAGTGTCCAATCATTTTGACTCTTACATAGGTCTGTGACCTAATATGGTTAAGAACAGATGCCCTAACGACATAAATATCCCTCATAAAATCTCTCAGCAGGTTTTTGATTGAACTTGTGCAACCATGATTTCAAAACTGTGCTTCCTGTGGAGGGCCTGGTGTGCAGGGCATCTTGGCTGCTGATGACGTGCTGATCCATATGCTTTAACCATCAGCTGAGTATGGAGCTATCCCAGACATGTGAAGCCTAAAATGAGGACCAGGTCCTCTCAGAAAGTCACTTTGGGACCATGTTCATTCCTAATCCAGCACCAGGGACCATCAGCCTTGGCAAAACAGTCAATAGGCTCAGATCATTCCATGTTTTGAAGGATGGGAGCATAAGTTCTAGAAGAAATGTGCTGTATTGACTTTATCTAATAATAGAAATAGTGACTCAAGCAAAAAGTTGATGCTGATGCTGTACTCTTTTTAAACACACACACACACACACACACACACACACACACACAAAAAAAACAAAAAAAACAAAAAACACCAAAAACCAAAAAACTTTGGTGGCAGTTTCCCAGACTCTTTTTTTCTTTAATCTCTATTTACATTTGGCTTCATGTCTGCCTAAAAATATCTACCATGTATTCAACGAAAACAAACTCAGCCTTAAAATGTTCTCAATAAAATAGAATGTGTTAAAAGTCATCCCCAAATGTAATTATTACAAATTATCTTAATTTCTGTATAATTAATACCATGGGAAATATTCACTATGCATGAAAAAATAAGATTAACAGTATGTGCATATCACAATAACAAAAAATGAACATGTGCACATATACGCAGAAAAAAGACTGGAAGGATATACACTAAAACATTAGTAAGGCTACCTCTGGATGATGCAATAATGGATTATTTTATACTTTTATAGTTTTCTGCATTTCTCAAGTTTTCAACAATGACCATTTTGCTTTTGTAATAAGAATCTGTAATGACGCTGTTTACTCTGCAAGGCTTGCTCCTACCAACTGGATTAACAGAAAATGCTGTTCATTTCCTCTCTTTGAAAAATTCTGGCCACTTTGCATAATTAAGTCCAGAGTCACAGAAATAAATGAATGCATTGTATTATAGACTTGCCCCTCCACCTGTGAATAATAACCCCCAGTGTATTCAAATGTGCTATTTTCAACTGGTACTTGTGGAACAAAAGGCAGAATTTTCATAATTTTCCATTATTTTGGTACACATTTCAATTGTTTTCATGGAATAAATGAAATATAAATTTGGTTTTGAATAAGAAACCAAGGCTTTCAACCATGAAGAGTTTTAAGTGAATAAAAAATTAAAAAGTGCTCTCATGGTGAGAGAGAGATTGATTGATTGATTTAGGGAATATACTGCCAAAAGCTGAAACAATTTTGGATTTTGCATATACCATTATCTCCATACTCTCTCAGAGAATCACCATAACAGTATATCTGAGAAAATCCTTACATCAGAACTGAAGTACATGACAAAGAGGAAAAGACAGAGGGAGGCAGATGAAGGCAAAGGGGAAGAATATATGAAAACAAAAAGCCTGAGGTTGACCTATGTCAGGTCTCCAGTGTATTGCAAGGAATGATGGGCTTGACTAACAAGTGTGAGGTAGCAGGGTCACTCCTGTCCCCTCGTCCCCTCCATCCGGTGATGGAGAAGAGAACCACATGGAACTGGCTGGTTGTCTTGAAGACCTGGGGATATAATGCTTAGAGAACCTGTGGCCAGAAACCATGGAAGAGACTGTTCAAGCTCAGATGTTTCTATCAATAGAATCCCTTGGCTGACAAGTTTGTAAAGCCAGGTACCAGCAGCTGGAACTGGAAAACTTTTGATGCCTATAAACCCACTCAGCTAGTAACAGGCCACCTCCCACACAGCCCTGAAGGTGGCCATGTACAGGGCCTGACCCTTCATCTCCCTTTACTTCTCAGCCAAGGCGAGCCCCCTCTTAGAGATGCCCAGATTAGAGCGGTGAGCATCTTGTGCTAATTGCTGTCATTTGCTGATCCTGCTTAAATCTCTAGGTCTGATTTCTCGACACATTTCAAATTAACTATAGGACTTTCCACATGCCTGTGAAGTGGACATTTGAATGGTCCTGTTGAGGCTTTTTAAAGTTCAATGTATATTTCTGAGAGTGGAAGGTTCCATGAAATACAACACACATTTATTGTTTTGTTAGCCGACACTAGAACCTTCGTTAAACTCCTATCCCTCCCTGTATCTTCTGGAGAGGAGTGGCTACCAGGAGATCTGTGTGCCGCCTGCTTTGAACCTGGTGGCCAGGCCTCTAGGCTCGGCTCCTCCAGTCCCTAGAGAAGCCCAGAGAATACACTCTGCATGGCCGTTAGTCAAAATCCACACCCAGCACTCCTGCTTAAATTTTCCAAAATTAAAAAGTTGTTTAAAAGTTAAGGCTTTATGCAAAAGAGCAGCTACTGTTCACGGAGTATTTTAATAACACATGGCAAGCATTTTACACAAAAGAGCCAATTTCAACCTCATGACAATCATTTCACAGAGGGGGAAACGGGGCCTCCGAGAGGATGAGGAGAGGGCCCCACTGCCCTTGTAACTGTTGAGCAGTGAGTCTGGATTCAACCGTGTCTTAATGATTCCAAAGGGCACTCTTTCAGCCGCCTGGGCTACTGTTGGATTTTAATAGCACACACACCCTCCACCCCTTTCTCATAACAGAAAAAGGGGGTGGGGTGGGAGACAAAGGTTTCATAAATCTAAACCTTCATGGAGCATGTGGTGCAGTGATGGGGCATAGACTCCCCCAGTCCAGGTGCAGGAGTTCCAGGAGTGACCCCGCCAAGGCTAGCATCAAGGAGCTCAGTCAGAGCTTTGTAGTCCCTAGTGGCAGGACATGACCATGACAGGGTGGCCTCGAGGGGCATACGGGAAAGAGGCTCAGGGGCACAGGCTGGCTTTGTCTACTTGTTTGGCAGCAGTTTGGAGGGGATGTGAGCCATGGTTACTCAGCTGAAGAGCAGTCCCCTGCAGCTCTCTCTTCCCAGCTTCAGTGCCATAAAGGCGATCTGAAATATGGCAGAATCCATGGAACTACTCCCCAGAGAAAGGTTTCTGCTACAGAATGAAAATAATTCCCATAGAATTATCTAAGAGAATCTGCTTTTATTTTTTAATATATTTTTATTGATTTCAGAGAGGAAGGGAGAGAGCGAGAGCGAGAGCGAGAGCGAGAGCGAGAGCGAGAGAGAGAGAGAGAGAGAGAAAACATCAACGATGAGAGAGAATCATTGATCGGCTGCCTCCTACATGCCACCCACTGGATTGAGCTCGAGACCCAGGCATGTGCCCTTGATGGAATCAAACCCGGGACCTTTCAGTCCACAGGCCGACACTCTATCCACTGAGTCAAACTAGCTAGGGCTAAGAGAATCTGCTTTTAGAAAAATAAGTCAGATGCATAGCAGTAGAGGCTAGTTTCCCGACCCACCTCTGCCTGGACACCACTTTGAGTGGAATGGGGAGGGACCACAGAGCATCATCAAAACATAGGCTCCAAACCTCTACAGAGTGCCCCGTTTCTCTCCAGGTTCCTCCTGTGGATGACATTTAACCTACTGTTCCCCTCAGCTTGTCTCGTTCCATGGAGTATCATTCTACTCCTAACATGAGTAGACTCAGAAAGTGATGTGTTGAAAGTGCCTGATCCCTTCGATGTAAGCCTGGAAAATCGGTTCAGGAAAAACTTCAGCACCAGGATATCCTCAGTACAATGTCCTCTAAGTTATTATCCTGGCTGGAATGTGAGCATTCAAACATTTCTGATGCCCTGGAAAGTTCCTCAGACATTCTAGAACCAACTAGATGTCACCCTCTAATCCACTTTCTGCTTGGACCTTACAGCCACTCCTGTGGCTACTGCACTTAGCATGTTTGTTTATTATGACTTCCTCTACTCTTACTGCCTTGCAAGTCCCACCTGAAAATATACTCCTATCTCTTTCCCACTTCTCCCCCACCCCCAAACTACACCTGGGAAAGTGACGCTGAAGTGGGAAATAGGGTTAACCATCTGCAGTTAGGAAGCAGAAGAAGTTGATGCATTATAAGGAGGCAAAGGTTCTCTTCCTGTGCATGGGAGCAGCCACAGGACCTGGAGGAAGAAAAAGACTAGTGAAGCTTGAGGAAAAATATTATAGTACTTACAGGTCAAGATAAACTTTTTGAGGGGTTATTAAGAATTGAGGCAACATGGATGGAGGCAGATGCTATTACGCTAAATGAAATAAGTCAGACAGAGGAAGACAAATAAATGTATGGTTTCACTTACATGTGGAATACAAAAAAACAAAACAGTGTACAAACAAAATGGAAACAGACTCATAGATACAGAAAACAAATTGGTAATTAATCAGAAGAGAGGGTGTATGTGTGAGTGTGTGTGTGTGGGGGGGGGGGGGGGAGAGGCAGGAGAAGGAAGTGAAGGGGATTAATAAGTACAAACTTGCAGTTATAAAATAAATAAGTCATGGGGATGCAATGTACAGCATAGGGAATAGACTCAATAATATTGTAATAACTTGGTATGGTGATAGATGGCAACTAGACTTATCATGGGGAATTCATAATGTATATAAATATCTAATCACTATGATGTACACCTGAAACTACTAGGATACTCTATGTCAATTACATGTCAGTGTTTTTTGGTGTGTGTGTGTGTGTGTGTGTGTGTGTGTGTGTGTGTGTTTGTGTGTTGTTGTTTTTTCTAGAATGGACTGTTTCCAGGTCATGGAAAGCTAATGAATCTGAGTACTGGGTAATATTTCTTAACATCACTGAAAATAACTTTTAAAAATTAAATCTATTGGGGTAACATTGGTTAATAAAACCATATAGGTTTCAGGTATACAACTCTATAACACATTATCTACACATTTCATTATGTGCTCATTACCGAAAATCAAGTCTCTTTCTGTCAATATTTATCCACCACTTTGTCCTCTTAGACCTCGCCTGATTTCCCTTTCCCCCCCAGCAATCACCATGCTGTTATCTGTGTCTGGGGTTTTTCACTGCTTAATCTCTTCACCTTTCACCTAGCCACACAACTCCCTACCCCTCTCACAATTGTCTGTTTTCTGTATCCATAAGTCTGTTTCTATTTTGTTAGTTTTTGTTCATTTGATTCCACATATATAAGTGAAATCATGTTCAGGCCCATCCATGCTGCTGCAAAAAGGTAAGATTTTCTACTTCTTTTTTTAAAATATGTTTTTGTTGAGGAAAGGAAAGAGAGAGATAGAAACATCAATGATGAGAGAGAATCATAGACCGATAAGATGCCTTCTGCATGCCCCCTACTGGAAACTGAGCCCACAATGCAGGCATGTGCCCCAACTGGTATTCTAACCATTATGCCCCAGGCCTTCACCACACTATTGTCTGTGTCCATGGGTTATCCAGTGTTTCCCAAACTTTTGACATATGTGTACCCCTTCTATAATTTTCGTAACGCTGAGTACCCCTCGTACTCATGAGAACGTAGAATTAGGCACAGCTAAGCACGGTGCAGTGCATATCCCCACCAAACTCCGGTGCAATGCGTACCCCCACCAAACTCTTCCTGTACCCCTGGGGGTAAGAGTACCACACTTTGGGAAACACTGGACTATGCATGTAAGTCAAGTCTCAGATGTGGGTGGGTGAGTGGATGGGAAGAGATCAACCAAAGAACTTATATGCATATATGCATAATCCTTTTTTTAACTGAATTTATTGGGGTGACATTAGTTAACAAAATGATACAGGTTTCAGGGGCACAATTCTACAAGAAATCATCTGTACACTGTATTGTATATTTACCACCTCAAGTAAAGTCTCTATACATCACCAATTATCCCCATATATCCTCCTCCACCTCCCCCAAAGCCCTCCTCCATAGCAATCACCACATTGTTGTCTGTGTCCATAAGTTCTCTCTCTTATCTCTTGTTTTTGCTCAATTCTTCCATCCCACACCCCAACCTGATATCCTCCCCCGCCCACCTCCCATCCCCCCCGCCAGAACCGTCAGCCCTGGAATCAAAGAATCAAGGAAAATTCAGCCCTCTTTCATCACTGATGAGTTTGAACAAGTTATGAGAATTCCAGCTGAATCTCTTTTTGACAGATGTTGCCATTCAACAGTGATGGATCTGTCATGTGGCCAGGAGTCTAGCCTGACCCTGAAGAATAATGGGATAACTAGGCTCTTTCTACATCCTTGGTTTCTGTGATCAGCAAAGTTGACCTACAAAAGCATTTTGTGACACTAGGGTAAAGAGGTAAAGAGAGATTGTCAGTACCATCCCACTTTGGCTCAGAGCCAAGTGAAAAGGGACTTCCAGGTGTAGAAGGGAATTCCAGTTCCAGTGCAGCCCCAACCCCGGTATCAAGGTGCTTCTAAATGAAACTCTGAAAAGAAATCAGTGCAGGACTATTCTGATTTTACTTCTCAGCCCTCCTCACCATGTTCCAAAAAATAATCATGTAGATTTGTGGCATGAGCCTGAAGAAACATTCCTGTTGACATAATACCCTTTCCTTCAACTCTCTCAGGGAATGACACTGTTCTTGTCTCCAATGCCACAGAGCTGGCCAACATCCCTCCTGCCCCCAGGGGCCGGGTGAGAACCAAACTAGCCTTCCACAGACACCCTGAGGCCACTGGAGGCCACTCCTTCAAGAAAGGAGACATCAAAACTCTTCGCACCCTATTAAGGATAAACTTAACTGGTCTTTTCTTTCTTTTTAAGTCCACCTGTTTAATAACACCACTATATCAGAGGGCTCATCACTATCTAAATAGAAAACCAATAATTAATCACATAGTGTAAAGGCTAATTGGACTAGTTACCCCAAGCATGTCAAACTCGTGGCCTGCAGGCTGCGTGCAACCCACAATGAATATTTTTGTGTCCCAGCCAATATAATGGCATATAAGAATGTTTCCATAAAAATTCTGTAACTTAATTTTTACAATATCCTGTTATACATAATTATTAATAACAAACTACAAGATTCGATAATAACTGATTACTATAATAGTGTTGCATTCATTTCCCTAGGCGCACCATTTCTCTCCACAATACTAGCAGCCAATATTTTAGCAGCCAATTGCCACGTCATTAGTCTTGTCCTGACTTATTTGGTGTGCGCAACAGGAAATATTTTGCTTTCGGAGAACAGGAAAAATAGGTTTATTTGCGTTATGCTTATTTGTGCAGTTATTCAGTGTCTGGTAAGTTAATGTTCAATAAGAATATTTTTTATTAAAATGTTCTATTGTGTTAATGATTACTCATTTATTTCAGCCCTTTGTACTCAGCATGTCTCTATCGAAACAAACCTACGTTTCTATGAAAATCAAGGCTTTTGTTTCTTTTGTGGCCCACATAAACCTTGTTTATTTGGCCCAGGTTAGCCTTTGTGTTTGACATGCTAGAGTTACACTATGCTAAACACAGTACCAAGGGCTTTCCACTCATTCTGCTAATTTTTCCCTCAAGCAATCCATTGTTCTACTTTACAGATAAGGGCTCTAAAGCTCAGAGAAGTTAAGCAATTGCCCAAGGTCAAGGTCATCCAGTAAGCCCCCAAATCCATTTTCTTTCTTTCATTCTTTCTTTTTCTTTTCTTTTTTTTTTTTTTTGTTTGTTTGTTACTAATCCTCACAGGAGAATATTTTTTCCATTGATTTTTAGAGAGGGAGGTAGGGAGGGGGAGAGACAGAGAGAGAGGAACATCCATGTGAGAGAGACACATTGATTAGTTGACTCCTTCACAGGACCTGATCAGAGATAGAGCCTGCAACTGAGGGATGTGCCCTTGACCAGAAGAGAACCCGAGACCCTTCAGTCAGCAGGCCAATGCTCTATTCACTAAGCCAAACCAGCTAGTACCCTAAATCTACTTTCAATTTCAATACTGCTATAAACAGATTAAGAAATTCCATGCTGACAGTAAAAAGTAAAAAAATTCAGAACTAGGCATAGTAACTGCCTTTCACTGAACAAATCTATTATTTTGCTGAAAATCAAATATAAGTGTAAATTTTAATTACTATCCAATTTAAAACTTACTCTGTTGTGAGAATAAGAAATTACATATCAAAAGTGGATTATGTGATGGCTGTCATGTTAATTATAAAAATTGAAATGCTTATAATGCACACACATCGTAAAAAAAATCAGCTCTCTAAGCAACACTAATACATAAAACTGCTGATTTGTGGTTACATATGTAGCCAGAAAGCTTTAGGCATTACTAAAATTGCCCATTAAACGGGGGGAAAAAGCATAATTTGATGGTTTAAAACTAGGCTGGTTAGCATTAGAATTACCGACAGGAAGAATTAAAAAAACACATTTTATTGTTTGATGGCTGAGTCCTTGGAATAAACAGTGAATAAACATATCCAATGTTAACAGGAGTTTTGCTTTTACTTCTGAGCATAAATCATCTCTCTCTGGCCAACCTGGATAAAATCGCATACAGTAGAAATACTGGTAGAGGAGGGAAAAAATGCCCAGCTTTAACTAAAAATCACAAAGCACATGTTTTGTTCCAACTGGGGCATTTGTATGGCAGCAATGTGGCATTTGTGGGGAGAGAGCTAAAACCTGGGCCAGGAGGCCCAGGGGGGACCCTGACTGCCACTACCTGGAGGTGTGACTGAGGGCAGTCCCTCAGCCTCCTATGGTCTCCACAGTGTCATCTAAACAAAGAGGAAGCTTGATCATGAAGGGCTGGTCTCTTCTGGTTCTAAAATTCAGTGTCCTATTTTTAGATGTTAGTTTGTGACTGTAAAATTATAGACTCCATTCAACATGGAGATCCAAGGACAAAGTCTCCGACCACAGATTAGCAAGAGAGCCTGACCCCAAGCACAGCTTCCAGACTGGTCGCCCTTTGGGAGCAACATGAGGAAGCTCACGGAGGTGAGGCTGAACCACTGAGCAGAGAGGCGAAAGCATCAGTGCATAGGTGACAGAAGCCAAGTTTTAAGGACTTGTTTAAAAACAAATAGGATAGAAGGTGGGCGTGGTGGTGTGGGTGGGAGGTAATCAACCAAAGACCTTGTATGCATATATGCATAGCCTATGGACACAGACAATAGGGTGGTGAAGGCCTGGGGTGGGGGTGGGGAGGTGGGGGTGGGCTGGACGGGGTCAATGTGGGGAAAAGGGGACATCCTAACTAATAAAAGGGTAATATGCAAATTACAAATCACTCCATCACAAAGATGGCAGTGCCCAATCCTCTCAACCCTGCCAGAGTCCCCCAGGCCCAGGAGTGCGTGGGGGCAGCTGCTGAGAGTGGGCAATGTGAGCGGATTGGCAGAATGCACAGATGGGCCTCTGGACAGGCTGCAGTGTGGAATGCTTGTGTCATTGCCCCAACCATGAGGCCAGCATTCTGTGCCCAGCCATGGATGGGCCTCTGGGCTGTGGAGAACCTCTGGACAGTGGGTGCAGAGCTGTCAGACCCCATAGAGAGCTACTGGCACACAGATTCATGCACAGGGCTACTAGTATGCAATATTTTCAACAATAGAGAATTATGTTTAAAAGGTCATCAAAACAAACAAACAAACAAAAACTAATAGGATATAACGCCTTCTGGCAACTCTTTAATGAAGGGTCAGGTGGCAAATCCTTTAGACTTGATGGTCCATAAGTCTCGGTCTCAACTACTCAGTTTTGCTATTGTATCAGGAAAGCAGCACTGACACCATGTAAAGAAACTGGTGTGGTTATGTTCCAATAAAACTTTATTTACAACAACAGCAGCAGCCAGATTCAGCGCATAGGCTACTGGCCAACCCCTGAGGATAGAGGGTGATTCCCTAGTCAAAACATCGCACAAGAGGCTAGTGGGGCTGCAGAGAGCCCACGGGCCACAACTGTTAGCCGAAGCTGTCTCCACAAAAGGTCACAAAGGGTTTCCACTCAGCCATCAGGCACTCAAGCCCCATGTGAACATGCCAAAAACAAACACTCAGAAAGCAAAGAACACGGTGTTCACTTTTTCATGAATCCTCATCGTGGGCCTAGGAGGTTTTCATAAACCTGTAAACAATCTGGTCTGGCAATTTATTCCAAATGTTGTCTCTACTTTAAAAGTGGTTCCCAGGATCATAGGACATAAGGGAGCAGTGAGAGGAAAGGGAGGGCAGGATAAGGTGCTCTGAAGGTAATTTTTACTTCAGCATCTTTTAAAAGACTGACGACCATTTCCCAAGCACGTGAACTTGCACTGTAATTTTACCATTAGATTTTCAATGAGCAGGTCCATTTCCAGAGAATCAGAGAGAAGAATGTCCATTTCAATGAGATGGGGGTAGGGCTGGTTTCAAAGGGCACAACAGTTGACTGAAATTCTCATCCTTCATGACAAAAAAACAACACACGCCAATTGTATTTTGTACTATTTTTAAACAGTGGAGAGAATTTTAAAAACCTTACAAAGCAATCATGATTGTAGCTCATTTCACTGTACATTAGATAGGGTATAATAAGTTACATTAAATCTTAGAAGAATGACTATGCAACTTAATTATTTTCCCGGGTTTTTGGTCATTACTAGTTTGCAATGTATGGAAGGAGGTTAACCTACCTTTCAGAGAGTCACTGCTCTAAATTGGTCTTAAAGGGAGATTTAACGATGCCAATCTGAGGACATGAATTCCAGGTTATTAGTTTTAGTTCTTGATGATCAGGAATGGCATCTGGGCCTAATTATTTGTAAGTGCATCTAGTGGGCAATTGCTTAGCTAACCAATATATTTTAAGAGGTCAGCGTTTTTAATGATTGAGTTGTAAACACAAGACTTATTATTTGTCTAAAGGACAAAGTTCCTTATGTACCGAATGCTTATTTCACAGACTTCCTTTACTATAGAAATGACTGTTGGTTCAGTATAACTTCATACTAATGTGACCGTAACCTTTGGTTAGAGTGCAGAGAGGACCACAAGCATCTTTCGAAGGGTGGTTAGCACCTAGAGCACATGTGTCAAACACAAGGCCCGCGGGCCAAATCCAGCCCGCCAGGCCTTGCAATGTGGCCCGCACCGCGCTGTCATCACTGCACTCCGCTGTCAGTTTATGACATTGTCAGTTTATGACTGTTCAGTAAACCATTCGGCCCGCGATTTAGGCTGGATTTTAGATTTTGGCCCCTTCTCTGATTGAGTTCGACACCCCTAACCTAGAGGCCACCACTGTAATCTGTCATTAGCTAAACCTAAAGATTCCGAAAAGCAGAAAAGAACAATTACAAGTGAGAAGATAAATCTAGGGTCTCAAACTGTTTACTGATCTTTCCCCTGGGCCAATGGAAGGGACAGGTCCAGGCCCCCAGAGACCTCTACCCCTATCTTTCACAACCTAAAATTCTACCTTGAGCCTTCCTTTCCTTGGTCCCATTGTCTCTAGTAGTCCTGTACAAAAATTAAATTAATTTCAAAGGCCACCTATCACATACATACATGGCAACACCAAGTGGTACAGATTCGCCCAGCTACCCAGCAAGCATCCAGGAAGCTGGACCTGAGGCAGGTTTGGATGCAATGGAGGAGAATGTTAAGGCTTCCAGGCACACCTGAGACAGAGGGCTAGTTCTTTAGTGACGGGTTGCAAACAGCCAGGGAATACTAAGAAGGTTGTTGAAAGGAAGAAGAGAGAGAAGGAAGACCCCAAAGACAAACGTCATCTCCTCCATGTGAATCCCACCCTGATGGAGCAGGCACAACACAGCAGTGGGCACATGCAAGGTGCATCTAACTCTCAGAATCCTGGGGTGCTTTTGACCAAGAGGGCTGCTTCATTAATTCTTCACTTCATCTGTAAGCTTAATAATGATTATCCACACTTATTTAGAATGAAATTGAAAATTTTCTGCAGATTCCGTCCTCTCCCATGACCACCAGCCATCTAGTCTGGTGTGTGTTTGTTATTTTATTCGTTGTTAACCATTGGGGGGGGGGGGCCTTTAATGCTAATACACTGAGAAGAAGTCAACATATTTCTGTATCATCACCAACAAAATTGGGTTCAAAATGCTGAAACAGGGAATAGCCTCTGGAGCTAATAAGATATGATTATTGGCTCGTGAACAGAGGGCTTTGCCTGTGTCCTCATGAGTGAGCTTCTGTCTTAGGGGGCACAGCACCCTAGTCAATGGGGACACAGGTCGGGCCATCTGGTTTTCAGATGGTCCACAGGCACTGAGAAGAGAAAGCCAGATGATGCACTTAACTGCTTTGGCCTTTGTGTGTGGTTACTCCCATGCAGAAACCACAGGGAGGACATGACAGTGGAATCTTACTTGAAGTCAGGGCTGACATTTGCTTTTGGGCGTACCCTTCAAGTAAATGCAGTCCCCAAGAGAAGAAGGCAATGGGGGAGGTGATTTAAGAATGTAGACACTCTTATTCTTGCTTATTATCATCTCCTTCCCTCTGGCTAACTCCAACCTAAGCCCTGGGACTGGGCTTAACTGTCATCCTCCTTCTGAACCTGCTGGTAGATTATGGTTCCCCTGCATGCCTCCCCGTATCTTCCACATCATGCAGTTACCACATTTTGTAATTACATATTTGGGTGATGGTTAGTTTAACTTTACCTACCACTGGACCACTAGCACAATGAGGAAGGAACCTGTCCATTCTTGTCACTTCCTATGACAGTGGCTGGCATTGATAAGGCTCTCAGTCAATATTTAGGGAATGCGTCAAGTACAGTCACTCCTCATTTTTTGTGGAGTGTGCATTTGCAAATTTTTCTACTGGTTAATATTTATTTGTAACTCCCAGTTAGTCCTCACGGGACTGTCGTGGTCACTCACAGACACATGCAGAGCAGTGAAAACTCTTGAGTGTCCCGATGTGCACACTTCCAATTGAGGCTGACCCAGTGAGGCTCTGCCGTCTCATTTCAGTTTTCATATTGGAAACACGTGTCCTTTTTTAACACCACTTTTTTGCATTTTTTGTTTGTTGGTGAATTCGGGATTGTAAATGTCCCCCAAGTGTAGTGGTGTAGTGCTGTCCTAAACACAAAAAATGAGCGATGGGCCTTGGGAAAAAAATACATGTGTTAGGTACACTTTGTCCAGGCATGAATTATAGTGCTGGTGGGTATTCATTAAATAAGGTGTTTTAAGCAGAAACACATAAAAGAAGGTTATGTATTGATCCACTGGCAAAAATGCTATGACTAAAGGCTCACAGAAGCCTAACCCTGCATTTTCCATAGACTCATGGTAAATATTGGTTAAATGATGTTTGTGACAAACTCACAGGATATAACTACCATGGATAATGAGAAGTGTCTGTACTAGTTCCATTTCTTTAATTGTGGAAATGAAAGTACCAAGAATTTCAATGTCTTGCCTCAAGGCACAGACAGCTAGTGAGCGCAAGACTTGAAGCTTTCATTCATTCAACAAATATTTATTAAGCCCCTCCTCTGACTCAGCAGTTGTATCCATTTGACTCTCCAGATCCTTAACCCCCAAACCAAATGGATGTGAACAAAGTATTCTAACTTCTTCAGTAAATTATTTAAACAAATAAGCTCAGATGCGCAGACCCGCCGAATGCCTTCCGAGCTAAACCAAAAGCTCTTTACTGTGTGCTTCTGGTCTCCAATCTGCAGGTCCACAGAGACGCCTGTTAGAGGGCTGCAATGTTTTGTTAAGTTGCAAAATTTTCCAGATGAATTCCACAATGGGAGTATGTTAGCAGTATGTTGTTGGAACATCTCCAGGGAACACAGCTTTGGTCAAGAAGGAAAAAGTACACATAGAAAACCCATGCTCATCAAGTATTCATGGATGGAAATAGTTTACAAAGATATATCTATTTATACATCTCCTCTCAGTCTCAAAGTTGGCCAGGTATTGGGATGTCTGGGGGGCAGGACATTTGTAGACCTGTGGTTGGCTGTGAAATGATGAGGTTATTCCAATGAGGGAAGAGTTCCAGCTGAATCCTTCTATGAATCTAATTCTCTAAGCATTTCAAGAGGAATATTTGTATTATCTCATATCATATTTGAAAGCCAAATTGGGTTGGGTTTTCATTTATTGCTTATATAGGCAGAGTCTTTTTTAAAATTTATCTTTATTGTTAAAAATATTACTTTTTCCCCTCATTAACTCCTTTCTAGCCCACACCTGCACCACTATACACAGAGGTCCTGAGCCTGACGTGGCCATTTGAAGAATTACTATGGATTCAGTATACTCCGGCATTGCCTGCCCACTCAACTTAAGGAGACAACTCAAGAGAAGAGGAAACTGTTCCACAGGGAGGTGCTAGGGATAAAAGGACTTGCTGTCACAGATACCGAGAACTTGAGGAGACCTCTGAGCCCCATTTTGTCTGTATTAACCTTCTCATTTTACAGATAAGCAAACTCTGGTCAAGGAAATTTTCATCCATGTGTTTGATAATACAGCTCCTTGCTGACGATGGGAAAGGTTTCTGCTTTAGTCCACCTAGAGCAGATCTCCTGTTTCCTCTGCATCCATATGAGACACAGCCACATTTCAGTGGACTCTGTGGCCAGGCCCAGCCACATTTCCTGGGATTCAGGCTCTCTAGAAATGTTGATACTGTGGTCAGGCAGAGCCATGGCATGGTACTCTCTAGCTCATACTAAGAGCCTTGATGAATTTTGCTTCATATAATTTTTCCTCCTTCAGTTGGGCATGCAATGAATAAATTGCTAAAAGTGCAACCTGATTGCTTCTTGTAAATTCTTAGAAAGGCTGGGAGTAAGTTTCTGCCTGCCCACCTCCCCACCTTTTGGTACCCACGAGAAGGCATCAAGCAGCACTTTTGGGAATTAGTTGGCTATTTGAAAGCCATACAAAAAACCTGTGTTGTTGTATTTAATAAAGTCTATACTGGCTTCTCATTCAAAATTGGCTCCTGTAAAAAAAAAAAATCATGTAAATTCTTTTAACTTAATGTATTAAGAGCATTTATGGAATGTGTTTACACTTCAATGTGGGAGGCCTCATTTCCTCATGTAAGTTCTCCAGTAACATAATCCAGTCTTGACATGGAACCTTGTCTCCAAGGAGGTCAGAGGACTTGCAGTTATTATTTCATGACCCCCGACCTCTGTAATGTGTGTGGAAGCCACTCACAGAAATGTGTGGCATGCGTGTGGACTTGGGTTGCTTTTTCCCCCCCGGTTTTTTAAAGGTTATTCCTTGTGGGGTATAGGTTTTCAAATGGGGCTGATGAAAATATCAATTGGTTGAAACTTTCTGGTTGTATAGCCCTGACCATCCCATCTCATTTCATGGAATATGATTTACTTAAAATAAAGGGTAGATGGTGTCAGATAATGTTCATCGAGTACATGTGCCAGTCTGTTCTCTGGGTTTTAACTCACTGAGTCACCATAGGAGCCATGTGAGGAAAGCAATATTGCTATCCATATTTTGCAGGTGGGTAAAGTGACATGAAAGTTAGTTTTGGCTCAGTGGATAGAGCATCGGTCTGTGGACTAAAGGGTCTCAGGTTCGATTCTGGTCAGGGGCATGTACATTGGTTTCGGGCACATTACTGGTGGGGGTGTGCAGGAGGCAGCTGGTCGATGTTTCTCTCTCATTGATGTTTCTAGCTCTCTATTCCTCTCTGTAAAAAATCAATAAAATATATATTTTTAAAAAAAGAAAGAAAGAAAGTTAGGGTCTCTGCCCAAAGTCACATAGCTCCTCTGTGTCAGAGTACTTTAAAACTTGGGCCATCTGCCGTCATAGCCCACACTCTTAGCCTCTCTGATATACTGCCTCCAAAGCTGTAAGGCATGCTCCTTTCCATCAAGATGTGTAGAGCCTTGAATCTGTTATTATTTCTTATTTCATGGGAATTTTTCCTTTAAAAAGCAGATTATGTGGTTAAGGTTAAATATTAGCATCAACAACCTTAATATTCAAATTACCCGAAGAATTAACGAAAGCAGTCCTCTTTGTCAAAAGCACCCCAGGATTCTGAGAGTTGGGTGCACCTTGAATGTGCCCACTGCTGTGTCTGAGATGAGGAAGTGTGGACTTAGGATGGAAAAAAGTGATCTGAAGGGAGATGTTATCAGCCGCCTTCATAATTAAGATTTACCTCATAGCCATGCATGTGTGTGCACAGTAATGTCATGGCTTATACCTCTACAACTTCTATAGTCACCCATGTCTTAGACAACTCCAACTGAGTAACCACCTCCACAGAGGCACTACTTTACGTCTCCTCCTTAGCAAAATATTCTGCTCAATGCCAGGCAACCATGATCCCACATCAATATAAAATCAAAATCTAAACCCATGACAAACAAAGTCCTGTCACAAAGTGGTCGCAAGCAGAGCTCTGCAGACAGTGGCTGACTATGGGAGAAGGCGCGCTTAACTACTCCTGAGTCTGGGGGTAGCAGGTAGTAGCTGCTGACAGGTCCTGAACACGAGGAAAGCAGTTCAAGTACCCAGCAGCATGGCATGACTGGCGGGAGGTTCCTTGGGGAGGAAAATGACAGAATGTAGGTTTCATTAAGAGCATTTCCAAAGACCAGCAGCTGTGGGAAGAAGAGAGTGGAGTGGGGGAGATAAGGCTGGGAGAGCGATCACTTTGAACCCTGTGTGAAGTGAGGGATGAGGTGATACAAGCCTGAATATGAGTGGTGAAGGGAGGAGGAAAAGGCATGTTCAAAGGCTGTTATTATGGGTTGGATTAGATAGAGAAAAGGAAGGTGGGGAGCTAAGAAAGGGATCAATACTCCTTCCAAGACAGTAGGTTTAATGAGCCCTGTTAGCAATAATGACAAGGCTGGCAGGATGCTGGCTTGGAGATAGCAGATCAAGCAAGAGAAGAGTGGAACCTGAACATTCAAAAGGACAAAAGAAAGTAACAAGGCAGTTAGCTGTGGGCATGGGGACTGTCTTTATTTGCATAAAATAATAAGCATATTAATGCCGGTATCATTGGACTAGACCTTGGGGCCAAGGGCTCCAAACTGCTATTTTTGTAAAGAAATTAACAGGGAATATGAAATGTAGCAAAGACGTGGTTGGAGTGGCTGTGTAGAGAATCACAGTAACCATATGAGATTAGAAGTCAAGAGAGAAAAAGTTAAGTGAAGAAGGATTATGGCTCACAGGGGGGTGTTTAGAGATCTACAGGGAGGCGTGTCTGCAAGCATGGCCTCATACAACCCTCCCACCTCGAGTCTGGCTGGCCCTGTCCCTTGCTTTGATCAATAGTATACAGAGAAAGTGACCTGTGCTAGTCCACTCTTCAGTAGTTGATGGCTTCAAAGCTCCTACCTCTGACTGCTTCCATCTCTGTGCTCCTGGAATGCGTATACTGCCATGAAGCAAGCCCCATCTAGACTACTGACTGAAGAAGAGCAGATAGAGAAAGGTCACTTAGAGGACAACAGAGGGTCTCCAGCTGGCGGCCATGTTGGTTCCTTCAGCTCTAGCTAAGACTCTCCAGCCAACACCACACGGAGCACGGCCAGGCCATCCCGTGAGCCTGCCCAAATTGCAAACCTACAGAACCGTGAGCAAGAAAATCTCTGTTTTAGGCCACTAAGACCTGGCGAGTTGGTTATGCTGCAGTACATGACTGATAGAACAAAATTCTAAGAAATGAATAAAGGATAAACTATGAAAATTGGAAACACTACTCCACCATGGCTCCTCCACTTAAGAGCTATGTGACTTTGAGAAAGTTGCTGGCTAAGCCAAAACCTTAATGTATCTCATCTGTAAAATGAGGAATAAAAGCAGTTTGTTACTCCCAAGATTGCCAAGAACATTCAAGAAAATCATCTATTTTGCTCCATACAGCAACTGGGACATGGTAAGTATTCAATGCATATTACTTACAATTGTTATCATTAAAAGGTCAAAAAGAATATTTCTGAACATCACCATAATTAATATGTTATTAAGTGTGTATTTGGTACCATCTAGAAAAATGTACCAAACACAATCTGCTGTTTGAGACATTACATTTCTAAGGAATCTTGTGTAATCAACAATTATGTTATAAAAATAACTGCTTCCATAGGGAAATGGTGGGGGTTAGGGCTATAAAACTTAAACATCCCTGAGCAAATTTAGTATTTAATCACATCCAGTTTGTGCTCAAAAGGCCTTTTTTTATCTCCACCAAGACTACCACTTGCACTTTCTTGTACACATTCTCTTTATTAACTAAGGCTTTTCATAAAGTTGAAATATGAGGGTTAACAAATCCCCAAAGTTAAAATAAATTGCACTTAGAATATAATAATGTTGAAGGGAAGAACCCAAAGCTAATCAAAGAGTCAGCTGCTCAAACCAAGTATTGCCGACAACGTTTGCTGCTGTGAGTATCCTAGCTCACTGTGGAGAAGGGAGGCTTCTTTACCCACGTGACAGCGTGTGATAGAAAAGGTGCTCTCCAGTTAGTCTGCTGCATTATAACCAATTTATGGTATTAAAGTTGATCCTGCAGGAAGTTTTTCTGTATTGTATGCTAACCAGGGTACTAAATAAAATATGCTAGTTCTGCTTATCAGCTAGAATGATGATTGCTTTCTGTAATGATCAATTTCATTTTGACCTCCTTATGGGGAAACTAAGCAATACTAATTAAGATCTACTGCTAATCCAGCTGCCTTTGCTGCCGCACACACAGGATTATGGAACTATCAGGTAGGCTTCTGCCCCTCAATGAGTTTTGCTCTAAGCAGTCTCACATGGACAACTCCCACATTAAAAGACTTACTTTACTCTTCTTACAAAGGAATATAACTTCCTTGGTCTCTCATCTCCATTCTCTTTAGAATCCCAGTGGCTGTGAACATACATGCAGCAGCACTACTGAGTGCAAAGGATGTCCCACAACATTCGAGAGTTGGTCCATCCAGAGTGAAGAGACACTTATCAAATATGAGGCTAAAGAAAGTTTTGTACATTCTCAAAATACAGTCTGGGAGATGAGCACTGGGATCTAGGAGATGCTGCTAGAGGAAGTGTGCAGCAGACCCAGGGACAGGCTAGAAGGAAAGGACAGAGAAGTCTGTAAGGAGAGGGGTGGGATCTCAAAAATGTTAAGGAGGAGCAAATAAGCAATAACGCAATAGTAAAAGCCAACAGTTTAGGTCAAAGAAAGTAACAAATATGTGCTTCCCCTCATGCCCCCACCCCATAGGTAATGTGAAGCAGGCAGCAGCAGAAACCAAAGCAGCAGTGACAGTGTCATACAGCATGTAGAGCCTGGATAGCTTCATATTGGGCCTTAACCATACTGCTCTTGGCAAGACAACAACTGACTATACTTGAAGGTCATCACCATGGGCAACTTACCATGCCCATTCTAGGGGTGAGCACTATCACATGATGTATTGTTCTTTTCACCATGACCCTTGGATGAAATTTCTCTTTGGTCTGAAGAACAGCTGTCATAGTCCTGGGCATTTTACCATATGGACCAGTTTGACATCTATTCTCCCTGGCTGCTAAGAGAGCTCAACGCCTCATGACCCACCCATCATCGCAAGCCTGTGTGCCTTTATGGCATACATGCTTACTACCCTCAATCCTGGCTCCCTTTCTTAAATCTCCAATTTTGTTTTTGCTTTTTGGTCTTTTTAATGGGTGCTATCTTCTCATTTTATATATTATAAACTGCTTTATATATCTGGAATGTTCCAAGTATAAATTTAAACCTACACATACATATCGTGGCTCTGTTTCAGAGGATGATCTTACTATACAGTAACCATGTGGATTCATTCACTCTTCCACAAACGTTTATGCGGCTGCTCAGAAAATGGGCCGGCATCGTGATTCAGGGGATACAAACTTCAAGAAGGCAGGCCTGGCCGTTGCCCTTATGCCTAGTCAGGAAAAGATACAACATAAGCTACAAATTCTTTAAGCACTATAGCAAAATAAAACAAGGACCTAAAATGGACACCCATAGACTCAAGTGCGGAGCACTTTCGAGACCCAGCTGAGGTTCTAGGCACAGGGGCTGACAGGCACTACTTGGACTAGTTCAGGACATTCCTGGTGAAGGAGTCAGCCCTGGATTTTACTTCAAGTTTAACCTGTTCCTGAAGAAAAATCCTCAGAAACCAGTGCGTAAGGCCCTGAGACCAGCAGTACACAGGATATGGATATGCCTTCTGTTGGAAGCCCACCTGAGGCCAAACTGGTGGAGCTGGACTTCCTGGGAGCAGCAGACCTCCCTGTGCTGGGCCCACCTCTGTGTGTCCCTGGGCCTGGGGGCTCTATTGTGGACATGCTGCAAGAATGCCAGAAGGACCTGGGGGCATGCAGGAAGCAGCCGATAAATGCTTCCCTTTCATCAATGTTTCTTTCTCTCTCTGAAATTGATAAAAACATCTATTCTTAAAAATGTTAGATCACTTATTAGTGGTGACAAAAGGACCACTCATCCTTGGCAGAATTCAATAGAAATAACTTCACAAACAAACCCCTATTTTATTTGGGGGGGTGGGGGGGTGATGTTTAAAAATAACATTCATATTGGTTTGTTTTTTGTTAGTTTTTGGTGTCATTATGACATTTTGGTAATGTATGAAGACTCCACATTTCTTAGAAATGAGTATTGAAATATGTAATAGTCAAATGCCATCATGTCTGGGATTTGCAGTAAAATACACTCGCACAGGAAAATGGGATGGATAAAGCACATGGTGCAAAATCTTGTTGGGGATGAGCAGGTGGGCTCTTTCTAGAGCATATTTGAGTTTCATAATTCAGAATCACATGCTGAGGGAAAACATGGCCAGCTTTTCTTCATCTTCAAAAGGAGTCTATTTGTACATTTTTTTTCTTTTTTATCCTCACCCGAGGATATTTTTCCACTGATTTTTAGAGAGAGGGAAAGACAGAAAGATCAATGTGAAAGAAACACATTGACTGGTTGCCTCCTGCATGTGCCCCAATCAGGGCCCAGGCCACAGAGGAGCCTACAACCGAAGTACGTGCCCTTGACTGGAATTAAACCCAGGACCCTTTAGTGCTACAGGCCTATGCTCTATCCACTGAGCAAAACCGGCTAGGGCATGACATTTTTTCTTTGTAAGTGATTTATGGTGCAAGTGAAATCCATTGAAAAATAAAGGCTGCAGTAAAGATTCACTTTCATCCATTAAATTATAACCCCAATCTCATTTAAACTCCTTCCAAGGGAACACATGTTGAAATGAGGACAAAGAAGTCTAGCGTGCAGACAGAGCAAGTGAAAGAATCAGGCTTCAAATATGAAACTCACCTGGACACTCTGCTAAAGGGAGGCTGCCTAAATGTGGAAATGGAGGGACAAATAGCAGACAGTTATCTGGATAATACAAGAGAAGCCTCATCCTTGTATTTGGGTAAATGGCTGGAAGAAAAAGCTAGTGTCCCAATTACGTAGCTGACTGCCTTACTTCACCGTCTCCTTGGTGGCTCTAAACAGAACCAAATATGGACCCAGAACCAGGACAGTGAGAAGGCGCCAGGGCAGTGGGGCTGCAGCACGTGAACTCTTTACAGGGCCCTTGGAAAAATCAACTCAAAAGGATATGAACTTGTTGATTCGTAAGTTTGTAATAACTTTTTTTCAAATATTAAGCCTATTAGGCTAAAAGATGTGAAATTTTATTTAAAAAAGCCTTCTCACCTGATGTCACCTTTTCTTTCCCCTTTCTTTTCATGATGTCACCTTTTCTTTCCCCTTTCTTTTCATTCCCAAATGAAATAATTTCTCCTTCTAGAAGGGGAGAGGTCACCATGGGAGTATAGGTCTCCCTAGGTGAGGAAACTGACACCTTGCGCTCCTTGCCCCATTTTGTGGGAAGCATGCCTTGAAAGAAAGCAACAGAGAGTAAAGCAAGCCTGTGGGGATGGGGGGCGGGGAGTCCCTAACCTTTGGCAGAATGAAATGATGGCTCCTAAGCTCACCCAGCGTGTTCTTGCAGCAAAGAGAGGAGCTGGCTCCCACTCAGTGTGGCTCAGTGGTTCAACTTCAACGTATGAACCAGGAGGTCACAGTTCAATTCCTGGTCAGGGCTCAGGCCCAGGTTGTGAGCTCCCTCCCCAGCAGAGGGTGTGCAGGAGGCAGCCGATCAATGACTGATGTTCATCTCTCTCTCCCTCTCCCTTACTCTCTAAAATCATTAAAAATATTTTAAAAAGAGAGGTTTTTCTAATAAACAAACTTATTTTTTTTTAAAGAGGAGCTGGCTTTCAAAAGTGTATATCTGGAAAGTAAAAAGACATTTTCCTCTTTAAGTAAATAATTGGGATAAGAAAAACTACCCAAGGCTCTGAAGAGATGCAGCTGACAGCTCACGTCCTGTTTTTAGGGCAGATTAGAGATAAGTGTCCAAATATCCCACAGTGTCTTCACAGTCAAGATTGTCTTCCTTCTGTCAAACAAATCCCCGGGGCTGTAAACTAAACCCGCTTCGTTTGCTCTGCTCACATTGCCGACCCTAGGAGGAAATCCATCAGAGCGCCCCTTCCCCTTCCTCCCCAAGAGAACCATAGGGTTTTGAGGACCTTCTAGGAGGGCAGCCACACCTTCTAGGAGGGCAGTATCAGGGTTAGACCCTAAAGGCCATATCTCAAAGATTCCAGACCCATGTGCTATCTGGTGACACTACATTGTTTCCTTTTTCTGATTCATTTAGTTAAAGCTTCATATATGTGAAATCTGCATCTGAAGTTTAAACCTGAGCCCTTAACATCAGGGAGGGCCCCATTAGCATCTGAAAATTGCCTTATAAAAAGTGCAGAGATGAATTATGATGCATCGGTGCAGTGAAATACGCTATGAAGAATACCGTGCTGTGAAAATGAATTGGCACTCTATGTAATGATGAGTAAGCATCTCTTACCCATTGTTGTGTGACAAAGCAACTGAGAACAATCCCAGTTCTATAAGTAATGACTGCAAGTAGGGAAAGGTCACAAAAAAACACATTTAGTCCCTTGACAGTCAACCTGGAGGGCTGAGATTAGGGAGGCCTGCCGTCCTAAGTCAGACACTGCTAGATGTAAAATGGGTGAAGAGCAAGTATTGCTATCATCATCCCCAAAAAAGGTGAAGTTTTAGAAAGGGAGATTTACTCTTTCTTGTGCCCCTTTCCCTGCAGGAACTGCAAAGCATGACCCTCTGCCCTTTATAAATTCTTCCCTAAAAAATAAAAGAGCATTTCCCCCTCATTATCAAGGCAGTTTCCATCGAAAGCCAAGCCCTCAGTTGTAAAGTCCTAAAAAGAGTGGATGAAACCCTCATCTGTCAGGTCCTAGGGAGTTCAATGCGGTCCCAGCGGCACCATGGGCTTCACAAAACAAAAGCTGCATCACATCAAAGGTACACATACGAGCACATACCAGTGTCAGGGCAATCCAACAGAGCCAAGCTGTGGATAAGTGAATGGATAAACACATGTCCAAAAATGACACAACTCATATTTTAAAGAATGCATGTGAAAAACGCATCTTAAGAAACAGCAATGGAAGGATTAACTGAAAAGGCTGGACTTGGAGATGCAACTTGAACAGAACGGGATAGCTAAGGGGGGTGGGGGGTGGGGCTTCCCAAAAGGGGCATCTCCCCATCACACCCTCCCAGCCCTGACTGCCCAGAAATGGCTCCAGATGTGTGAGGACCCCAACCTCCTTCCGCCCTAGAACAGCACGGTGGGAGTTAGGCTGCCAGAGCTCCCTGGGCCAGGCACCTCTAGCCTGAGCGTCCGCTGTCATTGACCTCCACGTGCCCTCCACAGATGACCGTTCTGTGTGCCTCAGTCAGAAAATGTGCTTCCCAAACATGAGAGGTCTCTGGGAAAAGGCTTGAAGAAGAGAGTGAGGGTGGCAGAGGTGTCGAATAAAGTGTTGGGATTCTTTCATGCCTTCACTTAAGATTTTAAATATCCAGCTCTGGCCAGGTGGCTCAGTTGGTTCAAATGTCATCCCAATCTGCCAAGGTTGTGGGTTCGATCCCCAGGTCAGGGCACATACAGAATCAACTAATGAATGCATAAATAAGTGGAACAACAAATTGATGTTTCTCTTTCTCTCCTCCTCCTCCCTCTCTCTCTAAAATCAATAGATTTTAAAAAGATTTTAAATATCCATTCCTATTATTTCCTCTCTAATAGGGTGTCACACTCATATGTTATCAAACTCCAAGATCACTTACAAACCACTTTGCATCTTGCCAGCTCCAATTCAAAGAACTCGCTCAGTAAGAAATACAATTACAGTTCCTTTATTTCTGGGTTTATAGTAATTTCTATGATTTAATCAGCTGCTCTTGCACTCAAAAGATGCAGTTCTATGAATGTAACTATGTAGCACAGTAGACATTACTTTGGGGCTGCCTGGCTTACGGCCATATGGTAAACATAGGGCTGGAATGACAACTACACAGTCAAACCGCAGAGAGCATTGTCTCACGTTGCATCAAGTTAATGCAAACCTATAAAAAGCCTTGCGCTTGCTGGACACTGAGAAGTGATTTCAGTTAGCACAGGGGAAGACTCGGGAGACTGCTGGCCAGCACATACATTTTCTATCACACTATGTGGGAAAAAGTGTGTTTGTGTTTGATGCTTGCAAGGAAAGAAAAACACAGCTTGACACTGAAACACTTTAATTTATAATATTCTGAGCCATGTTTACATCTTGGAAGAAGGTTTCATGCAGTGCCGCAACAAAGCGAAATATTTCATAAAAATGTATTTGAGGTCACTAAGTAGCTAGAGACACCAAGCTGAGAGCCTGCATAGGAAATGAAAAGTGATGGAATTCGCATATTCCACTTAGAACTGATCAGCTTCGGGAACTCAGAACTCTCCACCCTTTGTGATCCACCTTGGCCACCTCATCGCGCCCTGACTGCCCTCCAACCCTCCCTCACTGGTGGAAAGGAGATGCCAGGAGAAAAAGACTGGCACCTAGCAGACAATGGATGGGAGACATCAGGCTTCTGATGGCCCGCCAACACAGGCTTTAGCTGTACACATACCTGTCCAGGGGCATGGACCTCAGACAACTGTGAAACATACTAGTGAGTAGGACATGGGCTTAGGGGCCACAGAAGAAGAACCAGGCTGCTCACACCTTTTTGCTGCAAGGCTTTTAACCTTGGCTGCATACTGGAATTGTGAAAAGAGCTTTAAAAACCCCTGGCACCCACCTCCAGAGTTTCTGGAGTTTCTGGTGTGTCTGGTGTGTCTACCTGAAGACTGGGGTTTTTTGTTTGTTTGTTTTTTAAGTTCATCAGGTGGTTCCAATGTGCGAGTCCAGGCTGTGAGTTGCTGCCATCAGCTTTACAAGTAGAAGAGCCAAATGAGAGTGAGGAGCCCTGGAATGATGCAGGGCTGACCAACAGGGCATGTAATGTTCATGGGAAACACCCAGGAACCTTGTGAACATACAGGTTCTAAGTCAGTGGATCCAGAGCAGAGCCTGAGTGTCTGCAACTCCAATGCGACGTCCTGAAGGCATTAGAACAGGTGATGCCTGCAGTCATCAGGCACCGCCCTGCAGAGAGGGGTTCCACAGAAGTCATCATCCCAAACATTGTGATTTGTGACATGTTAGATACAATTTAATCCTTTTTCTTCTTCGGGGGTATTGCTGAAGGTTCTCTAATTTTATTGGCTGGCTCAGGAGCACCATGGTGGACAGCAATGCCATAGGGATTACAGTGTGTGTGTGAAAAATGTCCCTTTTATTATATGGCCCCACTGTGTGGGATTTGTTTGTGTTTTAGGGGCTATGTTATGGGGTGAATTTTTCTCCCAAAGTTTGCTGGTTGAAGTCCTAATTCCAGTATTTCAGAATGTGAGCATATTTAGAGATAGGGGCTTTAGAGTGGTCACTGAGTTCAAATGAGGCCATTAGAATGGCCCCTAATTCAACGAGGTGGTGTCCTCATAAGAAGAAATTTGGACACAGACATGAACAGAGGAGAGACATGTGAAGACACAGGAAGAATACAGCCATCTATAAGCCAAGGAGAAAGGCCTCATAATGATCAATCCTGTCCACACCTTGAGCTCAGACTTCTAGCCTCCAGAACTGAGAAAAAAAACTTCTTTTGTTTAAACCCCAAGTCCACAGTAGTTTGTTTAGTGGTCGGCAAACTCATTAGTCAACAGAGCCATATATCAACAGTACAACGATTGAAATTTCTTTTGAGAGCCAAATTTTTTAAACTGAAACTTCTTCTAACGCCACTTCTTCAAAATAGACTCACCCAGGCCGTGGTATTTTGTGGAAGAGCCACACTTAAGGGGCCAAAGAGCCACATGTGACTCGAGAGCCACAGTTTGCCGACCATGGGTTTAGACAGCCTGTGCAAACTAATGTGGGGAGAGGGGGTTTTGTGTCTACACTGAAGGACTTATCCAACTTACGTTTTCACCAGCCATCACCAGTGGGATTGCCATCCCTATTTCTAGCAGCCCTCCCTCCCTCTTCTAAATGCCTCCTTTAAATCTATGGTTGGCAAGGTAACTGCGATTTCAGGCCTTTCAGAAGAGCCCAGTGGTTAAGAAGAATATAGGCTCTGGAGTAGGACTGCCTGGGCTAGAACCCCGCTTGGCCACATACTTGCTCAGAGACACTGAGAACTTGTATGAAGCTAGAATATGTTCTGCCAAATGCATGCATGCAAGATGTAAAAAATGGGTTTGTAAGTCTGTCAACCTTCACAAGCTTAGCCTGCCTTTCTTTTAAGCTGCATTTAGTCGAATCAGTAAAAACAGCTGTGATCAAGGTCACAAGCTCCCATATGACTTTTCCCCCCCCCATCTTCATATCCACAGGATGCTCTTGTCAAACTTTCATACGCCTATTTTTCCTCTTTGCTATACCCCCCAACATCTTAATCTTCCTAGTATGTCAAGTGGTGCATTCCGACATGTTTCTTCCTTTCTCCAAAACACCATTGGCAAACTTTGCTTCTCTCCCCTCAAAGTATTTCTTTTAAACAGTTCTCTCTCCTTCTCCACTTTTCCCCAATTCTCGGTGTCAGAAGGCATCACTATTTAGGACTCTCCTCCATCTTTCACGGGACAGAAGAGTTGGCATCATGTGATAAACACACAATTCAATATACAGTTGATGTACTATAGAACTGTACACTTGAAACATGTATAATTTTATTAACCAATGTCACCCCAACAAATTTAATCAAAATTTCTAAAAACACCCTGGAGAAAAGAAGAGTTGGCATTGTGAAAAGGCAGTTCAGAGTTTAAGCTCAAAATTTTAATAACTGATGTACAGGGTGGGGTCAAAGCAGGTTTACAGTTGTTCATGTGGAAAATACAATTATTAATAATACAAGAATAAACTGTTTCACATACAACTATAATCCGACTTTTGCCTCGCCCCGTCTTGTATATAATGCAGTTGTGTAATGGTATGATACTTTTTAGCCATATAAGGAAAACATAACATTGCAACTCTGATTTAGAATACCTTTCATTGAAGCTGAAACCGGTTTGGCTCAGTGGATAGAACATCAGCCTGGGGAACTGAAAGGTCCCGGGTTCGATTCTGGTCAAGGGCATGTGCCTTGGTTGCGGGCACATCCCCAGTAGGGGGTGTGCAAGAGGCAGCTGATCGATGACTCTCATTGATGTTTCTGGCTCTCTATCTCTCTCCCTTCCTCTTTGTAAAAAAATCAATAAAATATATTTTAAAAATAAATAAATAGAATGCCTTTCATTGAAAATGACTTTTCCTAGACATTCTTCAGGTAAAATATATATTATCATTTGATTTCTGAATGTGAAAAGTTTCCCCCTGTACATGAAGTTTATGGCTTCATAGGGTGGCTTTGAGTCATCAAAGCACGTGATGATCAATAAGTATGTTCAGGAATTAAGTAGGGCATTAGGGAAGGTGGGAGGACCGCCCCGGCCATCCCAGGATTGCTCAACAGGTAAGGAATGCTCACCTTGGGAACACAGAAAAGCAGCAATGAATTAATACTTAACTACCTGCAATAAAACCCAGCTTCTTAATGTTCTGGCAAGTTAACGTTTATTTAGCATATCAATGAGGAGGGATGATTCAATAAAGTTCCAGCTCAATAAAAACTATTAAGTGATTTAGCAAACCAAGTCACAGTCAAGGATGCCCACTCAGACCAGGAGGTTCCATAACAATAAAATGAAGTGATACACAAGCAAAGGACCCAAAGATGAAGCTGACTAAATGCCCCCAGAGTCGCCTCTTTGAGGACTCAGACCTGTGGACAAGGTTATGTGTGGCAGAGAAATCCACTCCTGGTCTCTGTGTTCTTCTGATGGTTCTTTAGAAGTTGGCAAGGGGCCAGATAGTAAATATCTGAGGCTCTGGGGTCCAAATAAGGTCTCAGTTGCATAGACTTTTTCTTTTACAACTCTTTAAAAATGTAAAAAGCATTCATAGATCATGCATTGTGTAAAAACATGCCATGGGCTCTACTTTGTCAATTCCTATTCTCTACACCAAACTCCCAGGGCCAGATCTGAATGCAGAGGGCCCTCCTGGCATCCTCCCAGTTCAGGTTGACATTTGCCCCTTCCATTCCCAAAGATCTAAAGACGGGAGCTTTACCCTGGTAGGAGTACACAGAAAGCACCCCATAGAAGGAGCCAAGAGGGAAAGGGTAAGAAGGGATATGAAGGCTGAGAATGGATGGGATCAAGTTTCTGAGATCATAAAGGGCATGGAAAGATGTTCTAGTTCCTGTTCTATCCCACCAAACAAGGAGGCAATGTATAGACCCAGACAAGCTCTCTCACACCTGCTACTGACTTGCACGGATCATCCCTTGAAGCTGGGAAGAAGATAAAGCACTCCTTTGCTCAATGGGGATTATCATGTAGACATTATAACACCACTCCTCCCCCGACAGGTGTTTCAGGTCCAGAAACTGTCCAGAAGGTCCTAATACATTTACAACAATAGGTCTATAATAGATCATTAGGAGTATCAGGGAATGTACTCTGCTTAAAGTTACTGTTGGAAAATACAAGGTGAACTGGCCAAAGTGTCTGTCCCTAATGGGCCAATTTTGATGCCACTGACTACCTGTCAGGACACAGGACCAGAGAATTCGCCACCTCCTGGTAATGCCTTCACTTTCCAATCATGCTTAGGAGAAACTTGTGGCATGTGATAATTTCTTGCTAACACTTCTTGCAGAAAAAATCTTTGATTCCCACCAACCTCATGTTCTCGTGTCCCTCTTTGGACCTGTGGTGGTTCTTTTATTGAAAGAGTACAGCTGGGCCACAGGAAATTTCAAGTCCCTAGCCCCCAAAATGTGATATTAATCAGATGTGTGCCAAAAACAACTTTCTTTAAAATGTCCCAAAGCTCATCTTTGGCTCAAAATTCCTTTACTGAAAGATAGGTTGGACTAAAATCCATAAATTCCACAATATCAGAAGTTCATTTTTTATCTGCTCTATTCACAGACATATTCCAAGTGCCTAGAAACTGTGCTTGGCACACAAAGCAAGCTCCCGGGTATTAGTTGAATAAATGAATGAAAATTGTTGGTAAAACTTTAAGAGTGGTGAATGGCTTCGTAGAAAAGGAAGAACCTAGCTTGGCAAAAAGAAGCTGCAGAGGTTATAGCTGTTTACTTTTTCATCCCCCAAACAAAAGCAATAAACTGAACAGACTGGAGACCTTTGTTCTCCCGATATTCTTCAACTGCCCCAGCAGGCAGACCCTCTAATGCACAAAAGTGAGAGTCCTGCTGAGCAGAGGGGTAGGAGCTTTCGGAAGCTGAACCCACTGACACGGAAACTACTGATTGAAATGCAAGCTTTCTCCTAAGAAGATCGAGTATTCTAAGACAAAGAAAGAGCACATTTGCTTTTTCCGGGTGCACCCACCCCAGCTTCACTTAGAAAAGATGAAGTGAAGTAATGTAGGAAGTCAGGCATCAACTACTTCAGGGACAATGAGAGTAGCAACTGGACCCGGACTCAAAGGACACACCAGTGAAAGCACAGCCTTTGTGGCCAGTTCAATTGTTAGCTGTTTCCTAACACGTTGTGTTGTGTCTCCAAGAATGAATGAAAAGTGATACAGAGGCCGCCCTGGCCAATGCCCGCTACCTTCCCTCCTCTAACACCTGTTCTTCAGCTTAAAAAAATAAGAGAGTGTGGGAGGAAGCGGGATTCCCTTTGAAACTATCTTCCTCCCCATCAAAGCCAGTGTCTATAGGGCAATTGTCAGGTGAGCAGGAATACCCAGGTCCTCTTCAGGCATTATTTAAAATAGCAAGCTCATGGCATTACCAGAGCTGCCAGAATCAGCCCTGTACTAACTACATCAGCAGTTAAAATTAAGCCAGTCAAACTGGGAACCAATGCACACCCTGGCAGCACCTCACAGAGGTGCAGGTAATCAGTTTGCTGCAAGGCCTCAAAGACCACATGATTATTTACTTGTAATGTTGACATATTCATTCTCATGGTCATTTGATAATGTGCATGCAGGACTGTCCAGGCATAGAGCTAACCTCCAGGGATATAGTTGTGGTTGAGGGGACAGTTGATTCGGGTCCTCCGAGGGCTGACTGCCCAATGGGAGACAGGACCAGCAGAGGGAAACAGAGGCTGCCTTCAACATGCCTGTGACTTAGGCAGTTTTGCACAAAGCCGCCTTCACTTGTCCCCTGCTCTGTGCTTCCCAACATCTATTATCACTTTATCCTTTACGTTAGGGTGTCAACAGCTAAGATATAAATGCTTTTTGAAAGGGGGATCACATGCCCTAAAATAAGCCAACAATTATTCACAGAGCTGTCCTCCAGTGCCCGCCCTGAGCTATGTGAGCCACAAGTCAGGGAGACAGCAGAAAGAGAGACCAAAACTGCACTGAGGACTTAGTGATCTGATTTCTAGTCTTCTCTCTGCCAACAAGACTCCTTCATGACCCTACCCCAAGGGATTCACCTCTAAAATCCTCTAAAATGGGATAACTGGGCCTCTATCTGATCCTATGGTCACACAAGTTGGGCATCTTGAATGGTAGAAGGCAGGAAGCAAAGATATGTTCTTTTGTAACTTTCCCAATCTGGGCTACCCTACATTTGGAACAGCATCTAGAAGCAACTGGTGTGTGACTGGTACATAAACACCCTCAGTGTTTCTGGCTGTCATCAGAATTTGCATTTTCAAAAATGTCTACTATAATAATAAGTCCCAAACTCACAAATAAAACTCAACAAATGAGCATCTACTATGCGTGCACTCACTACACCAGACACAGGGAGACAAAGGAGTGATCATGAGAGGTAATAATTGTTGAGCACTTCCTACACATGTTAACTCATTTCATCTTCACGGTAACCCTATAACTCTAGTACTAATGTGATCCTCACTTTACCAAGGAGGAAATTAAAGCGCAGAGGTTAAAAAACTGTTCAAGGTCATAACACAAATGGTAGAGCTGGAATTCAAACCCTGGCCGAGTTTCTAACTATTGTGCATGTTTGACATTTCCGAAATCCTCTGTAGGGACCCGGTGACCTACTAGATAGTGCATTCTCCAGGCTTTCCCGCAGCGTAGTCTTCGCTACAGTCCAATGCTCTCATCTGGTGATGCTGCTCTAATTAAGTGACCTTCTTGCTCACCAAATTCCAAGTAAACACATTTGCAAAAATATCACATTGACTTCCAAGTTTTAATAGGATTTGGCAATGCTATTGTATTATCTCAAAGAGAAGTGGGAGGTTTGCCTCCCCGTGTCATTACTTCCTATGGGAACATGACCCTGAGCAAGAGCAGTGCCTAGTAAGACACCATTGCCTGAACAAATACAGCTGAGTGGCAGCTGGGGGCCTCCACTTGGAGGTCCATGAACCTCGACGCTGAAAATCGTAGCTAATGAAAGTTAGACAAACATCGAGCGCACTATGTTAAACAGCCATGCTAAAAAACAAAGCTGTGTTCTCTTACCCATAAACTCGCTCCCAGCTGTTTGAATCTCTCCCTGATCATTGATAGTATAGTATAAACTACATGACTTTGAACTCATTCATGTACCATGTGTGTTGGTTATAGTTTCAAAGGGCTTGTCTAAAAATCAAGTCTGTAAACTGTAACCAGGGACTGTAGCTTATTCTTCTGTGCTCATTTTCTAGGACTAATTTTTTAAAATATATTTTTATTGATTTCAGAGAGGACAGGAGAGGAAGAGAGATAGAAACAACAACGATGAGAGAGAATCATTTATTGGCTGCCTCCTGCACATCAATACTGGGGATTGAGCCTGCAACCTGTTGCATATGCCCTTCACCAGAATTGAACTCAGGATCCTTGAGTCTGCAGACCAAGATTCTATCCACTGAGCCAAACCAGCTAGTGCTCTAGGACTATTTTAAGCTAGTAATAGATGTTCAATAAATCTGTAATAGATCAAAAAAGTTAACTAGGATGTTTATTAGACATAGTCTCACTCAGTAAAAACTGGATTTTACTGGCAATTCATACACATAACATATGTATTCCTTTTGTCTTATTTTAAAAAAGCCTTTAACATCTCCTTTTATTGATATGAGTCCCATAAAAGGAATGTAAAGTTAAACACAAAACTTTTATTCAAGCTACATGGTTTGGGAAGTGGGGGTTAGTAAAAAGGAAAGTCAGCTTGTGGGAAAAGCTTTAATAGTCACAGGAGGAGTAAGGCCGTGATAGCTTATATGCTTCATTTGGCTCTAATAAACTCAGCTAAATCGCACACTATCTCTGACATCTTAGCTGGGAAAGAGTACCAGGTATGCCCTATGTCAGATGATAATGTGAAGTAAATATGAACTCTTGTTAAGGTGTCATTGGCATTCACTCAACAAGTGCTTAGTACATTTTGGGTATTGGCACAATATACATTGTCCTACAGCAGTGGTTGGCAAACTCATTAGTCAACAGAGCCAAATATCAACAGTACAACAATTGAAATTTTTTGAGAGCCAAAAACTGACTTCTGCACATGAGCCACGAAGTTTCAATCGCACTGTACGTGCGCACTTGCATGTGATATTTTGTGGAAGAGCCACACTCAAGGGGCCAAAGAGCCTAATGTGGCTCACAAGCCACAGTTTGTCAACTACTGTCCTAGAGAATCTCTAGATATAGAGATTTACCTATGATTAAGGTAAAATCCTACAAGGAAGGAAAGGTATACATGTATGAACTAATTTTGTGTATAATATGATAATACAGAGTTAATTCTTTAAGACAGATCTTTAGGGCATAAACCACTATGGCCATGGTGAATGTTGGGACCCATCTAAATGGGTAAGTACCATGACCCAGGTTTCTATTAAACTGTCTTTTTGAATTTATAGTCACTTGAATTTAGTCTTCTTCCTTACTTAGATCCCAGGATCTGGAAAGTTCGGCCTCATCTATAGACACCTCTGGGAGGATAAAAAGGCCCAGACTTTGAAGTCAGACAAACTTGGGTTTGAATTGTGGCTCTCACATGCATTAACTGTGACTCTGGCAAGTTTACTTAATCCCTCTGAGTTTGGGTTCCCTCCTCTGCAAAACTGAGAATACAAATGCTACATTGTGACTTTGAGGATAAGACATGATGTATGCAAAGTGCATAGAACAGTGCTAAACACATAGTCAATCCTCAAATTGTCATTACTTAACATACTGCAAAAGGTTAAAGCGGAGAGATGCTGCTTATGTGTAGCCACGTAGAAATGTATGGGGTGGGGGACAGGACAGAACAAACACTATTCTCATTTTTTTCATCTCCCTATCTTTTTAGGTAGGAGATCAGATTTATTGCATCTTCTATACTCATTTTAGTATTAAACCCATCCTCCATATCAATAATAATCTCTTAAGTCATTTTCAACAAGTTCAGAAGTTCTTTCTCTTGTGCTCAAGTTGTTCACCTAAAGACAGCTAGTAAAGAGTGGACCTACATAATCAGATAGTGTTCCCAGAGCAGTAGCTTTGTTGAGGTACTTCCAGCTTACTTGGGGGTCATCTAAGAGCTGAAGAGTTGATTTCCTGGAAGGCTGTTTTTCGGTCTGGTTTAAAGTGAATGTGGTCCATCTGCAGAGCTCCCTCCTCCCCCACTCCTAAAGGACCAAGCTAAATGGGTTCACACCATGACCCAGTTGAGTGAGGAGCCTGGCTTCTACAGCAGAAGCTTCCCCAGCTTTAATCACATCTCATCAACCTGCAGGTTCTGGTTCCAGAGGTACAAGACTCTAACAAGCTTCCAGATGATGCCCACATGGCTGGTTTCCAGACCACGGTCGAATTAGCAAGAGCCAGGATAACCACAATTCACAAACCAAGACGTACACTGTATGCCCCCATTCTTAGGGTTCAAAAAAAAAATGGGGGCAGCAACTGCCAAGAAACTGCCTTTACAAAATGACTAACTTTGGGTGGGATGTACCGATTGGATGACCTGAGACAGCTTTTAAACTACTGGAACTGCTCTGTATTGTCCCTGAGTGGAGGTTGCATGGATGTACACATATAGAACTGCAGAGTTTCAATTTGTGTGCTCAATGTCACTTATATCTCAATTTTGGGGGGAAAACAGAAAATAAAGGAATGAGAATACAAAGGGAAAAAAGCACTAAATTATGGAAGTAGTGTTAAATCAATGGAGTATTCCTAGAACTTTCACTCCCATAAGGTAATTTAAACACAAATAACTGAATATTCATGGGACCATTTTCTCCAGCTGGAAACATCCTCTCCCATTCCTCTTAGTGGAAACACATCGAGACACTGTTCGTGTCTCTTGCCGAGAATCTAGGTATGAAAGAAACCCTGCTGTTTAAAAACCTGAAGGGAAAAAGAAATGACAGTAACAGTAGTAACAAATGAAGTGAGCTTAGGACACTCAGCAGGCACTCCTGAAAATTGGACATGCATTCTGTAACTCGCTGATTTATGTGCAGTTGGACCTTCAGGCTCTGAACAAATGAGCAAACCCCTTCAGGGACACTTTCCATGTTAAATTAGAGGCTTTATACCATGGTGATAGGAAAACAATGGGTCCAAAGAAATACTGTGGTCGTGTGGATGAAACACGGGGCTAGACCCAGGCAAGCAATTCTGGTGCCAGTACCACCAAGTCATTTCACCAGCTAGGTGACCTTGCTTACCCAGTTAACCTCATCCAGTCTTTACCTGTCCTCCTCCTTCCCTAACCCTCATGTATTTTGTTTAGTGGTCACACACACACACACACACACACACACACACACACACACCATGTCCTGGAGAAGGCAGCCCTTCCCAAGGAGTGACTATTGATTCGCCTAAAAGGCCAAGGACAAATTTTAAAGCATCGTACCTGGCATAACTGATGGCGCCTTTGTACCACTAAACCGATCAACCCTGAATCCACTTATACCAGAATCTTTGAGCCCGTGAAATACCATCTTTCTTAAAGCTGAAAACAATCATGATTGGTTCATTTGCTATGACATTATAAATAGTAAAATTTCCTTTTCTTTCAAGTTCATCTCTGGGGATTGCAGTGTTACCTAGTACTACCCAGTATTTATCCTGGCACCCCACACAGTGTATAGTTCCCATAGACAGAGATGAATCCGGTGTGTACGGGGGATCCCCGTATCTTCCACAGCACCTTTAGAAAGCAGGCAACGAATACACGCTCATGGGTGCACGTTTCCTGCATTCAGTGAGAGCACTGGAGTAGAAGCCAAGATCACATGATGAAAAACACATCAACCCTCACCTCCAAAAAGCTGCACGCAGGGAACAGTGCCTCCCCTTCCTTTTGTTGAAACACACACACACACACACACACAAAAAAAAAAAAAAAAAAAAAAAACAACAACAACAAAAAAAGCTGGGGAGCATTTTCCGAACTACAGATTCCCTAGCTCCATCCAGGCTTCGTTTTAACAACCAGCAGGTGACTGGTTTACCAAGCACCCAGGTGGTCTGTGGGCCATGCTTTAGGAGACTGTCCCTCTTCTTGTTGGCTCAACAATCTTGACATTTGTTTTTTGTTTTTGTTTTCAATCAACACAACCATCTCCCCACCCCTTTGCCCACAGAGGTCCTGACGGTATTACACTCTGTCCTGGCAGAAGGTCATGAGACAGCCCAAGGCCAAGTATTTATTTGTTGATGCTGTGTTTTCAAAACAAGATAGGAAAGCAGCCATTCGTCTTTGCCTCTCTGTTTACAACCACCATCCGATCCACTTTCCTTATAAACTTTCCACCTCTTTCCCCTCCAACCTCTGCCATGCAAATATTCCCAAGACCAGTAAACAGCCTCCGGACCTTAGGGCCAGACTCCAGGCCCTGCTGCCCTGGCCCAGAAAGCACAGAGAAAGGTTTGCACGGAGATGTCACCCAGCGCGTCCCAGCACCACTGTGGCACGCCCCCTCCCCACTTCACCCCCCACCTCGTACCCGAACGCACCTCCATCCCCCTTCTTTGCGGCTCCTCCTTCCCACAGCCAGGGTGCTTGGCGGCGGCGACAGGGCACAGCCTGAGGCTTACCTGAAACACGTGGTGAGCTCTCCCGAGGCCTTCAGACACGGGTATTTGGTAGTGGCGATTTTGTTTTCTGAGCAGACTTCCCTACGAAAAAGTTAGGCAAAGTCGTTGACTCTCCACGTGAGAGCGCAGGCCAGTGCGCGCTGGGGATCCGGCGCGCGGAGCAGCCACTGGTCCCCCAGCGGGGACGCCCAGCGGCCTCCGGCCAGGGTCCCCCCTATCGAACCCAGACCCCGGGGCACAGGAGCTGAAGAATTCGGTCACAGGAGAGCGGCAGGAGTAGAGGACGGAGGTCTCACAGATGGGGGGAAGCCCGGGCTGATGGAATGGAGGCTGTCACCCCCGGGCAGCGCTGAGAGCCGCAGGGACCGTTGAGCGCCGAGCCCGTGACGGATGGTTGGATGAATGATGGCGAGTGTGCGGGTCGCCTGCACCCCGAGCGCCTGGCGTGCACCCTTCAGGGGCGGCAGCGCTTACCTGTCGCTGTTCTCGGGCTCCTCGCGGTAGCTCCACGTGTGTCCCAGCGCCAGGAGCAGCAGCAGCGGACCCAGGCTCTTGCCCAGCTGCCCCGTCGCCGCTCCTCCCCGGCTCGGAGGCGGCGGCACCATCGGGGACGCTCCCGACTTCTTCCAAGCGCCCGAGCCCTCTGCCCGCCCTGCGCCAGGCTCCTCCGCGCCCGCCGCCGCCGCCGCCGCCGCTGCCGCCGTCTCTCTCCCCGGCAGGGGGCGCCGGAGGGCAGGGGCGTTTGCGCCACCTGCGAAGGCACAGGGGCTGGGCTGCTGTGGCGCTGGGGGACCAGGCTAGGAGCTGGGGTGCAGAGCGCAAATTCCGTAGACCGGCTGGTGAACAACCTAGAGGGTGGCGAGCGGGGTCCAGGTCTCCTCGGCCGGGATGGCCACACCGTCACCAGACTCGCTGGATGGACTCAGCCTTGGGCTGCGCGCTCCTCCTTGCCTCTGTCCTGGGCTATGCGGAGCGCAGGGTGAGGAAAGCGGGCGGCTGCACGCATCTTAACACCAGGGTCGCTCCACCAAGAGGAGGAGGAGCCGCTTCTCCCCTAGGGAAAAGGGGGGCCGAGGAGTTAACACGCTTCCTTCCTATCGTCAGTTGGCTTCTTAAGACCAGGATCAGGACGTGGGCTTTCCCGTCGCCGTTTTCCCTGGACGGAGGAAGGAGGTGGTGGGGAGACTACGGCTGCTTTTGCAAACTGCCTGTCATGCCCGATCGCTACTCTGCCTCCCTTAGAATCCCAGGAGAAAGCTGTCCCTCTTGCTTCGCTTCATTCGTTAGCAGAGCCGCTGGATTCAGTAATGAGCTCTCAACGGCTCTTTCCAGGGGTTTTTAAATCCTCTTACCCTGAGCTGCTTGAATGCTGTTTATATGCCACACGTGAGAGCTGGAAACAACTGAAGTCCACCCCCAACCCCATCCAGTTAACACAGCGGGGTATAGGTAGCCTGAAAACCAGGCTGGGGGCGTCCATCAGCGCATTTGGTGGTGGCTCCTCTGTAAGTCGTATATGTCTGCATCTTAACACTTTATTGCACGTTGGGAGTTCTCTTCTGATAAAGAGAAGCTCGCGATATAAACGTGCCCCGAAGTGCCAAGCAACTGTTCTGGCCCAGAGATGGCAGGAAGAGCACGAGGTTATAATGTCTAATTCCACCCCTAGGACCTTGAGGCGAGAGATAGCTTGTCACAAGTTATGATGGTGCTAACTGGTTAGGTAGACAGGTGTTTTGATTCAAAATAGCCTGATCAACTGAGAATGGCTGTGCCTGTCACATACGCCTCAACATTTTTAATAGCAGTGACATCCTCATGCCTCCGTAGATGCTTCTGTGTTTTCCAAAGGTTTTTCCACATTTCTGATTTTATTTGACACAATAGTCCTTGAAGCTATGAATCTGACTTTTTGGTTCAGTGAAGTGTTTTTTACCTCCCGCAAATCTTAGCTAGACATGGAAGACCATAAACTACACAGGTATTTAAATACGGCACTACACAAAATAAGTAAGTGTATTTTCACAAAGTGATTCAGAGGGTACATCAGATGTTTGCAAAACCTGAGAGTGGCCGGTATGTAGTCAGAAAAGAGAAAACACCATAGATTCAAATCCAGGCTGTGAGCTTCCTAGGTGTGTGGACTTGGCCAAGTTACCTTTAAACCCAGTTTTCTCATTTGTAAAATGGGGAAACCTCCCTCATAAATATTTGTGAGTATTAAATGAGGTAATGCCTATAAAGCATTTTTTATTGTGCCAGGGGATATTGAATGCTCAGTAGACATTAATTATTTGTGTGTGTGTGTTTTTGTTTTGTTTTTTTTTTTTGCATAAATCATTGCACAGGAATTTCTGTTTTAACTTTTAAGCTTCCCCTTTCTGGCTATAAAAGAGTTCATTTAAGAACAGTTGTTTGGGTTCCTAAAGAGACAAGGATGTGAAAAATAAACCCATCCTAGAATTTACAGAGACTGTCACTTCCAGATCGACCCACAAAAGTGTTTAATCTTCATCTTGCAGGGAAGAGGCCATTCTCTAGCACAGTGGTTCTCAACCTTTCTAACGCCTCGACCCTTTAATACAGTTCCTCGTGTTGAGGTAACTCCCAACTATAAAATTATTTTCGTTGCTACTTCATCACTGTAATTTTGCTACTGTTATGAATCATAATGTAAATATCTGTGTTTTCCAATGGTCTTAGGCGACCATGCTAGCAGTTCTCAACCTGTGGGTTGAGAGTCTAGCGGATCCTGTTTTTATTTGCTTACCCATTACTCTGTTTTAATATCTTGCTATCTTTCCCCCCATCATTACTTCTTTTTTTCTACTGCAGCATTGTGGATGCTAATTCTGCAAATAATAGAGACCGGTATAGGAGATTAGCTGTCAGCTTCATTAAATAGTAAGCCACATATGGGGACACGCAGCATTGCAGAGAAAATAACTCGGGCTGCAGATGATAAAAGCGAAACTGTCCATATGCACAGCTGTGTGACAGAAGACTGGGGACCGAGCCAACTTTGCTGCCTCCTTATTTTCAGCCTCTCACACTGAGCACAGATAAGAATGAGGTGTCAGAGAAGGTGCCCCGGCCACGCAAACAGCCCGGGTTTGCCAAGGGAGGGTGGTCGGAGCATTTATGAAGGAGGTGAGCTGCAGCAGAGACCTCTTGAAAACCTTTGCCTGGAGGCCTGAACTTAAACCAATTGGCAGCTACTGGCAGTGTGACATTCAGCATGGGGCTCAAGGGGCCGGCGAGAGAGCAGAGCCAAGCAGAAGGGGATGTGACTGGCCATGTATGGATAACAGTCCCCTGAGGAGGTAAACACTCCCGTAAAAGACAAAGCCTGCATCTGCTCAGCCTGAAGCTTGCATGGGACACATGTCAGAATGAGGCTGAGTGTAATAGGGACCTCCAGGGTCTTAGGTTTGCTCTCCTGACACCCTAACTCTCTCCCTCCCCATTTCCTTGTTACAGAACAGAAAGTTCATCCCCCTGGCACTAGCAGAGCCCCAAAACTCGATACTACCTGAGAACTGCAGTGGAGAAATATCGGCTCTTTTGTAATGAGTGGTGCCATCCAGGAGAACGGGAAGCTAATGCTCAAAGCCCCAATCCCCCAATGGCATGTAGGTTACAGATGACATAGGGCGAAATCGAGGGGTTTGAGTCTTGCTGGGAGCTGATTGGCTGGAGGTGAGGAAAGGGTGGCGAATCATTTCTTCAGGTCTTGAGAATAGCTCTGACTGCATCCCTCTGTCTGGTTCTTGGACAAGTAGCCAGGGGGGTTGTTTCCTCTTAGGGCTCAGGAGCTGAAACACAACTTACGTCAAGAAGTTTATCTTTAGCTGCCAGGGGTCTGGGCCTGGGACCTTTAGGCAGGTCTGGTCAACCTTCCTCCACTGCCTTAGGGGGAGCTGATTATCCGGGGGAATGACCGGGTCCCTGAGGGATATAGACAGAGACAGAGATGATTTCTAGAGCTGGGATTTAAAACAAAATTTAGTCCAAGCCCGGAGGACCCTCAGTTTCCCTCTCCTCTCTGAAACCCTGGGTGAGCGGACTCGCCTCCTGCCTCTTCCATCGGAGTGTTACAAAGATTAATGATACAGACCTGAGTGCTCCCCAGGGGAGGCCCTGCATGATTATTTCTTTTCAGCATACCGCTCTGTGATGTTTTCCACATAGACCTGTCAGCTCCCCTGAAACAAACCAGAGAGTGGATAGTTATACAGTTTGCCTTGCTCGGGGCTTGTTGGCATGGGCTGTGCTGTGGTGGGCTCCCTGGTGGCCCGGGTGTTGTTAAGGGCCACTGAGTGTTGTCTGGGGGCAGTGAGGTGGGGATGGGGAGACCGGCTGCAGAATACAGAGGCCAGCATACAAAGCCAATGGGAAAGGAAAAAAAGAAAAGAAAAGCTAGGGATGTTGAGCAGAGAGTGTCCTTCTAAATAAAACCAGTGGCATCTTTCACTCATTTTTTTTTTTACGTTTTTTTTTTTTAATTGAGGCCAAATTGACACATGACATATTAGTTGCAGGTGTACCACATAATGATTTGATTTTGTATACGTTGCAAAGTGACCACCACAATAAGTCCCTTTAACATCCATCACCACACAAAGTTACAGCTTTTTCTTGTGATGACAGCTTTTAAGATTTACTCTCTTAGCAATTTTCAAATATATGAGATATTTTTTTAATTAGGCAATTCTTTTTTTATTTTATTTATTTATTTTTTTGTTTGTTTGTTTTATTGATTTTTCACAGAGAGGAAGGGAGAGGGATAGAGAGTTAGAAACATTGATGAGAGGGTCATCGACCAGCTGCCTCCTGCACACCCCCTACCGGGGATGTGCCCACAATAAATGTACATGCCCTTGACCAGAATCGAACCCGGGACCTTTCAGTCCGTAGGCCGATGCTCTATCCACTGAGCCAAACCAGTTTCAGCCAAATATACGATATTGACAGTAGTTACTATTTGTATATTACATTCCCTTGATTTTTATTTATTTTATACCTGGACATTTGTATCTTTGTATCATTCATCTTCACCCATTTTGCCCACTCGTTTTCAAGAGACCCCAGGATCTCATTTGGAGACAATCAACATAGTATCACAAGAGAGAGATCAATAATAAAAATAAAAATAAATTTTTTAAAAAAAAGTTACTCTAAAGAGAAAAACACACATCACTAATTAGGGGCGGAAATCATTTTGCTATTGCTTGTTTTAAAATGTCCTAATTAAAGGATTTCTGGTGGCTGACAAAAATACTATTATACAGTATGTATATTTCTGTGCATATTTAGACATATTATGATAGCATAGAGCACGATTGAATGAAGCAATTAAGGCAAAGGGGGGAAAATCAAGACTGAATAATAAAATGAAGCTACAGGATTGTATAAGCAGAGAGTCCTGTGCTGTTTAAAGTTGATCACACTCAATTCTCAGGTTCTCAGAAGTCTATTCAGGATAATTACATGATCAGTTATAAGTTTCAAGGTAGCCATAAAGGAAAAACCTATAATTCCTCAAAAAAAATTACAGATTTTTTTTTTTTTTCCTGTAGATCTCCCTGAAATGTTACAACAGTCACCTACTGTCAGGTAAATGTCTTTCACAGAAACAAGACTCAACAAGCATGGGTTGAGTTCCTACCGAATTGTGAGTGATGCACATACAACATAATGAACAGGTTGCCCTGAATCCTTTCCTTCAGTTTCAGTTTTGATGGACAGATGTAGAGAAGTAGGGCTACACTTTGAAAAATGGTAATGTGTGCCAATTTCCAAGCCATTGTGAGGAAATGCTGGAGGCAACAACAATCAAACTTGTTAACACAGTAAAAGGGCATTAAAGTCCTGCTTTTGGGGTGTGTACATTATCTTTGCACTTACTCTACCTTAGTTTTAACTTGCAGTATACTGAAGCTATCGGTCTCTGGAATTTCCTCCCAAGACAGAAAGAAACACCTGATTCCTATGTTTGTAACAAAAATCAAACCATTTTTGCTTAACTTAGAAATAAAAGCAATTTTAAAAGATTAGTTAGCCTTATCTGTATACGGGCTGTGGAAAGAAAAATGTTCGAACCATACCAAAAAAGAGACTCTTCTTGTTACTTGGTTGAATGTCTCAAAAAAAAAAATCAAAAAAAGTATTCTTGTGATTTGAGTGTCATGTTCTTTAAAGTTCTGATATGGAGTCCCTGTCTCAGGTTTCTTCCGAACCAGGAGCTCCTTGAGGCAATAGGAGCTGGCAGTCTTGACCAGGGAGATCTGTAGGACCAAACCCTGGGTTTCTAGGAGAACTGGGTTTAACACCACTCAGTTCTGTAGCTCCTTCCGGAACAAGTGGAGACAGCAGGACATGCGGTTGGGATGGCGCCATATCTGTGGTCCCCACGGCCTGAACAAGGGAGGGTAAGGGGCCAGCACGGAGGCAGGGCTGCTGGCCCATACGACAGAGTCTCAGATAGAGGAAAGGGTGTTGGAAGTCTCCCAGGATTTATGAGCTGGCTTTTTTGAGTGTGTCAACTCCAATCCCACAGCGTCTCTGCTTTCCTTATGCAGAGCTAATTCTGTTTATATGCCTTAACCCCTTGAGGGTAAGAGTTCTTATTTGATATTTAGTGAGAGCTGGGAGATACTCAGCCCTGTAATATGGCATAAAGCCAGTGTGACAGGTAATAAGAATGTAGACTTGGAAAGTTTTCTGATCTGAGCATGGGTACTTAGTATCCTTAAAAACAATGTTTTCCTCAGGATAGGAGGTTGACTTTACCTCCCTCCTTTAAAAAAAATGGACTTTGAGAAAGTTGGGAAGTGGGAAGAAATTAGGTTTGAAATCCTGCTCTTCCAGCTAAAACTTTGAGGATGCTGAGCAAATTGCATAGCCATCCCTGGACTGTTTATCCATAAAAAAATATAGAAGCGACAATCTCCAAGTCAGGATCGCTGAAAAGAGTAAATGAGATATATAACAGGCATGAATTCACATTGGAGATGATGATAGCTAATAAATTTTAATTGCTTTTCTTCAATAATGTGGATGTGATTATGCAGTTATCCACCCTGTCTCATCTCATTTGCTTTGTGTAAGAGATACGTTGTGAAGTGGATGGCCAGCATGGAGATACCCTGTCACAGAACAGACTAAACTAAACTGCTGGGTTGATATTGGTGTCGTTTCCACTGTGCTTTAATTAGACGCTGGGGAGGGATTAAGGCTCTGGGTAAGTGAAATCAATAACAGTGGCTGGAGATTAGAATGTAAATATTTCCCAGGGGAGAATAGCTGTGCTTCTGGGTACTGTGCCTGTCTGACTTTCATACATTCTAAATGAAATCATGGTTTAAATGTAAAGGAGCTGGCTAGTGAAAACCCAGCTGTGCTCAATTCTAGAATGGAGCAAAACCTTTCTTCAAAGCTATCCATTGGTGGGATTGTGTTGTTCCTGTGCAGCTTAACCGGGTCAGACCTGGAAAATTTGCACCAGTGTAAAGGGCCTCTGCCTGAGGAGGCCACAATCTCCCAGCAGGGCAGTTATGTTTTAAGAAAACGTTTTAGTCCTGATAGGTTTGCTCCATGGTTAGAGTGTCAACCCACAGACCAAAGGGTCACAGGTTCGATTCCCTGTCTAGGGCATGTTCCTTGGTTGTGGGTTTGCTCCCTGGTAGGGGCACAGGGCATGTGCAGGAGGAAACCAATCAATGTGTCTCTCTCACATCAATGTTCTCTCTCTCCCTCTTTCTCTCTCCTCCTCCTCCACTTCCTCCTCCTCTTCCTACTCCTTCTTCTCTTTCACTCTCTCTGAAAATTAATGGAAAAAATATCCTCAGGTGAGGATTAAAAGTCAAACGAACAGAAAGATAATAGAGAAAACGTTCCAAGCCAATTGTGTAGCAACATCTTAGAGTTCAAGTTAAAGGTTGTTAGATTCTATTAGAACATGGAATGCATGAACTAAAATGACACCTATTCATGATGTAATACCAAAAAAGCCACATTCCTGCAAACTTTTAATGGATTGTGATAATTTTCCAAGAATTTAACACAAAGAATAGTTTTTGAGCATTTGAGACAAAGCACAAAGCATTGTCTCATTTAGTCTTTATTATAGTCTTCTGTCACTATTATTTGCATTTTACAGATGAGGAAACTGAGGTAGAGATTGCAATTAATTTGCCTCAAATACAGAGTTATGAGTAACTGAGCAGGGTTTAAATTGGGGCATTTGGTTCATGCTCAGTTATAATCCTTCTGCTGCTCTATGCCAACCCATTTGCCGTGAGTTCTCACTTTGTGTATCAGCTGACCCCTCTCTTTGCAACAGAGCTGAGCTAGATGCACCAGACTGTCCTCACGGGGCAGGCAGCCTGCTGACTTATGTGGGCATGTGGCAGAACTTTTGGAGCTCAGAACTTTTGGAGCTCCAGCACGTTTGCAAACCATGCTTCCAGTTCTATTCCTGGACCTCATACTGGTCTTTCTCAGATCTAGAACTGACACAGAATTTAGAGATTAGGAAAGCTCTTTCGAGGTTGGGGGAAACATTTCTGTCATCATTACAAAGAAATACCTAGGCAAATTGTTTTTGAAAACTTCAGAGTCCAGCATAGTCCCATGCAATGTCCTTCCAACTGGACACTGATTCTTCTCAAAGATTCAGAAAGAACAGAGGAGGGTAAGCAGTTGCAATCAAGGTTGGAAGAGTTTGGGATCTCCCCCACCCTCAGCTCTCAGATGCTGTGGGCTAGTCTGCAGGGAATGTTTAGGATCAGCATGGGTTTGCATTCCTCAGTTCTAATCTTCACCAACAAAGCAGAAGCCCCAAGGAATGCCAGATAAAATAAGCTGCCTTGGTTCAGGTTCCCTTTTGGTTGGGGCCTATCTGGACAATTGTTTGCCTTCTTTCTGCTTGATCAGTGATGTTTAGACCTGAGTGTATCTTTTTTGTGTTGTTTACTTGGTTTGATTGCTGATGAGCATCCTGACAATTCATCAGAAAGGGAGTTAAGGCCTTTTGAATGTTCCCTGTTCCAGCATTTATCTATGGTATAATTATAATGAGCCTGAAAGTCATGTGTATGCCGTTTGACATGTATTTGGCTTTCGAACCTTCACCTCCTGATAGAAGATTAATGGGCCCTGACCCTTCATGTCAGGAACCCATCATTAAACCCCACGAGTGACCTGCTTTGAAGTCAATTCCCTCTCAGGCTGCATCCTTCCTTCTTGGCCCATCATCCCTGATTTCCTTTTGAGTCCTGTTTGTGCTTTTGGCTCGTCTCCTTGTTCATCCCTCTCTTTCATCAATCATTTTGCTGTAATTCCTCCTTTGGTCAGATTCTGCCCTTTCACCCACCAACTTTCACTTTCTATCTCCTTATCTTATCTGTGTTATTTTCTTTCCCCTACTCTGCTGTTCCTTAGTGTCCATCCCTCCCAAAGTACCCAAGCATCAAGTATTCTCCTCCCCCAATCTTATGTCCCTTCAAAATTACTGGTTCTCAGCTGGCCAGTGGCTGAAAATCAGCACAGGTGTTAACCTGAGTTCAGGAATCTTGGTACTTGAGTTCTGGCTAAGAGAAGAATTCAGAGCCAAGACTCCAGCTATAAAAGATAGTTTGTTTAGGAAGTCACAGAGGTAGAAGTGAGCTCAGGAAACCATGTACAGCTTAGGAGAAAGAGAAAGACAAAGAACAGAGAAAATGTGCCTGTAGGTCAGAAGTTGGGGAAAGGTTCCAGCACACGGGGAGTGGGGAGGGAGAATAGTGCATCCTGGGAAAGATGAGGGATGGGGAAAGGCTCGGGCATGCCCCATAGAGAGAGCCTACCTGGGTCCCTATACCAAGGACTTTTATTTGGGGGCTTTAAGGGGGAATCAGCTTTCCAGGTTTGCCCTCCTCATGGTGGGCGCCAGGACAGGGGGTCATTGGTCATTGTAGCTGGTTCTTATGTCAGCTATGGCATCACATGGAGTGGTTTTGCTGCAAGGACTTGTAGTTTCGCCCCTTGCTAAGCACCGAGGGCTCTCCAACCTGGTGACCCTCTGCAAGCAGCTATAGTTCCTCCTTTGCTCATGCCTAAGTGCCTGCTACAAATTGGGGCACAATTTATCACCCCATAGAAATTTGGCAATGGCCGGGGACATTTTAGTTGCCACAATGGGGAGGTGGGTGCTGCTGACCTCCAGTGGGTAGAGGCCAGGGTGCTGCTCAGCCTTCTGCAGTGCACAAGCAGCCCCCTCTCACAACAAAGAATTTTCACGGTGAAGAGGTCAATCATGCCTGAGACTGAGAAATCCCACCCTAAACAGACATCTGTATCTTTCAACTCTATTTTTATCTCCTGTTTCCAAATCCCAGTTGCTTAATCCCTTTCCTTCCTTGGCCACCCTGTCATTTATTTCCTATATTCTCTCTCTTGTATTTTTTAAAATATATTTTTATTGATTTCAGAGAGGAAGGGAGAGGGAGAGAGAGATAGAAACATCAATGATGATAATCATTGATGGGCTGCCTCCTGCACGCCCCCTACTGGGTATTGAGCCCACAACCGGGGCATGTGCCCTTGACCAGAATCAAACCTGGGATCCTTCAGTCCTCAGGCAGACACCCTATCTACTGAGCCAAACCGGCTAGGAAAGTGGTTGGCAATGGGCTAGGGCTATTTCCCATCTTCTCCTATCACTTCCTCCTGGCCATGCATTCCTCTCCTTGGCTGTGTCTCCTTTATGCCTTTAAATTTGGTCAGTTCTCATCTCCTAAACTCTCTCTCCTCCTGCCTCTGTGTTCTCACCTTAGTTCAGCAGTTACCTTATCTCTCAGCTGGAGGAACTGTGAAAATATTTTTCTTAGAATTCTGTTTATTTTCCAAGTCTTCACAAATCCAATGCAGCTCTTAAGCTTCTGGTTCTAAATTCTTTCGAGCTTGTCACTTGCCCGAAGGTACAGTGACACCACCATCTGCTCTGAGCATCCACACTCCTTCCAACCATGCCTCCTTCCGCTCACCTGCTGCTGGCCACACAGGCCACCCTATCGTGTCTTCATGATGTTGATGGTTGTGTTGCTTGCATTGGCGTGGTGTGGTAGTACCGGCTCATTTTCTGCTGTAAGAGAGGGGAGAAATACCTTCCCCTACCTTCATTCCTTTACTAAAAAAAAAAATCAAATGAGTGCTTGCTGTATGGCAGGCAATACTGGGCATGGTAATAACAAAAGTAAACAAGAGAATAACTGTCTCCAGGAGCTCCGGCTCTAATGGGGAGACAAGCAGGGCAAGTGCCCACACCTGGACTCAGTGCTGTGTGGTATACGTCCTTTATATTAGTTCCCTATGGCTGTTATAAGAAGTTAGCACAGTCTGGCCAGTGTGGCTCAGTGGTTGAGCATCGACCCATGAACCAAGAGGTCACCAGTTCTATTCCTGGTCAGGACACAGGCCCTGGTTGTGGGCTCAATCCCCAATAGGGAACGTGCAGGAGGCAGCCTCTCGATATTTCTCTCTCATTGATGTTTCTATCCCTCTCCCTTCCTCTCTCTCTCTCTAAAATAAATAAAAACATTTTTAAAAGAAGGAGGGGGAGAAGAAGAAGTTACCGCAACATGGTGGCTTACAACAACACATGTTTATCATCGTGCAGATCCGGAAGTCAGTAGTCCAAAGTCAGTCTCACTGGGCTAAAATCAAGGTGGTCAGCAGGACTTTGTTCCTTTTGCAGGATCTGGAAGAAAGTTTTGATTGGATGCAGGAAGGAAAGAACCAAAGAGCTTATTCTTTCTTCTTTTCTCTTTTTTTAAGACTCCAGTGTAGGCCCCTGGCAGCTCTAGAACATCATCCCAATACGCTAAGGTTGTGGTTTCATCCCCAGTAAAAGCACATGCAAGAATAACCAATGAATGTATATAATAGATAAGTGGAACACCAAGTTGATGTTACTCTCTCTCAAAATCAATAAGTAAAAATTGAAATAAAATAAAACCAAAGAGCTTATTGATTAAATGTTTGCAGGCTACGAAAGCTGAATGAATGTGTGAGGCTACAGCAAAGCAAGCACCAGGAGTCAGAGGCTGCCAATCATCAGTTTTCTTCCTGTTATCCAGCACCCCCCATTGACAGATGAATGGAAAGTAAAGTGCTGCCATCCAGTTGGACACAATGTAGCTTAGTGGAACCATCACCAAAACCCAGGCCTGCTACCTCCTGTCAGCACGAAAGCCCAGCATTCTGGGAAAGACCACTGTAACTGGAGATTCCTATGTGTGACCCCAAAGCACAAAACACCATGACTCTTTCAGGAGCTGTGACAGCTCCATGGCTGTGTTTTTGTTTATTTCTCACTCCTTACAAAAACACTATCAATGTCCAAGCAAGTCTCAGAGGAAGGGGTCCGAAGGCAAGTGGTTTTAACTACCTACGCTAACCAGCCCCTCCCTACAAAAAATACTTTCTCCAATCCTAGGGCAATTACTAAATCAAAGCCACTGAGTTGTGTTGCTACCAAAGTAAACTCGACCCTGTCGGCAGCACGAAGGCTCACCTCTGGAAACCAAGACATTTACGGAAAGTGGGAAAGCTGCCCCAGCTTGGGGATAGGACGTCTTCCCAATATTATGGAATCCTTAGCCAACAGTAACTATTTTGAGGCCGGCTTTATTTTTCTTCTGGCCTCACTTCCCTGAAATATAAGGGCAAGGTTAAGAAAACTTAGAGCAGCAGTTTAGGGGATTGAAGGAAAACAGGAAGAGGTAGCCTAAGCCTTCAAAACACTATCATTCCTGGAGGGGTCACTTGGGTACCGAAAAGCCCCTGAAAAGGAAGAGATCCGCCCACCCCCACTCCCGCCTCCCTTAGATCAAACTGAGACCAAAACCCATTTGACACTCTTTTCCCTGTGCATTCACACCTTCTGTTTCCCACGAGCAGGGCCTTTCTCTGTGGGTGTGTGGGTGTCCCTGAAAGGACCATAATCCTGTTTGTGATACCACTATCTGCTGCCAGGCTGGGGTGCTGGTGCCAGACTGAAGATTAGAGGCACATTCTTCACAGCTCTGTGCAATAAATGTGCTTGTGGTAAGAAAACGGCCTCCTGATGTCCCCATCATGGGAGAGCTTGTGCCCTGTCATGACCCAACAATAATTTTGACAATCCTTGATGGATCATTCACTCCCTCCCGAGGGCAGTCCTAAGCGATTTAGTGATGTACTGTCATCCAGTCCTTAGAACAAGCCTGCCGGGTGAGTGTTATGATCTCCATTTTCTAGATGAGGACAACTGAGGCATGGCCATGCCAGTCATTCATCTAAGGTCACCTGGCTAGTAAGCGGTGGGGCCCGTATGGTCTGGGAGAGCACACGCTTAGCCATTATACCACCCGGTCTGGCTCTAGACAAAAACACTATTGTGCACAAGGAGTCACCGTCTAGGCTACCCCTCTACAGAGTCACCACTGTTTCCTGACATGTCTGATCTCCACTGAGCCCTTGGAGACCTGAGTTCCCAGGCAGCCTGGGCTTTGTCTGCAAACAAGGTCTGAGAGTCCCTTAAGGAAAGAGGAAGGGAATCCAGAGTTCACTCCACACAGTGTGCTGTGGTGCCTTCTTGATACTCACGATCAATTGGTCCACTTGGGTGATTCATGGCACCAAGGTTCATAGAACAGTTCTCGTGTGAGCCAGACAGCTGTGCTGAGCTCCGTGGCCACAGGCTGTGTGCGTAATTCCAGGCAGCCATCTGCAAATTCATGAAGAGTCAGGAGGGACCTTGTGAGCACATAAAAATGGCTGATTGCAAACATGACCACAACCAGAAAAGCTACTGCAAGCACGTCTGGGGACGAGGGACATGCATGTGAACAAAAGAACATGTTACTACATTATTAACAAGAAAACAGTCATGGTCGCTGGGGATTTGCCTAGAGCCTGAAGTCCACGTTTAAGACTCAAGACAACTTTATACATCTTTGAATATTTTCTGTAGGCCTTATACATAACATACTTCTAACAATTGATTGCTGGGTTTAAAAAAAAAAGATTTATTTAGTGCATGGTAGCATTCTTCATATAGGATGTACATCTCCTATATGTTAAATGATTCCATCATGGTCAGAAGGAAGTGGTCAGAGTCAGTTAAGAAAGGATTTGCTAAGTTGTTTGTTTTTATCATCATCATCATCATCATCATCGTAGTGAGAAAGATCAGCTGCTCTGGGCATGAAATTGAGAGCTAGTAGACAGTATCCAGATCAACCTGTCTCACCCTGACATATCCACCTCCTCTTCAGCTGGCTGGAGGCTATAGGATAGGCTGGCTGCCTTGCTCAGTCCTTTGCTATTTGGTTTTCTGGTTATTTTCCATCAACTCAGCTTCTGGTAATTTTCAGCTATATCTGGCTTTCCTGAAGAAAAACAAGCAGCAGAGGAATGACTGGGTGTGTGAGTACCCTAAGATAAAGGACATAACAGAACCTCAGAGATAGAAATGGGCTGGTAAGCTCTATTGGAAAGAGACACTAACTTCAGCAGGGACTGAGAGCTGGCACCCCGGGTGGGCAGGAGGCTGCAGCAGAGGCACCTGCATACGAAGTCCTGGGCTCTGTCTGCAGCCAGTGTTAACCTGTTAACCCAGGAGTTCCCTTTTTAATTACACAACATATAACGGGTGCGTACTCTTTCATTACATGTCAGTGCGTCACGCCCGAAGGACGTAATTTCATATTATTATTTTTTTATTTATACTTAATTAAAATAAATGAAAAGCCGAAACCGGTTTGGCTCAGTGGTAGAGCGTCGGTCTGCGGACTAAAGGGTCCCAGGTTTGATTCCGGTCAGTAGCATGTACGTTGGTTGTGGGCACATCCCCGGTGGGGGGTGTGCAAGAGGCAGCTGGTCGGTGTTTCTCTCATCAACGTTTCTAGCTCTCTATCTCTCTCCCTTCCTCTCTGTAAAAAAAAAAATCAATAAAAATATATATATTAAAATAAATGAAAAGACTATGAAATATATATTTTTTTGTTTATTTATATATAAAGGACAAAGGAAAATACAAAATTACAAACAAATAGAAAAGAATACCAACAAAAAAATGGAAACATTGAATTAAAAAATTATAAATTTTACAAAACATTATAAAGATTACAAAAAATATATATATTTCAGGGCAAAACATATATTTCAAGGACGTATGCATCTGTCCTACCCATACCCGATATTGTTTACGTTTGACGTATTTATACGTCCTGCTCTGTTAATAGGATGAGACCTGGGATTAGGACTCCATTCCCCTCTCCATGAATCTGAGTCAACCCTCATAGCTAAATCAATTATTATTATTCATGTAATGAACAGATAATGTAGGTTTCTAGACCTCTACATGCCAGTTTTCCCTCAAGTTCTTCAATATATAGCCACCTCATCAGAATCTACAAGCCTGGGGGAAGAAAAGGAAATAGAATTAAAATTTCATCAGAAGCTTTCCCTATTGGTAGAGTTCTGCTCAGCGGCCCAAAGGGAGAGGTTGGAAGTTGTGGTTAATGAGGGGCTGTGTTTGTTGGAAGTGGCCTGGTCCCTGATGGGAGATTACTGCAATCATGGTGAGGTCTGCCAGAGGTAAGGATGAGCCGACAACACAGGGATGGGGTGGGGAGGAGACATCTGTATGTTTCGTACTCAATACACCCCCTTGTGGGCAACACCACTTCTTTGGGAAGCTATGGCCCCAGTTTTAAAAATGAAAGCTGCATAAACATGAGTATCAGAAGGGAACAGTGCCTCCCCCTATTCTCCATGGCCCACAAACCACTGAGACCATCTCTTGCATTCCCTATCAAGGGATGTTAGCCCAAGTTTTCTAATATCTCGTGTAACCCATTCATGAAGTCAGCCATTGGGTTCTTTTATTTGGGTTTACTTTGCCTTTTGGGGGACTATTTCAATACATGAATGGCACATTTTAGAAACAAATCAGAGAGAAATAGTGGTCCCCACAGCAGCTCACCATTACGGTTAAGTCTGACTTGAAAACAGAAACTCTCTGACTTCAAAACGCATGTTTTGGCACAAGTCACAGCTGGCCAAGGTTATTCCTACTTACTCATCTTCCTCCAGGCTCCCCGAATGTTTTCCTGTAATATGCTTACGGCGAGGGTGGGGGTGGGGTGTTATTTATAATCTCACATAATTCTCGTTCTCATACTGAACACATCCAGAGATTGCTTTCCACAGGAAGAATAGCAGCTCATGTGACTTGGGAGGAATGCATGGGAGGTACTTGGCTCTCCTGACACCTGCAGCCTGCTTCCAATTTAGAAGAGGCTTGGCCTCCTGGGGAGGGCTAGGAAATGATGGCCCCACACACAGACTTGCCTGAGCCCAGACTTCAGTGCATGCCTGACCTTCAGGAGGGGCATCATGGGCAATCTATGACAATGGCGGTAACAAGGATGCTGGTTCTGATCAGATGCTGCTTATTGCATTTTTGAGCCTTAACTTTTCGGCTCTAACTAAGGTCACCCCTGAATCTACAATGAATTCTGGAATGAGCATTGACTGGAAACACAATCACAGGATGTATTCATAAGAGGCATAAGACACAACTTAAGGATGCTCTGTAGAGGAGGGAGAATAAACCAGACTTAGGAAGAGAACAGATTTTGGAATTGCCCCCATGGGTTCATATCCATGCTGTACTTTACTAGCTAGGGGTCATAGTCAAGCCATTTAACCTTTCTAGTTCTGTTTCCTTTTCTTTAAAGTGGAGTTGATAAATCCTGTTACATAAGGTTACTGTGAGGTTAGATAATATGTGAAAGTCCCACACAGGACAGAATACTGAGCATACAAAGTGTGCTCAGTAAATATTCTGCACACAATTTTCTGTGAGTGTGCACTTAGTGACTGGAGAAGTCATAAATAAAGATCTAAATTTTATCTAACACCCAGATCATAAGAGAGTCACTTAATTCGCTCTTTGTCTCAGATTTTCCTCCTTTAAACTGATGTGCCTACGATGGGGTAGCAATTAATGAAATAATATTTAGATAGTGCTTTACATTCTACTGAGAGGCATATTATTAACACAAAGTGTCCTTCTGCTATCCTTCATCAGGTCTAATATAAAGAAAAATTATCTTAACCTTTGTTAAGTCTCTTTGTTGAGATTGTTCTAGGGTTATTTTATAAATTATTCTACTAGCAAGCTTATGTTACATACCACAGATTCTTCATACCACCATGGGTATTCTATAAGCACAGTTGGTTAAATAAAGCATGCACAATTTGGCTACAATGTCTGTGTATAATTATTTTATTACATGACAATCAATTCATCAATGAGCTTTGAGTTTAAATGAGTGCTTTCTGAAATAGCCTCGTGGCCAGTAATTACTTATCAAGAATGATGAGGAGAATGATGAGGAAAGCCACATTGCAATGCTGTCTTTGGTGACTCAGGACATTGCCAGTTAGCCTGTAGCTGGAGTACATTGGGGCAGACTTTTCTAATCAAGGCTCATTCTGGGAAACATCTTCTCCTTTGGCTCTTGTGCAACTGAGATGGACTCAATCGCAAATCAGTTGAAGAGCCAGGAAAATGTGTGCCTTCCAGCCAGATCACTCTATATCACACAGTACGGTTACTCTGGATCATATCACTCATATTGAAATTCAGAGAAATCTGGGAAATTCCAAGAAAACAGTAAGTTAACTCAGGAGGTTCCCTTACTAAGTTTGTGACCATGATATGTAGAGATGCTACACTCTCAGAACGTTCACATGATACTCTTGAAATTTGGAATTTAAATAGCATGTGGGTTGGTAAGTGACTAAAGGAGAACTTTCCATCATTCTATTAATTAAAGCCATCCCACAATTGTAGAAACATGTTTTTATTATTTATTCACTCTTTCCAGCTAAGCAATAGGAGCAAATACTCACATGGGGAATTTCAGTTACTCAGGGCTTTAACTTTCCATTTCCCGGTGCCATAGATTTGAGTGGTGTCCTTCAAAAAACTATGCAAGTCCTAACCCCAGGTCCTCAGACTGTGGCCTTATTTGGAGATAGGGATTTTACAGATGTAATTGGCTAAGAGGAAGTCATACTGGAGTAGGGTGGGTCCTTAATGCAATATCTCTGATGCCCTTATAAAGTGGAAAAAAGTCATGGCCACATTGACATGTCATTGAGACAGAAATGGTAGTGATGCATCCACAAGCCAAGGATTGCCAAGAACTGCTGGAAAACACCAGAAACTAGAAGAGACAAGGAGGCTTCTTCCCTACAAGTTTCAGCAGGAACATGGCCCTGCTGACACCTTGAATTTGAACTTTCATCCCTCATCGCTATGAGATAATGCATTGCTGTTGTTTTAAGTCACCTAATTTGTGGTACTTTGTTAAGGCAGCATTAGGAAACTAATACACCTAGTTTGTACTTTTAGTTCTATTGGGATGTCTATTTTTAGTAAATAAAAGATTAGTTAGGTTAAATATTCAAAAATTAATCCTTAACCAATTGCATCTATTAACACTTCCAGCCTCATCAATAAATATTGCTACACCCTAAGTGGTCCAGCAGAGGGCTACACATCTGCTAACACTTAAAGTCCTCATAATAAAAAGCAATTGGCATTATAAACTATCAAAATTGTATGATTTAAAGTTTTAATATGTCCCTTCATCTATATAGTTAAGCAATCACCAAATAGAGTTTTTATCAAACTGTCAGTCCTTAGGAGAAAATCACTAGAAAGTATCACCAGGAAAACATATGTTACTATTACTAGGGCAATAAATGAGCCAGGTATAGACTTTTAAGGAATTCTTGTGACTTTTGTTGGCACTGGTGAATTTTGGCTCCCATCCTGATTAGCCTGGCTAATAGTTGAGTTGTCTAGTAGTAAATATTGTATAAAACTAGAATTTTATCATTATCTGGGATATACTCCCTTAATCTTTACCTATTTTTTTAAAGATGTGCTTTATAAACAATGCAGAAAGCATTAGCTTAAGAGGATTGACAGATGAAGATAAAAATAGTTTACATAAGTGATTGGATAGAGGACCTCTATGCGCTGGAATGCTTGACTATTGTTAATATTTTGTTTGGAAAGCATGTTTAGTGATATAGGGAATGCTTAATATATATTTTGGAATGAGTAGGGGTGATGATTTTACAACATTATATATATTTAAAAAAAAACTATGGTTCTGTTGAGAGAAGAGAGTGAAAGAAAAACTAGAATAAAGAAAAAATTATTCACAATACTACAATCTGCCAAAAACAACTATGAATGTTTTAGTGCATTTAATTTTAACATGAAATTGCTTTTGCATTACAGAAGTCATTTTTGACAATGTTGAGAATTTAGAAAATATTATAGTATAGGTATAAAAATATATAATATAAAGAATAAAAAAATCACTTGAAATCCCACCACACAAGTTGTTTCTGTTAACATTTTTCAATGCCCAGATTTTGTTTTACTTAATTGATACCAAACTATATATGAATTTCTCACCCTTTAATCAAAGGAGCTAAAAGCCTAAGCTATAGCTTCAACATGCTCACACCGTCATCCTGGGTGTCAGTGACTGACTCTTTGTCACCATTCACACTGACAGGCCACACCACCAAGGTGCCCACCAATTCGTTCCCCACCACCTGCCCTGCCTCTCCTCTTCAGGGTGGGAGTCTCCAGGCTTTTACCTTCAAGGACATGATGCTAAGTTTGTTTGCTTTAACATGAAGATGTAGCCATAAAATTCCAATTCCTGATTTATTCATTTTTTTTAAGTTTCTTCCAACTCCCCCACTAGGGAGTTAGAATTTGTATCCAATTTGAATTGCTAAAGATATTTTTTAAAAACGCAAATAGGCTGATGGTGGGGAAATGACCTGGGGGAGGCATTGAAACTCTTCTAAGACATGCTCCACAGATCCACATTCCTGTATCTCGTGGGCATACCAGAAATACTTTATTTAGTTTGAGTGGAAAGATCCAGCACTTGGAAAGAATTACTTCTAGCCTTGTTTGTTCCAATAAACAACCTAATTTCTTGTTGCTCAATAAAATATCAAAACTGACATTGTAGAAAACCAGAAAACATCAAGTCTTGGACTGTGTTTAGGGCTGATAGATATTTCCAGACTCTTGATGATCCTGAGGGAGAAGCCTATTTTGGTTTCCACGTTGTCGGTAAAAAAAAAAAAAAAAAAAAAAAAAAATACCTCTCTGGAAAACCCTCAAGTAATTGGCTAAAAGTTTTTTATTCCAATTCCAATTTGTATCTATTGAAATATTTTGGGCCCCTGGAGCAGCATTACAAGGAAGTAAGCTTGCATCATTATAAGTTGAAAGATTCATTCTGCATGATTCTCTAATTTAATCATGATTTCAATTTTCTTAAAATAGGGTCTGGGCATATTTTAAAGATTCACTTGACTTAAAGATACTTTAGCTATGTCTTTCCAGGAGAAACAGAGAAAAGAATTGAGCTCAACAATTGTCTGACTAATGCAAGCAAAAAGAACTTAGTCTTAGAAGAGAGTTTCTGTGAAAGATCCTAGACCAGGTCCATTGGGTGATATGAATGAATAAGAAACATGGCTAACAGCCGAAACCGGTTTGGCTCAGTGGTAGAGCATCGGTCTGTGGACTGAAAGGTCCCGGGTTCGATTCTGGTCAAGGGCATGTGCCTGGGTTGCAGGCACATCCCCAGTAGGGGGTGTGCAGGAGGCAGCTGGTCGATGTTTCTCTCTCATTGATGTTTCTAGCTCTCTATCTCTCTCCCTTCCTCTTCTCTGTAAAAAGTCAATAAAATATATTATAAAAAAAGAAAGAAAGAAACATGGCTAACAATGAGAGCTTACTAGAGACAGAGTTCTAAAATGGACTTGGAAGATTTCCTACCCTAATTGTTGGAACTGTGAATATGGTAAGATATCACATTTATGCTTATGTTATGTTACTATAGGCCTGGTGCATGAATTCATGCACATTGAAATGAAATTAATTAGATGAAATATTTTAATATCACTATTCGCCCTTTCTCTATAATAGAAGTGTCAACCAAATTCAATACCAAGAATGACAAATGGAAACACATGCATGTAATTGGCACCAGCGAGAGATAGATAGATATAAATAAACTTGCTTAATTATTCCTGCTTTCTGATTTAGCTAAACCTTTTCCAACCCAGTGAAGTACCCCAACTTCTCTTTCAGGTAATTGTCAGCAACACAGCAGTAAATAGTAACATGAAACAGATTATTATTGTTGCTCATTCAGGGAGAACAAAGGGGAAAATATTTAACTGCAACAGTGTTTGACTATATTTTGCACAGTGAAAAAATATAAAGTCATTTTTAAAGTCCACCATTTCTTACTTCTTTTCAGTCAGGTCAAGTTTCTAAGCTTTCTAAATCTCCATTTTCCTGCTAATGAAAGAAAATAGGATTCCACCAAGTCACCTATCTACTTACTCCAGGACTTCTGTGAAGATCAAAGCACGGGAAAATGCTTCACAGACATTTGATTAAAGCGTAAAATGTTTCCACCTGGCTATAAAGCAAGTCGTGTTTCTAAGCTGAAGAAACTCCAAGGAGGCTAGTCACTAGGGAGAGGAAACCAAGCATTGCTAGGTGATGTCATTACCCAGTGCCCACCATCACAGTTTCCAGGCTTGGCTGGGCTGTGGGCCGCATTTTGCATCAGCTGTGATTTGGTGAGCTGTCGCTCTGGGATGGTGGCAGGGCCCGTGTCCCATTTGGGTTGAGTGTTGCTTTGTGGGTGCCAGATCCGAAGTGCTGTTTCTCTGCTAATGGCCAGAGCACAGTCACAGCAGCTCCTGCATTGAGCATCTGCCCCCTAGTGGTCAGTATGCCTCATAGTGACTGGTCAGATGGTTAGACACTTAGCAGATTAGCTATATATATATATATATATATATATATATATATATATATATATATATATATATGGCAAATGAGATTTTGTAGGTGTAATTAGATTATTGATCAGTTGACTTTAAACTGATCAAGAGAGAGATTACCTGGATGTTCCCAACTAATCATGTGTCTTTTAAAAGCAGGGACATGGCAGAGGAGAAAATCAAAGATTGGAAACTCCAGAAGGATTGGGCACACTGTTGCTAGCTCAGAGAGGGATGCCACCTGTGAGCAAGGATAGCAGAACAGCCTATAGAAGCTGACAGTGACCCCAGTCAATAGTTAGCATGGAAAATGAACTTAGTTCTACAAGTTGGAACTAAATGCCAACAGCCAGGAAAGACTTGGAAACAGACTTCATCAGAGCTCCCAGATGTACTCCAGTCCAGCCAAAGTCCTTATTCTTTTCTGGCCTTGTTGGGACCTAAGCAGAGAGCTCAGTTGAGCCCACCCAGACTTTTGACTCACAAAACTGTGAGAATAAATGGATATTGTCTTCAGTTGCTACATTTGTGGTAATTTGTTACACGTATCTGTATTAGTTTCAGTATAAGATCTAAAATTCCATTGTGTGCTATGGTATACTAGTATAACACATAGAACAGGGAGGGATTTTTATTAATTAACATTTGTAATCATGGAAAATTTCAAATCACATATTTATTATTTGTTACCCATTTCTGTGTGTGTGTATGTGTGTGTGTGTGTGAGAAAGAGAGAGAGAGAGAGAGAGAGAGATGGCTAGAGGGATATCTGTGTCAGCATTTCTTGCGAACGTACTAGAATACACATTTGAGTCGCACTACCAGAACTATTGAGTCAAAATCTATGTCATGTGAGGTCCTAGAATCAGCATAATTTAAAAGTCCCCAGGATGAACTTTGAGGGCATATGTTAAGCAAAATAAGCCAGCCAGAGAAAGATAAATAATATGTGATCTCACTTATAGGTATACTCTAAAGCCAAACTCAGAAACAGAGAGTAGATTGGTGGGTTCCAAGAGCTGGAGGGTGGGGGAAATGGGGAGATGCTGGTCATAGAGGGACAAACTTCCAGTTATAAAATGCATTCTGAGGATCTAATGTACAGCATTATTACTATATTTGACAATCTCTATTGCATACTCAAACATTGCTAAAAAAATCTTAAATGTTCTTACCACATATATACAAAAAATTATAATCATGGGAGGTGATGAAGGTATTAATATTGTGCTAATCATTTCACAATACAGTATACATGTGTATCAAACTATCACACTGTACACCTTAAACTTGCACAATATTATATGTCAATTATATCTCAACAAAGCTGAAAAATCGTTTTAAAAAGAGGACCCCAGGCTTTGATAACAAACTAAGAGGACTTGAGCCTAGCTGGTTTGGCTCAGTGGATAGAGTGTTGGCCTGCAGACTAAAGGGTCCCTCGATCCCGGGTTCAATTTTGGAAAGGGCACATGCCTGGGTTGTGGACTTTATCCCCAGTAGGAGGCATGCAGGAGGCAGCAGATCAATGATTCTCTCCCATTGATATTTCTCCTTCTCCCTTCTTCTCTGAAATCAATATAAATATTTTTTTTTAAAAAGGAAGGAAGGAAGGAAGGAAGGAAGGAAGGAAGGAAGGAAGGAAGGAAGGAAGGAAGGAAGGAAGGAAGGAACTCTCTGGCAGCCCAGTCTTCCCCCAAAGCAGTCTCATTCCTTGGTCTCAGATTGGATAAGGATCCACCTGCTGGTCACCCCTCCCCTCTTGCATGCACAGTCCTGCACAGAAGAGGAGACAGGTGGCAGTGCACAGGAGCAGAGTCAGTGCTGGGACAGCGCTGGCAAACCACTGAGCCTGAACTCACAAGTCCCAGCACCTGGCTTTGCATCCCAGCTCTGCAGCTGAGCAAGGTGGGTGCTCTTGGGCAGGTTACTATAACTCCCTGTAACTTAATTTCCCCGTGCTTTATTGAGAATGATAAAATGACCTACTTTGTAGAGTTGTCACAAGGATTAAATGAGTAATTACAACTGAAGTTCTTCCAAGTGAAACATCGGAAGCCCCCAGCGAGTGGAGGGTAATATCACTAACTCAGTTCTCTTGGCACTTTCCAAATCCATGTATTCTTTTCAGTCAGACTCTACAAAAAACATTCTAGGTAAACGCACAGAGTCAGAGTTAAAATTTCAACTAACTTACGTTACAATAAACTAGCCTACTGGAGTGAATATCAAATTGATTTTGGAGGGAAGTTATTGTAATGAATTGAATTGCATGGGGTATCATTATCAGTAAAAGAAACAAAAAAACAAAAACCTACTGTTCTTTACATTGGGCTATAGTTCTCCCTGTTGTGTGTCTGAACAAATTAGCAAGGGTCTTATATAATAGAGATATTTTTTGTTTTCCTATAGAGAAACCTGATGACTCATTGAACTTTTACAAACAAATAATTGGATTTATTTTAACATGATAATGTTACCAAACATCATTTCTTTGGGTAATCCTCTTTGTGATTATAATGCCATCAATGAGATATCAGGTTCTTTGTGGTTTGTTTGTTTGCTTTTCCCATGACTCAAGAAGGAAATAATCCTGAGGAGGAAATTCTGTCTAAATAAACGTGGCAATAAGTTGAAAGAAACTTAGCACTCTTGGCTATGACATTATTGCCAGTGAGCTCACATGGATTTCTTGGCCCTTTCATGTCCTCTGTTCATTCACTCATTCTTTTTTAAAATATATATTTTTATCAATTTCAGAGAGGAAGGGAAAGGGAGTTAGAAACATCAATAATGAGAGTCATTGATCGGCTGCCTCTTTCTCGCCCCTACTGGGGATTGAGCCCCAAACCCAGGCATGTGCCCTTGACCAGAATTGAACCCGGGATCCTTCAGTTGGCAGGCTAAGGATTTATCCACTGAGCCAAACCAGCTAGAGCCACTCACCATTCTTTCATTCAAAATAATATATTGACAGTTCACTACATGCTGAGTTAGGAAACAATGATAGAAAGACAGACAGTCCCTACTGTCATGGAGACTAAAAAATTAAAAGCGCTAATATTTCTCGACAGCTTACAAGTCCAGGCAGTGTTAGGTATTTAACTTGGGTTGTCTGTTCATCCTCACTGCCTGATGAAGAATGTAGCTCCAACTTACAGATGAAGAGACTGAGACTCTAAAGTTTAGTAACTTGCTCAAGGTTAACAGCTACAAGGAAATAGAGCTGGGATTTAAATCTGACTTTGAACCTATATTCTTAAATGCACTACTCACCATCCCTTTTTCTCAGTTACTCCTCAATATCAAACCTATTATTCTTTTTTTTAATGTCATTTATATCTCATTTATTTTATATATATATTATTGATTTTTTTATTTATTTTTATTTTTATTTTTTTACAGAGAGGAAGGGAGAGGGATAGAGAGCTAGAAACATCGATGAGAGAGAAACATTGATCAGCTGCCTCCTGCACACCCCCCACTGGGGTGTGCCCACAACCAAGGTACATGCCCTTGACAGGAATCGAATCTGGTACCTTTCAGTCTGCAGGCTGACGCTCTATCCACTGAGTCAAACTGGTTTCGGCCAAACCTACTATTCTTGTTAGGTAGCTCACTCTGTTCCAAAGATTCCCTATCTTTCCCTTTACCAGGCATCCAGATTTCAAATGCAAACCAACCTTATACATCTAACCTGAGCCCTTCTCAGGATGCATTCCTGGCTCCCTAACCCATGTTCCTTCTCTAGCCTCTCATGCTACATCATACCCCTATCCCACCCCTTTAAGCATCAACTCGTTTTGTATGTTCATCTGATGTTCCAAACTAGAACATAAATTTCAAATTAGATTATAAGGTTCCCCAAAGACCTCTATTTTATTTTCTCTCATCTTAGCCACAGAATTTAGGCAGAGAGTTTAATAAATTACAATTGTCTTTCCATTGTTAAATTGGTTCTGTGATCCTAAAAATATAAAAAGACTCATAGTGGGGGAAATGGTAGGTGACCTATTTAAGAATCAGCTAATATGTTCTTGCTTAGCAGAGTCTCCTTCAATTAATCACTACCATTGTTAGGATACTGCCTATATGACTGGTTTTACAACGGCTGAACAGTCCTGGTTTACATAATGTAGACGGAGCTTTTATCTTTACCTTAAGTTTTTGGGCCAAGGCCAAAACTAGAGGTCACTGGAGCACCCTCTTAATCTGAAATTAAAGGCCAGAAACTCAAGAGTCTGTCCTTGCTTGTCTCATGCTCTGAAAATTCACAGACCTTTGTATTAGCCCTTTGTAACTCAACTCTTACAGCCTTGAGAGGTTATTTTTAATAGCTGTGTGTTCTACAAACTCTTGAGCAGTGGCATGGATGAACCCAGCAACTGAGAAGATTGTTGCTGGAACCTCTACTATGGAAATTGCTACTGTGTCACAAGTGCTGGGCTGACATCTTGACTTCCATTATCTCCCTTTCCCACTGCTTCCCTTTTGGAGTATCAAATGCTTTGTGTTTATAGTCATGACATTATAGAATTGCCTTGCTAACTCATGAGACAAAGAAAATTCTATGGGATCTCTCTCACTCATTTTCAATACATCTCTATATTACTTGCTATGTCTTGACTTCAGCCTGAAGAGCTTGTATTTCTTTTCCTTCTCGGGAAGGGGAATGGGCATGAACTACAGAAGATCTGCTTCCCTGGGGGAACCTTGGATCATTGGCCTGAAAACAAAGCAGTCCTCCCACAGACTCCCTCCTAAGGCGACCTCTGGGAGCTATGTTCCATAGGGATACCAAGTGGGAACTTCAAGCTGGTCATTTGTTGACATTTTGCCTCCTTCTCACCTCTGCCAGTGCTGTCCCATGTCACGTGTAGATGATGTAAAGTCAATACCTCCAGATCTCACTTTATCCTTCATACTCATCCAAGTAGATGATAAAGTATGCCTTAATGCCATTGGAAAGAGCTTCGTGATAAATTTTCTTTTCTCGTCTGTCTCCCCAGCCTTCACACACTCTATTAGATACTGTAGTATTTATGTCCTCTCTAAGGGAGGAGAAGTCCAAGTGATTACATAGTAGGGGAATTAGAATTTCCCCTTTGTGGGTTACTTTATTTTAAATGAATATTCCCAAATTCCTCACTCTGGTCTTTCATGGACTTGGATTCCTTGAACAGTCTTGAACCACTTCCTGACCACACATTTCCCCATTTGGAAAATGCTAACAAAGCCTGCTTTAACCCTGGGCCTTATTTATCAGCTCTTTTCACTCATCTCTGGTTCAGTCCTGGGGGTTTTCCTTGGCTTTCTGCAGTTGGTGGTCATTATGTCCTGAGCAGAACAGATTTGTGATGTCCCTGGGGGTCCTTTTCTCTCTCTCTCTCTCTCTCTCTCTCTCTCTCTCTCTCAAAAGCTGCTGCCCCTAAGGCACGCTGGGGAATCATAGTTAACAGTTTAACCTCATACTCCAGTGGTCAGACAAGACATTAGGTCACCTCTTAATCATCATCAGAATAAAAACGTGTTGAAGATTTTATAGAGACCCGACCCCCTCCCCCTGCCCCCACAACCAACTCTGTTGCCCTTGCCAAGAAAGATTACTTTACTTTTCAAATAAGTGTGGTTCTCCAGCAGTCCTTTGAGGATGGAAGTTTCAGTACAAATGAGATATCAGTTCCTTCAAGAAAGCCCCTGGTTGCCAGGGCCAGTTTTGCTCAGTGGATAGAGCGTCCGTCTGCGGACTGAAGGGTCCCAGGTTCGATTCTGGTCAAAGGCATGTACATTGGTTGCGTGCACATCCCCAGTGGGAGGTGTGCAGGAGGCAGCTGATCAATGTTCCTCTCTCATTGGTGTTTCTAACTCTCTATCCTTCTCCCTTCCTCTCTTTAAAAAATTAATAAAAAAATATATTAAGAAGGAAGGAAGGAAGGAAGGAAGGAAGGAAGGAAGAAAGAAAGAAAGAAAGAAAGAAAGAAAGAAAGAAAGAAAGAAAGAAAGAAAGCAAGCAAGCAAGCAAGAAAGAAAGAAAGAAAGAAAGAAAGAAAGAAAGAAGGAAGGAAGGAAGGAAGGAAAGAAGGAAAGCCCCTGGTTGAGTAATTCTGAATGTACTAACCATTCTGTGGCAATTATGAACTGCAGGACAAAGGCCTCTAGCATATATATTTTTTATTGATTTCAGAGAGGAAGGGAGAGGGAAAGAGAGATAGAAATATCAATGATGAGAGAGAATTATTGACTGGCCCTCCTGCATGCCGCTACTGAGGATCGAGCATGCAACCCGGACATGTGCCCTTGACTAAAATCAAACCCAGGACCCTTCAGTCCACAGGTCGATGCTCTATCCACTGAGCCACATCAGCTAGGGCTCTTGTCTTTATTTCTTGATATACAGTAACATGAAAATTTGGCCAGTCTTCCCATTTAACACTGAGGTAGAATAAAATGAGATGCTACTGGTTTTCATGTCAATAAAATGGTGAAAAGGGGCTGAGCCAAAACGACTTTCTGGAAATGTCAGTTGATAAATGGACCTAAGGCAATAGTCTTAAAGTGGACTTCTTGAGTTTGAGTATCTCTCCCATCCTCCTTCCTTCCCCACTTTACTTCCTCCGTCCTTCTCCTCTTCCTCCTCTGCCTCCTTTCCCTCCCCTTTCTTTTTGTGGATACAGTGCATGTTGTGTTTGTTAGTCATCTGTTCTGTGAAGCAGCCTATCTGTGATTCAGCAGGATGATCCCATTAAATGGGTTCTATTGCTATAAGACAGCAATGGGAAACTAGAAATAGAAATTGCTCCTATTTATTTGAGTATTCAGCTGTGGCCCATTAAAACTCTTTGTTTTTAGCTACAAGAGATATAACAAGGAAATATTCTTCTTGGGTATGCAAATACTTAACATTTAGAAAAAAGAATTCTAAAATTAGAACTCCAGATGATCTCACTAGTCAAAAATGGCTCAAAGCAAAATAAATATGAATTAATTTTAAAAAATATATTCATTCTACCTTGAAGTTTTAAGAGACCCGGGAGACCAAGCAACCTTTGTGCCCCAACTCAGAAAGAATTGAATCAGATTAATAGAGATACTCTGTGGTAGCTGGATAACTGATGGACTTGTGGCTCAGAGTTGATGCAACCCAAGAGAAGGTTTTGCTTGACTTGGAAGAAAACTGCTATCTCAGGTGATGGCCAAGAAGGCTGGGCATATTTCCAAAGAGAATGAAAATAGAATCTCAAAGAGATATCACCACTCCTATGAAAACTGCAGCATTATTCACAACAGCCAAGCCAAGGTATGGAAACAACCTAAGTGTCCATCAATGGAAGAATGGATCAAGAAAATGTGATTATATATATATATATATATATATATATATATATATATATATATATATGTATATATATATATATATATATCAGTTGCTATGAAAGATAGAAACCATCTTTCCTGCTCTACCCAAAGGCCTGGCCTGCAGATTTTGGATTTGCCAGCCTCCATAATTATGTGGGCCAATTCCTTAAAATAAAACAAAATCTCTCTCTGACTTGCTCTCTCTGTCAATTGAGATATGTAAATCTTCTTGTTTCTGTTTCTCTGGATAACTTTTACTAATACTGTTATTAAGCTACCTTGTCTGATCTTTAAGGGCTTTTTGATCTTTAAGGACAGCATAATTATTCTCTTAATATATTTTTTTACATCAATAATTGGTGTTATTGCTCTCCGTGTCCTTTTATTGAGATCTAAGACAATTGCTTTTATCTTAGATCTTTTTCACAAGTTTAAAATCAATAACGTGGCTTTATTATACTCCTAAGAAAATTCAAAATTTCTTTGCATCTGTTTGAACAATGCTTCCACTCATTCTTTACCTCATTACTAACCAATGACAGTCAGCACTGGCAACTCTCTGTTGGCGGCATGCCCCCGTTGTCTGCTTTATTTTGTAAACCAACACATCCTTTAATATAGCAGATTTAAATATGTTACAGCTGAAGTCTGGCAACTTAAATCCATTGATGTTCAACAAATTAAATAACATGCTTTTGTTGCTCCTTTTGTTCTTAGTCTAATTTTTATTTTATTAAAGTGTGCTCTGTTGGCACCTAGCCTTCTTTGCTTATAATCTGGCCCCGGAAAGAGGAATTCTACAGAAAAATGAGTTTGGGAAGCATTGCTTGTTACATTCCACTTACAAAGTTTCATAATACACACAACGTATAAAATGTTTGAGAAGTCCTATAGAAACCTGTTTAAATTAATTTAATTCAATGTGTCCCAAATGTATTTGACCACAGGGGGAAAAAAAATGTTCCTGCAATACCTATTGGAACACATTTTGGAAAATGCTAGTCTCATGCTGTAACTTACTGTCCTTGTTAGTGGTCATAAAAATGCTAAAAAGGATGTTGCCTTAAACAAAGAATAAAGAAAAGCACATTATTTTATGAAACCTACTGAACAATCAAGGTGTTAATGATCCCTGATAAAGAGAGCAGTGAATTAAACAAGCTTTATATTACTAGCTGTTTTTACTTAAATATAGTGTCTCATCTTTAAACCATTACCAGGGCTGGCTAAGAAGACAGTCATTTTCTTTGCAAAGCTCAGTAGTATTATATTTGGCCCAAGTTTATAAAAAAAGAATGTATTCTCTGTTTGCCTGTTTTAGAAATTCTAACAATGATAAATGTGATTGGACAACTTGAATGAAAGAGCGTAGTCCATATCGTCCAAGAGAAGAAGAAATAAAGTCATACATATGCTTAGTTTGAGCCAATTGCTTCTCTCTTTCCTCCCCAGCTTTCCTGTAATATAATTGGTATATAACACTGTGCAGATTTAAAGTGTACAGGTGATGATTTGATACACATATGCACTGAAAAATGATTACCACAATAAGGTTAGTTAACACATCCATCAACTCACATATTTACCATTTTCTGTTGTGGTGGTGGTGAGGATATTTAAGATCTATCCTCTCAGCAACTTCAAGTATGCAATACAGTATTGTTAGCTGTAATCACCATGCTGTACATTGGGTTCCCAGAACTTACTCATCTTATAACTGGATTTCGTACCCTTTGACCATCTCCTCATTTTTCTCAATCTGTGTAGAAAGCAGCTGGTAAAGCACCAACATGATAAAACTATATAATTAGGAACATGCATGCAAATGTGGTAAGTTGAAATCAAGAATATATTAAAAGACCTTAAATAGACAAATTCATCAAAACATAAAATGGAGTAATGGTTACTAGAAGATGTAACCATTGGGAGAAACTAGGTGAAGGGAATTTGGGATTACTTTGTAGTATTTTTGCAACATCCTATGAATCTATACTTATTTCAAAAGATAGCAAAACTAGGAGAAATCATATGATCTTTTCAGATGTTTATAATTCTCTCATTCACTCTAATGAATTTTCTTATAATTGATTTTTTTAATATCACCAAAAACATCTATCTAGAACAAAGAAGCTTAACACTCTAACATTGTAGTAGTTATTTTCAATAAAACTGGGAATTATATAAGGATGCTCAACATCATTGTTACTTAACATCTTTCTGGATGTTTTGGTCACTGCATGGTACATAGTTATAACTGACAATATGGAGAGACCATGAGAAGCTATTTTCTACTGCAACATCATCTGCTTAGGTCTTAGATGTCTTTTAGCTTCTTAGCCTGTTTTCTCTTTTATAACAGTAGAGGATTGATTGGACTAAACCATTATTTTTAATCCTCCTTTTTTGTTTCTTAGTATTGGACAATTTCCTTCAAAACATTTTCTTCTATGGGATACCGAACTATAAAACAGGTAAAACTGCAGTTGCTCTTATGGAAACAGGGGTGGGGCATCCAGATCCTGGTCTATCCTGACCCTTCTCTCCATCCCTGCCCATCCTGAGCTTCCTCCACATGAAACAAGCCCCTAAGCCGAGACCGGTTTGGCTCAATGGATAGAGCGTCGGCTTGGGGACTGAAGGGTCCCGGGTTCGATTCCGGTCAAGGGCATGTACCTTGGTTGCAGGCATATCCCCAGTAGGAGGTGTGCAAGAGGCAGCTGATCGATGACTCTCTCATCGCGATGTTTCTAACTATCTCTCTCCCTTCCTCTCTGTACAAAATTAATAAAATATATTTTTAAAAAAAGAAAAAGAAAGAAACAAGCCCCTAAGACACTCAAGGAAGCTGGCAGAGGCCATACTATGTTCCACCAGTACTAATATGCTAGGGCTCTTTGAAGCATTGCTGGGTGAACTGCTTTATGGAAATTGAAATAGAATTCAAAGTGACAAAGAAGCGAGAGAACTATGTCTGTCTCTAGTGGAGTACTTGATCTTGGACCTGGTACAGGTCTTGCTTTGCACCTCCCAGTGAGGGCTTTCTCCTCTCTCAGCTTCAGTTTCTTATCTGTTCATTCAACAGAGACCATGTCACTCTAACTTTGTGACTGGCTCACTTTTGTCAGTGGATGCTAACATCTGAATGGGCATCCTTCAGCTACTGGAAGCACAGACAGAGCTAACTCATACGATGGGTCTCAAGATGAGCTGCATGTAGATTCCCCAGAAGGAGCTTTGAAGACAGGCCCCACTTTGTCCCATCTGATCAGAACTCTATCCCTAACACCTGGGGAATCGCTGGTTTTAGAAGTTCCCCAGGTGATCCTGATGAGCAGCCATTAGAGTTGGGTAATTTCACTTAAAATCCACTTAAAATACAGTCTGCAAGGCTGCATGGTGATCTCTTCATTGTCTTGGGGACAAATTGTTAACATTTGTCCTTTAAGGTTTTCAGATCAAATGCATCTCCATCTTGCTTCAGGGCACAGAAAGTGGAGCTCCTGATCAAATACATGCCCACACACCTATGAAGGTTCAAAGGCCTGTCTTGAGAAATATTTTGACCCTGCCAGAGAAACTTTTTTTCTCTCTCTCTTTATTGATTAATATTACATATGTCTCCTTATTGCCCCCTCCCACTCATGCCCTCACCCCGCCCTGGTGTCTGTGTCCATTTGTTAGGCTTATATACATGCATACAAGTCCTTTGGTTGATCTTTCCCCTTTGCCCCCACCTTCCCCTACCTTTTCTCTGAGGTCTGACGGTCTAATCAAACTCTTATGGATCAGCACAGAGTAGTATTCTTCTAACTTCTTCCACAGGATACGTGCCATGGCAATGATTCCCAACTCCTGGGACAGTCAGAGGCAAATCCTCCCATGTTAAGTGATTAACTAGCTTCCCCTCAAAGGATGTTACTATGCTTGAATGCCAGAAGTATGTGTGTGTGACTTTGCCTAGTAACTGAGGCACTGCCTTGCTCATGTTGTCAGGGTGTTTGGCTTCCCGTCAGCATTTCTTGGATCATGATCGAGGAAGACCCATTTATATGTCAGGAAGGCTGGTTCTAGCCTGTCTGTGGGTATTTAAGGAGGAAGGCAGTTTTTAGTGACATGCTATAAATCACTTAGACCTTTTAAGGTAATCCACAGTTTTTGGAGCAACCCTCCATCTATCTTAGCTTTTTTTTTTTTTTTTTTTAATACCTATTATCTTTGTTCCGGTTTTATGTAGGCTGAGGTTCAGAAAGCAGTACTGGAGATTAGGGTAAGTTGCATCACTCACTAAAAAAGAAGAGACTTGAGCACAAAGGATATTTAGGGCAGTGAAACTACTCTGTATGATACCGAAATGGTGAATACATGTCATTACATGCTTGTCAAAACCCATGGACAATAAATACCAAGAGTGAACCTTAATGTAAACATGGACTTTGGGTGATAATGATATATCCATATTCAGGGGTCCTCAAACTTTTTAAAGTGGGGGCCAGATCACGGTCCCTCAGAGAGCTGGAGGGCCGGACTATATGAACTACTAATTCCTACTGTAACACCTTGGCTGTGCTCACTGCCCAAAAAACCTGGCGGGCAGGATCAGACTCCCCTGGGGGCTGCATGTGGCCCGTGGGCCGTAGTTTGAAGACCCCTTATAGTTCATCAATTGAAACATTATAGGGGGGCATTGGTAGGAGCATTGATGGGGTGGAGGCTGTGGGTGTGGGAGGACAGAGGGGTATTTAGGAATTCTCTTTACTTTCTGCTCAATTTTAATTGCTGTCCCCCCACCCAATAAATAAAGTAAACTTGAAAAATAAAGAGGAGAATTTGAACATTTTAAAAAATTTTTTTGATCCCAGAAATTGTGGGTAGGTGATAGCGAAACCAAACCAAACCAAACCCCAGGAAATAACCTAGACTCCTGTTCTATCTGACCCTTACTGAGATTCTGACCCCTCCCAGTCTTTGCTCTCCTCAGTGTCTCCTCCCTACTGATAACTTGCATACATCTTTATCTAATCCAGAATTATCTCCTAAACTCCTAACATCTCCAAGAAATCTCTATTTGCATGTCCCTTAGGAACTTCAACAGCAACTTGTCCCAAATGGAAATCATTAACTCCCCACCCTAATTCCCCCTACCATATTCCAACCTTGATGCAAAAGGAGTATGCCCTTCTATATGGATGAGATCTCTAGGTGTCCTGGTAAATATTCATGCTAAAATAACCACAGTCCTCACATCTGGTTCAATTTAGTGAATGAAATACTTGTGGGTATTCCTGTTCCCACCAAAACCCCATCAGAATTGCATTACAATAAAAGCACTTAAAAATAAGCATAAACCCACAAGGATAATGAGACTGTGAAGAGAGGACAGCTATACAATCTCAGAAGGTAAGCACATGGATAAATAGTCAAACCAATGATAATCAGAACCTAATTGGCAGAAGGGAAAAGCCAGCAACAAGCAATCAGCATGGGTGAACCCCAGAAATGGTCAGGAAGAGGAGGCTCAAGGCACCTCTTAAAGAAGCAATCAAATAAATAAAATTGCAGACATGTGAAGTCTCACAAGCATAGCCTTCTGTCTCATGTTTACTTTCTCAGAAAGCATCTGGAGCATGTGTTCCACCAAAATAAAAGAGTAAGCCAAGAATCAAGATGGCATGGGATTTAACACAGAAGGGAGGCACACGGTGTTCTGGGTTGTTGCTAAAGGACTGTCCCAGGGTAACAGCTATCTACTCTCCTGGCTTGTTCATTCTTTTAATTATTTGCACGTAGGTTTAGAAAAGTAAAATAATTTATCCAAGGTCACACAGCTAGTGTAGTAAGTTTAAAGTTAAGAATTAAACCCAAGCCGAAGCCGGTTGGCTCAGTGGTAGAGTGTCAGTCTGCGGACTGAAAGGTCCCAGGTTCGATTCCGGTCAAGGGCATGTACATTGGTTACAGGCACATCCCCGATGGGGAGTGTGCAGGAGGCAGCTGGTCGATGTTTCTCTCTCATCGACATTTCTATCTCTCTATCTATCTCCCTTCCTCTCTGTAAAAAATCAATAAAATATATTAAAAAAAAAAAAAGAATTAAACCCAAGTATATCTGCTGCAGTCATGATAAAGCAGTTCTATAATTATGGGATTCTGAGCAAAAGAATGCCTACTGTGGATAGTATCAGTTTCAAGACATAAGCTTCCAGTGATATTTAAATAAGATAATCACCCAAAGCATTTATCCAGCATCTGGCACAATGGGAACCTAAATATTACTGTCTTACTTCTAGTTAAAAATGTCATCTATTGCCGGGACCGGTTTGGCTCAGTGGATAGAGCGTCGGCCTGCAGACTGAAAGGTCCCAGGTTTGATTCCGGTCAAGGACATGTACCTTGGTTGTGGGCACATCCCCAGTGGGGAGTGTGCAGGAGGCAGCTGATCGATGATTCTCTCTCATTGATGTTTCTAACTCTCTGTCCCTCTCAATTCCTCTCTGTGTAAAATCAATAAAATATATATATTTTTTAAATGTCATCTATGCTCTAGCTGGTTTGGCTCAGTGAGTAGAGCGTCAACCTGTGGACTGAAGGGTCCTGGCTTTGATTCCAGTCAAGGGCACATGGCCAGGTTGTAGGCTCAATCCCCAGTTTGAGGGCATGCAGGAAGCAGCTGATCAATGATACTCTCTCTTTATTGGTGTTTCTATTTCTCTCTCCATCTCCCTTCCTCTCTGAAATCAATAAAAAAATATTTTTAATGTTATCTATTATTATCATTACTAGTGGCCCAGTGCACGAAATTTGTGCACATTAAAAGGAAATTAATTAGAGAAAATAGTTTATTGCTATTTTCCCTTTCTCTATAATAGAAGTGTCAAGATGAAAGAAAATTGTAAAATGTATATAAAAATCTCCCTTCTGTCAGAGTCTGGAGGGTGCCATGGGACCCAGAGTCAAGTACCCACTCACCCGTGCACACCTCGAAACCACATGAGACCCAGACCTGGCTTAGGGCAGGGAACGCAGCCTCAGGTCCCCTGTCAAGCCCTGCTGGGTTGGGGAGCCACAGCCTCAGGTCTCCCAGCGCAGCTTCAGGTCCCACAGCCCAGCACTGGGGCAGGGGACATGGCCTCAGGTCTCCTGTCAAGCCCCAGCATTAGGGCTCAAGGGCTTGAGGGTGTGAAGATCATTTGAATATTAGCTCTTTATTATATAGGATTGCCTCTGTCAAATGTTCCATGAAAGATGACCCTTTTAGCTGGACCAGGCAAGATAAGAAGGACTTTGATGCTGGAGAAGACAGGGATGTTTCAAGTTGAAGAGACAACATTAAGGAAGGAAGAGGAGACAAAGAGGGTGCACACACTTCAAGCATTTGTCATGGAACCCATCACAAACTAACTGTAGCTCAGCACTTGCCAAAGTTTGCTTAAAGCATCTGGGATTTGAAGGAAATACGTTATTTCTCCATTTCTCTAGATCCTATAAGCCCAATCCCTGAGGTAAAGTAGATCATCAGAAAGCCACAACCCTGAACTTTATTATCTTCACTCCCCACAGATCAGGTTTCATGGAATTAAGATTAATGTTATGTCCTTGGACTTTAGAGAAGAGGAATAGAGCATTAATCTGAAGAATATTTTCTTATCTTTGCAAAATCATAAGCAGTGTAGTCACTGCATACCATGTTATCCATCCCTAAAGAATCTGAAAAAGACTTCCCCTGGACAAATTTGTATACTTACTGTTATCAAGCAGTAACAACTTCATAACCCAAATCCAGGAGCTGATTTAATGCTCAAAAGCAGTAACTTAATTCATACCAAATGCTTCAGGACCACTCTCTTTTTTTCTATAAATTTATAAAAATAAGCGTGTTTATTTTATTTTCTTCTTACATATGTCTAAAAATATTATATACTATCTTGGAAGAAGTGAGTTTTAAACAAATAAAACTGAATATGTTGTTGAATCATGGTTTAATCTAAGTGCCAGGAGGTTAAGAAAAACATAGTACCTGACAATGTGAGTAAGGGACATTCATATATAACTGAATCTCCAGTGTCCCTATAAGGAGGTATCTTAAAACAGTAGGTCATTTGTTGCACTAAAATTTCAACAAATACATTGAGTGGCCAGATTATTATGATCCTTGAAGGCATAATAATCTGGCCACTCAGTGTATATCCTATATAATAAAAGGCTAATATGCAAATTGTCCCCTCAATCAGGAATTCAACTTGCAGGTAGGCCAGCCAACTGCCCAAGTCCCTTTCCCCTGGCCAGACTGACTGGACCCCACCCACGCACGAATTCATGCACTAGGCCTCATACATACACACACACACACACACACACACACACACACACACATACACACACACACACACACTCTGAGTGGCCAGAACATCCCTCTGTGAAAAACATAGCTTCTTATGTATTTCCTTCTGGTCAGCTCCATATGCCAATAGCCATAGTTCCTTTTGAGACACAATACTCATATTTACTATATTGTTTTGCTTTCTTGCTCTCATATCACTTTAGCAATTTAATTTCAATTCCCTGGGGCCATCAAGCTCCAATGAGAGAGACACACACTTTCTTTTTCTCTTTTCCTGAGCCATTTTGTAGAAGTAAAAGGATTTTTGGACACCACACCATTAAAGGAAATTTATTCAGGGAGGTCTTTATTCATTCACAGATTTTAATAATGAGTATGACTACCATACCCTCAGTTTGCCCCTTGGTGCAAGATAGAGTTTTAATTGGTCTTGGCCACTTTCTATTTTCTTCATTTTATCATTTGCTATTTAGAATTGAGTCTTATTTCAGTCTTTTAAATCCCTGAACTCTTTTTTTTTTTTTTCTTTTCACATTCCTGCTTGAACATGAGCCACTTCCTTTTTGAGCTCACCGCTTTCTTATAATATCTTGCCAAAAACAGTCATCAACAAACAACACACTCTACTAACAATAATCTTTTCTTCCTACTCTTTTCCCCTAAAAGCACAGGCCCATGGAGTAAAATCTACATCCCAAATTGCCACAGACACAATGTCTTCGCCAGCCACAACCTGGCCTTTAAATCAATGCCATTTGTTTTAGGTTTTTGCCATAGCTGCAGCCCTCTTCTGTGGACTAATTGTTATATTATTCAGTATATGCAAGGTTTTGCTGCAGGGGAAAAAACAAAAACAAAAAAAACAAACAAACAAACAAAAAAAAAAACCCTGATATATCAGCCTGGAATAACTTTATGATATTTTTGTCCATCTCAAGTTAGTGTGGGCACTTCTTTATATTATCCTCACTCCTGGACCCACACTGGTAGAATCTCTACCAACTGGAACATTATTGAGTTGCTGTGTAAAGAGAAAGGGAACACTAAAAATTGTGCATCAACCCCAAAGAGGAACATTTTATTTCTGCTCATTAGCTAAAGCAAGTCATAGGGCCAACCCTAACTTCATATGGGCAGAGAAGTGAAATCTTCCCATGTCCCAGAGGGAGGAGAAGCAGAAATATGGTCAAATAACACTAGTGATTCCTTCCACACCCATTTAGTAAAAATATGCGTACAAGTATACTCTCTCCTCCCCCTCCCACCCAACACACACATTGTTTATGTTGGACTTACAGTCTCTAGGGACCTATTCCTATAGTAAATTGAGGAGCTAAAATTTAATTTCCAGAACTTCCAGCTTCAAGTGGATGTCATTGGCACAGTCAACATTTATAGAGAAAACAGCTAAAATGGAGAGAAACATTCATAAATAGACACTAGAATGGGGCAACTGAAAGTGTGAACATTTTACTTGCAAAATGTTATAAGAAAGTATTTCTACCCTGGTCAGATGGCTCAGTTTGTTGGAGCCATTGACCTGTACACCAAAAAGTTGCTGGTTGAATTTCCAGCCAGGGCACATATCTGAGTTGCTGGTTTGATCCAGGCCAGGGTTTTTATGGAGGGCAATAGATAGATGTTTCCCTCTCACATTGATGTTCCTCCCCCCCTCCCCTTTCTCTCTCTCTAAGATCAATAAAAGACATATCCTCAGATATATATAATGTCTTTCTGCACATGTATCTTCTCCTTTTCTAGACAAGTCTAGGTTCTTTTCTAAGCTCCAAAGCAAAAGATGAGCATCCATGATCTCAGCTGCCTGAGGATTCTAAGGCAGATAGTATGGAACACAATATGATCCAAGTCTAATTTTTCCATTGTTTGTCTGGTTACTCAATAAATATTTAATTGACTGAGTAATCCCATGGCCCAGACAAATATTGTGGCCACAGAAGGGAATAACAATATGCCAGATGACAGAAACAAGTTTCCATTCCAAACCCATTTGGCCACAGGAACACACTCGGTCATAAAGCTGGAAGTACTTCTCCAAGGTTGATCTGGAACCACTAGCTATGAGCTATTTATAAACTTTGGGAAGATTTTCGAGAGAAAATGTTGAAACATGCTTTTGGAAAGCAAATGTTTGTTCAGTTTGTTGTCCCAACTCTCTTTGATCCATTCATTTCGCTTTTCCTTTGATTTCCCCCAAAGTCTCAAAAGAGAAAGTTCACTCTTTCACATGGCAAGCAGCGAACCATTTGCTCATAACAGAAGGACCTTGCGAACATATAAAGTGGAGTTTTCCTTAGCCCTAAACCTAGTGCACCATAGTACAAAGCCATTGCCAATAATGTCCGCCAAATGTAGGTGCATAAAACAATGGCTTCCTAATCACAGCAGAGCCTGCGGGACTCAGGATTGTGAGGAAAGAGGGATGTTCCCAGAAAACTCAGCATCCCATCTGTCCCCTGTCCTGTGGTGAGACCAGTTGCTCAGTCAGGGCCCCAGCGGCCAGGCAGGGCCTTTCCCTGCCAAAAGGAAGAGCTTTTTGTTGTGTGAATCAATTTATAAATTAAAATTAAAAGAAGAACTTTTGGGAAGTCCAGAGGGCCAAGCGGGCTCAGTTGAATGGTGGTTCAGCATGTGCTCACCTGGTAAGTCAGGGATCAAACCAGAAAAGAATAAGTGGGAAGCAAGTGTGGGTCGGTGGGTGGCCTGGGGAGTACAGGTGGGAACTCCTTTGGGACAGACAGATACCCCAAAACGCAGAAGCAGGTTCCATGAGCCTTGCTCCAAACAAGCCAAACTGAGTGAAAACCGTATGGGGACCAGTCCATGGTGAGAGGTCTTTACCACATCTCTTCCAGGGAGGCCAGTTATAACAACATGGGCTTGCAGTCAAGGCTACAGTTGCCTGAACTCCTCCAGAGTCGCCGGGAAGGCTGGCCATATCAAGTGTCAACAGGAATCTCACCATGGAACCTATCAAGGAATCAGGGTGAAGTTTTTGTTGTTTTGTCCCTCCTTAAGGCTTCAGGACTAATGGAGAGCCTCTAACTCAAAGACTGCCATTACTGGTCCACTAGATGTCACTCTCACCTAATTAATAGTGCTCTAAATGCAAACTCCTTGGTAAGACCAGACACTGAAGGGACACCAGGTAGGTTCCAAAGAACAATGTATTAATCAGCATTTCATGACATTTTGGGAATAAAGGACAGGGTTTCAGAATCTTGGGATGGGAGGGACTGCAAAAAATGAAAGAATGCTATGGATTGGAATCTAACATTATTGCTCACTCTGTAGCTAAAAGTACCTGGGTGAAGTGAGGGAACAAGAGAAAAAAGAGGGTAAGAACATAACAGGAAATAAACACAGCAAATGTAAAAGGCCTGAGGCAGAAAGGGAGAGTCAGGACCAGTAGTGAGGAAGCAGGGCCTTGTAGGGCTTGGTAAAGTATGTAAATTTCATTCTCAATGTGATAGGAAGCTCTTGGAAGAGCCTCAGGATTTTTAACTTTTCATGGAAGCACCCTCAAAATCTACTTGAATGTAATTGAGGAATCACCAAGCATACCCAAATTGAGAACATTTCTAAATGTGGCCTGTATTCTTAAAAAGTCACTGTCATAAAGGACAACAAGAGGTTGGGAAACTATTCCAGAGTAAAGGAGACTATAATCCTGCGCTGTGTCCTGGATCAAAAGTTATTAGGGATAATGGATAATATTGGAATATGCATTACAGACTAGATAAAATTATGGGATTAATACCAAATTCCCTAAAATTGATAATTGTCCTGTGTTTATGTAAGAGAATATCTTGTTTCTAGAGTAAACACAATAAAGCACTAAGGGGTGAAGAGGTATGGCTTAGGGGTTCTGAACCCTGTTAGAGAATGGGGCACTGCATTTGGCCACACTCAAAAGTGAACGGATATATAAGCGTGCAGTGATCTGACTATTGAACAGTGCCCCAAAGGGAATAAGAAGGCAATCTAAAATCATGAGCCTCAGAGCTGGAGAGCACCATGCTAAGTGAAATAAGTCAGAGGAAGACAAGTATCACATGATAACACTCACATATGAAATCTAAGTAACAAAATAAATGGATGAATGGCATGAATCCAGACACGCCGAAGCATGAAACAGCATGTGAAATCTCAGAGAAATGGCGGGGAGGGTAGTTAGATGAGAGGTAATCAACCAGAGACCTTGTATGCATATATGCATAACCCATGGACACAGACAATAGGGGGCTAAAGGCCTAAGTCTGAGAGGGTGGAGGCTGGCTGGAGGGGGTCAAAGGGGAAAAGGGGGACATGTGTAAATACTTTCAACAATAAAGAATCATTTAAAATAAATTAATTAATTAAAATAAAATAAAATCATGTTCCTCAGAGTGTGGACTGAAGGGTTCAATTCTGATCAAGGGCACAGGCCAGGTTGCAGTCTCCATCCCTAGTGTGGGGTATGCAGGAGACAACCAATCAATGATTCTCTCTCATCATTTATGTTTCTATCTCTTTCTCCTCTCCCTTCCTCTCTGAAGTCAATAACAGTAATCTTCTATAATAATAAATGGGTAATATGCTAATTAGACTGGATGTATTCTTGATGTCTTTCCTGAGAAAGCCAGGGCTTTGGGTCCTGGGTGCCTGCTGGTGACCAGAGGAGGGAAGCAGGTGCCAGCAGCAGGGGGAAGGAAGGCCTACTCTTGCACAGATTTTTGTGCATCAGGCCTCTAGTACTTTAAATAATAATAATAATAATAGAATAAAATGTAAAATAAAAAATTATGACCCTCACAACCATCATTTTTATCCAACATTATTATATTTCTCTTAATTTTTTCATTCTGTCCCCAAAGTAGTTTCTGTGGTTTCTATATCCCTAAAGAACCTTCAAAAGAATACACACTATCCACTTGGGAAGACTTAAGATATCCACTTCTCATCTGAACAGATGACAGCCACTCTTTTATGATGTGATGAAAACTTGGCTGAGATAGATTTCAGTCTCAGTTTTCTCCAGAACTGACATTCCCAAGAGCACTGGCTTACATCCAAGAAAATCATCCCTCATGCTTAATCATTGGCCTTTGAAAGCCAACTCAAAAATTAAGCCCTCAGTCAACAGTGGGCATGAATGGCATTAGTTTAGAGTCCACATTTGGTCTGTTTCCTAACTGTGAATGTTGGAAGACATGGGAAGTAGACCAAAAGAAGAGATGGTTTGAGCTGAAATGGCTATTCTTTTTAGGAGAATCTTACAGTCAAGACTGCATGCCATGGGCTATGAACAATGTACAAGTAATTGAAACATGAAATCTGTCCCCGATTTTGTATCTTCATACTAGAGGACTTTGATGAGATGTGGGGAAACTCAAGAGAGACACTGTGATTTCAGTCATTGTATTTAAAAGTTTAACATTTGGGGAGATATGGCTGCTGACCAACAATGTCTCTGGGAAGCAGCAACTCTGTTGACTGTGACGTAGGCTGCATGGGCTGTTGGCTTTCCAAGTGACACAGCAACAACAGGCACAGCCCTTGCACTTTAGATTTTATGTGAAAAAAATGGAGCAAATTCTGGAAAAAGGTGATGATCGTATTAAAGCAATGCCAATGGGGTTCTTATTAAGAGAAATACAGAGAAACTGAGGTTATATTGCCAGAGAGGATGATACTTAATGACTGTCTTCTGTATATGAAACAATACCTCCTAATGAGAAAAGTTACAGCCCAATTTCGGTCCACCTTCACTGAGCTAGAAACGGAAGAAAATGAGTTCAAATTTTAAAAGAAGGCTTTTTAATTCTACATTTGGATTTATTGATCTTAGACAATCAAACCCAGAAATGAGCTCCTATGGGTCCCTAGAGGGCCTTCCAAAGAATATTGATCCATCCACTTTGGAAGGCTTAGATATTGGCTTCTCACGGGAGTAGATCACAGCCTCCCAGACCCCCTCCCCCATCCTCATCCTTTTGATGATGTGATAAAAATGGCAATGGAAACTCATTACCCACATCCCAATTAGCTTTCCCACGGCCTTCCCATAGAGCCTGAGGTTCTCACATTAACCACTTCTTTCTCTCTCAGATTAAGGCATTCAAGACCTCAATTAAAATGGAAATGTGGCCTGTTGGGGATGCACCATGCTGTCAGTATCGGCCATTAACACCTCCTCTCATTCAATTATCCAGTCTGAGAGTCCCATATCTGGGACCTGAGTAACTAAAGGACAAAGCTTTGATGATAGAGAAGTTGGGAAAATAAGGATAGAACAAGTAAGTGTTAATGGTAGAGAAGACACTGGGAAAACTTCAGAATTTTTCTCGGGAGGCCAAATTTGAGTGGGTTATCACTGATGGAGAACTCAGGAATTCACCAAACTTTGAGCATCTGGGTTGGCTTCTCATGTCTTCTACTTTACATTCTCCTCTTCCTCCCCACCCTCCCCTTCTCTCTCCTTATCCCTCCTTCCCTCCCACCCCCCCCCACACACACACACACACCCCGCACCATGCTCCTCTTCCCACCCTCCCCAGTCTCTCCCTTCCTGCATTTTGCAATTCTGTGATTATCTTTGGAACTACACCAGATACCAGGGATCTGGTTCTTAGGTCTCAACAAGACTTGAACACACTTTAGTGCCATTTATTCCCAGAGGGGAATGCTTTTTGCATGTACTGCACAGGGTTAAACTGAAGGCTTACCCGTCTTGGTTGCTAGGACTCTTAGTACTGAAGCAAAGAGCACCTTGAGGGAAAAGCCTTCATCCCTGAGACTTAAGCATCAGCGATAGCAGCGTGGACTTATGACACCCCTCTGGGCCCTGTGCCTTAGAAGCACAACACATGTGACTCTTGCCATGCAGGCACTTACCCCCTATAACTATCAGAACTACATGGAATGACTGTCTATTTTGATTCATGCTGTCTTTGTTTATTAACTTTTCTTTTTAAATCTAGATAGCTTACTCTTTCTTCTGTCAATGGGATTTAAGAATCTTTCTATTGTTTTATGAGTACTTGGTATGCAATTAATTTGTGAGGCCACATATTAACTATGGCAGTCTCCTATAAAGGCTTTGCATTTAAAAGAAGTTCCCTGTAAGTGTATGCCATGTCAGGACAGACAAAGGTGAACCTGAGTGGATGCAGTGAAGGATTGAGAAAAGACAGACAAGAGAATGAAAGCTGGGTCTTGGTGGGATGCTGTCCTCTCTGATGGAGAGCTTCTCTGATGGAGAGTTAGCGACAGCACCACGGATTACAAGCTGTGTCTTTATTTTATAGCCAGATGCCATGAGGCAAAGTAAGGGCATGGTCAAGATGTTTACAACGTTCTCAAGGGTTTCAATCCTACTCAATTATATACGCCTGATCAAGCTTTGTCTACTTGCAACCTATATCACTTAGGCACGTGGGGCCTCGTGTTTGGATCATAGGTTCAAGCTTACAACTATTACAGCTGTTGGCTATAATTGTGCTATGAGGGCTCTGCCCTCCAAACTGGAACTTGCACATGGCCATGAGAGGATTGTGCCCTCTCAGTAGTCTGAGGCTTGAACCTGTCCAAATATTGTAGCTGCTCTCCACATAAGTGTAACTCAGAAAGCTCTACTTATCCATTGACTTTGGTACTCATTATTTCCAAAACAAGGTTTAATGAAATAGCATTATGCTGAAACTACTAAAATCACTTTAGTATCAGAAACAATGTTCTGAATGATATGTAACAAAATATGAAGGATCAGACACAAATACTCAGCATTTGAAAATTTTCCATTCTAATTCCCAATTATTACAATTATTTCATTCTACACATTTTTACTGAGTGCCCACTGTACAGGCTTCATGCCAGATGCTGAGCACAAAGAGTAAACAAAATCATAGCCAAGGTCCAGCAATCCTCTCCACTGTGCTTCTCTCTGGAGATTAATCAAACCAGACCCTGGGTCCTATTACATTTATTTTTTTTTAATTTTATTTATCTTTAGAGAGAGAGAGAGAGAGAGGAAGAGAGGGAGAAAGAGAGAGAAACATCAATGAGAGAAAAACATCATCCACTCACTGCCTCCTGCACGCCCCCTACTGGGGATCAAGCTGCAACCTGGACATGTGCCTGAGCTAGGAATTGAACCAGCAATCTTTTGGTGCATGGGAAGACCCGCAACCAACTGAGCCATACTGTCCAGAGCCTATAACATTTCTATTGAGCCAAAGCACCCCCGCCTAAACTCTCTCCTGTTGCTTTTTCTGTCTTAAGCCCTTGTTTCACCATCCCCAGCTTTAATAAATATACTCTCAAAATAAAAAACAAGCAAACAAACAAAACCCAGACCCTGCAGAGAAATGGCTTGTATTCTAAAGGTCCACTTGTAAAGTTGCCACTGGACACTCGCCACCGAATTCTTCTTGGGAAGAGTAGTATGCAGGGCAGTCAGCTTCCAGTACTGATTACAGATGTGATGTATAAATCTACCCCAGTCCAGTCTTGAGGGGTCTATCTCCCCATGCTCTAAACACCGTCCAAATATCAGTTTTAGAGGACACTGTGCAACTGAGGAAAAGGGGAACACATCTGTCCCCGGGCTCTTCTGAACCAAGACTGGAAACCCACAGCACAACAAATAGCTTCAGGGCCTGCATTGACTGCAGAAAAGGCCTCTCTCAAAGCAAACAGTCCTCATCTGTTCCCTCTTGCAGATCAAAGGCAGCTGAACCCAGGGAAGGGAGGATTGTGAGGTCATTCCCAAATGCTGTGTACTAATCTGGGGCTGAAAGTCACTACGCCCCTCGAGCAAGTACCTGGCTCTGGGTCAGGCAACCTCAGCAAGCACACGCTTTGAGGGTCTGGGCTGTGCTGGCTGGCCGTGGGTGCTTAGTCACTCCTACAGCCTGGGCTGCAGTCACGCTCCAATCAGTTTGGTGTTCTTTCCTCAGGTGCATTTGTTCTCTGCATGGATGAAAAGATGGAGAAACTACCCACTGATTTTCCATAGCCGTTTCCTGGGTCCCCCAGGCAGTTTAATTCTCTCTACACCCTTCTGCTCCACTGGTCAAGCTGGGAGCAGGAACTAGCTGGGACATTTTCTCAGGGACATTTCTCACCCACCCACCCCCATGGATTTGGCCCCCAATTGTCATTATTTTGTTTTCAAGTTAGGCCCTGGTCACAGCTGTCTGGATTAGGAAATTACAATTGGAAAAATTGGCCAGTAATCTTCTCTGTAATGGGGACAAAGGACTGCAATGAAAAGGCAGCTTCTGTATGTGGATGAAGTGAGGACCTACAAGGTCAGGAGCAGTTAGGTTCATGGAGGTGGGGACAGACAGCCTGAGAGAGAAAAGAGGGAAGTAGTGGTGTAGACCAAGACAGGAGTGGCAGGAGATTCTGGTCCCAGGACAATTCTGAGGGTAGTTGCTTCATTTCTTCATTCCCAAGGGCCTTGCATACACTGGTTCTCAATTTCTTCTGTGGTCCAGCTATGCTCCTGTCCTTGGAGTCTGGGAGATATTCCTAATCCTTATCTTCTGTCCTATTTCTTTTGGAATAAGCCAGCCTTGAGTGGCTTTTGTGCAACCCAAAGGAAACTTGAAGAGAATTTTGTACACATTCTTCCCACGTTGTTTATGGTGTTTTTATCTTCAACAAATATGTTCTTTTAACTTGAATAAAGTCAAATCTCTCATTTTCTTTATAGTTTTTGCTGTTGTTTTTATCCTTCAGATAACCATATTTGTACCTCAAGATTATAGAAATATTCACCTGTATTTTTGTTTTGTTCTGTTTTCCTTTATTATTTTCTCTGCATTTTTTCCAGTGGTTCTTATGTGGTTTTATTTTTCTACAGTAAAATTTCAAATTAGTCTGTGATTTACTTTAGTAAAAGATGTATGGTCCAATAATGGTATCAATCTTTACCATTTTTTCAGGGTTAAAGAAAAAAAAATGCATAAGTTTGAAAAAAAAAAAAGCTCTGAAATATCGTTTCCTATCTAGACTAGATCCAGTGTTTGTAACTGAGCTTTTGTTTTCTAAAACCTTGAATCTATCATACTTCTTCTGAAGTTAGTCTTTGTTCGTGGCTTGTTCTATCTTCATGAATTCTTGGACATTAAAAGAATTGGTAATAATTTCCTTCTTAGAGTTTGTTCTATGAATATTAGTAACCTGGGAGTGGAGCCTATAGTTTTATATTTCTAATCTATCTATTTATCTATCTATATAGAAATCTCCCAGTCTCTCATGCCTGAAATAAATTCTCAGCAATCAGCTTCCCCCCATCCCCTGCCTTTTCTATATAATCCTGGCATCTAGAGCAATAAAGCCTGCTTCTCTGGGGAGTAACAAAACCAAGGACACTGTGTTCCATTTTTATGACGAGATGCAGATTTCCCAAAAGAGACAAATCCTTCATGTTAAAGAATTGAAAGCCTGGTATTCATAAAACAGTCCAGCTGGTTAAATGAGGGGCACTGACAAAAGTCACTGCAAACTATTAGTTGGCCCTGGCCCCATAGCCTGCTCATTTGATTGAGAATTAGATAAGCTTTTGCCCTTGTCTCATTGTTTTGAGGAAAGAGGAAAAGGTTTCTGCAGCCAGGTTGGTTGGCTTTCCATCTGCAGAGGGTGAGATGTACACATCTGTTTAAGGTAGCCCCATTTTACAGACGTGTTTTCAACAAGGAAGGGTGCAAAACAGTGGATTGTGTCTGTGCCATTTTGCCTTTTAATCTATTGGCCTTATTCCAGTGGTGCCATTTAAATTTTTTAAAAATTAAATGTATTGGGGTGACATCTATAATAATAAAAGGGTAATATGCTAATTAGACCGGATGTCCTTCCAGATGTAGCTGGGGCTTTGAGGGAAGCCTGGGTCCTAGGAGCCTGCCAGAGGCCAGAGGGACCCCGGTGTAGGCAGCCAGGGGAAGTAAGGCCTACTCTTGTATGAATTTCATGCATTGGGCCTCTAGTTGGTTAATAAAATTATGTAGGTTTCAGGTGTACTAGCCTATAATACATTTCTGTATATTTGTGTTTGCCACCCAAAATCAAAGCTCCTTCCAGCACCATTTATCACCTTTTTACCTTCTTCTACCTTCTCCTTAACCCCCTTCTCTCTGATAATCATCATACTTTTGTCTGAATCTATGAGTTTTAGGGTTTTTTTTTTTGTGTGTGTGTTTTTCTTGCTTAATCCCTTCATATTTTTAGCCAGGCCTTCATCCCTCCTTTCCTCTGACAGCTGTCATTCTGTTCTCTGTATCTATGAGTCTGTTTCTACTTTATTTGTTTATTTTGTTCATTAGATTCCATTAGATTATGTGATATTTATCTTTCACTGACTGGCTTACTTCACTTAGCATAATCCTTTTCAGGTTCATTCATGCTGTCGCAAAAGATAAGATTTCCTTTATTTTCATTGCCAGGTAGTAGTCCGTTGTGTAAATGTACCCAGTTATTTTATCCACTCATCTACTGATAGGCACTTGGGGTGTTTCCAAATCTTGGCTATCCTATATAATAAAAGCCTAAAATGCAAATTTTAGGCAGACTTTCAACTGAAAGTTCTACGACTTGCTATGATGTGCACTGACCACCAGGGGGCGGCACATAACATGGCAGGCATTGATGATGCTGCGCTGGCAGTGGGCAGCAGTGGAGGTGCTGCCAATCCTGATGGGATCCAAGGAGAACAGGACCATGGTAGGATGGTGGAGCAGATGAGTAGGTGGCACCAGGCCAAGGTGGATGTGAGCAGGGGCCTGATCACCCTGCCAGTAGCCCTGCAGATGGCGACCAGCAGCAGTGGTGGGACTTGGGGCTACCATCCGACTCCCAGGCTCTGAGGCAGTGGGGCAGGAGGCCTGACCCCTATTGATCACCTGCAGGTGGGATGGTGGAGCAGGTGAGGGGGCAGCACCAGGACACAGTGAGGTGCCATGCAGGGCTGTGGGGCTGTGAGGCTAGGAGCATGAGCTGAGGCCTGATTCCCACAGGCCATCCCGAGGGACCCCCACCTGTGCATGGTTCATGCACCAGGCCTCTAATTGTAAATAACACTGCAATGAACATTGGGTGCCATCTTTCTATGGAGATTTTGCCTTGGTTAGAATCTCATTTAGTATCGATTCCGTTCCTTTAAGTACACATCTCTCTTCCTGCCTCCTTTAACTGTCCACAATACAGAATGAAAGTGTTATTCATATTTCCTTAGAACACTTATAATTACTAAATAGTGCTTCCTGTTACCTTCTTAAAATTTGACATGTAGATAACCAAAACATTTTCAATTTCTTGACTGAAAAGATAAATAAGTCTGTTTAAACTGATATAACTCAAACGAATAGTGTGCATATTTGGTTTTTATTTTGTCATTTTATTATTTTTTCAATCCCAAAGCTGTGGATTAGGATCCTGGAAAAATAACATAAATTATTCCTATTCTTCCTCCTACTTCCCATTAAAGACTAGAGTGATCCTCCTGTCCTTCCATTTCCTCCCAATCCACAGCCCCTTGACCTGCTGCCCAGCTCTCCCTCTGCCCCCCATTTCCCAGCCTTAAATGTCCGTGACTCAGGTGGCATCACAAAGCCAACCGCATAGTCCACTCCTTTTTCTACTGTTGGCCTTTGCAGCCTCATTCCCACTAGAGGGTGCTCAGTTTGACCACTCTTACCTCCTCTCTTAGCTACATGGCTCAGACTCCAACTGAGCACTATTCACAGAGTCACAAATCTCCCAAAGCAGGAAGTGGCTGGCAGACTGTTGAAGCTAATTTGTATTGCCAGTCCCTTCCCAGGCCTGCACTCATCCAAGCAAATCACCAGGCAAGATTGCAAGTACAGTCGAACCTCGCTCCTAGAACTTCTCCCATCTGGAATAATTTGGTTCTTGACCAAGTTGTTCACAGAAAAAATGGTTATGTTGTGGACTCAAACTTTAGTTTTTTACCTGACAACCCTTTCATGCTGACACTTCAGCATGACAAAAGCATCTCTCAGTCAACAAACAAAGGAGAGAATGCTTTTGTTGTTGGCAGAAATCTATATTAGCACAATTTTAAAACACAAAGAGGCCATCAAGGGTGCTAACGTTGTGTAGGGTGTGAAAGTGCTCACAAAACAACAATCACAGGCAAATGAACAGGTAGAAAAACTGTTGTTGGCTGAATAAACCAAACACAGCTAGCTGATGATAGCATTTGGGAGTCAATGATATATAAAACATTCATTTAAGTCTATAGGGAGTGGTTCAATAAATTTAAGAAAAGAAGTGTTTATTTATAGATTTTAAAAGTACATTAGACATGTATATAAGAAAGGTTAAAACAAGGGATCATTTGGGGGTCTGGACCATATTAATTCACTTTACCATGGGGTCCATACAGTGCCAAGCTAAGCACAAAAGGGGTGCTTAAACTCTACTGGTAGAATGGATTTTAAAAATGGTGAAGAAGGGAGATTCTTCTGACTGTGATGTACAAAACAGATTGAGAGGGGAGACGCAAAGGCAGGCAGACCTTGTAAGAATGTGGTATGATGATCCCACCAAGGGAGGTATCTAGCCAATCAGAATGGAAAGGTGGATTTAAGACAGAATGGAGATTAATAGGAGTTGATGACTAACTCCACCAGAGAGAGAAAAAATGATGTACAGATGGTGAGGTCTAGGTAGGGAGGTAGGGTAGTATAGAATAGTGGTTAGAAGCTCAGTCTTTAAATCCAAACAAAGGTAGATTTGAATCCCACATGTACTACTTACTAGCTGCATGCCTTGGGAAAATGTTTCATCTCTTCAAGCCTAATTTCTTCTTCTATAAAATAGCAGAGTTATGAGCAATAAATAAATGGTGCATGTCCAGTACTTATAATGGTGCCTGGAAGAAAATGCAAGTCATCATTTTTCCTTTGTTCCACTTACCTATCAAAGATTCTCTAGAAGGAAGATGGTGCTCCATTTTCCCACAGCAAAATGACCATTGGCTCTCCAAACAGTCCAAGCCAAAAGAATGTGACAGTGTATCTCAGGGGTTACCATGGTCACAGCTGCTGGTCATGAAGCTGCTCGTGCAGATAAATGAGGCTGGCCAAGCTGACATAAAATAATCACTGTTGACAAGGAGGAAACCAGGTTCGTGTCATGGCATGCTTTATTTGCCCTCAGTGGGAAACTAGCAATGCCAAATTGCTTTCTTTATGGAAACCACAATGGAAACCTTCAATTCATATCCTTGTGTTCAGTAAAAAAACAAACAAACAAACAAAAAAAAACACAAAAACAAACAAGTGCAATAATAAAACAATTGTTTGTGGTTGAAGTTGATCAACTTTGTTATAATTATCAAGGATCCTGGAATAAGTTTACGGCATCCTATTATACTTCAAGAGTGTAAGTTGATGCCTACATTGGCATTTCTTTGAAGTCCTTTACTCCTCAACCCTCCAGTCAAAGCCCATGCTTTTGTTTGTGTCAGCACTAATACCACATCTGATCTCTTTCTCTCTCTCTCTCTCTCTCTCTCTCTCTCTCTCTCTCTCACACACACACACACACACACACACACACACACACACACACACACGCTACTCTCGATGTGAAAAATACAGCTCTGTCCTTTTCCAAAATCCTGCCTCCTGGTTTTGATTAACTGAAAAGGATCAAGACAAGGTTTTGATAAATGGCAGGAGGCAGATTGTGCAGAAACGTGCTATTTTGGCCAACGAATGGCCTCAATTTGAGAACCTAAGATAAGAAGCAGGAAATGAAAAAAGAAAAGAAAACTCTCCCCCAATTGTAAAGTGTATTAATAGTCAATAACCGGCTGGAGATTGTTTCTCTTCAAAAATCCAGGAATGGACTGTTGGTGACTTCTTGGCTAGTTGAGCATTATTTTTATGAGATACAGAACCAAGGTCCACACAAATTTAGAACACAGTAAAATGAGTCACATTTTCTCAGTGAGTATTAGTTCTCTTCCTTCCTTCCTTAACTCTGTTATTCACAGACAATAATTTTTCAATTACATTTTTGTTTATGCATTATTCACTCAAGAAACATTTACTTTAAGACATCCTTTTCAAGTGACTGAAACACATCTTTATTTTTCTCTTTCTGTTCTTATGGAATGACTAAAACATAGTTAAGAAAAGGGCCACAGAAGTGTGACTACCCATTACAGCCACTTGAAAAAATAGAAGAATGTCACAGTCCAGGTAGAAGAAATCCACTGGGGATGCCCATGATTCACTTTAAATATGACAACTTTCATCCTGGTGGCCCTGGATAATTCTGGTTTATGCTTGTAGTCCTGGTGTAATTATTAATAGGTCTCCCAACCAGCTAAAGTAGATAAAAATGCTTTTATCAAAAGACTGAAAAATCAAGATTGTGAGGAGGTAGGACAGGGGTATGATGGCTTTCATTTTTTTTTTATTTTTAAATGGAAACAGGAACTTTTTTAAAATATTTTTTTTTTATTGATTTCAGAGAGGAAGGCAAAGGGAGAGAGAGATAGAAACATCAATGATGAGAAAGACTCATGGATTGGCTGCCTCCCACAAGGGATTGAGCCTGCAACCCAGGCATATGCCTTTGACCGGAATTGAACCCGGGATCCTCAGTTTACAAGTCAATGCTCTAGCCACTGAGCCAAACCAGATAGGGCAATGGCTTTCATTTTAAACAATGCAGCTATTTAACTTGTAAAACTGTGGATGTGCCTAAACTTTAAAATATATAAATTAGCCCTGGCCAGTGTTGGTCAGTTGATTAGGTATCATCCTGTGCACAGAAAGGTTGCTAGTTCAATTCCTGGTCAGGGCACATGCCCAGGTTGCAGGCTCCATGGAGTGCAGGAGGCAGCCAATTGATGTTTCTTTCTTTCTCACATCAATGTTTCTTTCTCTCTCTCTCTCTCAAAAAAAAAAAAAAAATCAATAAAAGTCTTAAAATACACACACACACACACACACACACACAAATTAAATGAGATGTCTGCTTTCTGGATTATTTGAAGTGTAACTTATTTTACAAAAAATTAGTTTTCATCCAATTTATCAAGTACATATTCCCTAAATACTTCTGCCTTTAAAATTGATCAAAACTGCTTAATAAGAAATGGGGTTGGGAGGGGGGCTGATTTCATTTATTCATTTGTACAATTCACAGATTTGTGAAGAGTTTACTGTTCTGGCCTCCTGGCATACATCAGTGCACAAAATTGAAAAAGGACCATCTTTTCACATATTCTCATGGGGGAAATAGACAATAAGTTATTGTCCTAAAACATATATACATTATGCAGTGTTTTGTAAGGTAGTACAGAGTAAATATGATCAGAAGTGCTGGTGGGATGGGAGGACAGCAACTTAAAATAGAATGGCCATAACAGGTCTGATTGAAGAAGATACCTAAAAAAGGATGCGAGGGAAGTGAGGACATTAGCTTACAGGAGATGACTTCTAACAGATGAAAGAGACAATACAAAGGCTGGAAGGTGGAAACATGCCACACGTTCTGGAAACACCAAGGAGGTCAAGGTGGTGAAAGGAGGTCAGAGAGAGAGGAAGGTGGGAGTGGGAAAGTCGGGAGTGGGGAAGGTGGTGGGTATTTGGATTCAGGGTTCAGCAAACGCCGAGAATAGAGAGAAGGGAGACTAGGGGGATCAGGAAAACCAGGTAGGCAGCCAAGTGGAAATAAGATGGCAAGGTGGTAGAAAGGAAGTTCCTAAGAAGTTGTTAGATCTGGATCTATCTTAAAGGTAGATCAGATATGATTTACTTTTGGATCAGATGTGAAGGAAGAAGAAGGAGTCATGCTATAGACTCCAAAGTGTTTGTACTGAAGAATACAGTTGCATCACCTGAGATGGGAAAGAGCAGGTGGAGCAGATTGGAAAGATCAGGCACAGGGCTAGTCAAGAGAGGGTGAGGTGCTCGGGAGGCCAAGTGAAGAAAACGAGTCAGGGCAGAGGGAGTGGTCAGCTGTGTCAAACGCTGCTGACAGAGCAAGTGTGAGGAAGTCATTTGTGTCCTTAGAGGAGACAGGGAGGAAAGGCCCAATTAAAACAAAGAGGGAAGGGGAGGAGACAGTGTGGAGACACAGACTGATCACTGTATTGAGGAGCTTTGCCAGCTCAGAGTAATGGGATAGATGGCGGCCAGGAAAATGGTCTGAGAGGGGAGTTTCCTTTAATGGGGAGAAATAATAACAGTTTTTGCTGATGGTGATTTGACTATAGGATTAAAAGAGCATATTTGATGATGAAGGAGAAAGAGGAGAGCCTTCCTGGAGCAATGTGCTCCAGGAGGGGAAGAGGGGTGTGTGGTGAAGAGCCCAGGTAGTGGGGACCTGTAGCTGAAGTGGTGTGAAGGTTGAAGAGAGAGTAGAAAGTGTGCAGCAGTCACAGGAGAGGGAGAGCGGGAACAGACTAGGGGAGATAGTGTAACTGGAATATAGCATGTCAGACCCAGGGAAGTTCATGGTCATTGTTCATCAAACACCATTTTGTACATTTTTTACCTACCTTAAGCATCCACATGAAAGCTCTGGTCCAACACGAGGAAAAAACTGAATTCAGCTTCAATATCTGTGATTTATGAGAAACACAGTAGAACATGGACACCTTCACTACCACCCACTCCATGTCATTTGTCATGAAGGACACATCGGCAAAACTCAGTGACACTATGTGAATCATCTTAGTCAAGAGCATGAACTGAAGAAAGGGTGAAGGACGAGAGAGGAACAAAACTATTCTTTAAAGAACAATACCAGCTAATAATCAGAAGGAATAATAAAATTAGAAAATTGCCATTTTGCAGCCCCTTGTATTGATTCAGGCAAAAGTCAACAATGGACAATAAGCCCAACCTGTTGAGAATCAACCTATGAACCAGGAGGTCACGGTTCGATTCCTGGTCAGGGCACATGTCCAGGTTGTGGGCTCAATCCCCCATAGAGGGTGTGCAGGAAGCAGCCGATCAATGATTCTATTCATCATTGATGTGTCTGTTTTCTCTTTCCCTCTCCCTCTTCCTCTCTAATATGAATAAAAATATATTTTAAAAAACAATGGGCAATAAGACCATCAGGTGTAAGATTTTGGAGAACATATTATTCACACAGGCTCAAAGTAGCACTGACATACTGCTTCTCTTGGAGAGATCTGGTGGACATCTCCTTAGGAAAGTGATCAAACTTAGCATCAACCATGTGGACCTCCCGGTGTGATGTAGAAAGAAGTACACAGTATCACCAGTGTGGCATTCTTGGCAAAAATTTCCAACTGGGATCTTGTCATAAGGAAACAATCAGATAGTTTCAGAATATGGGATATTCCAGGAGACCAATTGGCCTGGATCCCTCAAAAAAGTCAGTGTCATAAAGGAAAATAGAGAGTGAGAGGACTGTTCTTAATTAGCGAGAGACCCAGGAGACAGAAGGCACCGCTGCACGTGAACCTAGATTGCATCCTGGATCAGAAATAGAAGAGCTGCGAAAAGATGTGTTTGGAACAGTTGGGGGGAAATCTGAATATGGATTGTGTATGAGATGATGTTATGGAGTTAATGTGACTTTTCTTAGGAGTGATATTTAAATAATATTTATGTGAGAGACGGCCTTATTCTCATGAGATGTAGGCCAAAATACTTAGAGTGAAGTATTATGATATCAGCAACTTATTTTCAAATGTTCCTGCCAAAAAAGGAGAGTGAAGTGTGGGGGTGGGCGGGTGTGTCAGTGTAGGGTATGAAGGTAGTGAATGAACAATGAAGCAAATGTGGGAACATGTTAACAACTGGTGACTCTGGATGGACAGTACACTATGTGTATACAACTTCACTGTTGACTTGAAAATTTTGTGGATAAAAGTTAGGTAAGAAAAACAGGATGGGGCTGTCACAAGTTGCTAAAAGTGCCCTGAATGCAAGAAGGGTGAAGGGGCAAGAGACCAGAGTCATTTGAATTTCAAATGCTCTCTGTTTTTTGAAAGCAGTGATTGCTACATTGTTTTTCATTCCTAAAAGTTTCTTTAATTCCTGCATAACAAATAATTCTACAGGAGTTCCAAAAATGCCTGACTATTTCCATATTCTGGGCAAAGTTTTTCTGGGTATCAACACACACACACACACACACACACACACACACACACACACGAAATCAAATATCCCTGCCCACTGAGAAAGGACATGAGCTTCTGATGGTTGAGTGAGAGTGAGGACTCTCCTGCCAGAAGTGACCAGCAGCCTGGCTCTCTGGCTTCTCCCAAGATAAACTCAGAGCATGGCTGGCACCGAAAGGATCACCCATTGAGTAAGCGGAGATCCTGGAAGCCAACAGAGGAAAACAACTGGATCTTCTGAAGTTCTTCCTTCAGAACTCAGAACTCACCAGCCTGAGCCTGGTGTAAAGCCACGCAGCTGAAGAGGGTGTAGACAGCTTGGAGGAGGACCCAAACTCATAAAAATGCCTTCAGGATTAAAGGCCTGGTTTTCTGAGGAAGTTCTGAGAGAACCGCTGCTTTGCCAGAAGAGCAACTATGTGGCGATTTAATGATGCTCTAGTGCCCAAAGAAAATGGCAACCAGATACGCCTGCTGACAGGAGAGCAGGGAGAGAGGAGATTGTTTGCCATTCGTAATGAAGAGATCGGCTTCTGGAAGGTTATTAAAAAGGGGTGGGCATTACCAGGAGACCTAGGTATAATCTCAAAATGATCCAAGATGTATTGGATACCTTTAAGAGAACATTTCTAATGCCATTTGAAGTGTGGAAAATTTAGTAACCCCCAAATCTCAAGGCCAGTGGTTGACAAACTCATTAGTCAACAGAGACAAATATCAACAGTACAACGATTGAAATTTCTTTTGAGAGTCAAAATTTTTAAACTTAAACTTTTTCTAATGCCACTTCTTCAAAATAGAGCCCAGGCTGTGGTATTTTGTGGAATAGCCACATTCAAGGGGCCAAAGAGCCGCATGTGGCTTGTGAGACGCAATTTGCCAACCATGGCTCTAGCCTATGTTCAACTTACCCAGTAGATTCTTTATGATTCTATTTTCTTTTTTAACTCACCAACCAGAGGTTGGCAAGACCTTCGGTAGGGGAAAAGAACACTTCCTCATGAGAGTCTCTGTCCACAAGAGGCCAGACAGAAGTTTCTTCCAAAGTAGTCAATCCACCACAGTCAACCCACCACGGTGAACCTGTACTTGACATGGGAGCTGGGGCTTGGGTGGTTAAGGGAGCCTCGTTCCAGAGCCCAGAGTCTTGGCCTGGCTGGACCACTGACTCACTGCAGCTGGGCAAGCCACCTCCGTCTCCTGGTCCTCAGCGTCTTCGCCTGTAACATGAACTCAGATGAGCCCCGCCACGAGCATACATCAGCCCTCAACCTGTTTTTGTAAATAGTTTTATTGGAACACAGCCAGGCTGTCATTTACATATTGTCTATGACCACTCCACTGGGACGGAGTAGTTGTGACAGGGATTGTATGGTCTGCAAAGCCTCTGATATTTGCTTTCTGGCCCCTCACAGGCAATTGGACTAGACCCATGGTAGGCAAACTCATTGGTCAACAGAGCCAAATATCAACAGTACAACGATGGAAATTTCCTTTGAGAGCCAATTTTTTAAACTTAAACTTCTTCTAACACCACTTCTTCAAAATAGACTCTCCCAGGCCGTGGTATTTTGTAGAAGAGCCACACTCAAGGGGCCAAAGAGTTGCATGTGGCTCACGAGGCGCAGTTTGCTGACCAGACAATTTCTTAGGCCCTGTTTCCTAAGAATCGCTTGGGGAGGGCGTTGGGATAGGGGACTTACTACAATACAGACCACCCAGCCCTGCCCCTGGAAATTCTGATGCAGTAGACCTGGAGCTCGGTCCAGCCATCTCTGATTTTAAATTTTCTCTGTCACCTTCAGGCAAAGGTGTGGTAGGGCCCTTCAAGCTCTAAATTATATCCAAACATTATTGTTTTGGTTGGGTGTTTTTTTGGTTGTTTGTTTGTTTGTTTTGCTTTGGCCCTATAGCTTTATCTTTCAAATTATTTTTACTTCGATAAGCACACTTATTGGTTGAGTAAGAAGAATAAGGTGGAAATGAAGACAACAGTTAAAGTATGCTTGAGGAAGAGGGGCAGATTCTGTCAATTAAACGCCTTCCACACACAATTCCCCAAGTATGCGGTGTCCCGGCAGCTAATCAGGAGTTGTCATGATCTCAGGTCTGAAGTTAGCCTCGCCCCTCTGTACTTTCTGTGCTCTCTACAACCTGATCAGAAAGTCCTCTGCTTCTGTTTTGCAAGGGAGCATCCTGGCCTAACATAGCAGGTGACTGTGACGAAGAGGAACCGATGAGAAACTGGAGGCTGGTTTTGTCAGGAGAAGAGTCTGAAATGGAACAATCCCGCAGTCAGAGTGATTGACTTTCCATTAACAGCTGGACAGAGCGGGGCCAAATGTGTTCATTGCATGAAAGCAGAAGATGAATATCATCCCAAGAGCTCAGCAATGATTTATGATGCCAATTACTTTTGTTTGCTTTTTTTTTGCTTTGGTTCATCTGTTTTTCTCTCGTTCACCCACATCCAATCTTGTCATTTGTGCCAGGCTTTCTCTATGACAGTCACAGCTTTCCAAAGAGCATTCATAAATTACCTCCCCCGCCTTCCTCACCCCCTCTCCCGCCCCTCTGCAAGATTCTCTTTTCTGAACAAATTAGAAATTCACAGGGCTTCGTCCTCCCTTGTATTTTTCTATCATGTGCATCTGGGAGCTGAGCCCTTTCTGAGGATGAGGAGAAGACTCTTACATATGCTGGCATGGGCGTTTATTTGGGGTTTGAGGAAGCCGCCAAGGCCAAGAGAAAGCAAATCTGAAAAGTCCCAGGTCTTGCATTTCAGAGCCCTTCATCAGCTGGGAAGTGGCTCCTCCTGTTGGGCTCGCAGCGCCATCTAGAGATCATAGCGTGCAATGCAGTGTCTTGCGCTGCTGCAAGAGCGGTTGCCTAAGTAAGCAATATCCTGAAAGCAGATCTTTAATTTAGCAATCCTCCTCATCTGAGGTGGACTTCCAGATCCTGACAGCAATGGGAACCTCACGGTTGCTGATATTGGGGTTCTTCATTATTACAGCACCGGACCCTGCCTTCCTCCAGTTCCTGGCTGTCTTTCCATGGGTCTCATAAAGCAAGTGTTCCCAAGTATCACTTAAAAAAGTCATTTCAGACCCTGCACACACAGGTAACTTTGAGGCACCTCCTGGATATTTGGGTGTCAAGCAACAAACCAAAACCACAAAAGTTAGTTTCTAACAGAGAATTATGAATCTTGTCAAACCAATTCTGTAAAAGATGTTTGCTCTGAGTGTTCAGAGACCAATGAAACAGAAAGACTGGGAATAATAAAGTGAGCAGCAGGAAAATAAGAAAGAAAATGGATAATGTTACACTAAAAAAGCAATTCCCATTTTTCTAAAGAAGTTTTTAATTTGTTTTTTTTTTCTTTTATGCTTATTTGGAAATAAATTGTGCTCTGCAGAAATATTAAATACAAAGGAGCCAGACCAGAAAGCAACAAGTTAATTTTATAAGCAGTAAAGTAAAAATTAATTTGAGTGATTTTGGGGACAATGTCCTATGAGTCTTACTCAACCAAGGCTACATGTTTGGGCCTCAATAAAGGAGCACAGTTCTATTAAAGACAGGTAACCCTTCCCAATCTGCCACCACTCCTAACACACACACACACACACACACACACACACACACACACTTGTTCTTAGAACTCAAAAGAGGTTGAGAATGAACCTTTGTCTCTGTTCTATGTGACACTTCTGATTGGCCAATGAGAGTTTGGGGAGATGTTACAAGGGTTTGGATTTGAAGGGACCCAGGAATTCTTGGGGAAGTATTTGAAAGCCGTTCACAGAGTTCATTACGAGCATGTCTGAAGGTCTGAGACCCAGATGACAGCCAGGTTACAAAGAAGAACAATGGAGCCCCTGAGATAATTTAAAAAAAAAAAAAAAAAAAAAAAAAAAAAAAAAAAAGCCCTGAGCAGTTTTCTCAGTGGTTAGAGAGCATTGGCCCATGGACAGAAGGGTCTGGGTTCGATTCCCTGTCAAGGGCATGTACCTCAACTGCAGGCCCCGTCCCGACCCGTTGTGGGGGCATATGCAGGAGGCAACTGATCAATGTGTCTCTCATATCAATGTTTCTCTCTCCTTTTTCCCCTTCCTCCTTTCCATTTCTCTAAAAACCAATGGGGGGAGGGGGAGAGGTTATCCTCACATGAGGATTAAACAAATAAACAAAAAGGCACTGAGTGAGCAGCTCTGGCTGAGCAGGCTGAACTCAGCAGGAGGTGTTTAAGCCAAGAGGGGCAGCCATTCCAGATAGTGTGGGGCTGTGGGTGCCCCTCTCCTAAACCCCCCCCCCCTCCAGTAGCCACCTGGCCCAGGAGAGTCCGCAGGCTCATTTTATAGGACTTAGATATGAAAGATGGCAAAGATACGCTCTCCCAGGACGCTGTTCCATGACACAGGGAAACAAGGAGAAGACCTTTCTCCAAGGCCCAGAAAAGAATGGTCAGCAGGGCAGGAAAGGGCCAGAGGTCAGCAGAGTGACCCCAGAGGGCAGGCCACGGGCTTAGAGAGCTGCCAGACTCTGAGTAATCCCCAGGAGACACCCTTCCTACTGGCTCCTGGAGAAACACAGAGGAAGGTTCACTATCTGGACTCACCCACAGCGGGGCTGTTGATTCAGCGAGTTTAGAGACAAACTGTGAGGGGGTCATGGACTTGTGAGAATGGAGCATTAGGGTGCACACATAACCCCCAGGATTTCCCCAGAACAACAGGGCAACAAAGTGTGGGAAAGTGGGGACAGCAGGTGGGGGAGGGGCAGGGCTTGGAGACCTGAAGTCTGATCTGATCGTATTGGCAGATGAGTGACACCTGATGCCAAAGCCATGGCTCTATTTTGCAGTAGAAATGCAAAACTGCACCCGTTTTTGAAATAAAATATGAGGTTTCAAAAAATTCTAGAGCTCTACGTTCGACTTGTCTTCACTATGAAGCATCCATCTTATATAAAAACTGCTGTTTGAAATCTTAATCCTGCTATTTTGGCTTCTGTAAATGCTTGCTTGCTTAAATAATAAGGAAAATAAGACTACTACTCCAAAGAGGCCATAAACATAGCCCAGACGAAGTGATCAGTGCCGGTGCCAGGCCAAGCCTTTGGTTGAGGTCTCAAAGCCCCAACACATGGGGCTCTTTAAGAACTTGCAAAGGGGACCAGAAACACCCCATATTTGGGAGACAAAGAAGGTAAAAACATATAAATAGAGAAAGTTTCTCCATGTTGGGACCCAGAATTTGAGAGACATTTTCCTCTGGCCCCTCGCGTAATAATAATAATAATAATAATAATAATAATAATAATAATAAATGTAACTCCATTTCTCTCAGCGTTGCTTGGTTCTTCTCCGGTTCTCTGTAACAACTACAGATGAAGTCATGGTTTCCATACCAAGTTCAATGTTTAGTGGAATCACTTCTTGAACTTAATTCCTTCTGGAAGGCTGTTCGAGAGGTGAGTGTTCAAAAACGGAACCATGTTTTCTCCACTAGAAATAATGTAAATTGAATTATTCTGTTCCAGACCCCCAAATAATTCCGTTTTAACCTTTCTTATACACCGTACATGTCTAATGTACTGTTAAATGTATACATAAATAAGCACTTCTTTTCTTAAATCTATAGAACCACTCCCCCACCAGCCTTAAAGGGATCACGTTCAGCACTCGTTCCAGCGTTGTCTTTCAGGCCAGCATGCAGCATCTTTGCTTGTTCACTTACCACTGCCTCCCAAATGCTGTCACTGGCTAACTGCTTTTATCACATAGGAGATTCTAAGATGGCAAACAGGTGTCAAAGACCACACCAAATCAGCAGGTTTTCCTACCTCTTCAATTGCCTGTGACCATTGCTTCTTTTACACCCTTAGCAACATTAGCACTTTTTTAAAATACAAATTTTTATTGATTTCAGAGAGGAAGGGAGAGGGAGAGAGAGATAGAAACATCAATGATGAGAATCAGAGAGGTTAGCGTCCTACCCAGACCCAGCTTTTTTCCTCTTGTCTTTTCTCAACCCTTCACCGTGCCCTCAGACTCATCGAACCTGACTGAACTGGCTCGATACACATTCCCTTGTCAATAAGGTTGTGTTTTTCAGACTCTTGGTTAAACAAGATTTTTTTTTTTTGCTCCCATTGTAAACCAGTCTATTTATCATTTAAATCAAAAGTAAATTTGCAAAGCAAAAAGAACAATGGTGTCCCGTTAAAATCCTTTAGCCCAAGGATACAATTAGGCAGAATTCAGAGATTACATAGGGGGAGAAAAGATGAAAACAAGCTAGCTGCTCACCGCACATTTCATTTTTTTTTTTTTTTGCAAATGGCATATTTCCAGAGGAAAAAGCAAGCCTTCCAACTGGGACACCTCCACTGGAATGTTGGTTCACCCCCAAAATGTCGTACCTTGGGACTGAAAAAGGGCATGAGGGAATATTGATTCCGGTGGTGCCCAAATGACCATATATTCATTTGTCAAATCATAGATCTATGCACATAAAGAGAGCGAACTTTATTAAATGTAAATTTTAAAACTGATTTAAAATAAAAAAGAAACTATGGTACTTGTGTTAATTTCTCAGGCCCGAATCCAGCCGTTCACACAGAGTAATATTTTGCTATCATCAGTGTTGCAGAGGTGCTGGGATTTTATGTTTTGTTTTTTTACCTCTGTTCTATTTTGCCTCACATGTCTCCCAGGAAATACCATTTCAGATGCTACACATTTGACTTCACTATGGGACTGTTGTGAAATGAACATTTATTCTTTTATTTGTTGTATTGTGGGTCCAAAATAAAGGGGTAAGAAAGATCTTAAAATAACACAATTGTCTGAACACATGTTCTCTTCTTAGCACAATTTATTTTATTTCATCTAGCACACCTCTGAACACATTCCTTAGAGTGGCCTAGCTCTAAAGCCACAGGAAATGACAGTGCCTTCCTGTTTTCCACTGTGACATGTGGGTGGGTTGGGTTAGCTGATCCCAAGTGCAAGTGGTGCTCCCTCCAGCACAGTATCTAGGGAAGACCAAAGATCTGCCCACCCATGCCTTCCTATGACCCTGGTCTAGGGGGATGAGAATCAGGGGTGACATCTGATACCTATTTGCCATCTTAGAATCTCCTATGTGATAGCTCCCCTTAGATGGGGACCTGTCTGTTTAGTTCCCTTCTGCACCCTTAGTCCTTAGCACAGGGAGCTCAGAAGGCATTCAATGACTTATGTTACAAATGAAAGACCACACCAATGATTTATTGTTCTGCTTATTTATGCATTCATTGATTGACTCTTGTACATGCCCTGTTCAGGGATTGAACTTGCAACCTTGGCATATCAGGACGATGTTCAAAACAAGAGCTACTCAGCCAGGGCTTCACATTTTTACTTTTAAATGATGAATATTCTCTTACATACATCTTTTGGCTTTTGTGTAAACCTATCCTTCATAAACTACAATGATAAGATTCCCAGATGAAACCATATCAACACATCATATTTTGAAACCTATTACCAAAGACCTTCCTGAAAAGTTAAATGATTTATTCTCCCAGAAATAGTTCTCACCTGTTCTTTTCAAAATATATATACCTTTTTTTTTTATTATTGATTTCAGAGAGGAAGGGAGAAGGAGAGATAGAAATATCAATGATGAGAATCATTGATCAGTTGCCTCCTGCAAACATGGAGATTAAACCTGCAACCTGGACATGTGCCCTTGACTGGAATCAAACCTGGAATCAAAACTGGACTCTTCACTCCACAGGCTGTTGCTCTATCCATTGAGCCAAACCAGCTAGGGCATTGCCTGTTAATTTTTCATGTATTTCCTGGATCTGGGCAATATGTGTTTTACATTTTGCCAATTAGTAGAAATAACAACCAAAGCCCCTCATCCCTTGTGAGGGTTCCTTCTTTGTCAGTACATTGAATGAATAACCTAATCATTTCCATGAGCTGGTTAAGAGACTGAATATCACTTTTGCAGCTCTGGCTTTACTCCCTGGAATGGGTGCACACTATTCCATAACCTATTTCACTGAGGCCTACTTTTCTCCACTTTCCCCAATGCCATTATTCTGCCACTAGAGGGCAAAGACGCTGCAGAAACATAATCTTAAACCGGGATTCTTCTGAGCGTGACTCCCAGGAGGAACTGTTAATACTTGGTAATTAGGCAGGGAACACAGGCCTAATCTTGGCCATTAGTGTCCCCAGGTCAAAATTAGCCCAGTATGATTGTCTTGCTTTGAGATGTGGTTTGAGATAATAACCAGTGATAACTATGTCTAGATTTATGATGTCTGGGTTATGTTTAAAGTTGTTCTAATAACTACAAAAATATTCCTTAAACTGGTATTCTAAATTTTCACTTCATTTAGATTAAATACCTTGTACATAACATATGGCTCCTGTATCAAGTCTAAATTAACATTTGAGATACTCCGGATATGCCACCTAAGAAACTCAATATGAAAGCAATCTACTGTTATAAGAAAATGTGGAGTTGGGGCTTTTTAACCACTAATTGGGGCCTTAATTCCTCTATTACTTACAAGATGGAGGCCAGGAAGCAGCCACACCAACAGGGCAGCATTAAGTGGCATCTTTCTCCATGAAGTTGGTTTGAGTGCATTTCTTCTTGCCTCTGGGGAACAGGCTGCCTCTGTTATCTACCCTGTGTTCAATCGTCCTCCCAATAGGCTCTGAGTGGGAAGTGTCTTCTCTGGCTTTTTTCAGAACCTTGGACCATCAATAAACCCATCTCCGAATCCCCGTTCCATCTCCATCTCCATGAAGGAGTCCCATCCAGGACTCCCATTCCCGTTCTTTCCCTCTCTCCCCACAAAGCAAACCTCTCAATTAATTAGCCAGCCTTGGTGGAGCCTCAACTTAGTTGCACTCTTGACTGCTCTGTCCACACGTAGGCAGAAATGTGGTTTCCCCAAACTTACCAGAACCCTCCTAAAAATTTCCACATAAATGGAATGAATACAGTACTAAGCATTTTACAATCTTATTTGTAAAAACACATAGCAACCTCATTAGAATGGGCATAAAACCGGGGAAAGGAGATTAAAGGTTGGGGGTGGGTCCCTTTGTCAATAGTGATGGAACCACTCCTGCATGCCAGCCACTGTTCTAGGAGCTGGGGAGCAAGTGGGAATTCCCCCAAGTTTTTGTCCTCATGTTGCTTACATTCTAGTATGGAATACGAATGATAAAGAGTTGACCAATACAATGTCAGGGAACAACAGGGCAAGGGAAAGGATCAAACTCATGAGCAGAGAGGGATGGAGAGTGCTACTTTGAATAGGGTAGGGCAGATGTGAGCAGAGATCTGAACGAAGAGGAGTGAGCTATGTGAAGATATAATGAAGCATATTCCAAGAAAAGGGAATGACAAGGGCCAAAGCAAGTTGAAGGATGAGACCCCAGTTGGCAGGCGGGTGAGGAGAGAGTGAGAAGGAAAATGTTGAAGAGGTCACCGAGGGCATGGCTCTGCAGGACCTCAGGTTGAGAGTGAAGAAGTGGCATGATCTAATTTCTGCCATAAAACAATGCCTGGTGGCTGTGCGGTCTGAAGGAGAAAAGAAGAGTTGTTTGGCATCACTCGTGATAATGATCTGTGAATGAGGAGTATGATTAACTCACTTCTGTAGAAGACATCCATGAAAGGATGATTGAAAGAAGGAAGGAGGAAAAGAAGGACAAAGAAAAAACAACATCTATTCTGATGGCCTACTTTTTAGCTCCACGAGATCATTGTCCAAACTTCACAGATTTCCCCAAACCCTTCATAATCCTGCTTGTCCCCCTATGCCAAATGGTTTCCAGTAAATTTCCCAGTCAGTGTGCCTCAGTGGTGCCATGGTATTCACTTTCTCAGGGCCCATCCCAATCACTAAACCTTTGCAGCGCTGAGGTCCTCAAAGATCAGCTGTGCCTTCCTCTTCCTGCACATCTCCCCTGGCTCCCTGGCTGGAGTCTCCAGATAGAGCAGAAGTGGTACAATTTGAATTCAGTGCCAAAGAGGCCCTGCCAAAGTAACTGCTATCTTCCTCCCTTTATGTTGGAACTTAAGTGAATTAAAGAAAATATATAAATGTATCAGGAACAAATAGGGCATGATAGTCTCAAGAGACTCCAGAATTGAAAGAGGATGGTTTCTCTAACGTTTGCTAGCTTTTCCCATTATTTTCTGTTGCCCTGGTGCAGTGGTTCTCAACCTTCCTAATGCCTCGACCCTTTAATACAGTTCCTCATGTTGTGGTGACCCCCAACCAAAAAATTATTTTTGTTGCAACTTCAGAACTGTAATTTTGCTACTGTTATGAATCGTAATGTAAATATCTGTGTTTTCCGATGGTCTTAGGCGACCCTGCTAGCGGTTCTCAACTTGTGAGAACTGCTGATGTAGAGCCTATGACCATCGGAAAACACAGATATTTACATTACGATTCACTAACAGTAGGGCCTAGTGTTTTGGGGCCTGCCCCACACAGAGACAAAATTATGCTGGCCTTTCCTGTGTGACATAAAAGCGGTCTCAAGCAGGGCCTCTGGGAGACTGAGGTAGGGGAAATTGGGGTCACTTCCATTTTTTGAGGTTTAGGTATATTTAAAAATGAGATTTAAAAAAAATATTTGTGTGCTATAGGAAATAGCACATGAGTATATATTTCAAAACTGCTGGAAACTAAAGCACAAGCTGTGATAAAAGGACTATAAAAATATGGAATAAAGGAAAATAAGGAAAAATCCCATAGTGTTGAATTTGAATTAGAGGTATCACTAAAAACTCATTATGTAGCTATAATGAGCTCTGTCCACTGAAAGGGCTGTGAAGCAATAAAAATCCCAGTAGTAAAATAATTAGCAAACTAAGCACCCTGACCTTCTCTAGATATAGCTTACCTATTAAAAGGAATTAGGGATCCTTGAAGTGTGATTGGTTTTATGACAAAGTACAGAGAAGTCTGGAATGTCTCCTCGTACCAAAATCAACGAGGCGCTCAAAGACTGATGGAGATGCATGAAAGGACACAGCTTAGAAGGGAGCCCACTGGCCAAATTTGGGACCATGTGAGCATTAAAAACAATAACGGCAGAAGTGGATACTAACATTTAGAATTCTTTAAAGTTACTGAACAATTAAGGAAGTAGATGGAAGCCAAGTTTCTCATTGTTGGAATGGGGAGGAAGTTAAAATAATCCATGTGGTAATGGATTAGAGTTGGAAACATCAGTATTAACTCACATTTAGCTTTATGTAGACACAGATGGTTACATATAGAAATATTTGTAAATAAGTGACTATGCACAAGTTGGTGTGCACACACAAAGTCTAGAAGTAATGATACCCTAGCACCCAGATCTTGGTTTCTAATCTCATTCTCGGATAAAAGAAAACAGGTGCACCTTGGAGAAATGATTGACGCTAAGACTAAGGCAGAAAATATACCAGATGAGCCTGGAAATAAGACAGTGCTCCAAATAAAACAGCCCTAACCAAAAAAATCACCATGATGGGAGTATATCAAAAAAACCCAAGTGGCAACTGAAGGAACTCCCCCAATGGCCAAAGCTGGAACAATTGGAGCTACAAAATAAATAAAGCAGTATTGGATTATAACCTGGAGTATAAAATGAGTTTCTGTGAGTCCACACTGATATAAATAACTGATGGAGAACTGTTTAACATATGATGAGACACAGTAAAATTCTTAAGAATTTATTTGAACTAAAATTGATTCCAATCAGGCAGCACCAAACCGGAAGTGATTAAGAGTGCTCCACTCACAGGAGCTCTAGGTGAGACTTTTATAGAGAAAAGGCAGAGCAAAGTGAAGAAATTATTGATGGACTCAAACTGAAAGCCTAGTGGGCTCTTGACCTTCGGTTTCAACTTCATAATTTTGTGACATTTATAAGCTTTGATTTGGATTTGCAGGCCACCCTGGCATTAGAGTCTAATGGCCTCTTTGTTTAATTTAACCTTGCGTAAATGGGGGGAGAGAGGCAAGTCTCCTAAGCAGAAGGATTCAGAAGAATTTTTGGACTTACCTTTCCCTAATGCAGGTGAATCATAATTCCCCATTCATTGACAGTATGCACCTTTGATATGATGTGATAATAATTTGCGCTAATTCCATTGTCATTATTAGATAAATATTCTTATTCTCAGGAGATACATACTGAAGTATTTTAGGGGTACAGTGCCATGATTTCTGCAACTTAACTTATGAGTCAGCAAGAAAAAGAATATATGTCTCTGTGTGTGTGTGTTTCCATATATATTCGTATATGGAAATATGGACAGAAGTAAAGAAAACTGGCAAAATATTAACAATTGCTGGATTTGGTGAAGGATACGTTCATTGCATGATCTTTCAGCTCTTCTGGAAAATATCAATTTTTCAAAATAAAAAGATGGGAAAAATAAGATCCAAAAACATGAAGTATTTTGAATGTACACATTAACCAAATGAATGCTTTAAAAAGGAAAATGCAATAGAATATAATTATGCTAAAATAAGATTTCAAAGTCAAACAGTAATTTCAGAATCCATAAAAACAATTGGTCCCTGGTACTCAAAAGGCTCTGTGATCTGCTAACAGACACAGGCTTGAAGTTATAAGACGACCAATAAGAAATGTCCTGTAGAGAGTTTTTGTAAGAGTTAATATTTGAACCAAACTGACAACATATGCCAGGAGCAAGATCGCAAATGTTCCTGAAAATAACAGTTTGATGCTGCTTTTTTGCATTTGAAATTAAGGAGGGACTATAAGGAAGGAAACATGGAGGTAGGAATTAGATTACAGGATAGTTAAGATTCTGTGCTCTCTTGAGGGTGGTTACTGATTTATTTTCAAAGCTGTGATAACCTAGATGCACAGAAACAATGGACAGGACTTGCTTAAGGCAAAGATAAATATTTTCCTGGGGGAAAAAATTATATGACAAGGGTGTGACTACTCACCATGATCTTCCCAGTTAGGAATTTATGATCAGATCACCATGTGAGGTTACTCTACACAGAACCTCTTTTTCCTTCCACATCATGAAATTATTTAGGTGACAGTTCTTTGGAGAAAACATCAAGGATTCAAATTTGAAGCCTAACCCCCTTTCTCTCTCAACCTTGACCTAGATTCTGAGCCACTGTTTACATAGAAATATCTCTCCCACCCCCACCCCTACCCTGGATCTATTCTCCAGTGGGGGCTGGGAAATTCCCTCCCAAGGCATTGAACTGCTGCTCAAATGCACAAACATCCCATTTATGGTTTCACCTTAACCCTTTCCCTCCTCACTGCTTAGTTTACAAAATTACCACTTTGAAAGACACAGCAGGAAAGAGTAAGGGCTGGTAATGCACGTCCAGTGGAAAAAGGAAACGGAAAGCAAAACCTGGCTCCTGGGGATGGGGCCTCAGAAGCACAGAGGGATAGAGCAGCTGGGTGCTCAGGTCCCCTTTGCTCTCTTATCTGGACTGCTGATCTATTGATAGACCTGTGGTTGGCAAACTGCGGCTGGTGAGCCACGTGCAGCTCTTTGGCCCCTTGAGTGTGGCTCTTCCACAAAATACCACGGCCTGCTATTTTGAAGAAGTGGCATTAGAAGAAGTTTAAGCTTAAAAAATTTGGCTCTCAAAAGAAATTTCAATCGTTTTACTGTTGCTATTTGGCTCTGTTGACTAATGAGTTTGCCAACCACTGGTGTAGACTATTCACAATGTTAAATTTGTAATTGCTGGATTACTAGCATGAGTGCTTTTGTAGGCATAAATGATTAAGAGGAAAGAGAACCTGATTCCAGAATCATAAACTAAGTAGGCTTTCTACTCACCATAAGACCTGTGTTTTTCTCCTTATTTCTGTTTCAAACTCTCTGAATCTTTCTGTAAAATAGCAGCCTTGGGGGGTAATAAAATAATTCTCATCTCACTGCTTTGTGTATGTTGAGGAAGGTAATCAAATTATTTTCTCCCTAGGCAAGTAGGTAAAAGCAAAACACTTTCAAGTTCTCTTATCTTTCCCTAAAGCACTTTCAGCTTCAGAAGTGTGTTCGTTTCCTGGAACTAATATCATATTGTATGTAAACTATCATTGTAAAATAAATTTTTTAAAAAGTGTATGTGTTTGAGGAATGACTGTAAATGCATACAAATTTATTTTAAAATGCATTGTGATTCCTAAACCAGTTAGTTCACTTTAAAACAGCCACTTTGAAAGCAATTCTTCCTGCCTATGATTTTTGCTTTGCTTAAAACATGTATAAATCTCTTCTGGGGTTGCTTTCAGAACTGATTTACAAACTTCACAAGAAACTCCATCCCGTGAGTCCAAATGGGGTTTTAGACCCAAAGGTGTTACTCAGATGGACCATCTGTGTGACTGAAAGAATAACCTTTTAAGTTGGTTCTGGAAAGCAAAGCTTGAAACAAAGAGAAAAAATTTGACATCCTGGCAGATATTCAAAGAATCAACTATGGGTCCTGAAAATTTTCCAGAACTTTCTTGGCAATAACAGCATTGAATAATCCCATGAGGACAACCTGGAGGCAACTATTCTTATCTGTATGTAAAAGTTTTGGTCCAGTTTCTTCTAACATTAAGCCTTTAAACTCTGTAATTATTAAGAAAAATTTTTGGAAGTACAATCTAATGAGAGTTTATATAGCTCATAGGTTGAACCAGTGACAAAATAATACTGGAATTTGCTTTTGGGCAGATAAACTCTCAGATCAATCAGCCTGGTGGACAACGAGAAGGTAAATAAAAACTTGGGCGATTAGGCAAAGGTGTTACATTTTTAATGCATGAAATTAATTCTGATTTGGACTTTTGATTAGGTCATGGGTGGTTTGGGGACCTAACTCTCTTACTGAATGGTTCCAATTTGTGTTTTCTTTTTGTCAGAATTGCATCTTGTCCATTTCCATTATTTATTCCAGATCCCTTAGACACTGTTGAGTAGTTGAAATACCTCAACATATATTGAAGATCTTTTTTTCATTAAATTTTAATTAGAAAAATGATTGTTACTGTGATTAAAGTAAGTGCCAATCATCATTCTATTTACTTATAAAAATAACAGTATTTTTTTTATTATAACCAAATTATTAATTATTTGGGAGGGCTTAGCAGTAGACATTCTAAACAATTATTTGCATTTACCTTTTAAACTATTTGAGTGTATTTAAATGGCATTTCTATGGAAAAGCTAATAAATTGAAGATAAATTAAATAGTAACAACTGGCAATTAAAAAGGAATTAGTTCAAAGAAATGAGAAAATATTGTTTCCAAACTACCTTCTCTAAAGTAGAATTAAAAACTACAATAATGAAAGGCCAAGCAACCAGAAAATCTTCATAATTAAACCTCTTATAAAAAGCCTAAAGCGCCGAGACCGGTTTGGCTCAGTGGATAGAGCGTCGGCTTGGGGACTGAAGGGTCCCGGGTTCGATTCCGGTCAAGGGCATGTACATGGGTTGCGGGCACATCCCCGGTAGGGGGTGTGCGGGAGGCAGCTGATTGATGATTCTCTCTCATCGATGTTTCTAACTCTGTATCCTTCTCTCTTCCTCTCTGTAAAAAAATCAATAAAATATATTAAAAAAAAAAAAAAAAAAAAAAAAGCCTAAAGCCCACTTGGAGTCCACTTGGAGTGGCTCAGTTGTTGAGTGTCGACCTGTGAACCAGCAGGTCACGGTCCAATTCCTGGTCAGGGCACATGTCCAGGCTGTGGCTTGATCCCCCAGTGTGGGTGTGGGAAAGGCAGCCCATCAGTGATTCTCTCTCATCATTGATGTTTCTCTTTCTCTTTCTCCCTCTCTCTTCATCTCTGAAATCATTTTTTTTTAAAAGCCCAAGTGTTTGCAGCTACTAATACAAGGCTGTTTCACTGTGTTGAGTGAGAAATCTATTCAAATTCAACAGTCTACAACCTCAGCCCACCAACTCCTGGCACCGGACAGGGTTGGACGATCTAGCTTGACCTCCAGTGCTGCCTGGAGAAACTTTCCCCCGGGATACAGCCTGACTCTGAGGTCGGCTTGTTAAAGTATATCATAAAACTTTATTGTTTCTTCTGGAAGCCTGGCTAAGTCAACCAGATAATAAAAGGCAGATTTATAGGCCTAGAGTCTGTTGGCACCTCAGTAATTCAGAGTTGAAAAGCTTGGATTGGCTCCCAGATGCTTTATTGGTCTGAGGTATCCTTAGTGGACCAATCAAAAATGCTGAAGAGGCAAGAGGAGGGCTGTTGTCCTGTGCCCCCTGACTACCTGGGCTGCCAGCTTTCAGAACTGGTTACAGGGCATAATTTCACCTCCCTCCTTCCCCCTCTCTCTCCTGCCTACTCTTTCCCTTATTCCCTCCTGTCTCCCTTCCTCTGCCCTTCCACCATTCCTTCCTTCCTTGCTTCCTTTTCAATGGGACACCAGGCCTGGCTCTAAAAACTGCATTTGTATCCCAGGTCCAAAGTTGAGTTTCTGTCTGATCCCCAAGATGTGGTCACTCCTTTTTCTTCAGTTCTGACTATTCTCTCCACCTTTCTCTCTGTCATGGATGACTGACCAGTAATCAGCCTCTGCATTTCTTTTGTTTTGATCTTGCCAGTCCCCATTCTGAGACTGGAAGTACTGTTTCTGACACCTGGGTGGTGGCCCCACCAGCTGCACAGGCTCCAGAAGTTGCCCGCTTGTTCTCTTGGTCTCCTGAGGACTGACTATTCCTCTGTGGCTATCACTGTCCTCTGCTGAGCTCTGCAGCTACCCCTGGGCTGGACTTGGAGGTGTATAGTACCATATCCCTTTATCTCTTGTACTGACATTGGGCCTGAGTGGTCATAACAAGAAATGGGTAAACGTTCCAGGATTCCTAGGTGGTAAGCTCCTCCATTCCAGGGCCTGAGTCTTGCTTAGCATTCTATGCCCAGGGCTTGGCCCAAAATAGATGCTCTAAATCTTGGTTCAAAAATGGGTGACTACTACAATTATTGTGTCCTCCCTGGGGCCAAGCTGGGTCTTTCATGCAGAGGTTCCCACTGGGTCTCATTGATCTGCTTAAGTAGCCACATGTAGCCATGCTTCTAGGTATTAACAATTAAATCACCCAGTTGACAGGAATGAGCATACTTATGGGAAGTCATTCATTTTACAAATATTTACTGAGTGTTTTCCTGTGACTCAGGTTGTACTAGGTATAATCTATATAAAAGTGAGATTTTATGGACTATGATAGAGAAACTGAGTGTCTGGAGCGGCACTTGTTAAACCTTAACGTGCTCGTGAATCACCCTGGAGTTTTAAGAGAATCAGAATCTGTTTGGTGGGTCCTTAAAGCCTGAGCCCAGGACCAAGTAGCTCCAGGGAGAGCATATCAGAAATTCACATTCTCAGGCCCAGTCTCAGAACTGCTGGGTCAGACTTTTTGGATGTGGGGTCCAGTGAGCGAGCCATCCAGGTGATTCTGATGTATATAAAATCTGGATACCAGCCCAGCCAGCGTGGCTCAGTGGTTGAGCCTTGACCTATGAACCAGGAGGTCATAGTTCTATTCTCAGTCAGGGTACATGCCCAGGTTGCAGGCTCAATCCCCAGTAGTGGACGTGCAGGAGACAGCTAATCAATGATTCTCATTATTGCTTTTTCTCTCTCTCCCTCTCCTTTCTTCTCTGAAATCAATAAAAATGTAATAATAAAAAAAATACACTTAAAAAAAAAAGTAAAAAGAAATCCCAAACTCATGGCTAGCTATAGTTTGCCAAATCCTGATATAGGTCATTATTTTGGATTCTAGCCTCAAAATAGGAGGGACACAAAAGTGCTTCCAGAAATTAGGCATGGGGAGTGCTCTATTGTATCCGTTTATCTATCTTTTTCTAAATTTTTATTTCCAGCTGTTTATCACACTTCAGTGGAGACCCATCTGCTTTGCTACTAAATTGCTGAGAGTGTGGCCTGGCCACGGAAATGAACTGGAGTTGCTAAGCACAAGAGAAGAAAACTAAATAACCCCATCTCCCCCCAATAATTCGTATATTTTCAGGTGTCTCTCAAAAGTTTTTGCTATTGGAAAAAAAAAAAAAAAAGAAGAAGAAGAAACAGAAGATAGAAGGAAAAGCAATCGCTGATTCTGGAGACTGAAGACTCTGGGATATTAAGTGTTTGAGTAGCAGCAAGGTTAAATGACTTGCATGTGAGGCCCACACCATGGGGACCTCAGGATGTGACCTTATTTGGAAATAGGCTCTTCACTGGTGATGGAGTTAAGACAAGGTCATTAGGGTGGGCCCTAATTTAATATGAGTGGTGTCTTTATAAAAGGAAGTAATTTGGATGAGAGAGAGAGAGAGAGAGAGAGAGAGAGAGAGAGAGAGAGAGAGAAGAAGAAGAAGAAGAAGAAGAAGAAGAAGAAGAAGACGACAAAGACAGACATTGAGGTGATACTTCTAGAATCCAAGAATGCCAAAAATTGCCAGCAAATAAACCAAGAGCTACAGGAGAGGCATAGGCTAGTTTCTCCTTTACAGCACTTAGAAGGAGCCCTGTGATGCCTTGATTGCAAATTTCCAGCCTCCAGAACTTTGAGACAATAAACGTTTGTCCTTTTAAGCCACTCAGTTGATGGTCCTTTGTTATGGCAGCCCTAGCGAATTAATATAGCCCAGGCCCAACTGTAAACCCTAGGCAGAGTCCCTTCCTTTATGCCACTATCGTTACCTATCTCATCTCTGGCCTGAGATGGCTATGAAAAATAAAAATAAGCATTGGTTACGCACATATCATTTGAGGCCCTGGAATAAGGATTATAAAGGTATTTCAATAAGTATAACATTGCAGAGCATGAGATGTAATATCTATCTCAACTGATCCACAGGGAAGAACTGGATGGAAGGTATAGATGGGTTAAGAGTTAGTGGTGAGTTCTAGCATATTCTTTACAGTGCAAGAATTTTCACAGTTCTCGCTGTAATAATAATATTCAGGAGCTACTGAGCAAGCGCATACTATGTACTAAATGCTTAATGTTCATTACCTCATTTAATACATAGATGAGGCAGGGACTACCATTGTCCTGACTTTTGAGACAAAGGAAATTAGGAATAAGCAACCTACCCCAAGTTGCAGGGCTGCACTATGGTTGAGCCATATTCTTAACCCTGGCTCTTGGGACAGCCCTATTAACTGCTGCAGCACCCCTCCTGACCACAAGTAAAGTACAGCCCCTCTCAACCCCCTCCCCTCATTTCTCAGTTGCTGTATGCCCAACGGTCTTGCAACTCCAGCAGCTCAGCAGCTATGGATTAGAAGAAAAAGGCAGCAGAACCTAATAGGTTAAAGTGGAGCTTTTAAAGGCATTTGCTCACATTATCATCAATTCTTATAGCTCACTCAGTCTCTGTGGCTGCAAATTAGGGGTGGGCGGGGGGGAGGGGTGTTGGGGGGTGAGAAAACTCTTCTTTCTAGAAGGAGAGGCTTTCCAGGCTAAGTGCCTTAAACTCTACATACACTCTGGTGCAGGAGTGATTGACACCAGGGTTGGGATTTGAGGAACAGAGGGCCTGGGGCACTTCTGGACTCTGGCAGAGGAGGAAGGAATGGGACACAAACATTCTCGGGGCAGAGCAAAGACACTACTTCACCCAGCGAAGCATCAAGGGAGGACCAAGGGGCCTGAGCAAATCCTCTCCACTGTCCTGCAGACTTCCGGGGAAGTGGAGACAGGGACAGAATTGGGGAAGAAGTTCCTATTGCAACTCATTTCCATATGCATTTTTTCTGCCTCAGGAGGGCTGACTCTGAGTTTCAATGAGGAAATGTATGTTGCCCCCCCCCCCCCCCCCCGCCCTGTTTAACATCTATGTATGTGACTTTCCTGACTCCTTTCTAGAGCTCTTAGGCAAAAGGCAGACAGGATGGGTAGCTAGCAGCCTCAGTGTCACTCACCTCTTCAACATGGTGCAGAGGCTCTGCTGTGGCTCCAGTGCAGCTGCCCATGCTACAGCCAAGGCCACCGCTCTCACCCCACCCGCTGTTAGTGACCTTCAGAAGGAGACACCCCTTTCTAGCGCTTTCCAGTCTCACTTCGTACATCTCTAGCAACTTCAGGGAAGGAAAATTCCCAAGGGTTCTGGGCACACATGAACTTCCTGGCAGTGCCACTCACAGCTTGGTGGCTCAGGCAGGTTGGCTCAGTCTCTGAGCATCTGTCTTCCTGTATACAAAAAAGATTTCGTCTATCTTGCAAGGAGGTTGTGTAGACTAGTGGTATTATGTCTCTACCATGGCGCCTTGTTGGAGATCAATAGTTGGTAACAGTTTTTATCCAATAATTGGAGAGCCTGTGGCTGGCCATTTGCTCTACCAACACATAATGATTCCACCACTACAATTGCATTCACTTTATTCATTCAGTGAATGTTGAATACCTTCTCTGTCCCATGCATGAAACCTTCCTGCTGACAGTTTAAATCTCTAGCAGGGGGTAATAAGTCCTACTTACTGGGCTATAAATCAAGTAGAAAGAGATAGACGAGTCTCTGTTCTAATAGATAAAGGTCACTGGTAAACAGCACTTCCAGTTCTGGCTCACGCAGAGACAAGAAACTAAAGAGCCAGTAATTAGTGACCCAGAAAGAGACTGGGCCTGGTTATCTCTGGGGTGCTGACAGACGTCTGGCATAAGCAGTAAAGAAGAACCCGGGAGTTCTTCTGGTCCCTGGGACACATTTGGCCTGAGCTGGGCCTGTGTGATATGTAATTAGCGTCAGGACCAGACCTCTTAGGCTATACCCACAGGGGGTTATTGGAGGATCCGTCTCCCCAGTGGATGGACCACCAATCCCACCCCATCCCAAACTACTACTAAGACTTTCCCTCTCAATCGCAAAAGGATGCACAATCCATTTAAGCATCCCATTTTCAGTACCAAGATGAAAGGAGTCAACCTTTGGCACTCTCCTTTAAAAAGTTTCAGACCTGGAGGAGAGCGGGAGATATCCAAGACAGAAGTCCCATCTGTCCACAACCTTTGAATAGATGTGCATTGTGGATAATCCTACCCAGCTGGAGTCTTTCTGCATATTCCAAAGACTGTGGCACCTGCGGATATCCTTAACGCAAGTCATCACCATAACAATGAGCTGAGGCCCTGGGAAATTTGGCAGTGTATTCACCTTCACTTGTTTAGGAAGTGTTTTTCTACCCGGCTGATGTCTGGTAAAAAAAGTCTGCATCACAATTGCTCTCTCACGCCTTGCTTTTCAAAACCAGCCCAGGAAAGGTGTACATAACCAGCCATGAGGTAATCGCCTTTATGACACATCTGAACAAGGGCCATGGCAAGTCTTAAAAAAATAAGTATGTCAACTTTAACCATGAAAAAAAAAAAGAACTGTAAGTAAACCAAGTATTATCAACAAATGAACTAGTTAAACAAACTAGCATATCCATACAATAAAATATTATTCAGCAATTCAATTCAAAATAAATGAAATGTTATTACACACAGCGATTTGATGTATACTTTTTATGTCACATGAAGGAAGCCTGTCAAAAATTTGTACATACTACATGATTCTAGAAATGCAACATGATCTATAGGGTCAGGAAGGTGATTGGTGGTTGGTTGTCTTGGTATTGGAGGGGCATAAAAAGTTTAAAAAAAAATACACACAACAATTGGAATGATGAATATGTTCCTTATCTTGACTGAAGTTATATGTTCATGAATGTATATGTGTGTCAAAATATTTTTTAAATATTCATTAAAAAAAAGTATGTCAGTAGGTAGGAAAAATTCCAAACTGAATGTTTGATTTTTAAGAAGTGATTTCTAGGGAAAACACCCAACATAAAAAAATCATGCAAGTGAGATAAAGCAGATAAGAACCCTGGTCATATGTTATTTGTAAAGTGATTATGTGGCTACGTAATTTCCAATGAATGAGGAACTTGAGAGACTGTTAGTAAACACAGTTAGTCTGACCCAAGTTATTGTGAGAAAAGAAAATGGAAGTTTGGAGTTGATGTTCAGGCTAAAAAATAGAATTCAGCGTCATCAAGATTCTGAGATGATGGAAAATTGTCTGCAAGGGTTAAAGTAACAAACAAACAAAAAAACCCCTCACTGATTAGAAGCTATAATAGAGAGTGTGTTGCTACTTTTTATGTAAGAAAAGTCTACGCAGGGGATAGACCAAGGTAAACATGCATTAAATCTCCTGATGATACATGGCCTGTGTATAATTTTTAAACTTTTTATTATATGCCAATTTAATTAATTTATTTTATTATTCATTATTGTTGTTGATCTCTTAATGTGCCTGCCTACTTTATAAATTAAACTTTATCATATGCATGCATGTATATCCAAAACAGTATAGATAGGCCTTGGTATTATTTGTTTTTCAATAATTCACTGGGAACACAGCACCTATAATTGAGGGAAGGCTACTGTGTATAGCGTGAGTGGCTACTGCATATAGCTGTGACTACAGCATTGTTTTTACCCTCAGCAGTAAGGCTTTCATAGCCATCTCCCTCGCCTACCACTTCTGGAGTCCCCATTTCTTACCCCAACAGCCCCAACCCTGCCCCCTCTGCTATTAAGTACTTCAGGGCCTGACAAGTGTTTTCCCTAGATGCACAGCCCTTGCTCTCCCAGAACTTACAACCTTATCCTCGGAGTGGTTTCTAACCCAAACTATGCAGTGATGTTTTTCTGCCATAACTATAGCATAAAGGGACCAAGATGCCTCTCACCTAAGTTGCTTTAGGTTAAAGTAGAGCTTTTCAGAGTGTTTCTAGAAGCTATGCCATGTAGGTGCCATCCAGCAAGCCTTTATGCTTTCCTGCCAGACCTCCCCTGCCTGTTCTCCTGGTTCCATCCCAGCCCTGAGAGCTCATCGTTCTTTCCCTTGACTTAACCTCATCTTCAGATAAGATTGATCATGATTTAGTGTCACAAAAAAAAAAAAAAATGGTAGATGAAGTAGAGACAACAAAGGGAAGATCTATGGATGCCTTCCCCTGATAACTGCATAGAGACTCAACCACACTTTCCTAATGAGTTCTTTTAAAAATATATTAATTTTTTTTTTTTTTCAGAAAGAGTAAGGGAGAGGGAGAGAGAGAAACTTCAATGTGAGAAAGGAACATGGGATCAGTTGCCTCCCATATGTAACTCAAACTGCAACCTGAGTATGTACCTTGACCTGGAATCAAACCAGCAACCTTTCAGTGCATGGGGGTGGGGGTGGGGGGTGGGGGGAGGGGGAGATGCTCAACCAACTGAGCCACACTGGCCAGGGCTCCTAATGAGTTCTTGACTTGATGAGGTCACCCTTCCATTTCAAGGCAGTGATCATGAGCCTTCTCAGAAGGTTATGAGCAGCAGAGAGTGTTTGTTTATCTAACTCTATTTAGCATATGTTAGTAGTAGTTCCAAAGTTCAGGAATGAGGAAAAGTCCTCACCTGTGACCACAGCACTCCAGTTCATTTGCTGTCGCCGGTCATGGTTGTTGTGGGGTGTGATTAATTGAAAGCAGAGATGCACCGAAACTCAGGGACCATGTGGTGGTGGCTACACGCTGATTGCCAGGCAGAAAAATTTCCAAAGATTTGATTACAATAATCAGGCAATATGAAATTAAAAAAAAAGTGATATTAGCAGGTTCCTGACACACAAAAGTACAGCAAGTGATGCCAAAGGTCGAGTAGAAAGACTTTGTGTGGCATGACCTCATTGAAGCTAAGTACAGTGTAGAAAGGGGATATTTGCTGGTAAAGCTGCCTAACACTGAGATAAGGTGCAGATATCAATGGAAATTTGTCCAGTGAGGTGGAAAACACCATGTTCTATTACTCATGTGCCTACTGTGTTATTGGAACACAGAACTATACATAAATAGTGGTGCCACACAAAGATAGATATAGCTGTAAGTGGGCCAGGATTCCAAATTTAAAGCTTTAAAATAGAAAGATAAAAAATCCCAAATTTTAACCTTGAGCCTTACAGATAAGGTTTATCATAAAATTATTTGTTTTCTGTGTTGGTTGCCATAATGCATGAAATGTACTGATCTATGATAACTAGGGGGAAGAAAAGGGAGAAAGGTGTTTAATTAGAGACCAACTGTCTATGCCTCAATAGAGCTCTGACTTAAGGAAGAAAGCCTGTTTCTGATATGTTACACAGTCTTTTCTGTATTTGATTTTCTGCCCTCAGCAATGCATCACAAAGCAGAGACAAAATGCAAATTTTGTCTGGCCATCTGCAAGTGTCCCCCAAGAGCACAGGCATGGTGAGCTCCCAGGACCTCTGCATGGCTTTCCTTCAGGCCACTCCTGCTTCTCTCAGTTTCCCTTCTGTATGGCCCTTTGTGGCAGGAACCCAGACACACTCCGCAGGCCGCCGTCAGTAGGTGAGTGGCGGCATGAAGACTGGTCCTGCTTTTCAGCAGCTTGTTGGATGGAGTGGGTTTGTTTTGTCTCGGTATTGGCCATAAACAGGAAAGTCTCCTCCGCCATCATCCCCACCCCACCCCCACCTTGGTGTTGACCTCTGGTCATCAACTCAGATTCTATAGGGTAAGGCTTCCTCTTTATCACACACAGTTTAAACTACAGTTCAAAATAGTTGCAATGGATTTTACAAAAATTGTATCTTTCACATTCTTTTCCTGGAAATATTAAAAATTCTTGTAAAAAAATTTTTTAAAGAAGTTTAGCAGAAAAATATAGCACACAAGTTTTAAGAGAAAAATTTTAAGTGAACATATCTTAAATATGATTTCATTTAAAATGTTAAAAAGTGAAACAAAGTAAGAGGAAAATATTTTTTTGTCTTTTCAAATTGACAAATATTGAAAATGAAAGACAATATGCTGTGCGGGTGATGATTATGGCAACTTACATTTTTGTTCATTGCTGGTGGGATGTAAATGTGTGTAATCTTACTGGAGGGTAGTTTATCTCCAGCTGTATTCTTTTGGGGAGAAAAAGAGAAGTAAATGCATAATGACCCATGAGAAAAAAAAAAAAAAAAAAAAAAAAAGAGGCTGGCCCTAGCTGTTTTGACTCATGGTTAGAGTGTTGGCCTGCAGACCAAATGGTCCCTGGTTGGATTCCTGTCAAGGGTGCCTACCTTGGTTACAGGATCCTCCCAAGCCAAGCCACCAGTCAGGGATTCTGCAGGAGGCAACCAATGGATGTGTTTCTCTCACATGGCTCTTTCTGTATGCCTTTCCCTCTCTCCCCCCCATCTCCCAAAAAATAAAAGGGAAAATATCCTGGGGCAAGGATTAACAAAACAAGAGAGGAAGGGAGAGAGAGAGAGAGAGAGAGAGAGAGAGAGAGAGAGAGAGAGAGAGAGAGAGATATAACTGAATAATGATCCCAGTAAGGAAAAAGATGGTAAAAAAAAAAAAAAAAAAATCAGTGGTATATATATCTGCTTTTTAAAAAGAGGTAATTGCATAATGACCCAGTGAGGAAAAAGATGGTTAAAAACCAAAAACCTGTGGTAGATACATCTATTTTTAAAAAAAGAGGTAACTGCATTATGACCCCAGTGAGGAAAATGAAGGTAAAAAAACAAACAAAAAAAAAAACTGTGGTAGATACATATGTAATTTTAAAAGGAAGTTCCTGGCCCTAGCTGGTTTGACTCATGATAGAGCGTTGGCCTGCAGACCAAAGGGTCCTGGATTGGATTCCTGTCAAGGGCACCTATCTTGGTTACAGGCTCCTCCCTGGCCCAGGCACTGGTCAGGGATCCTGCAGGAGGCAACCAATGGATGTGTTTCTGTCACATCAATGTTTCTCTCTGTCTTTCCCCCTCTCTTCCACTTTCCCTAAAAATCATTGGAAACATATTCTAGGGCAAGTTTGAGGAGGAGGAAGAGCAGGAGGAGGAGGAGGAGAAGAAGGAGAAGGAGAAGAAGGAGGAGGAGAAGGGGGGGAGGGGGGAGGGGGAAGGGGAAGGGGAAGGGGAAGGGGAAGGGGAAGGGGAAGGGGAAGGGGAAGGAGAAGGAGAAGGAGAAGGAGAAGGAGAAGGAGAAGGAGAAGGAGAAGGAGAAGGAGAAGGAGAAGGAGAAGGAGAAGGAGAAGGAGAAGGAGGAGAAGGAGAAGGAGGAGAAGAAACTTCATGATGATCTCAGTTAAGAAAACTATGGTAAAAAACAGTAGTAGATACATCTGTTTTTAAAAAAAGAAGTAACTGCATAATGATCCCAGGGATAAAAAAGATGGTAATAAACAGTAAATAAGTAGATACATCTACTTAAAAAGACTAAAAGGCTATATGCAAAATATATCATAAAGTGAAAACCGAACATCAAATTAAAATTTCTTTCTGCAATGTGTATGAAATACAAATGCTTGGTTAGGGATTGTAGATCATGGGTTCTCAAATGATATCTGATGACTGTAAATGGTTATACCCACTTAGCAAAGTGGCTTATTAAAAATTAAAATGTGTTTGAATCAACAATCCCACTTAGAATTTACTATTCAGAAATACGAGTACAAGAATGTTAAGATACCTATGTTCGAAGATGTTCCTTGTAGCATGTATATACTAGCAAAACACTGAAAACCAATGTTATGTTCATCGCTAGTAGATTGGTGATTAAGGCATGTTCTATTGTTTATGCTACTTACTTAATGGGAGAGAAATATGGAAAAGATGTCAAGACATACCACTATGTGTAAAAGATTACAAAACAGCCCTAACCGGTTTGGCTCAATGGATAGAACCAAACTCAAGGGCCCCAGGTTCGATTCCAGTCAAGGGCATGTACGTTGGTTGCAGGCACATGACCAGTAGAGAGTGTGCAGGAGGCAGCTGATCAATGTTTCTCTCTCATTAATGTTTCTAACTCTCTATCCCTCTCCCTTCCTCTCTCTAAAAAAATCAGTGAAATATATATTTTTAAAAGGATTACAAAACAGGAAATGCAGTATAACCTGTTCTAAACGAATATGTGCACATAGGCTGCTGTACTCATATAAACAAAATCTATGCTAAAAATTATGTCATCACAGGTTGAATAACAGGGGATTTGCTTCTCAATTCTTACATTTCAATGCTTTTGAATTTTATTTATACAATGCACAGGCATGAATTACTTAAAGAATAAAAAATATATATTTGTTTTAATTTTTAAAATGAGAAGCTACCCTTATATGTTTTTCCCCTCATTCTTTCTATAATTTTTCAGTTTTAATATATCTAAAAGTATAGCAGCATTATGGACCCAGTAAATAACTTAACACAAATTTCATTAAAAAAATTAAAGATCACAAACAAGAGAAGAAAATTCATGTCACCATTACCTATTAGTATTGTATGCGTATTACAAACTTATATATATACATATATATATATATATATATATATATATATACACACACACACATATATATATATATATATCTTATTCATCTTTTATTACATATTTTCATTTAAAAAAACCAACATGGTTGTTGAAGAAAGAACATGCATTTTGAAATAAAGATAGCATGTGGAATAAAAAGGAATTTCACCACTATAGAAATAGGTAAAAGTACGTATCCAATTTTATTGAGCTGTTTTGTGATGTGGGTTTGTGAAAGACATGAGTAGGTAAACCAAGAGAAGAACCACCGGGGCAGATACTCTAGGGCACATGTGTCAAACACAAGGCCCGCGGGCCAAATCCAGCCCGCCAGGCCTTGCAATGTGGCCCGCACCGCGCTGTCATCACTGCACTCCGCTGTCAGTTTATGACATTGTCAGTTTATGACTGTTCAGTAAACCATTCGGCCCGCGATTTAGGCTGGATTTTAGATTTTGGCCCCTTCTCTGATTGAGTTCGACACCCCTACTCTAGGGCAAATTTTGAGGAAGACTTTGGGTATTTGAAATTGCCTTTATTGTGCCTGAAGACTGACAGTTTTGTTGTTGTTGTTGTTTTTAATCCTCAACCTAGGATATATTTTCCTTTTATTTTTAGTTTTAGTTTTTTATTGTTTTAAAATATATTTTATTGATTTTTTTTTAACAGAGAGGAAGGGAGAGGGATGGAGAGCTAGAAACATTGATGAGAGAGAAGCATCAACCAGCTGCCTCCTGCACACCCCCTACTGGGGATGTGCCCACAACCAAGGTACATGCCCTTGACCATAATTGAACCTGGGACCTTTTGGTCTGCAGACCGATGCTCTATTCACTGAGCCAAACAGGTTTTGGCTCCTTTGATTTTTAGAGAGGGTGGAAGGGAGGGGGTAGAGACAGAAAGAGAGAGAGAAACACCATTGTAAGAGAGCACATTGATTAGTGCCTCCCACATACACCCAGACCAGGATCAAGCCAGCAACCGAGGTACCTGCCCTTGACCAGAATCAAACTCAGGACCCTCAGTCCATGGGCCAATACTCTAAGCACTTAGCCAAACTGGCTAGGGTGACTTCCTTTTTTAAAACTTACTTGACTTTGTAGGTGAGAAATCTGATATTTACAGAGAGAAAACAAAGTTTAGGTCCCAGCTTATAAATATTCAACATAGTATTATTTCCTCTGAATTCCAGAAACCTGAGGTAACTCAGCCAAGATCACAGACTGAGTTAGAAATGGAGTCTGGATGAGAACCCCAGACCCCGCAATCCTAAACTAATTTTCCTTCATTATTTTATTAAATGACTATAATCCCGAATTCTGTTTCTTTTTAAAATCTAGTGTTTTGGGCCTTGGCCACGTAGTTCAATTTGTTAGAGCACTGTCCCACTATGCAAAGGTTGTGGGTTCCATTCCCAGTCTGGGCACATATAAGAATTAACCAATGAATGCATAAATAAGTAGAAAAACAAACCAATGTTTCTTTCTCAAAAAAAAAAAAATCAATAAATCAATAAATTAAAAAAAATTTTTTTTTAAAACTACTTAGTGTTTTTAAGTATAGCATCTGATTATTTTGTTGTTTCTTTAAAAAAATGTAATGAGTTATATGCATTTTAGCAACTATTTCTAAATTTATAAAAGATATAATGGTTTATTTTCCTTAAATTGCTTTTGAGGACTTCTTTTTAATGTTATACCATTTTAAAAATTTAGAATTATTATTAATAATTTTCCTTTGAATCAAGAATTATGCTGCTTCTTGCTGTTTCTTTCAATGCCACTGTTAGTGTTAAAATACCATTCAAGACACCCACTTAAATGACTAGGGCCCAGCTGGGAGATTTATCCTAATATTGAGCCTTATAGTATTGGGTCTTCACAATAAACACTTTGGCTTCCACCCTTAATTCTTTTCTTTTCCTTTTTTTTTCTTTTTTAAATATATATATTTATTGATTGCAAAGAAGAGAGAGAAACATCAGTGATGAGAGAGAATCATCGATAGACTGCCTCCTGCACACACCACACTGGGGATTTTGTCCATAACCTGGCCTGACCAGGAATCCTACTTCAACCTTCTGGTTCAACCACTGAGCCAGGTGGGCTGGGCTCACCCTTAATTCTTAAAAAAAAAAAAAAAAAAGAAAAAAAAAAAAAAAAGACAGGCATAAATGTCCAGGTTACTTCTTTGTGTGTGGAGAGGGCAGGAAAGGACTGAAGCTAATGTCGATCTAAAAACAGCCAGGTCGTGTCCTTAAACTTAGCAAACATGTAGAACAAATATCTTTAGGCCTCCAATCAGTTAGGATAAGAGTTCAGATTTGGCTCCAAGATTGTGTTTTCCATCTTCCACAAAGAATCCTGGAAAACAATGAGAAAACACCTGGAAATTTTCCAAACTAAAGAAAGCAGCGGAGAATGTGTGCTGCTTTAGCGGTTATTCAAACACTCCACTGTTCTGAGTCAGATAAATCCTTGTAGAACAAGACTCTCAATGAATATGATCCCATTCAAACATATTCCAGCCTACTTATTCCCAACTCTACCCAAAATGATATTTTGCCAGAATAGCTCCAATGGAAGACTGAATTAATAAGCAACTAATAACCTATAGCTACAAATAAAGTCCACTTTTATAAAGTTCTTTTAGGGTTTACAATGTCGACATAAGAAATGTCCAAACCTGTAGAGGATTTTTATAAGTTTATTTGAGTCAAATTGATAACATGCTGAGGAGCAAGATCAAATGCTCCTGGGAGTAATAATTCTATAGCTTCTTGTATGCTTTGAAATTAAGAAGGGAACACACACAGAAGTGGGAGAAAGCAAGGTGGAAATAGCATTACAGGATAATGAAGACTATGAGCTCTCTTGAGGGTTAACACTCCCTTCCAGAGGGATTACTTCTGGCATTTCAAATGTGTGTTAACTTAGATTCCCAACAATGGACAGGGCTGGCTTAAGACAAAGATAAACCTTTATTAAAAAGTTATATGCCCTGCGTTGACTGGTTTGGCTCTGTGGTTAGAGCGTCAGCCTGTGGACTGAAGGGTCCCAGGTTCAATTCCAGCCAAGGGCATATACCTTGGTTGTGGGCACATCTCCATAGGAGGTGTGCAGGAGGCGGCTGATCGATGTTTTTAACTCTCTCTCCCTCTCCTTTCTTCTCTATAAAAAAAATCAATAAAATATATATATATTTTAAAAAACCTTAAAGGGTTTTTTAGAAAAATAAAATAAAATAAAATGGAGACAATACTTATTTGGCATTGGCAAGTAGAAAAGACACTCTATGGGTTTTACATTATCTAAGGTTACCCTAGTTATCTAGGTGCCTACAGGTATCAGAAGCACAAACAAGAGACAGATTTGCTGAGTAACGATATGGAACTGAAAACTTGTGACTTAAAAAACAAAAACAAACCCTCCGCTAAGAATAGTATCTCAGAGGGATTTCCCTCCCATTGGAAAATGACATCAGAAACCACAGCCACAAGGAAGCTTCTCAAATAGGGGAACTGATGGAGGGCAAGGGTGACTCTGGAAATCTGGAGTGTCTGTTGTTACACAAGCCGTCACTTTTTAGTTCAATGAGCAGTAGTTTGTGCTCCAGTCTCCTCCAGCTCCATAAGAAATATTTAAAATAATACACACACACACACACACACACACACACACACGATTATACTTATTTACAGCATTTTTAAAAAATGTCTGTTAATCAGAGAAATCATAGAAACAGAATTTAATTTTACTGACTGTTTTAAGATAAAATCACACTTTGTGCTGGTGGAGAGGGGGCTTTTGTCTCTTACTCTTTTAACAGATAACTATCCAAGAAACAAAGAAGAGATGACCTCCCATTTTCATGTAGATCTTACCCAAGTAAGAACCATTTGATTCCACAAGCATTCCCAATCCTTCTGATGTCATTTTCCTCTTCGTATTATTTTTAAATATGTTATTATATATTGTGTTTGGTTAGAAATATATTGATTTGTTTAAAATTATTTTAGGCTCCTGAGAAAGCATAGCAACATGTATATATTTCATATTTTCACTTTAAAGAGTCTCCTTAGCTCAGAAAATAGGAATTATTTCCTTTCATAACTATATTCATTTGTCCTGGATGGTGTGTGTGTGTGTGTGTGTGTGTGTGTGTGTATGTGTGTGTTGTAGTGTGTCAGTAAAATGGATATTGTGAGGAAATTGTCATGCAAAGCTACAGGTTCTGTCCAGAATATAATTAGAGAACTCTTATCTTTAAGAATTGAGTGGTTCTTTCAGTTACAAGAAGAACAAATTTTGAAGATCTAAAGTACAAGGTTAACCATACTGTTTTATATACTTGAAAGTTACAAACAGAACAGACAGGAAATGTTCTCACCACAAGAAAGAAAAGGGAACCACGTGAGGTGATGGAGGCATGAATGAAGCTTATTGTGGTAATCATTTTGCAATATATAAGTATATCAAGTCAATGCATTGTACATCTTAAACTTACACAATATTATATGTTGATTACATCTCAATAAAGCTGGGGGGGGGGGTTGTGTGAGGGGAGAAGGGTAGTGTAATCCTGAGATTGGAAGTTTATGGAAAGAATCCAGGTGAGATGGAAACACATTTATTTATCTTAAGATCTAAAGAAATAGCCGAAACCGGTTTGGCTCAGTGGTAGAGCGTCGGTCTGCGGACTGAAAGGTCCCAGGTTCGATTCCGGTCAGGGGCATGTACATTGGTTGCGGCACATCCCCGGTAGGGGGGTGTGCAGGAGGCAGCTGGTCGATGTTTCTTTCTCATCGATGTTTCTAGCTCTCTATCTCTCTCCCTTTCTCTCTGTAAAAAATCAATAAAATATATTTAAAAAAAAAAGATCTAAAGAAATAGAAAATCAGTAAGAGACCAACAAGATGGCATTGCCAAAGCCCAGGGGTAGACGAGAATGAAGTCTCTGTTCTAGACTATAAATAAGGCACAGGATATTCTCTTGGGGTGTTTGATGAGAATCTAATGAGCATTCCAACTCCCCAAATTAGATGGGAATATAACCCCCAAATGTGTGCATTTTGAAAAGATAGTTTCTTTTTTTAAGTAATATCTTTCAACCTGGACAAGTTGATTTAGGTATATAAATGTTTAGGAGAATCAAATCTTTAGGTTTAACATAGGGGAAGAAGATTGTGCATGTTTAGTATTCTATGTACTCTAATGTTTAAGAAAAGATGATGTGTAAACAATTTTGACCTCAATGTTATTCTATGTAGTGACTGTTCAAGGAAATTAGATCTAAATTTAAATGAAACTTAACCAGGCCAATTCCTCCCCACCAGACCTCTGCTAAGCTGACTCCCAAAGCTTCTTTTTCCCCATCTCCACCCATCTCCTCAAGTACTACAGTCATGTAAACAGTGCACGTGAACTTGTTCCAGATCTAGTCAAAAGGGCGCCACTAAAGTCCCCACCACGTGACAATACAAAGGTGGTTATTTTAAAGGTGCACCCATTGATGACCCACAGTGAATAAGGAGCCAGCCCAGGGAACACCCCCTCCCATCCCTCACACAATGCTCAATTAATCAGCACTGATCCTTCACAGAATGCACCGACCCCAAACATCCCTTTTATTACTTACTTTACAAAAGCTCTTAAAGCATTTAAAATCTGTGGGTTTTGTTAGTATTGGGAGCAAGTCATGGTTCCACAAAAATGACAAAACAAAACTAAAAATCTTCCTTTTGCAAATAAGGCCAAACAAACAAAATAAGAAAAGGATGGAGAAACAGAACCTCTATACACCCCACAGGGGTCAGAGGTTATGCTTTGTTTAAACTGCTAAATTCATGGTAATCATAGTGATTCTTGTTCCCGGTTATTCAGTAAATGCCCTGACCGCAGCACATTAGGGGCATCCAAACACCAGGTAGATTATTTGAGATCACTTGGTGAGAGTTTAAAAAAAAAGCTGAACATTGAGTGAGGGTAGACAGAACTTCTCAAGGTTTGTGAGTTTTGTTAGGAACCCCCTGGAAATGTTGTTAAAATGCAGATTCTGACTCAATAGGTATGGAGTGGGGCAGGGAGTCTGCAGTTCTAGCTCCCGGGCCATGCAGGTGTCCCTGGTCCCCACTGTCATATTGAGTAGCCAGAGTGAGATCAGTCTGAAACGAGAGAGTTTAGTTTTGTTCTGGAGGCAGAAAGCTGTAAGGCAAGCTCCAGTGAAAGAAACGTTCCTCGGTGCCGGGCATTTTCCTTTCCTTAAACACTGGGGGATGGATATTCTCACAAGTCATCCTGACGCTGGTGGGTCTCTCTTTTTCTCCCTTTTCTTGGATCTCTGTCATTCAATGTCTTAATGGTGATTCCATTGGAAATTGCCTGGATCCCTTAACATTTGGGACCTATAAGAAAAAAAGAGTTCTGTTCCTGAGAAAGGAGCCAGCGAATTTTGACTTCGTTGCTGTTTGTTTAAGCAAATTCTGGTAGTAAACCTTTAGGGCAGTCAGACTGAGGTGAAAAAAGCTGTGGCTGAAGAAACAATGACCAAAATCATTCCGTTGTCACTTCAGGGCTGTTGAGTGTGAATGCAGATGCCCAGCACGGCCTGACAGTGACATCCCTGGGAGTTAGTTATGACCCAGACATCAAAGAAGGGCACCTCGAAGCCCAGCTGGCAGGAGGAGAACGATAGCCAAAGGAAAAAACAAGGGCGGGGCCCCTGTGAACAGACAAAATGTACCCATCTCTTTCATCAGGAGTTAGGATCAGCTGGGCCGGCAATTGAGCCCTTGGCTGGAACTCTGCAGGATTCAGATTAGAGAGACTGTGTGTGTGTGTGTGTGTGTGTGTGTGTGTGTGTGTGTGTGTGTGTTTATAGTGGTGGAAAGGAGACCCCACTCCTCCCAAACACACACACACACACACACACACACACACACACACACACACATCTCACTGCTTTAGCTTTTACAACAGTTGGATAAAAATAACTAAAGAAAAGACTGGACAGAGCCATCCTGGGCAAGTTCTGCATTTTGTCGTTGTAACCAAAATTGTTATTACTACTGAGTGCTTCCTCTCTTTGTTTTTCTGAGCCAACCTTTGTCCCTGCTGCCCTGACACTAATATTCCTGGTAGGACGGTGTGAGTTCCACAAGGATGACAAGATGAATGACTGAGGCCTGGTGAGAGATGATTACTACCCCACAGCCAAAGGCACAGTGCCTGCCCCAGACAGAATCCCACACTTGGAAACAGAAATGAGAAATGCTGAGGTTTCTAGAAACAAGGGACTTTAGAGGGGCCACTGCCATCCTGGAAAAGAGGAAGGGCAGGAACAATTAAAAAAAAAATCGTGGTGCTTTTGAAGTCTGGGTTGAAATAAGGAGAAAGGAAGAAACTGAAGCTGGAACCAGCAGGAACTATGGGAACAGCTGACTCATGGAGCTGACTTTCAGGCTCAACTACCCTCTGAGCAAAATTATCTCTCGCCAATCAGTTCCGCTGTTTTCAGTTATCCTACTGCCCGACAGATAAACTAAAAATAAAGATTCGCACGGAACACTACCTTTTCAAATGCAACCCTCTCTGGAAATGCTAATAAGCATCAACCACTTACATGTTGTAAACCAGTTTAATTTCGAGAGTTGGACTTAGAGTGGAGGAAATTGAGAGAGCAAGTAAACAGTCCAAGCATTCATTTTGCACTTGAGGAAACCACAGTCCTGAAAGGAAGCTTCTTGCCCAAGAACACAGAAGGCACAAGGCAGAGTTAGGCCATAACTACCACTCTTGGTCTTCCATGTGATCAGACAATTCCTGTTCCCCTGGCACAAGTTAAGACCGGTTTATTTAAAACAGTCACCTCTTGAAGATCTCCTGTTGCCAGGTGTAGGAAGATCATGGCCTTCACCTCATGAGCTTCATGTCTAGTTCAGGAGATTGATAAATGAATACAAAGTCAAGCACCACCTCCCCAAAAATTAAGCAACTACAATTTCTTATATGTTATAAAAAGAAACAACAAGGACTAGAGATCAAGAGAGAGAACTATTTCAGATTAGGTGGCAGAGAGGGCCTCGGGGCATTTTTAGCTGGGATCAGAGAATGAGAGGGTCAACCTTGACCTTGACAGAGTCCAGGACAAAATCAATAAATGCAAAGCTTTTGTGAAAAGAAAAAGCTGTGTGTGATTTAGAAACAGAGAAAGCAAAGATGCTTGGATGTTGGGCTTTAAAGATCTGGGTTCACACCATGACTTCATTACCTCACACCTCACTACCTCACACTTCACACCTCAGCCAGGGGATTTTTATGTCACAAGATACAGTGGTTAGACAAATTGTCTTCATCTTAACAAGCAATGAGATAAGTGTTAATCAGTTTCACATTTCACTCCACTTCCATTTTGGATGCTTAGTGCTATGTTCCTGTACCTTACAGAAGCATTTCCATTTCTGAGAAATTTCTTCTCCTCTTACATTGACTCTCTTAACTCTAATATTTCAATAGTGCTACCTCTGTGACTTCACTTCAAGGTCTGACAGGTTTCCCAATCATACATCATATTTTTATTCATTGTTCCCTAACTTGGTCAGACTGAAAATGATACCAGTTCACCTGACTTTGATTTTAATATCACATTGTGTTCTATATTTTAATTTCTGCTGCTAACATCTGTGAATTTCTTAAACTGTCGCTTAGAAATTAAACAAAATGTCTGCCACTTAGTGAATACTGAAAAAGCTTAAATCAAAAATTATTTTTTGTTGTCATTTCTTTAAGAGTGCCATTAGTGCCCTACCTGGTTTGGCTCAGCGGATAAGAGCATCAGCCTGCGGTGTGAAGGGTTCCTAGTTCGATTCCAGTCAAGGGCACATGCCTGAATTGTGGGCTCAGTTCCCATAGGGGCTGTGCAGAAGACAGCCAATCAATGATTCTCTCTCATCATTAATGTTTCTAACTCTCTCCCTCTCCATTTTTCTCAGAAATAAATAAAAATATATTTTAAAATAAAGATAAATAAAAAGAGTGCCATTAGAATGGTTTCTCTTCTATTTAGCTATATCTATCTATCTATCTATCTATCTATCTATCTAATCAAACCTTGAATTTATACAACGTACAGACAGAGAAAAAAAGTAATACATTTTCATAAATTGAATATACCCACACAAACAGCATCCACAAGAAGTAAAATATTCAAGGGGTGGGGCCAGGCTTGAAGGGGTCACTGGGGAAAAATGGGACATCTGTAATATTTTCAACAATAGAGATAAATTTTAAAAAAAGAAGTGAAGCCCTAACTGGTTTGGCTCAGTGGATAGAGCCTCAGCCTGAGGACTGAAAGGTCCCAGGTTCAATCCCAGTCAAGGGCATGTACCTGGGTTGCGGGCACATACCCAGTGGGGAGTGTGCAGGAGGCATCTGATTGATGTTTCTCTCTCATCAATATTTATAACTCTCTATCCCTCTCCCCTTCTCCCTGTAAAATATCAATAAAATGCATTTTTTTTTAAAAAGTGGAATATTATCAGCAGTGTTCTTTTTTAAAAAATACATTTTTATTGTTTTCAGAGAGAGGAAGGAAGAGGGGAAGAGAGAGAGAGAGAGAAACATCAATGATGAGAAGATCATTGATCTGCTGCCTCCTGCATGCCCCCCATTGGGGAATGAACCTGAAGCCCATATATGTGCTCTTAACCGAAATTGAACCCGGGCCTTTCAGTCCACACGCTGATGCTCTATCCACTGAGCCAAACCAGCTAGAGTTCAGCTGCTTTCTTGACGCAGTTAGTCCCTGACTCCTCTAAGGACAATCACTATCATAACTTCCAAAAACAGAGATTAGTTTTGCCTGTTCTGGAGCTTTTTATAAATGAGACCTTATGCTACATACTGTTTTGTACCTGACTTCCTTTGCTCCACATTGTTGTATTCCTCCATGTTGTTGCCTGTGGTTGTAAGTCATTTATTCTAGTTACTGTGTAATATTTTACTGTGGGAACAGACTGCAATGTATTTACACGGTCTACAGTTGTTGGGTACTTGCACAGTTTCCAAGTTAGGGGCCACTACAAATAATGCAGCTATGAGCATTCTTGTACAGGTCTTTTGATGAACATATACATATTTGATGTGTACCTAGGAGGGAAATTGCTCAGGCTACATAGATTTGAACTTTATTACTCTTTGAGTAATTAGTGAATATTTGTTTTAAAATATTTGAAAGTAACAAAAGGGTATGCAGTGAAAAATAACTGTCCCTCATGCCCCCCTCCAGCAGCACTCACTCTCCTAAGAAGCACACTTACTAGTTTTTCCTGAGATCACTTTTCTTTGTCTTTTTGGAACAGCCATACTTTATCAATGCTACAATTACTGCTTTCTAATACATCCTAATTGACCTAACTGCTGTCCTAATAATACTAATAATTCACACATTAACATTATGCCATGTTTTTTTAATCTACTACTTCACTTATTTCATCTTCTCCTAACTTAGGATGTAGGTAGAAGGTTACAACTACCATTTAACAGGTGGGCTAACTAGGCCCCAGGGAAGCCAATCATTTGTCAAAGAAGACATTGGTTTTCATTTGTTTGTTTTTTAATTTTTATTGATTTTAGAGAAAGGGAAAGAGGGAGAGAAAGAGAGAGAGAGAGAGAGAGAGAGAGAGAGAGAGAGAGAGAGAGAGAGAGAGATCTACTTGTTGTTCTACTTATTTATGCATTCATTGATTGATTCTTATATGTGCTCTGTGGCATATTGGGATGATGCTCTAACCAACTGAGCTACCACGCCAGAGCAAAGACATTGGCTTTAAGTGGCAGAGCTGGGAGTCAACTGAGAATTTCTGACTCTAAAACTTGGTATTGCTCCTGCATGAAGGAGCAAAGTCACTCTCTGACAGCAGTGATGTGGTCTTCTTTTCCAGAGCTCTACCTCCAGGAATTGGGGTTCCCAAAGATCATTTCTGATCCCGAGCATTTTCCCCGCCAGAACTGTATTTCCAGTATCAAGATAGACTTGGATATTTGCTCTTAAATGTTTGTCATCTGCTGATGAATTGGCCAGTCTGGCCCAACTCCCCAGCCTGCCTGTGTGTGTCCAGGTCTAAGAACCAGAAAGTGATTCATTTCCTCTTTTTCTAGTAGTTTCCTTTCTCTGCCTGTCTCCTCTTTCCTTTCTCTGAGCAATGCCACACAGTGGTCCTGTTTATGACCACTAAAGTCTGGCTGGAATTTGGGTAGCTTTGAGTTTTTCCAGGCAGGGCTTCTGTGTGGTATGAGGAACACACCCAGTTATGAGCTGTGTGTCTGGGGATTTCTGGGGTACACCAGCTGGCATGTTGGGAGGGAATGCTGGTGGGAAGGCAGGTGGAGCCTTGAGCCCTCCTGATCTGACACCCACAGGGTAGCTGGTGTGCCTGTGTTGTTCCTTTTCATTCTCAAAAAAGCCCTATAGGGAGGGGACATTATTATTCTCTCTTCAAACAGGAAACCTCAGCTTAGACAAGTGAAGCAACTTGCTTAAATATAGTATCAAGCAAACAGTGAAGATGAAATACATTTTTAAATTTTATATAAAATATATAAAATTCCCCCATTAACCTGACTTCTGTCTATATATTGTCATTCTTTGAGACTTGAATCATTTCAGGCATTTATTATCAAAGAAAATAAAGCTGGTTATTTATCATTTCAACCACCACCCCAAGTTTGACTGATTTAAAAAATCAGTTTTGATGAAGGTGAGGATGAAGGAGATTGGCTCTGGGTAATAGAAGAATAAAGGATTTGGAGGAAAGGGGACAGTGAGAGAGAAAGAGGGCCCCGGTTCTTAAGGAGGGTTCAACTTCAAAAATCTGGGCCACGGTACATCACTGTGCAGGGAAAATGGGGTATAGTCCTGTTTTGTGCACAGTGGGGGAATCTAGAAATCCTTCAGCAAGGGAATGAATGTCAGGAATTGGTGGGTTTTTTTGTTTTGTTTTGTTTTTTAGGAACATCGAAGGGGGAGGGGCTCCACAGGCAGAGAAGGGGCAGTGTCCAGCTAGAAGACCTTTGCAATAATGTCTGGGTAAAACAATGCTCCTCCGTAGGAGAGGAATTTGAGAGAGAAGGTTAAATCCAAAGGTTTAAGAAAGATGTGCTAGGTCCATGAATTGAATATATGGAGTAAAGAAGAGGAGAGAAACGGATCCTGATGCTGGTTTCAAGTGTCTTAGTTGGGAAGCTAGACACTGTAAAACCTTGTGTCACCCAGGCTGGCTTGGCTCGGTGGTTGAGCTTTCTCTGCTAACCAGAGGGTCATGGTTTGATTCAAGGTCAGGGCACATGCTAGGTTGGTGTGGTGTGTGCAGATGATAAATGATTCTCTCTCATCATTGATGTCTCTCTCTCTCTCTCTCTCTCTCTCTCTCTCTCTCTCTCTCTCTCTCTCTCTCTCTCTCTCTCTCTCTCTCCCTTCATCTCTGAAATCAATAAAAACACATCAAACACATCCTTGTTTCAGATTTCTACAAAGGTGCCTGGAAAGGTACCTGGCTGCCAGGACTCCATAAAGCCCTCTCTAAGGCTTTCTCTAGGCTGCCCCAGGCCTCCTGGAAACAGGCTGTTCTTAGAAGTTCTGTGGTCTTTCGAGTTTATTTACAATGCAATTTTACTCACTCAAACCTTCGCACTTCTAGGAAATCAAATACCTCCTTGGGGTTTGGTTTTCAAAGCAGGTTTTTAAAAGCCCATCCAATCTAAGATTATGAACACAGGCACTTGTGATTTCTTCAAGTTCTTTGTCAGGTGTTTGATATTTATATTTAAACCTGTGAACCCTTTGGAGTTAAGTTTAGATGCAGATAACAAAGCAAGGATTAGACCTTAATTTTTTCCCCCTTGGATATACAATCATAAAACCATTTATGAGATAAGCTACCTGGTATCCATTGAATTGAAATGCCACCTCAATCACTGTCCTGCATTTTGAGGATTATATTTTTAAAACTGTTCTGTTCAAACATTTGTTGTTTAATTCTGTTCTTACGATTACTTTTAATGTAAATACAATGTTTAATAAATGGAGAGGCTAGTTCTCTATTTACTGCATTCCTAAGGAACGTTCCATGGAGTTCTAATGGGCGCTGCCTTGCACAGGTGGAGTAATCAGGCAAAGTGCTTACCCAGGCACAGCTCCCACATGTCCTTCAGGCCACAACCCCCTCTTCATTCAGATTTTCCAGTTGCTTTGGGGAGCATACTTACCATTTTTTGTTGTCATAACTAGGTGGCATTAAAAACACACACATTACTTTTTATGTGGTTAGGAAGGCTGTTTTAAAATATGAAAGTGCTACCTGAAATCACTGTGGATTTCTAATGGTCCTTTCTCACTCTTGTTTATCCTGCTAGAAATCAGAGTGCTGGGGCTGCTGGCTCCTCTCAACCTTCCCTCTCCTCCCCTCCCTTCTCTCCTCTCTTCCCTTCTTTCTTTAACCCCCCACCCCCCTTCTTTTGTAGGTGGCTTTTGCATATTTGATTTGACTCCTGAACACCCCCAACAGCCTTTAAGCTGCAAAGGAACAATATCTTTTAAAGATAAAAATCCGCCCTAACCGGTTTGGCTCAGCGGATGGAGCTTCAGCCTGTGGACTGAAGGGTCCAGGGTTCGATTCTGGTCAAGGTTATGTACCTTAGTTGTAGGCATATCCCCAGTAGGGGGTGTGCAGGAGGCAGCTGATCGATGTTTCTAACGTTCTATCCCTCTCCCTTCCTCTCTGTAAAAAAAACAATAAAATATATTTTAAAAAATAAAAACAAAAATCCTATCACTCTGGAGGAGGTGTGGAGAATGAATAGAAAAGTTTTAAGAAGGGGCGTGGGAAAATTAGCAGTAAAGATAGTCACGTGGCTGCAGTTTGAAGAATACTTGAAAGAGTGACAGGTATGGAGGGCAAAGACCAGGTCAAGGGCCTGGATGAAAGGTAGTGATGGTTAGAATGTGAGAGAAATGAAGAGAGTCAAGGGGTGCTAGAAGGACTTCATACTGATTGGCTGTGAAAGAGCCTAAGGTCAGGGTGAGGGGCGGGGTGGAGGGGTGGTCTCAGGTCTCAGCTTGAGCATCTGGAGGGGTGGCATGGATGGCTGTGTGTGAAGCCTTCATATCTGCAGGATGCATGGTGCCCCAAGAGCTCTGGAGTTCACCTTTGGACCATAGAAATCTGAAGTTTGAGTACACACAGGTGGATACAGGGAAATTCCATACTGAAGTTTGCAGTGTAGGTGATATCATAGAAAATCTATGAGAATGGCTGTGAGAATGCAGGAAATTGTGTAGGGGGAAAAATGGCCAGTCCTAGGAGGAGGGCCTGAAGGAGAAGGAACATCAAATATTTTGTAGCACTGGTACTTAAGGGTGTTAACAATAGTCTCTCTGAGCTTCTAAACTTTTTAAAAAATATATATTTTATTAATTTTTTACAGAGAGGAAGAGAGAGGGATAGAGAGTTAGAAACATCGATGAGAGAGAAACATCGATCAGCTACCTCTTGCACACCCCCCACTGGGAATGTGCTTGCAACCAAGGTACATGCCCTTGACCAGAATCAAACCCGGGACCTTTCAGTCCGCAGGCTGACGCTCTATCCACTGAGCCAAACCAGTTTCGGCTCTGAGCTTCAAAACTTTTAAATCTGGAGATTTACTGTTAAAGAGAAGTACTTAGATAGAGAGGAAAAAAAAACAAAAACAAAAAACCAGAGGCTCTTGCATCAGTAATTCTGGGGGAAGTTATGTATGTTGAGAAGCCACTCAAACAGCCCCCTGGAAAAGTCCTCATAAGAAAGAACTGGACTGCCTGCCAATAGTGAGCACCAACTTGCTAGCCACATAAGTGAGTCATCTAAGAGGCAGATTCTGCAATTGCAATCAAGCCTTCAGGCAATGGCAGCTGTAGCCAACATCGGAACCACAACCTCATGGGCCAGTTCTGAATTCCTGAGACTTTCAAATAATACATGTTTGTTGTTTAAAGCCACTGTAGTTGGGATAATTTGTTACACAGCAATCCTATATAATAAAGAGATAATATGCAAATTGACTGTTATGTCCTTGCACAAGATGGCCACCCCCATGTGGTCAAAAGATGGCCACCACAAGATAGCCGGCAGGGGAGGGAAGTTGTGAGCCATCAGGCCAGCAGGGAAGGGCAGTTGAGGGGAACCAGGCCAGCAGGGGAGGGCAGTTGGGGGTGACTGGGCCAGCAAGGGAGGTGATTGGGACTGTAGGGGGCAGTTGGGGCAACTAGGCCAGCAGGGGAGGTGATCAGGCTGGTAGGGGAGCAGTTAGGCATCAATCAGGCTGGCAGGGGAGTGGTTAGGGGGTGATCAGGCTGGCAGGCAGAAGTAGTTATGGGCAATCAGGTAGGCAAGCAGGCAAGCAGTTGGGAGCCAGCAGTCCCAGATTATGAGAGGGATGTCCCATTGCCTGTGGGATTGGGCCTAAACCAGCAGTCAGACATCCCCCACTGGGTCCCAGATTGGAAAAGGTGCAGGCTGGACTGAGGGACACCACCTACCCCCCACCTCCCCTGCCCCAGGGCATGGATTTTGTGCACCAGGCCCCTAATAGATAACTAATACACCTTCAATCTTTTGTTTTGTATCTGTTACAAAATAAGTATTTAATAATTGTTAGCTATTATTACTATTAATAATAAATTCTTTAGAAAAAGAAAAAAGAGGCATATTTTATTTTTATTTTTATTTTTTCTTTATTGATTAAGGTATTATATGTGTCCTTATTCCCCCCATTGCCCCCACACACACACACACACTCATGCCCTCACCCCCCTGGTGTCTGTGTCCATTAGTTACACTTATATGTATGCATACGTGTAAGTCCTTTGGTTGAGCTCTCTCCCTTTATCCCCATTCTCCCCTACCTTTCCTCCGAGGTTTGATGGTCTGATCAATGCTTCTCTGTCTCTGGATCTGTTTTTGTTCATTAGTTTATGTCAATTATATTCATAAATGAGTGAGATCATATGATATTTATCTTTCTCTGACTAGCTTATTTTGCTTAGCATAATGCTCTCCAGGTCCACCCATGCTATTGCAAATGGTAAGAATTCCTTCTTTTTTACTGCAGTGTAGTATTCCATTGTGTAGATGTACCACAGTTTTTTAATCCACTAACCTGCTGATGGGCATTTAGGCTGTTTCCAAATCTTAGCTATGGTACATTGTGCTGCTATGAACATAGGGGTGCATATATCCTTTCTGATTGGGTTTCTAGTTGTTTGGGATATATTACTAGAAGTGGGATCACTGGCTCAAAGGGGAGTTCCATTTTTAATTTTTTGAGGAGACTCCATACTGTTCTCCAGAGTGGCTGCACCAGTCTACATTCCCACCAGCAGTGCACGAGGGTTAAAAAAGGCATATTTTAAATGCTCAGTGCTGTGTTCTCTTCTTATGTCAACCAATAACTATAATGAACTAGGTGTAGAGTAAGATGTTGGATTACAGTGGCTATTCATTACTTACTAGCTCTGTGAATTTAGGTACATAGATTTAACTCTTTTAGCTTCAGTTTTCTCATTGGTGTGTGGAGAAGTGAAAACTTTTCAAGTGGCCCTAGCTGGTTTAGCTCAGTGCATAGAACACAGGCCTGTAGACTGAATGGCCCTGGGTTCAATTCTGATCAAGGGGACATACCTGGGTTGTGAGCTCCATCCCCAGTGGAAGGCATGCAGGAGGCAGCCAACCAATGATTTCTCTCTCTCTCTCTCTCTCTCTCTCTCTCTCTCTCTCTCTCTCTCTCTCTCTCCCTCTCCTTTCCTCTCTGAAATCAATAAAAAAAATTTTTTAAACTTTCCATTTAAATAAATAAATAAATAAATAAAAGTTTAAAATGGAATGTCCTTCCCAACATGCCCCATAACAGCCATGCATTTATTCAACAAATACTGCCTTTGCTGAGTGTCTGCCATGAGCTTAGCACTGTGGGTCTAGACACTGGGAATAGTGGAAAACAAGACAAATAAGGTCTGAGTGCCTGTGGATTTTTACTTCAAAAGGGGAAGTAGACAATAAACAAGTCGGCCAACTCAATAAGGTAGATTTCATAATAGATAGTCCTTTGGAGGGTAAGGAGGAGCAATTTTAGACAAGATAGTCATAAAGGGTCTTTCTGAGAAAATAGCATTTGTTTTGAGACCCGAATGGTCAAAAGTATCTGGATGTGGAAAGATCAGTGAAAGAGCATTCGAGGCAGAGTCCATGGCAAGGGCAAGGGCTCAGAAGCAGGAAGGAACTTGGCGTGTATGAGGAAGAAGGCAAAGGGTGGTTGGTATCATGTGAGTGGTTGTGAACCTTCTCAAGGTTCAGTTCCTCTATCTCAGTTTTACGCAATTCGTATGGTGGGGCTGCTGGTGGATTAAATTAATGATGATCTAGAATTCAGTTTTCATCAATTTACAAGACTATCTGCAGCAGTGAAACTGTATCTCCCACTGAAGGCAGCAATTCTCAATTATCCAGGCAGCTGGATAATAATTCTGTTTGTTGGTAATAATATTCAAAGCTTCCAGACCCTCAAAAGATCTTCTAACTCCCCGTTCCCTTCCCTCACCAACTGTGTCGTTCCGCTGCCCCCTCTGCCTCGCGTGGATCATGACACCACCTGCTTCAGTTCTGCCTCTTTCCCACTTCACCGGGCAAATGCCACGGGTCAGCTGTGAGTTTTTGTCCTTTTTCCCTAAGCCTATTTTTCCTGGAGGTTAAGGCTTCTTTTACTTCCAAGGCTAGTTAACAAGCCCCTTTCCCCTCTTCCTTTACAGATCATTTAAGTGGTGAACTATATAAAATATGAATTATTTTCACTTAACCGTCTTATAAAATCATTTCAATGTGTTCCCATTCCACAAAATTATAACCCATTTTCAAAGGTTTGTGGCTAATTCATAAAATTTTATTTCTTTAACTAGACTAAAAGCTACTTGAGGTCAGGTATCATGTCTTTAGTGCTTATCATCATCTTCATCAGGGAATCAACATCATCTTAGAAGCTTGTTAATATGAATATTTGCACAGGTTTTGATCTGTCAGTCTGAGGTAGAGGTCTGAATTTGAAATAAGCTCATCAATTGATTCAGAAGTTGTATTTACATGACCTACACTTGAACATTCATTACTTGCTACTTTCACACAAAACTGAATTACTTTTCCAGTAGTCATTTAATAACTACCTAAAAATCACTTTATCATAATAATGTTCTAACAAATAGTATTTATTAATAGTTTCTTCTATTAAACCCTCTAGGCTAGTGAAATGTATTTTCTTGTCAAAAATCAGTAATTCAGGTAATTTAAATATTCAGGCAGTACTGACATATTCCATTGTTCATCTGGTACTATGGAACCATATGACTTCCTATTTCTTTTCTGGAATCTTGGCAGTTAAAAAACGTAAACATGGCTCTGGCCCATGTGCTTAGTAGTTAGAGCATGGAGCTGTGCACCGGAGGTTCTCAGATTTGATTTTCGGTCAAGGGCACATACCTGGGTTGCAGGTTTGTTCTCCAACCCTGACTGAGATGTGTATGGGAGGCAACCAATAGATGTGTCTCTCTCACCTCCATGTTTCTTTTTTTCTCTCTCTCTTTCACTCCCACCCTCCATTCTCTAAAAAAAAAAAAAAAAAAAAAAAAAAAAAAAAAAAAAAACATGAACAAGCTTGATGATCATTATCTGTAATAATCCAGAAAGTAAATAACAAGGGAAAATAAAATGAAAATAGAAACTTTGGGAGATTAAAATTTTTGTCTCCTCTGTCTTTCAGATTTTGTAATGTGCTTAATATGTAGCACTAAAAGAAATTAAATTTACTCTCAAGCTCCATCAAAGGATTTCTTAAAAACTTGCTTGACTTTGTGAGTGGCAAGTCCAGCTGGAATCGAGGTGGGGGGTCATACCATAGTCTCCAACTAAGCAGCACACGTGCTTTCCGTGGCTCACAGATGTTCCAAACCCGTTCCCTCAGAGGTCATCTTATTTCCTATCTTATCTCCACTACTTTGGACCTTTATTTCAGGCTGCTTAAATCCATTGTCCAGTTTACTAAGAACCTTTTGGTTGTAAAATGTGCAAATTGTAAATAGGAAGAGAGTGTATACATAGAACTTTTTTTGAAAAGACAGTTGATAAAGGGAAATGCTACAGGTTGAATTGTGTACCTCAAAAGATATTTTGAAGTCCTGACTCCTTTCTCCCCCCACACCTGCCAACTGGCGAATGTGATCTTATTTGGAAATAGGGTCTTTGCAGATGTAAACAAGTTACCATGAGGTAATACTGGATTGGCCTGGGCCCTAATGCAATAACTGATGGCCTTATAAGAACAGGGAAATTTGGGCACAGACACCCAGAGGAGAAGGCCATTTAAAAACCTAAGCAGAGCTGAGACCAGTTTGGCTCAGTGGATAGAGCGTCAGCCTGTGGATCCCGGGTTCGATTCCGGTCAAGGGCATGTACCTTGGTTGCGGGCACATCCCCGGTGGGGGGTGTGCAAGAGGCAGCTGATAGATGTTTCTAACTCTCTCATCGATGTTTCTAACTCTCTATCCCTCTCTCTTCCTCTCTGTAAAAAATCAATAAAATGTATATTAAAAAAATAAAAATAAATAAAAATCTAAGCAGACATTGTAGTGATACATTTATGAGTAAAGGGTTGCAAGGACTGCTGGCAACCACCAGAAGTTAGAATGGGAAAAGGAGGATTCTTCCCTGGAGCCCTGAGGGAGAGTGTGGCCCTGCCGACACCATGATTTCAGACTTCCAGCCTCCAGGACTGTGCCAAAAGACAGCCCCTCTTGTTTTAAACCACCCAGTTTGTGGTACTTTGTTATGGCAACCTTAGGAAACTAATATAAGAGATTTTTATCATTATTGAAAATATCAAGTCTTGCCCTACCAGAATGTGGACCAATCCTAGTCAGGAAGTATGGACATTTTAACAAGAGAATGGTTGAAACAGTGACTTTGTTCACTCTACCATCTGTGTGAAAATGCTAGCAGTATCTTCACGAGTCACTGTCTCCAGTCTTGGCTCAACAAATCTAGTCACACTGCAGCCAGAGTGAGCTTTCTAGAATCTAATTATATCACCCACCTGCTTAAAACCTTCAGTACTCCATTGCTCCCACAGTAATACCCACACTCTCCAGTGGCTTCTCTCCCCACTTACCTCTCACCATTTCCCACCTCACACTGCTCTTCACTCTGCATGGAGCATACTTCTTCCCTTTGGCCTCATTGCTTGGCCAACTTCTATTTATCCCTATGTAGATGCCCTTTTCTGCTTACTTGCCCTCCCACAGTCTGCCATAACCTCAGATGTGTATTTTAACAATGTGACCTCATGCGCATTGAATTTGTGAGGTACTGATCTCTTCAATGCAGCCTCCATGGGAGAGGAGACACTTGTCTCCCCAGAGCCTACCCCAGTGTCTGTTTAAATAAAGAGAGATTTAACCGATCAATGTATGAGGCTGATATCGTGTTAACACCCATGCTCTACAGGGAAAAACAACAACAAGAAGTTCTCTTTTTATCTGAATAAACAGACTCAGGTTTACATATATATCTTCACAGCTTCCTTAAAATTCCCCCCTTATTCACCTCTCACGTTTTCTTCCTGTCAAACCCCATTTCTGCAGGAAATATATGACTATTCTATTACTAATCGCATCTGTTATTTTGTTTTTCAGTATTTTTTTTTAACACGGGCATGGCTGGATTTGTACAGTCATTTTTTTAATTTGGTCCATGAAGACTGCTATCTGGTAGTAGTTAAAAAATTGTCACCCTCTCCAGCCCTGTTATTTTAATATTTCTTTATTGATTTCGGAGAGGAAGGGACAGGGAGGGAGAGAGAGATAGAAACATCAAGGATGAGAGAGAATCATTGACTGGCAGCGCCGGCAACCCAGGAAAGTGCCTTCGACCGGAATCGAACCTGGGCACTGTCAGTCCAAAGGGCAACGTTCTATCCCTGAGCCAAACCAGCTAGGGCTGCAAGTGTTTTTTAAACAGATAAGAGGGGATTCCAGAAAAGTATACAGTTAAGAAAGCCCTTCACGCTCAGCTTCGAATTTCCTTAGTCGGATGTGAGATCTGAAAGAGTTTGCAAACTGTCTCAAATCCAACACCTTAAAAAGCCCTCCATAAACAGCTGGTTCTGACCCATCTCTGAAACCCACCCCCCACTTGCTCCTCTATTTCCTTTCCAACAAGTTGAATTTGCAATTCTCTAAAAGGCACAAAGTTGCCTGAGGTTTGTATGGGTCACGTGACCAACAACTTTTTATCATGATAATAGTTGAGGACAGGATTGACACACCCTTTGTACGTAAACAGGACTGAATTTGTTTTTGTTGTTGTAGTTGAAGTATTCATTGCCTTTCAGTGTGCACGATTTGATCAGAAGTTTATTAATTTATCCAAGCAGGAAGTTAATGGTGTGCCTTGGGTATTAAGTTAGTCCGAAGGAGCCTTTCAAAGGGGGACCTAGCGGTGGGATATCTGGTTCCAGGTCACAGGTTTGGAGGCGGCCTCTCCTCCGTGCTTCCCATACCACGTGCTGAAAACCGCCCGAATTCTCTTAATTTCGACGTGTTTACCACACTCAAAACTAAGTTATTTAAGCTCCAGAGTAGTTTTGTCCCATGCTTATAGCGTTGTCTACATCTCTGCAGAACCAAGGCAAAAATAAACACTTGCAGATTTGTGTGGATTGAATGACTTGAGGTAAATAAACAACCCTGCTGCCTACTGGGGCCAGATAAAGTAAATGAGAAAACAAACAGCAGGGAGTGTGGCGAGGGGCGCTCCCGCCCCAGGTCTCCCTGGGGAACAGGCGGCCGCCGCTCCTGGTCCGCTCTGCGCGTTTGGGAAACGGATCCCCGGCTGGGAGAGCTTCGGGTTTTCCAAAGGACGCCAGAAACCCCAGCCTTTACTACAATGTCTCAATTTTAAATGTTGGCGACCCGATTCAAATGTTCAAAAGACATTTTGCAGACCATCTTGGGAACCAAACCTAATACTTCTTAGGAAGCCACGCAGCTCTAAGCAGCCAAGTTGCAATTTGTGCGTTCAAGAGCGCGGGTAATAGGAGAATGCCCTTCCTGAGAAACTGTGATTCCCGGGGAGGCTGCAGTGGGCAAGTGGGCCGGCCGGGCTCAGCCCCGGCACTGCATTCTGCCCCTGTGAGCTCGGTCTCCATGAACCTCAGTAAGAGGTCCTGATGGTGAAGAGCCGCAGCTTCAGGGGTGCCCGAGGGACAGGAGACAATGCCTGCTTAAACCCTTAGCATGAAGCGGCTCTCAGTGTGAGCAGACCGAGTTACTCCTTCTCTTCATAATAATGAAATCAATTATTCATGGGCCAGCCAAACCTCATGCAAACAACTTCATATTCCCAGATAGCTCACGTTTCCCCGCACAAAAGCGTTTGAATGTTTTCTATATGATGGGATTGTTATTATTTTTTAATGTTACTAAGCATCCAGAACAAGCAATTGTGACCCATCCAGAGGTAATATGCTCAACTTTTTATTTATTTTTTTTTTTTATCAATTTGCTATTTTCTATTATTGCAACTTTATTTATTAAATATATTTTACTGATTTTTTTTTTTTTTTTACAGAGAGGAAGAGAGAGCTAGAAACATTGATGAGAGAGAAAGATTGACCAGCTGCCTCCTGCACACCCCCCACTGGGGATGTGCCCGCAACCAAGGCACGTGCCTCTGACCGGAATCGAACCTGGGACCTTTCAGTCCGCAGACAGACGCTCTGATCCAAACCGTTTTTGGCATGATCAACTTTTTAAATGGCAATCCTGACTCCGGGGGCGGGGGCCGAGAACTAATCCCCTCCCTCTCACATCCAAACAACAACAACAACAACAACACACACACACACACACACACACACACACACACACACACACACCTTCCAAATCAAAGCGGTGTCTGCTCCGGGGTTTCAATTTGTAGTTAACTTCCCAACAGTTTCCATCTCTCTTGAGGTTGCGTGGCCTCTGGCAACATCCCTCCAGCTATCATGCCGCTTCCCTGAAACACTAAGTGTGACAATTTTTCTCCGCCAACTCTGGCCAGGGTTGTTTACCCAAGTCTCTAATTGCGCATTTATGATAAGGACCGAGCTCCCGGCCTCTCCACCCTGGACTTTCCCGCTGGGAAAACCTCCATCCTCGCCCGCCTCCGGGGCCCTGCGGCGCCTGCAGCGGCCTCGGCTCCGGGCGCCCGCCCACCCGCCAGCCCGGGTCCGAGCGCGGCGTCCCCGCCCCGTTCGTTCAGGGAGCGACCCGGGAGCCTCGCGGGCCGGGGCCGCCGCGGGTGGGAAACGTGTCCGGGCAGATCGCGCAGGTGGAGCGGGCTCCTCCCGGGCTGGGGCCCCCGAGCGGCCCGCGGGGCGGCGAGAGGGGCGGGGAGCGGGGCGGGGAGGGGCGGGCCCGGCGCCTGGTTTCGCTACGTCACCGGGAAGTCCCCCATAAAGGAAAGCGCGGGCCGGGCAGTTTCGCGGACCTCAGAGGTTCTCGGGCGCGCACCTAAGTCGGGTGTCCGACCTGATTCGTCCTGTTCAGCCCTCTCGGGCCCGGCCTGGCCCCCCGCGCGCAGCTCGCCTCCCGCAGGCTCCGGGTTCGGAGACTCGGTCCCCCGGGTTCGGAGACTCGGTCGCCCGGAGTGATCGGCCGCAGAGGGATCGCCGGCGGCCTGCGGAGATGCCCGGGAAGAGGGCGCGTAAGAGCGCGCAGCCTGGCCCTGCGCGGGCCCCAGCAGGTAGGGACCGGATGGGGCGGAGGGCCCGGCCGGGGCGAGGGGGCCCGGACCGGGGCGAGGTCTCTATCGGGACTGGGCCATCCCTTCTACTCGGGGCCTCGGGGTCTGGCCTGGTCTGCGCCCTTGCACGTGTTTTTGGGGTTTTATCCGCCTCGCGGAAGTCCTTCGGGGTGGGGGAGGGGGGTTTTATCCGGGACTGCGGAGCCGGCTTGGGAGGGACGCAGGTTTGGGATTGGGATGCAGTGGTATTCCAGCGGATGCTGAAAGCCTCTTCGCCCGCCTTCCAGCCGCACTTGCCCTGCCCTGGCCACGGGGAAGAAAAGTGCAAACGCGGGTGCCAGCATCCAGGAGAAAGTCATGGTCACGGCAGGTGGGGCCGGGAGGAGCTCTGGGCACTGCCCGGCCTCCCGCGATTCCTAAGCCGGGCCCCTTCCTCCGGGGTCCTGGACCTCGGGGGGCCCTGCGCTGGGCGCTATTACCCTCTCCACCCGCAACGCGAACAAAAGCAGAGATAACGCTTGGTGTGATCCCCGCTCTTCCACAGAGGACTCACTGGGGGTTGTGGAGGTTCCGCAGGGACCACTGCATTCAGGAGCCCAGAAATTCTTGCTTCCTTGTCGAGCGTTGTTCTATCACATTTTAACAATCTTAATTAGTTGCTGAAAGGGGGTAGGAGAACCGAAGTTGGACCCCAATCCATCCATTCCTCCCCCTACTCCCCAAACTGCCCATCAACTAACTTTTCAGATCCGAGGCTTTCCCCCCGACCCCCCGATTTATAAATCTTATCAAAACAAGGCATCAAGGCTTTGAGCTAGAAAATCCGGGTGGGTCAGACCGCTATTACATCAACAGGTAATATTCTCCCCATCCCCCTGTTTTCAACACACTTTCATTTTATAGAGCCCATTCTCCGCCACGCAAAGGAAGTGGTGTATGGGCAGTGCAGCCATGGCTAGGTGGGCGCCAGGCTGCTCGCCCTGGCTCTTGCTTGGGAAGGAAAAAAATCTTTCTGCCTTTCGTGATGTTCCAGTAGTTTTGACCGTGCTTTGAAAAGGCACCTCCTTGGAAGTGCTTCCGAGGTTTTACCCAGGACCAGGGAGATGGCGGCGAGGGGAGGACCTAGTGCATAACCTTCACCCATCCAACTTGCTTAGTTCCCCAAAACAAGGCACTGGAGAAAGGCCCCACGTAAACTTGTTTAGATAGTAACACTTAAAAAAGAAATCGAGACACATGAAATATACCATTGTATTTTAGTTTAACCACGCAATGGTTTGATACGTGTATATGTTGTGAAATGATTACTACAATAAGTTTGGTTAACATCCATGATTACCATTTTAAAAATTAATACCTTTATAGATGTGTAACTATAACAGAGACGAAGTTTTTATTTCTTTTGAGCCTAACTAGGGTCTTTGCAGGGTCTACTTACCAAGTAAACCAGATTGCAATTTGTAGTCATGATTTTTAATGTTCATAATCATGATCTTAAAGTAGACAAAAGACCCCGAATTGCTCTTTGACTTTCCAAGAAAATTTAAATTATAATCAGTGTAGATTTGATGTCAATTTTACTTAAAATTTACTTGGAAATTATATTATAAATGTTTCTTAAATTAATATTCAGTTAATTACAGCATTTCTATTCTGAAAAATAGTAAACATGTGAATTATACTCCACTCATCCCCCTAAAGGCAATGGATTAGTTTGTTGGAAGAATTGGGCTTAGAGCTAACATTTAAGCTTCTAAATGATTTTAGAGAGCCCTAACTGGTTTGGTTCAGTGGATAGAGCATCAGCCTGCAGACTGAAGCGTTCCAGATTTGATTCTGGTCAAGAACATATGCCTCTGTTGAGGGGACTTCCCTAGTGGGGGATGTGCAGGAGGCAGCTGATTGATGTTTCTCTCTCTTCAATGTTTCTAACTCTCTTCCCCTCTCTCTTCCTCTCTGTTAAAAAAAAAAAAATCAATAAAATATATTTTAAAAAAATATTTTAGACTTACTTTTGGAAAACAAGTGTATGAATCTTTTATGAGAAAAATCCAGAGTTTTTTAAATGAAGAAAAGAATACATTTTAGATTTGCCTATTAATGAGGGCATAATCTTAGCTATGAATTATTGCCACAAAATTTAAGTCCTAATTGAAAACAAAAGAAAAGAGTATAAAATTTGACTTTCATCCCTCCCACCAACCTTAAGTGAGAGAAAAAGGAATGACATCATCTGAGGCCAGCAACATCTCACTGTGGTGTTTGACATATTAAATGTTTGTATTTGCTAATAAGATAATATTTGCCTCATCCAGGATGCTTTAAAAAAAGATTTCAAAGAAAATATCTTTGTTTAACTTTTCTTTTTTCTTTTCTTTTTTGTTTGAGTCACAGTGTGCTTGTATATGTTGTCTGTGTGTGCTCCATCTCACATACAGAAAACAAGTGTACATAAAGCTCACAGTAAGAGGAAACATACATACCTCCTCAATCTTGCTGGTTGTGTTTTGGAATGTTGTCAATTTAATTTTGATGCTTTGCATTCTTTTTCAGACGCTGAAATTGAGTGTGCCCTTCAATTAAGGAGAATTGGAGACAAACTGAGTTTCCTGCAGAAACTTATGAATCTAATGTACAAACTCTTCGGCTCAGGAACCTGACTGCTTCAGAAGCCTTCTAATGAGACCACTCCTTTAAAGCTGGATTTACCATATTTCATCAATTAGTGGCGAGAGACTGCGTTATAATGGAGAAGAATGTAAAGGAGCTCTTACTTGCTTTGGGATGTCCTTGGAAATGAAGAGGGAATACATCACAGTGAAATTCTATTGGAGTTTTCCCAGAAGTCATTTGTTTATTTTAAAGCAAGAATCGAAGAGCTTTGAAAATATGGAATGAAGTATTACACTTTTTGCTTTTGCTTAGAAAATTGTTCTAGTATTTTTATTGAAGGTTGGTGCCGAGCCTGGTGTAAAGAAGAGCTGATAACTAACATGTTTTGGCAGGGGCCAAAAAAAAGAGTATGTTCAGTGTTTATTTCTACTTATAGATGACAACTCCAGAACAATTTATAATATTATATTATCTTGTTAAAAGTAAATGTTTCATTCTGAGAACACTGAATGTTATAGTGAATGTTGATTACATAGGTCACTACAAAATATAAAATTTGATAAAAAAAATTTTTTTTTACTACTTAAAATGTATTACTTCTGTTCAGACAACTTTTCATTAAATGTGTTCCTGTGGGCCTTAGCTGGGCAGTATGGAATTTGAAAAAATTTGACCAAAGTATGATCAAATTTGGTGCCAGTAAAATTCTTAGGTTGAATGTTAAAAGATAAAGAACATAGAGATTTTGGATAATAGAAAAAAAAAAGTGAATTTTATTTTTTACTGCTGTAATTAAAACTTGGTAAAAACAAATCTGAAGTAATTGTTTATAAGAAAATGAATGTTTCTAAAGAAATTTCTAAAATCTGTAAAATGCCCCTTTCCACACTAATCACTGTGAATTCTATAAGGAGTGATTTTTAGAAGAAATTAAACGTGTTTTCATAATTAGGATATATTTTTAAAGTTATTTTTTAATAACAGTTTACATTCAATATTATTTTGTATTAGTTTCAGGTGTAAGTGATATACTTTTTTAAAAAAAAGGAATAGATTACTCATTCAGAAGAAAATCTAATGTATAAATAGGGGATTTTAAGGGATTTTCATTCTGGGTGATTATACACACACACACACACACACACACACACACACACACACATATATATATATATATATATATATAATTAATTTCCATTGAAGTAATATGTAGATTCTGAGAAAGTTTTCATGCATTTCATTTTTTTTTTAAAAAAAGACCAGTCTATGAACAGTTTCCAAATATATATAAAAACATTATGATTGAATTTCATTAAGAATAATATTATTTATTTTACCTATTTATAATTAAAATATTTTTTGTTTAACAATTTGTGTTAGTTGAAGTTACAGTTTTAGGTTATGAAACAAGGGTTTTTGTTTTGTTTTGTTTTTTTTATAAGGGTTTGATAACTACTTGAACTCCTACAGTAAGAATGTATTAATATAGGCCAGCGATTTTCAAGCTTTTCCATCTCATTGCACACATAAACTAATTACCAAAGTTCTGCGGCACACCAAAAAATATATATTTTGCTGATCTGACAAAAAATATGTATAATTTTTATTCATTCCCATCTGACAGCTATTGTTGGGTTGACTATTGTCATTTTTTTAAAAATATATTTTATTGATTTTTTACAGAGAGGAAGGGAGAGGGATAGAGAGCTAGAAACGTCACTCTGAGAGAACACCGATCAGCCACCTCCTGCACATCACCTACTGGGGATGTGCCCGCAACCAAAGTACAGGCCCCTGACCAGAATCGAACCTGGAACCTTTCAGGCCGCAGGCCGACGCCCTATCCATTGAGCTAAACTGGTTTCGGCTGGCGGTTGTCATTTTTTTTATTTGACCATCTAAGGAAAAATAGGACAGTGTCCCTGACTAAATAGCCAGGTATTGCATGTTTTAAAAATTGTTGCAGCTTACTGGTTGAAAATCGCTGATATACTATAGTCACTTTGATTAAAAAAATACCTCAGTATCTACTTTTCTTCAGTATTACTTACATCTGTTAGTTTGTTTAGTTGCAGAGATATTTTGTGTGTATCTTCCTAGTGGCAGGTCTATTTTGCCATGTGGATATTTATGATCTGTAACTATATTTATACATGTATATATACATATAAAAGTGGATACTGTAGCTACAAACCATTAAAAATTTATGTCATTCTTTTCTGTGTTTTTCTTTATCATGTAAACTGCTGTGTGTTCATTACATAACCCAAATATTGTATTTTAACTAATTTTCTTTTTAAAAAAGTATATTTTTATTGATTTCAGAGAGGAAGAGTGAGAGAGACAAACATGGATGCTGAGAAAGAATCCTGCATGCTCCCTACTGGGGATTCAGCCTACAACCTGGGCATGTGCCTGATCATGACCTCCCCAACCATGACCTTCTATTCATAGGTGGACGCTTAACCACTGAGCAATACTGGCTGGACTGTATTTTAATTAATTTTCACCAGCATGCACCTTCTGATGGAACCAACCCCTTGGGTCCCATTCTGGGTTAGGAATAGAGAAGACAGGCACACATGGCATGATTTTTGTTGTCCAGAAACTTACACTTCAATTGGAATAGAAAATTAATGCCAGGTCTGGATGCCTGACATTAATGCCCATATAGTAGCCTGCCTACAGAAATTCAGGATTTATTCAGAAGTATGGTGAGCCTGCTAGGTAAGAGGGACTTCTGTGCGGTTTACTTCTAAGTGGCATTGGATTTTTCAGTCCCCGCCCCCAGCAGTAAGTATTGCTGCATTAGAAGCCAGTCATGTGCCCAAGTAGGTGTAGCGGAGTGGCCTTCCTGTTTGAGAATTGAAAGGATATCCCCAGTTTGTAGCTTTGATCTAGGAGCCGCATTTTCTCCCTGCCCCCACCCCGCCCTCAAAAGTCTGCTCAAATCAAGGAAAGTAAACTGTCTCCGTTAGCTGCGGAGGGAGGGAGAGAACTAGCTGCAGGGGGGAAGTGACCAGGCGAGGTGGCAGCTAGAGAATGGGAGGAGGGGCCGCGGAGAAGGCGACACAAACCACCGGTTCCCCTAGGAAGGACTTTGTGATGCGGGAGCAGAGGAGATTGGCCTCAAAAGGTGGGTCAATCTGCATTTGATTTGAAAGCCAGGAGAAGAGGAACTCCTGTCCCTAAGCCTCTGTATGGCCGGAACGGAACCGTCCATACTAATTTGCTAACTCCTTTGTTATAATGCAAGGAGTAACACAGCAAGGCTTGGATGTAATTCATAGGCCTTAGGTATGAGAACTAGGTAATTTGATAACTGTATTTTCAAAAGTAAGATAGTGTGAGCCCTTTTCTTTATATATATATAAAGAAATATAATATATATATATATATTTCAGAGAGGAAAGGAGATGGGGAGAGGGATAGAAACATCCATGATGAGAGAGAATCATTGATTGGCTGCCTCCTGCACGCCCCCTACTGGGGACCGAGCCTGCAACCCAGGCTTGTGCCTTGGACAGGAATCAACCCAGGACCCTTCAGTCTGAAGGGCCGAAGCTCTATCCACTGAAGCAAACCAGTTAGGATGATAACTTTATTTTAATGTCAAATAATTTCCAAGATATCCACATAACTGTAATTGTATCCGTTGACTGACAAAAAGTTTCTAGGAATTAACAAATACATTTATATTTAAAAGGAAATCCCAATAGTCAATATATTTGAAGAAAGTTTTCTTTATCTATCTATCCATCTATCTATGAACGAATAAGTTCTTTGGTCTAAACATACCTGGCAGTGATTTGGGTTTTTTAATAATTCTGCCCCCTCCCGTTCCCAACAGCATAAACTGTCAAACTCCTCAAACCTTTGTCAGAGGGAATGACCCACTAGGAAGATAATTGACACCCTAAAAAGTGAATGTTGACTGGGAGGGATGAGGTACACACAGCACCCACTTTGGACTTTCGAGGCAACATCATCTGTGAGCTGAGTAACCCTGAACTAGGCAGCTTGTCTGAGCCAGGTATTCCTCTGAAGTCGGGATGACCAGACAAGGTCACTTGTTTGCAAGAGAAAATGAGATGTCAAAGGAGAGTGTAGATGGTCCCCCCGCCACACCCCAGTCCCGTAATGCTCCTGACCTCATTTCAGACAGCATAAGAGAGAACTGGAGTGTAAAAATAAATAAATAAATAAATAAATAAATAAATAAATAAATAAATAAATAAATAAAATAGGGAGTGCATGCCCCCCCCGCCCCCCCCCCCCCCCCCCCACACACACACACACACACATCTATTTTCTAAGTTATTCTTCCAAACATAAGTCCTGGAGCAGATTGGGTGGGAACTTGTTGGACACGTGTTTTCTTAGAAATGAGAATTGCACATGCTCACCAGCTTCCCTTATGCCAGGCCACTCTCTCAGGGCTGCTGCTTCTATATATGAAGCTGAAAATAGAACTCGGTCACCTGACAGAACACACCCGATTGTGTAATCGCTTGAGTGTCTTCATGTCATAATTCAAGAACAAACACTTTGTCAATACAATACAGGCACTAATGTGGCTTCCCTCTTAATGGATTTTCAGAAATCAGTTTAGCAGCTTCAGAGTGAAACAGTCACACCACCTACCGTTTTCTTCCAAAGTGGCAACTTTTTAAAACACCAGAAAAATAAGAGAATTGGTAAAAGTTATAGGTAGAGATTTAGAATTCCTTTATTTAGTAAGTCTGGGTATCAGACCACTCCCCTACTAATCTGAAACTGCACAGGGCATGGAGCCTGGGCTTCGGTTTGGGTTGAAAGTAGAATGTGGTCAATATTTTCTGTGTTTTAGAAAAAGGCATCTCTTCTTTTTGTTCTACTTCCTCACTAGGATCTCTAGTGGAGCTTATGAGATTTGTCTATTGCCACTTTCACAACTTTTTTCAAAACTGCAAAGTTCCTTTCCCCACAGTAGTCATTGGCTTTTGACTTTCAAACCAGCTAGTTACTTTTCCACTTGCTCGTGGAGGACTCTGGGTAAGTTACTTGATCTCTAGTTTCTTATAAAGTGATGTCAAATATACTTATTTCAAACCATTCTCAAAGGAGGTGGGACTGCGCATGGTGTCTGGTGCATAGTCGTGCTCAGCAAATTCAGCTAACTTTTCCCTTCCAAGATATTGGCTTCCTGGCAAAGCTAGGGGAAGGCCTTGCCCAATTAAGATAATTAGACGAAAATGAAACCCTTTGAAGGAAGGCAGTTGGGCAGTGTTGGAGCTGAAGAGGAAGTAGTAGTTTTTCTCTTGATGAGGCCATCTGTTTTTAATTTGCAACCACTTAATGACTGGTGAAACATTTACTGTACTTTTGACCCATGCATAATAGATTTCATGACTGCTATGGAATTGCTGGAAGCCTCTTGCATATTCACATAAAAAATTTGGGACTTGATTTATAGAATACCACCTCAAGAAGTAGGAAGAAGATCCTGCCTAGTTATTTTGGACTTGGCTAGGTTTGGGTAAGGTGAGGAAGGGTGGGGCTGGGGGCTCTCTCATGAGATGAAACTGAAAATCTGTTAATTTGGAGAGCCAAGTTCAAATCCTGGCTGGTGTGTGTGTGTGTGTGTGTGTGTGTGTGTGTGTGTGTGTGTGTGTTGGCTTTAGGGAACTTAGTTGCATAGGGCCACTTTAAGTCTGTATTCATGGGGACCAGAGTTCTGTAAGATAAATACAAATTGTTGATACATCCTATATGCCAGGCATTTTAGAAACACAATTTTATCATTTCATCCAGTGCTCACAATGAAACCAGACAACCAATGGGTCTGGGCTGCCTGTCACTACTTGAGCCAATTGTGCAGAGACAGGGTTGAATCATACATGAACGTTTATTCTAGCAGTATGGGAGAGCAGCAGGTCATCCATGAAAATCTGCTTTCTACCCCCTTCCCCAAGGCAGTTGTTTATATGGGACACAAGGACAAAGATTACATGGGGAAGTGGGCAAAAGGAATAAGAATAGGTATCATGGCCTGGTGGAAGGAAAGAACAACAACACATTTCATTGTAATAATTCCCTATTGAAAAAAAATTCCCCCATCACCCTCATTTAAAAAAAATTAATTAATTTTTTTTTACAGAGAGGAAGGGAGAAGGATAGATAGCTAGAAACATTGATGAGAGAGATACATCGACCAGCAACCAATGTACATGCCCTTGACTGGAATCGAACCTGGGACCTTTCAGTCCACAGACCGACGCTCCATCCACTGAGCCAAACTGGTTTTGGCCACCCTCATTTTTATTAAAGAGCCAAATTAAGACCAATTTACTTACTGTATTAAGTCTAGTAGCAACAACACGTCTGTTTGGAAAACAAGACTATCTTTCTCACTTTGTGGTAGAGGAAATCGCCTCAGAGGATCAACGTTAGTTGGCAAATGAATGGAAAACACAGGATTTGAACTTGGGTCTTTCTGACTTTAAGGCTGTCTTCTCCAGACTGCCGCACGTAGGATTGGGGAGGGAACCCATCCCAGAGTGTCCTAAAGTACCGCCAAGTTTTACACCCCTGGCTTTTCAGAAAGTGGAAGGTTGATTATTAAACCAGCCGATAAGTGAAAAACACTGATAAGTGCAGATGCAGTTCTAATTCCTCTCGGACAGCTCTGCCGCCCCTTCCCAGCCTCCAGCGATGGATGTGCAGCCTAAGGAAACGAACTCACGTAATTCCAACTGTGAGCCCAGCGGGAAGGTGACGGTCTCATTTCCAGAGGGGATTTTGTGAGGGATGAGTCCAGAATTAATTCTGAAACACACACTCCCCACCAGCTCCCCTTTTCTAGCCAATGCCAGCACAGCACCCATGGTACTTTGAAGGACCTGAGGGAGCTATTTGTCTTGGGAAAGAAAAAGACCATCGGAGACAGTCAAAACAGCAATTTGAGTGTTTTGTGACCCTTCCAGATTCGCCTCATTTCAGCAAAGCCAAGCAGAGATTAGGAAGGAAGAAATTGTTGCCACTACCACTTTTTAAATAAAACCAAACAATAGAAACATTTCAATTAACCAGTCTGCATTCCTGATGATTCATTTGCACAGGAGTTGGAGGGGGGGAGGGGAGAACAGAAGGTGGTTGTGTGGATTATGAAATTCCTCCATCTTCAGGAAACATACACAATTATCAGCTCATCAGAAAGCAGAGCTTTAGCTCATTGTGAAGGAGGAGGAGGAGGAGGAGGAGGGGGAGGGGGAGGGGGAGGGGGAGGGGGAGGGGGAGGGGGAGGGGGAGGGGGAGGAAGAGGGAAGACAGTACAGCCCAGCACTTGCAAAAAAACATGAGAAAAAGGCTGTTTCCTTCTTTGACATTTTTACTGGTGTGGTATCAAAAAGAACAGGTTTTTGAGAGCAAGCAAATAAAGACTAAAACTCTCAGTTGACTTTTAACATGTAGTCATAGGAGGATGCAGTATAAGGCAGTTTGACTAATGCTAGAGATGATTGCTTGGGGCTCTGGGTAAACATCAGCGAGGATGATTAATTTGGACTTTCCTTCCAGAGTTGAACATAAAGCAGGAAAAGGGGTGGTAATAGGGCCTGGCTGTGGCTTTCTTATAAACCACATGTCTTCAGGCAAAAGCTGGGTAAATGAAAAAGTGTGTATTTCAACGTTTCCAAACGCAGCTACACTTTTCAACCTAATTTATCTAATCTTGTGGTTACACTGGAGTTCTCTTTATGATTAATATTATAGGCCTGGTGCATAGATTCCTGCACCCAGGTGGGGTCCCTCTGCCTGGCTTATGGGGATCAGGCTGAAACCAACTCTCTGACATCTCCCATGAGGTCCCAGATTGAGAGAGGGAGCAGGCCAGGCCAAGGGACCCCACAGGTGCATGATTAGGGCCAGGGAGGCACCACAGGAGGGCTCCAGGGTGTGTCCAGCCTGTCTTACCCAGTCCTGATCAGCTGGTCCCCAGCAGCAAGCTAACCTACTGGTAAAAGCATCTGCCCCCTGGTGGTCAGTTAGTGTCATAGCTACTGGTCAAACAATCAGACATTTGGCCTGGTGCATGAAATTCATGCACTGGGGTGTGTGTGGGGGTGTCCCTCAGCCCAGCCTGCTACACCATCTCCAATCTGAGACCCCTTGGGGGATGTCTGACTAAACTGGCAGTCAGACATCCCTCTCACAATCTAGGACTGCTGGCTCCGAACCACTCTCCTGTCTGTCTGCCTGATTGTCCCTAACCTGCTTCTGCCTGCCAGCCTAATCATCCTCTAACTGCTTCTCTGTTGGCCTGATTGACACCTAACTGTTCCCCTGCCAGCCCAATTGCCCCCAACTGCCCTCCCCTGCTGGCCATCTTGTGACAACGTGGGGGTGGCCATCTTTGTGAGGGTGTGAGGGTCAATTTGCATATTACCTCTTTATTATATAGGATATTAGTGGCCTGATGCATGAAATTTGAGCACTCAGTTGGGAGTGGGGTCCCCCAGTCTGGCCTGTGCCCTGTCATAGTACGGGGGTCCTGCAATCCATCCCCCAAAGAGGTAGACCCTGCCTACCCAACTGGGGCTCCTTGATGGATTGGCCCTTGATGGTAGTCCAGAGCTGGGGGAGACGTGTGGACACTGGGCCATGGTGGAGGCCTGCAGACCTCCTGAGCACCTCTCTGATGTGGCCCTGCCCCATTCCGTGATGCTGCAAGTCTCTGCCCACCTGAGCCTGCTGTGCACACAGCCTGCTGATGACTTCCCGACCAATTTTACGCTATAACATATTACCCTATTATTAGTATAGATGAATTGCTGGTGGGACCTAGATACTGGTCCCTTTCTTCAGGGCAGTATTTTATTGTTTCATCCCTAAAGACTAAGGAATGTTTCCTAGTCCAGCTTTGCTTGGGACTGTTCTGATTTTAAAATTGAAAGTCTCACGTCCTTGGCGAATCATAACTGTCACCTGCTATAGCTGTAATGTGCTGACATGTGTACCTTTAGCAGATTTAACTCTGAGGATCTCTATCTACATAAATGACATTTTCCCACATTTGGCACATCTGTGAAAAGGGGATAAGCAACGCCCTGTGGAATCACAGGGTTCCTCGGGGGGTGAACAGAGATATGGCTTTCAGCCCAGGGCCTGGCAGTTAGTAAACCCCCAGTAAATGGTTGCTGAAAAACTTATTCTGGGGATTCCAAAGAGTTTACAAAGGCCAAATGTTATGAGGAATTATTAAGTACATTCTGAGTGAAGAGATGAAGGAAACAACCTCTCTGATTTATGGATTTTTACAGGTTAGTTGAGGAGACAGTCGAAACAGCTATAAATGGCCCAGAATTCAGAGTCATAAACCGTGAAGGTGTGCACTGGAGAAAAGAAAAGAGTCAGGGAAGGCCAAGTATTTTTTATTTCAAATAAAGAAAGATGCTTATCAGGGAAGTCATTTAACTCTCAAAATAACAATCTCCAGTGACTCAGAGTTCTGAACAGGAAGGTCTACCAGGTTCTCATGGGGACGCTTCTCCCAAACTTAGTCTTCTTCCAGCATAGTGTGTTTCTCCCCAGCTGTAATCTGTCCTCCATTTCCTTTGGTTAAGAGACAACTGTTTTCTTAAAGGTCAGTATTGGCGTAATTGCCACATCCCCAGGCTTCTTTTTATGTGGTGTCATGCTCACCCTCTGAGCTTCCCCACCTCCTTTAAACTTCTGTAAAGTGATTAGCATACCTCCTTACTTTATTAGCAAGTTCCCCTTTTCTCTTCTTCTTTAAATGTCAATTTCCCAAGGTTCTGCTTTCAACAGGTTCTCTAAGACTAACGACCTCAGGTGCACTCTTTAAGCTAATTGATTTCCATTTTCATTTCATTTTTATCTGACTTCTGCCCTTGGGCACAGGCCTGAATCTGACTCTCTAGATTTCTTCACTTTTTAGGATTTGTTTATACTTTTCATTAACTTTGGGTTCCTTTCCTTCTCATCTTAGCTGCTTAAAGCTCTTTTATCCTTCAAGGTCAACATCAAAAGCCATTTTCTTTGGGAATGTTTTTCAGATTGCCTAGATTAGAAAAGGCATTCTATCTTTCATGCTTCACAAATGTTTAGCACATTGTTTACATCACGATCCAACCCTTATTTCATTCACATTTATATTTATTAACGTTATGTCTGCTTTCCCAACTTGATTACAAGCTTCTACAGAATCACATAGATCAAATTTTTTTTAATCCCCAGTATCACTTAGTAAAATGGCATTCATTCATCTATAAAATAATTTTGATCCTATGTGCCACAAACTACATTTGACACTAGAAATAAAAAGATGAACTAAGCAAGAATACATGTCACAGCCTGAATGTCTCAAAGTTTAGTAGCTGAATTGAGATTTGACTTGGGGTGGCAAACACACAATACAATATACAACTGAATTGTATGTAATATAGAATTGTATACCTGAAACCTATATAATTTTTTGGAATCTATATAATTTCATTAGCCAATAAATTCAATAAAAAAGGAAGTCTAGTGGGGACACCAAGACAAAAACAGATAATTATAATTAATATTTTAAGTATATTGCTAAGTGGTGAGCTCCAAGTGCTGTGGCTGTGGAAGGTTTGAGGCTCACAAAGTGTGTGTGTGTGTGTGTGTGTGTGTGTGTGTGTGTGTGTGTGTGTTTGGCAACAGCTATTGAAGTCTTTATGCAATAGATATTGTTTGAGATGAGTGTATTGATATATAGTATTTCTGTGTAACAAATTGCCCCCAAATGAAGCAGCTTCAAACAGTACACGTTTATTATCTCACTAGAGGCCTGATGCATGAAATTCAAGCACTTGGGGTGTGTATGTGGGGGGTCCCTCAGCCCAGCCTGCATCCTCTCCCAGTGCAGGAGCCCTCGGGGGATGTCTGACTGAGGGTCAGCTGGCAGTTGGACATCCTTAGTGCTGCTGTGGAGGCAGGAGGGGCTCCCATCACCACCACTGCGCTCACCAGCCATGAGCCTGGCTTCTGGCTGAGCCACATTCTCCCTATGGGAGTGCACTGACCACCAGGGGGGCAGCTCCTGCATTGAGCATCTACCCCCTGGTGGTCAGTGTGCATCCTTGCAACTGGTTGTTCCACTGTCTAGTCAATTTGCATATTACCCTTTTATTATATAGGATAGTTTCTGTGGGTCAGGAGTTCAGGCATGCATCTTCTACTTCGGAGTCTTTCATGAGGGTGCAATCAAGGTGTTGACTATGGCTCTGGTCTCATTCTGAAGGCTCACATGGGGAAGGATGTGAGCTCTCCCATGTGTTTATTGGAAGGACTCAGTTCTTTGGCAGTTATTGGGCTGAGAGCCTCAGTTCCTAACTGGATTTTGTCTGGAGGCCACAAGGGCTTCTCCAGGTTGTTTTATTGGAGCAAATACTCAAGAAGAATGAGAGAGGGAGAACAGGATTGAAGTCACAGTCTTGAATAACCCAATCATGGAAGCGACTTTTTCTTTATTCTATTTGTTAGAAACAAGTCACTAGGTCCAACCCACATTCAAGGGGAGAGGAGCACATAGGACAGGAATGGGGATTATTGAAATCCATGTGAAAAGGCTGCCCACCACCACATTAAGTTTTTTTTTTTTTTTTTAAATATATTTTTTTACTGATTTCAGAGAGGAAGGGAGACAGAAACATCAATGATGAGAGAGAATCATTGATTGGCTGCCTTCTGCATGCCCCCTACTGGGGGGAATGGATCAAGCCTGTTACCAGGACATGTGCCCTTGGCCGAAATAGAAATACTCTATCCACTCAGCCAAACCGACTAGGCCACAATGAGTCTTTAAGAACGAGAAGTTAATTAGTTCATTTTTCTCAAACGAACCGGCATGAACAAATGTGTAATGAGAAAGACAACATGGCATACGAGACACTTTGGTGCTGCTGGCTCTTAAAGTTTAAGAGATAAGTTGGGCCTGGTTTGTCAAGTAGGGACTTGGACTTTATCTTGTAGAATAATTGTGTTGATGTAAGTAGCACAATCAGTTACTGAGATAACTCATTCTGGGCCAATATAAAGGATGGGTTTTAGGGAAATAAGTCTAAAATCTGGGGATGCACAGAGGATATTGCTGTAGAAAGATGATGGAGGCCTCAATGTTGGCAGTGGTTTAGGTAGGAGAAGAGGAGACATAACTGAGTTCTAAAGAACAGGTAAAGTTGATTGACTTTGTGGGACATGCAGGTGGAAACATCTACATTCAAGCAGAATCTTCCTAAAAGGCAGAGCAGAGGATGGCCTCAGAGGTTCCATTGAGGGAATCTCTTTTTTTTTTTTTTTTTTTTTTTTTAAATATATTTTATTGATTTTTCACAGAGAGGAAGAGAGAGGGATAGAGAGTTAGAAACATCGATGAGAGAGAATCATCGATCAGCTGCCTCCTGCACACCCCCCACTGGGGATGCGCCCGCAACCAAGGTACATGCCCTTGACCGGAATCGAACCCGGGACCCTTCAGTCCGCAGGCCGACGCTCTATCCACTGAGCCAAACCGGTCCCGGCTGAGGGAATCTCTTCACCAGGCCAGGCAGGAAGGCTGGCACACAGACCCTCAGCGGGCTCTCCCGTGTGGCTTCTGCATCCCAGCTAAATCCCTTGGATAATGAGGAGCTGTATTAGTTTCCCAAGGCTGCCTTACAATGTACCACAAATTGGGTGGTTTAAAACAACAGAGTAAATCAACTTGTCTTTGGGGTTGGGGCGGGGAGCAGGGGGACAGGGGGACAGGGGAATGGAAGTTAACTGCCTTTATCAATTGCCTTTAAGAACAAAAAGGTCTAGTTTAGGATAATTAGTAAACTTCACCAAGGCCAGTTTCAATATACTGATGAATTTAAGTATTATTGCCTGAGATCTGCTCAATAAAGATACTTGGCAGTCATTGCCTTTCTCACTCCTTGTGATAGGTACCTTGCTAAGTTCCATCAGAAAAGACAAGTGCTGCCACTGAAAGAAGAGGAAGAATGTTGAGCACAGTGGTTGGGCTGAGGCTGCTTCCTCACTTATTGTTTGCCTAAAGGAAAGTCTTCCCTGAAGGAGGTGTCAGTGTCTCCCCTGAAATTGTGTATGAGAAGCTTTTTTTTTTTTCTTTTTTTTTTTTCCTGTGCATAGGGGGTCCATTTTAATTGTCAAGGGAGCCTGGACTCAGTAATATTTACCAGCCATTGCACTGGGTAGTGCAACCCCCCTACAAAGATTTAAAATGCTCTTCCCAACCCCAGAGATTTTGATTCAGTGGGTTCTCCATGGGGCCTGAGCATCGGAATTGTTCAAGCTACGCAGGTGATTACAATGAGCAGCTGGGTTGGGCGACACTACACCAGCTGATCCCTTCCCCTACCCTCCTCTGGTACAATAATCAGATTTAGACCCGCACCCTCTGAATAAGTAATAGGGATACCCATTGAAACCCTCAGTGCCATGAGGGCAGGACTTGCCAAGGCCCAGGAAAATTATGATTTTAGACACTTCTAGTGGACATTTCAAGAACTTCCCTTGGGCTTCTGGTGGTTTCTGCTGTTACACAGGGTTGGGAGAAAGGCTAGTGGTTGGCTCTTGAAGAATCAGAGTAAGAGGGGGACACAGCAGAATTCTTAAGGGGGTGCCGTGAGAAGGGGGTGGCCAAGCAAACCCCCAACGAGATGGGGTGCTAACAAAGGGAAAGGAGGCCGATGGTGGTGATGGTGGCAGGACCTAAAAAGTAAGCCAGTTCGAAGACCTGTTGATCCTGAAAATGGACCACCATTGCTTTTGTAGGGTGACTCAGCAAGCTAATTTTTAGAAAGTATTTCTCCCCCCACCCTCCCCAACCCCCAATAACGGCAATGACTGCCAAGTATCTTTATTGAGCTAGTGAAGGGGAAACAAGCAAACAAAGTTTAGGCCTGGGAAAGATTGCAGCTATTTATATCAGATATGGAAGTACCTTTCATTGTTTAATTAGATACCCACAAAAATAGCCTGACAACTCCAACTTCTTTACTTTTCTCTACAGGGTTTTTTTTTTGTTTTTTTGTTTTTTGTTTTTCTTCTCTCTTTTTTTTTTTTTTCTCCCCCCCCCCCCCCTTTTTTTCTTTTTTATTGTATAAACCAGGGGACTCTCTGCCGGCCACACATAATCCAAGGCTGGAGAGAGACTCAGATAAGAGGCTGATCCACAGCTGATTGCCCACACATTCGAGACACCTGGCCTCCCCCGGTCATTTATCTCTCTGCAGACAGGAAAGCTGGGTGTGGGGTAGATGCATCTGGTCAGATTCTTGGCCGCTTGGGACCTCAAATTGCCCTGCAGGCAGCTGGGATGACTCAGACTGTGTTCTTCAGCCAAGCCAGCGAGGCTTGGCAGGGTGGGGCCCAGTGCAGTTGAGTCCAAGAGACTTCCCCAGTTGCTCTATATTAAGCCACAAGGTCTTGTAACTCCTTTGGTAGGAACTGCAGAGTTGTTAGGGGAGTGAGGAAGGATTAAGCACTGTCTCTAGGTCCCTGTTTTAATAATAACCCTTCCCAATGGCTAGCTGTGGGCCAGCTGCTGCATCAAATGCTCTGTAAGTGTACCATAATTTCATTTAATCCTTTCCAACAACTCTCAGGGTTAAGTGTGATTATCTTCACTGTTTGTTTTTGTTTTGTTTTGTTTTTTAACAAGGGGAGAAATTGAAGGCTAGAAGATTGGGAAAACTGCCCAATTCAGAGACTAAATTCAGAGGTAGAGACAGAGCTTAGATGGGTCTGATTCCCAAGCCTATGTTCTGGGTCTACTGATAGAGTTGCTGCCTGTGACCTCTCCCCATGGGGAATTCATTCAAAGAGCATTGTTTAGAGCCTGTCGTATGCCAGGTGCTTTGCTGGCCACTGTGGAGAAGGAAAATGCCGACATATGTGGCCCTTGCTATCCAGGAGTCACTAGACTTTACAAGAACTACCCAGGTAAACTTGAAAATGTTCTTATTTTTAAAATATTTTTATTGATTTTAGAAAGAGAAAGGGAAAGGGATAGATAGAAACATCAATCAGCTGCCTTTTGCACACCCCCCTACTGGGGATCGAGCCCATAACCCCAGGAATGAGCTTGACAAGGAATCAAAGCATGACTTCATGGTTCATGGGTCATGCTCAACCACTGAACCACACCTGCCAGGCAAAAATGTTTTTTAGTCTTAGTTCTATGCACTTCCAGTGGTGTGATCTGGGCTTATTTATTTAGGCCAGGATTTCTTTTTGTTCAATGATAAAGTGGAGATAATAAGACTATTGTGAATCTAGACAAGAGGAAGGATGGGGGTAGGGTGCTGAAAAGTAACAGGTGCTCAGAAAGTGAAGCATCATTCATCTTTTACCACTTACCTGGCTTTTAGCTGGGCTGGTACTGAAGCAAAGTACTATTCTCAGACAAGACGCAGGTGTCTTGATGCATCCAATATCCATCTCTTTCCATTACACTTCACATTGTCAACTGTACCTTCTGAGAACAAACAGAATATGATCTTTCTCAGTTCTACTCTAGTTGGGTCCCCAGTCATCCCTCACCTGGCTCACTGATATGGCCTCCTACCTGGCTGTCTGCTTTTGCCCTCACTGCTCACGTATCGCCTCAATGTCCTCCACATCTTTGAATATTATTTTAAAAATTGCACCATCATTGACTATAGCCTAACCCTGCCTTATCTTTCTCCAGTATTTGATACAGACTTGTTGCTTGGTTAACAGTCTGATGCCCACTCTGAGAACAGGGCCCTTGGCTCTTCTCTGTACGGCTTTATCTCCAGACCTTGAACTGGCAAGCAATAGGTACTACCAGATCTGACCTCTTTCAGTTCATTCCCAACACAACCTGCCCTTCTTCAATTACATTTTTTCCCTACATTTTTTAATATAAAAAATTCAGAAAGGTAGAGAAAAAAAAAGGGGGGGGGAGGCATTTATCCATAATGGCAGTCCCAGAAATAATAATTGTTAATATATCTTAAACAATTTTAATGTTTAATATAATATTAAATACATTTTCATTACAAACCCTCTTTTTCTCATATATATTCTGAATTTTGACATTTTGCTTAAGGCATTTGAACATCGGAGTGACCAGAATTTGGGATCCATGCTGAGCATCATCAGTAAGTTTAGCGTTATCAGTTAACCCTTAGGCAAATATTTTTGTAATGTTAGACCTAAGAAGCCCATAATACACTGTTGAGGCTCATTATACATATGATGCACTGACAACACATGGCACTTCGTTTTAACATTCATACATTAATTCATTAACAACCAATTATTCAGCACCTACTAAGGGTCATGCATACAGTTTCCTGTCTTAGTTAGAACCTTGGGTTTTCATTGTGCCAATAGAATGGGGCCATTGTGCAGAAGTCTTCGTTATAGGAATGGGGAAGGAAGATGGCTTGGCTCATGGCCAATAGATGGCTTGTATTTTGAAGTGGGGAAAGCCATAAACTCACAGATAGGAGAATCAGGATCTTGTCCTAAGTGTTGCAACTAACTTGCTGTGAGAACTTGGAAAGTTACTCGTTGTTTTGATGCCAGTTCCTTCATTGAGAGTGTGTCAGGGTGGAGTGTCTGTGTGTGCTTGGGTGTTTGGGGGAGGCTAACTCTGTAAGTCTCATTAAAAATTCATGATCTTGGCTAATTTTCTTGTGATTGGACATCTAGTCTATAAGTTGACTGAAGGAATATACCATCTAGTCTATAAGTTGACTGCAGGAATATACCAGGAATACACCTTCTTATCCAAACCACCTTCTTACCCAACCAACTGTTCTCGGCAACATTTACTATCTTCTTCTGCTCAGATTCCCTGGAGTAGGCCAAACACTGGGACTCAGCTCTAGTGCTGCTTTGTGTATGTTTATGCCTGTCTCTAGCTACTTCTGAATCTAAGGGAGAGACTCTGGTCTTTATCAGAGCCTTCCATCTCCAGAGAAGGGTGAGGAAAATTGAGAATTCAATGCAACTGAAACAATAGTCTGAGCTGGATCCAAAGTATTGATTGCCACCTGTGGCTTCCTTTACTCCCAAATTTACAATGTGTTGTAATGATAGGAGCCTTGTAGAATATTCTGGTCTTAAATCTGACCAGTTACTGCCTCTTATATATCCTTTCAATTTTTTTTTAACATGTTTTTAAAATTGATTTTTAGAGAGAGAGGAAGGGAGAGGGATATAGAGATAGAAACGTTGATGAGAGAGAAACATCATCAGATCAGCTGCTTCCTGCATACCACCTACTGGGCGTTGAGCCTAAAACATCAGCAAGTGTCCTGACCTGGAATTGAAGTGGTGACAGCTTGGGTCCTGGGTCACCACTCAACCACTGAGCCACACTGGCTGGTCTATTCTTTCAAGTTTTTAATGCTTTACCCATACCATAAGGTTGATTTTTACTTTGCTCAAACTGCTATGAAACAGAGGAAAATAAGCCATCCTGGACTGGCTGGTGTTTAATTCTATGCCAAATGTAGTATGGCTAAATCTCATTCAATACTGTTGAAATCTAAAGAGAAGACTCCTTCTTCACTGTTGCGGCTCTGACCAGAACACCCCAGATGACATGTGTCTCTGCACTGCCACCATAGAGGGCCACGCTTTATCTTCAAGTGGATGCCAGTGCCTGGTAACCCATAAATCTCATGTGGTCTCTGAGGGGTATTTCATTTCACCAGATAGCCAGCGACTTCTCTGTCGAGTACAGGATCCTATCAGATTTCTTGCCAGCGACTCCCAGAGGAGGACAGATTGCCTTTGGCTGTAAATGTTTCCTTCGGTGACTTGTAGTTTGTTTAATTGTTTTCTCCCCCAACTAAACATAAAGCGAGGGTGACCTTCCAGCTCTTTATTTTGATAGTGTGGCAGGAAGAGGCCTTGCTATAGTAACTGAGGTTTGGTGAATCTCCTGCTGTTGGGCAGACAGAAACCAAGCTCTGTTGCCTCAGGGGAGATTCATCATAGCAGAACCAGAGAAACTAGAACCAAATTCTTAGCTTTTAGTTTCCAAAGATGATGAAGATTTGAGAAATATATGGGGAAATAGAGATAGTTCTCTCGCCACTGAGGATTAGATAAAGTTGCCCAAGACAGAAAGATTTGAAGAGGGGGAGTGGAATATTCAGTGAGGTTGGGACAAGGTTCCAGATCTGCACCTGTCTGTCTCCTGCGTCAGGGAGCTGGGGAACTTCTGTGCGATCAATGGATGCCGAGTCCTGATGATGAGCATCCTTCATCCCTACATGCCGCAGGTGCCCTTCCCTCCAGGGAGACTGCCCACAAGCGACACTCGCCGGTATCCCCAATCTTTGCTTTACATCTTTTTCCTGATTAATGAGGGAGATCTTTTAGCAAATTAGGACATGCAAGCTGCCAGGAAGGTGAATTTTTTTGTTCCTTTTCTTTCTGTTTTTAAAATATATTTTTGTTGATCTGAGAGAAGAAGGGAGAGGGAGAGAGAGGGAGAAACATCAATGATGAGAGAGAATCATTAATCATCTGCCTCCTGCATGTCCCCTACTGGGGATCCAACCCACAACCCAGGCATGTGCCCTTGACTGGAATTGAACCAAGAACCCTTCAGTCCACAGGCTGACACTCTATCCACTGAGCCAAACTGGCTAGGGCCCTTTTGTTCTTCTCTTAAAGTCCCAATGTATGCCTCTGAAGAACACTAATGGGTGTTGGCAGTCCCTCTGCTTTTAGTCATCACACTTCAACAGACCTAGTAGAGACAGTAAAGCTGTCAGCATATGAGGCTTGATTAATTTACCAAACAATTGCAAATTAAGTAATTCAATGTGTTAATTCTGTAATCCTTTCAGGCACATATAAAAACCAGAACTAGTCATAGCATCTAAGAAAATTTAATTCAAATTATTCATACAATTTAGCATCAATGTATTATTCAATATAGAGCCTGAGGTGCATGGTCAATTTAACCAAGTCAATTTGGGAAGATATAGCTCTAGAATAAATTTTCTTCATTTGCACACTTTTCTCCTTACCTAAAGCTAGTATATTAATGCCTGATTTAATTAGACAAGCTCGGTACGGAATGGTTGTATTTTTTTCACTTAAGTATTATTCAGTGTGTGTCAGTGGTCGGTAAACTCATTAGTCAATAGAGCTAAATATCAACAGCACTATGATTGAAATTTCTTTTGAGAGCCAAATTTTTAAAACTTAAACTTCTTCTAATGCCACTTCTTCAAAATAGACTCGCCCAGGCCATGGTATTTTGTGGAAGAGCCACACTCAAGGGGCCAAAGAACCGCATGTGGCTCTCGAGCCACAGTTTGCCGACCACTGGTATAGATATACTGCTATAGATAATCCCAAGATATAAAAGTGAGTTAGTTGCCCAGCCAGTGTGGCTCAGTAGTTGGGCATTGATGTATGCACCAAAAGGTCATTGGTTCATTCTTGGTCAGGGCACAAGCCCCGGTTTCAAGCTTGATATCCAGTAGGAGGTAAGCAGGATATAGCTGATGATGCTTCTCTCTTATTGATGTTTTTATCTCTCCCCTCTCCCTCTCCCTTTCTCCCTCTAAAAATCAATTTAAAAATGTATTTTTAAAAAGTGAGTTAGCAAAATAAAAATTTCATTTATTGGTCATGTGAAGTCTAATATAAATCTTTCTGGCTGAGAGATTCTCTAGGCTTCTCTCTTCTAAGGAGTGATTCGGGGACCTAAGATCTTGTGGCTTTCCCATCTTTTGGCTTCAAAGTCACTCTTATGAGCTGAACTGTGTCCTCTGCTCAATTTATTGTATATGTTGAAACCTTAACCTCAAAATGGGACTGTATCTAGAGATAGGGCCTTTAAAGAGTGATTAAGTTAAATGTGGCTATAAAGGTGAGCTCTAATCCAATCTGAATAGTGTCCATACACAGAGAGGAAATTTGGACACATAAAGAGACACTAGGGATGCACACACCCACAGAGAGAAGAAATCAAGAGGATACAGGGAGAAGCCGAACAAGCCAAGGAGAGGGGCATCAGAGAAACCAAATCTGCTAGACACCTTGATCTTGGACTTCTAACTTCCAGCATTATGAGAAAATACATTTCTGTGGTTGAAGCCATCCAGTCTGCATATTTGTTATGGCAGCCTGAGCAGACTAATAGTCATCTTGTCATCATCCTAAGAACAAGTGAGAGGAGACACACACACACACACACACACACACAAACCCGGGAGCACTCTGTAGACCTGGTCAGCCAGTGGTATAAGTGTTGGATAGCTTTTCAATCTATTGTCCCTGACCCAGAATTTAGTCATAAGTGATGGTATTTTCATAAGTATTTACTTATAATTATTCTTTAAATTGTTTATATGTTTATATGTTTCATTGTTAATTGTTTTGCTTTTTAAAATATATTGTTTATAAAATATATATATATGTATATATATATATATATATATATATATATATATATATATATATAATTTTCATTGTTAATTGTCAACAAAAATCATATTCTAGCTCTTTAAAAGTAGTACCTCTTTAATAGAAGGATTACCTGTCTCCGTTTTCCCAGATGTTAGAAATCCTCTAGGAATCCTCTAGAAATCCTAGATCAGGGAGGGAAAAGTAGTCTTTCTATCTTCTTTTATTTTTTAAAATCCTCTCCTGAGGATATGTTTATTGATTTTAGAGAGAGATGAATGAAAAAGTGAGAGAAGAAAAAGAGAAAAAAGAGAGGTGAGAGAGAAGCATTTATCAGTTGCCTCTCCCACAAATCCTAATTGGGAATCAAATCTACAACCTAGGTATGTACCCTGACCAGGAATTGAACCTGCAACCTTTTGGTGTACAGGATGATGCTCCAACCAACTGAGCCACCCAGCCAAGACTTCTTAACTTCCTATCTTTTTTTAGATAAATTTCTCATGGTTTGAATTTGTGTAGTGTTGTTGTTATTCTTGTTCTATGCTTGTATTTGTAATTAAACAATGACTAAGAAAGCTGTTTTCATAAAAAATAAATAAGACATTATTATTTTCTGTTATTGAAGGACATCAAATCTTTTTTTAGAAGAGACTTAGGTTGCTTTTGTTCTCTATAAGGCTATTCTGAAAATAGCCAGTAGATTTCTTTAACAGAATTACACTTTTTTTGCCCAATAATTTTTCAAAATCAGTGCTTTACCGCATGTATGCACACTTATTTCCTCCATTCTTTTTCTTGCACACACATACACAAAATCAGATGTTCAGAAATGAGTAGGTGACAAAAAGCTTTTCTCATATTTTTGTGTTTGTATTGTGGCCTGCCATATCTGTTGGTGGGTGGAAGGCTTCTGAGAACTGAATTATGGTTTCCATGGATGCCTAAGACCATTGCTCTTACTGAGGCCCATTCAGAAATATACCATACAGGAAGCAGAATTGTGTGATAGTGAAGGACATAGTCTGGTTTTGAACCCATCACTTAATAGCTGTGAGGCATTGGGGAAATCACTTAATCTCTCTGTGATTCAGTTTTCCCACAATAAACTGGAGATAATAATAGAACTGACCTCATAAGGTTGCTGTTTAGATGAAATGAGATATATATGAAAGAAACTTAAAACAGTGTCTGGCATACCATAATTGCTACATAGTGTTTGCTATTATTGCTATTAATACCTACCAAAGTATTCTCATAGTCTTTTATTGACATGAAGCTGCAATGATTCTGCTTTGGTATTGAAGGTATCAATGTGAAGAAAGCTAATATGTTAACATAAAAAAAATGAGGACAATTGCCCAAGAGGCCAACATGAGAAGATGAGCACCTGTCTTGGAGATTCACAGGTCCAGGTAAGCTTCCTAAGGAGAGCCTTAGAATTCCAGTGCTTTAGGCAAGACCCACACCTCAAACCCATTGTCACAATCACAGCCATGCATCTTTTTGCCTAATTCTCCAGACCTGCCCAACAGGAAAGACTGGGCATGGTGTTGCAACTTCATTCTGAGCGAGAGTGTTGTTATTCTAACCAGAGAAAGGGACTGTGCAATTGGGGAGAAATACCAAGCATAATCTCTAAGCAGTTAGAGAAGACAGAACAGCAAGGCCAGGACTGTGTGGGAGTGCCACAGACAAGTATGTGTGGGAGTGCCCATGACTCAAACTCTGGTGCTGGGCCAGAATAACACTTATTTCTGAAAGTAGGTGAGTGAAATTGGGGGCCGGGGTTTATGACGTGACCTTCTCTTCTTTGACTTTTCACAAAAAATCCTTGTAGAGTCTGACAGGACACACCAGAGATGGAAGGTTTAAGGATACACTGGTCTTGTCAACCTTCTAGTTGTCATTTATGATAGGGGAAGGCTATCTCCCTATTTCAGATTCTAATGTCACTTCCTCCGGCGAACCATCTCAGCCTCCCCAACAAAATACTAAACCAGAAGAACTTTCCAAGTGTGATTTAGGAATTGTTATGCACTTGGGGGAAATAACTAAAGACCTTACATGTGGGGTGATGCAGTAGTGGCCTTGAACAGTGGTCCCATCTTTGAGCTCACTATCTTGGAGGTAGCTGAGTGGAGGGTACAGACATGGAGCTGTTAGGCCACTGTGTTGCTGTGTGAACTTAGGCAAATTCATTAAAAATTTTAAAGTCTTGTTCTCATTTGACAAATCTACCGAACTCTTGCATTTGAGGCAAATTTTCTAGTTCCAAAAGAGGAAGTAGGAGCGAATTTTTTTTGTTCCAAGGGAATTGGCCTATGCACAGATAAGCCACCTGCGTGGAGTAAAACATAAAACACAGTTGAAGTTGCCTCCAGTCTTTGCTCATGCAGAAGGGAAGAGAGATGGAGAAAGCAGGTCCAGCGCCCAGGGAGGTAGAAGGGCTATGGTTTTAGCAGGTCACTGGTTCCTGACAACTGGCTTCGGAACCTCCACTCTGACAACAAATGTGTGGGAGTTTTCCCACCCTGAAATTTTCTCCTCCGGCTTCAATTAAATTCTGACACCAGAGTGAGTGTGGATACCACAGGTTAAGGGCTCGGTCCCAACAAGACTGTCCTCACACTTGAACTTCTGATCTCCCTGGCTATAAACGGAGGGTGCCCCTAACCCCCTCCTCAGGGTTGATAATTCCCAGAACTCAGGAAAACATGTTACTTACATGTACCAGGTTATTATAAAGAACACAGCAGGACAATCAAATGGAAGAGATGCATAAAAACATGAGGACAATTGCCCAAGAGGCCAAAATGAGAAGACAAGCTCCTGTCTTAGAGATTCTTAAGTTCAGGCACGTTTCCTAAAGGGTGCCTCAGAATTCCAGTGCTTTAGGCAAAACTCACACCTCAAACCCATTGTCACAATCACAGCCATGCATCTTCTTGCCTAATTCTTCAGACCCGGGCAAGAGGCACGGATCCTTAATGCCCTTTCCAGACACATTCTCCCAGCTTCTCAATGTATTCACACCCAGAAGGTCCAGAACCCTGTTGCCTAGGGATTTTAATTGAGGGTCCACTTTATAGACGTGATTGATTAAGTCATTGGCCATTGGTGACTAAACTCAGTCTCCAGTCCTTCTTCTCTCCCTGATGATGGGGCAGAAAGTTCCATCCCACTGGTGCCTGGGCCTCTTTGAAGACCAACCCCAGCTGGAAGTGATCTAGTCCTCTAGCCCCCAGCCTTCATTAGTACACAAAAGACACTCTTGCCACTCTGAGGATTTCAAGGGTTTTAGAAGCTCTGTCTCAGAAACAGGAATTAAAACATGTATTTATTTTTTCTAGTCAAGAAAGGAACAGCATATCTGCAGGGCAATCTCAGCAGGGACAATGGCAGTGGGGAATGTGCAGGCTGTCTGTCCTGACTCATCCAGGTGGCTGTAGACACGGCATAGATGGGGTCCTTTCTAGGCACCAGTGAGGTCCTGACTCATTGCAGTGGCCAGGCATCCGGGCCCTGGATTCCTACCACGGGAATGAAAGAAGGAAATCCAGTCACACTTCTCTGATATTTGTAACTCAGCAACTGAGATTCAATTCAAACAAATTTATACAGTGTTCTCAAGGTGCATTCACCTACCTGCTTTATGTTTAAGGCCTATGGTTTCAAATTTAAGGGCATGCTGATGACTGAAAAGAAACTCCAGTATAAGGTAGTTTATGTCATGTGTCTTTCTCAGAAACCTACCTTCCATGAGGATGATTCATGTGAAATAACTTACCGGTATCTTCTAAACACAGTATCTACTACCTTAAATGCTGGAAGGTGACGGAGATATACTCAGTCCCTGTCCTTGTCATCCTACAGGTTAGTGAGCAAATAGAAAAATAAGTAGGCAATTTCTAATTGACCAGGGATGTAATGCAGACTTTGTGGATGTCAACAGATTTAATAATATTTCCCTTTAAAATTTAGGATTTTGTATCTCTGATTAAACATGCCTCCCCCACTCAAGACTGTACACACATTAGCTTACAATGTCTTCTAGTAATTTTATGTTTAAATTTTAGACTCATCTTTTGGCTCAAGAAGTGAAGTTGGGACCCAGATTTACTTATCTCCAAAATCATTATCCCAACACCACTTATTAAACAATGCCCTTCCCACCTTTGACATGAAATGCCTGCCTGATTACAAATTACATTCTGGAATGCAGTTTGGTCTGTTTCTAGAATTTATACTACTGTTTATTTCCTTTGCAGTTTCCAGGTTTTTTATTGTTGTGTCTGCATTTTATGTTTTAATATCTGGAAGAACAAGTTTCCAGGAACAAAAAAAAAAGTTTTCAAATGGTGAAAGGGAGGTGGGAACAGAGAGGCGAGAGAAAGGTGGTTTTTAGGGGGAAGATCCCTTAAGAGGTGGGGCAATGGTTTCTTGAGCCTCTGACACTTTCTGTGAGGAGATCAAGTTGGGGAAGGATGGGAGCTCTCAGCCCATCCAGGGGAAATCACCTCCACCTGGTTCCTGATGCTGGGCAGTCTCAGGGAGCCATGTTTTGTTCTGTGATTCCATGTCCATTGCAATCACCCCAAACTGAGTCAGAAATACTTGAGCAAGGAACCCTTTCTTAGTTATTGTAAACCCAGGAGATGATGTGATATGAAGAAGTACATCCAACTCAGCCAGAAACTCTAGTGAATTGATTTGTTCAACTATCATTTTTTCATTCAGATTTTTTTTTTACACAGGAATCACAGACTCACATGATGAACAAAGTAACTTATTATTATTTTTTTTTAATTTCCAAGAGGAAGGGAAAGGGAGAGGGAGAGATAAAAACATCAATGATAACAGAGACTCATTGGTCATCTACCTCCTGCATGCCCCACACTGGAGACAGAGCCTGTAACCTGGGCATGTGCCCTGACCAGGAATCAAGCCATGACCTCTTGGTTCATAGGTCCACGCTCAACCACTGAGCCATGCCGGCTGGGCCAAAGCATTTTTAATGCTGCCTTCTTCCTCCCTAGACCCAGAAGGCGTGAAGGAAAACAGAGTCCCTTTCCAAAATCAAGTCCATGATTGGAATTTCTCACCACTGTGGTTGGGGTGCAGTTGTCACTCCCTGCAGAGAAAGGGGCAGTGGCTGCTTCTTTCCCCAGGCCTTAGGACCTAGAGGATATTGAGCCATGCTTCATCTGATTAGGAGAAGCAGCAAGCCACCAGGCTGTTTCAGCAATGCCAATACCTCCAGGGTGAATGGATGTCCTGTTACTGCGGACTGCCATAGAACAGGTGGCCACTGAGCTCTTCTTGTTATGGGGTGAGCCAACCAACAGGGTGTGGGTCACATACCTATCTTTTACAAACAACCTAGAGCCCATCAAACATCATATGTGCACATGAATTCCAAATGCTGCGCTGTAGTCACATGGCATCAGCCTGGTTTATAGATTTTCTTGACTTTAAGAGAGCAGTCCTGCTATTAAAGGAAGAGAGTCTCTTTAAAAAACAGTAAACACCCTTAACGAACATTTCTCTGAGGACCCTCCTAATTCATTAGATTAGTGGTCTTCAATCTGTGGTCTCCATATATATGGAGGTTATACAAGGGCCTTCTAAGGGGTACACAAACCTGGATAGTGCTAAGGAATAAACTTCCTGATACTCAAGTTTCACATTTATATTTAATAAAATTTATCTGTCTGGGTGTTTGCTTTCATATCCTCTTTTACAACCACCCCCTTACGCATTCATTATGACTCTTCGCATGGCCTCTGGATGTGAACATCCTGCATTTGCAAGTGAAGGACAGTTGGAGATTGTTGAGGTGTTGAGAAAATGAATGATTAATGATGGGGCTGATAGTTTTTCCCCCACATCAGGGAGTTTTTGCTTGCTAGGAAGGCTGTAAGCATGTTGTTAGCTTTTAATTTGACAGTTTTTCAAGTGTTTTGTTTTTAGTGATAGACAACTAATAAAAGAACTTATTTTTAGTGGTATATCTTCAAAATAATTTTGTGTTTTCAGTAAAACTGTGTTGTTCAGATCATTGAGTAACATTTCTGTAACCAAATTCCTTCCATTTCTGCTTATGTGAATACAATTTTTACAATTGTCTAAAAAACAAACAAACAAACAAAAAACCACACACCTGCCCTAGCTGGTTTGGCTCAATGAATCCCTAGTAGGGGGTGTGCCGAAGGCAGCAGATCAATGATTCTCTCTCATTATTTATGTTAATATCTCCCTCTCCCTCTCCCTCTCCCTCTTCCTCTCCCTCTCCCTTTCTCCCTGAAATCAATAAAAATACATAAAATAAGAAAGCTGTTGAGCAAAATATGAAAAAAACACACACCCACTCAAAAATAGGAATAAAATTGATGCTAAATTAGTTTCAGACTATCATCCACAATTACATTAAATAATTGGAGAGGCCCTAACTGGTTTGGGTTAGTGGAAAGAGCATCAACCTGCAGACTAAAAGGTCCCAGGTTCAATTCTGGTCAAGGGCATGTACCTTGGTTGCAGGCACATCCCCAGTAGGAGGTGTGCAGGAGGCAGCTGATCGATTTTTCTCTCTCATCGATGTTTCTCTATACCTCTCTATTCCTCTCTGTAAAAAAAAAAATCAATAAAAATATATTTGAAAAAAAAAATTGGGGAGGAAAAACCTAAACTGTTAAAATAGTACTATTTCTCTCTTCAGAGCTTTATTCCAATACATTTTACTTTATATTTTATATTTTTACTTTATGTTTTACATTCTATGTAATGTCTTGAAATATGTAATATTTAGGTGCCTTTGATCAATTGTTTACAAATACCTTTATTATAAAGCAAGTTCAATCCAGGAAGAAAAAAAAAAGGTTTCAACATAGTTTTATGGTCAAAGTAAATATTTCAATTCCAATTTATGCACCTATTTTTATCATAAAACATAAGAAAGATCAACAAAGGAATTTCAGGCATAAAAATACCACGTTAGGCTATAATTCTGTGGGGCATGGAAAGGCAGAGCGCAGAGTCTCACATGATCCCCTCCACACTGAGTTTGAGAGGCTGGAGGCCACATGATGAATTCTGGGAGTTCTCCCCTAAGACAATAGGTGTGATTAAACCTTACTTAGTTGGTCTTCATCACTTAAAAGAAAACAAAATACATTTTAATTTAATTTCATTTCTTCTTCAGGAGAACAGCAGGCAAGGCTATAGGCTGAGTATGAGAATGAAAAGGATGTATTCATTAGGTCAGCCTCAGAGCGATAGCTGATACCCCACTTCCACCTTAGTGGTTTAACCTAAATTTATTTCTCATTCAGGAAAAATCCATTTGGCACGATGCAGAGGGTGTGTGTGTGTGTGCAGTGGAGGGGATGTTTCCTGTTCTTTCTTAACCCAAATATCACCCATTTTGGGGGCTGAGTCTCAAATGCACCTATTATCTTGGCCATCAGAAGATTAAATGACTTAAATCAGAAGCATTAAAAGATAATTACTAAGTATGTTTTGTTTGTAAAAACATCAAATTCTTTTTCAGTGATATAGATTTGTAAACAGAGAAAAATATGTTAAAACACACAGGTTTTCCCAGATAATTTTGTTTACCATTCCTTTCCCAAATATATACAATGTATTCTATATATATAAAAAAGTAAAGGGTATTATCACACAGCAGATGTTGTTTCAATTTAGCAAAATGTAAAATTAAACTCTGTCTTGGGGTACTTCAGCCTCCTGCAGTTGTGTTGTCCTTGTATAACCTACCCACATGGTTGAAAGTGAATGATTGGCAAATGGAAAAAAGGACAGCTTTCATGTAAGATACCTACCATTATATTATTAGATCATATTATTACTGTCTTGAAACAGAAATAAAGGTTTTAAGTTGCCTAATTAGAAGTACCAGTAGTGATTTAAGCTCTAAAAATTATGAGAAATGTTTTCATATTTTAGCTAAAGCTAGTCAAGCCTTATCAGGTGTCAGGGAGCCTTTCTAGCTGGGACCTGTTCAGCTAGGATTCCTTTCAGGTAGGAAAAACTGATGCAATTATCTTGACTTATGTAGGCAAGAATGCTACCTATTAGGTAATGTCTGTACCGCTTAGGTGTGGGGGGTTGGGGAATCTCAAGAAGAGATTGCTCAAAAAGGCTCTATGTTCACACACTTTGCTCCACTCTTGCTCACTATATGTCAACGTGGCTTTAAAATCAGATGCAAATAATGTTTTTTTTTTTTTCTGTGTTGAGTTCAAGTAATCTCTCATCATTTAGGCCATAAATAGATTCCAATAAGTTGACTATTGAAAGTTTAATGCAAACCCCATTGGGTGTATTGCTTTTCTTCCTTCTCTGTGTGAACTTGGAGTTGAGCTAATCAACATTTCCTGTCCAGACCTGCAGGGCAGCTCTACCCGTGTATGAACTTGAGTGACATGAGGAATCACAGATAGGGATCTGACTCAGAATATTCACTTTAGTTTAAGGAATTAAGCGTGTGTGTGTGTGTGTGTTTAGGGACATATTTAGGCCCCAAAGCATGCAAGGTTAAAGGGTTCATGAAATCAATGCAGAATTTCACAAATTTCCATTTTTTGTGTGAAATAAACACACATTTTTTTCCTTCAAGCCTAAATTCAAAATTCAGGTTATTAAAAATACATATCATATATACAACTATTTCTCCTTCTCACATAAGCTCTGTTGTGCATTCAGCATCTGAATATACTAATCTAGAGTGTCTGAAATTGTCACTCTCCCTACATAAGATCAGTAAGTGCAGACTTCTTCACGTTTGTATTTTAGCCATATGCTATTTTTCTTAGAACAGTGATGACTGTCATCTATTTCTAGAAAGGTAGTGGCTTGTTAACGGAAGCCAGCAAGTGTTGTGAGTTTATCCAAATCAGGATGATAGAGTACCTGGGAAAAAATGAGATCTACTTTGTAGCCACAAAGAAGGGCATAAAATAAGAGTATGTTGCTGAAACCAGTTTGGCTCAATGGATAGAGCGTCGGCTTGGGGACTGAACTTGACCGGGTTCGATTCCGGTCAAGGGCATGTACCTTGATTGCGGGCATATCCCCAGTAGGGGGTGTGCAAGAGGCAGCTGATCGATGATTCTCTCTCATCGATGTTTCTAACTCTCTATCTCTCTCCCTTCCTCTCTGTACAAAATCAATAAAATATCTTTTTAAAAAAATAATAAGAGTATGTTTCTGAAGAGAGTCATGTTCCCAAAGCACAGACAGATAAGCTAGATTTCTCCAACAGCCTGAAGCATTTTAATATATATATATATATATATATATATATATATATATATATATATATATATATATTATTGATTTCAGAGAGGAGAGGACAGGGAGAGAGAGTTACATTAATATGCCTGCAACCCAGGCATGTGCTCTGAATGGGAATTGAACCGTGACCCGTTTGGTTCATAGGTCGACACTCAACCACTGAGCCATGCTGGTCGGGTGCATTTTTTTTTTTTAACAAAGAACTATTTTTGGTTAAAAACAAGAAAGAAAAAAAAAGGTTTTATGAGGGTAAAAAAAAAAAAAAAAAAGGACATCTGTAATACTCTCAACAATAAATATTTTAAAAATATTTTTAAAAAATTGAAATAAAGGAGAATAACAGAATAACAGCAATGGTATTGGGACTCAAAATGCAATGTTTAGAAACTGTGGACTCCCAGGGGGCAGTTGATTTCTAAACAATATTTTTACAATTGGTAAATTCTGGCTTGAATAATGTCCCCTGGAAATTCATGTCCGTCTGAAACTTCAGAATGTGACCATATTTGGATATAAGGTCTTTGCAGGTATAATTAGTTAGGTGAAGATTGGGTTATATTGAATTAGTTTGAGCCATAAATCTAATGATTAGTGTCCTTATAAATAGTCCTTATGAAGATACAGAGAGAGAGAGAGACATAGAAAGTAAAATTTAATTTTACTTTCAGCCAACAATTACAGATGCTATGTTTTATTATTCTATGAGTGCACTGCAAGCTATTCTGTTGCTTATTTACCAAACTTTATAAAGTTTATGAACCTTTTAATAAGATTTTTTTAAATGAGGTTTGGACAATATTTTAATATGTTGATAGCTATGATCAAAGCATAGAGATTACTTAGACCAGGGGTGGGGAATGTCCAGCCAGGGGGCCATATAAGGCCCTCAAAATCATTTGGTCTGTCCCTCAAAGGCATTAGGGGTGATTTAATTAAATGTTTGACCAAATAGAGAAGGCTAATTTTTAAGTTGATAATTTTGTATGGCCCATGATGATGTTATAAATATCCAAGTGATCCTTGGCAGAAAAACAGTTCTCCACCCTTGTCTTAGACTAACAGGGATGAGCCATTAAAATAGAAATGTAAACAGAAATTTAATTCATCATTTTGCTAATGGTTTTTCCCTGGTACATTTTTCAGCCTCCATTGCCTCTTTTGTGCTGAAGAGTCATGTGCTGAACAGAAACTGTGCTGTTTTATGAATTTTCTCCTGAGCATTAATAAGAAGGAAGTTATTATGGCCTCCTTTACAGTGGGCTAATGGAATGAGGGACTTGCTAAACATCCCATTTTTCCTATCAGTGTGTAGATCTGCTAGCTAGATTAGTTCCACCTCTTTTTCCAACTTCCAGCCCTAAGCTCAGCCTCTGGCACTATCAATTTCATTTTATATCAGGCGTGGTCCCATGTTCTTAAAGATGTTCTCTGAAGTAACTAACCAACATTATCTTTGAAATGAGTCCCTTTGATGTCAACATAGGAAAATAAGGCAGAATGTCAAGCTCATATGTGTTTTCTGCACTGATTTACAGTCAAGATAGCAACTAAAGACCAGTGACCAATTCTGGCCATTAACATACATAATCATAAAAGCACAGATGTTTGTTGTTTGGTGAGACTTCCCCAGAAGCACAGTGAAGTTTACCCTAACATCTGATTTATTGTTTTCATTTTTCTTTTCAGTGGTCTTACCTTGTTGTAAGCATGGCATTGGTGCTTTCTTATCCCGATGATCACAAGGGTTGAGAAAGCTTTTGAAAGGTTACCTAAGCTAAGCTGCATGGTTAGATCATTGGAAACTTGCTCTGCCTAGAAAGTGAGTGTCTATGGTTGACATGATCATGGAAATACAGGTAGTTTTCATGGTAAATGATGTCATAAATTTGAAAACTTACCAGGCAGGAAACACAGAAAATGTCTTAGATTTACATAGTCAGGGTGTTGGAATTTGAGGTACTTGGGATTTTGTGTGTATGCTTCCTTTAATGGCAGCTCCATCTGGTAGCTGTTAAATATCATTAACCTAGAGAAAATAAGAAGAGAGAGAGAGCTGAGGTCTGGGAGCTACTGCTATGAGATGGTGTGTTTAAACATGAGGGAACTTACTAGTGATAGTCTTGAGATGCAGATGATATCATAGATCACCAGTTCTATACACTGAGTGGCTAGATTATTAAGACCACCTGACATTTGTAGGCAAATTAGCCGTACACTGCATTGTATGGGATATGAAAGCCAAAGGCTTGTTTGAACACCTTTGCTGTCTGCAGTTACCAAGATACAATGTCTCCAATTGGCACAGGAACACAAGGATTGGATAGTCCAGCATTGGAATAAAGTCATGTGGCCTAATGAATCATGTTTCCAGTTGCATCATGCAGATGGCAGAGTGAGTATTTCACGGAAACAGCATGAAAGCATGCACCCCCACATACATGGGTACAACTCTTCAAGCTGGTGGGGGCAGTGTTATGATTTGGGGCATGTTTTCCTGGCATAATTTGGGCCCTTTAATTTGTGTAGAACACTATCTGAATAGCACAACATACTTAAGTATCATTGCTGATCAAGTTCATCCTATCATGTTAATGGCGTATCCTAATGGAGATGGCTTCTTCCAACAAGACAACGCACCATGCCATGGTGCTCGTATTGTGCAGGAGTGGTTTAAAAAACATGAGGGGGACTTTACCTTGCTAAGGTGGCCCCCACAATCACCAGATCTCAATCCAATTGAGCATTTGTTGGACGAAGTTAAAAGAGCCATCAAGCAGCTGGTTCCACAACCATCAAATCTCACAGAACTGGGCAGTGCTATTTATCAGGCATTGTGTCAGATTCCTCGCATCGAAGAAGCCCACAGTATTGAAGGCAAAAGGTGGTCATAGTACTGATGGGGTGATCATAATAATCTGGCCACTCAGTGTAGATTCTATGAAAGAGAATAGAGGTGAGTAGTCTAAATAAAGGTATATATAAAAAGTAAAACAGATAACAGGGATTGCAGATTTCTGGGTTATAAAACACCACATGCCGGGACCGGTTTGGCTCAATGGATAGAGTGTCGGCTTGGGGACTGAAGGGTCCCGGGTTCGATTCCGGTCAAGGGCATGTACCTTGGTTGCGGGTATATCCCCAGTAGGGGGTGTGCAAGAGGCAGCTGATCGATGACTCTCTCTCATCGATGTTTCTAACTCTCTATCTCTCTCCCTTCCTCTCTATATAAAATCAATAAAAAATATATTTAAAAAAAAATAAAATAAAAAAAATAAAAAAAATAAAACACCACACAACATGTCATTGGACTGGCCATCATATTTTTTCTATAAAGTATCAAGATCCATCTGTTGGGGACTTTTTCTTTCTTAATGGCTGTAGAAAAACACATAATTATTTTCTTAGAATGGGAAAAGTGCAGGCATTTGTATTTTTAAGATGGTTCTTAGAATTTTTATCTCTCTTTATGCCAGATAGACTTTACTTTGCAGCTCTGATTTTTTTTTTTAAAGGTCATGTAAAGTGTTACAAGTAGAACCCAGCAATGCACATTTTTACCCTAACTGCACACGAACAAGAGTTCCCATTGCTTGCTAATGTTTAACTTTTGCCATGCAACTCATCTGAGTAAAAACAATACTTAACCACAGTATTTTTTTTTTTTTTTTTTTTTTTACTGTCGTTTCAGGATCTCACTGTACCACGTCACTGTGGCACAAAATTAAGAAGGGAATTGAAACAAGGGGAATTTTTACTGTTAAATAATACTCTCTTTATCTGCTTAATTTCCATGCTTTCTCATTATGCTAACTCTCCACACAATTTGTACATTGAGAATGGCAAGAATCTAATTTTTCCCAACTGTCATGGCTCAGTGGTTGAGTGTTGACCTATGAACCAGGAGGTTCCTGGTCTGAGCAACTGCCTGGTTGCAGGCTCTATCCCCAGTGTGGGGTGTGCAGGAGGCAGCCAATCAATGATTCTCTCTCATTGATGTTTCTATCTTTTCCCCCCTCTCCCTTCCTCTCTGAAATAAATAATAACAAAATATATCAGAAAAAAGAGAATTTGATATTTCATTTTGCTTATTTTTAAAAATATATATTTTTATTGATTTCAGAGAGGAAGGAGAGGGAGAGAGAGATAGAAACATGAATGATGGGAGAGAGTCATTGATCAGCTGCCTTCTACATGCCCCACAACTGGAATTGAGCATGTAACCTGGGCATGTGCCCTGACAGGGAATTAAACCACAATATTGGTTCCCAGTATTCACCGGTGACTGTGGATAAGAAGTGAAATAATTAGCATAGTGTTGGTATGTAGAGTTGTGCATTATTTGAAAATTGGTGGAGTAACTTTCCCCTTCTCATAACTTATCTACAATATATCTGAATTCAGATCATCCCAACTTCAGTTTAAATACTCTGGTGCTAACACTTGAGTCACACTTGGGTCACAATTGAAATATATGCAGAAAGGCAAGTTTATAGCACATTAATTTATCATTAAATAAAGCTTCCTCAAAACCCATAATTTTATTTATTATTATTATTATTTTTTTTTTTTTAAAAATATATTTTATTTATTTTTACAGAGAGGAAGGGAGAGGGACAGAGGGTTAGAAACATTGATGAAAGAGAAACATCAACCAGCTGCCTCCTGCACACCTCCTACGGGGGATGTGTCCTCAACCAAGGTACATGCCCTTGACTAGAATCGAACCCAGGACCTTTCAGTTCATAGACTGATGCTCTATCCACTGAGCCAAACCAGTTTCGGCATTTTGGGCAGATATTTTTAAAAATGATGTTATTCCCCCCAAACTATCAGTGTTCACTTGCTCCTTAACTCTTGTGAAAGAGTTCACTGAGGCTCATGCATTTGAACCCTAAGTATAGCACTTGTATCTTCAAGTAAAATAAAGTCCTGATTAGTTATATTTAGAACTAATGACTGGCAATTCTCAGATTGAATCACTCAGACTTATAAAGAATTGGTGTACTCATAGGAACATAAGGTCTTAGATATGTTACAAAACAGCTTTCTAAATGAATTTGCTTTTTCAAATGGAAATCATTACAGTGCATTGAACCATATGTGGAAAGAAATCAGATAACCAAAAGTTTTGTTGGTTTCCCTAGGATGTTAGTGTTAAATACTCTTTTTACAAAGAGTATTTAAAACTTAATATGCTTGCTTTTTCTTCATTGAGACTGAAGTCTTAACCTGGCAGTAGAGTTCAGTGTCTAACACACATAAGGTTTTTAGGAGAGACATTAAAAACAGCTGGAGCAGCCCAAACCGGCTTGGCTCAGTGGATAGAGTGTCAGCCTGTGAACTGAAAGGTCCTGGGTTCAATTCCGGTCAAGGGCATGTACCTTGGTTGTGGGCACATCCCCGGTCGGGGGTGTGCAGGAGGCAGCTGGTCGATGTTTATCTCCCTCGATGTTTCTAACTCTATATCCATCTCCCTTCCTCTCTGTAAAAAATCAATAAAATATATTTAAAGCAAAACAAAACAAAAAAAACAGCTGGAGCAAAGAGTCTCCATACCTCAAGACCATAATCCTATATTATAAAAGCCTAGGTGGTGTTACACCCTGGCATTATGTCCTCACATGACACCTTTGCGCCATGTTGCCACAAGATGGACACCACAAGATGGCCGCATGCACAGTGGAGGTAGGGCCCGGTGGCCGCTCTTGCTGTGAGGCCATCCCGGCGGAGGAGGTGGGTTGTGGCAGGAGAGGGCAATTGTAGGCATTCAGGCCAGCAGGGGAGTGGTTAGAGGTCGACCAGGCTGGCAGGCAGAAGCGGGTAGGGGCAATGAGATAGCAGGCAGGTGAGTGGTTAGGAGCCAGCAGTTCTGGATTGTGTGAGGGATGTCCAACTGCCATTTTATTGGGCTTAAACTGGCAGTCAGACATGCCCGGAGGAGGGGTCCCAGATTGGAGAGGGTGCAGGCTGGTTTGAGACACCCCCCCGCCCCATGCATAAATTTCGTGCACTGGGCCTCTAGTAAATTATAAAATACAAGGGCAAATCCAGCTGCAGGTTCTACATTAGATGGAGATCCCAAGGGAAGAGCAATCTGTCTCTCCTACTGAACCCCACAGACTGTATTTTGCTCTTTAGGCAAAGGTGGGGAAAAGGGGAGTCTAGAATTATTTGAGATACAATCTGTAGAATATTTTTAATATTCATTAAAAATAAACTTAGGTGAGCTGAAACTGGTTTGGCTCAGTGGTAGAGCGTAGGTCTGCGGACTGAAAGGTCTCGGGTTCGATTCCAGTCAAGGGCATATACATTGGTTGCTGGCACATCCCCAGTAGGGGGTGTGCAAGAGGCAGCTGGTCAATCTTTCTTTCTCATCGATGTTTCTAGCTCTCTATCTCTCTCCCTTCCTCCCTGAAAAAATCAATAAAATATATTTTAAAATAAACAAACAAACAAACAAACAAACTTAGGTGAAATCTCAGGATCATATGTGGTGCCAAGGTAACACATGGCTATTTGAGCATCTAAGGTAACTACAACATCTGCTTCTAAAACCCCTACCAAGCTAAGAGGTTGGTAAATTGACCCAGGACCAGACTTACTTTTTTAAAACAATGTATTTTTATTGATTTCAGAGGGTAAGAGAGAGGGAGAGAGAGAAATAGAAACATCAATGATGACAAAGAATCATTGATCTGCTGCCTCCTGTACGCCCCACACTGGGGATCCAGCCCACAAACTGGGCATATGTGCTAACCAGGGATTGAACCATGACCTCCTGGTTTACAGGCTACACTCAACCACTGAGCCATGCAGCTGGGCCAGACCTATGTTTTTAGTCAGAAGCTCTGTTCTCTTCCTGTGACCTTAAAATAGGAGTGAATCAAAACCTAACATTTTCTAAGCTTAAATGTTCTGCATTATTTTTTTCATCAAACTGTTTTCAGAATAGTCATTTCTAAATTATTCCCTGATTAGAGAGACATAGTAAATCATAAAGGCCTCTGCATTTCTTCTTTAGAGAAGAGTCAAGCAGTCAGATTTAATCCCAAGTAGTGCAACCTGGGCTATTAATGATCCTTTTGAATCATGATTCTCTGAGGCAATGGCTGTGAACATCAGAATTTATATCTATTTTCTCTGACATCAGGGTCTACATAGTCTTGCACTGTAGGAAGCTGCTCATGTTTCTTCAGTTTTCATAATGGTTTCCAAGCTTTCATTTTTATTCTTAGGGCATCAGTTCTTCTTCTGAAAGTGAAAAGATAGTTCCTATTTAGCAGAAGACTGGGCCCATCTTTCCCTTAATCATTTGCGCTAAGAACAAGGAAGTTGATGATGAATACAAATCATTCTGTGGTGTCAGCGATGACAGACTTCAACTTTTGACCACGTCAGTTGTGAATGTGCATGGATTGAGCTGACGCAGAAACTGCAGAGGGACACTGAAGCCACTATCAGGCATATGTGGGCCATTGGTGTGGCAAGTTTAATATTTTCGTATTTAGATGTAGAAACTGAGCTCCTGAGGAGCAAAATCTCTCATTGATGCTTTACACTGAGGACAAGTCTGGAGAAATGATGAGAATCCTTGAGTTTTAACAAGCTGTTCTGATGCCTGGGTCTGGTTTTCCCCTAAATTAAGTCATGAGACATCATTTTGTCTACATGAGAAATCCTATGCTTTAACTCTAAAGCTTAGCCCCAGCCCTCCGGTGCACCCAAGGCTGATCCTACATCAAATTACCATGTGTCAAAAACAAAGAAAGCCTCTTTAAAATTCTTCCCAATATTAAGTTTATTGGCTTCAAGGAGCAATGGAATCACTAGCTCCTGAGCTGAAACATGTAGTGTTTAAAAAGTAAAATTTAATTCTTAGCTCATATTCAAGCTAAAAAAGGCTCTTTAAAAAATATTTTTATTTTACTGATTTTTTACAGAGAGGAAGAGAGAGGGATAGAGTTAGAAACATTGATGAGAGAGAAACATTCATCAGCTGCCTCTTGCACACCCCCTACTGGGGATGTGCCCGCAACCAAGGTGCATGCTCTTGACTGGAATCAAACCTGGGACCCTTCAGGCTGACACTCTATCCACTGAGCCAAACCGGCCAGGGCCTAAAAAGGCTCTTAATAGTAATTCAGAATATATTACAAAACACTGTCCCAAGTCTCAAACTTTAATCAAGTCAATTATTAGAGCGGAAGGTTTTTAAGTAAAAGTGTATCTATGCAATGTTGCTGAATGAGACCTCCCTGGAGATACATACTTGTTCATCTTTTTTGTCACTGTCAAGGCCAACGTTGCCAACTTCCCAAAAGGTTTTACGGCTGATCATTTCAGAGTGTTTTCAAGCAGGTTAGAGGGGAAAGCAACCTTTAATTATGATCTTTATGCTCTGCTTTGGTGACAGGAAGTATAGAGGCCAAGCAAAGAATAATCACTTATGTACTTTAAGCCCAAATTTTGGTTAGTGTTTCAAGAAACAAAGCATATGTTGTTAATCAGATTAAAGGTGGTTAGTATTAAAATTAGTCATAGGGACCTTACCTTAGCACTTTCTGCTGCCTAAAAAGGTATGTTCAGATTTCAACCCATTGTATTTTGATGGCTCAAATTTTGTCAGTACTAAAATGACTTTCACATTTCTTGAGGGTTGAAAGGTAATCTTCTGCATAAATTCATTGATGTGTAGAGGTCCAGAGACACCAAGACACAGAAAGGGAGTTAGGCCTGTTTCTAAAAGAATGAAGGGTACATATAAATGACAAAGTATTTTGTGGTGACTTCTGGGAGAAGTGGCTTAGGTGTTGAAATATTGGCCCATTTTAGTGGTTTATGGGATAATAGAGATGAATTTCTCCTCTAAATAGTTTATACATAGGAGTTCTTTTTTTATTCAAATATTTTTTCAAATATTGAAATATTTCAAACCTGTACCAAAGGAATATATCTGTTCATTTAATAAATATGTATTAAGAGTCTACTACATGTCAGCTAGGGATCTTCATGCTTAACATACAACATGAAGATGCTTAACAACAACTAGAGAATGATCTAGGCAAGATGCCCAACTTTATGGAGAGTATGTTCTAGCAGGGGAGACAGGCAATAGAATATTACTGCAGAGAGAGAGCCCTGAATGACCAAAGGCAATGGTGACAAACAAGGAATTGGATTAGGAAGTGGTAATGGGCAGGAGGGCAGATGTATGGATTTAGATACTGTGATCCAAGGAGGCCCAGGAAGTTCTGATCCAGTCATTGTTCTGGAAGAATGAAATAAGATCATTGGCAGGAGGTGAGGATGGGGAGGAGGTGGTGATACTTGAGGAAAGAAGCTGAAGGGGTGAAATATTGATCTATTTAGTACAGAAAATGATGTAACACACTTATAAAGAACCACTGAGGTCAAACATAACACTTTACCACATTTTGTTCAGCTTTTATTATAAAACTAGAGGCCTAGTGCATGAAACTCATGCATGGAAGGGGGGTGTCCCTCAGCCCAGCCTGCACACTCTCCAACCTGGGACCCTTGAGGGATGTCTGACTGCCCATTTAGGCTTACATGAGCAGTCGGATATCCCTCTCACAATCCAGGACTGCTGGCTCCCAACTGCTCGCCTGCAGCCTGCCTGATTGCCCCAAACCTTCTGCCTGCTAGCTTGATCATCCCCTAACCACTCCCCTACCAGCCTTATTGATGCCTAACTGCTCCCCTGCTGGCCCAATTGCCCCTAACTGCCCTCCCCTGCCAGCCTGGTTGCCTTCAACTGCCCTCCCCTACAGGCCTGGTTGCCCCTAATTGCTCTCCCCTGCAGGTCTGGTTGCCCCCAACTGCCCTTTCTTGCCAGCCTGGTTACCCCCAACTGCCTTCCCCTGCAGGCCTGGTCCCTCAACAACTTCCCTCCCCTGCAGACCCGGTCACTCCAAACTGCCCTCCCCTGCAGGCCTGGGCCCCTTGCAACTGTACTCTCCTGTAGGCCAGGTTGCCCCAAACTGCTCTCCTCTGCCAGCCTGGTCACCCCTTACATCCCATGCAGGCCTGATAGCCCCCAACTTCCCTCCTTTGCAGGCCTTGTCCCTCCCAATTGCCCTCCCCTGCTGGCCTGATCACCCACAACTGCCCTCCCCTGCTGGCCATCTTGTGGTGGCCATCTTGTGTCCACATGGGGGCGGCTATCTTGTGTGTTGAAGTGATGGTCAATTTGCATATCACTTCTTTATTATATAGGATAGAATTGCAGATCATTTTAGACTTTCCATGCTCACAAAGATTGCCACTCCCTAGATGCTGATGTGAGTGGTACCCAGATATGCTGTTTAATTATTGTTTAAGTTGGATTTGAAACTGTTTCTCTGAGAAATTGAATCTTAGGTCTCCCAAACCTCTACTGCTTTATTGCTTTGGTATATTTTTTCAGTCATGGTGAAATAAAATAATATTCACCACCTTAACCATTTGTAGGTGTACAATTCAGGGACATGATGTCCATGTATAATGTTGTATAACCATCACCCACTATTAATTTCCAAAACCTGTTCATCATCCCCAACATACACTCTGTATCCATCAGACAATACTCCCCTTCCTCCTTCCTTCAACTTGTGCTAACTCTTATTCTACTTTCTGTGTCCATGAATTTGACTCTTCCACATACCTCATCTAAGTGAAATCATAATATTTATCCTTCTGCGGCTAGCTTATTTCATTTAGAATATTATTTCCAAGCTTGAATTTTTCAGTGTTTTCATAATTTTTCACTGTTTTGCCTTCATGTAGCAGCACATACCAAAACTTCATTCCTTTACATGGCTGACTAGTACTTTTAGCAGGCTTTAGTATCACAAAAGCCTGCAGCCATCCTGTGGGTTGAGAAGTGCTAAAGATTAGAAATGCAATGATGACTGTCTGCCTCTGCAGGATCTCCCAAGTCCTTAGCACAAAGCTGTTCTCCATAAATGCTTCTTGAGCTGTTTCCTTATTAGCATCACCTAGAAACTATACTGAACTTATAGTATAAGGCAAGATCTTGTTCCTAGCACTCTATCAAGACCCTGGGAGGCTGCCAGGCTCCCAGCTCTGAGGCTGCGCTTGCTACCAATGGTCTCTGCTGGCTGAGTGTGGGGCAGGTGCAGAGAGAGGGCATCTGGGCATCCCTAGCAGCAGCTGCTTACTGACCAGAAATAGGCTGTCACACGCAGGGGGTGGAGAAGAAACATTTGGATAATGGTTTCCAAAAATTTCCTTCTTGGAAGGAAATAGTCTTTGAAATGAAGTCCCCCAAAGAGAGCACGTGAATTACAGTGATTGTATGCAGCCTTTTAGAGCTTTGCATTTTGCGGCCAATGGAAGGCTTTTGAAGTTTGAAAGACTTAGATTCAGAATACTAAAGTTTAAAGTCACTGGTCATTATATCTCAAAAATTGTTGTGTTTTAGAAAAAATACTGCCTCACTTTTTTTTTAAATTAAATTATTATCTGTGTACATATTTTAACATTGCCTCCCCCCTCTCATACATACCCTCCCTCCCCAGCTAAGCTGCCATAAAAAAGAAGGAATTCTCATTATTTGCAGCATCCTGGATAGAATTAGAGAACATCATGCTGAGTGAAATAAGCCAGTCAATGAAAGAGAAATACCACTTGACCTCACTCATTTATGGATATTAATAAACATTATAAACTGATGAACCAAAAGACAGATATAAAGACAGTAAAGCAACAAGCAGACTTTCAAATTACAGTGGGGAGGGTAGGGAGATCTGGGGGAGATAAGAGATCAACTGAAGGACTTGTATACATGCATATAAGTGCCTCACTTTTTAGCTATCTTTCTTCAGAAGAACTGAAAAAAATGTTCTGAAATTCTTACAATCTTGTTATTAGTAAAGGTTTTTGTTTGTTTGTTTGTTTGTTTGTTTTTAAATCTTCACCTGAGGCTATGTTTATTGATTTTAGAGAGAGAAAGAGGGAGAGGGAGAGAGAGAGAAACATAGACTAGCTACCTCTCATCCACGCCCTGCTGTGGGATCAAACCCGCATTTGGCTTCTCTTACCCCTTTCTCCCCACCTCTTCCACTTCCTCAGGCTGCCCTTTAACAGAAACATATCACCCAAAGGCACTGCCTGCGGTTAGAGGATGGTGTCATCTGATTACCAGTAAAAGCTTCAAGCCAGACAGAGAAAGACAAACACCACATGATCTCACTTACATGTGGAATGTAATGAACAAAACAAACCGAGTAACAAAATAGAACCAGAGGCATGGATACATGGGTCAGACTGACAGCTGTCAGAGAAGGTCTGGTTTAAAGAAAGGGAAGGGATTCGCCAAAGAATATACTAGTAGTATATGCATAGCCCATGGATTCGGGCCACAGTGTGGTGATGGCCAGAGGGAGGGGTGAGGAGTCTGGGGGGGAGTGGATAAAGAAGGGGATATGGGGGACATCTGTAATAGTGTCAACAACAACAGCAAAAGCTTCTTGGACCTGCTAGCGACAAATTAAAGTAGAATCTCAAAGCAAGAAAAGGCCCCCATTGGTAATAATCCTTAGTTCTGGATGTAAGTTATTTGTGTTTGAGCTCTAGGATGAGTACCCAGGCTCCTTGATTATTTGTTCCATAGTTAATTTACTGTCCAATGTATTTTATTTTATTTTATTTATTATTATTATTTTTTAAAATTTAATAAATCTTTATTGCTCAGATTATTACAATTGTTTCTCCTCCCCCCCCCCATAGCTCCCTTCCACCCAGTTCCCACCCCACCCTCTGCTCTTACTCCCTCCCTCCCTCCCCTCCATTGTCCTTATCTATAGGTGTACAATTTTAGTCTAGTCTCTTCCTGTACCCCACACCCCTTTCCCCCTGATAATTATCAATCCACTCCCTTTCTTTGCCCCTGATTCTATTATATTCACCAGTTTATTCAACAAGTGAATCTAAAAAGCAAGTGAATTAAAAATCTGAGGAACAGAATAAACTGTCCAACGTATTTTAAATGTATTTTTAGTTGCCAATTGGCTTCATTGTCTTCATTGTCCGTTTAGCTGCTGATGTATTTTAGGGTGTGGCAGGCGGGTGGGATGGGATTGATCTGATAGAAGTTCATGTTCAGACTCTGGGAGTGAAGGCACTTCTATGAGTTCCTGACATACCCAGAGGCCCAGTGTTGCTGAGACACACTGGCGCCCACATCCCCATCGGGTGGCTGAACGCTGCTGCTGCTGCTGCTGCTGCTGCTGCTGCTGCAATCTACCTGTAGGGCGTCTCCCTCTGAGGACAACTGCTGGGATGGGACAAGATGTGGCAATTCACAGTCCGGTGAGCAGGGCTCCTGCAGCCCTGCTGCCGAGAAGCACACACACCTGGACACTCCAGAGGCAGCAGTTTCATCTGCAAAACAGGAAAGCCTGATATAGCAAAACCTCAATGCGCAGGAAGGCAACGAGTCCAAGCCGTCATTAACCTGCGACTCTTGTAACCAACGGGTCAGTTCTGATCATTATACTTCATGTCACAGCTTCCAAAGACAAAAAACCTCAGCGTTATGCATCATCACTACTATGTAGTTCAAGAACATCTTCACCCTCCCCCACCCCCAAAAGAAACCATATGCCCATGGACAGCTACTCCTCATCCCTCTCTTCCTTCAGCCCCTGGCAACCGAGAATCTATTGTACTTTCTCATCTCTACAGGTTTGCCTATTTGGGGCATTCCATGTAAGTGTAACCATACAATATGCAGTGTTTTGTGAGAGGCTTCTTTCACTTAGAATAACATTTTCGAGGTTCATCCATACTGTCTCATGTGTCAGTACTTCATTCCTTTTTATGGCCAAATAATATTTCAATGCATGGTTGGACCACATTTGTTTATCCAGTCAACATTTGGGAATAGTTTTTTTTTATTATTCAATTCTCCTGCCTCTTTGATCTCCTCATGCCAACGTATAATCTACACGATGTCCAAAATCATCTTCTTAAACAATTTTGATCATAGCACTCATTCTGTATTCAAAACTCTGTAAGGTTCCCCAATGGCTTACCTGCAGAATGAGGTCCTCACCCCATCCTCCCGTGTCAGTATTATCGTTGTGGTGTCATTACAGTCTCATCCTCTCACATTAGTCTCCTTGAGCTCATCCCTTATTTTTTCCCCCACAGATCCCTATGCGGATGGACCCCTCCTTGGGTCTCTGCTCTAACTCAATGCCTCCTCCCTCTCCAAATGGTGACCTTCCACTATCCTTCTCTTTGAGGTCTACTTCAAAGTCCTCTGGGAGAACTGATGATACCTTAGAATTTTCTGCATCTTTCCTAACTAAAACATCTATGATTCTGTATGGTACTTATTTACACCTTAATGGTCACTCATACATACATTAGCCCTTTGAATAAGATGCATGTTTCTTACTCCACTTTTTGTGTCTTATCTGTGACTGACCCAAAGAAGATGCACAATCTGTAATGGCTTAATCTGTGTGTGTACCTGTATCTACCCTATATTTAAAACTTTTATGGAGAAACTCAATGTGCCCAGCACTCAATATTTCCGTTGGGAAAATGAAGTCAGCTGTATTGTGACCCGTCAGGGGAATTATTTCATGCTTTGAGGAGAGCCCCCACCCTTCAGATGATATCATATCTTATCGTCTTTGGATCTCACCTGGTCCCTGGAGCAAGCAACTATCCTCTTTTGAAAACAATTAGAAAGTGAGACAAAGAGAGCTTAAATTACTTGCCTATTGGAGGAAGACTGACTCCACTCCTGCCTTATGCTGCTGAGGAAGGAAGGGCTGAAGGAAGAAGAGAGACTGCACTTGATGGTTTACCTCCTGAGGAGACATGGTACTGACAGAAGCATAGCCTTGTGTTAAATTGTATTTGCAAAACAGGATGACTTTTTTCCCCCTTCTCTCTCTGCATGGAGATTGACAGGTGCAGCCCCTTTATAAGTCTGAGGCAAGAAAGAGAGAGCAGAGCCAGTGTTTCTGTGGCCCCGCAACAGCCTGCTGGGTGCTGTGCAGAAAGCACAGTGTGCCTGTGGTTAGTTTCAGTGGGCTTTCTGACCTCCAAACCCGAGAGCTGAGGGAGGGCCCTCCCACCAGCTCAGGGCCCCTGAGAACTGAAGAGGGAGCTTAGCATCAGGACGGCCAACATTTGCAGAATCCACTGCAAAATGAAAATGGGACCTCTTCTTCAGAAAGCAATAAGAATTTCAAAACACTGACAGATAAGCATCAAATCCAGCCCAAGGCCCTTCTGAGAGGGACACAGGTGGCCCTGTAGCAACTGCACATCCGAGAAGCTGGCCCCGGCCAGACTTACACACCAAGGGACACATTTGTTCTCAGAACCACACAGGAAACAATAACGACATACATTTCATTAAGGACTGTAGATCAAAACAGTGTTGCCTTCAAATGTTTTTTGTTTTGTTTTTACTATTAATGTAGCTTATCTGATAATTGTACTTCCTATATGCCAGGCACGGTTCTGAGTGCTTTGCACACACTGACTCATGCTTTTCTTCTTGAAAACTCTACCGGGTTGATACTATTATTAGTCATTTCATAGATGAGGAAGTGAATGTGTGGGAATTCAGTTGCGCCAAATTCTTCAGAACTTAAGCCAGCTGTGCCTGTGCTTCTAACCACTATATACAGTGCCTGCCTGAAATAAAAGCAAGACTACTTGATACATTACATGACTCTGTACCAACATATTGTGGAGAAGGACAGTTTTGAAGGGTCTCTTGCTTTTTTTTTTTTATCCTAAAGAGAGAGGATTGAATTCATTGCAGACCTGGACCCTTCAGTTTCCTGCAACCCAACCTGCCTATGTGTGTCCCTGCCTTTTCTTCAGGCCCCTGGTTCAGTCCTGCTGATTCGAAAACACATCCGAGAAACAAACACATGTACAACAATGCATCGGTTAATGAACTGCACATCAACAAGCATCACTACTTCCTCATCTCACAGAACCAAATAACCTTCCAGAATAGCAGATAAGATCTTAAGCAAAAAACAGCATTCAGGGTGGCTCCTAAGACTGAATCTCTTCTTAATGCTCAGGAAAACAACTAGTGTTTCTGAATGTGAAGAAGGGGTTCAATTGGGTTTTTTTTTTTTTTTTTTTTACTACAAAAAAAAAATGGGCAAAGTATCAAATGAATTTTACAAAGCATTTTATTCACAATGTTCAAAGTAGATACAATTTTGGCATATCTGTAATACATTTCAATTCTATGGAAGCTCTTTCTATTCATCTTTGTTTACCTTTCATGAAATATTGAATAAATGAATTGAAGAATATTAGAAAAAACCTACTATATAAAGACAAAGTAAAAAAAAATTTCTCCCCTAAAAAGTACCTATTTCAAAGCTATTGAAAGTTTCTTGAAAAATACTGAAAGCAGGGTAAGAATTTCAAGTTTTCATACATCTTTCCCACCTATAACCTTGGGTTTCTGTCCTGCAGTCAGCTGCATTTGTCTACAACAACTCAGGTACTACGAGAACACTTTATTTTTTTTTTTTAATATATATTTTATTGATTTTTAACAGAGAGGAAGGGAGAGAGATAGAGAGCTAGAAATGTCGATGAGAGAGAAACATCGGCCAGCTGCCTCTTGCACACCCCCTACAGGGGATGTGCCCGCAACCAATGTACATGCCCTTGACCAGAATCGAACCTGGGACCTTTCAGTCCACAGACCGACTCTCTACCACTGAGCCAAACTGGCTTCGGCGCTACGAGAACACTTTAAACATGCCAAAGATTTGCCTGTGAGTCTGTTATCTTCGCTTATGGTACCTGATTTTTAGTTGCATTGACTAATTTTCTACCCTCTTATGTCTTTTCCTTTCTCTCCTCCCTGCATCCCTTACTCTCTCTCTGTGTCTCTCTAGTGTGGGGTCATTATCTACAAAATGTTCTCATTAGAACTGCACTTTGTAAAACTCTTTTCTAATAACAAATTAAAAAGAAAAAAGAAACCCACCTGCCCACTGATCAGAATAACCCTTCCTGGGTTCTTTTGCCTTCACAGAAGTTTCAGATGAGCAGGCTGCTTTCTCTTGAACTTTGTTTTTTTCTTTGACTTGACAGGCTTGTTGCAGAAAAGTCCAATGAACCTTGTGAACACCACCTATTCATTTATTTTTTTCTACTTATTTAAATTGGAAAAGTTAAAAAGAACAACTAAACATAATAGAATGAACATTAGACACACAAAAAATCAAACTTTTATCATCTCTTTTTAAAAACAAATATATCATGCTGTGTAAATTGAAGTCTCTTGGATTCCTGCCTGGTCTTATTTCCCTTAATTTTTCACCATAATGACTTGAGCATAGTATCCTTTGTGCCCATGCTTTGACTTTAGCTGCAAACATACATTCTTTATAAATAGAATATAAATATTGCCCAGACATGCTTCTAAGTTTACAAGAATAACATCATGTCTTGCAAAGATCAGATCAAACTACCTTGATCTCTGGGGAAAAGAGAGGACAACATTTTTTAAAAATTATGACCTCTGCTTTTGAAATTGTTTCCTGAAGCAAATTTTGTTTCTGTCATAATCACAGCAGTAAATCTCAACTACAGACAAGGATTCTTGAGGTGAAACCTTTTTGCCTTCATGTTAGATTTTAGAGAGAGTAAGAACTTAATTTTCTTAAAAGGTTCATTCATTTGTTCAGTTTCCAATGTTTATAGATAATTGGGTTGATAGTGTCTTCTAATAAGGCAATCAGACATCCCAATTTTCCTGGGACAGAGGGGGTGTCCTGGACATTCCTGGCAAACAGAGACCAGCTGGTCACCCTACCTACTGATGCAAAGCATTGTGTAGGCAGCAGCAGTGAATAAGATAGGCAAGGTCACTGTTCCTATGGAGTAAGTGTTTTTGTGGGGAGACATGACAATACATAACCATATAAAATATCATTGAGCTACAAGTTATGCAGGTAACTAAAACTGGTTAATGTAACAGGAAGTGAGTAGGTGGCTTTCCTAGGCTGAGTGCTTAGTAATAGAGGAGTTGACATTTACGCTGAGAGCTGAATGACAAGCAGGAGTTGCCATGAAATGGGAAGAAAGGAAGCAGAACATCCTGGGCAAAGAGAAACTTCAAAACAGAGACCCTAGTTCAGGAATAAGCCTGGTGTATTTAAGGAACTCGAAGGAATCAATGTGACTTGAGCAAAGGGGGTGTGCCGGGTTCCCAGGGCTTCTGTAACAGATGACCACAAACTGAGTAGCTTAAAACAATAGGAATGTATTGTCTCCCAGTTCTGGGGGCCAGAGGTCTGAAGTTGAGCTGTCAGCAGGGTGGGGCTTCCTCTGAAGGTTCCAGGGGAGGGATCTTCCTTGCTTCTTTCCAGCTTCTGGTGGTTACAGGAAATCTCCGGTGTTCCTCACCTGGATTGAGCACTCTGACCTCTGCCTCCAGTTCACATGGTGTCTTCCTGTCTTCATGTGCCTTTTCCTTTTCCTAGAAGGACATTAGTCATTGGATTATAATATATCATAATGATATCATCTCAACTTGATTACACCTGTAAAGGTCCTGTTTCCAAACAAGTTCAGATTTATAGGTTTGAGAGGGGTGGGGAGGGATCCAATATATTTGGTGTGGGGGACACAATTCAACCTACTACAGTGGACAAGGCTGGAAGTAGACAGAGGGATGAGCAGGGCCCAGGAAGGGATTTGCAAGGTAAGGTAAGGAACATAACTCTTGGTGAGTTTTAAGGATCAGGGAGATGTGATGTCATAGCCATTGAGAAGAAAGATTACTATAGAGGAGAGATGTTCTGTAGGGGTGGAGAGAATAGGACAGAGTTGGAATACTATGTAGAGATAGAGTCAATAGGTTCTTCTGATGCACTGTGAGTGCAGGTGTGATAAAGGAAGCAGGTCAGAGATAAGTGCCAGAGTTTTGACTTGAAACATCTAGTAGATATTTTAGCTGTTTCCTGGTCTGAGGAAACCTGGAGGAAAAACAGGTTTAGGGACAACAATCAAGAGTTTTATCTCTGCAATGGGAAGAGGACAGGGCAGTTTCCCAGTTTTAGACACCAAGTGACATGGGATAGGCGAGAAAAGATATCTGTCACTCCAAGCGGCAGAGGGGAAAGAGGAAGAGTTGTTTTTTGTGCAACAACCAGGTTTTAGCTAGGGCATGGAAGAAAAGAGAAGGCATTCAGAAGACCTTGAGAATGAAGGGAGTTTCTGATGAGACGTGTGAATTCCACGGGACACTCTGGCAGGGCTTGGAAGGGTGCAGTGGAAGGGAAATTGGGCCACATTGGTACATGTGCTTAGCAGTTTGGGTGATGATTCCTGACTTGTGGGGCTTAGGCTTCTGTCTGTGACAGCGATAAAGTGTTTATAAAGCCTGAGGGATTTGCTTGATAATCTTTAGTGGATGGTGTCCAGTTTCATATGTCTGGGCAGTTCTATCTTGCAGCTTCCAGAGAATACGATGGAGCGGGCAGGAGCCAAGACAAGCAAGAGCCTCCCAGACAGCTTCTTTAGAGGCGAGGCGTTCTAGGCTCCTTGACAGCTGGCAGAAGGGTAGCCTACCTGGAGCCTGCGGCTAGGCGGGACCTCTTCCTAGTGACACAATAAGCATGAGGCTCTCGTTCCAAAAGCCTCTTCCATGGCAGGCAGCCTCTTCCGCTCATGCTCACGTGTCAAGAAGCAATGTCAATCAATAGGGTTATGAGTTGCTCTGGTCAGATCTACAGTTTGAAATTCATAGGCTGAATGCGAAACATCCCATCTGTAGGCTTCATAACTGAACACTTGCAGTGTTGTCACACCGCACAAACTAGTTGGGGAACTTTTATGCCGATTTATTTTATTTTATTAGTCTTTCTTCTTTGATGAACACAATATAAGACAAAGATAGAAAATGAGAATTATTTCACATCAAAATGTAGGTCTAAGCTCATATCAATGCATAAACAGATTTATTTCTTTTTCTAGGCAAACAAATGGTCCTATGTTTAGACTTCCAGGTCAGGCTAAAATCTTAGTAAGGCAATCATAAATAACTTCTATGGTTAAAGGAGGAGAAACAAGAGGAGGAAAAGTATGACTGATATTTATTTCCTTTCTATTTCTTTTTCTTCTTCACTTTAGTTAGGTCAGGCAGTTTAGAAGCTGAGAGGCCAATGAGGCCAGTCCACACGTCTTAGCATCTTCTGGTCCCTGTGCAGATGCCTGTCAGGCCTTAGGCCATGCAATGGAGAAGCTGGCCTCTCTTCTCCAGCCCTCATTTCTGGGCTGACCTCAGCCTTGAATGTAAGTGAGAGAATCAGCACCCCCTTCAGGAGTGAACCTGGAAAGATCTAAATGGGAGTTTTCTTTTTTTTTTTGTTAAATATTTTATTGATTTTTTACAGAGAAGAAGAAAGAGGTATAGAGAGTTAGAAACATTGATGAGAGAGAATCATTGATCAGCTGCCTCTTGCACACCCCCTACTGGGGATGTGCCCACAACCAAGGTACATGCCATAGACTGGAATCGAACCTGGGACCTTTCAGTCCGCAGGCCGACTCTCTATCCACTGAGCTGGTTTCTGCTAAATGGGAGTTTTCTTTTTCAATACCTCCAGCATGTGTTTCAATCCCCTGAAGAACATCAGGAAGGGTCAATTCTTGGGTTCTGATTAATTGCCCAGTTCCCTCCACCCTTCCCAGCCCCACCACCCCAACAGCTGTCAACCTGTTCTCTTTCTATGAGTCTATCATTATTTAGCTTGTTCGTTCATTAGATTGCACATGAAATCATATGTTTTTTATCTTTCTCTGAATTGCTTATTTAATTTAGCATAATACTCTCCGGGTCCATCCATACTATTGCAAAGGGTAAGATTTCCTTCTTTTTTTTACAGTTGAGTAGGATTCCATTGTATAAATGTGCCACAGCTTTTTTATCCACTCATCTACTGATGGGCACTTGGGCTGCTTCCAAATCTTGGCTATCCTATCTAATAAAAGAGTAATATGCAAATTGACCATACCTCCGCTACACCCATAAGCCACACCCACCTGTCAATCAGGCGTGAGTTTGCAAATTAACCCAACCAACATGGATGAGGCCACGCAGTGAGCAGGAAGCTTGGGTTTCCCAGGCAATGGAGGAAGCCAAGCTTTTTACATACCTTGGCCAGCCCTGGACTCCACTCAAGGCTACAAAGTTTCAATTACAGATAATAAATAAATCCCAGATACCAGGGCATCTGTTTGGGTCCCCTGGGGTGTGGCTGGCCTGCAAACCACCACAAACCCCTCGCCCAGGCTGCCCCACGCCCAAAAGGAACCCCCACCCTGATCCGGGACACCCTTCAGGGCAAACCAGCTGGCCCCCACCCATGCACCAGGCCTCTATCCTATCTAATAAAAGAGTAATAGGCAAATTGACCATCACTCCAACACACAAGATGGCTGCCTCATGTGGACACAAGATGGCCACTACAAGATGGCCAGCAGAGGAGGGCAGTTGGGGGTAACCCAGGCCTGCAGGAGAGGGCAGTTGGGGGTGATTAAGCCTGCAGGGGAGGGCAGTTAGGGGTGAACAGGCCTGCAGGGAAGGATAGTTCGGGGAACCCAGGCCTGCAGGGAAGGGCAGTTAGGGGAAACAGGCTAGCAGGGGAGCAGTTAGGCATCAATCAGGCTGGCAGGGGAGGAGTTAGGGGGTGATCAGGCTGGCAGGCAAAAGCCTGGAGGTATATTAGGGGCAATCAGAAAAGCAGGCAGGCTAGCACTTGGGAGCCAGCAGTCCTAGATTGTGAGAGGGATGTCTGATCACCCAGTTGAGGCCGGGGACGTGAGGCTGTGTCAAATAAAATAAAATGTGTTCAATGCCCTAAAGCACAAACATCCCAGCAGGTAACTCAATGCAGGTTATTGTGTAATCACAATGATTACACAATATTGATTACATAATAAACTTATTTTCACCAAGAAAAAATAGCATCTTCATTTAAAGATGCCCCAGTATGGCTGCTGAGGCTTTCATCTGTCCCTTTCTATGGTGAAGATGACAGGGTTCAAGGAGGAAGGGCTCCAGTTTTGTTTTCTCAGCACCCACCTAGGAGGCCTCCCTGGGGCGGCTCTCCCTTCTCAGCCCTGCACAGGAAGGGTGCTCCGCTCCAGCCTGGGACGCCCCGAAGGGAGGTGGAGAGAAGTGCTTTCCCTCCCAGACCCAGCTCTCTCTGGGAGTCCAGCACGGAGAGTGCTCTCCCTGGGAACCCAGAAATCTGCCTCCCGAGGTGACTGCGCAGCAGCCAGGCCTGGCGAGCTGCGTGCGGAAAGGGCGACCTACCCATGCGGATGTGTACGCTGGTGGAGGCCACACCGAATGACATAGAGCACATAGACCTCAACGGTCCTCAGTCACTTCTGGGCAGCAGTCAGCCCCCACTGGGGATCAAACCGGAAACCTAAGTAGGTGCCCTGACAGAACCCAAACCTTCGTTGTGGCAGAGGAACTCTGGCTCACAGCAGGGCCAGGGCACGCCATAGGCAGCCCCCAGCGCAGTGGGTTAGAACCCCCTCCTGATACAGCAAGGTTGAGGTTGGATCCCTGGTCAGGGCACAGACAAGAAACAACCAAAGAGAGCATAATAAGTGGAACAACACACTTGTGTTTCTCTAGCTTCTTTCCTCTCTCTAAAATAATCAATAACAATTAAAATAAAAAATAAACCCTCTGGCTTGCAGAGTCGCTAAAAAAGTTAGAAAGCTAAGTGCCATTCTTTCCTGTTCATTCAACAAATACTTTATATGTTCCTTCAATAATCACACTGGGGATGAGTGTTTGTTTGTTTTGGTTAATCCTCACCTAAAGACATTTTTTTTTTTTTTTTTTCTTCTTACAGAGAGTGGAAGGGAGGGAGAAGGGAGGGAGAAAGACAGAAACTAATGTGAGAGACATCAATTGGTTACCTCTTGCTGAATCCTTGACCAGGGCCCCGGATTCAGCCTGCAACCCAGGTACATGCCCTTGATCAGAAACCAACCCAGTACCCTTCAGTCCACCTGCAGAAGCACTATCCATTGAACCAAACCGCGTTGTTTTTCTTTATAAGTCCTCCTCTAAAGTATATTCTTTTCATTGATTCTAGAGAGAGAGAGGAAGGGAGAGGGAAAGAGAAAGGGAAACATAGATCAGTTGCCCAAGCAACCTGACAGGGATGGAAACCACAACCAGTGTATGTGCCCTCATCTGGAATCGAACCCATGACCATTTGGTATGTGGGAGAACACTCTAACTACTGATCCACACCGACCAGGGCCTGGAGGTATATTAATAAAATTTTTTTCAGATATGCCCTGGCCAGGTGGCTCAGTTGTTGGAGTCTCAACCTGTACACCAAAGGATTTCCTGTTGGATTCTAGGTTAGGGCACATACTTAGGTTTAGGTTAGATCCCTGTGGGTCAGCAGGTGCAGAGGCAGCCAACTGGTATTTTTCTGTCACATGGGTGTTTCTCTCTCTAAAAATCAATTTTAAAAACATCACCAAATACTCTGGTTTCTCTTCAGACCGCATAAATCTTTCGCCTTTTTAAAAACATCACCAAGTGAGAATTAAATATATATATATACATTTTCAGATCTAAAATCTTATTTGGCTCTTTAAATTTTTTTTTTTCATTTACAGTTCACATTCAATATCCTATCCTATATAATAAAACCTTAATATGCAAATCAACTGAACAGTGGAATTACTATGAACTGACCACCAGGGGCAGATGCTCAATGTAGGAGCTGCCCCCTGGTGGTCAGTGCGCTCCCACAGGGGGAGCACTGCTCAGCCAGAAGCTGGACTCACGGCTGGCAGTGCAGTGGTGGTGGTGGGAGCCTCTGTGACAGCACTAAGGAGCATGGGGCTGAGCTGTAGGGAGCAGCAAGCAAGTGGGCAGTAAGGAGCCAGGGCTGAGGGACCTCTCCTCCCACCTGCAGTGCATGAATTTCATGCACCGGGCCTTTAGTTGTAAATAATGCTGCAATGAACATAGAAATGCATATATTCTTTTGAATTAGTGTTTTGGGTTTCTCCAGATGGAAATTTTTTGATATTAAAATAATGCCACTGTACTAGTAAACATATACATGTCTTCTAGGTCACATGTGTTCAAGTTTCTATAGCATATACATGTGGAAGTGAACGTTTTGGGTGATTTGGTATAAAAATCAAGTTTATTAAATATCAACAAGTTTCTTTTCAAAGTGATTGTAATAATATATACTCCCACCAGCAGTTTATTCCAACACTGTACACCGCATCTTTGTACATTCTTAATATTGTCTATCATTAAAATGTTTGACAATTTTATTAGGTCATTACTTTAAGTCTTTTTACTTTTTTGATTAATGACATCTTTTTCCCCTGAGAAAGAAGCCAATTTTTATATTGTGCTTAAAACAATACCTCATCTATATACACAGTAAAAGCTGACTTAGCCCATTTGTCAAAGTTTTTAAAGATTCCTACCTCCACTAAATAACATACAAGTTTAAACTGTCGCCTTATTCAGATTTTGCTCATATTTTCTTGTCCCTGAAAGAACATCAGCGATAAGGAGATAAAATTGTTTCTGTTTTAAATTGCACTTCAATAAAGGTGTCCTCTGACTTTTTAATATTTTGAAGGCATAGTCTCTTCTTTCCCACCATAATATGCAAAAGACATGTTGATTCTCTGCTGATAAAAATAAAACTTATGAAGACAATTCTTCATCCTTATGAGTACTAACTTCAACTTTCAAAACGGTTTTTCACCTTTTCACTAAAAAAGCCACAAGCTAATTGGACACCTGAGAGTGTCCATTTGAGAGTGCATTTACAGCTTTCTCATGAACACAAGCACACCCTGTAGATTCTTACTCATACTTCATAAATGCATGATATCATTTTCTACTGCAATGGTTTACAGTAACTTTTAAAAAAGGGGGTGTAAAAATGCCTTCTTTTTTCCATAATGAAGTCACACCTGTACAGAGTTGATATAGCAGATGGATGTGACCCACTATAGAAAGATGAATATTTTGCTTTCAGACATAGAAAATGCACATTTCATAAACCTCATTTTTCTAGCTTTCCACTTTGCTTTTTCTGATGACTCATTATGGCTTCTATCTGGTTAAGCGTTAATGAATTTCTGAGTAAGAGGAAGTAAAACCTACAGGTCGTTTAGAATGCAGACACTGAGAAAGCTTTGATAGCAGATGTTCCTTGTATATTTATATGTATGAACTATAAATGCAGCAGCTTTCCTTTTTTTTTTCTTTCTCTGAAAAGTTATTCAAACACCCAAAACAGAAAGAATGCAAATTTCTGTGTGTGTTGACCATTCCTGCTCTTGCCCTCTCTTTTTCTCACTGTGTGTGTGTGTGGGGGGGGGGGGGCGGTTCTTGGGTAGTGATTTATTCTGAGGCCTATAACCCACTACAATCTTTTTTTTTTTTTTTTAAATATATTTTATTGATTTTTTACAGAGAGGAAGGGAGAGGGATAGAGAGCCAGAAACGTTGATGAGAGAGAAACATCGACCAGCTGCCTCCTGCACACCCCCCGTGGGGGATGTGCCCGTAACCAATGTACATGCCCTTGACCGGAATCAAACCCGGGACCTTTCAGTCCACAGACTGACGCTCTACCACTGAGCCAAACCAGTTTCAGCAACCCACTATGATCTTGACACTGTTGCTCAAGTTGTACTAGATTCAGTTGTTAAGGAGTACAGGAGTGCCCTTCTTTACTTGGCCTCCTGTGTTTCTTGGACAAGCCTCCATCACTTTTTCAGCAAGTCCTTACTTTCTTTTTTCCCCTAAAGTTGGGAACTCAGATTTAATTTAATTAAATTAATTAATTTATTTTAAATATATATTTTATTGATTTTTTTACAGAGAGGAAGGGAGAGGGAGAGAGAGTTAGAAACATCAATCAGCTGCCTCTTGCACACTCCCCACTGGGTATGTGCTTGCAACCAAGGTACATGCCCTTGATTGGGATCGAACCTGGGACCTCTGAGTCCGAAGGCTGAGGCTCTATCCACAGAGCCATACCAGCTAGGGCAACTCCTTACTTTCTGACAGGAGATAGTCCAGGCTTGTCTTAGGCTTGCCCCGCCCTGTAGACACCCTTTCTTCAAGGATCCCTGTCCTTCCATTGGAGACGGTACTGAATTCCAGGATCTGGGCCCAGGCAATAACCGGCCTGCTTTCTGTCACTATGGATTAGACTTCTCTTTTGTTGTGTTAATCCTCACTTGAGGATATTTTTCCGTTGATTTTTAGGAAGAGTAGTCTTTCTGTTGACCACCTCCCAACCTAACACTATCTAGGTGCCTATAGTGGGCCAGCTCATTAGCATAACAAAAAACACTCTGTCAGGAAATTCCAAGTTTTTGTAGCTCCTCGTCAAGAACCAAGGACAAAACCCAGGTATTGTACCATGCCTTCTCACATTCATGCTAGCTCCCATGTCTTTCTCTGTCTTACTTATTTCACTTGTCATAATGACCCTAAGGTCCATCCATGTTGTTGCAAATGGTAGGATTTTATCTTTCTCATGGCTGAACAATATCCCATTGTATTTATACCACATCTTCTTATCCACTCATTAATGGACACTTAAGTTGTTTCCATATCTTGGCTATTGTAAATAACTCTACAATTTTGATGGGAGTGCAGTGATCTCTTCTATATATTGCTTTCATTCCCTAGATAAATGCCTAGGATTTATGGATATGATAATTCTATTTAAAAATGTTTTGGTATTTTGATGTTGTTGGGTTTTTATCATAGCCATTCTAACAGGTGTGAGTGGATATCTCATTGTAGTTTCAATTTACATTTCCCCTAGGATTAGTGATGCTGAGTATCGTCTGATATACCTGTTTGCTATTTGTATGTCTTCTTTGGAGAAATGTCTATTCATGTCTTCAGCCCATTTAAAAAATTGGGTTATTAGTCTTTTTTATTATTCAGTTGTAGGAGTTTTTTAAATATGTTAGAAATTAACCCTTTTCCAGTTTATGGTTTGCAAAAATTTTCTCCCATTCCATAGGTTGCCTTTCACTGTGTCTTATTTTGTTTTAAGTACAGGTGAGTAATCTATTGAAAATCCCAAGGGAATACCAGGAATCCCATTTAAGCAAATGTGTTTCACTAAAGACTTGTCCTTAAACAGTATCTGCTTGCTCATTTGGACAGTATTCATCCTTTCCTGACCTAAAATCAAACTTTACAAAGTCAAACATATTCAAGTGCTGAAATTATCTATATATTCAAAAGCCCAGCGACCAGAACAGCAGAATGACCAGAACCAGAACGACCAATTGCTATAACATGCAGTGCGGTAGCCAATTAGCCTGATCTTACAAATTAATGTCTAGATCAATTTCTGGTCCTTGTATAAGGGTCAATAAATAGATCCCTTGATTGATCTTTCTTCTTTTCCTTCATTGTCCTCTGTTTTCCCATGTCTCCCACCCCCTTCTTTTGCCCAGGTCTATATTTTAATTAGTTAATAAAAGACTAATTGAGTGCCTACTGTATAAGTACCATATATATCGGATGCCAGTGTATCAGGCATTGTGCTGGCAACTATGTACAGAGTGGAGAACAAAATAGAGATAGTTTAATACCAGTTTCTAAAAATTAAATATATTTTTAATGTTTTCAGAGAGGAAAAGAGAGAAAGAAACATCAACGATGAGAGAGAATCACTGATCGGCTGCCTCCTGCATGCCCCACATTGGGGATCGAGCCTGCAACCCGGGCATATGCCCTGATAGGGAATTGAACTATGACCTCCTGGTTCATAGTTTGACGCTCAACCACTAAGCCATGCTGGCTGGGCTTAATGCCAGTTTTCATGGAAACAGGTGTGAAACAAACAAACAGAGATATATAATTGCAGTTCCATAAGATCTATGGAAGAAAAGATACCAACAAACACATCTAAGGCATGTTCTTGGACCGCAGTATGCAATGTGTGGGAGAGGAGCATTCATAGAAATAGCTACCAGGAAAGCTACCTGCACATCACATTTTCAGTACCCAGCCTCCCACAAGGCTGCAGTCTCCATGGTCCAAGCAAAATCCCGGAATCTCTTGCTCCCAGCACAATTGATCCTGGGAACTTCTAGTCAAGTGAAAATGTGTCATGTACTGCCCTCAGAGGTTTTTTTTTCCTGTTACCACCAGGAAATTTGTTATAATAAATTTCCCATATGGTACTTCACTGGAGATCTAGATTTATGCTATGCCAGATAACTGGCATTTTACTTGTATACAGTGGAAGAAACAGTCTCTAATTTTGACTGGCCAGGTGAGTTTTGGTCACCAGCACCAGCTTCATGACAATCCACAATGCCCTCCTCCTCCTTGTGGGAAAGGACTAAGTGATTCATTCCCAATCCTGGTGCTATTTATTTTCCCACATTGCTCAAATCTTTTAAGTTTCTGTACTTCTGTCTTGTAAATATGCCAATCAACATATTTTGAATGGTCATTCAAAAGGAACAAAGCAGTATTCTCAACACAGCGATCGTTTTTTTACATTTACAAATTCACTTCCAGTTATTTTTACCTAAGTACACATTTCTTATGTAAATTAAATAATTTACACACTACTTAGCCGAAGAAACACGTGAGGGTCAGTGACTTTTCCTGTCCAGTAGATGGCGCCAGACACCAAGCTACCAGGCAGTTCATTTTTACAGATGTTTATTTTGTAAGAAAGCGGAATGAATTTCATAAGTATGATAATATCTTACCCATTTACTTGAGGAATAGCAAACTGGCTTAGTTTATGTATTTTTGTTTAACTTCTCGATAGTCCAAAGCTTTATATTTTAAAATTGCACACTCTGAAAAAGGTTATTTATTACTGAGGACATTTTTAAGGTTCTTGATCGTGCTTGTGGAATTTCTATAAATAAAAGTACTTGTACAGGTACTTATTTTACATGCTAAAGGAAAACATATGCATTTGTAGAGTTTGAAAAACTTTTAAAAAATCTTAATTATTGAAAGTATTACATATGTCCTCTCTTCCCCCCCCCCCCTCCCATTGACAACCTCTAGCTCCCCTGCCCTCCCCCACCCCAGGCCTTCACCACACTACTGTCTGTGTCCATGAGTTATGCATATATGCATTCAAGTTCTTTGGTTAATCACTCCCCACCGCCCCCTCTCTCACCCCACCTTACTCTTAGATTCGACAGTTTGTTCCATGGATCTATTTTGTTCATCCGTTTATTTTATTCATTTGATTTCACATATGGAATCTGAAATAATGGTAAAAAACAATTATCGCCCATGATCCGTGTTGATGATGCTGACTTTGTTAGCTTTGAAACAAGTTGCTGAAAATCGTCTTTTAATAGTATTCCATTGACTCTGAGCTCAGGGATCACCGAGCGATGCTATGTGTGTCTTATGCAGATGGCAGAACAACCCAGTAACTTCCTTCCTAGTTGACAGTTTCTTTTTGTAGCAACAATTCAGAAAGGGGAGCATCTAAGTAAAGCCAGACCTTAGCAATGGAATAGAACCAATCAAATAACTACTTCACATTAACATGTTAGCGTCACATTGTGGATAATGCTACATTTTCAATGTTTTCCAGTTTTTTGTTTGTTGTTTGTTTTTTTATGTAATGAACAGAGCTTGAGTTATGTGTGAATATCTTTGGAAAGTGATATTCTGAGACTCTAAAAATCATGTGAGCATGATTCTTAGCTATACACACCAAGGATATATTTACGTTTGAGGGAAAGTTAAAATAACCAGAACTATAAACCATTCTGCTTTTATATGTGGCTATTTGATAGATATTTTTATTCGTTTACATCTGCTAGAATATTTGCTTTACGAGTAGCTGTTCTTTACTTATTTTTAGATAAGTACCCATGTTATTCACTTAGCCCAAAAGATAGAGCCAGGTGATTTATAAATCACCAGAGGATTTATAAGTTGTTTGTTTCTTAGTACGGATTCTCATTTACATCATATGGAAATTCACTTTGGCACATAATTGAATTTTCCAGCAAACTGAAGCTTATTTCTTAGCTTTAAACATTAACATCTAAAAAAAAAATTCTATATCTCTTAGATAAGGGTGTCCATAGAAGAACTAGGCTAAAAGGAAATTGTCTTAAGAGTGTGTAGAGTGAAGATAACAATGAGATAAAGAGAAACGTTTAAGAGGAAAGGACAAGTGACATCTGGAGAACCAGTATAGGAAGTTGGGGAAGGAACTGTCTTCAGGTTCCTCTTTGGGTTACTGCCCCATCGGCTCTATTAACAAGTCCCATAGTCGTTTTCATACACACGCAGTTTCCTGTGGAGGCTCAAAGAAGGCGCACAGATTGGTGTTAGAATATATTTGTACCACTTGCTCTGTTTCTCAATGAAGGCGGGGGGAGGGAGGGCCTTTTGCATTTTGGACAGGATGTTTCTTCCTTGGGAACTATCCCATGCATTGTGAAATATTTATCACCACAAGCTTCTGTTTGTTAAATGCCTGTAGTGCCCATACATTATTTTTGACAAGCAAAAATGTATCCTCTCATTTCAGATGCCACCTGGGAGAGTGGCCATATGTCTGACTGAGAAATAGCATCAAACACAGTCCCCTACACCTGGATGGCATTTGGTTAGATGGCTCATATTCAGCGACATCTTGGTAAGTTAGCTCTCAAAAAAAAAAAAAAAAAAAAAAAAAAAAAAAAAAAAAAAAAGGCCCTGCTTCATAGATATGGCAACCTCTGTGCTGTAAATATTTCAAACAGCAATTTCATTTATTTGGGTTTTAGCCGCTGGCATGAAAAATTTCTGAATATGGAGCAGTTGGCGTTTGCAGGTGAGCCGGTGAGCTCCAGTGTGCCCCTGTGCTCGGAAAAGCTCCCAGGGAGCCTAAGTGTTTAGGACTTTGCCACTAATGGATGGTGAGTGAAGGAAGTGACTCAGGTCACAGATTTGCTGACAAGTTTGTTTCAGGCACTTTGCCTTCAAGGTGGTGAAGGTACATATAATTAGTGCAGGTTGTTTAGGGCAAACACGGGAGCTTACATTTGTTTGATGCTTCCCATTCTACCTAAGGTGTAGAATGGAGAGAGATAATGTTCTGCTTTCCCGCTCCCTGGTCTGCATCCTTGGTCCAAGCCTCCGGCTAGAAAGGGGAGGAGCAGCCCCTCTTTGCATTCCCCTGAGAAGCCAGAGCATCTTCCTTGGGCTGAGAGGGAGGCAGCACTTCATCTGCAGCATCTGAAGGGTTGCAGTAGTGACAGCTTTGTGCTTGGACCTCCAACATGATGCTCCCTTCAAAAGAGGAGGGCTTCCATTTTTATGAGAGAAATTGGTTGCTGCTGTGATTGTCATTAGTGTTAATGGATGTGCCGAGCTGTTTCACCCTCCCAGCCTCTCCACCTCTCACACTCATGAAGTCAGCACTTTATTTTTAATTGATTTCAGAGAGGAAGGGAGAGAGATGGAGATACAGAAACATCAATGATGAGAGAGAATCATTGGCTGGCTGCCTCCAGCACGACCCCTACTGGGGAACTGACTCTGCAACCTAGGCATGTGCCCTTGGCAGGAATTGAACCTGGGACCCTTAGTCTGCAGGCCAACGCTCTATCCACTGAGTCAAACCCGCTAGGGTTAAAGACGTGAACACTTTCAAGGTCACATTGGAAATGATCAGTTTCAGACCTGGGGCTGCACATTGATTTGGGCAGTAGCTAGAAGCTAGCTATAGGAACCTCCATTTCTGGGCAGCCTGGCAGGACTTTCAGGGGATTATGTGCACTCAGTGTCAGGCCTGGGACTTCCAGACCTCCTGCTTCCAGGTGCGCAGGAATGGGACAAGGTCATATAGCTAAGGAAGCTGGCAAACAGCAGAGCCAGGACTCAGACATAGGATGGTTTACCCCACTATACCACATGGCTCTTTTTTTTTTCTTTAAGAAATTATTTTTATTTTATTTTATTAATTTATTTTATTAATTTATTTTATTTATTATTTTATTTTATTATTTAATTTAATTTAATTTATTATTTTATTTTATTTTATTTTATTTTATTTTATTTTATTTTATTTTATTTTATTTTATTTTATGAAAAAGAGGTAGCTCCTGCCAGCTTGCTTTATTTTTTAGGTATTTCTGAGAATCCTGAAAACACAGCTAGGCTGGAATTGGCCACTAGGTGGGACACTTAACCTAAGTGAATGTCTCCAAACCTTATGGCTATAAATGGGAGGTTCAAGTGAGAGAGTCTCTAACATCTAACATTTCTAACATTTCTCATACATTATTATTGGGCCACAGTTAAGATTTAGACTATTTAATATATTCTGAACCTACAAATCTCATCGAAGCCAACTCCTGTTCAGAAAACAAAGGCAAACAGAGAATTACAGGGATGGGCGAAAGTAGGTTCACAGTTGTTCATATGGAAAAATACAAATTAATACATAGTATTACAAGCATAAATTCTGTGTTGCACATGCTCATAATTATAAACATACTTTTGCTCACCCCTGTATATCAGCTCTTAAAATATTTCATACTCTTTTAAACTGGTAATTCTACTTCTAAAAAGCTATTTTATTTGTTACATTTGAAGCATGGATAAATAATATAGAATAAAATGTATGTCATCTTTTTAAATGAAGATGTTTGTCATACGAAGTGTTTACATTTCACTATTTTATTGGCTAAGTTTGTGGAGGAATTATGAGGAAAGTAACCTTGTGGATTAAATGATTTTTTTGCTTTTCATTCCATTTTTAATGGCAGCAATACATGTCCATTGAGGAAAATTATGAAAAAAAAAATCCCTCATAAAAGCAGAAAGATGTGTCTATGCAAGTCTACACAGGACACTCCCAGGTGGTAAGGTAGCGTGCAGAGACCACCAACACTCTCCCCTGAGGGAGTCAGTTTGGGACAGGATGGGTTCTGGCTGCCTGAGGGTTTTAGTGAGCTTCTTACAGATTGAATTTAGGGTATTTCAGCGAAAATGAATACAGTATTTCTCCCAATAGCTATCCTCTTATAAGCAGTTTCCATGAAAACATTGTGATATAAATAAATAGGCCTCCCTAAAAGCACATAAATAGTTTAGGAATGAGGAAATGAATACTTGATGTAGCAGAGATTTTGTATACAATAGTTTTGTGATAAAGCGAAGTTAAAATGGATAGTGTGGGAACAAGGACCACTTTGTCTAACCCTACATTTGTAAGAACTGCTATATGCTGCGAGGTAACCCTTAAAACATCCGAAGACACATAGCCTTTCATGTACTGTGTAAATGAAACGGGGCACAGTGATGATCAGGGAAGCTGAGAGTGCCAGCCGGGCGGGGGTCATGCTTCCTGGGACCAGATGGAAGCTCAGGAAGCGGGAGGAGCAGGAAGGGCCTGGGAGCCTGGAACCATCAGAGACACTGACAGGGGTTTCCAGGGAGAGAATGAACGATGGAGGCTCAAGTTCAAATCAGGGCATGGCGATTTTCATCCTGGGCATTTGCCTAAAAGGAAATTGGTTGGTATCACTTAAGAACAGAGTGGGGACAGGATTTTCTGTCAAAATACTAAATTCCTGTTCGGAATTCAGTCAGAAATTTCCATCAGGGAGAACATAATGCATTGATGGAAGAGAGTAGATGGAATGTGTTAGTAAGGAAATGAAAGGATGTAACCGAACTTTGAAGGTCTTCAGAGATGTCTATGGGGGCATTTCACCAGAAAGGAATCCTGAGATTAAGGTCTCAACACCAGGTGTCAGTTTAACCAACATCAGTGTGGAAGGAAATTCAAGGCTTGGTCAGAGCTATTGGATGGATGAAGGAATGGGGTTTGGTCATGAGAGCAGGCCAACCATGGCAAGAAGGCCTTATAGCAGAGATACTTACTTCTAACACCAGACAAGTATGTATGGCCTGGGATGTTTGTTAAAACTCAGATTGTGCTGAAACCGGTTTGGCTCAGTGGATAGAGCATTGGCCTGTGGACTGAAGGGTCTCAGGTTTGATTCTGGTCAAGGGCATGTATCTTGGTTGCGGGCACATCCTCAGTAGGGGGTGTGCAAGAGGCAGCTGATCGATGATTCTCTCTCATGGATGTTTCTAACTCTCTATCCCTCTCTCTTCCTCTCTGTAAAAAAAAAAAAATCAATAAAAATATATATTTAAAACTCAGATTGTGGGGCCCACCCTAAGTTTCTGCTTCTAGGGTAGAATGGAGACTGAGAATTTGCATTTTTAACTATTTGTTTCTAACAAAAGAATACTGATGCTGCTCATCTGGGAACCGCACTTTGAGACCTACTACCTAGAAGACGCCATATTATGTAGGAGGCTGGGCGGGAAAAGCAGGGATGTCAGTCATGAGTAGGTAGAGACAGGTGAGATGCAAGCGCGTTGGCCCCACTCTGGAGGACACAGAAGTCTCTTTGGTATCTCTTGTAAAAAGGGTGCTGATTTCCAAATAATTTATGTAGATGTTCTGCTTCAAGGAAGCAGAGCATGTCCCTCCCTCTTTAGTATAAGCTCCACACAGTGACTTCTTTCCAAAGGGTACAGTATGAAAGAGGGTGTCTTAGTCAGTTCAGGCTGCCATGACAGAACCCCACAGACTGGGCTGCTTATAAACCATAGGATTTTATTTCTTACAATTCTGGAGGCTGGGAAGTCCAAGATCAAGGGCCAGACTCTGATGACAGATTCAGAGTCCGGGGAGAGCCTCCTGTTTCAGAGACAGCTGCCTCCTCTCTGTTATTTCACATAGGGGAAGAGACACTGGATCTCTTGTATAAGGGCACTAATCCCATTCATGAAGGTCCTGCCCTCATGACCTCCCAAAGGCCCTATTTCCTAATATTATCATCTAGGGAGGTAGCTTTTCAACATATAATTTTTTTGGGGGGATGGTGGGGGGTCCACAAAACATTTAGTGCATAGCAGATGGGGACAAAAGAGTTACTTTCCTGTGGAGAAACCTGACAAATAATTATGTTAGCCAGGTGCCTGTGGTCAATATCATCTGTGATAAGTCATATCGAGAGCATGTTAAAAGGCACAGATCTTAGTTGGCAGGTTGTCATTCTAATAGGTTCTGAGCACATGAAAGATGAGGTATGAGGTGAGCAGTGAGATTCTCTTACCTTTCATGGTGTCCCTGGAACACTTTTTCTAATCACCTTAAGAGGAATAGTTGTGTATCTCCTGAGTTGCTGATGTTTTGTTTAAAAAATTATGGATTATGTGAATCATGCAACAGATGCGTGACCTATCCCCCAAGAGAATACGCAGGGGTCATCAGCACACACCCTGTACATCAAGAATAATCCTTGTTTCATGGCATCCTTTTTCTCACATTTTCTTTGAATTTATGTAAGCTACATTCAGTCTTTAAGTTAGTAACTAACAGAATAAATAATTGATTTGCCTCACTATTCTTCTATTTTTCAAAATTTCCATGTAATAAATACAACTTTTGAATATTTATTTTTTTATTTATTTCTAAGTACATTCAAATGAAATAACTTTTTTTTTAAAAAAATATATTTTATTGATTTTGTACAGAGAGGAAGGGAGAGAGATAGAGAGTTAGAAACATCGATGAGAGAGAGTCATCGATTAGCTGCCTCTTGCACACCCCCTACTGGGGATATGCCCGCAACCAAGGTACATGCCCTTGACCGGAATCGAACCCGGGACCCTTCAGTCCCCAAGCTGACGCTCTATCCATTGAGCCAAACCGGTTTCGGCTGGAATAACTTTTGTAGGACCAATTTCTTTTATTTCTTTTTATCTATAAGATAGTACTGCCCTCAACACTATTAGTTTCTTAAATTACTATTTGATTTCTACTTTCTACCTCTCCAAAAATTCTTCAGAGGATTATTTTATTAATCACATTTTTTCCCCCATTCATAAAAAACATGAGGAGAAAAGACAGGTCTTATTTGTGTACCAGATGGCAGAGCTGGGCCCAGTTCCATGTTCTTCACTTAGTAGATTTAAAAAAATAGGGGGAAAGAAAAGAAAATAGAACTCAGAGTGATTTGCCTAAGGGCAACATGCCAAACTAATGGTCAAGTTGGGACCAGAATCCAGATGCTGGAGTCAGATTTGGCCCATCTCCCTATGGCAAAAGAAACACACACACATATTATGAACTATTTGAACTATTTGAACAACAAATGCCTCATTAATCATCTTTGGAGGATTATAGGGAACAACCTATTATTTTTATAACCAGTAGATGAAGAGTAAGAATTAAGCATTTACTCTTCTTTCCTATATGAGTTGTACCTATGGGAAACCAAATAATTGATGAATTCCAAATGATTAAATAAAAAATAAAAAATAATTGAACATAATATTAACTAGAATAGGATGGTCTGGAGTAAATAATCCATCAATCAAGAGCCAATTCTTTCAGGGATTCCATGAGTTAGAGCTTTGGGAACATGTGTTCATGTTCTCTTCTCTCCCTCTTTCTGCTTCTATCCCTCAACCCCCACTATTTCTCACTCTCTTCTTTCCCTCCCTATCTGAGTCCACTCCCTTTTAAATTCTTCTTCCACATTGCTCCAAGGTGATTTTCCTTGTATATGTGGTTCTCTTTTCCAAGAATGCCATTTTTCAAAACTAAACAATTTGTCTTTTAAGCATAAAATAAAATTAAAACAATTATTTCTCTGTGAAGACTTCCCATCCTCACCAGTCCACTTCTGCCCATTGGCCACATTTGGAGAGTGTCATTTAATAAAGATGTCGTCACACTGTATTAAAATCTGCTTCAGTCAGAGAATCTGTCTCATTCATTTCTGAAATCTCACTTTGTATTGTGGCTCACTATATGATGGTTAAATAAATGAGCAATTAGTGAAAAATGGCATTAATGATTGATTATCCAAACTTGAGTTTTGTTAATAACTATGACAAATGTTGATTTCCAAGACTGCTATTCTCCATCATTTAACTTGATTTTGAATATCGACTTCTGGGTTGTCATGGCATGCGGAGTCATTTTGAATATGGAAATTTAATATGTGTTGGCAGAAGCATATTAAAGGTAAAATTAAAAGAAAGAAAATGTTCTCCTAAATTATAAACCCATCGATCTTCTCACCTCCTCTCCCATCTGCAGTCTGGCTTTATCTTCAATAAGCAGCAGCTATGGGACTCAATCTAATACCCTTGATGAGGAACAAGCTGATTTTGGATACAGATATTTAGCTATTAAAGTTTTCACTTGCTTTGTTTCACTTAATTGGGAATAGTCTGGTTTAAGATTAATTTTAAAATTTATTGTTGATTCCTTAGACATTTGTGATTGAAATAAATTTAGAAGTTATCTTTAATTATTTAGGGTGTATTGCTCTTTAATTGCTTGGATAAAACACTTCTATGGGCCAATCTTGATGACCCTGATTTGTATTCTGGGATGTCTTTGCTCTAAAGAAGCTTTTATTGCGATACTCCCGTGACAACCAGAGTAAACAGGAACAGGGCCTTGAAGATAAAATTATAGAACTAAGTATTATAAACAAGGTTATGTCTTAGATCATCTTATTTTTAAAGTTTGTTTTCATAGCTTTGGCGGTTTTTAGAAGAACTAAATGTATGTCCTTTTGGCATGTTACAGTAAATATTTATTTCTAGAAAGTATGTATTTTGAGTATTGGAAAGGATGCAGGCAGCATGTTTAGGACTAATTTACATGTTTTCCAGCAGTTCATCTTAATTCACAGATGAATGGCCTTTCATTTACATAAGACAGCAAATAAAATTATTTGGTTTTATAGCTACATTTGAACTTTGAACTTAGATATCTGGTAGTTAAGCTAATGTATAGGGATTTCTTTGTACTCAGTAGCCCTTTGCCTTTATTGCCTTTATACACAAAGATTACATTATAAAATTCAGTGGGAGGAGGAAAAAATAATGAGAGAATAAGTTACCTGCTTTAGCACTTTTAAGAATAGTTTTGATAACTTAGATCAACTTGCTAATCTAGAATAGAGCAAAAGTATAATATAATCATTATATATTTCTAATAATCACATAAATTATGCTTTCTTTTTAAACTTTTTCTTAAAAAACATTAATGCTATAAAATGAGGTTGATGATATCCTTATTTAAAAGACATCTTGTACTGGTATCAAATTATGATTTATTTTAATACCAACTGAAAAAAAATAGATCTTGCCGAAACTGGTTTGGCTCAGTGGATAGAGCGTCGGCCTGCAGACTAAAGGGTCCTGGGTTCGATTCCGGTCAAGGGCATGTACCTTGGTTGCGGGCACATCCCCAGTGGGGGGCATGCAAGAGGCAGCTGATCTCTCTTTCATTGATGTTTCTAACTCTCTCTCTCCCTTCCTCTCTGTAAAAAATTAATAAAATATATTAAAAAAACAAAAAAAATAGATCTTATATAGCCCATTATATCAATGAAGTTTTATTATTATTTTATTTTCAAAATTGGTAACAAATTTTCTCTTATTATAAGTGTTGAAATTTCCTTAAAAGTATTGAAAGGCAATAGACATTTTAGGATAGGTTTGTAAGGAAAATCAATTATTCCAATATCAATAAATAAGATACTTGATAAACTTATAATTACTTCTTTAATTTCCTTATTAATATTTCCTGATTTTCTAGTTTTTTAATGCATATCGTGTTGTAAAAGTATCTAAGTCCAAGCCTTTTCACTGGAGCAATTTCCATTTAAAAAAAAATTTTTTTTACTGATTTTTTACAGAGAGGAAGGGAGAGAGATAGAGAGCTAGAAACGTCGATGAGAGAGAGACATCGACCAGCTGCCTCCTGCACATCCCCTACTGGGGATGTGCCCGCAACCAACGTACATGCCCTTGACTGGAATCGAACCTGGGACCTTTCAGTCCGAAGACCAACGCTATACCTCTGAGCCAAACCGGTTTTGGCGCCATTTTCCATTTTTTATCTTCACTTTTTCAAATATATACTATAACAATCCAATAATCATTGCAGGGAAGAATGAACATTTAAGTTGGATAGTGTCATTTACCTTTTAATTTAATTGGAGAGATATTAATGTTAGTCATAAAAGATTTAAAATTTCAACACACATACATGCCATCACAGAATTAAAAATCATTTTACCTTATAAAGGGTTCCCCTTTGTTTAATGTGTCCTAGTCAAATTTTCATCTAATTAAATATGCTTTTACTAAATATAGCAGTTACCACTTACCTTTAAATAGTTGATGGATGAAACTAAGTTCAGTACTAACCCAAGGATGCTGGCATCAAAGCCTTCACTTTGAATTATCGCCTCAAGGTACTGCATTTCTAAATTATACTACCAATTATTCAAGATTTACCATACCCTATCTTTAACTTTACATATACCATCTTTTGGGGAAAAATTTTATTCATTTTTTTTAGGTGAGATACAAGAACAGCATCATTCTTGAGGTTCCACCTCAAAAAAGAAAGAAAAGTTGTTTGTACGTAGCAGCTAGTTTGATGCCACCTGGTTTTGTTACGCTAGCCTTCACACAAAGAGCATGTAAATATAGTCATGGCTCACGCATCTGTTTGGAAGTTTATTGAGCGGCTTATTCAAGTCACAGATGGCCCATGTTACGCAAGGAGACAGTTGAATTGCGTGTCCACCATGAGAAAAGGAAAATAATAGATGAAACAAATGCAGCAAATATAGGCAGTTGGCATTCAGAGCACACCAAAAAGCTAACACTCATGATTGTCATTATAAAGGTTTTTCTTTCTAAAAGAAAAAAAAAGTATTTCTTTGCATATTTTAAAATTTAATGATTCTAGAGAATCAATCTTTTTGTTTTTGTTGCTGACCTCTAGTGAGCTCTCATTGTTTTTGGGCATTGCTGGCAGTAAGTAGAAAGGCTTTTGTTTTCATCTAAAAGCTTTTTATGTTCCTGTATCAGAGGAGATGCATTTTGCTGGTCCTTTTCATCCTGGTCCAGTTCTGCAACTAGTTCTTGCTTTCTTTGTAATAACAATGCAATTTCTGTTTGAATTTTCATATATTCTTGTGCCATTTTACAATGCTGTTGCAACACTGCCATAGGTTCTTTGGAGTTTGGGCATGGCTCTAGAGGCTAGTGATCCAGTGTACGATAAGCCATTCGGATGAAGTTATCTGATCCATTGGTATCTGTGGAATCAGTAGGGGTCCATGGATGACTTCGAGCTGACTTTTCTGCGGTTAGTCCTGAGGTAGAAGTGATCATTCTATGCTAGGACTGGATGACCTACTGCTCACCTGACGAGTTTCTGTTCCAGTAATAATCAAGTCTTGGATGGATCTATATCTTGGCTGTCTGTTGCCTGATATGCTGATCTCAGGGACATCCAGAATGTTGCCAAATGAAGCGGTTTTATGATGGCCCCATTTAAGCTTGGAACAGGCTGCAGTTGTAGCAATCCTGGCTTCTATTTCAGACATGTCAGCACTCATCCTCTTGCCCTCAGTGGTTGGGGCCAAGCTCTCTACGCTGTTCCCATGGGAAGCTAAACAGCCAGATTCACTCTGTTGCTTTGCCTGATTTTTCAATCATTTTGATTCTCAGCATTTAATAGTATCATTTGTGGAAGGAGCTTGCTCCGCATTAGTGTCACTTTTATTACTGGTATTTGTAGAAGCAATGTCCATGAATGAGCCTGTACTGGTGGCCAAGTTGCTCTGTCCCTCATCGGAGTACAGACAGGGATACTGCAGGGGCTCATCTGCTCCTGCAAAGTACCACATCAAGTGAGCCAATATTTTCAGTCTCCTCCATTGAAGGGCATAGAGAAGGATCTTTAGACCAACAGCGAGTCATCAGGCTCTCAACAGGCTTAGGTAAATTTTTGATCAGTGGTGGTCGAGTACTGTTGGGAACAGCCCACATGCTAATGGAAAGCTGGGCCATCTATCTCATCAAAGGGTTTCTGATGCATGATCACTTGCTGGAGGATAGTACCCCAGCTGAAGATGTCCCTTTTTTAATTGTAATTGCTACCTTCAAAGACTTCAGGTGCCATCTAGGCAGCACTCCCCTTGTTATTGGTCATGTGTGTCTGAATGTCACAGGCTGTACCAAAATCACAGAATTTTAAAACTGTCCCCCCTGTGACCAGCAGCAAGTTTGGTGGTTTCAGGTCCCTGTGAATGAGAGCTTTGGGCTGCATGCTCTGAAGATAAGCCACTTTTTGGGAACACTGTAAATACCAACTCATGGCATGGGCAGCAGTGTAATATGGCAATGGTTCAGCACCAGGAAGCATATTGTATAAAGAGCCCCCTTCAGCTTATTCCAGCACAAGACACCCTGGATTCAAACAGGCTCCATAGAGCTTTATAATATTTGGATGGTTCACACCGGATAATTGCCAAAGCCTTACAATAAAAACTTTCCTCTCAAACTCACTTTCTATTTGTTTAATAACAACATCTTTTGCTCTCCACTTAGCTTTGCAAACTACTCCAAAGGCTTCTCTTCCAACAACCTCTTCTACCTTGATCTCCTTATAGTCTATTTCTTCAAAGTTGAGGACTTCCCATTATATATACTATCAGGAAAGTGTAAACAAGGAACTCAGAAGGCTGATGGACCTTGAGCTTTGGCAAGAGCCAAAGCTATGCACCAATTGTTTAGTTGAGACAATAGTGGCTCAAGCAATTTCCTGACCTAATAGTCTTAAAGTAAATCTTTACTAATATTTACTGACCTTTGAGATAGTCTGTCTGCTACTGGAATTGCCTGCCTGCCTAAGGGCAATATGTGTATCTAAAATTGAATAAAAAGCTGGCAGGGCCTGGGCACCAGAAGCCCTCCCACTAGAGTTGGACTATCTGCCTGGCCCCCTGTTTCCAAATTCATTTTTCTTGTCTAGTCTCTTCATTTGTGCGTGGCCCTTCTCCAGGTCCCAAACCCAAACCACAGTGGCTGTCACATCTTTCACACCCATCCACTTCTCGATGGTCCTTCATCTTGGAGCCACAGTGATCCGTGGAGGGGACAGGGGCAGCAGTCACAATCGAGTCCCTGCTCTAGCTCTGCTCTCAGTTATTTTTTTAATGCAAAATAAACATAGCTAGTGGCTTAAAACAGCAGCTACTTAATTATTTCTCAAGACTATGTTGTCTGGGCTCCACTGGGTTTCTCCATTTCTTCACATGCCATTGACCGGCACTGGAGCCCTCTCAGGGTCCTCTGGGGCTCGACTCTCAAGGTGGGTCTCTCACATGAGTGCTCATTGGTGCTGGCTGTTGACTGCTCATTGGTGCTTGCTTCTTCCCCTGTGGCTTCTCTCGGGAATCTGGCTTTGTCATAACATAATGACTATATTCCAAGTGTTGTAAATGGAAGATGCCCGTCTTCTGAAGGCCAGGGCTGGGAAGGTCACTTCTACTGCATCCCATTGGTACCCAATTACAAGGAAGGGATCTTTAAAGGGGAAGTGAAATCAACTCTACCTCTCAACTTGGCAGTAGCACAATTTACAAGTAAGAAAGGAATTGATGGTGGCTATTTTTAGAGACTACCTACAATAGACCCCAGTAGAACCCTCAGTTTCATATTATCTGCTATTTGGCTCTACTCAAAACCTTGGTGGTATTGCTGTTATTTATGGAAACCGATGGGTTAGACTGACCATTTTTCTATGGAAGTTAGTAAATCAGGGTCTGTGAAGCTTCTGCATATGTAAGCAAAGTTTTGTATAGCTGAGATTTTTTATTTGGGGGGAAAAAAAACAGTAGTGCTTAGCAGTCAATTATTTAGGCGCACGAGTCTCATACTTTTCTTTAAATCTAGGCTCTGCCATTTACCAGTTAGTTATGTCATTTTGGATGGCTTATTTAACCTTGCTAAGCTCAGTTATGAAATTAAAATGTATTTCATAGGCTGTTGGGAGGTATAAATGATGAGCTCTTCACACAGGGCATGTCACATAGTAAGGGCTCCATAAATATTGGATTGTTGTTATCAAGGTTATTCTAAATAGCTCAGTGAGTACCCAAAGGAGTGAAACTGTGGCCTTAATTTTCTGAGCTCACATATTGTATTACACGAGATCACCAGAAATCTACATTCTTGGACTAAATTATTGAAGTCTGACTGAAGCACTTCCTTTATTTTATTTTATTTTATTTTATTTTATTTTTATTCTCAACTGAAGATAGGGATTTTAGAAAGAGAAAGAGTGAGAAAGGAGAGAGAGAGAGAGAAAGAGAGAGAGAGAGAGAGAGAGAGAGAGAGAGAGAGAAAGAAATATTGATGTGTGAGAGAAATATTGATCAGTTGCCTCCCATACATGCCCTGACTGTGGATTAAATCCACAGCCTGGGTATGTGCCCTGACCAGGAATAGAGATTACCATCTTTTGGCACAGGGGATGACACTCCAACCAATTGTGCCACCAGGCCAATGTGGCTCATTTGCCTATTAATTAATTTCTTTTCTAAGCCTATTAAACACCTCACAGAGTGCCATTCACTTAATTTGGCAACAGCTTCCAAATAGAACCATTATTTACAGTATACATTATTAAATGCAGGTAAATACTATATCTAGTGGGCTTTTCTAAGTTTGTTATGTTTATTGCACAAGAACAACCCTGATTGACAAAATATGTGGTATGTTCACAGATATTAAATAGGGATCCATTCCACATGTAATGTGAACAACAAATTCTAAAATCAGAGGCAAGAGAGCTACAATGAAATGAAAACTCATGGCTTCATGCTCTTGTTCTACAGTTTGCTCTATTAATTGTACAGGATTTTTGGGGATAATGTGTGTGTGTGTGTGTGTTTATAGGCAAAATTGGTCTTATTGATGATTTCCCCTCCAATGTTTACTTAATTATAGTGAATTATGCCTTTTTTAATCATAAATGCCACCTATAGCAAAGTGTTTCCTCTAACTAGTCATAACATAATTTTCCTCTTTATGCCCATTCAATAGAAAGATGAAAATACTGTTTTTTAAAAGAAGGCATAGAAATGGGCAAAAATGTATCTTACTGCTCTGAAAGGAAGCAATTTCTTCATTTGTGGCCCATTAAAATTTAATGAGAAAAATTTGATACGATTTCAAAAAAGAAGTACATCGATTCTCCAAACCTTCAGCTTTTATTAGCACTTTCATAATTGCTGTTAGGAAAGCAATTTAGCTCTTTGAAGTGCAGTGAGCTAAAGCCCTTGTTAGCTGAAAGGTGTAGGCATGGAGTCGGGTGGTAGCTGTAAATTAGTTTAGACAGGTCTCAGCTAGCAGACCGGGCTGAGTTCAAGACTCTGCGTCTCACTGTCCTATTCATTCACAGGGAAGCCAGGTTCAAGGGGAGGCGTGTTGGCATACTTGGGAGATGTGTCTGAAGTACACAGGGCTTTTCCCCTATGTGCTGATTGAGTGCAAAATCACAGGCCCTGCATGGATGACAAGATGCTAGTTCTCAAAGCAACCCATTGCATTTTTCTGGGTCCAACTTCTACATAAAACTGGGAAGTATGTGATTAAAATCCTGCTCAGGGCCATGTCAGACAATGGTGACATGCAGGGAGCAAATGCAGAGTGGCAGTGGACCGAGGATGGGTACAAGTAAGGGTCAAATTGGACTTCTTCTAAGTTCAAGTGTGAGGACTCCACATGCCGGTCAACAGCTCTGCCTCTTATGCTGGAGCTTATGTCACCTTCTCATCAGGTCAAATAAATTATTTTCTTTAATGTATTTTATGAGCAACAGATTTTTCCCGAGTGCCGAGCACTGTGGTGAGTGCTGTCACAGGAGAGCAAAGGAATATTAGGGGCAGCATCTAAGCTCAAGCATCTTGCAGACTTACTAAAGAGATAAAACAACTAAAAATATGACAATATGAGTATATAGGGTAGTTGGGTCAGCACCGGCCCTAATTCCCTTGTCCTCACTTCCCCACAGACCAGCAGCCCACTGATCTTGCCTCCTGTAGACTCAGCCTTGGCCCAGTTTTGGAGCTACCCTGAGTGGGACATTTCTCAACTGTAAGGCTCTCATATGCCCTTGTCTGCACTTTGATGTCCTGGTCCCGAGCACTCACTTATTTTAAACTTCACATCTTGATGTTTCTTAATTTTCTTTATTCATGTAGGGATAATAACCCATACATGCATTGCAGGGTAAAGATTGCAGGCCTATTAGAGACAATCACAGGCCCTGTCCAGTGTGGCTCAATTGGTTGGAGTGTTGTCCCATACACTGAAAGGTGGTGGGTTTGATTCCTGGTCAGGGCACATACCTAGGTTGCACGTTTGATCCACACTTGGGGCACTTATGGGAGACAACTTGTGGATGTTTCTATCTCTCTCCCTTTCTCTCTCTAATGTCAATAAAAAAAACATTCTCAGGTGAGAATTACAAGAAAGAGGGAGAGAGGGATGGAGGGAGGGGGGAGAGAAGGAGAGAGAGAGAGAGAGAGAGAGAGAGAGAGAGAGAGAGAGAGAGAGAGAGAGAGAGAGAGAGAGAAATTAGCGCAGTATCTGAAAAATAAGAGCCATTATAAATCCTTTTCATTTTGCACTTGCAGTTTCCCTCTACCACCACTAGGAGGAAGAAGCACATTTGTTGTAGTCTTAAGATGAAGTACAAGGATGTTTATTTCTAAAAGCTAAATGAATTTTCATGGGCAGTCTTTTGTCATTTTGGTTATTAAAATCTTCAGACAACTCCTTGGTACAATATTCATATTTCTTCATCAAAAGTAAATTGTTTTCTTCCCATCACCTGGCAAGAAGTGAAAGTCATATTCACTTTTTAAATAAGAGACAGTACCACACAAGAAAATAATAAATGAAAATAAAAACTGACAAAACATAATTGGCTTATCTCTAAATATTTCTGTCGCACACTTTTTATTTTAGTTTCATGAATTATTTAAAAAATGGAAGATTTACTACTTATGAATTAGATATTGTACAGAGAAGCTAAAATACCAGTAGAGCTCATGGGTTTGTGACTAAACTTTGTTGTTGTTTTCATAGCTGGATGCAACTTTTGGGAGGAACATTTTGTCCCATTATATGATAGAAACTAAACTTTGGAATAGCACACATGGGAATAGTTTTTGTTTGTTTGGTTTTTGTTTTGTTTGTTTTTTCCTGGTATTGAGCCATGATTGCCAGTCATAATGCATACCTTTCACCACTCAGGATTTCTTTTAAAAAATATGTATATATATATTTTATTGATTTTTTTATGGAGAGGAAGGGAGAGGGATACAGAGTTAGAAACATCAATGAGCCGAAACCAGTTTGGCTCAGTGGATAGAGTGTTGGCCTGCGGACTCAAGGGTCCCAGGTTTGATTCCAGTCAAGGGCATGTACCTTGGTTGCGGACACGTCCCTAGTAGGGGGTGTGCAGGAGGCAACTGGTTGATATCTCTCTCATCAATGTTTCTAACTCTCTATCTCTCTCCCTTCCTCTCTGTAAAAAATCAATAAAAATATATTTTAAAAAAAAGAAAAGAAAAGAAAAAAAGAAACATTGATGAGAGAGAAACATTGATCAGCTCCCTCCTGCATACCCCTCACTGGGGATGTGCCCACAACCAAGGTACATGCCCTTGTCTGGAATAGAACCTGGGACCCTTCAGTCTTCAACCCTACACTCTATCTGCTGAGCCAAAGATGACAAGGTGAGATGGTGGACAGTTTGATCTGGAGAACCTCCTTCTCAGGGCATTGCCTCCACATATGGCCCAAATCCAAGGGCACACTGAGGTGCTGCTGTGGGATTCAAATAAGGAGCGGTGACCTCCCCCAACAGTTTACTGGTGTCCATTGTCACTGCCATTGTAACCTTTGAAACACCATCACTGTTAATATTAAAATGGGAAAAAAAATTCTATGTAAATTAACAAACCACAACATTACTCATTTGCATGTGTCCTTTATTCTATATCACAAGAAACATCAAGTGTTTAAATAAAATAAAGGGGGCCCAAGGGTCCCTGTGCTGGTTAATTATGTGTATCAAATATTTAGTTAATATTTAGTCAAATATTCTGGATATACCTATGAGGGTGTTTCTGGAAGAGATTAGCATTTGAATGGGTAGCCCAAATAAAGCAGATTGACCCTTGTTGACCAAAATTAATTTAGGCTGTAATAAAGAATAAAAAGCTTGCATTTGAGCAAAAGGAGCTGCAGCCTGGGAAACACAGATTCAGCTAGTAACCCAAATTGTGCTCTAAGAGAACAAAGAAAACTGGAATTAATAGAGGCAGAAACCTAAAATAAATTTATAGGCTGCAAATCTTTCCCATTGGCTACTTAACATGGTGTGATGGCTAATTCAAGGATAATTGGTTAAATCTGGATGCTCAATCTCAGAGGTAAACATCAGGCATGGAGACAAGGAGGGCAAGTTCCACGATGGACTTTATAGGAAGCGCAAAATCCAGACCTCGAGTGGGTGAGAGCCGTGGGTAAGTGACTTTCCTAATTACTTCCTGACTCCATTTGGGGACCCTGATTTAATGACTCCATTTTTGACATCTCAGGCTCCCACTTCTAATCTATTCAATTAGTTGAAACTCAAATTGAAAAAAAAAAGGCTGAGTCTTGCCTGACTGGGGCATTAGCTTTGCCTGCCTTTGGACACACACACAGACATCAGCTCTGCAAGGGTTGGAAAATACACCATCTGCCTGTTGCAGGAGGTTGTCCAGAGCACATGGCTGCCATTTGACCCCAGAGCTGAGCCTGGGCAATAGGAGGCCCTCACCCTCTCTGTGTCCTTGGAATGTACATCGTGTCCACCATTCCCACAGTGGGAGTCATTTTCAAGGACGTAGCCTTGAGAGGGTCCTGTGTTGTTGAGTCCAAATAGACTGAACATGTGACTGAACCCAGTTAAGGCCTCTGTATAATGTAAGATTCTGGCCAGTGGGTGCAGAGATCTACCCGTCCTGCCGGGATCCAACATAAGCAAGGTAAGTTCCCTGCTTATTAAACCTGCCTCCTACCCAGCTGTGGTTTGTCTCATTTTTCCTTCTCTTCCTTCTTTTGGGGGTTAGTTTGCAAACCAACCCTGCTGTCCTGCTTCTCAGGTCCTGGCCTCTCACTGGATCTGAACCCTCATTGTTCCTGGGTCATTCTCCCAGGAGCTTGCCTGCTGCACCTTGTGGGACTTCTCAGTTCTACAGTCGTGAGAGCCAATTCCTTGTCATAAATCTCTCTCTCCACCACCTACGGGTCTGCTTCTCGGTCAAATCCTGACTAATCCAGGATGCCTTGCGAACAGTGTGGCATCCTAAGCCCTCTTTCTGGGAGAAGTGCAATGGAGTAAATGATTAAGTCATTCTACTGAAATGTTCTTTGTCAAGGTATTAATTTACAAAAGGGTGTTTTCTTCTGGATTACTAATCGGCCCTCATTTTCTTGGTCCCAATTTTAATGAGGAGTTTCTTTACATTTTCTTGAATCTTTGTTTCTTATGTGCACAGAGAAGTTTGAGGCAAATTGTTCAAGACAAACATTTTAATCAGACATCAGAATGGAAAAGAAGGCTCTAGTGATAATAAAAAAATACTTCTTCTAATATGATTACTATGTAAATAGCCACCAATAGAGCTTGCCTGGATGAGTGGGAAGAATTTAGCTTTAGGCATTAATAAATAGAATTTCAAGTTCTATCATTAACAAGCTCAGTGACCTTGGGTAATTTGTATAGTCACCTCAGGTCTTCATTTTTTTCACTTGAAAACCTGTGATAATGATAATGGTGGAAATAGCAGTAATTCTTGCTGCCCACAGTGCACTAGGTTTTTATGGAAATCAAGTTAAGTAATGAGTATGAGAATAAATCAGCCAGTCATAGCCATCTTTGAAAGTTTGGCTCAACTGCTATTTTCCAGGATAAAACCTTTCCAATCCATTTCCTCTCTCCCATTGGGTATATATTCTCACTTTCCTAAATACATCCTTCATTTTTACCCTGCACTTTCTCATGGCCACTTTTTCCTTCATGATGGAATAATTGATTTATAAGTTTCTGAAGATAGAATTTATGTCTAAGTCATTCTTTTGCAGCTTAAAATCTTTATAAAAAACTTTTTGCCCAGCTGGTGTGGCTCAATGGTTGAGCATCCACCTATGAACTGGGAGTTCATGGTTTGATTCCTGGTCAAGGCACATGCCTGGGTTGCAGGATCGATCCACAGTGAGGGTTGCAGGGGCCAATTGATGATTCTCTTTCATCATTGATGTTTTTGTCTCTCTCTCCCTTCCTTTCTGAAATCAACAAAAATATATTTTTAAAAAATTCTTATGTGTTCACAAATACTAATTGGGGGATTAAGCAAACCTGGTTCCTGATGAATTTAACAAATGACCAATTAATTGATCTATTCAAAATTTGTTTCTTAATAACCCGGGTATAAAATTTCTGGTTTTTTGTTTTGCTTTTTTGAAGGGGAGGGGATGATTTCTACATTCTTTTAAAAGTAGTATGGACTTGCATAATAAACACAGCTAATAGCTATTAGCAGGCAAAACCCCCCACAAAACATAGTATGGGCTTGGATAACGTGCACTTGGGGTTATCTGGTGTGACCACTGAAAGGAGGTAGGAGCCGAAACCGTTTTGGCTCAGTGGATAGAGCATCGGTCTGCAGACTGAAAAGTCCCAGGTTCAGTTCTGGTCAAGGGCATGTACCTTGGTTGCGGGCACATCCCCAGCAGGAAGTCTGCAGGAGGCAGCTGGTCGAATGTTTCTCTCTCATCGACATTTCTAGCTTTCTATCCCTCTCCATTCCTCTCTGTGGAAAATCAATAAAATATATAAGAAAGAAAGAAAGAAAGAAAGAAAGAAAGAAAGAAAGAAAGAAAGAAAGGAAGGAAGGAAGGAAGGAAGGAAGGAAGGAAGGAAGGAAGGAAGGAAGGAAGAAAGAAAGAAAGAAAGAAAGAAAGAAAGAAAGAAAGAAAGAAAGAAAGAAAGAAAGAAAGAAAGGATGTAGGAGATTCTCTGACTCCTTCACTCTCTGGAGAAATTCTCCAAACTTTGCATCATATTGGTGCTTGGGGAGGCTTCCTGAAAAGACTGAAGTTGAGGGTGTTTCTGCCCAAGTGAGTTGGAACCCCGGGAAGACTTTACATATTTTAAATGAATGAAAGTAATGAGATATTTCTTGCTCCTATAAGTTTCTCGAACCCCGGAGTTGCAAATTCACATGTGCTACTAATGGGGTGCAAAGCTACCCAAGAAAACGAAGTCGTGCGGATGGTTCCATGTAGCTGATGCAGCCAGACGGCTGCCTTGTAAGCTCAGATGAGAAACTTAGGTCAGCGGCACAGTGTTGTGCCTTTTTTTTTCTCTAAAGGAAAATGGTACTTAGACATACTTTTTTGCATGGGGATCTCAAGACTTGGGGAAAGTTTCATTAAGAAGTTGTATTTTAGATTCAGTGTTTCTCAGACTTTTTGTAAATTTTTTTTTTCCTTTTTCATCTGTCAGTGCAGGCTATATTGGGTTTCTGTGGGCAAAAATCATGACTTCTATATTTATTTTGACTCAGAAACCTTACCCTTCCATTTTGCTGGTGTGTTTTAGGAGCTAGGTGTGATTAGGATTAGAGAGGCAGAGCTGAAAGGGACAGAGTCTCCCCACCACGCAGTCTCCGTAGCATCTCTTAGAGGGCATGCAAATCTTTGGTATTGCCTCTGCACACAAGGGGCTCGATCTATTCCTCAGGAGTCTGGAAGATTGCAATAATCTATGTTTTCTATTTTGTAACTAGTTTATTTACATAATTTTCTATCCTTTGAAGTTTTTTTTGTATTTAATTAAATCTGCTTTTCTGTCACTTTTTACTCAGATTCTAATTCTGTTCCCTTGCTTTTAAAATAATTAGATTTGTTCCAATTTTTCCAAAAGCTAGACCTTCAACTATGTCAGGATTTGATTATACTAATATATAGTCTTTTTCTTTTAAAAATATTTTTATTGATTTCAGAGAAGAAGAGAGATAGAAACATCAATGATGAGAGAGAATCATCGATTGACTGCCTCCTGCATCCCCCACACTGGGATCCCAAAACTCAGACATATGCCCTTGACCAAAGTTGAACCCAGGACCTTTCAGTCTGCAGGCTGATGCTCTACCAACTGAGCCAAACCAGTAAGGCTATATCTTTAATTGAGCTAAATATCTCCAGTTTCTGCAGTAGTTTCTCATGTAACATAATGTCCAGATTCTTCTTCATTTTGGTTGTTGTCATTGATGTTTCAATGATTGACCAGTTCTTGGAATGCAATATCACATTTGAGCACAAACCTTGAGATATTATTTGAAGAGGCCAGAGCACAGGGGTGCTATTCTTTCCTTTCTTCAATCTCCACAATTATGTTCCTAAAACACACCATATGTGTGGAGGGGGGAAACCAATTGTTACGATTCTGCTGTTTGAAATCTATTGGTCAAAGTGTCTTTAAATATACCTAAATATAAGTAAGCATACTTTTGTTTTTTTATAAAATATAATTTCATATTAAAAATTCTGGATAATGTATTTATTTTGAAATAAAAAAATCATAAGTGTTTATTAAGACTCAATAGATGTTAAATTTTCTAGATTCAAATCTCAGAAGCACAAACATTTTTGTATTTTCTTCTTGAACAAATGGGAAATTCGACAGTAACATGGTTTGTTATATCATGTGGCCAATTAACCAGAATGTAAAACTCCTTTGATATAAAAGGTTTTTGACTAAAGGAGCTTGCAAAGCCACAAAGCTCATTGATAATTCCCGCTGGAGGGAATTTCATTAAACACTGTAACCCTAGCAGTTTGCTTTATCATAATTAAAATTTTTCAGAGGCAACGATTAGAGCTGGCAGACAGCCTTTGAACATTGATCAGCAAACACCGAGACATAAGAGGCTCAAATAACTTTCTTAAAATTAAAGATGAAACAATTTCTTGCTTGTGTTAATTTTAAAGGAAAATTTCCAAAGATTGACAAGAATATTGCTCTAACTGTCATGGCTAATGACTTGAAACATTCATTGGCTACAACCAACAATACCGGCTCTTCAGAAGTTGCTCCTTCTCTTTTATGTTACATCCATGTTTGTAGTTTTTGTGTATTTGTCATTAGATGGGTGGTCAAATCTCATGCACTGGGTGAAAGAAAGACTTTAAAGAAACCAGAAACTTAAATTTCACATAGAACAATTTTCAAACTTTAACAAGCATAGGAAGCACCTGGGCATCTTGTGAAACTATCAGGATGGTGGGATATATTTACCCTTATCAAAGAACCCATCATGTACATGTATTTTATATATATACTAGGGGCCTGGTGCATGAAAATTCGTGCATGGGAAAGGGGGGTCCTTCAGCCTGGCCTGCCCCCCCTCACAGTTTGGGAGCCCTCACAGGATGTCCTACTGACAGCTTAGGCCCTCTCTCTGCTGGTGGCTTCAGACTTAAATTGCTGAGTGGAAGGGAGAGGGAGACCAAAACATCAATGATGAAAGAAAATTATCAATTGACCCCTGAAACCCTCACTGTGGATCGATCCTGCAACCCAGGCATGTGCCTTGACCAGGAATCAAACCATGAATTCCTAGTTCATAGGTGGATGCTCAACCACTGAGCCACACCAGCTGGGCAAAAAGTTTTCTATTAGGCATTTCTAGCTGGAAATCTTACAGAAATGAAAAAACCATATTAAATGAAACATGCCACTTGTCTCCTGTTCTGTGTAGGTGAGCTAAATGTTTGTTTTCTAGTGTAGTTTAGTGTGTGTGTGTGTGTGTGTGTGTGTGTGTGTGTGTGTGTGTATGTGTGTGTGTATGTGTGTATGAGGTGGGAGGAGTTTGCTTGCTTCTAAACATTTGTCCTATTTTCAGGCTTATCCAATTCCTAAAATTCATGCCCTTGATCATTTCTTTAGTTTCAATAATTTCAGCTAGAGACTCTCTCTAAAAATATGTTAACCAATGGTCATAAAATTAGACCCAGCAGCACCCATTTACAAATAATAAAACAGACAAGTCAGACTAATTAGCAACACTAATAGTAGCTATGACTTATTGAGTATTTACTGTGTTGCCGACACTTGGCTAGCTTTTCGTGTCACTTATTCTAATAATAACCAAGGAAATATTACCATATTAAACAAATGAGGAAGCTGAGGCACATGAGTTTAAGCAACCTGACCAACCTCTGCTGGCTGTCCTAAGTGGTGGGGAAATCATTAAAATTCAGGTCATCTGATTCTGAAAGCCATGCCCATAACCATTTGCCATATGACCAGAGCAAAGAGAAAAACCTGGACAGAAGGCAAGGCAAGGGCAGATAGGTATTTCCAGACCAGAGGATATAGAATATTTAATTTAGTATAGGATGCTGGCCAAAATGTGAGGAAGAGAATGAAGATAGATCTGTGAAGCCAGGATTCAGCAGGAGCAAACTTAAGTTATATGAGTAATCAGCATCCTAGAAAACAGGGAACTTGATATTTAGATGGCAATACCAATCATTTCCAAAATTACGTAAATATTAAGGACATTAACATTCCAATGCTGTAAAGCCTGATATCATATTTAACTGTTTATTTTCTATAGCAAAAAAGGAAGGTTGTGTTTGACATTTTAATTTTATTTATTTATTTATTTATTTTTAAATATATTTTATTGATATTTTACAGAGAGGAAGAGAGAGGGATAGAGAGTTAGAAACATCGATGAGAGAGAATCATCGATCAGCTGCCTCTTGCACACCCCCTACTGGGGACGTGCCCGCAACCAAGGTACATGCCCTTGGCTGGAATCGAACCCGGGACCCTTCAGTCCCCAAGCCGACGCTCTATCCACTGAGCCAAACCAGTTTCGGCAACATTTTAATTTTAATTATCTAGATGACTTGATTAATAGCACTATTATGTGGTAGGTAATTACAGCATTAAGACTAATATTGGTGTAAGAGAGTAGTGAATTCTAATGCATTGGAAAATAAGAAAGTCTGAAAGAACATTACATAGGCCATTAATGATAATCAACTTTCTATAGTGATGAAATTGCATAATGGAGGATGGTGTATTGTTCAGGTTTATTTAGTAGTGTCTGAACGGTGCAGTGAGCGAGGGTACACTGTGTATTATTCTGCTTGGGCTGCCATGACAGAATAGCTTAAACAACACATTTATTTTCTCACAGGCTGGAAGCTAGAGGTCTGAGGTCTAAGTTCAAGGTGCCATCAGGATTGGTTCCTGGTGAGACCTCTTGCCTTGAAAACAGCTGCCTTTTCATTGTGTCCTTGGATGGCCTCTTCTCTCTCTGCACATGGAAATGAGAGTGCTGGTGTCTCTTCCTCTTTTTATAAGGACACCATTCCAGTTGTGTCAGGGCCTCACCATTATGACCTTGTTTAACCTTAAAGAGCTCCCTAAAGGTCCTATCTCCAAATATAGTTACATCAGAAGTTAAGATTTCAATGTATAAATTTTAGGGGGACCCAGTTCAGCCCATTACACACTGAATTACACACTCAAGTCAAGATGGGCCTGGTGCTCTGGAGTGGTTGGGAACTGTGACCCTGGGTTAGAATGTTTGGGTTTGAACATTGAAGGGGAGAGAGAGTGGCTGGCCCTTCCCTTCTTAAAACACTCTTTAATTGGGGGATGTTAGTAACAGCACACATCTCCTAGGATTATTGCAAAGATGAAATGAATTAAAATATTGAAGCTTATAGCAAGTTGTCTGGCACATAGGCAGGCTCAGAAAATGGTACATTATAATTGTTGTGGGATAGGTTTTAGCTTTTGCCTAAGTGAGGCAATAGGTTGCATACTATAATTTGGGGGGAAAAATCATATAAATATATTAGTGAAAGGTGGAATTGACAGAGATAGTCAAATAATTTATTTAAGGCATAAAGGTCAACTTGTTTACCTCTTTGTTTCTAAGTAAGAATTAAAATAATGAGAAAATAATTGATTTTGCTCATAGCTGCTTGTTTGAAAATGTCAACCTTATAAAGAATTTACAGATGAAACTGGTTTGGCTCAGTGGTAGAGCATCGGTCTGCGGACTGAAAGGTCTCAGGTTCAATTCCGGTCAGGGGCATGTACGTTGGTTGCGGACACATCCCCGGTAGGGGGTGTGCAGGAGGCAGCTGGTCGATGTTTCTCTCATTGATATTTCTAGCTCTCTATCTCTCTCCCTTCCTCTCTGTAAAAAATCAATAAAATATATTTCAAAAAAAAAAGAATTTACAAGGATGCAATAACAACACATTAATTATATAATGAAATATGCAAATAGAGGTAAATTTGCATAAATATGAAATTCTGAATGAAATGATTTTTTTTGTTCATAAAGTTTATTGACTTAAAGAAGAGTTATCTTCCTTCCATGCATTTATTTTATATTTGTACTTTAATATTATTTTGCTTAAAATCATTTTGAAGGTAACTTCTCTAAGTATTTAACAGATAGAGGAGCTACTGTTCCAGATATAAGCTAAAACACAACATTCTAACAACTGCATATAGCATCTCAGATTATTTTTAATTAGAGGCCTGGCATATGAGATTCGTGCATGGGGCGGTGGGGTGTCACTCAGCCTGACTTGTACCCTCTCCAATTCAGGAGACCTCAGGGGATGTCTTACTGATGGCTTAGACCTGCTCCCCATGGTTCTCTGCTCTCTGTGGGGCCTGCCTGCTTCACACTGCGGCAACTGCCAAGCAGGCTGTGCTGGGTGCTGCCTCTTCCCTGCTGTCAGTCTCCACGGAGGTGATGGTGTTAATTTGCATACCCACTCCTCATTGACTGGTGGATGTCACGAAGTGATGGTTAATTTGCATATTTCTCTTTTATTAGTGTAGATTTTTAGTGAAAAATAACATTTTGTAGGAAACATGTTTTTAGTTCATGTTATTTATAGACAAAAATGCTTTTATAAACAATATTAGTTTTCTGGGCTACCCCAATAAACAAAGTACCACAGGCAAGATACCTTAAACAACAAAAATGTTCTCATAGTTCTGGAGGCTAGTGGTTTAAGATCAAGGTTTCACCATTCTGGTTTCTCACACTCTGGCTTTCAGATAGCCACATTTCCTCTGTGTCCTCACATGATCTTTTCCCAATGCACACATACTCCTGCTGTATCTCTATATCCTAATGTCCTGTTATTGTAAAGATAACATTAATATTGAGTCCCTTTGAATGTCTTAATTGTAACTTAATTACTGCTTTAAAGATCCTTTCTCCAAATACAGTCACATTCTGCATTCTGATGTATGAGAGGTAGGTCAGAGCTTAAACATTTAGAGGGACACAATTCAGTCTGTGACACTTAATGCTTAGTGAAATGATTTTTTTCTTTTTATAAATATTTTTTCTTTATTGGTTAAGGTATTACATATGTGTCCTTATCCCCTATTGCCCCCCAATCCCTCACCCCACTCATGCCCTCACCCCCCTGTTGTCTATGTCCATTGGTTAGGCTTATATGCATGCATACAAGTCCTTTGGTTGATCTCTCTCCCTTACCGCCACCTTCCCCTAACTTTCCTCTGAGATTTGAGTATCTGAACTATGCTTCTCTGTCTCTGGATCTGCTTTTGTTCATCAGCTTATGTTGTTCATCATATTCCACAAATGAGTGAGATCATGTGATATTTATCTTTCTCTGACTGGCTTATTTCTGTTTCCCCGGAGCAGGATGCTCTCCAGGTCCATCCATGCTGTTGCAAATGGCAGGAGTTACTTCCTTTTTACATCAGCAAAGTGTTCCGTTGTGTCGATGTACCACAGTGTGTTTTTTCTCTCCCACAGTTTGTTTATTTAATTTAATTTATTTTTTTATTCATTTCAGAGAGGAAGGGAGAGAGAGGTAGATAAAAACATCAATGACGAGAGAGAATCATTGATTGGCTGCCTTCTGCACACCCCACACTGGGGATTGAGCTTACAACCCAGGCATGTTCCCTTAGCCAGAATCGAACACGGGGCCCTTCAATCTGCAGGCTGATGCTCTACCCATGGAGCCAAACTGGCTAGGGCAAAATGAAATTTTTTTACAAAAGTAGTAAATTACTAGTTATAATTTTTATGAAAGCTACAAAAAAACCTCCAACAGATGTAAAAAACAAACAAACAAACAAAAACTTTAGAAAAACAAAAGGCATGGTATTAAAAAAGGGTTCCTGCTTTTGTTAAAAATCACAGTAACCTTCTGAAATACGTTAATACCTACTAATGAGCAGCTCCTAAGGACACTCCTGGGGGTGAGTTAAATGGCTTCTTGGAGAAAAATAGATTAAATAATCAGCAGAGGTTTAAGATTCAGACTAGAAGGAACTAAATATTTACATAAAGGTACTGATGACAGGTTTCTGCTTAACAGATTACCCTTAAAATTTAACAGCTTCAAATAACAATAAGCATTCATTATCCCACACAATTCTTGTGGGTCAAGAATTTGGGTGGCTTAGCTGGGTGGCTATGTCTTGAAAATTTTCACGGAGTTTCAGCCCATATGCAGTCATCTGAGGGCTCCAGCAGGCCATTGAGTTCACTCCCATGGCTCTGGACAGGATTCCCTAGTTGCCTGCTGGCTGTTTGCAGAGGCCTCGGTTCTCTGATACAGGGACATCTCTGCAGGGCGGCTTTAGCATCCACGTGATACGGCAGTTGCATTCCAGAGTGGAGTGAGGTGAACAAGGCTGCAATGTCTTTTATGATCTCACCTTGAAAGTCACATCATTACTTCCACTGTATTTTTTATTACAGTCAATCAATAGGATATTGATTTAGGAAGTAGAGACAGAGGAAAAGGAGTCAGAATCAGAATTTCTAGAGCTCAGCAGGGTGAGCCTGTGTGTGTGTGTGTGTGTGTGTGTGTGTGTGTGTGTGTAGAGGTTGGCTGGGGTGGTGGAGGAAGGGAGTGTCATGGGGATGGCATGATGTTAAAAATAATCATGACAGCGTGCCCTTCTGACTTCCTAAATAGCTTACTTCTAAACATGGGACCAGGTTAATGTGAAATCTGGTCAGTTAAAGGGGCATATCTTTTTTCTTTTTTAAAAATCCTTATCTGAGTATATGTTTTAGAGAAAGAAGAAGGGGGAGAAAGAGAATGAGAGAGAGAGAGAGGAAGAGAGAAACATCCATGAGGAAGAGAAACATGGATTTGCCACCTCCTGCATGCTCCCCATCCGAGGATCAATCTGGGTATATATGCTCTGATGGGATTCGAACCCACAAGCCTTTGTTCCCTTACTTATAAACCTAGTAGAGGCCTGATGCATGAAATTCATCAGGGCTTTCCTTCCCTCCAGCCACCCACAGGCACCGGGGACTCAGGTTGGCTTCCCTCCAGCCCCAGCTTTGTCCTGAAGGATGTCCAGAATGACGTTTGGAAGGATGCTGGCCTAATTAGCATATTACCCTTTTATTATTATAGATCAGACTGTGTTTGTCTGCTTTTGATTTGAGAAGTACTGTCACTGCAACTCTGGCTTACTAATTATATTCCTTTTATTGCATCTCTGCACATTTTTAGTATATACTAACTTTATCATCTAAATTCATTAAAGGCTTTCCCCTGGGCACATGCAATGAAAAAAATCAAAGGGACTTATTAACAAATCTAACAAATATTTGTAAAAAGCACTGAACTTACACTATTGTTTGCTGCTGCTGAGCAGACAGAGTAGTATGGACCCTTGGTCAAAGTGGTAAACATGTTGCTTGCTTGTTTGTTTCCTTATATCTCTATACCTCCCCTGACCTTGCGGAGGTGCCGTGACCTCCTTTGTCTTTTTCACACCTCGCATTTTATTTTGCTACATCAAACTGCTCATTACTCCAGCACTATATGTTCCCAAATGTTCCTTTTAGTCTCTCTCCTGGGGATCACCACCTCCTTTCATACCATTTTAAAAAGGTTGGTGTTAAGAGGAAAACAAGCTCATTAAATCAATTCATACTAGACTATGCATGATTAATAGGCTGCCAAAATCTCATAGGTGTGCTTGCATTTTAAATAAGTACAGTAGCAAAAACAAGTTGACCCAGATTGATCTTGAGATGATGGATTGAAGAGTTCTGGGTAAAGTAATAAAAAAGAGTAATGATTGGAGCCACATAGAAGAAATGGTTGGTGTGACCATGGCTAAGAAGAAAGAGATTTTATATTCTTAAATCATGTAGTTCAGATGAATTCCTATTCTCTTGGACAGACAGATCTATTTTTTTTTTTCTCTCAAAGACACGCTGGTAAAGTAAAGTGAGAAAAATGAAGTCAACGGTCCCATCATTCACCTAAATGCTTAGGCCCAAACTCTTAGCATCCCATTCTCACTTCATCTCACATCCCTCACCTAATCCATCACCAAACTCTATAGATTCCTTATATCCAATGAATCCAGATCAGACAGTCTACTCTTGGTCCAAGGCCCCATCCTGTGTTACCATACCATGTTCTTTACCTTCTGTGTTCCCCCACTCTTCTGAGAACAGCGGCCACCATGCTTCTCTCCAAATGAGGACAGATGATACCAACCATGTCATTTTCCTGGTCTCAGTGGTCCAGTGGCTTCCCATCACATCCAAGTAAAATCTAAAGTCCTTCCCGTGCTCTGCCCCTCACACTCTCTTAGATCTCCTAAGTCTCCTCTCTTACCACCCTCTTTTGCTCGTTGTGTTCCAACTATGTCAACCTCTTGCTGTACTTCAGAATGCCAAGTGTTTTCCTGTGTCAAGGCATTTTATTTTATTTTGTAAAATATATTTTATTGATTTCTTTACAGAGAGGAAGGGAGAGGGATTGAGAGCTAGAAACATCGATGAGAGAGAAACATCAACCAGCTGACTCCCGCACCCCCCACCCCACTGGGGATGTGCAAGCCATTTTATTTTGGTGGTCTCTCCTTTCCCTTACTTTTTCTCCTGGGGAAGCGGGAGTGGGGGGAGGGGAGTGTCTCCAAGCTATCGACATGGTTCCTGACCAAATAAAGGTCTTTCCTCAAATGCCACCTTCTCAGAGACTCTGCTCCTAAACATTCTATCCTGCAAAACTTTGCCCTCGCTCTCTAGCTCCTCAACCCAATATACATAGCACTAGTCAGTATTAGTCACCTAGTGATTACCGAAAAGTAAACAATGACAAAAATCTATTGTTGAGGAGCTTACAAACAGTAGGAGAAAGAGTATTCTTTATTCTTATGATACCAAGTACCATTGCCTATATTTTAATATTAAAATATACTAGGATTCTTCAACAACAGGCTAAACTAATTATTGAAACCATTAGTATAAGGCAAAAGAAACAAATGAAAAATTAAATAGTAAGAGAAAGAATCAGAGAAAAACATAAGGTAGGTGGCTGCAAGAGAAAATAACCACTATGATTAATAGATTTCATATATAGGACAAGACATGTGTGAGAGATACATGTGGACTGATAGAGTTCAGTACAGTTTCATTGAGATTTTGGAGTGAAAAACAAAACAAAACATTGAAATGTAGCTAATAAGAAATTGATGTTGAGCTTTTCTATTTTATATACATTATCATACTTTATCTCCACTGATATTTTGTGATAAATATAGTCATAGTTATTTTTAATATTGAATTGCAAAGAAGGTAGAGAACGAGTTAGTAAATGGCAGAACTAGAACTCAAATCTTGCACTCCAAAATCCAAGTGATGGATTCTTTCCATGATACCAAAGAGAAAAGTAGAGAGAAGTTGGGTGATGCATGTCAGACATGATGAAGGGAGTTTGAAATGATGATCATAAGCCAAGCGTAAAGATAGGGTAGTATGCTGGGCACTATGGAATTAGGATATCAAGATTTTAAAAAACTGCTTATTCAAAATCTACAATTAATGACCCTTTAACCAGAATAACCTGTTTTAGGGTTGCCATATTTCCAGAACTGGGCTGAGAAGTTGTATGTATACATGATTTAAACTCAATGTTAAAATTGTTCTTGTCTTTCAAAAGACTCCCAATACCAAATGTCATGTATTAATAAAAAAAAACATGATGATGTCATGAAACTGTTACAATCCATACCAGCTTAACTGTGTCACCATGCAGACGGCGGAAGATCCCAATATAGGTCATTTAAGTAAATAACCCTGGCAGAGGACAGAATGGACCAGTTTGTCCACAAGATGGCGTAGATGCACAAAAGGGGACAGAACTCTGTTCCCAAAAGATTTACGAAATGAGAATGGAATATACAGACACTGACTTGGTTGTAGAAAGTTAGATATAGTGGAATAAATCTGTTTTAGAATAAAGCTGCCTTAAAGAAAAAATATAACAGATTTTCAGTTGATCAGATTCCTGAGCTGTGTAAGAGCAAAGCCAAAATAATCTCACAATCTCAAACATAAATCCAGCAGAGGGAGTAATTTAATTTTGTAAAGCTTAGTTTAATTTCAGTGTTTTATCCATATAATTTGCTTTTTAGTAGCAGTTTCAATAGCAAGATTTAATTTAAAATAAAATTGATGCCTTGGCCAGGTTGGCTCAGTGGATAGAGCGCAGGCCTGCGGACTCAAGGGTCCCGGGTTTGATTCCGGTCTAGGGCATATGTCCAGGTTGTGGGGCCCAGTAGGGGGCATGCAGGAGGCAGCCAATCAATGATTCTCTCTCATCATTGATGTTTCTCTCTTGCTCTTCCTTTCCCTTCCTCTCTGAAATCACTAAAAATATATTTAAAAAAATAAAATTAATATTTTTTTGCATGTGTTCACTGTTATTTTGAATTAAAATGTTTTGTTACTTTCTCCCATTAACAATAGTGTGAAGTATGATGAAACTGTCATTCCCATTATGAAAAAGAGTAACAGAGACTAAACTGCCCTAAGTTGTTTGGTAGGTGTTTCCATGGATATGGTCTGGTCTTGGCTTTTGATGCCTGCTCCAGGTTGGGAAGCTGTCTGAGGACAATAAAGAGAGTGAGGTTAATAAAAAGCCAATAAGAAGCCACAAAGGACAGTCTGATTAAAATTGGGTGCTAGCAAGTAGATCAAATGCACAGCTGATTGGGGATTAGAGAGAGCCTTTGTCAGCTGATTCCCACATCTATGGCCTTGAGTCAATGACCTAATTCAGAGGCAGAGAAAGAGGTGTGCTTCTGATCCGTGACTTGAGTAGTTTCAAAAGCCATTTTACCTTAAAAAAATTAAGTAGTATTGTCTCTTCTAGCATATTTTATTCTTGACATTACTTATTCCTTTGATTTACCGTATTGAAGGTTAATGTCAAAATAACATTTCAGGAGTGGGAGACATGAAACATTAACTTATCATCAGCTTCAATACGTTGGCTTGAATTACATTCAATGTAAGTCCTTATTAGTTTATCTCATGACATAATCAGTCATTTATCGGAAGCCCAGAAGGATGGGACATAATAAAAGTACATTTGGGAAAGGAAGAGGAAGGAAGGCAACAGTTGGAAGAAGGGGACATTACAGAGAAGAAGCCTTTGGGGGAGTTTAGACAGCTTGCCGACATGTCAGAAAGCAATGAGCAAAATGATCTGAAATCGGATAAGAAGTAGCCATGAATTTCCATGGTGCTGACAGATTTGCTATTTCCATTTACACTTGTTTTCAAAAGCTATTCCTTTCTTCTATCTTCTGGCAAGAAGAAAAGTAGGAAGTGTATATGAGTAGATAAAGTCTAGGGCTTTATTTGAATAATTTCAAGGAGCATGTGTTGCAGTGGAGGTATTTAAATAACTGTTGTTTAATTATAACTGCATATAATTAAATGATAAATGAATATTTAGAAGTACAAACACTTAAGAAGTACAAAGTTTTAAATACTTTTGTATTTAAGAATTACATGCTGAATAAAGCATTTAATAAAACTTTAAAAATAAGAAGGCAACCACATAATACCATAGTCCTATGCATTCATTAAGATGTCCACCAGCAAATGAAACTATTTAAAATTAGTGCACGAGCTATTGAAAAGACAATTTCATTTTTTACTATAGAAATAAGGTGTTCCTGAGACATTAGAGTGCTTTAAAATATCTGAGGGATAATTATGTGATTCTAGAGGTGTCTTAGTGATGGAGAAGGCACCTTTCACTTACGTTGATAAACACAAATGGAGTCATGGCTTCCAGATTAAACTAGATTGTTTAATCTTTTCTTACTTTTGTGAAAATGGAACTAGCCTGAATAAATATTGTCATATTATTCTACAAGGGTTTACTTATAGATTTATGATATACATTTTCATTCCACTGTACAAACTGTATAATTGTCATGTATCCATAAATGTAATTATCACAGAAGATCTAGAGATCATGCAGTCCTACTCCATCCAACATGCTTCTAGCATCTTAAGTTTCCTTTTCCCTCAAGGGAACTCAATTAATGTAACTCCTGGATTCTCTTTACTCATTCTAGGATCATGTACTTGATTAATAAATTTGGAAGGATTATTGAATATATTTACATATATAATGTGTTTACTATAATATTTGGGAATTTTCAATTCTAGCATATTGAAAACAAGTAAAACACATTGGAGAGATAAAACTTGGGCTGTGTAAAGTACAAATAGTGAAGTTGCTGATCTCTATGATGTATGTAAGCCAGATAAAAGAAATGGAATATATGTGGGTTGAACACAGATTAAGAAGGCTGAGACAAATGAGAGTACTACTTAGATAGGGAAGGAATAGAAGAAGTGAGTAAACATTAAATATTAATCAAACACAGATAGTGTCACATCCACATTAACAACATCATCCCTGAATCAGCTACCCATTGGTGATACCAAGCCTGGCCCCCAATATCTGCTGATGCAGAAATTCAGTAATAAGTCTTGGCTACTCAGCAGGCCATTGTGATTTATAGCTGTGGTGGGAACATCTGCCTCTGCATTTCTCCCATAGAGCAAGTTTGTGTTGGCACCAAACAAACCTGTTGGGCCCCTTTGTTCAATTTCAACTCTGTTCTTTGCAATCACACACCAGCAGGGAAGGCTGATGCAGTACAGAGAAACAGGACTTGTAAACAATGCACAGCCCAGGTGTCAGTAGGGTGGTCCTTCCAGCTGCACTATAGCCTACCCTGTCTCTTTTCTTGGCTTCTCGCTGTGTGTTTTAAAATTGATTCAATATATTGTGTGATTTGAGCATCTTAATGCAATCTGTAAGACTTTAGATTCTGTTACTTCTGGGATGGCTTGCCTGGTATTGTACATGGAGGCTACCATGGCAGCAAGATAAAAATGTGCTCACTGCAGGTAGCTCACTCAGCCTGTGCCCTCTTTGGGATCTAGCTGCCCCAGCAGTAAGCTCTTCTCTTGCAGCAGAGGAGGTCTGTTGGACCTCCCACTGATGTTGCCTGTGATTGGATAGTTAAGTACATCTACTAATCTGGGCCCTTTTGGTTCTCACACTAGCCCGTGTTCCTCGATTTATTATCTATATTACTTATAGACTAGAGGCCCAGTGCATAAAAATTCATGCATTGGAGGGGGGGTGTCCCTCAGCTTGACCTGCCCCATCTCACAGTCTGGGAGCCCTCAGGGGCAGGAGGCGACCCAGCAATCAGGGCAAGGTGATGCCCCGATCACACCTCTACTGCTGCCACTGCTGGCAGGCAAGCCTCGGCTGGCCCTGGTTACCTGAGCCTCCGGTGGCCCTGGGAGCCTAGGAAGCCACCATCTGAGGCTTGCCTGTTGGGCCAGCCCTGGGCAGCTGCAGGCCCTCGCTAGCAGGGTAGGTGTAATAGAATTTTAATTTCCTTAAGACCAAGCATTGAAGTATGGGCCCTGGGTAGTACCCTCTCTTCCTCAGTGTGTTTCACATGGGCTCTGTCAAAAAAGGGCCTTTTTATCCTATCCTGTTGCTTTATCCTCTGGACATTTACCAGTAATGCTTTTGCACAGAATGTCTAAAAGAGTCATCTCACATCTGTCAGGTCATTCTGTCCTGGACTTAATTATCTCCTTCACTCTACCTGTGTGCCCTATGACCAAGCACAGTCTGAAATCAATCTAAGCATGCATCTCTGTCTAGACTTAGGGAAGCATATTTTTTATTAGCTCATAGGGATGATTCATCCTAGGTGAACCTTGGCTCTGAGTCAAAGCAGTGCTTCTGTTTCCTCAGCAGCAGGCAGCATCCTTTGGTATTGTACTGTAGTTATATACTCTCTTGACATCTCTCTCTCAGGTCAGCTTCTTGCTAAGACTGTGACACCCTCTTGTCACTTTCAAGTATGTGGCCTCCATTCAACTGCTTTCAAAGTCCTGGTTTCCTCACTTAGAGATGCCACCATTTCTGCCCTTTCCTAATTCCATTTCCATAAAATTAAGAAACATAGAATTATGTTTCTTAATTTCATAGGAGAAAATAATTTTCTAGATAAAAGGATTAAAACTGTTCATTCACTAGTGCTAAGGAAATTAGTATCTTCTTACACTTCATTTTGGTGCTGCCACCCACCTTCAACATTAGTCAGTATTTCTGCTTTTTATTTCATTTTGCTTCAAGATCTGCTGCCATCACTGAGAATAATGGTTGCATTTTATTTATTCATGATTTCTGGGGCCTAGCACCATTTCTCGGAAATGAGGAGGAAATTTATACGTCGTCGTGATTAAGAGCTATTGGAGACAAACCTTGTTTATCTTTGTTTTGTCACTCAGTATCTATTTTTCCTTTTCTAAAACAGCACCCAATATTCCTTAATGGGATTTACTCTTGCCAAAATTGGATATAATCTGGCAGGACTGTCATTCATGGAGCCCAAGGTGTGAGTGTATGTCCCAAGCCATATCAATAAACACTCTTTCCCTTCATTTCAGAGATTAAAAAAGCATTAAAATCATTGGCAGGGATTGGCCACAGAGATAAAGTTTACAAAATATACAATTAAACATTTAAAAGTCTGGCATTTAGTACATCCACACAGTGTTGTGTGATCACCAGCTCTCTCTAGTTTCAAAGCTTTTCTTTCACTCCAGAAGATAACCCTGTACCCATTGTGTACTTACTCCCTATTATTCCACCAGTTCTTGCCACCTACAGGCCTATCATGATCTCTGGTCTTTTAACTAACATTTTCTCCAGTTCTACGAGCTACTCTATTCTGTATGAAAACTCCTTTTCTACCTACATTACTCAAAGTCACTTTCTCTTGCTTTCAACCAAATAATTCCAACTAATGCAAGTCTAACTTTGGGAATCAGACAAGTTTCCTCATCTGTAAATAGTACCTTAATTATACATGGTGATTTGTAAATTATAAATAGTGTGATATCATGATTTATAAGAAAAACATATATTTGGTTATTCAGATGATCAAAGTATATTTCTCCTATGTATTTGGTCTTCGTCCATTATTCCTGGCTCACAGCTCCCAAACCTTTGGGATTTGCAAGTAATGCCTTTTGTTATGTAAATGAAGCAACTTGAAAGTACTCAAGGATGGGGCTGGTAGCCTGGAGGGTCATCTTTTGTATTCATAGAGGGTTGGAACTGTCAGTCTCATTCTCTGATATCCAAGGAGGGGAGAAGGGCTGGCAATGATTTCCATAATCAATTGTTAAAGGATGTACTCGATCATGTCTATGTAATGAAGCCTCCATAAAAACCCAAAAGGAGTTCAGAGAGCTTCTGGGTTGATGAGCACCTGGAGATTTTGGGAGGATGGTGCACCTGGAGAGATCATGGAAGCTCCATGCCCTTTCCCTAGACCGTGCCCTGTGCATCTCTTCTATCTGGCTGTTCCAGAATTATACCCTTTTATAATAAACCAGCAATTGGGTAAGTAAAATGCTTCTCTGAGTTCTATGACCCATTCTAGCAAATTAATTGAACCCATGAAAGAAGGGGGTCAGAGGAACCTCCAATGTGTAGCTTCTTGGTCTGAAGCACAGGGACTGGTGTCTAAAGTGGAGGGGAGGGGGCAGTATTGAAAGACTGAATCCTTAACCTGTGGAATCTGATGTTATTTCTGGGTAGCGTCTGAACTGAGTTGAATTGTAGGACCCCAAGCTGGTTTTCCAAGAATTGCTTGTTGGTATCGGGAGCTCCCTCCCCACATTGAAATTGGGTGCTCAGAACACAAAAATAAATAATATAAAACAAATAGCAATTGTCAGTATTAAATGAAATAATTCATGTAAAGCAACTGGCATAGTCTCAGACAGAGAATGTAATAAATGGATAGTAGACATTATTATCATTATCATTACTATAACTAGGTATTAGGTAAACATTTAATAAGTGAATTACTACTCAATAAAGTATCTCATCTCCCTGGGGTTTGTTTTCAGTTATTGAACTTAGTCAAGTCTAACTTTGTATAGGTAAGATGACTAGGTACAAAGACAAGATATACACAAATGGGCACTTGTCAGGGGAAATGAGGAAAGTGATCAAGTAAATAAACACTGAGAAAAGTATTGAAGAGTATGGGACATTTTGTCTTCCATTCCTGATGTTTCTTTCCAAGTGGATTACTGTACCTTGGACTTGACCTCCAGGCCAATTGGCTGTGAGGACCAGCTATGATTTACCAGGGAAAAGCTGCTATGCAGGAGACACCAGTATGGAGCACAACTTGCTTCAGTGGGGATTTGTAGCTCACTGATTCAACCCTTTGAGTGAGTCTCTTATGGATGTGTAGAGTTGTAATCAGGTTTGGTCTGACACTGACTACTGTGTACACTGGCTCTTGGGTTTCCAGGGAGGTGCAAAGTCAGCCATTGCCTGGCATCACCCAGCAGAAGCTACAGAGAGATCTGAAGATTCCTCCTCTTTGTATGGGGTTTGGAAGTGCGCAGATGAGGCCCAGCTATGAAGCAAGGCAGGCTGGTACTGGTGCAGGATCTTGGGCCTTTTACTGATAGGTTTGGGGCTCCCTGATCCAGCTGCAGCTTGTTTGAGAGACTTTGGCCTGAGCAAGGACAGGGCATTCATATGCAAAAGCTGCTGCACACAGCTTGTTTGGGGTTGTAAATTGGATGTGGCTGGAGTCTTAGGGAATCACCAGGGTGGAGCAAACAGAAATGACTGGCAGTCAGCCCTTCCACAGGGGAGGTCCCAGCATAGGAACAATGGTCCCTGCAAGCACCTTCTGGAGAAAGCCAACTCTGGGTTCCTGATAGATGCAAAACAATCCAGTCAGTTACAACCCCCAGGTGAGGGTCCAGGATGTTGCAGATTGTATATGATTGATCTGGAATTCCAAGTGGTATGACTACAAAGCCCATCATCATTTGATTATATGGCAATATGCTTCTTCCTACTAGGAAGTCTGATAACTTCTTAACAAGTGAAACCAGGTTGCACCTGAAATAACTGCTAAATGAACAAATGGATGAATGAATAAACATAGGGAGGCATCCCTGGAGGACAGATACCAATTTAAAGTTACAAAATTGAAAGATAGAGTGTTTGTTAAGATCTTTTGTATTAAATGTTACTTTAAATTGATTTTTGATGGAGGAAATCTTTATGAGACAGTCACAGCTATCACAGTAATTATAATTTTGAATAAAGAAAAATGTTAGATTTCCATTTATTTAATATTTATATCTTACTTTTTTTTATTTTTCAATCGCAGTTTACTTTCAATATTACTTTGTATTAGTTTCAGATGTACAGCATAGTGGTTAGACAACCATGTGCTTTATATATCTTACTCTTTTATGAGAAATCTGTGGAAAGGCATAAAAATCAAGTCTATAAATATTCTTTCTTTCTTCTTTCTTCTTTCTTTCTTTCTTTCTTTCTTTCTTTCTTTCTTTCTTTCTTCCTCCAAATAATATCCATTTTGTGTCTTTTATGTACTAGTTATTGAAAGAATGAAAATACATTAAGGAGAGTTATATGTGAATGAGTATTATTAAGTATTCTGAGGAAAATTATTCTGGGTTTCATTAAAAATGATTTAGAAAAAGTCATAAGCATCATGTTAAAACCTGCCACTTCCTAGTCATTTTATTCTGTGAGTTGTTGAAAAATCAAAACATTACAATAGGAACTCATGTGAAATTATAGCACGCTGTTTCCTCTCCTTCAAAAGAAGTGCTTAGAGCTTCATAAGTGCTATGAATGTCACTGCCAACCCTTTATCATCCTAGCAGTCTAGAAAAATTTGCTGTCCTGAATTTCTTTGATATATGTAGATATCCTAGATAGCTTTCCTAGCCAAGAATATAGATCATTTGCAAATAGAGGCAAGTTGGTAGATAGCATCATGGCAGTAAAGCATATTTCACACAAAACCCCCCACAAAACTGCTAATGGGCAAAGAAATTGCATGGAGAAAAGTTGGCAAGCAGAGCAGGAAGAAAACAGATGGGGCAAGCCCATTAATGGCATCCAAATGTTGGCATTTTATTTTCACAATAGTTGTTCCAATGTAGTCTTGTCAGAAAAAGAATAATGTTTTATCTTACTATTCAAAATACATTTTAAACTCTGGTTCATCCTAAAATGGTTTTTGGCATTAATCTCTGTCATGGATTTGGACACTGTTGATTCAGCATCCTTCAGAGAATACTGGGTTTACAGTACATTTTATATTTATGTCCTGGTTTTGACAGGGAGAGAAGTATATTAAGTGCTTTATTCTTAAGATCTCTCTCTCTCTCTCTCTCTCTCTCTCTCTCTTTAGTTCAATATATATATATATATATATATATATATATATATATATATATATATATATATATTTAATTTTTTTATTAAGGTATTATATATGTACAGATTCTACCGTTGCCTCCCCCACTCCCATACATGCCCTTACCACCCAGAGTTTTGCATCCATAGGTATGTTTATATGCATGCATACAAGTCCTTCATTGAAGATCTTCTCTCTTGATGAAATGGCGCTAGTATCCACCCAGATCCATGGTTGGCAAACCGCGGCTCGCGAGCCACAATATTCCATTGTATAGATGTACCACAGTTTTTTAATCCATTCATCTGCTGATGGGCACTTAGGCTGTTTCCAAATCTTAGCTATGGTAAATTGTGCTGCTAGAAACATAGGGGTGCATATATCCTTTCTGATTGGTGTTTCTGGTTTCTTGGGATATATTCCTAGAAGTGGTATTACTGGGTCAAATGGGAGTTCCATTTTTAATTTTTTTGAGGAAACTTTATACTGTCTTCCACAGTGGCTGCACCAGTCTGCATTCCCATCAGCAGTGCATGAGGGTTCCTTTTTCTCCACATCCTTGCCAGCTCTTGTCATTTGTTGATTTGTTGATGATAACCATTCTGACAGATGTGAGATGGTATCTCATTTTGTTTTGATTTGCATCTCTCGAATGATTAGTGACTTTGAACACGTTTTCATATGTCTCTTAGCCTTCTGTGTGTCCTCTTTAGAAAAATGTCCACTTAGGCCCTTTGCCCATTTTTTTTTCTTTTTTTAAAATTTAATTTTATTGTTTAAAGTATTACACATATTAGTACATATATCTCCTTTTATTTTCCCCATTGACCTTCCCCCAGCCTCCTTTAGCCCCCTTTGCCCATTTTTTGATTGGATCATTTATCTTCTTTTTGTTAAGTTGTATGAGTTCTCTGTAAATTTTGGAGATTAAACCCTTATCTGAAATAGCATTGGCAAATAAGTTCCTCCATGCAGTGCGCTTTCTTGTTGTTTTGTTTGTGGTTTCTTTTGCTGTGCAGAAGCTTTTTATTTTGCAGTCCCATTTGTTTATTATCTTCTTAATTTCTATTGCCCTAGGAGCTGTTTCTGTAAAGATATTTCTACGACTTATGTCTGCTATTTTGCTGCCTGATATTTCTCTTTATATGAGTATTTATGAGCAACCCATGTTAAGCATTAGTTCTTTATTTCTCCTCTTGGTTTTCTTATCTCAAATTTATGCTCCCATTCATTCAACTGAGAAATTGATGTCATTCCTTATTTCTCTCTCTCACTCTATTCTTTAATATAATGGAGATCAGAGTTGTGTGTACTTTGGCTCTCCTATAGTTCATTATATGACTAATTCTAATTTGTACCTTTGTTCCAGTCTCTTTCCATTTTAGATCATTCTCTAAACTACCAGAATTATCTTTTCTGAAATAATATCTAATTTTGTCTTCTTTATTTAAAAACTTTGATTCTGATTGCCTACAGTATGGCAATCTGATTTGTAAGACAACCATATTACCCCATTATATATCTAGCTTTATCACTTGCTAACCAAACCAATTCAATGTATGACCTATACAATAATTGGACCAAACACTTCATCTTTCCCAAAATGTCCCAAGCTTATAAATGTCTTCAGATCTTTGCACACCCTCATCTCTTCTTGGGATAGTGAACTCTTATATATATTTAAAAACTGATCTTAAGGTTAGGTGGAAGGTGAATGCATCTGACTTTTCAATATTTTATTCCCTACCCTAAGGTCCCACTTATTTATTTATTCACTTAGTCTTGAAACTTTATTCGTATACTTATCTTGTATTGGCCTTATGTAGGCACTAGGGAATTCAAACATTAAAAATAAAAGTTGAATCCTGTTAGAACTCTTTTGTTGTTGTTTGTTTTTTGTAAAGTACTAACAGATTTATGAAAGCACAACACTCTTAACGGCATACAACTCATCTGATTTTCCTCTTACAAAGCTCTTAATTTTCTACATGATAGACTGTAAAATTGCTGTTTTATAAATTGCCAGAACTATCCTATTCTGACCCTGTGTCCTCATTTACTTTTCATGTTTGGGATGCATCTCAATTTCTCTTCAGTTTCAAGGTCATAATTCTCAATCTCCATTAAGATGGAAGTATTTGAAATGTCTACAAACCTCGTATATTACTCACTTGAAATTATGATCTTTGATTATTTGGCTAGCTACTGGTCCTGATGACCTTGGATAACATTGCTTTTTGTATATTTCCAATCTTCCTTCTAAAATGCTGTATTATCCTCCTAATACAACAGAAGCACAGAATTAAAAAAGTAAATCATCTTGATTCTATTACTTTTTTTTTTTACTTTCTACTGGGGAGTTTGAGAAGATTACTTTAGTTCTGGAGAGAACACTGGGAATCCCCTGTTCTTTGACGTGTTCTCAGCTGTCAAGCGTGCTACATGAATCCTATTTTTCATGAGTTAATACTTTAATTATAGCCCATGATACCCTGCTTTATAACTACTTAACTGTCCACCTCCCCTGTCATTGGTGAGTTTCTTGTGGGAAGGAGCTTATCTTACTGGTTTTTGTAACTCCATCTCTATACTATTGATATATTCAGGAAGTAATAAAAATTTTTTTTAATAGAAGTAAGTGAATAAATGAATGGCTACAGCTATTGTACTCTTGAATTAGTAGGTAGACTTCAAATGTTTGATGTCAGACATCTTGGTTGTTGACAGATAGTCCTTTCTATTTGATTAACAAATAATATAGAGATAGTATGAAGATCCTTTTAGGCAAGTGCATATATTTTTACTCTTTAATATAAACAGCAGATGCTCTCTTCAACAAATACCTCTTAAGGGCTTCTCTAGATTAATTGGCAATCTCCATCACCTGTCTAGATTGTATCCTGATGCCCTACAATTTGTGGTTATCTCTTTACTATGCCTCACACTTCTGCTTTTCTGGTTGAGTTGTATGCTTGCTGAGAGTCAGGCCCATTTATTCTGAATCCTGTTTATACTAGCTTTGGTTATAGTATAAATGGAGAATACCCATTGAACTATATTTGTAATAGAAGTTATGTCATTTAATTAAGATTATGCAAATATACCTAACCCTAAGTGTCAGAAGCAAGATGATGACTGTTTCTGGGAAAAACAAATTGATTTCTTCAGAAAGATATGCTAGAGAATTGCTAACAAGTTGCATTCAAGTTAGCTTTGGGCGTGGCCTATGTAAAAGGTTGGGAAGACGAGGTACTCACATAACCTCAGACATACTTTTAGGCTTCAGCCCTGTTTTTAAAGAAACCAAAATAGCTGCACCATTAGTGTAAGGATGAAACAGAATTTCAACCAGTTGACCCTAACCCAGGAAAAGGCTTCATCTCCGGTGTTAAAAGATCAGCAAATGAATGCACATTTAAATGTTCTCTGTTGAAATAAAATGTTCAAGGTGAACATGGATCATTTTTATAATTACCCACTTGAAATTATTATCTTTGATTACTTGACCAGCTACTGGTCTTTGTGACCTTGGATAACATTGCTTCCTGTGTATTTCCAATCTTCCTTCTAATATGCTGTATTATCCTCCTAACAAAACAGAAGCACAGAAGCAAAAATCAATCATTTTGCTTCAATTACTTTTTTTTCCTTTCTGCTGGGGAGTTTGAGAAGATTTTGGTTTCCCGAAAACTACTTTCGAGTACCCAAGGGGAGATCTCATCTTCATTACAGCATAGAGGTCTGAGTATTTTTCTCTCTCTGCATGTAACTGTCTTTAGCAGGCTCTTGACTCTCAAGAAAGCCATTCATCACACCGTGATGCATATGGCCTGGGTCAAATTGGTACATCAAGTGTGCTAGCCTTTACTGCCAAACAAATTAAGAAGGTCGACTGTGGGCAGATGGGCAGGGTCTTAAATTAATGCTTAAAAACATAACTAAAATATTACTCTCCTATTGTCTCACTCAAAGCATTGATAATAACACTTTTGAGACTCAGATGACAGACAAATGAGTTCTATTAATTAACGGATTATATGGAAGAGCATATTTATATGGAAGAGCATATTTAAATCCTTGACAAGAATTCTGAGAATCAAGAATAACATAACTCTCAGACACAGTGACCAAGGAGGGATTTCAAGCACTGTTATGCTGTGCGTTATCTGCTTGAGGAAAGTGAGCTTGGTCTCTTACACACTGTAGCATGGACTTTGGAAGACAAGAGGTATGACCCAGGGGGTTTGTGTCATTTGAATGTTCCTCCTAATTTTTGAGGGCTCAGTCATCTGAGTAGGCAGGTAAGCAAGTTTGTGAAATTATGCACATCCAGAGAAAAGACAGTAAAAGTGTTCTGTTCAAATTATTTTTCACACATACATTTTTCTTCTAAAAATTGAAAGTTCGAATTTTATCTTATTGCCTGACTGCATTCTGTATCCAAGCTCATGGTTGAAGAAATGAGTGAATGAATCAGTGAAGGCTATTTGTTTAGAGAATGTTGCAAATTAAAATGCTGGGTATGGGGACTGTCACTAAACTCAGTTTGTAAAGTAGAGCCCAGGATATAATAAGAGAAAAATTAAGATAGGATAGCAGAACCAGAGTGCAGGTACAAAAAGGAAAAAGGAAAATTGTGCCTGGAAGAGAGGAGTTCAAGTCCTAGGAGATGCAATTCTCCACTGTAGTTAAATAAGAATCTGCACCCTTTACCATGACACAGCAATCTGCCAGGCTCTCTTCTCCAGCATCTAATAGTTCTTATTAATCAGAGGTTCTTAACAAGGCATCATGGACTTCAATGCAGGAGGTGAAAATGAGCCACGATGCCCTTGAAACCGTCAAGTGATTGGTCTGCACATTTGTACATTTTTACAAGGCAGGGCTGAATTTATTTTTTAACATATTCCAGAGGTTATGACAGATTTTTCAAAAAGTATTAGAGCATAAAATACCTTGGATACATACTAATTTGGCCTATGCCTTTCTGAGGTCATTTTTAAAAACTCAGTTACAAAGCTAAATCCTATGTACTAAATATGCATAATTTTTATTTGTCCATCAATCATACTTCAATAAAGCCAGGAGAAAAAGAGAAAACACCATGCTTAGTTTGAGGTTTGGAAGATATGAGTAGGTTTCTTGACATTAACTGGATGGAAACTGTATTTATTTAAGAAGGCGATTCTAGATTTGGAAGAAGAACGGAAAGAGTAGAGGTGGAATTTTGTATAAACTGAACAAGAGTTGGAATTCTGGAGCCAGACAGCTGGAAATAAACTCTGTCTCTCACTTCCTGACTGACTGGCTGTTCCCGAAACCCATTACCTTTTCTTCCTGGCCACACTGCCTAAATGTGGCCAAATATCCATGTTCTGGTCAACAGACAATGAACAGGAGTGGTTTGCACGCTGCCAGACCTAGCCTATAAACACCTGTCTGACTCCCATGTTCTTTCCCCATCTGCCAGTTTATGAAGATAAGCACTGTGTGGTAAGCAGAGATGTCCATGTCCTACTCACCAGAACCATTGAGTAAGTAGGTTAGGCTACTTAGCAAAGGGTGGCAGATGGAATTAGGTTGCTAATCATCTGATCTTATAATAGAGATATTATCCCGGATTATTTGAGTGTGATCACTGGGCCTTTAACAGCAGAAGAGGGAGACAGAAGAGAGAGAACCAGAGCGATGGCAGCATGTGAAGAACTTGGCCTGCGGTGTTCGTTCTGAAGATGTGAAGGGGCTGTGAGCCAAGGAAGGCAGATGGCTTCTAAAAGCTGAAAGGGCAAAGAAAACAGATTCTCCCTGAAAACCTATTGATAGAAAGCAATGCAGACCTGCCGAGGCCTTGATCATAGCCCAGAGTGACCTGTGTCTGATATCTGACCTATAGATCTGTAAGATGATATATTTATGTTGTTTTAAGCCACTAAATTCATGGTAATTTGTTATAACAGAATAGGAAGTAAACACACACCAGTCACTGAAAGCCACATGTTGAAGAAGTCAGACACCAGACGGAAGAGTCTAGGCCCTTGCAGGGCTCTTGGAAGAGCATTCCAGTGAGTCAAACACTTGCTTTGGACTTCACATGAACAAGAAACAAACTTCTATTGTTTGACCTTGACGCTTTTTGGAATTCGTTTTTACAATATCTGTGTACTGAGCAGCCTTGGAAGGTAGAGCTACTGTCTCCCTCTGGTACCGTGATTAAAACATGCTGGCAAGTCACATAGCCCCTCAGTGCCTTAGTTTCCTCATTTATAAAATGTGTTACAATATTACTTGAAAGGTTGGTCTTGCTCATCTCAAATTTACCTCTGAGTTAGAGTCCCAGAGTGGTACACAAGTATTCCATTTTATAGAATTCCTTCCTGATTGCTATGAAGATTAAATGAATTAATATGTGTAAATCAATATGTGCAATGAATATTAGCACATATTCAATCCTACTAAAGTGTTAACTTTGATATTATCATCAAGGAGTGCGGAGAAAAACAAACTAAGGCGGAAGTTTTGCAAGCAATGAATCAACATAGGGATTGCATTGGACATAGCATAATTATAATTCTACAAAACACTTAGCCATGTGGGGGAGATCATGCATCTTTATTATCTATGATTGATCTAAGCTTGCTTTATTTCAGAAGGGTGAAGAGTACTGATGCTTTTGATTTTATAAATTATAGAGAATTTGCCCTATATTGGACTCTAAATAAAACTGTACATTCTGGAGAGTACCACTTAGTCTTTTTTTTTTTTTTTTTTCCACCTTCTCTTTTCTTTCTTTCTTTCTTTCTTTCTTTCTTTCTTTCTTTCATTCTTAATTATTTCTTTCTTTTTTTAAACTTTTGAATACACTAAGTTTTCAGATCATGTGAGCAATTTTCCTCTTATTGATGGCATGTTCAAGAAATATGAAGAAGCAGGAGTTATAAAATCCTAATACTAAGGGATTTCTTAAGGTAAGCTTTGGTACAGATTATTACAAATAAGAAGTTTAAGAAGTGCTTTGCAAAGAAGCATTGGAGATTTTATAACTCATCTCATCTTTCTTAGTTACTACAGCAACAGTTAGGGAAAAATAAATCAAAGACTCACCACTCATGCTCATCAAAACTCCTTCTCAGCTGCCTGCTTCCCAAATGCATGAAATGAATCCACATCCCAGAAGCACAGCTCTATTACTGCCACTCAGCAAGTGATTACTCTTCAGAATAAAAGGAAAATAGACAAAGAATGAAAATGAATTAATATGCCTTATTTTTCTAGGCTTCAGCAATTTCCATGAAAATTTCAAGAAATTTGTAATGGTGTTCCCAGGACTTAGAAGTCAACAGCTTTCCAAAATTGGAGAAATGAGCCATTTGGGGAATTATTTAAAACAATCATTATGTAAATTTGAACCTCTATAAAAATAAATTTTTAGAAATATGAACTTGGGGGTTAGAGATTAGAAGGGCTGGTAAAGAATTTGTTGTATTACTTTATCCTACCTTTTTAAGGTAATTTCATGACGTTTTGTAGTAATAGCAGGAAAACGAGGTGTTAACTGCCAGGATGTTCCAAGTCTCTGCATCTTTTTGATTTAAATAAAATGACTCCACTCTTATTTTACAAAAAGCAGAAATCTAGGGTTTCTTCCAAAAGACCTGGGAATTTTGGAAGGGTTACTTTTTCTTTCTTGCCACTGGCTATGCTTTTTCCTTTGTTTGAGGTCTTGTCCATTCCAGGCATTTCCTGCTTGGTACCATCCAGCCTTGACCATCACCCAGCCTTGGTCATCACCCAGTCTTTTGTCATTCAAAAGATCACACACATACTAGACTTTGTAGTGGCTTTTAATAAAACTTAAGGCTAAGGTCGGTGATATATCACCCAGAGCATCATGCAGCAAATAAACTAAAAGATGGAAGCCCACCTAATGGAGTTGATTGGCCATTTTCCCTGACCAGCTCACTATGTAGAGCCCCAGTTTCTGGCCATCTTGCTGGTCTCCTCCTTTTTTCTCCAAGCCCCTCATCTCTCTCTCTCTCTCTCTCTCTCTCTCTCTCTCTCTCTCTCTCTCAGCTTAAAATTTTCCTTTTTGTCAAAGTTTTAGTGATATGTTATCTGAGTTTTACAGATGAGAAAATTGAAGGACAGGGACTCCTGAGTTGTCATTTATCTAAAATCACAAAGCTCTCAGTGGCAGGGCCTTTGGGTTTCTAAGCCAGGATTTTTCCAATCCACCAACTGATGCTGATGTACATTTACAAGAAGGTTGCATATAGAAACCCTAAGGTGACCATTGAAAATTATAAACTCATTGTAGAGTCTGAAGTGTTGCTTTCAATTATGGAAATTTTACAGAAAGGTCAGATGAACTTGTAACTATTGGATATTGGAATCCAGGGAGACTAGAAGATGAGATCAGATTAATAGTCTTCTGAGGCATGATTCTGCCCCTGACAGTGGCTCCAAGGCTCCAAGGCACATTTTGTGAAAGAACATGTTTGTGTTCCATGACATTAACTTAAAAAGGTTATGGTTGTAGCTGGGGGGAAAAAAAATCTAGCTTCTCTTAGTTGATTTGTGGAATCATCTGTGAATCTAACTGAACTTCAAAGGACCTACTTTTTGTCTGTCATATCTTTGAATTTCATAAATATATTAGTACTGTATAAAGCATTATTTTAATATATGCTTTTTAAACATTTAATGACAGGATAAAAACTGTCATTGTGGCATGCTAGATTACGAAGCACAAACTGAACATGTAAGTATTGAGTTAAAATTTATACACTGCAGTCAGGCAAATGATAATTCTGTCACCTTATGACTGATCCCATCTTGCTCAGGAGTCTCAATATATATTGAAGCAAGAATAGGGGTGTCTAGCACTAGAATTAACATGCCAACTAAAGGTAACTTAATTTTTCCACTTCCAACAGTCTCTTTCAGATTAATTCAGTGTTGTTTGAGTAAATAGGAAATTCAGAGTTTAATTCCCTGCCAGGCAAGTCTCTCCCCTCTCTATTTCCTCATCCTTCTCAAGATGGCATCCAGGTACAGAGGGAGGACAGGTGTCCTCATGGCATTGGTGGGAATGAGTGGCCTATTCCAGTGGCACTGTCTTGGCCTGCTTGTCTCTGTAAAAGGCCTGTGATCTACTAATTGGGGTGGCTGTGTCCTGTGCTCTGTTCTCAGATCATGGGCAATTCTTGCTGATTGTTCAGGGGATTTAAACCAGGCCCCCCACCTCAGCTCTGAGCAAGCTCCAGGTCCATGTAAGTCTGACTGTGGCTCCCAGGTTGGCTGACCTTCACCACGTTACCCAGATAGTGGCTCACTTCACCCTGCTGGGGGACAGTTCTCCGTGGGTCTCTGGTATTTCTGCATATACTGTATTGTAGCAAGCTGCTGATGGTCCTTTGTTGTGGACTAACGTTTAAGGGTATTTGTAGACTGAGCAGCCTCGGAAGGTAGAGCTGCTGTCTCCCTCTGGAGCAAGGAGCAGGCATGTTGACTTCCCATTATGAAAGAATTGGCTTCCTTCAGCTGTGTGCAGTAGTCATTAGGTATCCTTTGTGTTGTCCTATGGGACTGGGGCTTAGAGAACTGGCTTGAGAAATGCTGGAATTCCGGTTGCTGCTGTTACTGTGACTCATAAACGATCCATCAGCTTTGTCATAGGAGTCTGGTGTTTTCTTCCAGGATTTCTGACACAGTGGGAGTCTAATTTACTAGCTTGCAAGTCTCAGACTTTCAGATATATCTCAGTTCTTAACAAAGCCCTTGACAAGCACATGGCCAGGACCTGCAACTTTTTCCTGAGTTTAACATGGGGAGAGACTAGAGAAGGTCATGATCCCCTCTGTGCCATTCACACAGGTTATGAGGAACTAGATAGCGCTATCTCAAGTTCCCTCATCTAAACATTACACACGGTCATTTTCAGTCTACTGTGAGTGAATTCTCTGGGTTGGCATGGGCACCCCAGGAGAAAGAGATTCACCTACAGATCCAATTGGGAAGTGGAGCTTCTGGTTAACTCATTAATACTTTTTAAAATTTGCATATTTTAAAATTAAATTTATTGGTGTGACTTCGTTTAATAAAGTTATATAGGTTTCAAGTATACAATTCTATGATACATGATTGGTATATTGCATTGTGTGTTTACCCCCAGAGTCATCTCCTTCAGTCACCATATGTTTGACCTCCTTTACCCTTCACCACCCCCTACCCCCTTCCCTCTGTAACCACCATACTGTTGTCTGTGTCTATGAGTTTTGTTTTTCATTTGTTACTTTCAGTTTTATACCTTATATGTGAATGAAATCATGTGGTTCTTGACTTTTTCTGTCTGACTTATTTCGCTTAGCATGATATTCTCAAGATCCATGTTGATGCAAATGACAATAGTTTGTTTTTTATTTAAATTTTATCACTCATTAATATTAACTCTTGATTAATAAAAGGAAGTTTTTGTCACTTAGAAACCTCTTTTTCTTTTCAGTAAAGTCTATTTTTCAAGGCTGTGGCTTGACCCTATGCCTAAGGATACTAAGTTATTATATAATTGAAGAAATGGGCATTATTGCAACAGTATGGTGGTTATTAGATAAAAAGGGGGTAACGGGGAAATAAAGGGTAGAGGAGGTTGAATGTATGCAGGAGATTTGGCTTTGAGTGGTAGGCACATAATCCAAAAGACAGATGATGTGTCGCAGAATTGTATACTTGAAACATATAATTTTATTAACCAATGTCACCCCAATAAATTTAATGAAAAATTTAAAAGAGATTCCAGTTCTCCTCCAGGTCATGTGTGACCCTTGCCAGACAAGGGAAAAGAATTTTATTGATGTCTTTAAAAACATTATTCCATATATACATATATATGTATATGTATATGTATATGTATATGTATATATATATATATATATATATATATATATATATATATATAGTGTCCCAAAATATGTATACACAATTTAACAGCTGAGAGCTACTAAATGAAATAAAAAGTATTTCAATAAACACTGCCTTTCTAATTATTCAAAGTGTGTGTATACTTTTTCTGGGACACTGAAAATACTATATGTATTCACAAAATAGATAACCAACACATACATGCTTTATTATGTGTCTTCGTGCTTGAGAGGGAGTGACAATAAAGTAATTCAAAAGCACTCATTTACAGCAGTACTCATTTTAGGCTGGAATGACCTTAGTCAGTGATATATAGTAGTTATAGATAAGTTAATAAACTCAGGAAACGTATTAATTCACCAGTATTTTTTAAAAATATTGTTAATTTTTTCTTTTTCTTTTAAAAGCAACAGAATAAAATAAAGCAATCCTGGAAGTAGAGTTGTCATTATTTCCTCAGAAAAGAAAATTCTTGAAGGCAAGTTATTGTATTATTGACATAAAGGTTAGCTGTAAGAGGAAGCAGGTTCAAGCTGTCATGTGTCTGCAGCACACATACTGTGGGTACGTTGCAGAGAACCTTGAAGTCAGAGTTCATCCCTGGGTGTTCTCAGCACAAGGAGAGACTACAGAAGTCAGGAAAAGCTTCTTAGTAGCTGGGACATTGAAGCCTGCTAAAGGGAGCTTGCAGAATCGTTACCTGGAAATATCTGTATCTATATATTCATGTTTTCATTTGTGTTTATTAATATTACTCACTGGACTGACAATTCAGTAATTAAATATTTAGTTAGAAGTTGGAGAATAATTTTTGAGTAAAAGGAAATTAATAGATTAGAAACCATTTTAAAACAAAATTTATTCTTGTAAATAAATTATAAAATCATCTTAATAATGATGTTAAATGGTAATTGACAATCACCTTAAATTGTAATTTTCAGTAATGTTACATGAAGTTAAACAAGTATAGAAATGTATGAATGAGAGGATTTGGCTAATCCTGTAGTGCTGACAAGATGAACCCATGGCACCACTATTTTATACCCTCCCTGTTGGGTGAAATTAGTTTTAAGTGCCATTGGCAATGAATTTCATTTAGGATTTGGTGCCTGTATTTATTTTTAGAATTTTATCAAAATGTTTGGACTAAAAGCAAAAGACCTTTGGAATTTTTCCTTATTCTATATATGTATTCCTTGTCTGGGTAGCTCATTTGGTTGGAGCATTGTCCTGATGCCTCAAGGCTGTGAGTTTGATCCTCAGTCAGGGCACATGCAAGCATCAACAGGTGAGTGTATAAATAGATGGAGCACCAAATCGATGTATCCTTTCTCCCTTCCTCTCTCTCAAAGTTAATTTAAAAAGTAATAATTTTTTTTTAATCCAAAATATACAAGGTTCTAAATATCTATAATTTTTATAGTCAACATTTCAGCCCAAGAATAGGACTATGGATTTATTTGTAATTCACAATCAGCTAGCACCTAAGCCAAAGTATAACATTGGGAAATATTGCCTTTTTATTGATGGTCACCTCATGTTTTGGCCTGTCTCTGTTTTTCCATTTTCTATGCTTTGAAACTCAGGATTTGCTTATGCTTCCTGGGATCTGAGGATTTCTCATTGTATTAGTCTACTCAGGCTACCATGATATCACAGAGCTAGTGGCTTAAATAGCACACATTTGTTTTCTCACAGTTCTGAGGACCGGAGATCCAAGATCGAGGTGCTGCAGTTGGTTTCTGGTGATACCTCTTCTAGACCTGCAATTGGTCTCCATCTCCCAGTGTCCTCACATGGCCTCTCCTCACATATAACCCTTTCCAGGGAGAGAGCCGAGAGACACAATGTTTCCTCATGGCTTTGAGAGCTGGGCTGTGGAGGGACTAAAGGAAAACACTCAGGGAATCCTGTTTCACTCAACATCAGCAGGGGACCATCCTAGTTGCTTCAGAAAATTTACTTCAATCATCACAAGGCTATATTCCATTTAAGTTCATATCTTTATTGTCAAAAAAGCTCAGGTTGCCTTGGCCATGTTGGCTCAGTGGTTGGAGGGTCGCTGTCCTGTGACTGTAGAGAAACTTGATGTCAGAGCTCATCTCTTAGGATATTCTCACACCAAAGGGTGGTGGGTTCGATTGCTGGTCAGGGGCACCTACCTCAGTTGCAGGTTTCCATCCAATACATCTCTCTCAGGTCAATGTTTCTCTCCTTCTCTCTCTCCACCTCCCCCTTCCCTTCCACTTTTTCTAAAAATCAATGGACAAAAATATATCCGCACTCCTGGGTGAGAATTAAAAAAAAATTTTTTTTTTAAAGTTCAGATTAACATTTTCTATAAGCACTTTCTTGTTTGCTGACTCTGAGATACTAGGTTAGTATCAGTAACACTTGCCAAATTTTTCTGCACCAACAGGTCACTCCTTGCTAATTTTGAAGGTCCTAAGAACAAAGAGGATTTTTAGGAATCAAAAGCAGTGCTCCTAGGCTCCTTTGAAGCTGCAGGCTCCCATGATTGCTTTGAAAGTATCTCATAATGTGGCAAGATGAAAGAAGCTGCCACCTTTATGCCCTGCTTATATGGCTGGGGTCTGCCTGAGAGAGGCTTGGCTACTCAGGCTTGTGGTTTCTTTCTGTGTTCGTTTCAATCCTGGCCCAGTGGTTTCGTTTGCTGCTCTCTATGAGGGCATTATTATAGAACTGTATACTGCTAATCAGAGCAAGACACTCTCTCTGGAATTTTAAAAAAATATATTTTATTGATTTTTTACAGAGAGGAAGAGAGAGAGAGAGAGAGAGATATAGTTAGAAACATCAATGAGAGAGAATCATCTATCAGCTGCCTCTTGCACGCCCCCTACTGGGGATGTGCCTGAAACCAAGGTACATGCTCTTGACCGGAATCAAACCCGGCACCCTTCAGTCCGCAGGCCGATGCTCTATCTACTGAGCTAAGCCGGTTTAGTCTCTCTCTTGAAAATTTAAAAGCACAAATAAACAAACCAAACCCTGACGTCAAACCTCAAGTTGAGGCATGGGGAGGAGTTTGTTTGCATCTCCTAATCTGTTCTCCTGACATCATTCTGGGCTTTCCCTGTGGAAATGCAACAACAGATATGCATAGAGCTTAGTCATTTGCTGCATTTCAGTTCCAATTGTTTCCAGAATTTCCCAGGACCTTTCATCTTAAACTTCTCATGAGTGTGATAGATACTTCGGGTTGTATGCTTCAACTGCCTTTGTCAAAAATATGCGTTTTCATTATAATATGAAAATAAGTTATATTTGTTAGACACTTTGCACAGTGTTGATTTTTTTCAGAAGTAGCATTTTATCATTTCTGCTGAGAGCAAGTGGATTTATCCCATTATGTCTAAATAATACCATTATCTAGGCCTTTGAGTGCATAGGGTATATCACTTACGGTAGAATGCCCTTGGCTGTAAGTAACAGAGTATCTGACTCAAATGGACTTAAACTATGTAGGCTGATTATTTTTTCACATAATAACAAGTCCAGAGGTGAGCGTATTTTAGGCACTTAATAGCGTTATTCAGGACTCACTTTCCTTCAGTCTGTAAGCTCTGTCATGCTCAGTATGTCAGTGAGAGCTACTCATGGACCCAAGATGACCATAGCAGCTTCTAGCCTCACATCCTCATAAATTGCCTTCAAAGGAAAGAGTTAAAGGGGTGGGGTGGGGAAGCTGCCTTCAGGAGGGCTCATACATGTGTCATTTCTTTCTTTTCTTTTTCATTGAATTATTTGGGTGTCACTGGTTAATGAAATTATATTGGTGTGAAATTCTATAATACATCATCCATATATTGTATTGTGTTGTATTGACCACCCAAAGTCAAGTCTCTTTCCATCACCATTTATTTCCCCTTTTACCCTCTTCGTCCTTCTCCCACAGACCCTCCTGCCCCTTTTCCTCTGATAATCATGATACTGATGTCTGTGACTATTAGGTGTTTTTTTTTTTTTTGTTTTGTTTGTTTGTTTGTTTGTTTGTTTAATCCCTTCACCTATTTCACCATTTCTTCATGGTGGAAGATCTTTTGCAAAGGGTCCCTCTTATCAGTTTCCTTTATGTTTATTGACCATAATTGGATCATATTCTATATTTAGCTGAGTACAAGGTAGGAAGTGAGTACTTCTGGAATCTGGTCCTTTCTATGTGGAAAAGGATCAAGAGTCTGGAAGAGAGACTGAGAGAATAGCTGCAGGATGGTCAGCCAATGTCGCCTCTCTCAGGGGAGGTCATATCACCTTTGCTATGCTATTCTTCCTCATCACGGTGTGTTGCCCAATCTGTGCCCACCAAACAAAGAAGGGCACATCTTGAAAAAAGTTTTGAGCCACTTTACACATGTAAAGCAAGACCACCCATACAAAGGTCACATTCTGGTTGTGTTCAGTAATCTTGGAGAAGACATTCAGTTCTTTGGATCTCTTAAGATTGTGTAGGATTTGTCCCTGTTGAATTACCACTTTCCTCTTGGAAGCCAAGTTGGATGAGTATTTTTGGGCAACATGTCCTTTTGGTCTCTTTCTGACTTCTTTTGCTGTTTCTTCATAAAAAAATTCTCAGTATATTCTTTCCTTAAGTTTTAGTGTTCTCTGGGTTCATTGGGTTTTTGACTTCTCACTGTGCTCATCTTCCCGGCTGCAATCCCATGTGCTTTCTCAGCAGCAGTTAGAGCCTAAATGAACCGTTGACTTTTAAATCTTGATCTCTATCTCGCATTTCTTTATTGAGCTCCAGATCTATATACTCAATTGTTACTAGGGAAGCATTGATATTGGTTGTCTCACCCATTCTTCAAATGCAGATGTTCTAAACTGAATTAATATTTTCTCCTCTTTGTACTGACCCACCCCCAGTTTGCTCACTCCCTGGATTCTTTAGATCTATCCAGTTGCCTCCTTTTTCATCATTCACATCTAATCCATCCTCACGTGGTGCCTCCTAGATATTTCTATAATCAGCCTCCTCTGTTCACTTCTGTGACACTGGCTGAGTCAGCCACACCTCATGCTTCGCCTTGATTGTTCATTGCAGGCCCTCTTAATGCCACTGCAGGCTGTCACCATCCTCCCTTCTTACCCACATTCTTCCCTGCTGTAGCCCAGAGTCCAACCACTGGTACTGAAGTTCCCATCTGATTAAGAGGTTTTCTTTCTTTCAAATTCTTAGATGGTATCACTTACTTCAGGATAAAAATCCAAACTCCCCATGTTCAATGGCTTTTAAATTTCTGGTTCACGGACCTCTGTAAGTTTCTGAGGAGACAGGTGAAACTTCCACATGCTTGTATTGTAGTGCCTCCACTATCATCTGCTGCTTTTCTGTCCACAGGCCTCACTTCATATTTTTTTTCTGCAAGACCTTTGGAATCATGGTCTCATCTTTTGTAGCTACAATATGTAATATGTCCGATATATAACAACCATTTCAAAAGTATTTGCTGAACTAAAAATATAATTCCTTTTTCAATGTCTGTGTTTATGGTTAGTCTAGTGTACAATCTTAATATATAGGTTACTTTAGAGACAATGCCTGTATCTGTATTTCAGTGGTACCCCATTGTCCTGTATAATAAAGAGGGTTATGCAAATTGACCATCAATTTGCATACTCCGCCACAAAGATGGCATCACCCATAGCCATAAGATAGTGGCATCCAGTCCTCTCAGCCCCGAGGGGAGGGGAGGTGACCTCTGAGAGCAGGCAGCACGAGCAGTGGTGATGAGGCAAGCGTCCCACCCTGGCCACGGAGGGTTTCTGGGCAGCGGGCATGGAGCAGCCCGGGTGGTGGTGGGGGGTTGGGGGTGGGGGGTGGGGAGGAGAGATCCTTGCATCATTGCCAAGTGACAAGGCAAGTGTTCCAGCCCTTGGAGCCTCTGGCGATTAGGCAAGTGTTTTGCCCCTGGCCATGGAGGGCCTCTGGCCAGGGAGGGCAGTTGGGGGCCCTGAGGCTGGCTGTGGAGGGCAGATGGGGGCCATGAAGCTGGCTGTGGTGGACAGCTGTGGGCCATGAGGCCGGCCAGGGAGGGAAGTTGGGGGCCATGAGGCTGGCAGGAGAGGGCAGTTGGGGGCCATGAGGCTGGCAGGAGAGGGCAGTTGGGGGCCATGAGGCTGGCAGGAGAGGGCAGTTGGGGGCCATGAGGCCAGCAAGGGAAGGCATTTTGAGTCAATCAGGCCAGCAGTTGGTGGTGAGCAGGCTGGTGGTGGGGGGCAGTTGAGGGAAAGCAGCCAGCAAGCAGAGTGGTTAGGGGTGATTGGGCAGGCAGGCAAGTGAGCAGTTAGGAGCCAGTGGTCCCGGATTGTGAGAGGGATGACTGATTGCTAGTTTAGGCCTGATCCCACAGGGACATCCCCCGCAGTCAGACATTCCCTGAGGGGTCTCAGATTGGAGAGGGTACAGACATTCTCCTGAGGGACACCCCTCCATGCATGAATTTCATGCACCGGGCCACTAGTCAACACATAATGGAGATTGTGTTATTTTCCCCTTCAATGAAAGTATAGAAACATCTGATGGGGTTGCAGCTTAAAAATGTCCACTACAAATCTATCTAAAATGAAGTAATTGTTGCTGGGTATTGATGCAGTACCCCAATTTTAGTTCTTGATAATGCTTTATAAAAGTAGTAAGTTTACCTCCATCCTAGTTTTTTTTTTCTTTAAGTATTGAAATATGGAAGAATGGTAGGTCATAGAGTTTCCCCCTTTTACCTATTTAAGATTTTTTTTTTTTGTCACTGAAAAAATGTTATTTACTGACATGGAAAAATATCCATGATCAAGTGTGAAGAAAGCAGGTTATAAACAGCACTCATATTTTCATCTATTTGTGTGTGTGTGTGTGTGTGTGTGTGTGTGAGCTACAGTTGATGGTCTAAAATCCCTTAACCCCATTTTTAAAAATTAAGTTTATTGGGGTGACATTGGTTAATAAAATTATATAGTTATCAGATGTACAATTCTATAATGCATCATCTATATATTGTATTGTGTGTCCACTACTCCAAATCAAGTTTCTTTCCATCACTATTTATCCCCCCTATATCCTCTTCTATTCCATACCCTCTTCCCCTCCAGGAATCACCATAATGTTGTTGTTGTTGTTTTTTCTTTTGTTTAATCCCCTTAATCTTTTCCACCCAACCCCCATCCCTCTCCCCTCTGGCAACTACCCTGTTTCCCGGAAAATAAGACAGTGTCTTATATTAATTTTTGCTCCCAAAGATGTGCTAGGTCTTATTTTCAGGGGATGTCTTATTTTTCCATGAAGAAGAATATAGTACACACTTATTGTTAAATGAAAATAAAGGAAATTCATTACCTGTATACGGTATGGTAGTATGGTAGTTGTCAACACAAACCAGACAAACTGTGAATCCTACAGTATCAAGAATTTACTCATTTATTCAGTGACAATCATGTCATCATCTTCTTTTTTTTTTTTGTGTGTGTCCTTCCAAAATTCTTTTTTTTTTTTTTATTATTTTTTTTTTAATTTTTTTTTTATTAAATTATTATCTGTGTACATATTTTAACATTGCCCCCCCCCCATACATACCCTCCCTCCCCAGAGTTTTGTGTCCATTGGTTGTACTTATATGCATGTATACAAGTCCTTTGGTTGATCTCTTATCTCCCCCAGATCTCCCTACTCTCCCCGCTGTAATTTTACAGTCTACTTTTTGCTTTACTGTCTCTATATCTATCTTTTGGTTTGTCAGTTTATAATGTTTTTTAATATCCATAAATGAGTGAGGCCATGTGGTATTTCTCTTTCATTGACAGGCTTATTTCACTCAGCATGATGTTCTCTAGTTCTATCCAGGTTGCTGCAAATGATGAGAATTCCTTCTTTTTTATGGCAGCATAGTATTCCATTGTGTAGATGTACCAAAGTTTTTTGATCCAATCATCTGCTGACGGGCACCTAGGCTGTTTCCAGATTCTAGCTATTGTAGACTGTGCTGCTATGAACATAGGGGTGCATATATCCTTTCTGATTGGTGTTTCTAGTTTCTTGGGATATATTCCTAGGAGTGGGATTACTGGGTCAAATGGGAGTTCCATTTTCAGTTTTTTGAGGAAACTCCATACTGTTCTCCACAGTGGTTGCACCAGCCTACATTCCCACCAGCAGTGCACGAGGGTTCCTTTTTCTCCGCAACCTCGCCAACACTTGTCGTTTGTTGATTTGTTGATGTTGGCCATTCTGACAGGTGTGAGATGGTACCACATTGTTGTTTTGATTTGCATCTCTCGGATAATTAGTGACTTTGAGCATGTTTTCATGTGCCTTTTGGCCTTCCTTCTGTCTTCTTTTGAAAATATTCTATTTAGGTCCATTGCCCATTTTTTAATTGGATCATTAATCTTCCTTTTATTTAATTGTATAAGCTGTTTGTAGATGTTGGAGATTAAACCTTTATCAGTGGTAACATTTGCAAATATGTTCTCCCACACAGTGGGCTTTCTTGTTGTTTTGTTGATGGTTTCTTTTGCTGTAAAAAAGCTTTTTATTTTGATGTAGTCCCATTTGTTTATTTTCTCTTTAGCTTCCATTGCCCTAGGGGCAGTATCAGTGAAGAAGTTCTTTAGGCATATGTCTGAGATTTTGTTGCCTGTGGATGCTTCTAGTATTTTTATGGTTTCCCGTCTGACGTTTAAGTCCTGTATCCATTTTGAGTTTATTTTTGTGTATGGTGTAAGTTGGTGATCTAGTTTCATTCTTTTGCATGTATCTGTCCAATTTTCCCAACACCATTTATTGAAGAGACTGTCTTGACTCCATTGTATATTTGTGCCTCCTTTGTCAAATATTAATTGAGCATAGTGATTTGGGTTGATATCTGGGTTCTCGATTCGATTCCATTGATCTATATGTCTGTTTTTGTGCCAGTACCAGGCTGTTTTGAGAACAGTGGCTTTGTAATACAGTTTGAAGTCTGGTATTGAGATCCCTCCTACTTTACTCTTCTTTCTCAGGATTGCTGTGGCTATTCGGGGTCTTTTATTGTTCCAAATGAACTTTTGGAGAGTTCTTTCTAGGTCAGTGAAATATGCCGTTGGTATTTTAATGGGGAGTGCATTGAACCTATAGATTGCTTTAGGAAGTATGGACATTTTGATGATGTTGATTCTACCAATCCATGAACATGGTATGTTCTTCCATCTGTTTACATCTTCCTCTATCTCTTTTTTCAGTGTCGTGTAGTTTTCCGCATATAGGTCCTTTACTTCCTTAGTTAAGTTTATTCCCAGGTATCTTAATTTTTTTGGTGCGATGGTAAATGGAATTGCTTTTTTAGTCTCTGTTTCTATAAATTCGCTGTTGGTGTATAGAAATGCCATAGATTTCTTGGTGTTAATTTTGTATCCTGCTACATTGCCAAATTCATTTATTAAGCCAATTAGTTTTTTAATGGAGTCTTTTGGGTTTTTTATATACAATATCATGTCGTCTGCAAATAAGGATAACTTTACTTCTTCTTTTCCAATTTGGATGCCTTTTATTTCCTCCTCTTGTCTAATTGCAATGGCTAGTACTTCCAGTACTATGTCAAAGAGGAGTGGCGATAGTGGGCATCCCTGTCTTGTTCCTGATCTTAGAGGGAATGGTTTTAGTTTTTGGCCATTGAGTATGATGTTGGCTGTGGGTTTATCATATATAGCTTTTATTATGTTGAGATATGATCCTTGTACTCCCACCTTGTTGAGAGTTTTTATCAGGAAAGGGTGTTGGATTTTATCAAATGCTTTTTCTGCATCAATTGATATGACTATATGATTTTTATCTTTCAACTTGTTTATGTGATGAATCACGTTTATTGATTTGCGGATGTTGTACCAACCTTGCATTCCTGGAATAAATCCTACTTGGTCATGGTGTATGATCTTTGTGATGCTCTGCTTGAGCCGACTTGCTAGAATTTTGTTGAGGATTTTGGCATCTATGTTCATTAGGGATATTGGCCTGTAATTCTCTTTCATTGAGTTGTCTTTATCTGGTTTTGGTATTAGGGTGATGCTGGCTTCATATAAGGAGTTTGGAAGTGTTCCTTCCTCTTGAATTTTTTGGAATAGTCTGAGGAGGATAGGTTTTAGTTCTTCCTTGAATGTTTGATAAAACTCTCCTGTGAAGCCATCTGGCCCTGGGCTTTTGTTTGCTGGAAGCTTTTTGATGACTGTTTCAATTTCTTCCCAAGTCACTGCTCTATTGAGATTTTTAGATTCTTCCTGATTGAGTTTTGGAAGGTTGTATTTTTCTAGGAATATGTCCATTTCCTCCAGGTTGTCCAGTTTGTTGGAATAGAGTTGTTCGTAGTATTTTGTAACAATCCTTTGTATTTCGGCGGGGTCTGTTGTTATTTCACCTCTTTCGTTTCTGATTTTGTTTATTTGAGTCCTCTCTCTTTGTTTCTTGGTTAGTCTGGCTAGAGGTCCATCTATCTTGTTTATTCTTTCAAAGAACCAGCTCTTGGTTTTGTTGATCTTATGTATTGTTTCTTTGGTCTCTATGTCGTTTATCTGTGCTCTGATTTTTGTTATTTCCTTCCTTTTGCTTACTCTGGGCTTTTCTTGTTGCTCTTTTTCTAACTCTTTGAGTTGTAGAGTTAGATCATTTGTTACCCTTTTTTCCAGTTTTTTGCAATAGGCTTGTAGGGATATGAACTTCCCTCTCAAAACTGCCTTTGCTGTGTCCCATAGATTTTGGATAGTTGTGTTTTCATTGTCATTTGTTTCTAGGATGTTTTTAATTTCTTCCTTTATTTCTTTGGTAACCCAGTCCTTGTTTAATAGCATGCTGTTTAGTCTCCATGTGTTTGATTTCTTTGGATTTTTTTCATTGTAGTTAATTTCCAGTTTTATGGCACTATGATCTGAGAAGATGCTTGATACGATTTCTATCTTTTTGAATTTGAAGAGACTTTGCCTATGTCCCAAAATGTGGTCTATCTTTGAGAATGTCCCATGTGCGCTTGAGAAGAATGTATATTCTGTGGCTTTGGGGTGGAATGTTCTGAAAATGTCGATTAATTCCATCTGGTCTAGCGAGTCATTTAGGATTGATATTTCTTTGCTGATTTTTTGTTTAGATGATTTGTCGAAGGGTGACAGTGGGGTATTAAAATCTCCTACTATGATTGTATTGCTATTAATCTCTCCCTTAATGTCCTCCAGCAATTTTTTTATATATTGGGGTGCTCCCGTATTGGGTGCATATATATTTACCAGGGTTATTTCTTCTTGTTGGATTGCTCCCTTTAGTATTATGAAGTGGCCTTCATTATCTCTTGTTATGTCCTTCACTCTGAGATCTAATTTGTCAGATATAAGTATTGCTACCCCAGCTTTTTTTTCATTTCCATTCGCCTGGAAAACCTTTTTCCATCCCTTCACCCTCAGTCTGTGTGCATCCTTTTTTCTGAGGTGGGTTTCTTGTAGACAACAGATATATGGGTCTTGTTTTCTTATCCAATCCGTTACCCTATGTCTTTTGATTGGAGCATTTAGTCCATTTACATTTAAAGTTATTATTGATAGATACTGATTTGACGCCATTTTTATTCTATACCCCTGTGTTCCTTCTTTGCTTTCAATTTCTTTAATTTTACAGTAGACCCTTTAGCATTTCTTGCATTGCTGGTTTGGTGGAGATAAATTCCCTTAGTCTGTTTTTGTCTGTGAAGCTCCTGATTTCACCTTCACTTTTGATTGATAGCCTTGCTGGGTACAGTATTCTTGGATTCAGACCCTTCCTTTGCATGACGTTGTATATTTCATCCCATTCCCTTCTGGCCTGATAAGTTTCTGTGGAGAAATCAGTTGTTAGTCTGATGGGGGCTCCTTTATATGTAACTGTCTGTCTCTCTCTGGCTGCTTTTAAAATTCTTTTTTTGTCATTGGTATTTGCCAGCTTAATTATAATGTGCCTAGGGGTGGATTTTCTGGGGTTCATTTTGCTTGGGACTCTGCGAGCATCTTGGATTTGTGTGGGTTTTTTCTTCTCTATCTCAGGAAAGTTTTCTGTCATTATTTCTTGAAATACGTTTTCCATGTCTTCCTCAATTCCCTTTCCTTCTGGAACCCCTATTATTCTAATATTGTTTTGTTTTGTATTGTCCCAAAGTTCCCTTAGACTTTCCTCCTGTTTTTTAATTTTTTTTCCAAAAGCTGTTCTAATTGGGTATTTTTTTCCATCTTGTCTTCTAGCTCACTGATGCGGTCCTCTGCTTCTTCTAATCTACTCTTGATGCTTTCTATTGAGTTCTTTACAGTAGCAATGTCATTTTTCATTTCTTCTTGGTTCTTCTTCATTTCCTCTTGGGTCTTACTCATATTGTCAAATTTGTCTTCCATTCTTTTTAGCCATCTTATGATCATTACTCTGAATTCTTGCTCTGGTAGGTTGCTTGAGTCTATCTCGTTTACTTCCTTTTCTGGTGAAGCCTGCTTTTCTTTCATTTGCGGACTGTTTTTTGGTCTGCCCATTATCTAGGATGTCTGGTTGTGTAGTTCTCTCTCTCTCCTGCTTTGATTTAAGGGCACAAAATACAACACAACCAGGTACTACACACAGGCACTGAATAGAAATGTGTTTGCAATATTAATAACCACCAATAATGGTGACTAGAACCCGGCTAACAAAAACATACAATCAAACAAAAAGCATAGGCAAATCAATCTTATATATAAAAAAAGCATACAACTTCAGTATAGTTAACATTCAACATACAACTTCAAAGAGTTAGAGAGATAGACTGTTTTTTTGTTTTGTTTTGTTTTGTTTTGTTGTTAGGACAACTACGAGGGAGGTGTGAATGGGCTTGGAGTAGGTAGTTGGAAATTAGATATATACAAGTAGGGTGAAATTTTAGGAGGGGGTAGACAGAAGGAATGGGGAAAATCTAGAGCAGGAAAGGGTTAAGATAAACGGGGTACCAAAGGAAAAGATCGGAAAGAGGGTGAAGGCATAAAGGTAGGGTTGAGATAGAATAAAGCGTTGGAGAAGGAAAGATAGATAAAGACTGTAGAACAGTAATCCTGAGATTAAAAAAAAAAAATCTATATAATCAAATGAAATAAAAATAATAAAAAGAAATAAAAGAAAATAAGATGAAAAAGGTAAATTAATAGTAGTAATAATGTTGATTACATATACAATGTAATAATTATAAAGATAAAATCAAGTGAGGAAAAAGAAAAAAAAATAGTTTCTTGAGTAAATGTTGCAAATAATGAAAACAAAAATAAAAAACAAAAATTTAAAAATTAAAAAAATAATAATAAAATTTAAAAAATTTAAGTAAAATTTGCAGTAATGAAGGTCATTCGCTTCCTCTATTGTTATGATCCAGTCCTGATTTTTAGGCAGGTTTTGCTTTGTTTTTATTACACTAGAGTCAATTTGTGAATTAGCCTCTGGGGGCAGCGTTTCTAGGTTGAGTTTCCAGACTCTAGTCTAGAGCCTCTCCAGCTTTTTTTTTTTTTTTTCTCTCTGCCCTCTCTGCAGCAGGAACTATGGAGGGGGGAGGGGGCAGGCCCGAGCAACTGCAATCTCCCGCAACTCTCCGATATCCCTCCGAGCCAGATCCAAAAGTGTTGCTCTTTAGATATCTCCCTTGTTAGGAGCCCCGTCCACTCTCACGGGTGACACCCGCCCAACAGCGGGGGCTTCTACTTGTAATCACTGCCTTTGTCCTCCAGCTTCCGCGAGCGCGGGCGCGCAGGCTTTTTATCTTCGCCGCGAGCACTCTCCACCCTCTCCCCGCGAAATCTGACCTTTTCGCCGAGCAGTGGGGTATTCCAATGCAGTCAGGTGTTCGCACCGCCTGGGATCCGCGTTCTGAGGGGCACCGCTGCTTGGTGGTCGCTGCGGCTGTGGATATTCAGGCCTCTGACACGATCCTATCTTCCTCTCAAGATGGTGAGGTTTCCCCGTGCAAGCCGGTAGGTAGCTCCGGGCAGGGACACAGCCCGCGTGGGTGCTTCCCTGTGAGGGGCACCTCCGTCAGCAGCCCCCCAGCAGTTTCTTCTGGTGTTCGCTGTCTCCCAGCTTGCTAATAAACACTCACAGCACAAGACCATCAGTTTCTCTCTCTTTCTGCTTCGGGGGAGAGCTCAGAATCCGTCCATCTATTCTTCCACCATCTTACCTCCTCATGTCATCATCTTCTGGAACACCATCATAACAATCCAATTCCTGAATTTCCTGGTGAATTTCTTGTGACTCCATTTCTTTCAGAATCAGTGGACCAAATTTCTCATGTTTAGCCTAGAGGGGGCCTTATTTTCGGGGGATGCCTTATATTTCACTCAGAAGGAAACAGGTCTTATTTTTGGAGGATGTCTTATTTTTGGGGAAACATGGTATCAGTCTGTTCTCTGTATCTATGAGTCTGTTTATATTTTGTTTGTTAGGTTATTTTGTTCATTAGATTCCACATAAAAGTAAAATCATATGGTACTCTTCTTTCTCTGGTTTGGTTATTTCACTTAGCATAATGCTCTCCAGGCCCATCCATGCTGTTGCAAAATGGTAAGATTTCCTTCTTTTGTATGGCTGTGTATTATTTCATTGTGTAAATGTAGCACAGCTTTTTCATCCACTCACTTACTGATGGGCACTTGGGCTGCTTCCAAATCTTGGCTATTGTAAGTAACACTGCAATGAACATAGGTGTGCATATATTCTTTTAAATCAGTGTTTGGGGTTCCTTTGATATATTCCCAGAAGTGGAATCTCTGGGTCATAAGGCAGTTCCATTTTTAATTTTTTAAATTGTCTTACTCTTATGATATTTTATTTCAACACTTTTGTTCACAGCACTCTTCCACATAAAACAGTGCTTTCTGGATCCTCCCACTTCAACGTGCTTATTTCTCCCATATAAAGACATTGCTTTTCATTTTGAACCCAACTGCTTCTTTGATTCCATAGAAAATTTCCCTTCTGAGCATGTGGCATAATTACCTTCATGGCAATGGGCTGAAATTAAAACAGGCCATTATGTGAGAGAGACTACAGCCTAAGTGAAGAGACCAGAACTGAATTCCTGCTATCTTTAACAATTGCAGGATGGAGGTGGAAAATTACTGGCATTATAAATTACTTTTTCAGTAAAGGTTTTGTCCCTATCTTTTATCTTTTTCCTTTTTAAAAAAAATATATTTTATTGATTTTTTACAGAGAGGAAGAGAGAGTTAGAAACATCGATGAGAGAGAATGATCAATCAGCCGCCTCTTGCACACCCCCTACTGGGGATGCTCCTGCAACTAAGGCACATGCCCCTGACCTGAATTGAACCTGGGGTCTCTCAGTCCGCAGGCTGACCCTCTATCCACTGAGCCAAACCAGTTTTGGCTATTTTTTTCCTTTTTGTTGAATTTATTGGGGTGACACTGGTTAACAAAATTATACAGGTTTCAGGTGCACAATTCTACAACACATCATCTGTATACAGCATTGTGTATTCACCACCCCAAGTCAGTCTCCTTCTGTCACCACTGTCCCTCCGTAGCCTCACTCACCTTTCCCTCCCTCTTCCTTCCCCCCAGCAATCACTATACTGTTATCTATATCCATAAGTTCTCTCTCTTGCTCTCTTTCTCCCCCCACCCCCCTCCTCAATCCCACCTCACAAGACAATTCTATTTTTAATTTTTGGAGGTAACTCCATAACGCTTTCAACAGTGGCTGCACCTATCTGCATTCCCACGCTCTTCCTTTCTTGACAATATATTCATTGATTATATGCTGTGAAGACTATTTTGTGTTTTAAATCATTTTAAGTTATCAGAAGAATTACTGTCAAATTTTCCTAGCATTAAGTATCAAGCTGCAGTAGATACTCACCATAAATTAAAATAACCTGAATTATATTCAAATAACATTTTGTGTAAACAAGTGATAAATATGGATTTAAAGAATCTTGTAAGTCCACTGCATTTAAATGATTATATGGAAATGTGCATATTGAACATGACGGAATGAAAAATTGGTAGGTGGGCATTTACAAGTGAAAAGGCAGATGTAGAGGGCTTTTACAAACACAGAAAATTGAGCCATTTCTTTTAACTTTTTTTGTATAAGTAATAGCTATAATTTCTTTAGACTCTTACTCTGCATGTTGATTTAAGCTAATAGGTAGGTACATTTCTTTTGTACATGGAAGTATATGGGTTTCTTTGTATGTAAAAATGCCACGCAAATGGATAATGTGAAAGTATAAAGAGTCCACACCCTGGAGCTTGATTGCCAGGGCCCAAATTCCAATTTTGCAATTTACTAGCTGTGCGAGTCTGGACAAGTCTTCTGTGCCCCTCTTTGCTCTTATGTAATTGGGGATAATAATAGTACTTACTTGAGAGAAGTAACATGAGAATTCAAGGAGTCAAACTTGTAGATATAGGACGGGGGGAGGCAGTTATCATTATCAAGTCACCTAATGCTCATCGAACACATTCAGGGTTCCAACACTATGCACCAATGTCATATGTAATATGTCATTTAATCCTGAAATACCACTTTAAAGTAGACTTTTTAAAAAAACACACCTAATTTGACAGATGAAGAAACAAAGACTTTGTGGTTAAATTACTTGTCCCACTTTAGACAGTGGCCTGCTGGCCTGGTTGGTGGCTCAGTTGGTTGGAGTGTTGTCCCATACACTGGAAGGTGGAGGGTTCCATTCCATGTCTAGGTACATACTCAAGACGGTTTGATCTCTGGTTGGGGCATATATGGGAGGCAGCCAGTTGAGGTTTCTCTCTCATGCCATGGTTTCTCTCTCTCTCTCCCTCTCTCTCTAAAGTCAATAAAACATATCCTTGGGTGAGTATATATATACACTGCTGTAATCTGATCCATTGTCCCCCTCTAATAGGTCTCTGAGGAATCTGTCTAAGAAAATAATTCACTTCAACAGCTGAAATGTAAAGGTTTTATTTTATTTTATTTTGAATAATCCATGTTATCATAAAAAATGTTCTGGCAAAAGACATTCTTTTTTATTTTTTAAAAATCTTTATTGTTGAAAGTATTATATATGTCCCCCATTTCCTTCCATTGGCCCCCTCTAGCTGGTGAAAGACATTTTTAGAAATCCTGTTGAGAGCCAAAACCAGTTTGAGCATTGGTAGAGCATTGGTCTGCTGACTGAAGGATCCCGGGTTCGATTCCGGTCAGGGGCATGTACATTGGTTGCGGGCACATCCCCAGTGGGGGGTGTGCAGGAGGCGGCTGGTTGATGTTTCTCTCTCATTGATGTTTCTAGCTCTCTATCCCTCTCTCCTCCTCTCTGTAAAAAATCAATAAAATATATTTAAAAAGAAAGAAATCCTGTTAAGATGGTAAGAGAAGATATTTATTTTTGCTCAAAAAGTGTTTTCTTCTTTTGTCACCTCCCTTGATTTATGAAACCCTTTAGGTGACAAAAATATACATGTAAAAAGATTTAATTACAAAGTGCCCTTTCAGTTGTAGTGAGCACAAACACAGTTTTCTGACCCCAATAAAATGGGATAAAAGGGCTTAATGTGAAGCAATTACCACCAAAGTGACCTTTAATGATGCTACTGTACAATGAAATATGAATAATTACTCCTGAATTTAAGATAACAGAGAAATAGGGAAAGATAAATATAAAATTTAATCTCTTAGATAAGTATTGTACTAAATATATCTTTAACATTTGTTCCCCATGTTAAATATTTTCATGAAAGAATTTCTAATTGGAACTAAATTTCACATGACAAGCACTTTGTAAGTTACGTGCTTAGCATAAAAAATGGTTTATGCTTTATTCATTATGTACACATCTTACCTTACGTGAGGGCCTACTATGTGCGGGACCCTGTGCTATATGAGCAAAGGAGAGCATGGTGAAGGGGAGAGACCACTTTGGTTCTTGTCAATACAGAACAGAGTACAGTGAGGAAAAACAGTAAATGAGTAAGTTATACCTACGTACTCAGTGTAAATCATCAGCTTTTCAGTCCATAACGACTTCACATTTCTCCCTAGAAGGTGTGAATATTTAACTCCGTTAACCTAGGAAGTCTACTTGAATTAGTTTTTTTTTAGAATTCAGGAATACCTATTTTAAAGGTAAATATAAGTCTTTCTCTGAAAACAAAAGAAAACAAAACAAAACCCTGTTACACCACCAATGGAACTTCACACCACCGAGATGTGAGACTGTGCCAAGGCACCCTGTTCTGTAGCGACACTGGCTTACTTTGTTCTCTAGTACCATTCTCTTTGACAGACATTGCATGCATTTGCAATTCCTCAGCAGTATCCCATTTCTTTTGAAGGAATTGGATTTTTTAAAATTTATATTCAGACTGCATCACCCTTCTCATCAGTTTTGTCCTCCCTGAAGGCACTATTATGCTGTGCTTGCTGTTTTCCACCCGGACCAGCTCACTCTCTTCCCTGGTGTTTGCACCCAGAGCATTCATCTCCAGCATGCTTCCTTCTTAATGAGGAGGGGGAGAAGCATTGGAGTTAGCTGAGTGGTGAGAGCAGGTGGAGAAGGAGAACGGAGGCAACAGTGCAAAGTTTTGGGGAGAGTTGATCGAGTGTTTGCCAGCCATCTCCCCAGTGATGACAGCGGAGGCCATGGAGCTGTGAGGATAGCTGAGCCCCATTTCCTGGATGTGAAGCAGATGCGGAAATGTCATGAAGCTTTTGCTCTCTTTACATTATTTATCAGATTGCTTATGGTGCCTGCACGAGCTGGTTGTAACAAGCTTCCTGCATTCCTCTTCCTCCAAGCTGGAAGTATCACGGAGGTCCACATTTTCCCAAGATGTTTGACCAGGCAGCACTCTGGAAGTAATAATGAATTAAGAGAACATCAATAGAAGATGCTGAGCTATAATGCACTCTTGCAGAGAGGTTGAATGCCAAGAAGTCTCAACTCTATATTGAAATGTGAAATGAAAAGCACATTTACCAATTGTAATTATATGAATGCCTTGCAAAATGAAAGATTCTTGTTTAAAATTTTTTTTAAAAATTTAATTTATTTACTTATTTTTCAATTTTAGTTGACATTCAATATTGTTTTATACAAGTTTCAGGTATATAGCATAGTTGTTGGATATTTATAGAATTTGCAAAGTGACCCCCTCCATAAGCTTAATGTCCATCTGACACCATGCATAGTTATTACAATATTATTGACTATATTCCCTATGCTGTACTTTATATCCCTGTGAGTATTTGCTTGATAGATATTGATGAGTCAATACTTAGTTCGAACATCTTGAGCTCATGTAATTTTCAGGCACTTGGTTACATGCCATGCCACTTTCTGTAGGCAGACTGGCATATAACAAAAATAACACATGTCTAGTAATTGGCCTACCCATGCATATGTCCAGTATTTTCACATTACATATACTTATAAATATAAAATATATGTATCTAAATAATATAAATATATTCTCAGCACTATTTTTTTTTTTCCAAGCAATTTTGATTAGTCTCTCACAAAATACCCACGTTTCATGAAACACACCTTGAACTATGTTAATCTAAAGAAATGGGCAGCCAAAACCAGTTTGGCTCAGTGGATAGAGTGTCGGCCTGTGGACTGAAAGGTCATGGGTTCAATTCCTGTCAAGGGCATGTACCTTGGTTGCGGGCACATCCCCAGTAGGGGGTGTGCAAGAGGCAACTGATGTATGATTCTCTCTCATCCATGTTTCTAACTCTCTATCCCTCTTCCTCTCTATAAAAATCAATAAAATATATATTAAAAATAAGAAGAAATGGGCAATTATGTTTATGTTGTTTTCTTTAAGATATCAGCTTACTTTATAGTTGAATGGAAATTACAATTTTGGATGAAATTTTGGAAAATGACTTGGATGAAGGTGGTCTGAATTCCAAGCACTGCTCTGTCAAAGGTCAGCAATGATATGCTAAGAGTCATGTCAATAAACTTATCTGCCTTCCCCACTGTCCTTCCTGGTGTGATTTTCCCTAAAGTGTTCCCTGCTCAGAGAGGCTGTGCTTTACCACAAGACAGCTTCGTAAATGGACTTGACATAGCCCCCTGACCTGACAGTGGACCCTAATGGTCTGGTCTACCCTTTTTGTAGGGTCTCCCATAGAAGAGAAGAGATGTTCGCCAACCCATCAGCTCCCAATTTTGATAAAGCAAATTGGAATTACAGAAAGGTTTTCAGAAAGCAGCCATCACACTCAATGCAACCAAGTTATGTGATTTACTTGGGGTGAATTTTTACTGGCTTCCTTTTAGAAATATCTTTAATTCTATTTTTAAAACATAAATTATATAGCTCCTATTTTTCTAATGCCCTTTGAATTCTTTTTGTACTTTTTCTCAGCACCCACATGCTTGTCCAAGATTTTTTGTACATTGAGATTATTTTAAGAAAGGCAACTTGCACATTCAATATAATTATTGCATAAAAAAGCAACTGTAACACTGGAAAGCCTTTCAATTGTCTACCTCTTCTGTTAAAAAATGAGATCCTGTATTCTGTAAATGTGTATTTTTTGTTGTTGTAGTTTTCCGATGTGTTAGCTCAGACTGCCTGAAATAATACCACAGACTGGGTGGCTTAAGTAACACAAACTTATTTTCTCACAGTCTCGGTGTCTAGAAGTCTCAGATTAAGGAATCATCAGAGTAATTTCTGGTGAGGGCTTTCTTCATGGCTTGAAGATTTCTGCCTTCTCACTTTGTCTTCATATGGTGGAGAGAAGAAAAAGGTGGGACGAGAAAAGGAGGGCGGAGGTAGGGAGAAAGAGATATCTTTCTCTTTTAAAAAAATATTTTATTGATTTTTTACAGAGAGGAAGGGAAAGGGATAGAAAGTCAGAAACATCGATGAGAGAGAAACATCGATCAGCTGCCTCCTGCACACCCCCTACCGGGGATGTGCCTGCAACCAAGGTACATGCCCTTGACCGGAATCAAACCTGGAATCCTTGAGTCCACAGGCTGAAGCTCTATTCACTGAGCCAAACAGGTCAGGGCGATGTTTTTCTCTTTTGATAAGGCTACAGTCTTATAGATCTAGGGGCCCCACCCTTATGATTCATTTAACCTTGATTACATCCTAAAGACCCTACCTCCAGATACTGTCACATTGGGTGGAGGAGTAGGGCTTCCACATACACATGTGTGGGAGGAGGACACAATTTAGTCCATGGCATCTACTAAATTTTCCTCTCGGTTCAAAAAACATTTCAAGAAGTTCTTTCTTAGGCCGATTTTTTTTTTTTAAAGCAGTAATTGCCATTTAAAGGAAATGGAAAATAAACCACCCATCTCTTACTGACCCTTAAAAGACTTTTGCCAGCCTGACCAGTATGGCTCAGTGAATAGAGTGTTGGCCTTCAGACTCAAGGGTCCCAGGTTCTATTCCGGTCAAGGGCATGTACTTTGGTTGTGGGCACATCCCTAGTAGTGGGTGTGCAGGAGGCAGCTGATTGATGTTTTTCTCTCATCGATATTTCTAACTCTCCCTCTCCCTTCTTCTCTATAAAAAAATCAATAAAATATATGAAAAGAAAAGACTTCTGACATTATTTAATTCCCTTGAAAGGGGGTTGGGGGAGAAGGGAGAGGAGAAAAAATAATAAAAGAAATCAGTCATGGATTTAAAATAAAAGCTTTCTTAGTTTGTTTTCCTTCCTTTTCGTTTTAAAAGAAAAACCAGGATGATTGACTCACTGTTAGCCTGCTCTAATGCCATATTATTGAATTTTCAACTGCCAAGTCATGTTTGAGCTGCCTGTCTAAGTTTCAAACTTCTAGAGAAAGAAACTGTTCCATTTTGAGCCATTTTTAACTTGCTTAATAAACGTAAAGAATGGACCTTACAAAACTCTGGGGAAGAGGGTATCTGAGTTGAAGGGCCCAAACCCCTTAGCTCAATTTCCTACTACGTTGTCCATTAAAATACCTAAATGGGAGGAAATAACCTCATAACACCACCAAAAACTTGTATTTAAAATCGAGCAGATGTGGGGTTCAGATAGATTTTATGGACAAATGTGAAAAACAGAAGATTAAGGGGCAGCATCAGCCCATTTCCTGAAGCTCCAGATCCAAATACAATAAAAATAATTTAGTTTTTTCTAATAACAAGAAGGACACATTTCTCCACAATAAAAAAAGGAAGCAGACAATGTCTTGTAGAATTGTGTTATAGAATTGAAACCTGTATAATTTTGTTAACCAGTGTCACCCCAATAAATTCAATAAAAAGGAAAATATAGGAAAGAGAGTTTTGTGTAACACAGCGATACAGCAGTTTGATGTTGTGGTAGATGGCCTGAGGAGGACTGATTTTGAACTATATGAATACTGTGCTTGTTATATCCTCCACTGTCACATCTTATAATGCCTCTCTTGGGCATTGGGGCCACATGGGAAATGCTGAAAGTGGTTGGTAAACACTTTCTTCTTCTCCTCCTCCTCCTCCTCCTCCTCCTCCTCCTCCTCCTCCTTCTTCTCCTCCTCCTTCTCCTCCTCCTTCTCCTCCTCCTTCTCATCCTCCTTCTCCTCCTCCTTCTCATCCTCCTCCTCCTCCTCCTCCTCCTCCTTCTTCTTTTTCTTCTCCTTCTTCTTCTTCTTCTTCTTCTTCTTCTTCTTCTTCTTCTTCTTCTTCTTCTTCTTCTTCTTCTTCTTCTTCTTCTTCTGCTAATCCTCACCTGAAGATATTTTTTTCATTGCTGTTTCAGAGAGAGTGGAAGGAAGGGAGGGCAGGGGACAGGGGAGAGACATCGATGTGAAAGACAGATATCGATTGGCTGCCTCTTGCATGCACCTCAACTGAGCCAGATAGGTGCCCTTGACCAGGACTCTTTGGTATATGGGCCCTCTCACCACTGAGAACACAACCAGGGCTGAACACTTTCTTCTTAAGCAGGTGTATATTCCAATCCCTGCTTGTATCTCTGACCTATTGGCAGATACAAGGAAAACATCCATTTTCCTTGTTCTCACTCCTGGGAAATCTAGACCTTGAACCAGCCCTGAGCTGCCAGCTTTCTGTTTTAAGCCCAAACTTCTGACTTGGTCCATCTTAGCTTTTGTGAGACCCCAGAAACACCAAGAGAAAGAAGTATTTCCAAAATAATGCAGTCACATAAATTATTCCAAGTAATTCTGAAGGAGAGAGAAAGGTTTACTTGGGTATGGTTACACCTCCCACTCTGTCTCATTAAAGGGGGTGCATCCTTGCTACCCTGGTGGGGGAGGGCAGCCTTCAAAGAAAAGAGCCTGAGAATGTTAGTGCTGGCGAATTCACTCATGCAGACCTGTAGTCTCATCTACTAGTGATGGTGGGGTAGAGTTGGAGCCCCAGCAGTCCTATCTCAACTGGATGAGCTGCTAGGTGATCAGGAAGTGAGTGTTGATCTTCCCAAGAACCATCTAGCATTGTCCCATGGTGACTGTGGATGATGGTTTAAACCAGTGTTCCCCAAACTTCTCCCATGATGAGAATCACCTGGTGGAGTTGTTAAAACACAGATTCCTGAATCCCAACTAAGAAGTGCTAAACTAGAATTTTTGGGAACATATAGGTAAAATTGTATACTTAACTAGTGCTCTAAGACAGATTTTATATACAGAGCACTAAGTTAGGTATGCAATTTTACCTATTGGGTCGGCAGCTAAGTAATTGCGGATTTTTTAAAGAAAATCAAAGACAATTTTTTCATGGAACTAAATAACTTTATTCTGTAATGTATTGCCCATTTTGATCAATGACCTTTTGCCATCTTTCAGGCAGCATCATAATCCCACGTTCAAAAAACTTCTGGTTTTTATTAGCAAAAAACTGAATCAGGTACGATTTGACATCATCATCATTATTGAAATTTTTACCATTCAAGGAGTTTCGTAAAGATCGAAACAAAAAGTAATCAGATGGTGCAAGGTCAGGACTATATGGTGGATGTGGCAAAACATCCCAACCAAGCTCCATTAATTTTTGCCGAGTGATCAAAGTTGTGTGTGGCTTTGCATTGTCACGATGGAATGCAACACCTTTTCGATTTGTCAATTCGGGCCGCTTTTCTTCAACTGCATTGTTTAATTTCGTTAGTTGTTCAATGTAGACATCAGAATTGATCGTTCGGTTGGGTGGTAAGAGTTCAAAGTAGACAATTCCTTTGTAATCCCACCAAACTGATAACAAAACCTTCTTTTGATGAATATCAGCTTTTGATGTTGTTTGAGTTGATTCACCTGGCCTGCTCCACGATCTTTTCCGCTTGATATTGTTGTAAACAACCCATTTTTCATCGCCAGTTATCAGTCGTTTTAAAAATGGATCATTTTCATTACGTTTCTTTAGCAAATCGCAGCTGCTAATGCGTTGCGTTAACTGTGATTCTTTCAGTTCGTGAGGAACCCATGTATCGAGTTTTTAAACATAGCCAAGTTGTTTTAAGTGATTTTCAATGCATGTATGTGATACATGAAGCTTCTCTGCAATCTCACGTGTTGTACTGTGACAGTCCGAATTGATTATTGCTTTGATTAGGGCGTCATCAACTTCAACTGGACGACCAGAGCGTTTTTCATCTTTGAGTGAAAAATCACCAGAACGAAATTTGGCAAACCAATTTTGACACTGCCGTTCTTTTAAGGCTTCGTCACCATAAACAGCACATAACTTTTTATGAGCTTGTGATGCGTTTTTCCCTTTGAGGAAATAAAAAAGCAAAATATGACGAAAATGTTCCTTTTGATTTTCCATTTTTTAACGAACGCCAAACGAAAACTACAAAACAGATCAAAAAACTTTTTTTACTGATTAACAGCTGAATAGCCAACTATCAAATAACAAAATGTGTTTTACATTTGTACTACGTCTGCAAACCTAAAAATTCAACTGAAGCCATATATGTGTGAAACCCGCAATTACTTAGTTGCCGACCCAATATATGTTCTCAAAAATTCTAGTTTAGCACTTCTTAGTTGGGATTCAGGAATCTGTATTTTAACAACTCCACCAGGTGATTCTCATCATGGGAGAAGTTTGGGAAACACTGGTTTAAACATTTGAAAGGTCAATAAGAGTGAAGACGTGTGGCACATGGTATAGGCCTTCTGAGGTGTTCTGTGGGATGCACCTTCACTCCCCAACATTAGAGCCTCAATTTTCTCTTTCTCTACTCTGCCTCAGGAGTATCAATTCATTCCCATTTCTTGGAATACTCATCCACATGAGAGAAGGATTCTGGTTATCATCTTTCTTATTCCTTGAAAACTCTGACATCTTTGGCTAGAAAAGGATGCTATGGAAGGCTTTTTTTTCTTTTTTCTTTTCCCCACCAATACTCAACTGGCTCTCAAAGCAGGGGGCTTGTGCATTGAGACTGGGGAGAAGATCCCAAAGGCACTGATTCCATTTAGATCCCTTTCCCAGAGATAGTGTTAGAAACATTCCCCTGGAGTAGGGCACAGATGACTTACCAATTAGACTTCATCAAAATTAAAACTCCTTTGCATCAAAGGACATTCTTAGAAAAATTAAAAACCCCCACAGAAATGGTGAAAATATTTTCAAATAATATATCTGACAAGGCTCTGCTATCCAGACTATATAAAGAACTACAAGTCAACAACAAAAAGAAAACCTAATTCAAAAATGGCCAAGCTCTTGAATAAACATTTTTCTAGAGAACATGTGCGAATGACCAATAGCACATTAAAAGATACTTAACATCATTAGTTATTAGGAAAATGCACATCAAAACCTAACGGGACACCTTTTCATACCACTAGGATAGTTATAACCGAAAAAGGAAAAATAAGTGTAGGAATCTCTTTCACGGCCCACGTAGAAAGAGTTCTAATTCAGGGTTCAAGTTCTGGAGAAGGGCTGCACACAAATGAAGAAACTTGAGACTTGAAGAAATTCAACTTGGCAATATGGGGGCCAGCGGTAGTCCAACTCTAGTGGGAGAACTACTACCTGCTCTGGCCCTGCCATCCCCTTTTATTGAGGCTTTGGGGAAAACATCTTAGGCAACATAAACAGAAATTTACATGTAACCCTTAGGCAGGAAATAACAGAAACTTACACAGGACAAAACAAGGTGGAGGCTGCTTCAGCTAACAATATCTCAACTAAAGGTTAAAACAATTAAGGTTGTTGACCAGCCTTCCTGGCTTCCTGTCAATATCTCTTTTTTAGTGAAACTGATTTGTTTTCCAGCAAATAAGGGTTAGGGAGGATGTGAAGAGATTGGAACTCTTGTATATTAGTGGTGGGAATGTAAATGGTTCAGGCAGTGTGGAAAACAGTTTGGTGGTTCTTCAAAATGCTAAATAGAATTGCCATAAAACTTAGCAATTCCACTGCTAGGTATATACCTCAAAGAATTCAAAACAGATGTTCAACAAAAAATTTGTACATGAATGTTTATTGCAGCACTAATTTACAATAGTTACAAGGTGGAAACAACCCAACTGTCCACCAAACAGTGAATGGATGAACAAAATGTGGTATATACCTACAATGGAATATTTTTTTAGTCATAAAAGGAATGAAATATCAATACATGTTACAACAAGGATGAACTTTGAAAATATGCTAAATGAAGAACCCAGACACTGAAGGCCACATACCATATAAATACTTTTATGTGAGATATCCATGATAGGTAAATCCAGGATACAAAAAGCAGATTAGTAGTTGACCAGGGTTGGGAGGAGGGGGGTATGTGTGCTGACTGCTAATGGATATAGTAAGGGTTTCTTTTCTTTAAAAAAAATGTTCTTATTGATTTTTAGAGACAGAGGAAGGAAGAAGGAGAGAGAGAAACATTCATGAGAGAGGAACATCATCAAGCGGCTGCCTCATGCATGGCCCCTACTAGGGATGTGCCTGCAACCGAGGTACATGCCCTTGATCAGAATCGAACCTGGAACCCTTCAATCCACAGGCTGACACTGTATCTACTGAGCTAACCTGGCGAGGGCTATAAGGGTTTCTTTCAAAGGTGAAGAAAATGTTCTGGAATTAGTGGCGATGGTACAACATTGTGAATATACTACAAAGCTGAATTGTGTACTTTAAAATGGTACATGAAATATTGAGAGAAGGAAAATACATAAAGATGGAAAGCAGATTGGTGGTTGTAAGGAGCTGAGGGGGAAGAAGGAATGGGGAACAATTGTTTTATGAATTTCCCTTTGGGGGAAAAAATATCCTGGAAATAGATAGTGGTGATAGTTGCACAAGATAATGACTGTACTGAATGGCATACAATTTGGTCCTTTACGATGGTTAAAATAGTGAGTTTTTGTTATGTGAATAAAAAGGAGGGGAAAAAAGGAAGAACTGTCCTAAAAATAAAGTGTATTAAACATTTTTAATGGCCATGTTAAAAGTCTAAAATTTGAGTTTCAGCTTTAAAAATATCCCTGATTTCATTTTTGTGCAAAATCTGCACCTAAATCTCATTCATTCAAATTCTGCTTATTTGATTTATTGGTAGTTCAGATGCTAAGCAAATAAAATCAGATCTGTACCTGTATATGAAGAAGTTATTAAATCTTCATTAATTGAACACAGGAGATTCAGGTCTGATATTCCATTTTGTAAAAATTGCCTCTTGCTGAATTACAATCAGGACTTCCACTGCATTTTCTTGTGAATTTCATGAGGAAAAAATATTTCAGAAGCAATGTGGAGGGAGGGAAATTTGTATTTGTTTTAGGAGAATTTTCCTAGGTCTATGGAAGGAACCTGAAAGTTTGCCACACCATTCACAGATTGCAGGCTGGGAAGAATGAGGCTATTTATTTCCCATGTTTGAGTTATCATGATTAGTTTTGAGCTTTAAATATCTTCTTTGTTTTTGCAGGAGAAAGGAAAGGGGGGATTTAATGTAACAATATGTACCTAGAAAAATAAATTTACTTCTTTTACTCATATTTATTGTACAAGAAAGATTTACCATGAAAAATAAAAGAAATTTTGATTTAACCTCCTTTTCTCTAACAACCTTTTAACTTTTGGATTTAGGGAAAATTTTCTCAGAGTTCAAATGCTGAGGATGAAAAGCACTACCGAGCACATAGAAATTTGATTTTAAAGAAATATAAAAAGTAATTTGTGCTCCTGAATTTATAGTTTTTCCCTTCCCGGTGAATAGCTGTCTTTAGAGATTTGTTTGTCGCTTATAAAGCCAAAACAGCCATATGTTCTTAACCTCATTATTGGACACAAGGAAACCTGATTACCAGAACCGTCATGGGCGAGGGCGGGTCAGTAATGCCACCCACAGCCGACTGGATATAATTGGAACTCTCTGATCTGTGCTGGAAGGATCATGCCGCACACGATTAGATTTGGCTGCTATAGAAAAAGATGAATAAATAGAAAAGATATTAATGAACTTTAATGCGTCTACTAAGAATGGCAATTTTTTTTCAAGCTTTTTTTGTTTGTTTTTTTGTTTGTTTGTAACTTTAAGAAAGAATAAGAAAAAATGTTTTTTTAACATTGTTCTGAGGGGTTATTTGTAATTAACCAGGTGTAATATAAGAAAAACAGGAAGCATTTTGGCATAAAGCAATAGATTGCCCATGACTCATAAGAAAAACTAAAAATTGAAACTAAAAAAAACCCCAAAAGATATGGTTTTTATCTTTGTTTTTTCTTTGAGTTGGAAAGATAGTTATTAAATGGTATCGGAAAATAATAGATTCACTTGCCAAACAGCATATACCTGGTTAAACAGAATGTGTGTGTGTGTGTGTGTGTGTGTGTGTGTGTGTGTGAACCTTGAACTTGCTAAGGAAAAGTGCAGAGTAATCACAAATCATAGCACTGGTCAGTGGATAGGGCATGATCACGCCTATGTATTTCTCCATATTGCCAAAAATCGATAAGATTTTTTTTAAAATTCACTATATTTACTGAGCCCAATTGAGGTATTAGTGTGACAATTCCATTTATTTTGAAATTCTACCTTTAAAAAAATTATAGCTACTGCTGACATTCTTCCGCAGTTTCATAAATTACTCAAGGTTTAAAAATTGCTCACGAGCATTGTCTTGGGATGAGGAAATAATGAAAATCTATAGCTAGTGCTGCTTTTGCTTTGAGTCCACAAACCCCACTTGTATCAGGGCATCTCCTTTTTTTCCCTATGCAATTTTGGGTAATCAAACCTTCAATCATTGGAACCCAACATCAACTATTTAGCAGAGCCAGCTCATGGTCCAAATTCCAGGTCCATGTCATTCTCCAACTGTGTTTTCTTCCTAATTTACTATGTTTCCTTTTTCCTGCTGCTGAATATAAACAATCCTGACAGTTGAGGAAGGGCTTGCTGCTGGGGAGGTTTCACTGGAGATGCCAGGCTTGTGGGATTTGCCAGATCTTTACCTTGAGGCCTGAGGGAGGAGTTGAGCATGGCTTTAAGGAGTGCTGTCATATTATCTCTACAGACCATCAGTTTACCACCCGAGACTGAATAGATGCCAACAGGTGTGTGGTTGAAGATAGAGATCATTTTTGGCATGGCATCTGCCAGTTACAAAGCTGCCAGTTACAAATCTGGCCACTAGATACACTGAGACCTCATACAGACATGTGGGAACTTGAGGAGAAGGCTAATATGCAAAGTGTCCCCCCAGGAGTTTGACTGGTAGACCAGGTGTTCAATTGCTTGCTATGACATGTGGTGACTACCAGGGGTGGCGCAGAGCATGGTGGGTGGCCAGCAGCAGTGGTGGGGTGCTGAGAGAGTTAGAAAAGGAGGAGGCAAGGAGGCGGGGAGATGAGGAACCTGATTGGCCCTAATCATGGGCCAGGCCTAAAGACCCTACCCATGCACAAATTTTGTGCACTGGGCCTCTAGTTTTTAAAGAATGGTGTCTGGCCATATTTTTCTTTTCCTCCTTCCCTCTCTCCCTCCCTCCCTCCCTCTGTCCCTCCTTCCCTCCCTCTCTCCTTCCCTCCCTCCCTCCCGCCCTCCTTCTTTCCTTCCTTCCTTCCTTCCTTCCTTCCTTCCTTCCTTCCTTCCTTCCTTCCTTCCTTCTTTTTTCTTTTTTATTCTTCATGCAAGGGCATGCTTTTATTGATTTCAGAAAGAGAGGAAGGGAGAGGGAGAGAGAAAAAAACACTGATTTGAGAGTGAAATGTTGATTTGGTTGCCTCCAATGCACACACTCAATCCAGGTATGAAACCACAAACCTGGGTATGTACCTAGGCCAGGAATTAAACCTGTGACCTGTTGGTATATGGGAACAAAAAATCCAACCAACTGAGCCACATTGACCAGGGCTGACCATTTATTAAAAAATATTTCAATAACAAGATATTTTCTCCTATTTAGTACGTTACAAAGCACTAAAAACTTGACTTTAATAATTGAAGGGAAAAATTTCATAGTAATTACTGTCACTGGCAATATTAATCTATTTCTGTTTTGGAGCAGAAAAGGCTTGGGGATTATTTAATTAGAGATAACAAGTGATCGTTTTCTATATTATTTTTGTCTGTTCGCTAGGTTTCGCCTTTAATTATGAGGAAGTTTAGTCTTTATGAGTGTTGTTGATGAAACAGACTAAATTGAGTAGAAATTTTACCTTTGACTTGAAGCTGTTTTGTGATTTTCTAAAAGTTTAGTTTTAATGGAGCAGTTCAGCAAGAAAAGGCAAACTTGCCCAGGCTCAGTTGGTTGGCCAATCTGAAAGGTTTCAGGCTCAATCTCTAGTATGAGAGGCAACTGATCCATTTTCTCTCACATTGATGTTTCTCTCTCTCTCTCTTCTCTCTCTCTTTCTTTCTCTCTCTCTCCTGCCTCCCTTTGTCTCTAAAATAAATAAAAACATATCCTTGGGTAAGGATTTATTTATCTGATGCATGACATTCAGCACTAAACATTTATTTTTATAATAAAATGATCAAATTAGGTTCAATTTATCAATTTTATTTTATTTACCAAAAGCTCAGTGTTAATTATACATCTGATGTTTGAATCATAATCTCAAAACCATAAAAATATTGGATGAATTTTGTTACATTCATGTTTTCTTTTAAAGCTCATTGTTTTATTTTGATATATCAATACTTTGGAGGCTCTTACAAATTCCTCCTTTAGTGAGCATTTATTACGTTTATTAAGATTTACTTTCAAATAGCTCTTCCTTGATTGCTTGTATGCATGCTAGGACAGTGCTAACTTCAGCAACTATTTTTAAATAAAGACCATGGAGGTTCATAATTATAGAGCATTAGTTAGAAAGACTCAAGAAATTTAGGAAAACACTTTACGTAGAGTTTTAACTTATCATAATTTTATTGTCAGTGTAACAATAGACAACTATAAGTAATAGCTATAATAAATAATGTCTTTACTAAGCATTTATCCATTCACTAACTTTTACCCATACGATGTGCATTATTTTCCACAATGGGAAATAATAAACTACATATGAAATAATTCTCCTGCCCTCAGAGTACTTACAGGCTTGAGTATAAGAAATGTTTTGCCAATAAGTTTAGTTATGATATAGAAAGTGATAAGTTTCATTTGAGAGTCACAGGAGTAAGTATTTGTCAGGAAATGATAGGTATGATAACAAACAGGCCCCACATCAATGGCCTATAATGAATGACATGAATATTTTTCATGCACATTAATGTGCTCAACATGGGTCCACTGGACACTCTGCTCTATGTGCCCTCACTCTTGGACCCAGTCTGAGGGAGGTTCCATCATCAGGAATGTTACCAGTATGTGGCAAGATAAATGGTGAGCATGGAGAACAAGAAAATCATGCACTGCTTTTATAGTCTTCTGCCTACAATTTATTTGGTCAAAACAAATTACAAGGCCAGCTTGACTTCAAGGGGATGAGCAAGTGTGATTGTACCATGTGCCTATAAGCAGAAGAACTGGATCATCTGTGATTATCTCTGATGAATACAACAAAGAAAGGAGAATTGTATCTTAGGGAGAGGGCTTCATGGAGGAAGTGATAGTTGAGTTAGGACATTATTGATAAGTAGAGTTTTAGTATCTGAGATTGAAGTAACTTTGTGAAAATCACACATCATGGGAAATAACCCCAAATTTGAAAACAATGGTACCTAACGCAGCCCATTTTGGGGTTTATTTCGATGTGGCATTACAATAGAAAGAATCATTAGTCCTATGTAGGAAAAATATTAAAGTCTTTGTGTGGCAAAAGAATATTCATTTCAAAATACATATCAAAAATTTAAAATTCTTTCCTATTATCTTTCTTTCTCTCAATAGCTAAAAAAAAAAAACATGGAAACTGCTTTCAGCATGTTTCTTGCCTCCCCCTCACCAAACTTTGCCCAATTTTCCTCTGACTGATTCCACACTGAGTCAAATTGATTCTAAACAGGCTTGATCATTTCCACTTTCAGAACTGCATTCTCATTACCTAGTTTCAAATATCATCATCCTGTTCATAATTCCCAGATGTCCTTAGCCCTGATGTTTAATTCTGGAACGTCCAAAGCCTACAGCAACCTCCATACCGATGATACCAAAATCAACACTCCCCAAGCTAGTTGGATTAAGGAGGTTCTGGAAAACTTGACTAATACAGAATCTTAATAAGAATTTCTGTGACAATGGTCTTTTGGGTGTTGACATTTTCAAGCAAACACCACTTTATGAGTTGGTTTCTATTTGGTCTTCCATAAGACTGTTCCATAAAGTAGTAGAAGTGTGAATGCCTTAAATATAAAGTTGACTGTTGCAACTTGATTATAAATACTGCAGTGGCTTGAATCACGGTGTCAAGGCTGTGTTTGGAAATTAAAATTAGCCATATTATCATTTTAAATGATTTTGGGGTTACTTTTATGCCTGAGCTATCTACGTCAATATATGTATTAATAGCACTTTCCATGTAAGAATTTATTATTATTATTATTTTTCTCTTGATTAAGACAGTCCATATTACCAAAGAGCTACATACTGAAGGGCAGGCAGAAATTCAATGTCACATTATTTTATTACAGTAGCAATATTTAGAAAAAGAAAAGCAATGAAGTTGACCATCTCTGTAAAATACTTTTACAGCAAAACATAGATTCCTGTTTGATCGAGTCAATGGGTACTATTGTCTAATCAGGTTGACACATAAAACTAACCATCAAAGATATCAACAAATTTTTTCCTGGAACCAACTCTACTTCCCAATTTTTACATTTCAAAAATTTGAGAATCCTTGATTTAAGACTCTATATTAAATAATTCATTGAATGCTCATGTCCATCACCCCCCCTGCCCCCACGTGTTTCTGGATTCATGCACTGTAACAGACATGTATTAAGTGACTAAGGTATATTAGGATTGGCAAGATATAATGAGCCACACGTAACAGTGTGACACCCCATCTGTCCTGGGGGCTCGCTACCATCCCCCTGGTTGGAATTACTGCAATGAAATCATTCAGCCTGCTGTTAAATCTCTCTGCTCTTCTCCTTTTGCTGTTTCAGGGATTGATTGCGGGATTTAATAGGCTGTCAAGGATCAGCATTAGTTTGTACGTGATTGATCTGAACCATCGTTCCATTTCAGCCTGAGAGAGACTCTTCTGTGTGCATGAGTAAACTTGCATGTGCATAGATGCACATATGCACACATTTACTCAACTGTTTGAATAGTACACATTCACACTCGGAGCATTTATTCATGCTGGATTTGTTTTCAACCTGTATTCATATATATGATGATGTTACTGAAGCAAAGTAAATGTGCTTGAACCAATTTAACAGCAGGCATAAATTTCATTTGCGTGTTGCGATCCTAGCTTTCCTTAAAGACGTAACCAGTGGTTTCACAAACCTATAGCCCCTACATGTAAATGAATTAATTTTTAAATGAATTAATGCATATATTTTGCCTCTATAAACCTTGTTTGAGTTACCTCTAAGAGTCTGAGTAGTTTTCCAGTGCCATTTCTAAGTCCAAATGGCAGTGTCTCCCTTAAGGGATTAATTTGCAAGGGGAGGAATGAGGACTAGCAGGGTTCTTAGGAGCTGCAAAGGCAACTGAATTATTTAACTAGTGTTAAGGGCAGGAGGAAAAGCCAAGCCAAATGGTCTGTATAAGTAGCATGGCAATTAGAATATGGGCTGGCATTCCCAATTTAAAAATTGGGGAAGAAATAAAACAGAGTAAAAAGATAAATAAAGAAAAAATTGAAAAAGAATATCATCTTCAAAACAATGACCGGGATAGAGTAACTATTGACTTGGCAAGATGCTATTTAATTCATTGCTTTTTCTTTAAAAAAATTTGCTACTGTGATAAAATAATGTAACAATTTATATTCTCCATTTAGTATCCAGCTTCTTGAGAATAGGGACTGTCTTAATAAAGAGAAAATGTTAATAAGAATAAATTCTACCTGGCAAATGTTCTTATTTTGTTCATTTGTTGTTGTTTTTTTTATACTAAAGGATATTGACACTATTATTCTAATATCTGAGAAAGGCATAATCATGAATGATTGCAATTAATTGATGTAAAACTGTTTTCGTGTCATATGATTAGCAAACAGTTATAATTTTCCATATGCTCACGAATGATCAAACATTAACTTCTTTGAGTAGTTACAATTAATTTTTTAGGATGAATAATTCTGGGCAATAAATCATTTTTCTAGGCACTGACCATGCAGCTGTCCTCTATTTCAGTGTGGTCTATTTATAAATCTATGCTACAGATTGCTTATTATTATTTTAGTTCATGGTGCCTTTAACCGGAATGAAACATCTCACAGTTTGTATCTTGTACCAAGTGACAATGTTTACATTTCTTAACACTTTATTATTTTAAAGAGCTCAACCACACATCTAACCAGCTGTTATTAAAATTAAAATGAAAGGTGTAAGGGAAGAAGGGGTAGGCATCATATAAAAGAGAGCCTTTGCCTTTCTCCTGACAAATATACTGTATTATTACTATTATTTTTTTGAAACTTCAAATTTTGCTTCAGCTTCTAGGATTTTTTTTGCTAAGAGTTTATTTTAAAAATATTTTTATTACTGTAAAACAAAACTAAAGAAAAGCTAGTTGGAATCTATACTAATAGAGTTACAGTGGCTACAAATCGCAATTCCCTAGCTCAGTTGGAAAAGCACATGGTAAGATGTCCTTGATATAAACCTAATTCTGACTCTGGGCCCCACTGGCAAAGGCTCCTTTTGACAATGCCGCCCACCCGAAGGTCCTGGAGCTTGGGAAAGCCACCGCTGCAGGGAGAGGTCTTGGGGTCCTACTGATCACCTATGATTCACCTGCATTTTCCTGCCTGTTAAGTTTTTTTTCTTTGAGTTTTGTGGCCCTGTTTTGTGGTCCTGTTTTGGGGCACTCTATCTGGGAATCCAGATGCCCAGGGAGATTGTCCATGGCTGCTTCAGAGACCCCCCACTGAGGCTATCAGTCGCCCAGGGGAGGTGCTGTGGTGGGGCCAGGGGGAACAGAGATGGGGCGGAGCAGGGAAGGGGGGGGGGTGTTAGGTGGGAGGAGGGGCAGAAGGAGGAAAGGGGAGGGGAGGAAGACAGACAGGCCTGCAATGCTCTCTGGACTCCCTTGCAGCCTATGCCTGGATTCTTTTGGGGCTCCCAGGAGCATCAGTTTGTTTCCCACATAGCTTCACAGGCGACGCCCCTCTGCTCTCTAAGGGACTTAGACTTAAGAAAACAACAACAACAACAACAACAACAACAAAAAACAACAACAAAAAAAACAACAACTGGGCATTCCAAGAGACTAGGCATGAAAAACCTTGAAATGAATGGGGATGCAAGGGAAAAATAATTACTTATTTTAAGTGAAGGACCATTTCAATGTTAATATTTTAATGAACCAATATAACAAAGTATCCTGCCAAAAGATGTATATTTTTTACCTGCATGTAAGGATATGCAGAGTAAATTTTGTGATTAACACCCCCCCCTCCCCTCCCCCCCCCCCACACACTTCTAATGTCTCTCTTTTGGTTTCAAGTTCTTCTTTTCCTTAACATGGCAGGATATATGAACCTGAACCGATGCTAAAATAAGAGGAAGGATTTGCTACATTAAACAGATGCTTCTATTGAAATTAAGAATAGAAGGAAAGCAAGCACATCTATATCCCCTTGCGATATAGATCCCATCAGGTTTACCTGATTAGGAGTGTGAAGCCCCTGAACCATAGACTCAGGAGAAGAGGAGAGAAGATGTGATGGTCAGGATATTGAGCGAGAGAGGAGCTGTGATCAAATAACAAATAAGATGGCTAAGCTTCGAGCAGGTTTGCAATTTCAGACTACTTGAATGTCTGGTTCCATGGCTTGGGACAGTCATGTGCTTGTATCTTACCTATTCCTTTCCCTTCTTCTTATTAATTCCTAACATATGTTAATAAGTATGTCCTTATGCATTTTTTAGTGATGTGAGGTGCTCTCCGTGTATTTCTCTCTCACATACACATGCAGTGCCATGTTACCACCTCTGCTGCTGTCCTGGACTTGCCCATGGAGCCTGGTGACCCCAGAGCCCTGCACAGTTATATTTCTTAAGAAATGACTCTAAAGTCAATGGGAGTCATTGAATCGTCCATCAGAGAAGTGACACAGTGTCCTTATTGCACATTCACCTCAGATCAGTTTTCACCTACATGGCCTTTACTACCCTGTTGGTCTGCGCGGGTTTTATCTCTCTCATCGCCCATTTGCCTCTGAATTCTAATCTTATGTTTGACTGATGGGCTTCTGCAGTTCTCAACCCCTGCTTCCCTTTTCTCTCTTATTTCAATACCCACCTTATTAATTTCACAATTCCCAGGCTTATTTCTTCAAATCTATATTTCATACTAACTATGATTAATTTTCTTCAAGTTTAAATTTCAAAATACAATCTCTTGCTCACAATATTTCTATGATTCCTTGTGCCTATGAGAAGCCAAAGCTCTTTTATGTGCTTCTCAAAGTCCGTGGGCTGTGGCCCTGGTCTAGATCCTCACTTTCTCTTCGATATCCAAGTTGGAACCCTCACAAATGCTCTGTAATTCTCACCACACACTGTGCAATTGCATGTGTTCTTACCTCTTCCTACCCTCTTGTCTCTATGGAAACCCCCTGCTGATCATTACAACCCTTTTTCAACATTACTTTGTACATGAAGTGTTCCCTGCTCTCACTAGACTATGTTAATTGCTTTCTTCAATATATGTATTGTATACAGATTTTGCTTTTTTGTGCATTACACAGGATAATTTTGTCTATAAATCTGTCCTTCTTATCAGACTTTTTCTATGAAAGTGGGGACTATGTCCCCCTCAGCATGGTATTGGACAGACACCGAATTAAACTTCAGTACCAGTTCTGGGCTGATCTGGACCCCAAACAGATAGCCTGCCCTGTAGCTCCAATGGTTTTCAAGTTACTATTTTCATGGAGATTCTGCCTCATTGCTCTTATATACATGCCCCTCTTCACAGTGAATGATTCTACTGGCCCTTTAAGGGTGATAGATTAAATAGAGAAGGTAGACCAGAGACCGGAATGGCAGGACACACAGGTTTTATTGGAGGGAAGGGTACCCCTGCAGGCTCTTCCACGGAGAGGAGCGAGGGTCTTACAAGCACCTTTAAGGACAGAGGGCGGGGCTTAGGGTATTTGGCAGGCGCTGATTGGTGGTTCAGAGCTCAGGAATGTCTGGCCGCAGGTGGGGTTTATGTCTGTTCATCAACTGAGGGAAGGGAGGATCTATCAAAGGGCAGAGCATTGCTCTCTCTGGGCTTCACAAGGAGGCCTGTGCTGTTAATCCATTACTTACATAAAAGTGGCTGAGCGATGTTGCACCAGGCTGTTCACTAGGAATGTTGCACTAAGGAATTTAGGCAGGGCATATGGCCAGGTTGTGGGCTCGGTCCCAAGCAGGGGACATGCAGGAGGCAGCTGATCAATGTTTCTTTCTCATCAATGTTTTATGTCTCTCTCTCTCTCTTTAACAATCAATAAAAATATATATATTTAAAAAAATGAGTCAAGCAAAAATAATGAGCTTTGTTAATTATATCTTGGTCAGAGGGAATGATTAGAGAAAAACATTTCTATTAGAAATTATATTTGTACTGTTTTTCAGACATTATATTATTGAAGAAATGCATGGATGGCCAGTCTCCATTGCTAATAAGTGTTGGGTTCTTGGGGTGCCACTGAAATAGTATTTCAGGGGACCCCCATGGGAGGCTGAGATGCGGTAGAAAGCTTTATTTTCATGGAAATACACCTCTCAGTGTCTAAAGTCCCATTTCCCTTAATCCAGTCCTAGAAGATGGGGATTCAGCAGAGCTAACATCAGAGCCAGTATCTACGTTTCCATTTCATGGTGTCGCTGGGTCCTGTTTACGAGTAGCATTAGGCTAGTTGCAATCCATTAGTCCATTGTGTGTGGGCAGATGCAGGAGCATGAGACTCCTGCCAGCCAGGAGCACAAACCAAGAGGCAAAGAGAGCTAACTCCGTGGTTTAGATTATGTATCTCCAATTTTCCCAAGCTTGCGGTAGCCATGCCTACTTGATTGACAGACAAGTACCTTCCCTATGTCACCCAGATTTTACTGGGCATGTGTCTATTCTCCACCATGCCCAGTCCCTTCCTTTAGGTGAGAAGGAAAATAGGTGAGCAATTTTAGGGGCTTATAGCCAAGGCCAGTATCTAGTTAAACAGTAATCTTACTTCCCCATTCTAACTGAGTTTGGTGGAGCCTCAAAGCCCACCCCGAGGGCCTGCCACAAGACAATGTATATATCAAAGCCTCCCCACATTGGCATTTCAGGCTTGGATCAGAGTCCCCTGGACTAGCCGCACTGCATAATAAAGGTTTATTTTCCCGAGTCCTCTGGGTGCCGGCTGTCATTCTCCCAGGCCATTTGCCACAACACAGGAATCTGTGGAGAACAGACATGGGAAGTCTTTAAACCACAGCTTCCTGGCAAAGCTGCCAAAATAACACGCCTATACTTTGGGCCTTCCCTTTGCTCCATTCCAATTATTAATACGCGGTATTCGTCAGAAGTCATCTTCAGCCGTTTTGCTACTCCTGGGTCAGTACATAGGATTTATTGAACATAAACAATTGATCAAATATCTTGGAGGAGCAACAACAATCTCAGACTTCAGGGCCCAAGGTGAGCTGCACTGACTGATGGCAGATAACAAGCATGTGGAAAGAGAATTTTTCAGAATGCAGGCTCTTGAAGTAGGGACTTTGTCTTTTCCATTCAGCTCTGAATTCCTGAAGCATAGCACAAGGCTAGAGAGGGTTTTCAACAAACGCTTGTTAAATAGATGCACAGATGTTGTGCCTATGGGCACAGGACAACTAAAAGGATCTTTCCGTGATTTCCACAACGTGTGCAGCTTCTCTTTGGTGGCCTTAAACAAACACAGCCGGATATTTCTGGGCAAGGCCCCATGCTAAATAAGAAAGACATCCTCAGGGCCGACTTTGCCTTTCTGAAGTCTATTTCAGCCACTTCTCTTCTTGAGGTGAGTTGTACCTCCAAAATAATCTGGGGCCACTTTTCTAGAGAAAATGCACTTCGGTAACTTGATGTGCTTTCCTCATAGTAAGTTCTATGCCTGCAACTTTTATAATTGCTGCTCTATCGGTTCAAAAATCATAAAAAGTAGCTTCTAAGGGCATACTGTGAAATAATAATGAATCAGGGATTTACAATAGCAGGCTCAGTCTGATTCTGAACTAGACCTTCCTACCCACACATATGCACATTCTTGTGCATTTTTAGCTATTGGGTCGGCAGCTAAGTAATTGCGGATTTTTTAAAGAAAATCAAAGACAATTTTTTCATGGAACTAAATAACTTTATTCTTTAATGTATTGCCCATTTTGATCAATGACCTTTTGCCATATTTCAGGCAGCATCATAATCCCACGTTCAAAAAACTTCTGGTTTTTATTAGCAAAAAACTGAATCAGGTACGATTTGACATCATCATCATTATTGAAATTTTTACCATTCAAGGAGTTTTGTAAAGATCGAAACAAAAAGTAATCAGATGGTGCAAGGTCTGGACTATATGGTGGATGTGGCAAAACATCCCAACCAAGCTCCATTAATTTTTGCCGAGTGACCAAAGATGTGTGTGGCCTTGCATTGTCATGATGGAATACAACACCTTTTCGATTTGTCAATTCGGGCCACTTTTCTTCAACTGCATTGTTTAATTTCGTTAGTTGTTCAATGTAGACATCAGAATTGATCATTCGGTTGGGTGGTAAGAGTTCAAAGTAGACAATTCCTTTGTAATCCCACCAAACTGATAACAAAACCTTCTTTTGATGAATATCAGCTTTTGATGTTGTTTGAGTTGGTTCACCTGGCCTGCTCCACGATCTTTTCCGCTTGATATTGTTGTAAACAACCCATTTTTCATCGCCAGTTATCAGTCGTTTTAAAAATGGATCATTTTCATTACGTTTCTTTAGCAAATCGCAGCTGCTAATGCGTTGCGTTAACTGTGATTCTTTCAGTTCGTGAGGAACCCATGTATCGAGTTTTTGAACATAGCCAAGTTGTTTTAAGTGATTTTCAATGCATGTATGTGATACATGAAGCTTCTCTGCAATCTCATGTGTTGTACTGTGACAGTCCGAATTGATTATTGCTTTGATTAGGGCGTCATCAACTTCAACTGGACGACCAGAGCGTCTTTCATCTTTGAGTGAAAAATTACCAGAACGAAATTTGGCAAACCAATTTTGACACTGCCGTTCTTTTAAGGCTTCGTCACCATAAACAGCACATAACTTTTTATGAGCTTGTGATGCGTTTTTCCCTTGCGGAAATAAAAAAGCAAAATATGACGAAAATGTTCCTTTTGATTTTCCATTTTTCAACGAACGCCAAATAAAAACTACAAAACAGATCAAAAAACTTTTTTTACTGATTAACAGCTGAATAGCCAACTATCAAATACAAAATGTGTTTTACATTTGTACTATGTCTGCAAACCTAAAAATTCAACTGAAGCCATATATGTGTGAAACCCGCAATTACTTAGTTGCCGACCCAATAGTTGGAAACTGGAGAGACATGCATCAAACGTTAGCAGTGGTTATCTTGTATGCTTTTAATGCTCATCATAAATTTCCCCCTGCATATTGCACATTTTTATGTTTTTGTAATCAGAAGCACAATACTGTTTTCAAAAGTGGCTTCAGGTCAACAATAAAACAAAAGTGGCTACAGTCAGTGAAAAAATAGAAAAAATCGGGGTAGAGATAAATTAAAACTGCAATTCCTCTTGCCCTTTGGATGCAGAAACTGGAGATGGAGCCAGAATCCTCATTAAAATACAACAGAGAACAGGGTGTGGCTAACTCTAGGGCCCTTCAAGGCACTACTGAAATCACCACAAAACAATGCTTCAGGTTTAATAAAGAAAGCAGCACCTGAGGGCCACAGGGCTGGAACTACAGCTAGGAAATAAGTTCCACTTGGTTTGGAACCAGGGAACCTCAGGAGGTTGAAAATCCTTGCTCAATAGGTGCCAGTTTTTTATCTTCCAGGGAACCTGTGCACTTGGTGTGAGATGTGCAGGACTTTTCAGGACCTGCCATTCAGCTTGAAGGGGTCAAAGGTATGAGAAGTTGTAGCTCTTGGAACGGGGTGTGTGAGGAGGTGGGATGGCACGGATGCCCAGGAGTTGTTGGCACGAACAAGTACACCCACAAAGATGAAGGGAAAGTGGGAAGGGCTGGGTAGACTGAGATCCAGGAGCTGCTGTTGTCTGCTTCCTTCTAGCTCAATCTCCTTCTCAACCCTCGAGTCCCTTGTGTGTTATCTCTATAGCAGGTAACTCATCTTTCATTGGGTTATTTTTAAAATTGTCATTCACGCCGAAACTGGTTTGGCTCAGTGGTAGAGCGTCTGTCTGTGGACTGAAAGGTCCGAGGTTCGATTCCGGTCAAGGGTATGTACGTTGGTTGCGGGCACATCCCCGGTAGGGGGTGTGCAGGAGGCAGCTGGTTGATGCTTCTCTCTCATCGACGTTTCTAACTCTCTCTCTCCCTTCCTCTCTGTAAAAAAATCAATAAAATATATTTTAAAAAAAATTGTCATTCACTGACGACAATCTAGCCTGTTCCTTTGTTAGCTAGCTGGATAGCATTGCTCTTGTGAAAATCCTGCTCATTGATTTTGATTCGCAGTAAATTCTCTTTCATGTGACAAGCCTTTGTGCACTTGTACTTTTAAAGCCCAACCAACCCTCAGTCTCACACTTCCTTCCAGGTTCAGAATCTACTCATTCTTTACATCTTTTCTGATGCAGATCCCCAGTCAGAAACATTTTCTTATTTCTAATATTGGACTAACTTCCTTTGGCTTTCTGAAGTGCTTCCCGCATGCTTCTCTTCTAATTCTGCCAGGAAGCTTAGTTCTTAGTATATTTCTTTTTTTCCCTATTCACTCTCCTGATGATATGGGAGCTTTTAAGGCAGATTTCTTCATCTTTTCTTTGTACTCTCAGGTCTCATATACTCTTGCTAATAGAAAGCAGTATTCATTTTATTCAATTCAACAAATTAACACTGAATGGGCAAATTATTATGATCTCTATACATAATAATCTGGCCACTCAAATATACGTATATATTATAATTAGAGGCCTGGTGCATGAATTTGTGCTTGGATGGGATCTGGCCAGCCTGGCCAGGGGGAGTGGACATGGGTGGTTGGCCGGCTTGTCTGCTGGTCGAACTCCTGGTTTAGGGGACAATGTGCGTATTAGCCTTTTATTATATAGCATATACACTGAGTGGCCTGATTATTATGCATTCAGAGATCATAAAAATCTGGCCACTCAGTGTATATCATCTCATTTCCTTTTCAATTGCTTAAATTATGGTTAGAAAAATAGACATCAATACCTGGAGTTCTAACAAAGCTTTGGAAGAAACGCTTTGTTGATGAGGTCTTATTCATCAGTGCTCCAGGACTAGTTGCCTGTTGGGACATAAAGCAGGAGGGGAATACACACCAGGATGGTGGTATTTTAGGTCCTGTGTTCTCTTCCTGGGAAAGGCACTTCGTCTGTCCTAGGCCAATACCCCCTTTGCTTACATGGAAGCTTATGGAACAGTGACCGGTGGCTTTGATATTTTTCTGAGGATGGAATTAAAGGGCTTTGAGAGACTTGATGTTGGATTGTTACATTTATTTTTTAAGGAAAATGGATTTTATTTATTATGGAGCTATAGTGAGTTCTCAGAATGCCCTTGAGACTGCATGGATTTATTTATTTATTTGTTAATTTATGCTATTGTGGTAAGAACCCCTAACATGAAAGCTACCTTCTTTAATTTTTTCCCCAAAATTTTAAGTCAATGAGACTGAATTGCTGACTATAGATGCAATGCTGTAAGTAGATCTCTAGAATTTATCTTGCTTAACTGAAACTTTATGCCCTTGATTAGCAATTCTCCACTTCCCTCTCCCCCAACCCCTGCTGACCACCATTCCACTTTTGATTTTATGAATTTGACTATTTTGGATATGATGTGTAAGTGGAATAATGCCCTGTTTGTCATTGTGTGATTTCACCTAGTGTGAAGTTTAGTTTTGAAATTACATTTTACAAAAAATGGAAATTTTATGTTTAAAGTAGAATTTAAGAGCCATTCACTGCAATAGCATTTTGCTTTGTTCTGTTTTGTCTTTCTTTGTTTCTTTGTTTTTTACTTCCTATGTCCTTTGTGATAAATTAGGGACTGAGTAGAAGTTACTGTGTGACACTCACTGCTGATTCCTTCCAGACATCAGATTACTGAATTCTCACAGTGACAACATGAGTACGAACTGTTATCCCCAAGTATAAATGAAGAAACCAAAATTAGATAACACACCACATCTAGTGAATGGAAAAGTCAGAATCTGAAAACAGTTTTCTCTTTCTCTATCCTTAAAAAAAAATCTATGATCTTTTCTTTTCCAGGAGAAAAATGGCAAGTACGTATTTGGTTACTAGGGTGGGAAATTTGGCTCTTGTTTTTAAAATGTGGGTTTTTGAAATATCTTTTACTTGACATTTTACTCTGAACAGCATTTGAGTGACTATCTAAATTTATACTAAATACGTGATTGTACAAGGGATTTTACATCCCTACTTTAAGTGTTTTAATTAATTTGATTCTCTTCTTCTGGGAACTAGATAGACAATTTCAAGGGCAAGTCTTCCATATCATCAGAATTGAATTGGAATGAGTACTCTTTAATTCAAGCTATTTTTATCAAGCCATTTTAATTAACACTGAGATAAAAGAAAGTATACTTAAGGAGAAGCAGGAAAGATGGGAAAATTAGCAAACTGATACTGATAGGAAGGGAGAGGTTGCTTTTTCTGAATTTGAATAGTGTTCATAAAAATTTGAATATTTAAGCTGAACTGATTAGAAAGCCTGTGGATAAATTTTATAGTAAGATTTTCTGTGCAGCTTAGAGGCAGAAAGCTCCCTGAGGCATACATACTACCTAACATTGTTTCTCTGTGGATCTCAAAAAACTTCATTTTAACATCCTTAAACCAAACTTCATATGATTTTCAAGAGTGTTCTTTAAAAAATAAAAGCCTCTCCAAAGAAGATATACAGATGGCAAATAATATGTGAAATGATATTTCATATTTCATCAGGGTTATGCAAATTAAAACAAATGAGATACCACTATACAGCTATAGAATGGCACAAATCTGGAACACTGGCAACATCAATTGCTGGACAGGATGTGGAGTAACAGGAACTTGCTTCTTCTCTGCTGGGAGGTGTGCAAAAGGGTATAGCCACTTTGGAAAAAACAATTTGGCAGTTTCTTATAAAACTAAACATGCTTTTACTAAATGATCTAGCAATCATGATCCTTGGTATTTATGCAAAAAAGTTGAAAACTTATGTCCACACACAAAAACCTGTACATGAATGCGTACAGCAGCTTTCTTCATTATTGCCAAAACATGGAAGCAACTAAGATGTCCTTCAATAGGCGAGGGATAATAAACTGTGGTACATCCGGAAAATGGGGTATTATTCACTGCCAAAAAGAAATGAGCTTTCAAGCCATGGAAAGATATGGTAGAAACTTAAATGCATGTTACTACATGAAAGAAGCCAGTCTCAAAAGGCTATATACTGTGTGATTTCAACCATGTGACCTTCTGGAAAAGGAAAAATTATAAAGAAATTAAAGGGGAGGGAGAAATGAATAGGCAGAGCACAGATAGGACAGTGAAACTATTTGATATGATACTATACTGGTGGATACATCTCATTACACATTTGTCCAAACCCATAAAAATGCAACCCCAAAGGTAAACTATGGACTTGGATAATTATGATTTGTCAATACAGTTTCATCATTGTAACAAATGTACCACTCTGCTGGGGAGGTAGATAATGGAGGAGATTATGCCATGTGTGAAGTAAGGCTAGGTGGGAAAAGGAAATCTCTATACCATCTGCTCAATTTTGTTGTGAACCTGAAACTTCTTTAAAAACATAGAGTAGTATAGGTACAGAATGTGATATACTCAGAAATCAAACAAATATAATACTCAGAACAAAAACATAAAAGCCAACTAAATGTTGTCTAATTGTTTTGAAAATGCTTCCAATTCAGTGTGCAAGAATTAATGGAAATGGTTTCATTGATTATTTTACCACTGCCAAAAACACTGACAGCTTCTATTTTTAACTTTGACCTAATCTATACCTTTCTGAACATGAAAAACAAGTAATTAATGACACATAAACATAAAATTGTATCATCTCTTTATTGGTATCCGGTGCTGGTTTATTTTTTCAATTCTCTAATCAGATGTATAAACACAACCTATTTGAGTCAGTAGGGAAGTGCCACATAGAAATATCACCATGTGGCTTCATGGTTTATGTATCTTTGATATCTGTAATTTAGGACAGTAATGAATCCAGATGATTGTTGCTTTGGCCTAGAAGTATTTATATGATAGGAATTGCCATTGGGACTGTATCAGCATAAAATTAAAGTCTCAGACTTGATTGATATCAACATAATCATTGAGAGTTGAGAATACAAATTGTCTGGTTTACTTCTCAAGTATTTGGACATATAAACTATTGTAGAAAAAGGCATTATTTAAAAAGTAAGTTTGTGGGAAAAAATTTTAACTATTTTATAAAACCCAGGCAATATTGCCATGAAATTTGAGGAGATGATACACTGAAAAACTAGGTAACTAATGCAAGGGCTTACCTGACTCATGTATAAATACTATAAATAAGAAAAAATTTATATGCCCAAGGCTAACTAGTCTTTCAGAGTCCCATAATAATCAAGCATTTGTAGATAAGCCACAAGTTTCTAAGTAAAATATTTATTACACACACAAATATATATATTTTACATGTATGTATGTGATACATATTATCAGCTGGTGTTTCGAACTCCTAACATAACTCTATCTTTAGCATGTATATGTAATATATGTTATATTACCTATAATATGTATGTGTTTTTATATACTATAAATGTAGATATTTAACAGTATAAGATAAAAATAAAAAACTAATATTTAACTTTCCCCCCCTTTATTTGTGGTCTAACATTATTTGTTTCCCACTGAACTCTTATTAATGATCTATTGGTGGCTTATTTTTTAAATGTCTTGCTCATAGTGATGACCACATACTACCATAGGCTATTATTTGAGGCAGACTATACACACTTGTGTGAGGTGTACTGTACCATTAGTTATAGTGGATACAAATCCACACTTTAAGTAATCTTAATAATTTTATTTTGTGATCTTGTCTGACCACATTATACCATTGCTATTTTCACCTCAAATGGAGGTAACAAATAATTTATTTTAGCAGCAGGAAAAGGATCAGTTCTGACATTTTCTTATTGTTCTCATGTACTTTAATTAAAGTATTATAGATCACCTGTGGTTTCTTAGGCATATTTTTAAAGTTATGTTCCATATATTGTTTTGGTTATTTGAGTTAAAAATATTTGAAATAATATATTTTATAAACATTTTTTTATTTTTTTATTTTCTAAAGTTTTACAGTTGTCTTCTTTTCCCCCAACTGATCCTCCCCTTCTCCCCGCTAATCATCCCACCCCAGGCAAGCCCCCACCACCTCAGTGCCTGTGTCCTTTGGATATGCTAATATGCATGCATACAAGTCCCTTGGTTGCTATCTAATGTTCTCTCCCCGCCCCCACCGCCCTCCCCTACCATTTGTTTCTGGGTCTTTTCTTGTTCATCAAATTATATTGATTATTATATCACACATATGAGTGAGATCATGTGATCTCCCCCCCCCCCCCCTTTGACTGGCTTAGTTTGCTTAGCATAATGCTCTCCAGTTTCATCCATGCTGTTGCAAATGGTAAAAGTTCCTTCTTTTTTATAGTGGCATAGTATTCCTACCTCAGTTTTATAATCCACTTATCTGCTGATGGGCACTTAGGTTGTTTCCAAATCTTAGCTATTGTAAATTGTGCTGCTATGAACATAGGGGATGCATATATCCTTTCTGATTGGTGTTTTTGGTTTCTTGGAATATATTCCTAGAAGTGGTATTACTGGATCAAATGGGAGTTCCATTTTTAATTTTTTGAGTAAACTCCATACTGTTTTCCACAGTGGCTGCATCAGTCTGCATTCCCACCAGCAGTGGTGGAGGGTTCCTTTTTCGTTGTGTGTTGATGATAGCCATTCTGACTGGTGTGAGATGACATCTCATTGTTGTTTTGATTTGCAACTCTTGGATGATTAGTGACTTTAACCAGAAGCCACCTTATACTGTTGACAAAAAGAGAGTTAAGGTCTCACCTTCAGTGCCCCCATTTGTAGAACTTCCCCTCTGTCCTTAGATTTATGTCTTTGAAGCTTGACTATATCAAATATACACATCCATAATTTTTCTTAATTCTAGAAAAGTACACTAATAAAGCACTAGTTTTTTTCAGTACCCCAATAGATCATGACAAATCCTGTTGTGAATACATGCATGCCACTGGAGGCCTCTGAGGTATACACATAGCAAGTGAATTAGCTTCCCATAAAAAGATAGCTATTGGGCTGCCCTTGTGCAAGTGGCATATTTAATTTAAAAACATATTTTTCTAAAGAGAGGCACATTTAAACATTTTTACCCAGAGAGTTTCATCTAAGCAAGCATAGAACATTGAGCACATAGATTGAGAAGTGCTCAGATGAATTGCTTCATTATAATACAGAGGAGGGAAAGAAAAGAGGGTACCACTTGTTTGGCTGGTTTCATACTTGGATACTCTGTGCTTGTCCACTTGTGACATTCCACCACTCTTTCGTTCAATTCTCCTTGCTATTGGGATTTTTCAAATATTTATCTCCAGCATTGTACTTATTAAATTCTAAAGGCACATGAAATATTAAAGTTTAAAGGCATCCATTGAAGGCATCAATCATTTCCACAAATGTCTTAGAGAAGGAGGTTGTAATAAACATGGCAATGAATTGTCAATACACTGTTGAATTCCTTCCAGCATCCTATGGTTTGCTTTGCTGTTCTATCCGCGAATATATATATATATATATATATATATATATATATATATATATATATATATATATAAAATGAACATGAAACAACAAATAAAAATAGAGTGTTTTGGGGCAGCATAAAATAATTTTGTTAGGTCCCTTGATTTGGCCCTTGTAGGTAGACTAGCTTTTAGCTGCAGAGAGAATTTGATGATTGCTCATATGCTTTAGTCTACCAATCATGACCACTGTCTCTATTTTAAGAATTTTTGCAAGCATTTGTGTTAACTGGCATCCCACATCATTGCTTTGAGAATCTAGCCTTTGGGAAAAAATGGAATTGTAGAGTTTTTATTTTTACTTTTTAATTTTTTTTTTTACTTTTTGTTTGTGTTTCTAACCATCAACTCTAGTAGTATGTTTTAAATTTTCATTCAGGTCAACTGATGAGTTAGCTCTAGGTTTTATATCATAATTGTAATCTTGTCCTCCAAATGCCAATTTTTATTCTAAATTTTCTTACAGTTAGAAATCCTAAATTATGTATATTTTTGTCAAGGCAAATGATGTAAATTTTTAAATATGAGATGTGTAATTTATTTTGATTTGCCTGAAAAAGTAACACAAAATTAGGTTGCAGCAGGAATAACCTTTTATAATTTAAAATCAGGTAAAGCTGGGCATGTATCACTAATGAAAGATGGAGGAAGTGTTGAAGGACTCAGAACACTGAGGAAACTGGCATAGGAACAGCACAGAAAGGTGAAGAATTATATAGCTGTGGTGCAAAAACTAACCATGAGAAGCTAGCTTTAATGGCATGGCATGGTTTAAGAGTTGGTTGGGAAGGATTTGTCTACATGGTCCTTAGACTAAGGTTATTTGAATATTAGGATTAATATTGACATTTTTCACTCTAAGATTAGCTTGTATATATATCATTTATAATAGTTTTATATTATGTATATTATATAATGTCATATATTATACATAATATATAATAATAATTATATAATAATATAATAATATATTAGAGGACCAGTGCATGAATTTGTGCATGGGTGGGTCCAGCCGGCCCCCCTAATGAGGGCTGATGGACCAGGCCTGTGTGGGGGAGGAGGGACCATGGGAGGTTGGCTGGCTGGCCCCACCCCTGATCCAGCCAGGGTCAGCTGAAGGGAGGGGCAAGTCCCCCCATCCCCTGATCAGGTCCATTTACCAGCTGCAGTGCATGTCATAGTGACTAGTTGTTTCAGTCGTCATTCCAGTCATTCTGGTCATTACGGCCTTCCAGTTGCTTGGCTTTTATATATAGAGATATATTATTTATATATAATACATATAAGCATATCCTAATATATGAAAACTCAGGTTCTGTAACGACTGACTGAAGGCTTGACTGAACACTGGAAGTCAGTCCTGCAGTTAATGCTGGGTTGCCATGGCGACCTAGCACTGACTGCCACTGATGTGGGTGCAGCAACTCAGCACTGATGCGAAGGGGACTGTGGATCAGGCTCAGAGAGTGACCCAGAGAGAGAGGCAGGGTCTGATCTGCAGTCTCTGTGGCAGTTGTCGGTCAGCTGTTGCCTCTCTCTTTCTCTCTGGGCCTCCACAGGGGTTGCTGATCAGGCCTAGAGATAGAACCGAGATGCTGACTGGCATAGAAATTGACCAATCAGAACCAAATCTGGGTGAACTGTGAGGAGCCAAGAACTTCATAAGAGGCAGAGTTTTTGACACTGACTGACATAGAAACCAATCAATCAGAACCAAATTGGCCAGCAGGGGAGGGAAGTCAGAGGTGAGATCAGGCTGTCAGGGGAGGACAGTTGGGGGTGAAGAAGGAGAGGGCACTTAGTGGCAAACAGGCAGGTAGGAAGGTGAGTGGTTAGGAGCCAGTGGTCCCAGATTGGAGAGAAATGTCTGGAGAGTTTGCAAGCTGGGCTGAGGGAACTCCTCCCCTCTGTGCACAAATTTTGTGCACCGGGCCACTAGTGTATTAATAATTACTATAAGAAGGACTATTCCCTCACTCCCCAGCCATGCACATACATACAATTCATATACTTCCCTTCCTTGATATCTGTCAAGCCTGTGACCCCACCCTGGGCCCAATGATGAAATGAGCTTTGTCAGTTGTTTGTTCCTTTGAGTGAATGAACTTATTTGATCCTTACCTGAAGGAGGTTTCAATCTGAAAATCTCTAATTATCCACAGGAGAATATGGAAATTTGTGGTTTATAGAAAGCAGACCTTGCCACATAGTCTGTCTTGGGGGATATCCTACCTGTGAGAAACTTCAGAGTTGTCAGGGACTCTGGACGATTTCTTCTGGCCACCATTTCACAAAGAGGTTGGTGCTTTAAAACAATAGAAATGGGAGAACTCCATCAGAAACAGCGACATAAACCTTTCCTAAATGCTTCAGATAAATTAAAAAATTTGATGAACAGAGAAAGTAACATTGCTTTACTTCAAGGAATGGCTTTCAGGAAGATAAGTGTAGCTGTGCATCTGCCTATCTGTGTTGCCAGGGCAGCTGGGTAGCAGCAGAATTGTGGAGGTGGAGGCCAAATAGATTGCTTTGAGGATTTGCTGTAGAGAGATCAGAAATAATAATGTAGAGGGGAAGAAGTCAGGGTTTCAATCTATCAGGTCACAACAGGGGGCAATCTGGACCTTCTTGATAATTCACCTTTGTGTCAGTGCCAGGTGTTGAGAGAGGGCATTGGTCTGTGCTGCTGGGGAATCTGCCCACTGGCCTAGAATCTCCATAATCTGCTCATCTTCTGTCTTAAGGCAATTTTAATACACCAGTTTTGGTCAATACTCAATATCCTCATTCCCTTGTCATTAATTCCACTTTTGTTAAATGTTTATTGTGCCTAAGGTGCAATGGGCACAGTCTAAATTGAGGCAGAGGTCACATGGTGGGACCCATCCATCTCCTTCCAGGCTGAGCTTAAGTCCCCATGCCAGCTGATGACTATAGCTCCACCCTCTGAATTATATTATGGTTGTTATTGTTTGTATTTCCATTGTCAAAATAGAGTCACATTTCTTGAGTTCTTACAATAGCCTAGGCATTGTCTCAACATAAGTATGGATCATTTAATCTAATCCCTTAAAAAACCCATGAGGTAGGTATCAGTATTGGCACTTTTATCATTTATCACCATTATTACCACTATCAGAAGCTATTTAGGCCCAGAGATATCCCCTCACTTGTCCACACTCATGCAGCTATTATGTTGCTATGAAGTGTTCATAGGGATTTGTTGGAGAAAAATTCCTGACCGTAGAAACAGTCTCCTAAAATGTATTTTAAAAATTAATTTTTCTTGATTATTGTTGTAGTGCCATGATTATTCATTTTCCTTTAAGAAATGGGATGGTACCAAAACCGGTTTGGCTCAGTGGATAGAGTGTCAGCTGTAGACTGAAAAGTCCCAGGTTTGATTCCGGTCAAGGGCATGTACCTTGGTTGTGGGCATGTTCCCAGTAGGGGGCGTGCAGGAGGCAGCTGGTTGATGATTCTCTCTCATTGATGTTTCTAGCTTTCTATCCCTCTCCCTTCCTCTCTGTGAAAAATTAATAAAATATATTTTAAAAAAAGAAAAATAAATGGGATGGTTTTCTCCCCGATGCCCAAACCCCAGTAAGTGGTTCATGAAATTAACATCTTAAGTATGAATAAATGATGCAAAGTTTGAAGTTGGGAATCAATACAGAGATTGTGTTCACTGTATAACCTTTGAGATGCTATATTCCTATATTTAATAATGTTTATTAATGTTAGCTATATTGTTATAAATTAAATTAATATTTTTTAAATTAAGCTCACCCCCATTTACTCTCATTAACTGAAATTTTTACCAGGTACTGCCATCAGATTACTTCAGGAAACTCTTTTCTATAACATATATTCTCGAACATAATTATTTACCAATCAACCTTCATTTATTGAGAAATTAATGTTAATTTATAGCTAGTCAAGATGCTCAGGAGGGTAAAATATGTCCAGTTTTTATGGAAGTTACAAAAATTGTTCTCCACTTGTTTTTTTATCCTTATATAGCTTCCTTCCCTTTGGGTGCAGTAGTATTATCTTCTGTTGATTTCTATTCCCTAGAAATGGAAAGCACAGTTTCAGGGATACAGTGAATATATAGTAATATATTGGTTCTAACCAAGAGCTAAAATAACTGAAATCAAATTATTAGCTTTCTGTAATTTCCAGCCATTTGTGACCATGAAAATGAATTTTCAGCCACACTGAAGCATTTTAATTAAGGCTGTGTCCTCACTCCAGCCCAGGTGGATAATTCTGTCTAAATCGGTTGATTTCAACTAATAATGTGTAGCTACAGTTGATGGCATCTTAATTTAGAATTATTTGAATGATGCCTTGCCAAGACATATTCCAACTACTTATTGCTTTTTACTGCTATCATGTCTCCTCCCCAACAGATCACATGGATCTTAGAAGGAAACTACCTGCAGTTTGCTTTTTGCATTGCTCATTATGTCTTATGAATTTCGTAGAACATTTTCACTCTTTCTCACCAAATGACGCGTCACAGCTTAATGATCCCTCCTTAAAGTCTTGGAGTGTCACACTCTAATGATGAAAGAAAATAATAGTAAGAGTGAACATTTGAACAGAATTGGTTTCTATAATGCTCTGCACTGGTCATTAAAATAAGCTTCCTCTTCTTTAACTGTAAATCCTAACGTGGAGACCAGCGAAACAGGGTTTTTACAATAAAAGAACTAATTTAAATGAGGCTATTTAATAGGTTCATTTGTTTTAGGCAGGTCTGCTGCATCTAAGAAGGAAGAGAGGGTATCACCAAAGCGAATTGAAGTTGATAAACTGGTTTTCTGAATTGTCTGGGTGTTAGTCAAGATTATTATGGTTCTGGGCAACAAGTACTGACTCTGACTTATAAAAAGAAAGCATACACAAATAAATGAAAAGCTTTTCCAGGAGGATGTTGGTTAGTATGTATATTCAAAGTGAGAACTAGTGAAGTTTCAAAAGGGCAGAGCAACCAGGACCATGTTTCCAGCACCTTCATGATTTGGGGTGTCTTCTGTCTTGTATCTTCCTATAAGGGTTTGGTTCTTTTAAGCAAGCTTTTCCAGGTGTAGTGGGAACAACCAAGAGTGGGCTTATTAAAATATGACTCTGGGTTATGAAAGGGAAGGACTGTTTTTCTTCTCTCGGAATCAAAAGACTCCTGGGAAGAAACCCTGATTGGCTTAGCTGGGGTTATGGGATTCCTCCTTTATAGAGAGATCTTAGAGGGTTGTGCTTAAAGCACAGTCTCTAGAGCAGGCATGCCTGCCTACACTCTCTTGTGATCTGGGAAATGTTACTTAACCACTCCACACCTCAATTCCCTTGTCTGTAAAATGGGGATAATCATAAGCTTTTAAAAAATATATATTTTTATTGATTTTTTTTATAGAGAGGAAGAGAGAGGGATAGAGAGTTAGAAACATCAATGAGAGAGAATCATTAGCTTTTAAAATGAGATAAGTATCATCTGTAGACCTGAGTAAGAGATATGCTTGATTGGGTCCCATACTGAAAATGGCTGTTATAAGCTGAATTATCTTCCCTTTAAATTCATATGTATAACCCCATTTTTCCAGAATGTGACTATTTGGAGATAGGGTGGTAAGGAGCTGATTGGGTTAAATGAGGACATTTAGGTGGCCCTAATCCAATTTGACTAGAGAAGGATATTTGGATGTAAAGAGATCCGTGGGGTATAAACACACAGAGGAAAGACCATGTGAGGACAGAGGAGCAAGGGGCCCATATAGTCCAAGGAAAGAGGCCTCAGAAAAATAAACAACCTGTTGACACCTTGATCTCAGATTCTGACCTCCAGAGCTGTGAGAAAATAAATTTCTGATGTCTAAGCCCTGTGGTATTTTGTGATGGTAGCCCTAGCAAACTAATAGGAGGGTCTTTGCACATACAAACTTGGAAACACTTCAAGATTTATTTCGCTTCTTTTGTCTCATATGAAAGGTTTTGAAACATCAATAACCGACTGGACAATTGGAAATTCTGGGAGAAGACCTCAATGCCAGGGATGTGGGCAAAGCATACAATCTATGCCCTTAACAGACAGAGTGGCTGCTTTTGCTCAGCATGAGATGACCCAAAGGGGTGGCTGGGCTGATGGGGCTCCTTAGATGACAGTGCTGCCTTTCCCTCTCCTTCTGCTAAGGTGATAGGGTTATGAGAGGCTCATAGAATGTTCTGGACATGTGAGCCACAGGAGAGGAGAACTTGTGAACCCTGTTCTCTGGGGACCTGCTCAGTCCTTAACCCAGGTTTGGGTGAGTCCTTCCACCTTGGACATTGGCTTTATTTATAACCTCAAAATTAGATATAAAAAATGTAGCCTCCATTTTCACTCTTCCCTGAGACCCCCAAAGTGTTAGGGTTAATATCAGTTAATACATGTTAACTGTGCTGAACCCATAATAGCATTTGAAAATTTTTATTACTATTATATTACTGTGATATCTGGACCCATCTCTCTGACAGGGTTGGAGGTCTGTGATTGGTTCACCTATAATCATGTGTTTTTCTCTGTGGTTCAGGAATTGGTTATTATGATTAGAAACTTTCGTCTGAATTATGTGGATTATACAATAATGTTCTATAGAAATGTGAAAAATTTTACTAGAACAATAATAGAATACCAATTTCAGAATGTTCCCTTGTCCCTCAAACATTGTTTCCTAAAGTAAATAATTTGTATATTTTCTCACTCCAAGGTATAAAAATAATTTTATATTTATTTTAGTTCTATTTCTATGAAATTATTAACAATATGCACCTTAAGGTGTAATGGGCAGACTCAAAATTTAAATTACATTATAAATGTTTTACTTGAGACCAAGACTTAAGATAGGAAGGAAGATAAGGTAAAATAAATTACCTATTGCACTGTAATTTCACTCCCTTATTTTCACACAACAATGTGTTTTTAAATGAAGAAAATGTTTCATAATCTAGACTAAGGTCTCTGAAGTATCTTTACCATCTTCAACTTCTGTGAAGAAAATCAAAAGGGAAACAACTTCTCTTTTCTGTTTCTTGTTGTTAAATTATACACTTTACTTTTTTCACATTATGAAAACTTTCAACTTCGAAATAGTTTGAGATTTACAGGAGTGTAAAAATAGGCCAGAGAGTTACTGTTTACCTCTCACCTGCTTCCTCTAATATCAACATTTTACTTAAACATAGTACATTGATCAAAACTAAGAAAGTAAACACTAGTGTATACTATAAATGACAGCTTTGAGTTGGATTCCATGAATGTCCTTTTTCTATTCCAGGATCTGATCTGAGATCCCACGACATTCGATTGTATTTCATTTTCCTGTCTCCTTAGTCAAATCTTCCTGGCATTTTCTCAGTCTTTAAAAGGGAAGCAACTTTCTAGAAAGGAGAACAAAGCTATTCTTTCTAATAAAAAGAACAGGGACATAGAAAATGTTTGCGTCGTTGACATCACATTCACCTCTGCCCTACATCACTGGCCACCACTGGCCACCACTGGCTGAAATTGGGCATGCGCTGTGCACTCCGCAGGCCAGATCACTGACATGCGTATTGGGTGTGGTGAGACAGGGCTGGGTGGGTGACATTTGAGATTTAGAATGCGGTGGTAAGAAACATTGCAAAAATAGATATGAAATTATAGATTGGATTGGTAATTTATTAGAATTATGTTTTCTCCTTATTATTGCTTCTGTCAAAATTGCCCTACAAAAGATCTTTATCAACTTGACATTTTATTTTTCAAGGGTATTTTTGAAACTGACTCAACTTCTAGTAATATCATTTTCAATTGATAACATGCATACGCTGGTGAGGTTTGGTGTATTTGCTCTTTCATCTTCACTACAGGAGTGAAGGCCAAGAATAACCCCTCCGAGGTTATGAACCTTAGTCATATAATTGAAACTTTAGTATGGTGGTAAAAATTGTAGCCTTAGCAATTCATGGATTTTACTTTTACTTCCTAAAAGTAAAGTTTAAGGCTTTGTTTTAGTTTATTACTAAGCTTTGGGGAGAGATTGTGGGGGAGAGAAAAAACAACAATAAGATTATAATGTAAAATTTATTATTGTGTTATTATAATAGTAATATTAAAGATAACAATTCTGCCACTCAAAAAAGAGTTACTGAAAAAAACACAATAAAACAAAAAATAGTTATTGAGGGTCTACTCTTTGGACCCTGTACCAGATGATGATCATCTCTGCTTTGATGGTGCTGATGGCCTCGTGAGAGAAGCAGCAGTAACCTAACATTGTGTTTTTGACACCTGTTACCAGGAAGAGGCACTCATGTTCACGTGCGCCTCTAGACTGTGGGTTCTGGACATAGAAAGGTGGTCCCAGTAGTTCCTCTGAGAAAGTGATGCCAGAACTGAGGTCTGAAGGATGAGACAGAGATAACTAGGCAGAGGGAAAAGCAAACAGCTTTAAAGAGATCAGGAACAAACAGCATAGAACAAACAGCACTGAACGTAGGTCAGGAGGCTGAAAAGATAAAGGGGATGATGGTGTCATCAGAAGCTGGATAATTCCTTTCAAAAGATATTTGAGTGTTGGAGTTTGGGGGTGAAGAGTCTATAAGAAGAGAGGAAATTTGAAGCACATTCTGCTGCTGAATAAATGCCTAAAGGGGTGCTAGATTAGATGGCTGGTTTTCAAGTTGGCTCTCTCTCTGCCAAACAATTGCATTAAGTGTTTGCACTGATGTCTGCAAGGTCTAGATGATTCATTGAGCTGGAGGATTGGTGCTTTTGGAACAGAAGCACAGAATTGTTCTTTCCATGCCATGATATAGATGTCCATCCCCAGATCAATCTTCTCCTCCTCAGTTAGAGAAACCCAGGCTAAGAGAAGGGGGGCATTTTCCATTGCTCATAGTAACTTAGTTACACAGCTGATATTAAAATATCAATTTCTTTAATTTCTATTCTTCATGTACAAGTTGCAATTACAATGTTACCTATTTTAGATTTCTCACAGAAATAATATTTCCCCCACTTCTGCACAGCCTCCAAAAGAACACCACATGCTGACAACAATTTGACACCTTTTGATTCTGTTAATGGTATTGATTACCAGCTATCATAATATTAACAATACCGCATATTATGGCAGAGACCCACATGCAAAAAAAGAGATTTTACATATCTCCCTGAAACAGAAAATAAATACTTTATACAAATGGAAATTCTTTAATGCTAGTCTATCATGAATTGCTTTTTTTTTTTTTTTTTTTTTTGCTGCCAATTGCTGTGGGTGCAGAAAATGAATCATTTCTATGAAAATTCAACTTAAAGACACTTTTAACTTTGAATCTTTGTAAAGATCCCATACTTGTCTGACACTCACACATGCATCCACTCCAAACACACACATTTTTTCATGCTTCTTTCAAATTGGTGACAAGATGTGGCTTTTGGGAAGGTGAACTTGAACTGAAGACTACTCAATCATGCATCACAAGTTGACCTTGTTTAAAAAGAAGATACCCAGAGTTCTGCTTAATAAGATGGAAGAGAAATTTTAAGTGCTTTATTATTTGCTTTTAGAAAGGTTAGAGATTACTTTGATTATTTCAATTCTGGTGTTTTTTTTTTTTTTTTTTTTTTGAAGGGGAACATCTTTAAATATTGAAATTAGATATAATGATAGAAGCCATTGAAGGATTTAACTGGCATAAGAATCTTTTCCATGAACAAAGCAGTGTGTGTTTTTCTGCTTATCTAATTATGAGGATTTTTTTTTTAAATGCTTTTCATTGCAAATGCAGAGCTTTGGAGAGATAGCTGCTTAATGCACTGCTGCTCTGAGCTGGGTTTGCGAGGCTCTGCTGTGTGGATTCCTTTCGTTTGCTGTCTCTCTGAGGACTGTGTGATATTGATTGCAGCCCTGCAATGGGCTTTAACTTGACCCATGGAACTATAAGAGCTGTCAGCGGTTTGAAAGAGTTCTGCGTTGTTCCATTCCAGCTGCTTCCTGCCTTTCCTCTCTGAATTCCTCCAAATAATATTCGTATACATTTATCTTTTCTACTATATGATAAGGAGAGAAATTCTGCTTAATCTATTTCCACTCCTACAGGAGTAACATATCAATTTAATTTAAAAAAATGTATGATCCAAATTCTAAAGCTGGCCTGAAAACAAACACATGGAACAAAGCATTTCAAATTGAGGGCCTCTTAGCATATGTGTCCACACACATGTACGTACACACATGCAAACACACACATATATACATGCTCATGCATACACACATGCATGGCATGATACAATGTGGCCTACATGCATTCTATAAAAATACATTATTACATGTGTATATGTATTATGACATTATTATTTCAACCAGCATTCACTGAGCATCAACTTTATTCCAAACACTGTCTCAAACTATGAGAACACAAGGATGAATCAGCTATAGTTCCTCTTGTCAATGAAGCCTCTGCTGAAAAACCTTACATCCCATACACTCAAAATCAGCTACAATTTGGTTAAATTGTAGCTGATTTTGAGTGTATGGGATGCGATCTTTAAGTCTCAATCTTTTGGGGAATAATAAAAACTGCCTCCCTGTGATGGCCAATGATTTGTGATAATGTAAAGTGTCTGGTATGTGGTAGGCACTTAATAGTTGCCTAGATTCATTTGAATATGATTGTAAATCAATACTATCAATATTTTGGTGTGGGAGAGCCAGCCTACCATATGATCAGGAGCCATATTCTGGAGCCAGCCTGCCTCATTCTAATTCTGGTCCCTCTGTATTCGAGTTTATTTGATCATGAGGAGTATCTATGGGCCACTGTTTTCCCATTGGCATTATAAATGCAGAGTAAGTGAATAAAAAATGGGTAAATGATTTATTATTTAAGAATAGAATGTTAAGAATATAGAAGCTCCTTGCACATACTAAGTACTATCTGAATATTTATTAACATCAAATATATTTGCCCAGCAGGAGTGACTCAGTTGTTAAGCATTGACCTATGAACTAGGAGGTCATGGTTTGATGCCTGGTCAGGGCACATGCCCAGGGTGTGGGCTTAATTCCCCACTAAGGGGTGTGTAGGAGGCAGTCGATTAATGATTCTCTCTCATCATTGATATTTTTATCTTTCTCCCCTTCCTCTCTGTAATCAATAAAACATATTAAAAATAAAATGTATTGTATTTGCTTTATTTACTTCTATATAATCTAATTTATACAGATTAAATTAGATAAAAACTTTCAAGATTTTCAGTAATGAGATGACAGAAGTGATATCAAAACAAACTATTGACTAGATTTGTATAATCATGTGTTTGATATGTCTCAGTAATTAAAACTTACCAAGTGGACTAGGAAGATTTTATGAAAATAATGTTACTTTCATTATTATTTTGGGTATGGTCTTTTATTTGTTTATTTTATTTACTATTTTTGTTGCTAAGTGATATTGAGCATATGTTTTTAAAAAAAGATTCAGAAAGTACAGATTTTCAGTTTAGAGATGATTTATTTAAAAAATTACATTTTATTGTTAGGGTAATTGTTCCAAGATTATTAAATTGACTTGTTGGCCACTCTGGAAATATCTGAAGGTGAGATCTGCTAAAATTAACAGTCAAAATGTGACTTTAAACATTGCCATGTGGATGTCAGAATGTCTGTAACTTCCGTTGCTCATTTACCAGCAATATTGTTGGGCTGTAAGTAGTTTTACAAGCAGAATCACTGATAATTCACATGAATTGGCAGTAACATTTTCTAGTTAAGAAGTCACAGCAGTCACCCTGCTGCTGGAGAACCAGCTGTTGTAATTGTTAGGTTGCTGAGTCTAAGAGTAGTATTGTTGGGAAGTGTTATTAAGGTCAAGGAGATTCTTATCTGTTAGTGTCGGTAATACGAATGTTAAAAGCCCAATTATGTTTGTGCTTTTTCCTTCAAAGACTTTTTTAGAGATATTTTGGAAAGCACGAATAAATGATCATATATCCTGTTATAAGAAACATTTGGAAAAGAGAATATTTATATGTGCTGTCTGTTCTTTTAAAATTCTTTTTAATTGCCTAACAATAACTGCTTCATTGGCTGCTTTGCCTCTCTCCACACTACTTTTTGGATGATACTGCTGACTAGTTAGGGCTGTCAGAAAAAAAAAAATACTAGTACATGTCCACTCAATTTAATTTATAATTGACAACAAATAATCATACTTATACTACATAAAATTATTCATTATTTATCTGAAATTAAAATCAAACTGGGAATCAGGAATTTTTATTTGCTAAATCTGGCAAGCCTATAAATAATGTTACAAGTCCAAGAAGAAACCTTTAAAATCTGTGGTTTGAAAGTTATAACACTCATTTCAAGACAGATCCGCTGTTAGTGAAATACCCTTGATGTGTTCAGGAAGATTTAGGCTTCTCTTAGCTCCCACATGCCTTTGTGGATGAAAAGGGACATCATGCTAACTTGACCAGCTCAGGGGAGACCTGCATGACAGCCTTGCAAACTCAGAGACAAAAAGTAACCACAAAGGATGGTCTGAAATGAAAACTTTTTTTAAAAACTAAAACCAGTTTATGATGGGTAGTCATGCTTTAGACCTGTATCTTCCCTGACAAAAGGCCAGTTTTTACCTAAAATGATTCTGTCTATTGTCTTTTTGCATCTATGTTAATATATCAGTAGAATGTCAAGGTAATTTTCCTTATCCGGACCCCTCAAATGCAGGCACTGCTCTTTAGAGACCACAAATCCCCTCATTGGCATTGAGTTAATAGTTGACTGTTAGCTATCCTATATCTACCTAAGTAAAAGAAATATGTGCCTATCATTTTACTTTTTATCCAATCCCAGAGGTTCCTTCCCCCTGTCTCCACTTTGCTTTCTCCTGCTTCCCTAATCTATCATCTATGGGTTTCCTGTAACCCACTTATATCTCTTCTTTTGATTGTAATTTACTAAACTAAGGTGCAAAACTGCCATTCTCTGGAGCATTATCTCAATCCACTGTGATTTTGCTTCCCGGAATTTGTTGACAGTTTGGTTCAAATGAACTCACAAAAATTCTTCACAGGTTTGAATGTTTCTTCTGTTGACACCTTGAACTTGTCACATTATATTATTGGTCTTCGCAACTTCTCTCATATGCTAGCCTATGCAGGTAGGGGTTCTGTTTATTCACCCTGGATTCACAAGAATCTAACTCTGACAGATGAAGTAGCTATTGTTTCATAAATAATGGAGGCTCTTTGGTACCCAGCCTCCAACCTTCTACCAAGGTCTAGAGAAGTGAACATCCAAGGGACCTCAATTTGTCCATAGGTGCTTCCAATTCAACATATCCAATACTTAATTTGTCTTTTACCCCCATAAAACCTGATTCTATCACTCTATTCCCTATCCTGGTTAATGGCAGCAGCATTATTTAGTCAGACAAACTTCAACCCTGGAGATCATGCTGGTATATTCTTTTCCATTTCTGCTTCCTTCATCAGTATATAAGGTCCTGAAAGTTTTAATTAAACATTTAATGTTCCTTGTACTCAGCTCTAATTTCCAACCTCATTGTGAAATAACAGGGAAGCATAGCAGAACCAAAGATACAGTAGGACTGAAATTCAGAAATACTAAATTGCTTATAAATACAAGCATTTCTGAGTTCAGCATCTATATGTAACTTTAAAACAAACAAAACCCCAAATATCTGATGTCTGAGTTCCAAAAGGAATTAATTTACCAAATCTACAGTAGTTGAATTTTTGGAAAAATCTAAAATACTATATAAAGGAACATAATTTTTTTTAATTTAAATTTTTAATTGTTTAAAGTATTACATAAGTCTCCTTTTCTTCCGCGCCCCCCCCCCCCCCCCACTCCTCCCCCCATTGACCTCTCCCTGGCCATTCCCACATCCCAGCACATACATGCCCTCCCCCCACTACTGTCTGTGTCCATTGGTTTTGTTCATATGCATGCATACAAGACCTTTGGTTGATCTCTTACTTTCTCAACCCCCATAATTTTATTTATAAATAGTGATTGCACCTCCAGAGTAATTAAATATACATTATCTAACCTTTTTCATGTTTCATAAATATTCCTCTTCCCCCTTCTTCTCCTCCTTTCCCCCCCTCCTACCTCTTCCCCCAAGAAATTTGTAGTAATCTGAGATTCAGACAGGATTATGTGACTCCTTCTCAGCCACCCAAGTGGTGGCAGAGTTCAGAATGGATGGGTCTTCTGAAACCCAAGCCCATACTTTTTTAAATGTGTGCTTGGAAGTGCTCACCTTTAAAAGTTCTGCATATATTTGCTGGTCCACCAATAATCTTTCAAGAAGGATATTAGCATCTTTGTTGCAAACAATCAGGTTTATAACTGTACTAGAGGCCTGGTGAGTGAATTTGTGCACAGGTGGGATCCCTCGGCCTGGACAGTGATCCGGGCCTATTGGGGGGCTGGCCAGCCAGTGGGGAGGGGGAGGGACTGCAGGAGATTGGGGCCAATAGAGGGACCAGCCAGGTGTAGTAGGAGGGTGGAGGCTGAAGGGGCAGCAGGTGGTTGGCTGGCTGGGGTGGAGGGGCCACAGAAGGTTTGCCAGCCAGGGGAGGGGCTGCAGGAGGTTGGCTGTGAGAGTGCACTGACCACCAGAGGGAAGCTCCTGCTTTTTGAGCATCTGCCCTGTGGTGGTCAATGCGCATCATAGCAACTGGTTGACCAGTTGTTCAGTTGTAATGGTTGCTTAGGCTTTTATATATATAGATAGTCTTAAGTATACACACACAAACACTCCCCTACTATCTAGTCTGAAAAAATGGCATAAATGTAGGCAAAAGAAAGTATTATTTACATCATTCTCTGCTTATTAGCTAGCTATTTTCCAGGCAGGATAATATGTGATTTAGAATAAAGAATGCAATTCACATCCTAGTTTTCTATTTTCTGGCTGTTTGGCATTATATAAATTACCTGACCTCTCTAATCCTTCCACCTTATTTATAAAGTGGGAAAAGTCAGGCCTGTTTCTTATGCCTACTCTGTACCCAGAAATGTTGGTTTCCCTTCCCTTTGCTATCCTTTAGGTGCTGGAAAACAAAGGATTTACTCATGAGAATAAATTTACTTTGTTCTCTTGGTTTAGCCTAAGTGCTTTTTTTTTTTTTTTTTTTTTTTTTTTTAATAGTCCATTAGAAACATCTTTTTAAAAAAATACATGGTCAATGATGTCTGGTCAGGTTGAACTCAAATATCTAGGCTATAATATAAGCACTAAGTATTGATCTGTGAAAAATTTACTAAATTTTAGCATATACAAACTACATTTTAGTGACTCAATTGAATGTATCATTACCATATTTAAATTACACTTGCGAATTTCCTGAAAAAAAAAAAAATCCATGATGTGTGCTCATTGCAGGCTAACAAAGCCCATTGTATTTGAATAATTGCCTTCATGAACAGAATTAATTTTTTTTTCATTTATGCTAAATTATTTTTTTGCAAATCAGGATACTGTGTGTCAAGAGCCTTGTGAAATGCAAATATTGATTTGCTTCATCAGGCTGGAGAAAAAAAATGCCTCAGAAAATGAGAACTTCATAAATACTTTTCTTTAATATTTGCATTTCTGTGATTATGAGTGAGGGTAAGAATCTTTTTAAAAAGTACCCTGACAAGTTAAATACATATAAAAAGGTTTAAACTACAATACAATGAATAGCCTATTTGCATTATACAGCTCAAGAGATAAAACATTACCAATTAATTGAAGCTCCATGAATTCTTTTTCTCCATCATGTTACCCTCCATTTCCAGAAATTTGGAGTTTATCATGCCATGTATTCTTTCTTAAGTATATTTTTACTACCTATATTTGCATTCCTAAGTGATACATGCAGCCTAGATTTTCATGTTTTTAAACTTTCTATAAGTAATATGTTTCATTTATTCTTATGCTGCTTTATTTCCTACTCAATAATAGTTTAGTTAGATATGTCTATGTTGATACATGTATCTCTAGGTCATGTATTTTCATTGCTCCTAGGAGCATGCAAATATTATATTTCAAAATAATGGTTTCCAGGACCCTTAGAAAGATATCAATTAGCAAGAGGTTTTAAAATTTATTCGTTTAAAAGGGAGCAGAGAAGGAATTGATGACTATAAGTTTCTTAAATAAATGCTCTAAGAAAAGAGAGGGCATGGGGCCTTTGCCAAGAAGAAACCTGTCTAAAATGTAGTCAATGAGGGGAATGTTAAAACCTCCTTGGTCAGCTGATATCAAATTGACATTTTGAAAAATAAATGTATGCATTTATTTTAAACACGATGTTTGTTACAATTGCTTCCATGAGACTTTTAGAAAAATCCAATTCTATATCTATAATTGTTGTTGATTTTCCTTTTTTTCTTTTAGGCACAGAAGATTGAATTTTTATATGGTAAAATTTATCAATGTTTTTTTTTCTTCTATAAATTGTATTGTTTTGCATCTTATTTATGAACAATTTTACTTCCTGATATTATGTAGGGGTGTCGAACTCAATCAGAGAAGGGGCCAAAATCTAAAATCCAGCCTAAATCGCGGGCCGAATGGTTTACTGAACAGTCATAAACTGACAATGTCATAAACTGACAGCGGAATGCAGTGATGACAGCGCGGTGCGGGCCACATTGCAAGGCCTGGCGGGCTAGATTTGGCCCGCGGGCCTTGTGTTTGACACATGTGTTATAAAGTATACTTTTGTGTGTTTTTTTAAATTAAATTATTATCTGTGTACATATTTTAACATTGACCCCCCACCCCCATACATACCCTTCCTCCCCAGAGTATTGTGTCCATTGGTTTAACTTATATGCATGTATACAAGTCCTTTGGTTGATCTCTTATCTCCCCTAGATCTCCCTACCCTCCCAGCTGTAATTGGACAGTCTGCTTGTTGCTTTACTGTCTCTATATCTATCTTTTGGTTCATCAGTTTATAATGTTCTTTATTATCCATAAATGAGTGAGGTCATGTGGTATTTCTCTTTCATTGACTGGCTTATTTCACTCAGCATGATGTTCTCGAGTTCTATCCAGGTTGCTGCAAATGATGAGAATTCTTTCTTTTTTATGGCAGCATAGTATTCCATTGTGTACCATAGTTTTTTGATCCAATCATCTGCTGACAGGCACCTAGGCTGTTTCCAAATTCTAGCTATTGTAGATTGTGCTGCTATGAACATAGGGGTGCAAATATCCTTTCTGATTGGTGTTTCTAGTTTCTTGGGATGTGGTGTGTTTTTTTCAAGAATAAAACAATTACCTTTTGTATTTATATCTTTAATTCAATGGAAATGAATTTTTGTTTATAGTGTGAGGGAGGGATCCAGTTTTATACTTTTTCCATATGGCCACTCTGTTATCCTAGTATAGTTTATTGAATAATTCACCTTCTATTTCTACCACACATAGACATGTGGGCTTGTTTCCAAGCTCTCTCTTCTGTGCTATTGGTCTATTTGTTCATGTGTAATGCAACATTATAATAGCTCTATAATATTCTTTTTCTTGGTAAGAGCAAGTCTCTGATCTTATTTATCCTTTTCAAATGCCTTAGAGCTAGGGTAAGATTAAGTTTTATGACATTAGTCTTAATTTTATATAAAATTCCAAAGAAAGCAGAGGATTTATCTAACAATAGAGATACTTGTTACAATCTGTGGTTAGCCAGGAGACCCCACTTCCAGGAATTTGAAAGCTTTCTTAGAGTTTCACTGAAAAAACAACAACAAGCAGTTGGAAATGGCATGCTTGATATAGAAGCTTGAGAGAGAGGGCTTTTCGTGTTCTTCTAGAGTCCTGAGCATCTCTGATTTTTGTCCTTGCCAAGGATTAGTTGTTCAGCTATTCCCTGAGCTCTACCAGTCTCTTTCTAATAGTCTGAGCCTTTTACTCTTTGGCAAGCCAGAATCAGTTTCTTCCAACTTGAGAAATATGCTGAATATGCCTCACCAAAATTTGAGATTATCTAAATGGGAAAATGTTTGTTGTATAACCCTTATTAAGGTAGAATTAAATAAGAAACATTTGAAGTGGCAATAATTAATAGCAAGCAAGTCATCACAATCCTTCCTCTGAAAATGGACATCTTGAAAAATACATCTTAGCCAAGGTGAGTGTATTTACTTCAAACATAAAACTTTGGTGCTTGTTATACTTTCTTCCATGAGACAGGAATAATTTCTGGCTCTGTGGTTTTCATTGGAATGTTCTTTGGCAGGGCTTTCTTTGCACGGGGTGATAGCCACTAGTGATTTAGTAGGTGGCTTTTTTTTTTTTTTTTTTTTTTTTTTTTTTTTTTTTTGCAGGGGGCGGGGAGTGTAGGAAAGATGTGAGTCCCTGGTAAAGATGATGTGTTTCATTATGACCTGTAGTCTCTGTTGGTCCTTTACTTTTCCTTCTTCCCTCCTTCCTCCCTTTTCTTCTTAGCAACATTGCTAAGTATTTGACTAGGCCTAGAAATCATGAGTGTGCAGGTTGCTACAGTGACCCAGAAATCTGAGAGAGGAGACTAATGACTGCAATATTATTTTAACCATCTTGAAATGGAACCCTTTGTTGGCCTGCATATTTATTGTAGCTTTCATATATTTGATGATAACTGAGTTTTAGGAATTTATTATATATAAAAGTCTGAGCTTTCTCCAAAATCATAATTCTTTGTGTTGATTTATGCAGACCTTTAGAAAGATATTTCTAGGCTGAGTCATTTTTACTTATCACACTAGGCATCATTTATAAAACTTGGGGGAAAAACTATTACTTTTATTTAGTGGTTCTTACATTTTCTTCCTTTACAAGATCTGTAGTTAGCTATCAAATTGCTTTAAAGGTGATCTATATAAATAGATTTTAGAATTAAGTATTTGTTCAATAAGGCTCATGGAAGAAAGTGTAACAAATACCAAAGTTTTATGTTTAATACACACATGTTGGCTAAGATGTATTTTTCAAGATGGCCATTAATATCAGCTGACCAAGATGGCTTTGACATTTCCCTATTTGACTAAATTTTAAACAGGTTTCTTCTTGATATAGGCCCCTGCCCCCCACCCCCTTTTTTTAAAAGAATATTTATTTAAGAAATTTGTAGCCATAAAATCTTTCTCTACTCCCTTAGAAATGAATGAATCTTTTAAAAAATATATTTATTGATATTTTACAGAGAGGAAGAAAGAGGGATAGAGAGTTGGAAACATCGATGAGAGAGAAACATCGACCAGCTGCCTCTTGCACACCCCCTACAGGGGATGTGCCCACAACCAATGTATATGCCCTTGACTGGAATCGAACTTGGGATCTTTCAGTCCGCAGACCGATGCTCTATCCACTGAGACAAATTGGCCTCGGCTAAATGAATAAATCTTAAAAGCTTCTTGCCAAGGATGTCTTTCTCAGGGACCTGGGAACCATGAAGACAGGAAAAAATTTACTTTTCCTATGTTGCCTGGATGCTCACTGTTTCCAGGCTGCAAAATGCCCCTCTGTTGAGAATGAACAGAATAAGAAATCAAAGAAGCTATTTATTTCTGTAGAGTTTTAGCTCACAAAGCCAAGATAATTTAATTTCAGGTATCACATTTTTTGGATGTACATATCTGTGGATTTTTATTTGCAAATATTTAAACTTCAGATTTATTTTTCCCCCCACAGGAATTTGATAGAATGGGATTCATATCCAAATGTGAGGCACACTTCTTTTGTTGTCTTGTACAATATGGGGTATCTTTATGTAACCATTTTATCTCATTGCAGAAATTCTGATGAGTATTGAACAATGCGGTTGGAAATATAGTTTGTAATAATACATAGAACAGAGACAGTCTGAACTTGAGGAAGAACCTTCAAAATTGATTTAACTGTGGGAGTAAAATCACTTTGCTCACCAGTGGTCTCAGAAGGATGCACAGTGGAGCAAGGGTTGGTACCAGGAGAATATCATCATGAAGGTGGGACATAACTCCTCTGATAGGCTGGTGACCATATTGTCCAACAGGATGACTCATAGTCTTGCTTAATCATAATGTAATGGTTAAACCCAGTGTATTCAGTGAACCAAAAGCAAGGTGAGTGGAGAGAAAAATTGTGGGGGGTGTTTTTCTCTTTTCTGTGTCAATTTCCATCACGGAAAAGGAAGCAGTCAAGTTCCTGAGTGGAGGAGCTGGGATTAAGAAATTAAAGAAATAAAGAGACCCAGAGGCAGAATAGATTCATAAAGCTGGGAGCTAGGTAGGCGTCATTCTCTCTGATGGAGAGGCAGCTAACACCGGAGCCATACAGCAGGTTTATTTTTATATCCCAAAATTACCAGGAAGTAACACCAAAACTTAGGATCAAAGGAGCTTATTTGCATTCTTAACTAGGCTCTAGCATTACTGAATTTACATATCTAGACCCGCCCCTATTGACACCTGAACAAAGGTAAGTAGTCAAAACTGAATAACTCCCCCCAACTTCTAAGAAGGGTGGGCGGGGGGTGGGGGTGGGGTATAACCAGGGACATGGACTCTGCCATTGCCTCGGGCTCAGCTGACAATTTAAAGAATGTCCATGTGCCTTCTCAGGGGGCTCTCTATAGGAAATAGTTTTCCCTTCTGATTCCATGTGGAAGGATCACTATTGCAGTACCTTTCAGTCTGGCTTTTTTCTCCCGACTCTCACTCCTCATCAGAGGAAAAGGAGCAAATCATATCCTTGGGACAACAAATCTGGCTCAGCCCTTTTCTGCCTTCCCCTTCAATCTGTCTGTTGGAGGAGAATGTGTTTTGGTCATCCCTTGCCTACATTGTAAGCTTGACTTAGGCCTGTAGTTAACTAATGTTCCCTGGGCCTAGTTGGACAAACATGGGATTCAATGAGTTCTCTTGTCCTCACTGCCCCCTACTGAGTTTTGACTAACAATTACACTAATATTTTGATCTCCATACTTTGATCTCCCTGGTCTCACAGTTGGTTTGTCATCTCTTGCCTGGATTACTGCTGCTTCCTTTCTCCTCTCCACTGTGTATTCTCGACACAGTAGCATGAGCAATTCTTTTAACATAAGTCAGATCAAGTAGCTTTTCTGTTCTGGGGGCTACATTGCTTGCTGAGAGTAAAAGCCAAAGTCCATACAACTTCCCATCTGGACCACAGAGATTGCACCACCAACACCTCTGTGACTTCAGCTCCTAGATCTATTTCCATGACCACTTTCCTTCTCACCTTGTCTGTTCAGCCTTACCACCTCCTGGCTGTTTCTTAAACACACAGCAGACATGCTCATGCCTCAGGGCTTCTGAATTCTTACACATTTCACTGTAACATTATTCCCTCAGCTGTTACATGGTCACCTGCCTCACCTCCCAGGGGTCAGAGCCCAGATGGTACCAGAGAAGCCTTCTCAGAGTGTCATATTTAGAATTAAACTTTCCCCCTCCATACACCCAATCCCTCCTGACTTCACTTTATTGTTTTACAGCCTTTATCATTCCCTGGAAAACTACATATTTTCACGATTGATTTATTTATGTATTTATTTATCTATGTATTTTCAAAAGTAGAAAGTAAACTCAGTAAAGGCAGGGGTATTATCTATGTGGCCCACTGCCATACATCTAGTGTATAAAATAGGATCAACAAAATCATATCCATTAAAGGAACAAACAACTCTGGGTAAGTTCTTCTTATGTAAGAAAATGACATCAACTAAGCTAAAAGAGAGTAAAGTGAGTGAACTCCAGTATCAAATATAAATCACTCCTCGTTCAGAAATGATGCTCTAGCCAACAATTTATCCAAATGTAAGTTGGCTTATAGATAAACTGTAACTTTGAAATAACTTAATTATCTAGCCCAAGAACTTATTGAATTGTAGATGGTCCAGGCATTCAAAAATATTTTAGCACTATACAAAAATGCTGTCCCTAAAAGCCGCCCTGAGGCACTGAGTGACTGAGAATTTTTATGAATATTTCAAGTGATAAAAAAGAATAAAGATCAGAAAAGCTTTGGGGCTAAATGCAATTTTGTGTGTCATATTTCTTTAAAATTTGGCATAATCCACATAGTATTTATAAATAAATTTTAGTGAGTCAGGTAATTCATTTAAACCAGAGCACTTTAGTATGCATCTAAAATTATTTACCACTTACAGAATAGATATCCAACTCAGGCATTGGTGGTGCAGAGGTGGATGGGTGTGGACTCTGCCTGTGAGGGTTGAGCAGTCTGTAAAAAATAAAGTTTATATGTTTTATTTGTTATCGTATTCTCTATGTTGGAGCCTAGTTCTCTTGTGTGCCTCCAGAAAGACTGTTGACTTTTAAGAAACAAATGTAATACAGTTTATTCTCTTTCTGAAGTTTACCACTTCTGTGTCAAGACTATTCTCAATTTTAAAATGACTATTTCTAAATAGACATCATCCTCTGCATACTTAACTGTGTTCTCTACAAATTGTGGTTTTTTCATTCTTTGTATTTATTTACTCCCTGTATTCGACATAATTTCCTCATTTAAGAAATGTAGCCGTATTTCCTTGCTGGGGAACAGTGGCCCCAATTAGTATAGATCGTGTTACCTCAAGCATGAAATTGCATGCTGGTGAGAAAATTTATCTGACCATTTTCTTCCCAATGGTGGGGTGCTCGTAGCATCATCATTACATTCATTTCCTTTGTTAAATCAATTTAAGTCCACATTTTTCTTCTATATGATTAGCCTCTGGAGATAGTGCTTTTACCTGTGATACAGTATAACAGGGGGAAAAAATCATGGCTGGCATTCTTTCTTGACTAAGGGCAATGTTCTAAAATGGAGGGTTTCTCCTCCTATGTGTAACTAACAAAGCATGTCACACAATACCGAATTCAGAATTTAAGTAAATATTGGCTAGATACCAACAGTTTAAAATTTCCAGCTTATTAATAGGTCTGTCCCCAATCTCTGCTTGCCTCCTGAAATTGTTACAATGCTTGAATTGATAGGTGAACATTGCCACAGACAAGTTTGATTTAAAAAAATATATAGTGAATTCAATTTCATAATTCAAGTGATATGGTTATTTATTAGAGGTTTTTTAAAAGTAGGGGTTTCTCGGGTTATCATAAACACAAAAGAAGCATTTTTAGACAGGAGCAAAAGCTGGGAGCTGGGAGATGAAACCAGTAGGTGGTTTTGGAGGCATGAGCTAATCTTTTAACTTGTGTGTCTTACTCTCCTCCTTTGAAAAATTGAGTTGTCTCTTGTCCAGCCTATTTTATAAGGATTTTGAGAGCATATAACAAGAAAAATCTTTGAATAAGAGTCATATCTTTGCAAATGCTTTAAAAATTGTTAAAAGTGATACTTTTGTAAATACAAGGTATTTATTATTATCATACTTAGGATCTGATTGCTTCTAGACAAATATTAGCATTAGAAGAGTCTGAAAACTTGCAGATTAATGAAAAGACAGGATTAGCTGTAATCATATGAATCAGTTAAACAAGATATTTGTAGTTAAACATTTTAAAATATACTTCTAGATTAAGACTATAAATCTAGTCTTAATAAGGAAGCTTGATAAGGATGGGCATTTGTGGAATTAAAATATGCTACCTCATTCTTGATTGCATATTAGGAACTGAAAATAATTGTTCATGTTTTCATTTCTGAAGTATCTGGCCATGCATCTGTGACGACTTAGTACATTTTGTTTTTCTAATTGATGTAGCAAGTCCCCAGCTTATAAATGGATTTGGTTCCAAAGTACATTTTAAATAAGGTTTTTGGAGCAGAGAAAATCCTTTTCTTCTCTCAATTAAAACAAAACAAAGCAAAACAAAATCCTGCCCGTCCTCTGGGATTTTCTGCTTTCTCACGTTTGCTTATACTTTTCCAGCTGCCTAGAATGAATTAGAACTCTGCTCACTTACCAAGGCCTATGACAGTGAGTCCTTCGAGAACAGAGAATGCATCATATTCATTTCTGAGAACTGCAGTGTTTTAAGGTTTTCCAGCCCGATGGGGCCATCCTTTTTTTTAATGTGCAAATGTAATAGCCGGAGCAACCCTGGCAGGAATAAGAGGTTCAACTCACCTCCATTACTCAGTGGGCCCTGCGGGAGGGCCTTTGGTCCTGGCTGTTGCTTATCCTTTGCTGGCCTGCTTCTCCACATTGCTCTGTAGCAGTCCTCGCAGCACTGGCCCAGGGCCACTTGCTACCCAACTAGAGGCTGTTGTTAGTGACAGTGTTAGTGACCGGAACACTTTGCAGGAGAAGGATATTTAAATTAGATGTCAGATAACATGCTCCTGGAGCCCATCAGCTATGCCTGTCACAGGGTATTCACCACAATCTCTTCGTGTTCATCGTCCACTGACTTAGTGTCTCTGAGAACCACTCTTCTTTACCCTATGGAAATCCCTGTCAATCTTGCCCTTGGTTCTCAAAGCCCAAGCCCAATATCCCTTCTTCCTTGATAAACCAATATACAAACAAAAAACAACAACAACCAATCATTTGTCATAATCTCTCAGAAATATGCTGCTGTCTCCATTCCCACTAATTTACACAGCGAAGAGAAACATTACTATTCAGAGTAATTAGCATATCTATCTGAAGCTTTGGATTATTTTTACCTGTGTTTAGTGCTGCCTTAAAATTGCAGAGGAGGACATAGAGCTACAACGTTGAAAGTACTCACTAAAGTGATCCCTTGGGAACAAATGGGAAATTGGCTTTTCCGACCTTAGAAATAACAGGAAATAAATTGTGTTCGGGCCATTTAAAAATAGTGATTTTGCGTTGTTTTTATTGTCAAGAGTTTGGAATAACTTGTCACATTTTATCTTCAGCATATACCCGTTGATACTGTACATTGAGTTTATGTCTTTGTTGGAAGCAGCTTCACTCTAACGTACCTCTCTAATGCACTTTATCACTTTCTAACTTAAATTACAGTTGTTGTTTTTTAAACATTTATTTTTTATTAATTTTTTTTCAGAGAGGAAGGGAGAGGGATAGAGAGTTAGAAACATTGATGAGAAACATTGATCAGTTCCTCTTGCACAGCTCCTGCTGGGGATGTGCCAGCAACCAAGGTACATGCCTTTGACTGAAATTGAACTTGAGAGCTTTCAGTCCGCAGGCCAATGCTCTATCCACTGAGACAAACTGGTTAGGACTTGAATTATAGTTTTTATATCCGTTTCATGTTTCCTACTATAAGGTAAATGCATCAAGAAGAGTACACATTTTTATTGTTGTATATCTCATCCATATAACATAACTTTCACATGTATTATTACTATTCTGTAATACATGTTTGTTTATTTATTTGTCCATTCATCCATCCATCCATCCTTCCATTTCTTAATCAGAGAGGCATAACAAAAGAGAATTCTGGCATATTACTTAGGAATGCAAGCTCTTGAGCCTCAGTTTCCCAATATATAAAGTATGAAATGTAAAATGAAAATAATAAATGTACCTATATCATAAGGTTATTGTTAGAATTGAAGGAGTAGATGCATGTAAAGCACTTAGCACAGTGTTGTGTCCATAGTAAGCACTCAGTAAATATTAGCTATGATTGGTGTTATTTTGACTCAAGGAAAAAAAAAAAGAAAGTGCTAATTTGTCAGGAACTGTTAGGTGCCAAGGACAGAAAAGAATTTATCTTTGTTCTAAAGGAGTGCTCGGCCTAGTGGGAGAGACAGTGAAGTAAAGAGAACTACATTGAGAGTGAAGAGCACTAAGAACTGTGGGAGCACGGAGGTGGCACATGGAACTGAGCTGGGGAGATGAGGCTGGCGTCAGTAAGATTTCTTGGAATAGTGGTTCCTGAGCCATATAATCAAATGAAAAATGGAAGTGTAGTTACCTATAATAACCAGTGGAAAACTACTTATCCAGTATGAACAATTGAGCAAAACATGGAAAACGTAGTGACATTAAATAAAATGGCATCTGTCAAAGAGGATTTAAAGTTGCAATAGGAGGCTGTGTTATATAGAGCTTTCTTGATGTTTTATGTCAACTGGAAGAAGAATTGGGGTTCCAGGGAAAAGCAGGGCCCCAGGTGTGACACAACTTGGAAGAGAAGACATCCTGCAGCTTCATAGGGTGGGCACTAAAAACCAGTCACTTGAAGCCAGACCATAGCAGAAGGACCACAGGACAGAGCTGTGGCTTTCTGTGCACACAGCACCTCAATTTAGGGGAACGAAGACTCCAGGTAGGAAAGGCACCCTTTTTGCAGTATTTTTAGAACCATATAGGTCCCTTGGTTGAGGCACTGTACAGGCCTGGCAGAGCCCAGTCTGCAGGTGACAAATTTTATAATTCAGGGAGTAGCATGCAGGGATTGACAGATATGGTAGACAATTCCTGATTTACTGGATAGGCAAAGAAAAAAAAGTAAGGAAAGATGCCTCTACTGAAACTCCATACTTAACATGCATAATATTAACTTATTATCTTCTTTTTCTTGTCCTTCTTCCTGCTATATAGTTTTACTTGGGATAGTGCCACTGCCATCTCCACATCTGTTGTCTGTACAATCTCTATCTTTACATCTTGTTGTTATATTTGATTGTCTCTTTTCCTCATCTCTTTTGACCAATTTGTCAAGAAATCTTGGTGATCATGCTACTTAGAAGTCTCTCACATATGTATTTTCTCTCCTCGTCACGTGCCCTGATGCAGGCTCTCACTACCTGGGCCCTTGCAGTAGCTCTCTTACAGATGTCCTCATGATTTCAGTCTCTTTGTCTCACATTTTTTATCCAGGCCAGATGGTAACTGACTTAGACTTTGTGGCCATACAGCCTCTGTCTAAGCTGCTCCACTCTGCCCTTGTAACATGAAAGCAGACATGGACAACATGCAAACAAATGGGAGCGCCTGTGTTCCATAAACATTTAATTATGGATACTAAAATGTGAATTTCATGTGACATGAGTACTGTAATATTTTTCTCATTTTTAAAACCCCTCTAAAAGCATATAAACTAGTCTTAGCTCACAGGTTGCAGAGAAACAGATGGTTATATAGTCATGAATGATCGACGTTTTCAACAACTAGAGAAAGAACCCTTGGAATTGCTCCTTGTAGTTCCATCAGTGCATAAGTGTCTACAACCCATATTTTTATTCTCATCTCTAACCTTTCCCCTGACTTTGATGCTCCTTATGTTTTCATCACACTACCTTGTCATTTGTGGCTCTAAAAATACTGCAATGACTTTATCACCTTTGTGCCCTGCCACCTGTTATTCTGTCAAAGAAAGCTCCTATAATTTGTCTAATTAGAAGAATTCCATAAGACACACCTCATGTTGTAGCTTCATTATTTTTTTTCACTTGCAGTTGGACTTCAAAGCACTTTTATAATAGTTGCTTTGCATTTTTTATCAGATAATTCTAACATCTTCATCTTGGTGATGGCATGTTTTTTAATTGTCTTTTGCTCATTTAAGTTGTGATTTTCCTGGTTCTTCATATGACAAATTATACTTGAAATAAAAATTAAACATTTGGGCTATTATGTTATGAAACTTTGGGCCTTATTTACATCTTCTGTTTCCCCTGGCTTCCTTTGACACCACTCCAGCAGGGAGTGAGGGAGTGGGAGGGCAAGGGGGTCACAGCCTCAGTATTGCTAGGTTGGAGTAGGCATTCAGATTCTTCACTTGGCTTCCATTGGCATGAGCAGTTTGGGGTGAGATGGGAGTCAGGTCTCTTCATGGTAGCTGGACAGGCCTGGGAGTTCAGGCTCTTCTCTGGGCCTCAGCTGATATCTCCCTGGCTGGGGGCTGACAGGATGCCTTGTCATGGTGTTGCAGTGGAGGGGGTGTGGAGAGGGACGGCTCTCATTAGCGCTGGGTGGTGGTGAATGTCTTATCTCTCCACGAGGTTTCCTTGACACCATCCCATGGTGAGGGAGAGGATGGTTTCTCAGTACTCATTGTTGCTGGTTGGAATTGGGTGTGGGGTGATTGTCTAAATGTTTTCTTGCTTGCTAGGCTTCCCCTTTCTTGGTGCTTTGGCTTGAGAGAGCAGGCTTTTGGTAGGTTATTAAAAAAAATCTAAGTTCAGTGATGCTTCTGGATTGCTATCTTTTCTAGCTCCAAATCAGGAATAGATGAGATGCCGGGGTTCTTGTTGCAGGATTAAGAAGGATTCAGCAATCTGGAAAAAGGCTGTGTATAGATTAAGTAAAAGTCCAAAGATGAAAAATAATTTTGAAAGGCATTGGGGGTCAGAGGAGCCTGGCTGAAGAAGCCAAGTTCTTTTTATTTTATTTTATTATATTTTATTGTTTAAAGTATTACTCATAGTAGTACATATATCTCCTGTTTTTCTCAATGATATCCCCCCAGTCTCCCCTACACCCTGTCACATGCCCTCATCCCACCCCAACCCCAGTGTCATGTGTCCATTGGTTGTGCTTATATGCATGCATACAAGTCCTTCAGTTGATCTCTTCCCCCCCGCCCCTTCCACAATACTTCCCAGTCTTCCTGCTTTAATTTGACAGTCTGTTTGGTGCTTTACTGCCTCTGTATCTATCTTTTGTTCATCAGGTTATAATGTTCTTTATTTTCCATAAGTGAGTGAGATCTTGTGGTATTTTTCTTTCATTGCCTGGCTTATTTCACTCAGCATGATGTTCTCTATGCTTCTACAAATGATAAGAATTCCTTCTTTTTTATAGCAGCGTGGTATTCCATTGTGTAGATGTACCACAGTTTTCTAATCAACTCATCTGCTGATGGGCATTTAGGCTGTTTCTAAATCTTAGCTATGGTGAATTGTGCTGCTATGAACATAGGGGTGCATAATATCCTTTCTGATTGGTGTTTCTGGTTTCTTGGGATATATTCCTAGAAGTGGAATTACTGGGTCAAATGCGAGTTCCATTTTTAAGTTTTTGAGGAAACTCCATACTGTTCTCCACAGTGGCTGCACCAGTCTGTATTCTCACCAGCAGTGCACGAGGGTTCCTTTTTCTCCTTATCCTCACCAGCCCTTGTCATTTGTTGGTTTGTTGATTATAGCCATTCTGACAGATGTGGGATGGTGAGAGAGAACCCTATACTAGGGATTGAGCCCGCAACCCAGGCATATGCCCTGATCTGGAATTGAACCATGACCGCCTTGTTCAAGGTGATATTCAACCACTGAGCAATGCCACCAGGACATGCAATAGCATTTTTTATTTTAAGTTCAAATACATGCACAAATATTAAATATTTGTCAAGAAACCATAAATTGCCTAATACTCTATTGGATGTTATACAACGCTAGGTAAGCATTTGTCATACTACTCTACTTGGCCTTTGGGTCATCCTTTTAATATGTCTATGGCACAGTGGGGTTTGGAAAGCTATTTGTAATCATGGAACAATTTTTCAAGTTTTTGTGCCAAATGATCTGTATTGGAGCCAATCTCCCATTGGAATGGAATGTCAGTGCATCACTGTATTAAACCTAGGCAGATTGTTTTATATATCGGGTCTTAAGGAATCATGTTAGGGTACCTTTGGGAGGTTTTGATTATATGAGTAATTATACTAATCACTCATGACCACAGCTGTCTTGGGCATTCCAGTAAAAATGTTAGAAATTAATCTGGTGGCTAAAATTCAGTAGGTCAAAATGAATTGCTGTTTATTGGTCTCAGAATATAAAAAAATAAAATAAAAAGGAAGAGAATACCTTCTTGGATGCATTCCCTTACAGTCCTGTCAACAAGGTGTAAAACAAAAATTTTAACTAGTCTCTTATCAGCTCTATAGACATAGTCCACGAGTTTTGGTGGATATGTTTTCATGTCTTCTTTTAAAAGCAAAATAAAGCTAGTCCCTTCTGGCCACAGTTAACTTCCACCTAGAGGCTACTAAAGCGCTCTCAACCACAGATACTTTTTAAATGTGTACTGACTGAAATCCCAAACAGTAGCAAGCACTCATTCCATGAGACTTTCTTTGATGCCCCCCAAATGCCCAGTTTATGTCATAAACAAGAGCCTTTGCCTGATGTTGATTCATTGAAAATCTATATCATAAAAGAAAAAGGATACTACTGAAAAATGAATGTATTGGGAAAGTCAGTTGAGACTAATATACTCACATTTATGGTTTCCCTTTTTGTTACTCTTCTGTATACTGAAGCATGTCATTCATGTTGAGGAAGAGTAGAGGTTAAAGGAATGGATTAACAGACATGTATAGGTCTCATTTCATCATTGGTAGGTTATCTCTGTTTAAAATCATATGATTTCATAAAACTGACTGCTTTTGAAATATCTTTAAAATTTTTATTTTAAAAATTGAGTCATAATTGACATATAACATTGTATTAGTTTTAGGGGTACAATAAAATAATTTGGTATTTGTATGTACTGCAAAATGATTACCAGCAAAATGATTACCACAATAAGTTTAGTTAACATCCACCACCACACAATAATTGCAATTTTTTTTCCTCGTGATGAGAACCTTTAAGATTTACAGTACAGAACTACTTGGGATTTCTGATTTCTAATCACTTTTATAATGAATATGCATTCAAATAAACATTCTGCACTATAGCAAAACTTCAGGTTTTGAAGGTAGGTTGCTAAGTCACTTGAAACCAAGTCTTTTGAATTAACTGCATATAATATTTAAAAATCCTATTGTAGTTTTATTTATTTATTTTTTATTGATTATAGTATCACATAATTGTCCTCATCCCTCCATTCTCATCCCAAACTCCTCCCTACATATGCTCCCATCCCCCTGTTGTCCATGGCCACTGGCTAGGTCCATATGCATGCACACAAGTCCTTTGGTTGATCTCTCTCCCCTTACCTCCAGCCTCCCCTACTTTCCCTCTGAAGTTTGAGAGTCTGATCGCTGCTTCTCTTTCTCTGGATCTGTTTTTGTTCAACAGTTTATGTTGTTCATTATTTTCTCTAGATGTTAGGAGCTGGAATACTATCATTGAGAGGGTAGGGCGGGGTGAGGATGAGCTCCTGACTCCACTGTGGGGCAGGGCGAAGTTATCCTCCATTCTGTAACTGAACCCTAGCCCTCACCCAACCAATCAGGGTTAGCCAAGGCAGTGACATCACCACCGACTGGAGTAAAACCCCTGGGCTGGGCGAAATTCGCTCTCTCTTCCGCCATGCTTCTGGGGTGAGTGGGACAGAGCCCATGCTAGCATGGAAAAGGCTCTTTTGTTTATTGCATCGGACTCGGCTCCCTGGTGGTCCTTGGGGATCACGAAGTCTGTGCATAACAATCATAACATGGAAGCTAACCACTAGAAGTTTCCTCCTTTTGCATTGTATTATGTAAAACTTACTCAATGTTCTATGTGATGAAATTGATAGACTCTTTTTACTTTTATAAATGAAGCATCAACAATTCCACTTAAAGTTTACAGGGTGCCCAATGAAATGCCTGCCCTCTTTTGTGATTTGGAAACACTTGCAATCTTGGTCTTGGGTAAACTGTAGTTTCTGATGAGGATTCACATCCTCTGTACACACTCAGTGTTGCTCACTGCCTTCCTCAGGAACACACTCCTGTTATGTTTTTCTTTTATATTTCTAGCACTCAACAACTTAAGTCCCATTCTTTATGGAAAATGTTCTAGAGTTTGCTATCTTTGAGAATGTCTTGAGTCATCATTTTAAAGAGAACATTGTGCATTTGGAAGTACCAAATCACTGACCTTTTCAATTTTTCCCACTATCATTTATATAAGATATGATTGCTTGTGTCCTAACATGCCCCCTTTTTATTCTTTTTGGCCAAGCACTCTGGTCCTTGGTAGTATTTGAATTTTTGTAATTTTTCCCACTGTGCTAAATGCACTGCTTTTTTATTTTACAAGTTTCTTTCCCATGTAAATAAAAGTGAATTTTGTATCACTGTGAAACAAAGAACTTGATAATATGCTGTTTCCAATATTGCAGTATGTTCATTCAAAAAATAATTTGATGAACATTTACCAGATGCCAGAAAAGAAATGAGAATTTTAAAGAGATAGATGAAAGTTAATATCTCTGTGCTCATGGTATGGCAGGAACGGGGGGAAAGTCACATGAGTAACTTTAACGTGATTTTGAGAAAGCAGCAAAAGAACTAAGAGTGTGGTTGGAGGTCAAAGGAGAATGATTTACTGTAACTTCTGGAATTGGAAAAGTTTTACAGAGTTAGTCCATTTAAATAGACTCCTCCGACAATGAGCAAATAGGAAAGAAGGGATATCCTAAGAAAAATGGGTAGCAGGTACAAAAGTAAATAGTTTACTGGATATGAAAAATTGTGTCATAATGAAGTAAACCATCGTGTGTGTGTGTGTGTGTGTGTGTGTGTGTGTGTGTGTGTTGTAGTATTAGCAGAAAACTCTTGGGTATGGATTTTAGGATGACAGGATACATGGACTACAGATGCTGATGATAATTTTTCCCCATTGCAAAATATATCATTATATGAAATAATATTGAATCATGTGCATAGGGTTTAAGTGATAGAAGAAAGGTTACCATACCCTAAAGATTCCCAAATCTGCTCTTCCTAATTGCTCTTTCTCCCAGAGTTCACCAGAATGCTAAATATTGTATTAATCACCCAAGTGCATACTCCTAAACTTGCCTGGTTTTGAAGTTCTATGAGTGGATTATCCTATGTGCAGTCTTTTGTGACTTGCTTTAATTGACAAATATTATGTTTTTGAAATTCCTTTGTAAGGATATTCTATAAGGTGTAGAATTCTCTTGTAAAGGATATATTACAACTTTCATATTGTAGTTTCTTTAATTTCACAACTTCACAGTTGGTGAGCATTGGGTTATTTCATTTTTTTTTTTAATGAAAAATGCTTCTATGTGGCCTTCTCATGTATGTGCAGGAGTTTAGAGGATGAAATGGAGTGGCTGGCTGGGTTGAAGTAGGTTATGCATATGCTAACTTTTCTAAGAAACTTTTTTTTTCCTAAGTAGTTAAGTCAATCATACTCCCAGCCACAGTGGTGAGGATGCATGTTGCTTCTTACGCAAATGGTACTTGGCTCTAATTAACCTAAACTTTTTGCTCATATGGTAAGTGTGAAATGGGATCTCTGTGGTTTTAATGTGTTTTCCCTGATTATCATTGATATTGAACATCTTTTCATCCATACGGTATTGGTTAAGGGTAATCTTCTTGGAAATTTTTAGCCAATTCCTTTTCTTATTTCCTGTCAGGTTACCTTTTTCCTTGTAGATATGCAGTTCTTTATAGTTTTTGAATATTGTTAATCTTTTGCCCATTTATGTGTCACAAAATTTCCTCACAGGTTGTAATTTACCTTTTGAGTTTTTGTATGGTGATCTTTTGTTTATTTTTATTTCTTTTGTTTTGTTTTGTAATAAGTGATGTATGTTGGTTTTGTATTTTAAGGTCCTTTTTAGAATTTAGAATTTATTCTGATGGCAATATGGAGTCATTAAGAGTGATTAAATCCAGAGATGAGAGACGAGTTAAAACGCAATTACAAAAATGCATATTATGAAGGCTTGTAAGTAAACAGTTGAAGTAAGATTTAATCTGTACTTTTAATAGGAGGAAGCAAGTTCGAGTGTTATTTAGGAGGTGGGATTGACAGACATGGATATGTGAGAATGAGTGTGAGCATAGAGAAGAATGGGTTGGGTGAAACTAACATATTGACCTAAAAATTATCAATCCATAGGAAATAACCAAAGCTATAGCACAGCACTTAGGAGGTGTTCAGGGTCTTCGAAGGTCTTATTTCTAGAAGAATATTTACAGTGTCAGTCTTCCTCTGTTTTGTCACTAGTATTCAGCAAAATACACAATGCATTGAAAGTGTTCAGTAAATATATAGTGAGCTAACAAATAACTTGAGTCATTACTTAAGAGCATGAGAAAGAGAGAATAAGCAGCACATGAGCAAATCAATAACTCAGGAGGATTAACAGAAAACAGTGTGGGGATGTGAATAAAGAAAATCTTCTATAGCATCAGGTGACACTGTGGGAGGATGGTTTCAACTAACCAGTTGAAATATATGTTAGCATTCAGTGAGTTGAGGAACACTAGGAATGAGAAGATAGGCACAGTAAGAGCCATTTATATGATGTGGCCATACAAGAGAGAATATTTTGGTATCAAGTTCACTCTGATGAGATAATACTAGTTTAATTCTGCCTGGATCAGTAACCCCCCAAAACAATTGCTAAATATATACATCATCCAGAAGAATAGATTAGAAGGTAGGTAGAAAATATTAATAGAATGGAAAGGAGCTGGACACTAAAAAAGAAGCAAATCAAGCAATAAAAATCTAGGATCAAACTGGGAGTTGGCCAGGGAAGAGTCTGCAACTGAAAGTGGAGATAGCTATTTCTATGTGTAAAGAGGAAGGGTTTAGTGAACAGTTGGTTATTGTTTTAAGCGGCCATTGCAAAACTTCCCATGACATGATGACAGTATTTTTATAAGCCCTGGCCTCTGTTTGCTTAAGGTATTGTTGGCTCAGGGGAAGGTTGTTTCAAAGTTAGAAGACATATAAGCATGATGACTTCCCAAGGTGAATGATTTTGATAAGGATTAATGCTCACTATTTAGAACTGGCTTAATCATTTTCAGAGAAAAGTATCTTCTCCCAATACATGCCCAGAGTTTAACTCAGTTGGAAGGATGGGTTAGCAAGGTCTGAGGGATAGCCCTAGATTTCAGAAAATTTTTGAGTTGCTCAAATTTGAATTTTTGAGATTTTAATGAGTTGCTCCAGGGCTCTGATGCTGGGAAAGTCACCCACAGGTCAATAGAGATTTGCTCTGCCGCTTATTTACATAAACCTGCAGGTAATTATGCCCTAGAAGCAACCATTCTTATTAGTCTAAACAGTTAAGCTAGGGCTAACTTTTATAATTTGTTGTATAAAGGATTTTTTAAAATAAGGAGACTGCAGAAAACTTTCTACAATTATTTCCTGAACAAGTTTTTGTTGTTGTTGTTGTTGTTTTTCTATTTTCTTTATTCCAAGTGTTGTGAAGTGGAGACCACCCGCACGCGGACGCCCACCCAACTCGAGTAATTCCGGAACAAACTCCTCAGCGGTCCAATTTGAGGAAGCAAAAGAATTTTTATTTCAGATTAGAATCTGGGCTGCTGCCGCCAGGAAGGAGCAGGCAACAACAGCAGCAAGCAGTTACAAATCCAGCTTTTTATGCACATTTCAAACAAAGGGGTGGAGGTCGTTTCTATATTGCTTAACCTTGTGGTTGCATGCATCGGCCAGATGGCCTAATCTCCCTTCTTGGTTCGTTCTGTTATTTTAGCTTTGACTAACCTCCCTTCTTGGTTCGTTCTGTTATTTTAGCCTTGACTAATCCAGACTGTTGACTTGGCCTTCAGGTCCAGAAGGGGGAGGGAGTAGTAACTTTCTACCCTCCAGGCAAGGTCAGTAATTTTCCACTCCTCAGCAAGTGTTGCCTTGATGTATTTCTGGTCTTTGTTATTTAGCTTTTCATGGTCCTTTTTCCATCTAGAGTTAGAGAAACAAGATCCAATATTGTTTCACTACTGCAAAGAGAATGTATCCTAGACCTTGTCAATTGTTTGTCAGTATCTGGCATGGATAGCTGATCTTTTTAGTACTATTTTGGATTCTTGTTTTCCCTGGAACCTCAGAATTGACCTTTTTTTTTTTTTTGAAAATCAGGTTGTTGCAAATATAACTAGTGAATAGGAAATCCAACTAAGTAGGAAGAAGCCTGAATTCAATATGACTAGTATCCTTATAAAAGGGAGAAGAGATAAAGAGGAAGAAGTAGAGCCATGTGATGATGGAAGCAGAGGCTGGGGGATGTGTCTACATGCCAAGGATTGCCAGTAAGACTGGGAGCTAGGGGAGAGGCACAGGCCAGATTCTTTCCTAGAGCATTCAGAGAGAGCATAACCTTGCCCACACCTTGATTTCAGGTTTATAGCCTTAAGCACTAGAAGGAAGTAAATTTTTGTTGTTTTAAGCCACCAAGTTGTGGTACATGGTGACAGTAGAAGACAAATACAGATGCATTGTTCTTTTGAAGCAATTCAGGATAAAGTTTCTTCAATTCATTGCAGATTTCTCTAATGCACTTCTAGATATTGGAGGAATAGGTAAAAACATAGGTGGAAAAAATAGTGTTAAAGGTCAGAGGAACATAATCACAGCCTACTCAAACTAATATGGTAATTTTAGATTGCTACCAAACAATTAGAAAGTTAAATTAACCGGGGTCTTCAACTGATTCTTTAAGATTTGTTGACTATGGGAGATGAACTTCAGAAAGTTTACTTGATCTGAAACAGTGAAGTCATTTGTATCTTGCTGTGTGATTATTTGGACTTGGAGGCTCAGCCTTGCTAAATTGTCAAGCTTGGCCAATTAATATGAACTAAGATAGAACTTGGCTGACCAACTGAATCTGGGGCAAGAGCTGGAAATTTCTTGAATGGGGTACTGGATTATTTTTCTAGAACTGCCGAACAAAATACCACAGACTTGATGTCTCAACCAACAGAAAGATACTTTCTTACAAATAGAAGAATATGACCAACAAGGCTGGAAGGTAGAGATCAAGGTGTCAGCAAGGCTGATTTCCTCCGAGGCCTCTCTCCTTGCCAGGCAGATGGCCAGCCTCTTGCACCGCTTTATCTGGTCTTCCCTCTGTGCACATATGATCCTCTCTCTCTCTCTCTCTCTCTCTCTCTCTCTCTCTCTCTCTCTCTCTCTAAATTTCCTCTACTTATTAGGACACCAGTCAGATTGGATTTGGGCCAAGATTAAAGGCCTCATATTAATTTAATCACTTCTTCAAAGTTCTTATATTCAAATAGTTATATCCTGAGGTACTTGGAGTTAGGGCTTCAACATATGACTTTTGGAGAGAGCATCACAATTTAGCCCATAATAGATATATAGGCAAGGTAAATGTTCAAGATGATTTAGAAGTATTTCTGTGTCCTAAAATTGTAAAAAGTGAAAATTTTAAGAGGAATAATATCAAAGAAGAATGAAAAATATTGATACTTATTGAGGAACTTACAGGACATTAGATCCTGTCCAAAACATCCACGGAGACACTAGGTTAATGATTAAGTATAGGATGCAAACACTGAGCTTTGATCAACTTGTATGGATGTTATTTTCCTTATAACTCATGAGGAATTTTAGATTTCACATTGATTCATGTCCTTTTCATCATGAAGTTCAGCAGGGTTATTTGGAATTCATGAACAATTGCTATCAAGTACAATTGCCCTTGAACAATATAGAATTGAACTGGGTAGGTCCACTTGTACATTCAGTTTTTTTCTGTAAATATATTGTACATTTGGCTCTATGAATCTGGGCCTAGGCACCCACAGTTGGGGTTTGCAGGCGTGGAGGACCTATTCTATGCTTTGCTCTATACTATTTTATATAGGGACTTGAGCATCCACAGATTTTGGTATCTGTGAGGAGTCCTTGAACCAATTGCCTGTGGATACTGAGGGATGACTGTTTAAATTTTTGGACAGTCAAAAGTCAAAAGTTATACTCAGATTTTTAACTACCAAGGGTCGGTGACCTAATATCTTCATTGTTCAAGGGTCAACTGTATATATCAACCTTATTATTGTCTTGATATTGTTCCATTTCTGAAAAGTTACTGTGATACAGATTTGATTCTGTAAGCATAGTTGTGAAACTGGTGGCCACATTTGAGTGTGACCACCAAGAACCTGGGTGACCACTTGTTCATGGCTCTGTTGGTATCTTTTCACACAAGGACCTTTTGACATGAACCAAATGTCTTCGTGGACATGTTGGACAGGACAAAATGTATGTTGATCATTGCAGATGTCAATTGGACACATTCCCTGACTAAAAGAGTATTTCTGAGTTGATATTCAAAATGAAAAAAAAAATCTACCATTGAAATATCAGCTAGTTTTGTCATATATTTTCTCATAAATGAAACAGCAGAACAGTAATTGAAGATTTGGAATGAAATCAGAGTTACTGACATTTACTGCAGAAAAATTTAGTTTCATTATGACATTTCCAAGCTTTACTATTTTCTTTGATTTATTATCAGGATTGCTTTGTTCATCTGTACAAATGTTCAATAAAACAATGCAGGGATGCTATATTTTTCATCCCCATTTGGTCACATAATAGTGGTTACCCATAAAGAACAAACACTAATAAAAACTCTGAGAAGAATAATTGGAGATAAAGTGCCAGCCTGAGGATTGTGAAATGTGGATTCTACTGTTTTCTGAATTTTAATTTAATTTATTTTTAAAATATATTTTTATTGATTTAAGAGAGGGAGTGGGAGAGATAGAAACATCAATGATGAGAGAGAATCATTGATCAGCTGTCTCCTGCATGCCCACACAAGGGATGGAGCCAACAACCTGGGCATGTGTCCTGACTCTGAATTGAACTGGACTTCTTGGTTCATAGGTCAACACTCAACCACTGAGCCACACCAGTTTGGTTTTACTGTTTTTTTACATTAAATACATATGGTGAAACTTACCCCAGATACTCTTTCCCCCATTGCTGAGAAACTGAAACCATCTTCTAAAATTTTAGATGATAGGAAATATGTCCCATTATTGAATGCTCCATCAAGATTAAGCCATAATAGATACATGGCACCTGGGGGCATCAGCAGCAACATAGAGGAGAGGATTGGGTGGAGGAGCACCATCATAATTCCAGACATCTAACAGATCTATGAAAGATGCAGGTATAAAAATTAGAGTTTTTCCAGAAGAGTGATACTAGTACAAGCTCATATTAATGTAATGTACCAGCCCTTTTTAAAAAGTGCTTTATAAATATGAACCTTATATCTACTGATGAGAGCAAAACATTGAGGAGAACGAAACATTGATCAGCTGCCTCCTGCATACTCCCTACTGGGTATGTGCCCGCAAGCAAGGTACATGTCCTTGACCAGAATCAAACCTGGGACCCTTGAATCTGCAGGCTGACACTCTAGCCATTGAGCCAAACCAGTTATGGCCAAGCTTAAACTCTTAATACCATGCTATTATGCCTGTCATAAAAGCAAGGCTAAAAATCTTACATTACAACTTTAAATAGATTGAGGGAGCATCAAATCCAAAGACAAGGGTAGAAGAACCAAGAGGCCTCAAATTTATAATGATACACTGAGTATGAAAGCTGGGTGGTCTTAAATAATATATTAGTAATGTCTTCAAAAATTCTAGTCAACAGGTGTGGAAAACTCATTTGAAAGAGACTTATTGATAGACAAGTCTGAGTTCCCTTGACTCGTCACCAATGATAGAACATGTGCTTAGTTTATGGAAGAACTGAAATCTGAATCTGATGGCAAATGGGGGTGGGGGGTGCCTGGATGGAACTGGAGTGGGAAAGGATGTGAGAAGGGAATTCAACCTCAAGCTCTTTCAAAGCCTAACCATAGTTCTTGGTGCTAACAGAGCTCTTGATTACCAAACAAGACCGCACAGGTTAGAAGAATGCACCTATCTTTATGGAGGATATGCCTCTGACCACACAGCTGAGCTCCCAGTACAGCACTGCCTGGCATGCATGTGGAGTCTTGGCAGACTCTAGTTTCCATTTAAAGCAGTTGATAGATGGCCTCATCAATAGCTGACTTGGGGCTATCTAAATCATTATAGATAATTTAATCCCAGACCCAGCATTTCATGGTTGCTTATTTCCTAGCTTTAGCCGTGACACCTTCTGGCCAAATAATGTTTTTCCTGTTCTCACGACTACTCTGCTTTAACCTTCATTCATTATCCACATCTCACTCCACAGTTATAATGTCAGCATGCATTTGGAACAAGACTGTACCCCAGTCACTTAATCAACTTACTATATAACTGACTCTTTGACACTACCCCTGACACTGTGCATGCCCTGCGCACACCCATGCCACAACAGCAAAACAGTGAAATGTTTCAGGAACTTCTATCATTGTAGTAGCTTGTTAGGTAGTTTATACCCAATTAGTTCATTATAACAGAATGGTAATAAATAAGATCTTTTCATGGGACTTAAATTATGACCCATTCTGGTGGTTACTTTTATTTTATTTTATTTTATTTATTTATTTATTTATTTTTAAATTTATGTTTTTATTGATTTCAGAGAGAGGACAGGAGTGGGAGAGAGACATAGAAACATCAAGGATGAGGGGGAATCATTGATCAGCTGCCTCCTGCGTATCCCCCACTATGGATGTAACCCGCAATGCAGATATGTGCCCTGACCAGGAATCAAACTGTGACCTCTTGGTTCTATAAACTGTGATGCTCAAGCACTGAGCCACAATGGCCAGCCAAGCAATTTTTTGAGCTGATTTTTAAACAACTATTATTCTAAAAATTACAATAATTACATTAAAAATGTAAAAGTAGTAAATACTAAAAACATTTCTCTTACATTTTATTATTTCCTTTGTTCCTGAGGTTATTTACAACTATTCTATCTGGATATTCTCTTCTGTTTTTCTTTTCAGCTTGGGAAGTTTCTATCAGCATATCTTCAAATTCACTGATTATTTCCTTGATTGTGATCAATCTATCAAGTCCATCAAAGGCATTCTTCATTTCTGTCAGTGCTTTTGATTTCTAGCACTTGCTTTTGATTCTTACAGAGTTTTCACCTTTTTGCCTACATTACTCATCTGTTTTTGTGTATGTGAACTTTTCCCTTTAGAGGCCTTAACATATTAATCCTGGTTATTTTAAATTCCTGGTTTGATAATTCCAAAATTTCTGCCATGAGTTTGGTTCTGATACCTGTCTTGCCTCTTTAGACTGTTTTTCTTTCTTTCTTCTTCTTCTGTCTTTTAGCATGCCTTATAATTTTTTTGTAGAAAGGCATAATATACTGGGTAAAAGGAACTGAGATTTTATGTTTATCTGGCTGGGAATTAGGTTGTTTTCCATGCGCTATAGCTATAGGTGCCAGAGGATAAATTTCCTTGTCTTTGGGTTTCCCTAGTGACTCCTTAAATAGTCTGAGTTTGTAGTTCTTCCAAGTTGTAATGCCCTTTTATTACAGAGGATCCCTACTGATGTGTTGGTAAAATGGTGGGGTGAGAAGGGAGGAGTATTCTCTAATTCTATTAGGACTCAGTCTTTCAGTGAGCTTGTATTCCTGGATTTTGACCTTCACAAATGCTTGTCTTTTTTCTTCCTAGATGAAACAAGCTAGAGGAGACTGGAGTTGGTTATTTTCCTTCTCCCACATTGATTAGGCTCTTAGTTTTCCTTGAGGATTGATCTTTGTCAAGAAATGAATACTCTGGCCCTGGCCGGATAATTCAGTTGGTTAGAGTGTCATCCCAATACGCCAAGGTTGTGGGTTCAATCTCTGATCAGGGCACATACAAGAATCAACCTATTTTTCTCTGTCAAGTTCTCCATCTGCCCCATTTTATATCGTCACCTCTGGCCACAAACGAAATTCTCCCTGGTGGTTACTTTTAAATCAGCGATTTAGCAAGCTGAGTAAAGAAGTTTAGAATCATAGCTCCCAATGTTAAAGCACAATCAATTTTCAAATGAAAATCAATTTACTTTTATTTGTTTAATCACCTAAAAATGGATTTTAATTCCCACTTGAATATTTCTTATAGGAAATATTTTTTCCCTGGAAGGTGGAGTTAAATTTCCTTTTGGATTTTGCAATACTTCTTACTGTTGAAAATTGAGTTTGATATTTTTGTTTACCTTTCCAGAAACACAACTACTTTGGAATGTTGTGCTTTGCTCTGGTTAGTGTCTGGTTCTGTGGTGAATGGGAGAAACACTCTTAGAGGCTTTCTTTCATTTTGCAATATTTTCAATGAAATGCTGGTTTTTCTTTTCAGTTTTCAACACATGAGTTTTGGATTGATTTCTTAGAAAGATTGCCTTGTAAAGAAATACTTCTGAATCTTTTCTTACAAAATTAAAAAAAATTCAGCAAATATTTATGAAGTGAATAATATATGCAAGGGTCTTTGTCATATGCTTCCAGACTTGAAGAAAGAAGGATACATGTTTATATTTTCCCTACTTCTATGTCTAAAGCACACCAAATATAACATAAAATCTATCAGGTACACTATAAATATTGACTATTTATATAGAATTCACACCTGTAAGCACTGTACATAGATTAACTCACTTAATGCTTAAAATAGCCCTCTATATTAAGTACTATTATTTTATCCCTATTTTACATATGAGGAAACTTAAGCACAAGGTAAGATAACTATTAAATGGTGGAAATGGGATTTGAACACAGGCATTCTGACTCCAAAGTTTGTGGTCCTCAATTTAAATAAATCAAAAGGTAGATTCACAATTGTGTTACTTTTTTTGTGAATTTTGAAGTGGAGTCTGCAGAGACTATTGCTTAAAATAATAAACAGTGAGTGTTTATTAATGTGAAAACAAAAATCTGTAGAGTTAGGGTTAGCATATACACCAAAGAAAAACAGCCAATATTGGATATATTGTGAGCTATGTGGTGGGCAGCAATGAAACAATAAATAAAAGTTAAAGTTAAAGGATAGCACAAGGGAACATTAAGGGTTATAAGTCAGAACTTTAAATCAATAGAAATTGTTCTTGAGAATATATCGATTGCTCTAAAATGTAATTAAATGCTCTGCTTTATCTTTTCTTATCAAGTACCTTGGAGGATAAAGCCTAACTATCATGATTAGGTTTTTATAAACTATGCTTAGAGGTAAATCTGAAAAGCAGTACAATTTTACTTTATTCTAGAGCTCTTAGAAAAATCCTTGTTCCTCCAGTCAGTACATAGTCAGCTAATAAAAAGGCAGACATGTACACAATTATTGTAGCAATTATTAGAAAATGTCACTGTTTTGATGTGCTAAGGCAAAGTATCTAATACAAATATATGCCCAAAATAATGTATTACAGTAAAGCTTTAACTATTTACATAAGGATTCTCTTTTTTATGTCTGTAAACTTAAATCAGGGGTTCCATAATAAAATCTTATCTAATTAACAGGCATTTGCAAATTTATGGAAGAGGAAAAATATAAAGATACTTGTTGATAAAAGGTGAAGAAAATAATGTATTAGGTGGTTTTTTTCTTAAACCTTAGCACAGTTTAATATAGGAGTTCAATTTATTTAAAAAATGGGTGAATAAATGATTGACTTGGCAGAGTGACTTACAAATTTATAGTTACTAAAATTTTTCATCAATGCCATTATAAAATGTTTTTAACTTTTAAGTATTTCACCTTTTACTATACTTTATTTAAATACATTTATTTGCATATTGATTTGCAATGAGTTCTAGAAACTGAACAAATAGTAGAATTCATACTTAAATATATATTTCTACTTACACTTTCAGATAAGACTTTTTAAATACTTCGTATAATTTTAGCTGCATTTTAAATTTTCCATAAGATGCCACCTGTAAGATAGCATCTCTTGTATTTCCTCCCCCCTTTTTCCCTCCCTCCCTTCCTTCCTTCTTTTTTTCCTTCCTTCCTTCGTTTCTCAGAGAGTGCAGTGTAATGGATTTTCCCTCGAAGATACGCAGATTGGAGACTTCACAATTTTTTTTATTTTTGGTCCAGTGTTTTGTTCACTCGAGCACACTTTTAAAATGCTGTTATAAATATACTCACTTAAAATAATTGCAAAATCATTCAAAGAAATTTTTACTAAAACAAGAGTATTCCTTGAAACTTTTGTTAGTTTAAAGAAAGTTCCATCAAAGTGATTGAGTGAATGTCCTACTATAAGTGTAAAACTTGCCACTTTTGAGGTTGATTTGATTGAGGGTTTTATTTGCAGATGTAGGTTTCCAGAGTCAGAAAATACATATCAGCTGTAATATATGTATTATGTACTTTGATGTTTTTCATCTTAAAATTTTCATAAATAAATTAGTTGATCTACATAGATCAAATAAACCTTCATTAATTTATATTACTAGCAAAAATAAAACCTTCATTAATTTATATTACTAGCAAAAATAAAGAATGTCATATCTGTATTATGACATTCAAAGCTGAATTTGAATGTCATAATACAGATAGGGGCACAATCAATATGATGCCACTCAGCTTTGTAAGTAAACTTAATTACAGGTTTCTATAGCTGTTACTATTTTTATTCCTAAGTGATTAGTATAACTGATTAGTTTGTTAAGGACTTAATTTTGTACAGAGTAGTTTTAGGTTCACAGCAGAATTGAGGGAAAGGTATAGAGATTTTCTATATACACTCCATACTTCCACAGCACTGCTCACCCTGAGTTGTATATCTGTTGTAATTGATGAACCCATGTTAACACAGCATAACCACCCGAAGTCCCTAATTTACCTTAGGGTTCATTCTTGGTATTGTAAATTCTATGGGCTTGGACAAATGTATAATGACATGTATCCACCATTATAGTATCATGCAGAGTATTTTCACTGCCCTAAAAATCCTTTGAGCTCTCCCAATTCATCCCTCTTCTATCCCCAACACCTCAGGCAATCACTGATATTTTTCTTTTTTTTACTGTCACCACCATTTTGCCTTTTCTAGAATGTCAGAGTTGAAATCATAGAGTATAGTCTTTTCTAATTGGCTTCTTTCACTTAGTAATATTCATATGTAAGGTTCCTGTTTATTTTTTCATGGCCTTATAGTTCATTTCATTTCAGTGCTGAAAAATATCCCATTGTCTGGAGGTACCACAGTTTATCTATTTATCCACTTACCTACCAAAGGACATATTAGTTGCTTCCATGTTTTGGCAATTGTGAATGGCTTCTATAAATATTCATGAGCAGGGTTTTTGTTTTGTTTTGTTTTGTTTTTAACATAAGTTTTCAACTCCTTTTGGTAAATACCAAGAACCAAGATTGCTGGATTATATGGTAAGAATATGTTTTAGTTTTGTAATAAAAAACAGATTGTCTTCCAAAGTGGCTGTGCCTTTTTGCATTCTCACCAGGAATGAATGAGAGATTTAAGAAAGCAGGAATCAAAGATCTATCATAAACTGAGATTCTGTCTCTTTGTAAATAGAATAGTACTAAAGGGATCTTAAAAAATTACTCACAATGTTTTTTACTGAATGTATAATCATGGGCATTTTATATGGATGCTTTCAACATTTGGTTGTGTGAGTGTTCTGAATTTGGGCCATTGTGTAGTGGTATTTCATTGTTTTAATTTGCATTTCTCTAATGTCATATGATGTGGAGCATCTTCTCATATACTTATATGCCATCTGTATATCTTCTTTGTTGGGGTGTTAAAGTCTTTAACTCATTTTTAAAAGCAGGTTGTTTATTTTCTTATTGTTGAGTTTAAGAGTTTGACTGATTAGTTTTGTCACCTTATCAGGTTGTAATTATAATTTATACCATCCAAACCAAACTCCAAGTACAATTACACAGTATGATGATCAACAATATTATTATCAGTGATAACATATTGCTACTCAGAAACTGGAATAAATGGATGGAGGTTTCCATGTGTTTCTTAGAATAAGCAAGCTTCTATCAGAATGTGACTTTAAAAACTGGAAGCTAATAACAGAGTTCCAGTTCTTGAAGTCAAGCTGAAGAGCACAGGCATAAGAGTTTAATGTTTCCATTCTCTTGGGGATTCATAGGAAGAGTAACTATTTTCTTGGAAGAAATGTGACAAGTCAGTTTTGTAGGAAAAAACTGTTGTCAGTCTATTTTCTCCACATTTTTAAAGGAGAGTTCAAGTCATAGACAATTCAACTAATGTTTTCCTAGCACAGTAAATAAAAACTGAGATGAAATCATGCCTCTGATGATTCTTCTACATTAGCTATCAGTAGATATGTCTGAATACAGTGCAGAATTTTCAGCACCACTGTATTGAAAGTCCACACAGTATGCTTCTCCATTCGTAAATTTTATATAACAGGTAGAATGTTAACATGATTGATATAAAAGGTAAAATTCATTAGCCAGAAAGGTGCATTTGCCTGCATTGAGGAAACTGGAGTAAAAAAAGCTGAAGCAAAGATCAATGGGAAAACTGATATAGTGCTCAGTGGATCGAGTGTCAGCCTGCGGACTCAAGGGTCCCAGGTTCGATTCCAGTTAAGGGCATGTACCTTGATTGTGGGGCACATCCCCAGTGGGGGGTGTGCAGGAGGCAGCTGATGATATTTCTCTCTCATCAATGTTTTTAATTCTCTCTCCCTCTCCCTTTCTCTCTGTAAAAACATCAATAAAATGTATTAAAAAATAAAAACATCTAAATATATAAAATTAAAAATAGATATCCTTACTTTTTAGCCAACAAATATCTTCTACTTTCTTTTTTTAAAGCAAAAATTACCAGTTAAAATGCCTATTAGGTTCTTTTAAAATGGCAAAAATACTTTCATCAGTAATAATAGGTTGTCTTTCTACATACTAATAATCCTATTTTATTCTACTAGTAGGGTTGTTGCAAAACCATCAGTTTATGTTGCAGTGGCTTTTCCTTTCATATTTCAATTTCTGACTGTACATCTGAAATATATTCTATGTAAAAGTAATGTCTGTAATATGACCTTTATGAGAATAGGAACATTTTAAATGCTGCTGAAAGACCTATCTATTATTTCCAACCCAGTCTAGTTCATGAATCAGGCTGCTGTTGACATCCTGTCAGATCACATTATCCCATGTATCACCCACAAGGACAAAGAATTCTGTAATAATAACAGTGGCATGATTAAAAATTGAAGTCACTGGATAAAACAACAACCATTAGTAAAATCCTTTTGCTTAGATAATTCTGCATTAACTCCCAGTTTACACTTTCATGCCAGATTAAATTCTGTGAATAGTAAATCAGAGGTTTCCAAAACCTTATTTCACATTATGTTCTTTTATTGTAAAACCAAGATGAATTATTAAACCATTTTCTATATATCAGTAGCTATATCTACTGGTTTAAGATAAAGTATCTTGTACGTATTTTCTCTTCACTTCTACTTTCTCCCATGTCTGAACCACTAAATTCCTGACCTTTATACATACTATGCATGGTTAAAGGTTCATGCTTGTTTTACAGTCTGTAAAAAATATTCTCCTTTCAGCTACTTTTTGAGGTTTTTGAAATTTATTCAGTTTTTCAAACCATTTTGCAATAATTACCTAGGTCCGCCCCCATTTTTTGCTTTATACTTAGTCAACTATCAGTTAGTAGAACTCCTCCACTATATTAGGAGGATGCATGGATTAAACATAATCTCCGTCCTGGCATTTTAGAGCCTTCACTTATTGCAGAACTCCTGGTTGTGTGCATGCAGGGAGGCACAGAGATAAATACTTGAAAAATACACCCTCAAATTTCACCACCTGGAAAGAAATATTGTTTATGTTTTGTTACTTATATATCAACAGAGATATATTTTAAAGATTTTTTTAATTTTTTAATTATGGTTGACATACAATATTATATCAGTTTCAGGAGTCCAGCATAGTGGTTAGACATTTATAAAACTTATAGTCATCCCACCAATAAATATTGCACCTACCTGGCACCATACATAGTTATTATAATATTATAGACTATATTCTTATGCTGTACTTTACATTCTCATGACTATTTTGTAACTATCAGTTTTTACTTCTTAATCCCTTCACCTTTTTCATCCACTTCCCCTACCCTAGAGAAGAAAAAAAATCTTCTCTAGGCACCTATCAGTTTTTCGTCTGTATATATCAACATAGAAATCTTTCTCTGTACATTTCTGCAGAGAAATGGACATAGAGATAGATGGGCATTAGAAATGCTTCCATAAATATAATGTTACATTTAAAACACCCATGCTAAATGAAATACTATATTTTTACTGGAATTTAATATTGTACAATAAAGGAGACATAAGTAAAAACTATAGGAATTATTCAATTTAATAAGCATTTCTTAACCGTAAGACATTCTTTTAAAAATATATTTTATTGATTCTCTCACAGAGTGGCAGGGAGAGGAATAGAGGGTTAGAAACATCCCCTACTGGAGATGTGCCCGTAACCAAGGTATGTGTCCTTGACCAGAATCAAACCTGGCACCCTTCAGTCCATAGGCAGAAGTTTATCCACTGAGCCAAACCAGTTAAGACATTCTTTCTTAAAAGATCCTTTTAAGGCTAAGAGAAATATCATGAAAACTTAAGAGGTATTGACAATATTTTTCACATATATTTTATTTTTAGACACTCTTGTTTCCTGCTCTGACCAATAGAGAATCAACATTAGCATACTTTTGCATTTCTTCCTAACTCATCTCTCTTTCCAGTAGTTCTATCAGTATTTTACATTGAACAGACATATCAGCATAACTGTTCCTTCACCATAATGGCTATGGTTGTTTAGTGGATACTCTGCTCACTATCAGTCCTTTTGCCACAGCTTCGCCAATGCTGAATTCTTTGTTGTTTTGACACAGTAGTTTGTCACACCCGCACACTCCTTCCTCAAGAGGATTTGGATACTATATATTCTAAATTTCTTCATTTTGTTAAATTTCTTATATCATATCCTGACTGGATAAAAGAGTGACTACTGAGTCACTCTTTTTTCCTTCCCTCTCCCTGCAATTCTAACTCTGTAGTGATCATTCCATTGACTTCAACAGTTATTATTATTTTTTCTTCTCTAGATTTGATATTTGTGACTAGAAGACTAAGGCATGTTTTGCTTGTCTTTAAAGTCTGACAGTGTGGATGGGACACCTATAATGTTTAGCATTAAATTTTATGGTTCACAATGTCCTCTTTTAACCTGCACATGCAGGTTTTCTTTTATTTCAGGGAAATTTTTCTTCCATCATGTCCTCTTGCATCATTTCTTGAATTGTCTATCATAAAAAAAAAAAATCAACTTTGCAATTTTTAAAGTTTTGTATGGCTTTCAATTTTCTTCTAGTTCTTTTTATAAATCTCGTTTGATTTTTAATATTGTATTGATGTGTTTCCATATTTGTCATGCCATTTGCTTTCATTTTGTTCCTGTTTAGAAGCTCTACATAGGTATTATTTTGGCTTGAAATAAAGTGAATTAATGATTCTTTTCCATTGTATTTAAACTTATTTTTTTCTCTTTTGAACTATCACGAGGGGTGGAATGTCAAATGTTCTGTGACCTAAATGAATAGTATGGAGATTAAGAGAGTTTAGAAGCAAAGTTAGACCAGTTGGGATCCATGATCTTTTTAGATATTTTCTTTAAAAGAGAAAATAAGACATGTGGGAGCCAGCTATCTGAATCTGTGCCAGTAACCTGTCTTCTAATGCACACTCTTGCTAGCTGATAGATAACTAACTCCATTGATATCTGTCTTATCCTGCAGAAACTATTTCCCTGAATACTTCCGTTTTACAGAGGCCATAAACCATGAATAATACACAACCCACGGAGGGGGTTGTCAGCGCTGGCACCAGCCACGCCTTTGGGTGTAATCTCACGTTCGCCCATGAAAGGTCTGGAAGCCTGCCATATTTAGAGGGCAAAGAAACCAAAGCTGCCTTCATATTCATCACTCAGGCTTTGGAGAAACATACTCCCCTGAGACACAGTTCTAGTATAGCTGAGAATAAATGGGTTTTTCCTAAAAACTCAGTGTACCCGGTGTGTGTTTTTCTGGTCACCTGGTAAATTCTGTAACATCTTAAATTTTGGGTACCATGTTAAAAGAAGTGCATACCATGTCAAAAATAGGCATTCCCTTATGCAGAATGCATTTTGAAGCTGCTTATTCCTACAGAAAGTCACCCCTTTGTTCACTGTGATATCTTACCTCCCATCCTCATCACCCTTTACATTCTTCTTCAGGCTGAAGGAAAAAAAAAAAAAAAGAAGAAGAAGAAAAAAAGAAAAAAAAAAGTATACAATATATTGCTCTCCAGATTTGAAGATAGAATTGAACATTATCAGCATTTCCATACCCTCAAAACTGCTTATGAAGTCTGAAGCAGGAGCATGGAGCTCAAAGCTCCTGTACAAACCATTAAATTGTACAATAAATCTTATCTCTAGAATGGGCAAGTTCATTGATAAACACAATATATGAAGAATGATAATTAGGTCTTAAACTTTACTTACTGCAAGAAAAAATGGATTACATATATTTTGTGCCATATTTTGGTAGTTCTTCAAATATAATCAATACCTATTTATAAGTTGAATTTATATTACCTAAGAGCTCAACTTTGTATATTTTAAATACATTTATTGAATATATTTAAATAAATATAGTTTGTGTAGAATATTGAAGAATAACTCAAGGTTTATTGCATTGAAGAAGAAAACACAAACTAAAAAACAGGACAATCAGTTTGTAAATATAGAGCAAAGAAGGAGAGAAATCAGTGTTGATTAATGAACATCTCGTTATATAACATATACTAAAAATCAGGGTAATTCATGGCAATTTCCTTGAAGGCCTGCAAGCTGGGAAATAAATTTTCTTAGAGATAAATCTGTCAAAAAAATAAGCATTCCTATCTAAATTAAAGTAGGTAAGACTTTTTGTTACTCACAGATTGCTATAGATTTTCTAGAGGGGTAGAAAATATACATTCATTTCACCTGCTTTTTAAGTGAAGAGTAAATACTATTACTTAAATGCAACTTTGGTTATTTACATATCTCTATTTTATTTATATTTACATACTAGAGGCCTGGTGCATGAAATTTGTCCATGGGGGAGTGTGTCCAGCCTGCACCCTCTCCAATCTGGGACTCCGTTTAGGCCCGATCCAGTTGGACATCCCTCTCACAATCCAGGACGGCTGGCTCCCAACTGCTCACCTGCCTGCCTTCATGATTGCTTTAACTGCTTTTGCCTGCCAGCCTGATCACCCCCTAATCACTCCCTGCTAGCCTGATTGATGCCTAACTGCTCCACTGCCAGCCTGATTGCTCATGACTGCCCTCCTCTGAAGGCTCGGTCACCCCCAACTTCCCTCCTCTGCTGGCCTGGTCACCCCTAACTGCCCTCCCCTGCAGGCCTGATCTCCCCAACTGTTCTTTCTTTCAGGCCTGGTCCCTCCCAACTGCCCTCCCCTGCTGACATCTTGTGGTGGCCATCTTGTGTCCACATGTGGGCAGCCATTTTTGGCCACATGGGGGCAGCCATCTTGTGTGTTGGAGTGATGGTCAATTTGTATATTACTCTTTTATTAGATTGGATAGAGGCCTGGTGTATGGGTGGGGCCAGTTGGTTTGCCTTGAAGGGTGTTCTGGATCAGGGAGGGGCCTGTGGTGGCTTGCAGGCTGGCCACGCCCCCTGGTGACCCAAGTGGAGGCCCTGGTATTTGGGATTTATTTATCTTCTATAATTGAAACTTTGTAGCCTTGAGCAGAGGCCAGGGCCAGCCAGGGTGGGCGGGAGGCATGGCATGGCTTCCTCCATTGCTGGGGAAACCCAAGCCTCCTGCTCACTCTGTGGCCGCAGCCATGTTGGTTGGGTTAATTTGCATACTCATTCCTGATTGGGTGGTGGGCTTGGCTTGTGGGCACAGCAGAGGTGCGGTCTACTTGCATGTTTCTCTTTTATTAGTGTAGATAATTTATTTATCTTACATACTTATTTAAAAATCTTTAAAGAGGTACTTTGTGACAATTCAGATAAGAGGATGCCGATTGGAAGCAGAATAATGAATTATAAGAAGGGAAAGAGAAAGGAAAATGGGAGAGAGGAAGAGAAGAATAAATAATAGTAGAAAAATTGCAGAGACAAGAAGGAAAATAAACAACCCTTCCCCAGAAGGAAAGACTAAGCAGAAAAAACCATCATGTCAATGTAGCCTTTTTTCTCCAAATTGTGGTATTTCAGCTGTGATTGAGAGATACTTTTTAGGTTCAGTTTGCAAACCTTTGAGGTCTCAGTCATTTTTTTCTTCTGAACTACTTTTGAACTTGTTCCTGTGATACCTTATGCCCCCAGGGAGACACAAGACAGCAAGGCTACCTCAGTATTAAAACTTCCAATCTTTCTAAATGCTGACTTCTTCTCTAATCACATTATCTATCATATAGTCTCACCAGAGTAATTCTTGGGACAAAGCCCTTCTCTGTCTTTGTTATCCACTTTGTCTCTTTTGAAATAAACCATAACTTTAGCTAACTGTAAATCAGTAACCATGTCGCATTCCTTTGGTGTGTTTTTGTTTTGTAAGTCTCCAGTGCTATTATTCTGCTTCCCAACTCTTCCACCTCAGTGATTCTTAAAGTTGACTTGTACACAATACCCAGACACCCAATGAACATTTATTATCTTTGAAACACTCAGAATGTTTCTAGTTGGGCACCTTACAGAGATTCTACTTAAAGAGATAGCCCATTTTCCATTGGTTAACAAAATTATATAGGCTTCAGTATATAATTTTATAATACATCACTCCTTCCCCCTTTCCCTCTGGTAATCAACATACTGTTGTCTGTGTCTATAAGATTGGTTTTCATTTGCTTAATCCCTTTAGTTTTTTCACGCAGCCCCTCAACCCTCCTCTTCATCTAGGTTTCTCTGAATTATGTTCTTTAGCAACCTTATAAACCAGTTTCTTGAATTTCACTTTCCTTTCAGAGTGTGTGAAGCAGATTTTCCCTGGGGTGTTGTTCCATGTTTATTTATTAAAATAATCATGGAAAGAAGATTGGGGAACAGATGCCCCTATGAACAAACTGAGAATACTTGCTGTGATGAATAAAAACTCCCCGCTATTTAAGAGTTGAAGGAAAGTAAATAGGAAAGCAGACAGTTGGTTATCAATTACACAGCAATCCTACTTTGTTTTTCTTGTCATCAGCTCTGTCTCCTAATCTCCAAAGCTCCTTTGAAAAACCTCTTCTCTGTTGTCTACTAGTCAGGTTCTCTCATCATTCCTACTTTACAGAAATTATAGAACCCAAAGAAAGTGAATTACTCAAATTTCCTTCTAGGCATTAGACCTTGGCTCTTCCACTCATTATTTTTCTCTTTTTATCTCATGTTACAATTCAAGAGTGTATTTATCTTGGGTTTTTGGTTTGTTTGTTTGATGTATATTACCATGATGTATATTACCATGTTTTGACATTCTAAAACAATCTTTCTGTCTGGGGAGAGACTGCTTCTCCCAAGAACTAGCCAACTTTTCGAGATAGCAAATGACTCAGCTGGAAGCATACCTTTGAAATATAAACTAATCAATCCAGAGACTTAGCTCATCTATCTGGCTTGTATACCCCACAGAGAGAATATTCCTCTGCCTTAATCACCATTGGGCCAGGAACCAAGCAAATGGATATAGCCCCACACTCACTCAAATTATTCAAACTAGTCAATCCTAAACTATTTATTCTGTTTTTCTTTTCCCACAGAAATCCCAATAAAGGTGAAACAGAATTTTTGGACTGGAATCTGATTCTTTGTCCACTGGAGTCAAAGAATGAATCCATGGACAGAGGGAAGTATAGCAAGCCTATATTCCCCTAAAGTTTCTGTTTCAAAGGTCGTGGCTGGAGTACCTCCCATCCTCTGCCTCCTTTCCCAAATCTGGTTTTTTCCTATGGCCCTGCATGGTGAGTTGTGCCTCTTGTTTCTAGAACTAGGTAATATTAAACTTTCTTTTCAGGAGCATTAACTTCGTGGTGCTACTCCCCAGTCAGCTTTATAAATGGAGACCCAGTTGACTCTAAGGGCATTCCTCCACCTCTTCTCCGGATCCCATACAGTATCCTCTTGCCTGCCTACTTAGGGTATTTTGATTGCTTCCTCTCCTATATTTTCAATCTTGTCTTCGCTATTACCAATTCCTTCCTATAATCACTTAAACTCAAACCACGATTTCACATTAAAACAAAATCTACAACAGCAACAAACCCACCAACTACAAAACATCAGCATAGGCAACTCTGTCTGCTTCTTGCTTCTTTCACACTGAATATCTGAGAAGTTTCTACCGTACTGCCTCATTCTCACCCGAACTTCTGCCTACGAACACTGTGTCAATAAGCTGCTGCTGCTAAGTTATGCAGATAATGGCATTCCCTTTCTTACTTGGCCTCTTTCCCAAACAGGCTTACATTTCCTCTGCTCCTCTCTTCAATGTTGGTGCTACTTATCATTTTGCAGCCTCCTTGCCCCAGATATTCTCAAATCCCACAGCATTAGTGAAAACTTTCATGTTGATGATATGCTGATAAGATGATACTATGTTAATGATACAATGGGTAATGCTATGCTAATATTATGCTGGAGATATGCTGATAAGATTATGTTATGCTAATGATACAATTGAATAATGATATGCTAATACTATGCTGATGATAATGATGCAAGTATGCTGATGATTCCCTTTTGAAAAGCAGGTTTCTATATCAATCGCATCATGTCTAAAGCTGAAATCAACCCTCCAGACTGTGATGGTTAATTCTGTGTCAACTTAACTGGCCTAAGGTATGCCCAGATAGCTGTTACAGCACTATTTCTGGGCGTGTTTGTGAATGTGCTTCTGAAATAAATTAGCATTTAAATCAATAGACTGAGTAAAGAAGATTCACCCTCACCAATGTGGCAGGCCTCATCCAATTCCCTGGGTGCCCAATAGAACAAAAAGGCAAAGGAAGAGCCAACTGTTTCTTTAAGGTGAAATACAGTATCAATCTTCTCCTATCTTCAGGCATGGGAGCTCCTGGTTCCCAGGTGTTTGGACTCAGACTGAATTAACACCAGCTTTCCTGATTCTCCAGCTTGCAGATGGCAGATAAAGGGCTTCCTGGCTTCTATCACCACATGAGCCAATTCCTAGAATAAATATCCTCATATATTTCTCTCTACATTTCTTATTTATTCTATTTCTCTAGAGAACTCTAATACACAAACCTCCTTTTTTCATTTTTCTAATCTCAGAGGGAACCAATTAGAAAACAAATTAGCATTCTTGACCCCCCCCCCCCCATCTCACATTTACCAAATCAGAAAGTCCTGTTGATTCTACCATCTGTGTTTCTTGTGTCCATTCATTTGTGTCCATTGGACCTGACTCTGTAGTTGTTTCACCACAGTCTCTTACCCAGATGACATCAATTGCTTATCTGGGTGCCCTTCTTTGGGCATTATCCTCCTCCAATGTGTGTCTCTGCTGTAGGCAGAATGGTCACTCCCCTGCTTGAATCTTCCTGTGGATTCTCATTGTCTTTATGATAAATTCTGACCTTAAATTGGCTAGTGAGATGCTTTCAGGTCTGACTCCTAACTATCCATCATGTCCTGCTTCTTTTCCTGTGCAAAATATAGTCCTTTCATTCCACATTTCTTTTTTTTTTACCAGAACTTTGGGTCTTGTCCTTGTTGTTCTTTATTTTCCTTTAATTTGCAAAATGATGAGTTAACCTCAATGCTTGGATCTCAGATTTTTAAAAATTATTATTTTTTTGTTAATCCTCACCCTAAGATATTTTTCCATTGATTTTTTAAAAAAGAGAAATGAGAGAGAAAGAGAGAGAAGAGAGAGAGAGAGAGAGAGAGAGAGAGAGAGAGAGAGAGAGAGAGAGAGAGAAACATTGATGTGAGAGAGACACATCGATTGGTTACCTCCTGAAAGGGCCCCGACTGGGAACAACCCTACAACTAAGTTATATGACCCTAATCAGAATCAAACCCAGACCCTTCAATCTGTGGGATAACACTCAGATTTAATGCTACTTCCTCTGGCAAGCTTTTTCTGCTTGCTCCCCTTCCTCTGTGTTAAATGTTTGTAATTCATTGGGTTGCAGGCTAGGTTCTCTAGAGGCAGATGTTGAGATGGAGATTGAGGTGCAATTTGTTTATTAGTGATCAATTCCAGTGAAAGGAAATGGGGAGGGATCAGGATGAGCAAAGAAAGGAATTGAACTGCAATGTAGGCTTGACAAAGTCTCAGCCAGTCTGGAGTGAGCATTGTCCATTAGAATTGCCCACTTTGGGCTGAAATGGCCCAGGCTTGTTTCCTCCTCCTTGCTCCTTCACTGGATGCAGCCTGCCTCAGGTTGGGGATGATCTGGGATGAGGCAGCTCTGCAGTTGAAGCAGAGCTTGAAGGTGCTGACAGCTGGAATGTGGACAGCTGTTTCCTGATCTCACTTCCCACAATTGGCCAATACTCATTCTTCTCATTGAAAGAGAATCTGAGCAGCGTACCTCCAGGCTAACCACACACCCTGGTCTATGTCATTGAGCCGCTGTGCTCCATCTTATACACTTTTCATTGATGGACTCATCTACTTTCTGTAAGCTTCATGAGGAAGGCAATTTTTGTCTTGTTTACCATTGTGTACTCAGTGACACTGAATAAGAATTTGTTGAATAAACTGATTTGGAGATATATTTTTAAAATATTTTTCCTCATGATGATTGCCAGAAACTTCTTTATATTTTAGCTGTTATTTGTATTCGTTCAGAGGTATCCAGATATTCTGATTATACCACAATAAAAAATAGTCAATTTTGGGCACCATTCCTATTCATTCCTAGGGAAGGATTCAGATATTTAGAAATATATATATATTTTTACAAACTGAATGGTTCTGATAGTAGTAAGTTTCTACTAGGACATATTGTTAGGACATAAAATACTTTTTGATAGGGTAAATAATTTGTTCCAGATGTAAAATACTTCAGGCAGCTTCCCATATTTCCTCCTGATGATCTATCTACCTATTCTCAGTTACTATAACCTCATCAGACAGGAAAACTTTGTGGGTGTCAGTACCATGCAAAACCCATTATTTTAAATTTTCAGTCATTACCCAGACTGACGAAGTTGTAATAACGTGCACAGAAGAGGAAACAGCATGAAATAGATTGCAAACAGCAGCCCAGGGGCACATGCAGAGAGGTGTTTTGCTTGTGTTGCACAGGTTTAAAAAAGTTTTTGCCAACATTTAGAAATTGGACAACTTTACCTAATTCAGAGTTCCAGCTTCCTTTGAACAAAGAGTTTAGAATATCTGACAACCTTGGGTACACATGCCCACTAGCTGAAAATTGGTTGAGGTTGAGGCTATGTACTCATAGCCTCTTTAGATAGGACTTAAGTTCACCAATTTGCCACAATTTTCACCATTCTGTATTACTGTTTTGCTTACCGATCTAGCTAATTTTTGTCACTTATGTCACTTGCAGTTCCTGTAGGTACTTAGCTGTGGGTGACTGCCGATGATAGCAGTTCTCAGAGAGGAGAATCTTACAGGTGGGCTTTCACAAAGGCAATGCCAGGCAGTAGGCATTGGTGGAAACTCTATTGAGTTGAGTAGTCAACCCTATTTAGCTAACTAAGAACATGGAAATTATTAGGGAATGGAGGTTTGCTTTTATTACTTACTAGAGGCCTGATGCACGAAAATTTGTGCAAGAATGGGACTTTCTTCCCTTGGCTGCCAGCACCGCCTTTGCACCAGCCAGAGCTGCCTTTCTGCCTTTGCTCTGGCCCAGAGCCACCTTTCAGTCTTCCCATGCTGCCCAGAGGCCTGGAGTTGCTGAGGCAGTTCAAAATGCCTGCATTGTCATCATGGGGATGCAAGTATCCTGCCCACCACCAGCCATTTGGCGTCTTTGCATGCAAATTAACCCATCATCTTTGTTGGGTTAATTTGCATACTCAACTCCTGATTGGCTGGTGGGCATTGCAAAGGTATGGTCAATTTGCATCTTTCTCTTTTACTAGTGTAGATTTTATTTATTATTATTTTCTTGAGGAAGGTTTGCTTTTAAATACAATTGAGCACTTTAACTAGAGCCCATTTGATTTTAAACAATTATTCTAATCGCATTTACTGATCACTGAGTGGACTATCGGTTTTCTTAGAGAGATTACGTATTCCTTTTGCCTGTATATGACTATTATGATTAAGAGTCTCGTTGTAAAGCACTATTTCAGAGTCCTATTGTGTCATAATGTCCTATAGGATTTTTATTCTCACCTGCTTAGGTACTGAAGCCTAATACTACATAGGGAGTTTCAATTCCACCTCAGAACTTTTTGCTCCATTTGACACTAAAGCCTTCAGCTCTTTCAATACCTTCTGATTACCAAATGTGGCTAACAGCTTTTGCATGTGCCATTACTTCAGATTCTTTTAATCCTTTCCTATGAGACATTCATGAATAGTACTTTCTAGTACTCAGAGCTGAATCACACATTTCTTGTTAAAATTTTAAAATATATATTTTTATTTATTTCAGAGAAAAAGGGAGAGGGAGAGAGAAATAGAAACATCATTGATGAGAGAGAATCATTAATCAGCGCCTCCTGCATGCCCCCTACTGGAGCTTGAGCCTCCAACCTGGGCATGTGCCCAGATTTTGTACCATGACCTCAACCACTGAGCCACACAGTTAAATTTTATCTTTTCTCAGACACATAACCTCCATTTCCCACTTCCATGAAATGAATTATACCATGTATAGTAATCAACTTTGTTTATAAGCAAACCTATCAAGTGTTAAATTCAGGATTTAAAAAGACAACATTTTAGTACCAGTTCAGGGCACTTATCAAAGTCTGTACTGAACTGTACTTTGTCTAATCTACACCAGTAGATGAACAAAAGGCCAGTTACAAAACTGATATTTTTAAAATTAGACTAAGTTTGTCATTAGCTGACAGAACTGTTAATAATAAAGTAGAAAATATGTAGGTGCCTCAATTTTTCTCTTAAAAAATACCTATGACAAACGTTAAATCAGCATCTTACATCTTTTGCCAAGACAGGTGCTTCTCAATACTTTTCCTTATATCAAATTCTGTGTCTTGAGGCATGCAAACCAATTTAAAATCTGAAATCACTATTGGGAAGATAAGTCTTTTGCAAAAATGGCCTTGCTGTATATGAAAGTGAAACAGAAACCATTTTCCATCCCATTTAAAATCTTTTCTCGGTTACCTGTATCAATTTTTGCCTTCATTAGGATATGTAATTCAATATTAAGCTTTGGAAATTCAGTATAATTTATAGTGTGCTTACTGAAGTCAGAAGAACTATGAACTCAAGTTAAAGAAAATACAGATAACTGCATAGCTAAAAGTGGCACATAATGGCCAATTATATTTTACTAACATTGGGAAAAGAAGAAATAAGACTAGTAGGAAGTAGCCCACAGAGATCACAGAGGCTGGGAGACCTCTGAGATGTACTCTTGGGGTTCTTGGGTTCCATCTGATGTTGAGTCTCTTCAGTTCCTTAACTGATCAGGTCCTTAAACTTATTAGTGAATTTAAATAAAAATGTAGAGCTATGGAATAAGAGAAGAAAACCATAGCAATGACTATAATGTTCGAATTTCTGTTGGTGTTTTTTTTTAATAAAAATTTAAAGATGGTCTTGGAAGAATTAAGCTATTTTATTTATCTTCTGCAGGTGGTAGGAGAAAATTGATATCTTCTATGGTCAGTTTACATCTCTGGTCTCCTGTGTGGCTTACACACAGTCACCCTCAAAGATTGCATAATCTAGTGGCTCTTTAGAAAACTGCAAAGCCCCAAATGCCCGTAAGTCATTGATGCTTCTCACATAAGAAGTGGAGCCTCGATCCTGAGGTAAGATGGCGGAAGAATAGATGGGCGGATTCTGAGCCCTCTCCCGAAGCAGAAAGAGAGAGCAACTGAGGGTCTTGTGCTGTGAGTGTTTATTGGCAAGCTGGGAAACAGTGAACACCAGAAGAAACTGCTGGGGGGCTGCTGACAGAGGTGCCCCTCACAGGGAAGCACCCACGCGGGCTGTGTCCCTGCCCGGAGCTACCTACCGGCTTGGACGGGGAAACCTCACCATCTTGAGAGGAAGATAGGATCGTGTCAGAGGCCTGAATATCCACAGCCGCAGCGACCACCAAGCATCTGTGACCCCCAGAACGCAGATCCCAAGCGGCGCGAACACTTGCCCTCACAGGATTGCCCCACTGCTCAGCGAAAAGGTCAGATTTCTCGGGGAGAGGGTGGAGAGCACTTGCGGCGAAAACAAAAAGCCTGTGCGCACAGAGCGCGCTCCCGGAAGCTGGAGGACAGGGGTGGTGATTACAAGTAGAAGCCCCCGCTGTTGGGCGGTTGTCACCCTTGAAAGTGGACGGGGCTCCTAACAGGGGAGATATCTAAAGAGCAACACATTTGGATCCGGCTCGGAGGGATATCGGAGAGTTGCGGGAGATTGCAGTTGCTCGGACCTGCCCCCTCCCCCCCTCCATAGTTCCAGCTTCAGAGAGGACGGAAAAAAAAAAAAAAAGCTGGAGAGGCTTTAGAGTCTGGGAAGTCAACCTAGAAACACTGCCCCCAGAGGCTAATTCACAAATTGACTCTAGTGTAATAAAAACAAAGCAAAACCTGCCTAAAAATCAGGACTGGATCATAACAATAGAGGAAGCGAATGACCTTCATTACTGCTAATTTTAATTAAATTTTTAAAATTTTATTATTATTTTTTTTTAATTTTTAAATTTTTGTTTTTTACTTTTGTTTTCATTATTTGCAACGTTTACTCAAGAAACTATTTTTTTTCTTTTTCCTCACTTGATTTTATCTTGATAATTATTACATTGTATATGTAATCAACATTATTACTACTACTAATTTACCTTTTTCATCGTATTTTCTTTTGTTTATTTTTATTATTTTTATTCCATTTGATTATATATATATATATATATATATATATATATATATATTGTTTTTTATTTTTTTTTTAATTTCAGGATTACTGTTCTACAGTCTTTATCTATCCTTCTTTCTCCAACGCTTTATTCTATCTCAACCCTACCTTTATGCCCTCACCCTCTTTCCAATCTTTTCCTTTGATACCCTGTTTATCTTAACCCTTTCCTGCTCTAGATTTCCCCCATTCCATCTGTCTACCCCCTCCTAAAATTTCACCCTACTTGTATATATCTAATTTCCAACTACCTGCTCCAAACCCATTCACACCTCCCTCGCAGTTGTCCTAAAAACAAACAAAAAAAAAAAACAAAAAAAAAACAGTCTTACTCTCTAACTCTGAAGTTGTATGTTGAATGTTAACTTTACTGAAGTTGTATGCTTTTCTTTTATAAGATTGATTTGCCTATGCTTTTTGTTTGATTGCATGTTTTTGTTAGCCGGGTTCTAGTCACCCTTATTGGTGGTTATTAATATCGCAAACACATTTTGATTCAGTGCCTTGTGTGTTGTACCTGGTTGTGTTGTATTTTGTGCCTTTAAATCAAAGCAGGAGAGAGAGAACTACACAACCAGACATCATAGATCATGGGGAGACCAAAAAACAGCCCGCATATGAAAGAAAAGCAGGCTTCACCAGAAAAGGAAGTAAACGATATAGAGGCAAGCAACCTACCAGAGCAAGAATTCAGAGTAACGATCTTAAGATGGCTAAAAAGAATGGAAGACAAATTTGACAATTTGAGTAAGACCCAAGAGGAAATGAAAAAAACCCAAGAGGAAATGAAGATGACTCAAGATGAAATGAAAAATGACATCGCTACTATGAAGAACTCAATAGATAGCATCAAGAGCAGACTAGAAGAAGCAGAGGATCGCATCAGTGAGCTAGAAGACAAGATGGAAAAAAATACCCAATTAGAGCAGCTTCTAGAAAAAAAAATTAAAAAGCAGGAGGAGAGCCTACGGGAGCTTTGGGACAATGCAAAACAAAACAATATTCGTATAATAGGGGTTCCAGAAGGAAAGAAAACCGAGGTAGACATGGAAAATGTATTTCAAGAAATAATGACAGAAAATTTTCCTGAGATAGAGAAGAAAAAACCCACACAAATCCAAGATGCTCGCAGAGTCCCAAGCAAAATGGATCCCAGAAGACCGACGCCAAGACATATTATAATTAAATTGGCAAACACCAATGACAAAGTTAGAATCTTAAAAGCAGCCAGAGAGAGACAGAAAGTTACATATAAAGGAACCCCCATCAGACTAACAACTGATTTCTCAACAGAAACTTATCAGGCCAGAAGGGAATGGGATGAAATATACAAAGTCATGCAAAGAAAGGGTCTGAATCCAAGAATACTGTACCCAGCAAGACTATCAATTAAAATTGAAGGGGAAATCAGGAGCTTCACAGACAAAAAAAGACTAAAGGAATTTATCTCCACCAAACCAGCAATGCAAGAAATGCTCAAAGGTCTACTGTAAAAATAAATAAATAGGAAGCGAAGAAGGAACACAGGGGTATAGAATAAAAATGGCATCAAATGAGTACCTATCATTAATAACATTAAATGTAAATGGTTTAAATGCTCCAATCAAAAGACATAGGGTAACAGATTGGATAAGAAAACAAGACCCATACATCTGCTGTCTACAAGAAACCCACCTCAGAAAAAGAGATGCACACAGACTGAGGGTGAAGGGATGGAAAAAGGTTTTCCAGGCAAATGGAAATGAAAAGAAAGCTGGGGTAGCAATACTTATATCTGACAAATTAGATCTCAGAGTGAAGGACATAACAAGAGACAATGAAGGCCACTTCATAATACTAAAGGGAGCAATCAAACAAGAAGAAATAACCCTGGTAAATATATATGCACCCAATACGGGAGCACCCAAATACATAAAAAAACTGCTGGAGGACATTAAGGGAGAGATTAACAGCAATACAATCATAGTAGGAGATTTTAATACCCCACTGTCACCCTTCGACAAATCATCCAAACAAAAAATCAGCAAAGAAATATCAATCCTAAATGACTCACTAGACCAGATGGAATTAATTGACATCTTCAGAACATTCCACCCCAAAGCCACAGAATATACATTCTTCTCAAATGCACATGGGACATTCTCAAAGATAGACCACATTTTGGGACATAGGCAAAGTCTCTTCAAATTCAAGAAGATAGAAATCATATCAAGCATCTTATCAGACCATAATGGCATAAAACTGGAAATTAACTACAATAAAAATAATCCAAAGAAATCAAACACATGGAGACTAAACAGCATGCTATTAAACAAGGACTGGGTTACCAGAGAAATCAAGGAAGAAATTAAAAACATCCTGGAAACAAATGACAATGAAAACACAACAATCCAAAATCTATGGGACACAGCAAAAGCAGTTTTGAGAGGGAAGTTCATATCCTTACAAGCCTATTGCAAAAAACTAGAAAAAATTGTAACAAATGATCTAACTCTACAACTCAAAGAGTTAGAAAAAGAGCAACAAGAAAAGCCCAGTGTAAGTAGAAGGAAGGAAATAACAAAAATCAGAGCACAGATAAACGACATAGAGACCAAAGAAACAATACATAAGATCAACAAAACCAGGAGCTGGTTCTTTGAAAGGATAAACAAGATAGATGGACCTCTAGCCAGACTAACCAAGAAACAAAGAGAGAGGACCCAAATAAACAAAATCAGAAATGAAAGAGGTGAAATAACAACAGACCCCACCGAAATACAACGGATTGTTACAAAATACTATGAACAACTCTACTCCAACAAACTGAACAACCTGGAGGAAATGGACATATTCCTAGAAAAATATAATCTTCCAAAACTCAATCAGGAAGAATCTAAAAATCTCAATAAACCAGTGACTTGGGAAGAAATTGAAACAGTCATCAAAAAGCTTCCAGCAAACAAAAGCCCAGGGCCAGATGGCTTCACAGGAGAGTTTTACCAAACATTCAAGGAAGAACTAAAAACTATCCTCCTCAGACTATTCCAAAAAATCCAAGAGGAAGGAACACTTCCAAATTCCTTCTATGAAGCCAGCATCACCCTAATACCAAAACCAGATAAAGACAACTCAATGAAAGAGAATTACAGACCAATATCCCTCATGAACATAGATGCTAAAATCCTCAACAAAATTCTAGCAAATCGACTCCAGAAGAGCATCACAAAGATCATACACCACGACCAAGTAGGATTTATTCCAGGAATGCAAGGATGGTACAATATCCGCAAATCAATAAACGTGATACATCACATAAACAAATTGAAAGATAAAAATCATATAGTCATATCAATTGATGCAGAAAAAGCATTCGATAAAATCCAACACCCTTTTCTGATAAAAACTCTTAACAAGGTGGGAGTACAAGGATCATACCTCAACATAATAAAAGCTATATATGATAAACCCACAGCCAACATTATACTCAATGGGCAAAAACTAAAACCATTCCCTCTAAGAACAGGAACAAGACAGGGATGCCCACTCTCGCCACTCCTGTTTGACATAGTACTGGAAGTACTAGCCATTGCAATTAGACAAGAGGAGGAAATAAAAGGCATCCAAATTGGAAAAGAAGAAGTAAAGTTATCCTTATTTGCCGATGACATGATATTGTACATAAAAAACCCAAAAGACTCCATTAAAAAACTAATTGACTTAATAAATGAATTTGGTAATGTAGCAGGATACAAAATTAATGCCAAGAAATCCATGGCTTTTCTATACACCAACAGAGAAACTGCAGAAACAGAGACTAAAAAAGCAATTCCATTTACCATCGCACCAAAAAAATTAAGATACCTAGGAATAACTTTAACTAAGGAAGTAAAGGACCTATATGGGGAAAACTACACGACACTGAAAAAAGAGATAGAGGAAGATGTAAGGAGATGGAAGAACATACCATGTTCATGGATTGGTAGGATCAACATCATCAAAATGTCCATACTTCCTAAAGCAATCTATAGGTTCAATGCACTCCCCATTAAAATACCAACGACATATTTCACCGACCTAGAAAGAACTCTCCAAAAGTTCATTTGGAACAATAAAAGACCCCGAATAGCCACAGCAATCCTGAGAAAGAAGAGTAAAGTAGGAGGGATCTCAATACCAGACTTCAAACTATATTACAAAGCCACTGTTCTCAAAACAGCCTGGTACTGGCACAAGAACAGATATATAGATCAATGGAATCGAATTGAGAACCCAGATATCAACCCAAATCACTATGCTCAACTAATATTTGACAAAGGAGGCACGAATATACAATGGAGTCAAGACAGTTTCTTCAATAAATGGTGTTGGGAAAATTGGACAGACACATGCAAAAGAATGAATCTAGATCACCAACTTACACCATTCACAAAAATAAACTCAAAATGGATACAGGACTTAAACATCAGACGGGAAACCATAAAAATACTAGAAGCATCCACAGGCAGCAAAATCTCAGACGTATGCCAAAAGAACTTCTTCACTGATACTACCCCTAGGGCAATGGAAGCTAAAGAGAAAATAAACAAATGGGACTACATCAAAATAAAAAGCTTTTTTACAGCAAAAGAAACCATCAACAAAACAACAAGAAAGCCCACAGTGTGGGAGAACATATTTGCAAATGATACCACTGATAAAGGTTTAATCTCCAACATCTACAAACAGCTTATACAACTAAATAAAAGGAAGATAAATAATCCAATTAAAAAATGGGCAATGGACCTAAATAGAACATTTTCAAAAGAAGACAGAAGGAAGGCCAAAAGGCACATGAAAACATGCTCAAAGTCACTAATTGTCCGAGAGATGCAAATCAAAACAACAATGCGGTACCATCTCACACCTGTCAGAATGGCCAACATCAACAAATCAACAAACGACAAGTGTTGGCGAGGTTGCGGAGAAAAAGGAACCCTCGTGCACTGCTGGTGGGAATGTAGACTGGTGCAACCACTGTGGAGAACAGTGTGGAGTTTCCTCAAAAAACTGAAAATGGAACTCCCATTTGACCCAGTAATCCCACTTCTAGGAATATATCCCAAGAAACTAGAAACACCAATCAGAAAGGATATATGCACCCCTATGTTCATAGCAGCACAATCTACAATAGCCAGAATTTGGAAACAGCCTAAGTGTCCGTCAGCAGATGATTGGATCCAAAAACTTTGGTACATCTACACAATGGAATACTATGCGGCCATAAAAAATAAGGAATTCTCATCATTTGCAGCAAACTGGATGGAACTGGAGAACATCATGCTGAGTGAAATAAGCCAATCAATGAAAGAGAAACACCACATGACCTCACTCATTTGTGGATAACAAAGAGCATTATAAACTGATGAACCAAAAGATAGATATAGAGACAGTAAATCAACAAGTAGACTGTCAAATTACAGCGGGGAGGGGAGGAAGATCTGGGGGAGATAATAGATCAACCGAAGGACTTTTATACATGCATATAAGTATAACCAATGGACACAAAACTCTGGGGAGGGAGGGGATGTGTGGGAGGGAGGGTGGGGGGCAAAAAAAAATCAATAAAATATATTAAAAAAAATAATAATAATAAAAAAAAAAATAAAAAGAAAAATAATAAAAAAAAAATAATAAAAAATAAAAAAGAAAAAAAAAAAAAAAAAGAAGTGGAGCCTCATTCCTCTCCTCTTGAGTATTACTGGAATCAGTAAGTTGCTGGAGGAGATAAGGCAGAGGTGGCAGTGTGTGACTTCTGAGACCAGGTCACAGAGAGGCATTGCATCTTTCTTCTTTCTCTTTCACATCACTTGGTTTAGGGGAAGCCAACTGCCATGTCATATATAGCCCCATGGAAGGCTCATTGGATGATAAACTGAAGCCTCCAGCCAACATCCAGGAGGAAACTGAAGCATCTGCCAAAAGTCAGATCAGAGAGCCATCTTGAGTAGACCCTAAGCCAGAACCACCCAGTTAAACTTCTCCCAAATTCCTATTTGACAGAAACTTGAGATAATAAATGCCTTTTGTTTTAAGCTGCTAAGCCTTGGGTAATCTATACTAATAAAAGGGTGATATGCTAATTAGACCCAGAGACCTTTCAGGAGACCTTCTGGATGTCTTTCTGGACAAAGCCATGGTGGCAGGGCCGAGGCAGAAGTGTTAAGGACGATCAGACTGGCAGCGGGGTATAGTTGAGGGTGGGCAGGCTGCAGGGGGGAACAGTTGGGGGATGAGCAGGGGACAGTTGGAAGTGATCAGGCCAGCAGGAGAGGCAGTTGGAGGTGAGCAGGCAGGCAGGGGGCCAATCAGGCTGGTAGGGGGGGCAGTTGGGAATGATCAGGCTGACAGTGGTGGGCAGTTGGGGGCAATCAGGCCAGCAGGGAAGCCAGTTGGGGCAAGTTGGCCAGCAGGGCATGGGGCAGTTGGTGGCAAGCAGGCCATCAGGGGGGTAGTTGGGAGCGATCAGGCCGGCAGGCAGAGTGGGTAGGGCAATCAGGCAGACAGGCAGGTAAGCCGTTAGGAGCCAGCGGTCCTGAATTGTGAGAGGGATGTCTGATTGCCAATTTAGGCCTGATCCCTGTGGGTTCCAGATTGGAGAGGGTACAGGCCAGGCTGAGGGACACCCCCCCTCCCTTGTGCACAAATTTTGTGCACTGGAGGACCACTAGTCTATATATATAAAAGCTCAATATACAAATTGTCTCCTCTGCAGTTCAACTGGGAGACCAGGTGTTTGATTACTCACTATGATGTGCACTGACCACCGGAGGGCGGCGTGGAATGAAGGAAGGCTCAGACCAGCATCTGAAAGGTCCTGATTGACCCTGATTGCTTGCCAGGCCTAGAGTCCCTACCTGTGCACGAATTTCATGCACCAGGCTTTTAGTAGATAACGTAAGTATATAGGCTACTCTGTAACGATAAAATGTTTCTCTTCCAAGCAAAGTTTTAACAGAAAAATTTGAGACTCCAATAGCCAGTAATTTAATAGATTGAGAACACACTTAATTTTTCTATCTTGCAGAGGAAAAGGCTCCAGCCTCATGACTTTTCTTTTTCTGATGGCCTGAATTGCTGCTACACTCCCTAAATATCTTGGATCTTGCTAGGAATGTTGTGTTTTATCAGAAACATGGGTTAAGTTGCTCACATTTGAATTTTGTGAAGAAAAAGGATCAAAATATGAAACTTGTTCATGTTTATGGTACAAATTTTTCTTGTAAGCCTTGGGTAATCTATACTAATAAAAGGGTAAAAAAAATAAATTTATGCCTCCTTTGGTATATTTTAAAGAAAAAAATAGAGCATACAGAACTTTTGAGGTGCATTTTATTACTGATTTGGCTGAATTGGCACATGTTTTCTATCTTCTTGTACAAGGTCCAACCTTCTCCATTAGAAATTCTGATGAAAAAATGCTATTTTAGCTAAGATGCCACTGTGCATGAGGAGACTGGAAAATGAGACTATAAGATTTTTAACACAGTAAGAATTTTTTGAGTATTAAGATATCCATTTCACTGAAGGCATAAATCTAAAAATATTGAAAGCATTTATTTGAAGAATACTTTTTTTTCAAATAAATTCTATTTTTTCTTTATTATTATTATTAATGATGAAGATCTGTCAAAAATGACTTCAGTGTCATGAGAAAAAAGGACTTGTGACACATTTTGACTTGAAATTTCCTAAATCACTTTGGATTTCCTATGTGTAACATGAACAAAACAAATTGGAATCAATTATTTGTAAAAAATAAAAATAAAAATAGATATGATAATGTGGCCATACCACAGCTAACTTTACAATTTTAAGCTTTTATTAAAGCTAAAAGCATAGCAACCTTCATTTAGAACTTGGGTTTTGAGAAGAATTAAAGTTTTATTATAATTTGGATTTAATTCTTTCCTTTTTGTTGAAAAGAAAGTGGCCTTTTTTCATAAAAATTGAAGGTTGAGAGAAGCATTAGCTTGGTAAATATTGTGTGTGTTCTTTCCTTTTAGAAATACAAGTCTAATAAAAAGAATCATGTGTATTTTATGTGCGTGCTTTGGGATAGAGAGCACCATTGTTTTCATTAGACCCTCAAAGAGATCTTTAATAACTGTTCTTGACACATTTGGTTTCTTCCATTTTTCTTCTTTGGAGATTGCTTTCAGAGGTCACTGAAATTTGGCTCAGTTAGTTCAGCTTTATTTTACTAAAAAATATATTCATTAACTAACTCAGATAAATAAGTTGGAAAGTTTTGTCAAGAACTGTCTGTTTTTCTATTATATATACATTATAAAAATATTGAAAAAATTAGATAATTCATAGTATTTTATGATGTATTCAAAGAAATAGTGCAGCCATAGCCATGAGAATTCATTTATACACATGTTTTCAAACTGCTTCTAGAAACATTTTGCCAATATTTCTCTCCACTGGGAACAGTATCCATCCTCTATTAGTGGCAAAAAATGTTCTCTAATTGACATAACTACTTTATGTTTCTTTCAGAGTATCCCTTTATGCTGATGGCTTGTGCCATCTTTTCTAATTTGAAAAATTGGTCTTCTTATAGAAACTGCAAGGCTAACCAGTTTGTTAGTAATATAATGTTTAATAGAACTATTTGTTTTATGTCCCTCTTCCTACTAAAAGGTCTGAACCCTTCCTTCTTTCTTTCTGTCCTTTTTTTCCCTCCCTCCCTTCCTCTCTCCCTCCCTTCCTTCCTTTTTCTCTTCATTTCTTCCTTTGTTTATTTCTTCTAGTTTTCTTGTACATCCTTTTCAGACATTTACACATTTCCAAGACTAATATATTTCCAAGAACCAGATAATATTACAGATTTTTTCAAAAACTATTGTGAGTAAAGTAGTAAAAATCTTTTAAGTAAAGTTAATTTTATTACACTTAAGACATGACAAATAATTTATTGATAGTTCTTAAATTGGTAAAAAGGTAAATATTCTGGTTCCTAGCTGAGTGGTTACATTTTACATACTTAAAGGGAATGTCTATTTAATAAAGTCAATTTGAAATTAAGTGAATAATGAAGTAGTACAGACAATCTAAGATTTAAAAAATACATACCATTATTTTTTAAAAAAATATATTTTTATTGATTTTGTACAGAGAGGAAGTGAGAGAGATAGAGAGTTAGAAACATCAATGAGAGAGAGTCATCGATCAGCTGCCTCTTGCACACCCCCTACTGGGGATATGGCCGCAACTAAGGTACATGCCCTTGACCGGAATTGAACCCTGGTCCCTTCAGACCCCAAGCCAACGCTCTATCCATTGAGCCAAACCGGTCTCGGCATAAAATACATACCATTATTTTAAAATAGCTATAAAATAAGGCAAGCTTATCTTATAAGCCATATCTCTATATTAATTTCGAATGATTATTTTGCTGTAACACACACACACACACACACACACACATACACACACACACACACACACACCAATACTTGGCTCTGCTTTTATAATACTCTGATCCTATTACTTGTTAATTTGGAAACACAAGTTGGGAGCATCAACAAAATTTAAAGTGGTAGAATGTATCTATAATGGCATGTATAGGTGGAGTACAATATACTATAATCTGACATACACTAATGGCTAAACATCTTTTCTCTATTTGTAGTAAAGACTGTGATAGGGTATAAGAGACATTACAACCATGTTATTAAGAGTGAGACCTTTAGAGATAGATCTGGGTTTGAATACAGGGTCAGCCTTCAGTGACTCTAGACATGCCTTTAGATTTGTCTAAGTCTAATATTTTTCATGTTTGCAAAGAAGATAACCTCCAGCATCCCACAGGGTAGCTGGAAATGTAGAGTGAGATAGTACATACACAGCACTTATTTGAGAGACTGATACATAAGAAATGTTCAACCATTACTTCTTATTATTCTCATGGTTATTGTTGATAATGGAGGAAGTAAAATGTTGGATTGGGCATCTCTTCTTGCTTTCTGTGGAAGGAGGCTTTGGTTGCCTGTGGTGCTGATGTAAACCATGGATGGTCCTACAAATGTGTTGGCTGGAAATTCACAGAATTATGATATATTTTCACTTCAATTAAACATCTTGTTCATATTTCAGGTTTGTTTGCTTGGGGAAGTAATCATTTGATAATAAATGGACTTGATCAAATAGCCTATCCCCTACACAAAAGACATGCACCAGAGAACCTGGTCAGAAAATATAACCCTAAATTGTTGCTGCAAAATGATTTAGTAAAAATAGTCAAAAGGAGTTATATGAAAGGATGACTGGATGAAGGAAATGTAGTTCATTCATTCTGGTAGATTAGTGAATTTAATAGGTCTGTAGTTGTCAACAAATTGTCCTCATAGGTAGTAATAATTCTCTATGGGCAGATAATTATAATTTTCCACCACTTGTAGCTCTTCTATCATTAAATCCAAATTTGTTGCTTCAGGAAAGGAATAGTACAAAGTGTCTAGAAAATGAGTAAGATTTTTAGAAGTCTACAGAGGGACAATGATCTTGAAAACCTGAATTTCATAAGGAAAAAAAATATACTTTCTCAGAATTCTCTAAGTTGGTTTTCATATATAAATTCAAAGCCTAAAGAATTAAACCTAGAGAACACTATTGAGTAGATAAGATGAGGATGGGATGCAAGGGAAGTGTTTGCTACCTTTCCTATCCTGAAAGGCATAGCCTAGAAGATAAATAGAATAAATAAGGGGTAGTAAGTCACAGAGGATATCCAAAGTCCTTCTCAAGCATCAAATTTTTTAGGGGAGAAGGGAAGAAGAAATATCGACAGATTAGAAAAAATACAAGAATATTGATGTTGGTGATTCATTTCTCTGGGTATAGCTTAGAGAAACCCTATATTTCATATGTCTCCATGTTAAAAATGGTAACCATTGTATTCTGACAATGGAAGAGAGACTGGAGATGGTACTTGAGAAGGTGAACATGAGCATCACTCAGCATGGTTCAGAGAATGAATCTAATTTTTTGGCTCCAGTGAAATGTAAATTCTGGGAAAATCAGGAATAGGAATAGACACGAGGCTGACAAGAGGAGTCTGCAGACACAGGTATTGCTCAGTCACATGCAGCAGTATTGCTGATAAGCCTATGTTTAGCTTTATAAAAAACTGTCAACCTTCCAAAGTGCATTCCAACAAGTTTCTCTTGCTTTACATCACGACCAGCAGCTGGTATTGTCAGGTGCTTGGATTGTAGCCATTCTAATAGATGTTTGGTGGCATCTCAGTGTTTTATTTAAAAATATATATATTTTATTGATTTTTCACAGAGAGGAGGAAGGGAGAGAGATAGAGAGCTAGAAACGTCGATGAGAGAGAAACATTGACCAGCTGCCTTTTGCACACCCCCTACCGGGGATGTGCCCGCAACAAATGTACATGCCCTTGACCGGAATCGAACCTGGGACCTTTCAGTCCGCAGACCGACACTCTACCACTGAGCCAAACCGGCTTCTGCGTATCTCAGTGTTTTAATTTGTAATTTCCTAATGTCAAAAGATATGAATCACTGTTTCATATGCTTATTTTCCATCCACATATCTTCTTTGATTACATGTTGGATAGATTGTGGAGGGGAGCATGGGCTCTGTGGAGTTTCTTTCTTCACTTCGTAGCACTGTCTTTAGTTGGCAGATTGTATTTCACTCCTAAGTGTATATGGAAGAATCTTACAAAAGAAAACAGCTTCACAAAACCTGCTGCTGATTTTACTCCAGGGATGTTGCTGAAGTTATTGACCATTCTCTTTGTGAAAGGCAACACGAGAAAAGCATTTTAGAATAAATATGAAAACACTAACTTACCACCAGGAACTGACAAGTCTTCTCTTATCTCAAAAAGGTGTAACTGAGAGATTTTTATTTTTCATGGTCCTGGAACCTGCTTTTATTTATTTGCTTTCTGTAATTGATAAAGTGAGGAGAATCTAAAGCTCATATGTCCTAATGTTTTTGGAAGTATTACATGAGACATTTCATGCAAAAACACTTAGCAGAGTATTGACACATAGTTATATATTCAATAAATATGAACTATCTTACCTAATAATAGACAAACATGTAAATTGACCACACCTCTGCTTCTCCCACAGCCAATCAGAAGTGAATATGCAAATTAACCTGAGAAAAAAAAGATGGGTTAATTTGCATATGCAGGCACAGAGCAGCTGGAAGGGGGTGAACGCATGCTATGAGGAGTGGGGTGGCGAAGGGAGCTATAGAAGTGGTGCTCTGGCTGGGAGTGAGGACTTGTAGGCTCCTGGTCAGCCGGGAGCAAAGCCAGGAGAAGGAAGGCCTATTCTTGCACAAATATCCTGCAACAGGCCTCTAGTTGTATATATTTACATACACAATTATTTTGTATGTATATTCTGGCATATATTCAGAAATGCTCTGTGGAAGAAGGGAGGGAATGAAGAAAATCATTGCTACTGACAGAGGAGTTTTGATATCTATTGACAGCACATTGGAGAGAACAACCTTATACAATGATCACATCTAATGCTTTTGTCATCTCTAAACTCAGCTGCACTAAATACCTGATGCAACTGTGTTGCACCCAGGACTTTATAAATGCTATATTCCAATTTACAGCAAGGCCTTGGCTGTGGGATTTATTTGGTATATGAATGGTTGCCAAAAGATTTCTTACTACGCCATGAGCTCTGAATAGCTATCACATCATAGATGAGTTTGCCCTGATCCATTTTTCCTCTCATTCTATCTAACTTGTGAGCAATAACAGATGAGATTACACAGTAGTCAGGAATATAATTTGTGGCTGTTTGCCTCTGTGAAATGGTAACAGGGCCATTAATACACAGACAACAGGATACATTTGTTCTGGTGTCTCACATGGATTTCCCCCCCCTAAGATTAGATCTTCATACAAGTGATTCACCTTATGTGAAAATATAACCGACAAAGAATTGATGGTTCCTATGATTCTTACGCCATGAATACTTTAGGTGGCTAAAGTCAACTTTCTCCCTGGAACCTTGTTTCTATAATCTAGCATTCTACTCTAAAGAAATATTGAGGCAAAAACCAAGTAGAACCAGTAATTGTAGCTGAGGGAACAAAAAAAAGATTAAACTTTAAAAGAGAATATATTTGTTCAGCAATATGGTGAACATGTCTTGTTTAACTTGTATTTTTTCCCTGAGCAGTTATGGTTCAGTGGAATAGTTGTGTTGATAGAGGCCTGGGCAGGATGCTGCAGAAGAACGAGGGCATGTGACCCAGCCTCTCCAATCTGGGACCCCTCGGGGGATGTCCCACAGGGATTGGGCCTAAATCGGCAGTTGGCCATTCCTTTCACAACTCAGGACTGCTGGCTCCTACCCACTCACCTGCCTGCTAGATTGTCCCTAGCCACTTCTGCCTGCTAGCCTGATTACCCTCTAACCACTCTCTGTCAGCCTGGTCACCCTCAACTGCCCTCCCCTGCCAGCCCCGTCACCCCTGACTTCCTCTGCTGTCCTGGTTGCCCCCATGCCCTCCCCTGCTGGCCAACTTGTGGTGGTCATCTTGTGATCACATGGGGTAGCCATCTTGTGACGATGTGGGGGCTTCCATCTTGTGTGCAAGGGTGTGATGATAAATTTTCATATTACCTCTTTATTATATAGGATTGGGGACTTGGGTTGCTGATTATTGGTCTCCTCCTCCAACCCATTTTTCTGTTATTCTACCTTTGTCCTTCTAGTTTCTTGGCCTCAACTCCAATTAATTTTCCTTCCATATTAGCCAATCATTCTCATGTCATGTACTTGACTTATTTTTTAAATTAAAATTTCTATCTCTGAAATTTGAATTGGAAACTTTCTTTTTCTCTCCTGCCCCTCCAGCTCACTTGCTCAGGTACTCAAACTGCAACAGTTACTCAACTCCATCTTGACCTACAATTCATTGATGTCAAACCTTTACTTCACTATTGGTCCCTTTACCTTTACACTTGTTTATCTATCTATCTATCTATCTATTTATTTATTTTGTATTGCTCAGTATTTAGATCCATCACTATAATACTCCCCTTGAAAAACTCTCAACTCACTTCTTCTATATTCTGATGGTCACATATGCTTTGCAACACCCAACCCTAAATGAACCCAGCCACATGACCTCTATGCCTGCACTCATCTATGTGAACACAGTGAGGGAATGCCATACAATAGGACTCACTGGTTTAATTCCAAGTCATCAGTTAGGCTCCTCAGCACTGCTTGATAACCCAACATTCTCTCTCTTACAAACTAAGTTTTCTCATTTTTCCATGCACAATATTGCACACAATCTTTTGTTAACTTCCTATGGCATCTTTTTATGTATTGTCATACTCAAAATTTACAATTTAACTTATGCACTACTAAAAAAAAAAGTAATAAACCATTATGCAAAGTCACCTGTTTTCCTAAACATTTTCAAAATTACTCCTACTTGCATCTGTTTTTGTTAAATCTCCTGATATAACTGAGGAAGTGACCCTTTTGTTTTCAAAGGCTGGCCTCCAAATGTATATTCTAGAATATAACTGCCCTCATCTCAAGTCTTTCTGCTTTTGTTATTCTCCCCCTTTTTCTTCTGCATCATCAGCTTCATATACTGAACTCAATTACTCTTTGCAGCATGCAAACACAACTCTAAACTCTCCCCTGTTCAAACAAAAGAAATATCTACAAACTCACTTGCTTGACCCCCACATCTGTCTTGCAGTGCTTTTTTTATGCCATTCATCACAGCATTATTTCTCCCTAGAGCTGTTTATATATATGAACTACACTTCCCCCACCCTTGCTAGTTTGGGCATAGTTTTAGCGGTATCCTTTATCCAGCTGAGGACTTTTCTTTATTATTTATAGTTTGTTGAGTGACTTTATCATGATTTGTTAGATTTTTGTCAAATGCTTTTTCTGCATTGATTAGGATGAGCATGTGATTTTTTCTGTAGTATATTGATATGCTATATTTTATTGACTTCCATTTCTTTATATGGGGGGCTTATGCTTCACTGATGGTTCACATCCCTCACATCATCTTTCTTCTGGGCAGGAGGGGCAGGAAGGCTCCCTCATGGCTTCAGGGTGGCTGCTCACTCCAGGGGATCCCAGATGCCTAGCATCCTGGGCTATTGACTGCAGCTCCTAGTCACTAGGGTCTACCCATCTGTCTTTCATTTTTATACAGGGTGACCCCTAAAATGTATACAGATTTTAACAGCCGAGAGCTCAAGTTTAAAAATGAAATGTACTTTAATAAACACTGCCTTTATAATTATTCCAAGTGTGTGTATACATTTTTTTGAGGGACACCTACATGTGCTTGTTCCCCCAACAAATAAATCCATGCTGACTGAGGAATCCAATTCCCACTTCCATCTTCAAGCTTCCTCCCTATTATTTTAGAGTCCTGATCTTCAGTAGTGTTCAGAATAGTCTCACAAGACATTTGAGTCCTGGATAATGACAAGGGGCCCTCAATGGGAAGGTGTGGGGAAAAGGGAGTCCCAGCAGCAGCCCTTTGGCTGAGAGCTTTGTTCTGAAGCTTGGAGAGGAAATTTCCTCTTGGGCACCTCTCATCCCCTTCAAACTGGGTTTGAGGAACCTCCTTGAATCAATCCTTTCAGAGAATGAAAATTTTTTTCAGACGCCAGTAAGATTAAGCTGATTGTAGTTCTTAGGCTTGGACATAGAAAAAAAACTGGGAGAAGAATAAAGGGCAGGAAAGGGATAGGAACACAAAGACTTGCACAACATAGAAATGACCATTGTACTGAGATGAGCTCATATTATTGGTGGTGGTGGATGCAGGCTGGATATCCTCCTCTTTCTAAATAAATAAGGATTAAAAACTTTTTTTATTGACAGTTGAGTCTCCTACAAGATATGTAAAGAACTAGGTTTATTTACAATTTCTAACCTAAGATATGTCATTTGTTCCATTTGAACAACATAGTAAAAAAAGGTAATTGGTTCTGCTGTATGCTTGTAAAATTTTCCAGCTTGCTGAGATAATTCTCATTCTGCTCTTCCCTTTCACATGAAAGGAGTATATTGAATCTAAGCTGTTCTCACTCAGTTCAGCAGCTGATAAGCTAAGAATAAGGAGGAAACAATTACAAGACTTTATAATCAGAGATTAATGAACAAAAATTGAATAAAACTTCTCCCTGTGTAAAGAGAAAACTTATATAGAAAATTTAGCTTAAACTCTTGTGGCTTTTCAGCCATTAATTTTCATCACCATGTTCTGCCTTTTACTTTTTAAAGTTTGAAATTAAGTATATTCAAAGTCAGTGATATACTTCAGGTAAACTAAAGATAAACTCAGGACTATATGTTGAACAAGGAAAAAATCTCTACTTTTTGCTTATTCATAGAGTCTTGGGATTTTAAGGTTAGGAGCACTTTAAGTAGCTACTAATTTTTCTTTTAGGACGTTTGTGCTGCATCTGAGATGAAGTAGTTATCCATAGTCACTGTAACAGAACAACTTTTCCGGTCAACCTGTTCTCTTCTCAAGTCTTTCTGCAATTTTGATCATAAATTCCATTTTCCCTGAAAAACATTCTCAGAACTAATTTTAGATTCTGAATCCACAAAGGTACCCTAAGCGATATATCTACTCCATTCTGAGTATGAATAACACTAATGACAATGAGGATGGAAAATAATGATGAGTCATATGTTATATTACAATAAAGTATTAATCAGTCTTTGAAAGTCACAAATTAGGGGTAGTACCAGGGTGCCACAATGCCAAGTGTTTTTTCAGAATGGGCACATATAGGACCATAAACAACAGCAAACTGTTGTGGTGCGGGGAGACTGGTTTTTGGAGATTGATGCCACTACTAGATATCTGGAAGTTATAGGAAAAATACTTTAAAATTAAGGAAAACCTCTACACAAACAAATATAAACACTAATAGGTATGTGAATTGATGTCTTTCATATATATATATATATATATATATATATATATATATGCTTTCATATATATATATATATATATATATATATATATATATATATATATGCTGTTTTCTTTTCTTTCTTTCTTTTTAAAATTCCTCACTCGAAGTCATGCTGTTATTGATTTTAGAGAGAGAGGAAGTGAAACATCAATGTGCAAGTGAACATCAATTGATTGCCTCCTGCACATGCCCCGGCTGGGGATTGAACCCACAACCTGGGTGTGTGCTCTGACCAGGCATCAAAACCACCACTTTTCACTGTGCAGGGCAATGCTCCAACCAACTGAGCCATACCATCCAGGGCTCTGTTTTCAAATATTAAAGGGACAAGACATATTTGTTGGAGGCATGAATAAATTTGTGGTAAAAACTGCAAATTTTCTTATTTTCTAAAAGCTATTTTGTTAGAAAAAAAAAATAAATGAAATCAGTCATACACTTCCTAAAGAAAAAATTTCCCTTCAAATCAATTATGTATATCAATCTCTTTATGGCTTCTTTATCTTTTGTTATAGAACTTCTGTTCAGCTTGTCTGTAAGTGGTTCTTAATGAGGGTTTTTCTGTACTTTAGTTGTATTTTGATGTGGCTGTGGGAGGAAGTGAGCACAGCATTCACACAGAGTACTGCCTTCTTGATCAGAACTCAGTAAATCTAATTTTCTTTTGTGGGACCTTCTTTTTTTTTTTTTTAAATCACTAAGTTCTTTTTGCTAGAACACATGATTGAAATTATAGTTAGTCAATGATGATATATGCTTTTACTTTACATGTATAATTTATAAAAGAAGACCAACATTTCTCTTTAGGAGGCCATTCTGTATGTCTGCTATAATTTTGAAAAACATTTCCTAATGTCATGCCTGTCTTAAAAAATATAGTATTCTACTATTTACTCACCTATTCCATTTTTCTCTCTAGCTATTCTTAGTTTTCTAACCATATTCATAAATTTTGGTATATCTTTAATTATATAGTTTTCAAACTCCCTACATGAAAGGAAAATTGCCCTCCCATTGGGTTTCCTTTGCAGGAGTTCTAAAGAGCACAGCTCTGCTTTTCAGGTGACATATGTTGGCTACTACGTTTATTTTTCTCATTGCAACAGATCTCACTTTTTTTTTTAAACTTTTTTTTTAAAATAAATCTTTATTGTTCATATTATTACAAATGTTCCTCATTCCCCCCCCCCCCCCCGCCCTCCATTGCTCCCTTCCATCAGGCTCCCCCCCCCACCCTCTGCCCTTTCCCCATCCCCCATTGTCCTCATCCATAGGTGCACAGTTTATGTTGTCTCTTTTCACACCCCCCTCTCCCCCTTTCCATGAGAATTGTCAGTTCACTCCCTTTCCATACCTCTGATTCTATTATATTCACCAGTTAATATTGTTCATCAGATTTTTTAAATTCCTTTGGTTTTTAGATTCACTTGTTGATAGTTACATATTTGTTGTTCATTATTTTTATCTTTAATTTCTTCCTCTTCCCGAAAGAACCCCCTTCAGCAATTCATATAATTCTGGTTTGGCGGTGATGAACTCCTTTAGCTTTTTTTTTTTATTAGTGAAGCTCTTTATCTGGCCTTCGATTCTGAGTGATAGCATTGCTGGGTAGATTATTTTTGGCTGTAGATTCTTGCTATTCATCACCTTGAATATTTCTTGCCATTCCCATCTGGCCTGCATGGTTGCTGTTGAGAAATCTGCTGACAATCGTATGGGTGCTCCTTTTTAGGTAACTACCTGCTTTTTTCTTGCTGCTTTTAATATTCTCTCTTTGTCTTTTGCTCTTGGAATTTTAATTATGATGTGTCTTGGTGTGGTCCTCTTTGGGTTCCTTTTGTTTGGGGTTCTGTGCGCTTCCTGGACTTGTAAGTCTAATTCTTTCACCAGGAGGGTAAAGTTTTCTGTTACTATTTCTTTCAGTATGGACATTTTGGTATCTTGCTCTCTCTCTTCTTCTGGGTCCCCAGAATCTCTCCCAGAACTGGGGTTAAGTGCTGTCGGAACTGGGGTTCAGCACAGTCCAGAGCTTTTATCTCCTTCCCTCTAGGGAGCGCCAGCCAAGTACTCAGCCTCCCCCTCCTCTTTGGCTCTATCCTCTCCGCATGTGCAATGTGTCTCCGTACCTTAGACTTTTACAGCTCCTCTGATTTTCCTTCTGTTTTCTTTTTCCTTCTCATTGTAGAATTTCCAGTCAGTCAACTTTCCTGTAATTCTGGGTAATGTCCATTTTGTATTTTAGTGAAATTGTTGTGTGAGGCTGCAGTTAGGTGTTTACCTATGCCGCCATCTTGGTTTCTCCCCAGATCTCACTTTTAATGTGACTTAAATCATACTTAAGCATTTAATCTTAGGATTATCTTATTAAACTTATGTAAACTCACCCAGTAGTAATTTATAAAAGATATTTTTATAACAGCAAATAAACCAAAAATGTATATATTATTTTTCCAGGATAACTAACAGAATCTCTATCTTTAATCTGTAGGTATTTATTTCCTTTACTTCATAGCTATGATAAATAAGAATATATGGGACACTCTCATTTTTCATTAAAAACCTAGAAGATTTTCCCCCTATTTATCTATTAATATGAATATTGTCACTTCTTTTTAAGATTCTGAAAAAAGAAAAGAAAAGAAAAGAAAACATCAAACAGTTAAGAGAGTTTAGGAGCTAAAAATTGAAGGTATAAAATGAAAGAAAACTTGCCAAGGATGAGGAGAAGGAGGTTGGGTAACCTTCTAAAGCAGAATGCAAATTTATCAGTTACATATCCTGAAGCCAAGGTATAATATTCAACCTGTGGGCTTTACATTTTCCAGACACAGATTTTATTGACTTGAAAATAGTATGTGCAGGTGGAAAGGGGTATGTGCTTGGCATTTAATATTCTTGTTGGCTTGTTTTAACCTGACATTTGAGTCATATAATCAGTTTCTAATTATTATGCCAGTAGAGGGAAGTGGTGAAGTAGGTAATCCAAAACATAATTTATTTTTTGGCTTTCAATGGGAATTTTTGTTTATAGTGAGATAGGTAAGTTAGAGTTTTCTGGACTTTGTGCCTCATCAAGCAAAATATTGTATTCACTTCTATTGGCAAAAAACACTTTTGAACAAAGGTTTATCCTCTCAACCTTAATCTTGTTTTCAAACTCAAACATTGGAAATGCTAGGTTTGAGAGTAACGCATATCCCTCATTTGAGTCCAAGCCATCACTAGGCTATGTTTATCTCTCTTCAAGCTCACTGACTATTTAATCTACATTTGCCTGATTAGGGATAAGCTGGTTTTGGCTTACAAAGTTGTTCCTTGTAACTGAAGTATTGGCATAAAACCTATACCTTTTATGCATTTTATTTACTTTTCTTACTTCTATAAAATAATAGCTATAAAACATTTATTTTTATTTTATTAAAGTAATACTTTTATGCACAAGTAGTTTTAAAAATAACTCTATGAAAGATATACAATTAATAACCAATTCATCATTCCTTCAACGTGTGTGAACCAAAAGCCTGTGGCTAAGTGCTGACCTAGGTCCTGAAAGTATTGCCGTTGACAAAAGAACTGGAACTCAGCTCTTCCTGAGTCTGCACCTATAGAAGACAGGCAATGCACTCTTACAATGGGAACTGTGACACAATATTAGGTGGTGAGAAGTAGAATAGAAAATAAAGTATGGGAATGAAAAGCTACTGGATGGGACAATATTTTATTTTTAAAAAATATTTTTATTGATTTCAGAGAGGAAGGGAGATAGATGATGACAGATAAATAGATAGAAATATCAGTGATGAGAGAGAATCATTGATCAGCTGCCTACTGCACATCCTCCACTGGGGATCAGAGCCTGCAAACTTGGCATGTGCCCTAACCAGGAATTGAACTGTAACCTTCTGGTTCATAGGTTGATGCTTAACCACTGAACACACTGGCCAGGCAGAATGGGATAATATTTTAGATAGTGTGATATTTTAGACAGTTTAATATAATAAGGAAATGAAACTTTAGGATATCTGGGGAAGATTATGTGCCTAAAAGGGAAAAGCATGTGGGTAGGCCCAAGGGAAGGAGTAGCTCTTTGGGGAAATAGCACAGAGAGGGAGGCAATGAAGCTAAGTGAGCCCAGGAGACACAGCAGGAGCAGGGGCCTGATGTAGAGGGTCTATCTGATAGGGCATCTAAAAATGTAGATTTTATATTAAGTGGGATGGACCATCATATCAGGTCTTAAGAAAGGAAGAGGCATGATCTGATTGACACTTTTACCTACTTTATTTTATTTTTGTTTGTTTCTTTTTATCATTGTTGACACTATTATACATTTCCCCCATTTCCCTCCTATACACTCCTCCACTCAGCCCCCACCCCTTCCCTCTGGCCATCACCGCACTGCTGTCTGTGTCGGTAGGCTATGCATATACATTCTTGGCTGAAAGTTTATCCAACATTTTTCAGCAAATATATGACTCAGCATTGGTTCTCTGAATTTACACAATAAGATGTAGCAATGAAGTGAATTTAAAGAGAAAAAGATTATCTTTAATATTGGTGAAAATTTAAATTTGATTTCAACTTAATTAAATCACTCATCTGTTACTTGAGGTCATTTAAAAAAATAATTACTGCCAACTACTTTGATAGCCTTCTCTAACTGGAGAGAGGAAGTTTTACATCTCCTCAATGGGAATCCAGAATTCTCTCATGTGAGATGACTCTTTCTTACGTTTCGGTGTGTATTAGTTTAGTAGGGCTTCCATAACAAAATACCACAGACTGGGGCAGAGGGGACAGTTTAAACAACAGAAGTTTATTCTCTCACAGTCTGGAGGCTAGAAGTCTGAGATGAGGTGTTGTCAGGGCTGGTTTCTTCTGAGACCTTTCTCCTTGCCGTATAGATACTGTGTTTCCCCGAAAATAAGACATCCTCCGAAAATAAGACCTACTTACATGTTTCCTTCTGAGTGAAATATAAGGCATCCCCCTGAAAATAAGGCCCTTCCCCCCCCCCCCACTAGGCTAAACATGAGAGATTTGGTCCACTGATTCTGAAAGAAATGGAGTCACAAAAAATTTACCAGGAAATTCAGGAATTGGATTGTTATGATGATGTTCCAGAAGATGATGACATGATTGTCATTGAATAAATGAGTAAATTCTTGATACTGTAGGATTCACAGTTTGTCTGGTTTGTGTTGACAACTACTGTACTACCGTACCATATACAGGTAATAAATTTCCTTTATTTTCATTTAACAATAAATGTGTACTGTATTCTTCTTCATGGAAAAATAAGACATCCCCTGAAAATAAGACCTAGCACATCTTTGGGAGCAAAAATTAATATAAGACACTGTCTTATTTTCGGGGAAACAGGGTAGCTGTCTTCTCTTACCTGTATCTTCACATGGTCTTCGCTCTGTGTGTGTCTATGTCCTAATATCTCCTTCTAAAGACAACAGTCATGTTGGATTAGGGCCCATCCTAATGACCTCATTTTAACTTAACCATCTCTTTAAAAATGGTATCTCCAAATAGTCACATACTGAGGTATGGGAGTTAGTACTTCAACATATGAATTCAAGGGTACCCAAGTCAGCCCATAATGATGTGTAATCAGATTATAATTTGTTTGTTGTAACCCAAACTGTTAAATATTTTTTATTTGCTTGTTTCTTTTGTAGGTATAGGTAAACCATAGTTTCACTCATTGCTCCTGATTTTTTTTTTTTTTTTTTTTTGGTAACCCCTTCTTCTTAAGATGCTTATCTGAAGTGGAAAGAAAATATAACTTGAATAAAATTTTCCTTTTCATTTTTGGTTCCATAAATTAAGCTTCCATAACATTTCATGTTATAGCCCAAGATGAATGGAAACATAACTAATATTTGAGGGTATATATATATATATATATATATATATATATATATATATTGAGTGGCCAGATTATTATGATCTCTGAAGGCCACGGGGAGGGGACATGGGCAATTGGCTGGCCTGCCTGCTGGTCAAACTCCTGGTTGAGGGGACAATTTGCATATTAGCATTTTATTATATAAGATATACACTGAGTGGCTAGATTATTATGCATTCAGAGATCATAATTATCTGGCCAGTCAGTGTATATACATGTATATATTGTGTATGTATATATATACTATTTGCCTAAACTATACTGGGCTCTTTATATGTCCATATAATTTAATAATCACATAAATCAGTGAGTAGGGTTTATTATACCTACTTTGTAGATAAGGAAACTGAGGCTTTGGAAAATAAAGTAACTTGCTTGAGACCACATCTCATGTAAGTAAAAGGAATGAGAATTAAGCCTAGAACAAATTGCTTCCGATAGATATGATTTGATAGCTGTTGTGGGATGGCACAAAATGTAGAAGCCAGCACCTAGAATTCTGTATCCACAAGGCTTGGAGTACAGAGTCAACAGGCCAAGGGGTAGGACCAGGCAGAAGTGTAATTCAGCATGCAAAAGCGCATCTAAATAGTAGTGCAAAAAATAACACATTGAGGTCCAGGGTGTGGACAGTGTCACGCAAGCAGTTGACCAATAGAAAGCACAAGTTGTAAGGACCTTCTCCTCTTCCTCCAAGGCCAATATGGGAATGGGATACTCACATGGTCAAGAGCGCTTCAGAGATGGGCAAGAAAGGTCAGGCTGATCTGTTTGTAAGAAGCATGCAGTGCCCTCAGACAGCAGGTAGATGGATTCTTGTCATTCTAAATCCTGGCGGCTGGGGCACTTGGCAGATAAAAAGGACAGGGAGCTATTAACGCAGTCACCAATGCTTAGGACCTGGATGCAAAGGAGTTGATCATGAACCAGGGTGATTTGACAGCATTTGAGAATCACTTCCTGAAGCTGTGTTTCCTAAGGCGAGGTTTGTCCTCACATTTGGGATGAAGCTGATCCTACATGTGGCCTTCAAAAGTGAGTGAAGGAGGATTGCAGAAGTAGAGAGCTAGATGAAACAAGACCAAGACCCTAACATAGAAATAAAAAGACATTCAAGACTGATTGCAAATACCTTTTAATAGTATCTTGAGATATAATTAGTTATCTGCTCAGAGATGTGGAGAAGCCAACATTGGAACAATTTAAACTACCTTACTTCAGAGGCAAATTTAGCATCTTCTCAGGCTCCTGGTTATGAGTTTTGGAGCCTCAGGAAAAGATCAGAATACGACTTTTAATCCCCTGTGCCAGGGGCATTGTGACCAGGGCTCTAACTGCTTTGTGAATATATTTGGAACCCAAGTGTAATCACATACATGTTAAATAGTGAATTTCTTAAGTATTGCAAAAGGGGTAGACGGAACAACTTTGGGGGTGAAATTTGCTTGAAAAGAATAACAAAAGCACCAGCAGGGTATATTCTCTGCACCTGTTTGCAATTCACAAAGAGCATTGAGGGGGCAGAGAGAGAAATTTCACACTGAAATCACAGCTCAGTAAAAGTTAGACAAGCTGAACACTGCAAAGATTATTACAATCCACATGCCAAGGATGTTTAAAGCACATCCAATAAAGTGCCAAAAACATTGTTATACCATCCACTTAACCAAAACTGAATCATCACCTTCCCTTTTCCTGATGACAGTATGTTCTATGCTTAATTAGTCACCCTTTGTTCAGCTCAATAAAGCATTCAGAATTTTTAACATTTCTATACCGTTTGTCTCCTAAATTGTATACTCGAATATATTTGTGAAGAATTTGACTTTGATGCTAAAAATGGCCTTTAAATGTTCCTTACTTAATACTGCGTTAAATATCGCACAGCTGGATCAGTGGTTTGCTTAGGAAAACCATGCAGAGAGAATGAACAATATATTTATAATGCCTTAAAAAAGGTGCCTTGAGACTCTAGGAAGAGATACAACCATCTACCCAACTAGGACCTATTTTCTGGAAGGCAGAAGTTTTTGGGTGAGTTTCTCCATGTTGAGCTTCTAAAAGAAATAAGCACCAATTTTGTCAGCAGTGGTCTCCTTGAAGGCCACATTACAAACTCAGAAATTATAGATTGAATAATGGAAATAAGTTTGGGTTTCCAGACTCATGTTTATCGAGGGAAGATATTTTGGAGGTGTTCCATATTAGTGGGATTTATCTATCTTTTCTTAGCTACATAAAACTTAGCTAGGTATTCAACCTTGCCAGTCCCAAAGTTCATCCTCTGTAACTTTTTAGGAGGAAATATTTATTTTAATGATGTTGCAAAGGTTATATTAGCTACATTATTAAAAGTGCTTAACACTGTTTGAAAGTGATAGGATGTGCTCAACTGATTTTTTGACATATTAATCAAGTATTACTATGATGTTCATTACTATTATGGGTACTTGGAGAACATTAACAAAATACCTCAGTAGAGTGTCAAGAGGTCCCTGAACACCAAGACTCCTCTACAGTCCAGAATTTACCTCTTTAAACTCCTACTTGAACTCTATAATTCAGCAAAGCTGAGCTATTTATTATTCTCTGCAACTGATGTGCAGTGCACATGGTCACATTCAGCCTGTCTACTCTGCTCCCTTTCCTCATCTCGATAATCCCTTCCTTCCTGTCCTCACTCAAGCCATCCTTCTCTCATCTTCTCTTGGATATAAAAGTTCTTTGTCATTTCTTTGGCATTTTAGATATAAAAAGAAAAATAAATAATTAAAAATTAAAAAGGCTATGAATTACCTACCAAAGTAGCCTATAGGCTTTTTGTGAGCATATTCTTTATTTTATTTTATTTTATTTTATTTTATTTTATTTTATTTTATTTTATTTTAATTTATTTTATTTTATTTTATTTTTTATTTTTATTTTTTAGGGAGAGAAGGGTGAAGGAAAGGGAGATAGAAACATCGTTGAAAGAGAAACATTATCGATCAGTTGCCTCCTGCACAGCCACTACTGGGGATGACACCCACAACCCTGGCATGTGCCCTGAATGGGAATCAAACCAGTGACCTCTTTAAAAAAAATTATATATATATATATTATATATATATATATATATATATATATATATATATATATATATATATATTATTGATTTTACATAGAGAAGAATTGAGAGGGAGAGAGAGTTAGAAACGTCGATGAGAGAGAAACATCGAACAGCTGCCTCTTGTACAACCCCCACTGGGGATGTGCCCGCAACCAAGGTACGTGCCCTTGACCGGAATAGAACCTGGGACCTTTCAGTCCCCAGGCCGACGCTCTATCCACTGAGCCAAACCGGTTTTGGCAAACCAGTGACCTCTTGCTTCATGATTTGATGCTTAACCAGTAAGCAACATTAGCCAGGCTTATTCTTTTTATTTCTTGACACTAATTACTATATACCACACTCGCTTCAGGCACTACTGATGATGACACAACTTTTATTCCTCTTGGTCTTATCCTGTTATAACTTTGAATATTTCACTATCTCATTTTTGCTTGTTTTCTTTGTGTTGGAAGAATTGGTATCTCAGGTTTGAAAATCTGTTATTTTAGTAGGGATAAAATAAAATATCACACAAATTCAATGTCTGCGTCTTATAATCATGTAAGCATTGAAACAAAATATTTATTGTGTCATGTCTTGCTTCTCAGAGATACTTTTTACTGATTAGTGACTTTATATTTAAAAAAGTTAACTAAAAATGTAAAATATTGCTAAAAATGTTCTTTGAACTTGAAATACCTATTCAACCTAAGGTGGCTTAATTTTTTTTTAATTTTTTTTTTTTTTTTTTTTTTTTTTTTTTTTTTTTTTTTTTTGGATAGAAAGAATACCAAACAATGTCTGTATGGAAAATTTTTCTTGGTGGTATCACACAACCTTTCATGGGGTATGCATGTTTGAACCACCATTTCTATCAAATGAATGAATAACCAAAAACCATCATGATTACATAAGTAGATGGGCACAGAATAGCCTTAGAGCAGTTGCTAACAGCCTCTGATTTGAGGTGCTCTTGGGAAGTGGCAAAGTATCAGATTCAGCAAACTGACTTACCATAACTGACTTTGTTAGGGACTGAATGCTTGTGTCCCCTCAGCATTCAGGTACTGAAACTGCACCCCCAAAGTAACCATATGTGGAAGTGGGGCCTTTGGGAGGTAATTAGGTTAGGAGGGTGAAGGCTTCAGGAATGGTATCTTAGAACACCAGAGAGCTAGCTTTCTCCTTCTGCCCTCTGAGGATGCATCATGAAGTTGGCTTTAAACCCCAGCAGGCCTTCTCTGAACTGGGCCATGCTATGAGGAATAGGTTTATATTGTTTGTAAGTCACCCAGTTAATGGAATTTTATTATAGCAGCCTGAGCTGACTGAGGCAGATTTCATATATCGGGTAGCCACCAGGAAGTAGAGAAATCAATTCTCAAAAGTTCCAAAAGCTTTAATTGGCAGGATCTACCCTCCAACATATGAAACAAAATAATACCTTTGTGGATCTTTGTAAGTTCAAATGTACACACAAAGGCATATCCCCTATTCTATGGAAGGATTCTAGACCTCTAGTTATGAGATTTTCCTTTGGGTGGTTCACTGTAAGCAAAGGTCCAGTAAACAACCTGACCTTTATTTAATTGGGATCTCAGGACACTGGTGTTAAGATATCTTACTCAAAGGAGCTTTGGGCATCATATTCCTTTTCGAAAAGGACACATTGGACAGATCCACAATGCGTGTATATGGAAATTAAGGTAAATTCAACAAACAATATAAAAGTCAAGCACATGTTAAAATCAAATGGTAGGACCTAGGGATTTCAAGAACTTTTATGGAGAATTTTAGCATCGATTTTCATTCTCCTTCGAAACTACCTTTGTCTGATTTATCAACTTTAAAATTTCCTGAGTATGGTTTTTTCCTCATTACTATTTTGTCAAGTTTACCTTAAGCCAAAGATTCCTGGGATAAAATAGGAGAAGCAAAAATGATGTGCAATGGCCTTGAAAGGCATCCTAGGACTAAGTAGTGCTCTGACCTCTGAAGTCTACTTTAAAAATCAAAATGGAATAGATACTTTAAAAACACGACTTCAAATCTGCTAAAATAGAATGTGGAATAAAAAGCGAACATCATATTTTAAATGCCTGTGCATTATTTTTGAAAACTACATTAAAAAAAAGTGTATACAAAAAAAATTGGTTATGGATTTCACTAAACTACATACATTTGGTGGTTTTTATTTCTATAACCGAGTAAGAATTTTTAAAGTATCTGCCATGTTCTTAAACTCTATGAAAGAACATAAAAATGTATAAAATATAAACTCTGTTCTCATTCAATTTTAAATCTCGTAGAATGAGAGGAGACCCACATAATAGTACTAAGTCAGAACATATTTCCAGCACACCTGCCTCCATATTGTTAGTGTCAACTTTTACACATCGAGGCTCAATTCTGTTACACTTTTCAACATTCTGTTATACCACCTCTTTCTCATTCCTTTATCTAAACCCTCTCACAAAAGTTTTGCTTATTTTACTTTATCCCAGGAATCCCATTATCTTTAACTTTATGTTTCTTTGGCCAGGTAGCTCTTCTCTTAAAATGCTCTTATTCAAGACTACTTATCGTTTTTCTTTTAAAGTAGCTTCTCTTTCCTCTCTCCCTCCCATAGCAATATCAACAGTAAAATAAAAGAACATTGGTACCTTCTGTCCCCTGTTTTAATGGTGAGGAGATTCTTCTTGGCCAGAATTTGATTACATGTCTATACTTCCCCTTGGCAAGGGGACACTATTACCACAACTTGCTTTGACCAATTATATGTAAAAAAAATGGAGGTTGGAGGATCTATTACCATGGCAACCATATACATCTTCCATTGTGAGTGCTCAGGATAACCTAACAATATTGAGAAATCCCTATGGGGAAGGCAAACATATACCTCTGGCTATAAACTCAAGATATTTAGATAACTTCAGGTCTATTTTCAGCAAATTTTCATTTGATTTACCCTGACACTCTTAGTTATGTTTTGTAAACTTATCAAGTATAGGCATTTATATGAACTACACATTAAATGCACAATTGCCATGGAACACATGTATTGTGCCTATCATGAAAACTTACATCATATTAGAAAGCTGGGGTACATTTACATAATGAAATACTATTCAGCCTTAAAAAGAAGGAAATCTTAGTTTTGCAACAGCATGAATGGAACTGAAGAGTATTATGCTAAGTGGAATAAGCCAGTGAGAGAAAGACAAATACTATGATTTCACTTATATGTGGAATCTAATGAACAAAATAAACAAACAAGAGAAACAGACTCACAGATACAAAGAACAGACTGACAGCTGTCAGAGGGGAGGGGGGATTGAGGACTGGTTGAAATAGGTGAAGGGATGTAGAAAAAAAACAACATCCTCAAAGACACAGTAGTATGGTGATAACCAGAGGGAAAGGAAGTGGGGGGGGGGTAGAAGAAGGAAAAGGGGGATAAATGATGATGGAAGGAGACTTGACTTTGGGTGGTGAACACACAATACAACATATAGACAATGTAAAAACAATTGTATACCTGAAACCTATATAATTTCATTAACCAATGTCACCTCATTAAAAGAAAAGTAGGCTGACTATAGATGGATTTAAACTACCCTAAACTTTTTACTACATTTAAACCTCATGTGAAAATTTTTTATAGAACTCATATGGGAGTTCTACAAAAAGAAGTCTTTCAAAGAGAAATCTAGGAAGGTATTATGTCTATAAAATATTTAAGCACACAACTTCTTCTCTAGAGGGACAACAGTTCAATAGGAACATCACACTTAATTTTCCCAAGATGCTGACAATATTTTGTTATCACCAAGCTTTTTTTCCCCTCACAGTTTCTTCCCCGCTAGGCAAATATACCCTCTAAGTAGGTTCCCACTGTTCTCTCATCAGCTCTAAAAAGTTTCTGCATTTCTTTCTTTTTTTTTTTTTAAGTTCATAATCAAAAGGAAAAGGATTTGGCCAATTTAAGGAAGATTTGTATTTATTAAGACAACTGGTAACAAATTTAAAGGAAGAGCTGAATAGTCTAGTTTCTGTGAAGCAGAAAAACATGGACTTCTTCCCTGAGGGCCGACTTTAATTAAGGTGATTTGGCACCAATGACTTCAGCTCCTACATTGCAGTGTTCACAAAATAGTGAGTCTCCCTAAACTGAAAATGTTTAAGACAGGAAATGCCTGCTTGGAGGGTTGGAGAGGAGAGTCATGACAGTTGCCTGTGATACTCTTTTTAAAATGATGCTTTTAAGACTTAAGTATCATAGTAGGTATTTATAAATTTTCTACCCAAGCATCCTTGCTACCTTTGTATTGAATATTTTTCATTTGTTCTCCCAGGTTCACTCCTTACTTCTATACATCGTATTTTGTGTCTAAAGAAGCTAAATATGACAGACTTTATCAATGTCTGCCTTCTCTTCTAGCTTCCAGCAAAATTGGACAAAAGGAGATTAGAGGTAAAAAAAAGTATGAGGTCAGGGTGTTCATTTCCCTGGCTCTCTCCCTAACGTGTTTCTATTGATTGGCTGAGGTCTTTTTGCAAAAGCTGCAGATCCTAATAAGCATCCCCCTCTGTAGCTACATCTAATATCTCCAGCTTTCCCCAACTATGGCCTATTATTTACTCAGATAAAGAGGCATTACCAGTTTCCTGCTGTTGCTTCAACATCTCTTGTTTTCCTTAGCCCTGCCCAAAACTTTGCAAATATTACTCTTCTCAATTACTCTTTTGGATCTGACATTCAAACCTGCTGAAGCTCTAACTAATACATTCCCCTTCCTAAGAGCATAGTTTGCTTTGGGGAATTGCCCCTCTGCTATGGGGAGCACGCTGTTGGTGTCATCCGCAGCTATAGCAGTGTGCCCTAATAGACTTACATTAATCAACATAGTCACATGTCCCCTTCCCAGTGATTGTTCCAGGGATGGGCAGTGATTCAGCCTAAACAAGGTAGCTCAAGCTTTCCCATAACCACATAATTGGCTCTGGTTGGGGCAATGAGAAGGACACTCAGCAGGTTTGTTGTATGTTTGGGGAAACAAACTTTCTCTCTCCCTGATGTGAACAATACATTAAAAAAGCCTGCCCAGCCAGTGTGTTTCAGTAGGTGAGCATCAACTTGTGAACCATGGTTCAATTCCTGGTCAGGGCACATACCCAGGTTGCAGGCTTGATCCCCAGTATGGGGTGTGCAGAAGGCAACCGATCAATGATTCTTTCTCATCATTCATATTTCCATCTCTTTCTCTCCCTCCCTCCCCCTCTGAAATCAATAAAAAAATCTCTCTCTCTCTCTATATCTATCTATCTATCTATCTATCTATCTATCTATCTATAATCTATATATCTCTATATATCTCTCTCTATATCTATATCTACCGTATATATCTATATATCCATATCTCCATATCTCCATATCTCTATATCTCTATATCTCTATATGTCTATATATCTATATCTCTATATCTCTATATATCTATATATCCATATATCTATGGCAATCTGGGTGATATACCTCAGAACCAGAGAGGAGGGAGTCCGATTCCTCACACTCCAGAACCCCTTGTGGGATGTTAGAGAGCTGGTTTCAGCTGGATCCCTGCAGGCTAGGTCCAGGGGCCCCACCTGCTGGAGGGACCCTGCTCACTCTGCAGATGCCCTCAGAGCTCTGGCACCACCCCAAGTGCAGCTGGCCTGGGAGGGACTGTGGGATGTTGGCTGCAGGGTATGTCCGGCCAGTCTTGCCCAGTGCTGCCCCACTGGCCACTCTCTAATTAATTTCTTTCAATGTGCAAGAATCTGTGCACCAGGTCACTAGTTTAAAAATAAATAAATAAATAAGTAAATAAGTAAATAAGTAAATAAGTAAATAAATAAATAGCTTTTTTTATTGCTGGCCCTTATTCCACAAACAAGGTAAGCAACACTAACAATGAATCTAACCTGTGAAGGAAAGAAGAACCCAGAGAGTTCAGGGAAAGGCAGATGAATCTCTGGTCAAACCATGTCTGACTCATATTAGCTCTAACCTTTTACAGTGTTTTTAGCCAAAACCCTCCCATCCCTCCTTTTCTTGAGGTATAACAAACATTTAGAAAAGTGCAATCACCCCAGGCAAGAAACAAAATATTCCAGAACCCAAGATGCATCTTAGTGTGGGGCTTGCAGGAGGCATCTGATCAATTATTCTCTCTCATCATTGATGTCTCTGTCTTTCCCTCTCCCTTCCTCTCTGAAATCAATAAAAATATATTAAAGAAAAACATCTAACACTGGAAAAATCTACCAACAGAAAAGGGCAGAATTGTTTGTATCAAAAGATAAATGAACTATGCATACTATGAATCTATATTTTTATATTTTATGAAGAAAATATTTTGTAGCTTTGAAGGTTGTTTTCTTTTAAAAAAGAATTTTAATTTATTCTCTTAACTTTGACATTCAGGACCTATTTTAAAAATTCATTGGCTCTGGCTTTTATACCTGCATTCTGGTTGGCCAGGACCCCTGGAACACAGAATCTCTCTTTCTTATTAACTTGAGTTAATGAGATTGAAGATCAAATTCCAGGGACCATGTAGAGTACCAACTGAAAAGAATAAATTGTTTTCTGGGATAGAAATTAGTAATAGCTGGTTTTTTTCCCTTCCTCCCTCCCTCTCTCCCTCCCTCCCTCCCTCCCTCCCTCCCTCCCTCCCTCCCTCTTTCTTTCTTTCTTCCTTTCTTTCTTCCTTTCTTCCTTCCTTTCTTTCTTCCTTCCTCCCTTTCTTTCTTTCTTTCTTTCTTTCTTTCTTTCTTTCTTTCTTTCTTTCTTTCTTTCTTTCTTTCTTTCTTTCTTTCTTCTTCCTTCCTTCCTTCCTTCCTTCCTTCCTTCCTTCCTTCCTTCCTTCCTTCCTTCCTTCCTTCCTTCCTTTCTTTATTTCTGTGTGTGGGGGTGGGGGTTAAGAACACTTAACATGAGATTTACCTTCTTAATAAATTTTTAAGTGCATAACACAGTGTTGTTAACTAGAGGCCCAATGTTGTACAGCTATTTTCATTGAAGTTCATAAGGGATAATTCTTAGTCAATGGCTGACACAGCTAATCAGTGTGAATTAGGGCCTGGTAAATGGAGAAGAAGATGCTGAGGTTATGTCTCTAATCTGATCAATGGACAGTTAAAAACTTGAGAGATGGGGTTTATTGCAGTGCTATAATAACCATAAAGTAAAGCTGAAATCTAAAGGACTTCAGCAAAGGAGGGAGGTCTGTGTAAAGTCACATTGGATTTACTTTTGAGAGGCCTATGTTGTAGGCAATGTTATAGTAAATATGCAGATGTTCCTTAGGTGTCAACAAATAGCCATTTTCTCATTCTTACTAACAGTACCTAATAGCTTGTGGGAAACGCACCCGCCCCTCCTGGATTAGCGCTGTTTGGTGGAATCCAGTTGACATACCCAAGCCTGGCTGCATGAGTCACTCAGACACAATAAGGGCTGATGGATCCTAATACTTGGACAGCAGACATCTTTTCTTTCTCTTATTATGTGGTGTGAGAATTAGGACTTTAAAACAGGGTCCCTGTTTTTTGTGGTTATTAATGGAGATCCTGGAGGCCACTGTACGAAGGCTGTGGATGGAGCTCACTCTGTAAAGACTAGAGAAAAAGAGAGAAAATGAGTCCTAAACATAGTATTGAAGCCTCTGGAAAAAGTATCAGAAGTAATAACCCTGTTCATAAAATGTTAATGAAAGCAATAAATTATCTTCATTGTTTAAATCAATTTGCGGTGAGTATTCTACCCATTGCATTATAATCATAAATGATGGAAATTGTCACAGTAAATAAACTATAAAAGAATGGGATGAATTTCGCTCTCTTTTGTTAAATATGTGCATTGTAATATGATTTATTTTTTAATTTAAATCATTTTTTATTTTTCAATTATAGTTGACATGAAATATTATATTAGTTTCTCATGTACACCCCAGTGGTTAGTATGTAACTTACCAACTGATCAACCCAATAAATTGTGCCCTTTGGACACCATAGAGTTATTAGAATATTATTGACTATTTTCCCTATGCTATAATTTACATCCCATGACTATTCTGTAACAACCAATTTGTACTTCTCAATCACTTTACCTTTTCCATTCATCCCGCAACCTCTGTGCCATCTGGCAACCATCAAAATGATCTCTGTGTCTGTTTCTGTTTTGCTTGCTTGTTTATTTTTTTTAAGATTTAATTATTGATAGATATGTATATATTGCCATTTTATTGTTCAGATTCATTTTATCATTAAATATATAATATATGAGAATTCTCAAGAGCAATCTAATAATAGAAAAACTTCCCAGGGAGAATTATGGGTGCCCTTAATTGACAGGAAGGAGACCAGCAAAAAAATACCAAACCAAGCAGTAGCTGAACTCTATGAGAAAAGAATGACTAGTGAAACAGAAATGGGAAGAGATGAAGACCCCTTAGTGAGCTATATCTGTGACAGTAGCAGAGGGCATATTCCCACAGGAACTTTCATCAGTGTCCTTTTAGTGAGACTCTAAATCTTCAGGATCATGGATTTGCCAACTACAAAATATAATATTTACCATTTTCAAACATTGTTTCTTGTACATTATGAGGATAAAGTGAGCCAGATATGGAGTTGGTCAATTTATTGGGGTGTTCTGGCTGAAGATTTTTGCAGGATTTAAGATGGAGGCCAGATCCTACAGAATTACAACATGCCCACAAAATAATCCAGGCGCTCCAAGCCAAGGTCTCTCTAATTTAGGGGTTAAAAATGTCACAATGTGATATGGATTAGTTCCAGGAACAGCTACAAAATGTTGGCCTCTGAGGTAAGGATTGGGGTGTTGTAAGACCCATGAGAGAATCACCTTTGCAGGGTTGACAATCCTCTGTGGCTGCCATGAAAACGTTTTCTCCCTTTTAGTGATGTACTGGGGACTGTGAGTACAGAACACTTTCATAACAATAAGCTTCACAAATATCTGGATATTCCTTCCTGGAAGATTAATATCTTATCTGAAACAATGGAAAAGAATATTTATCATTGGCAAATACTCTGGTGATACTAGCCCTTAATTGGAAAAGATCAGTTTTGTTCTCTAGGCTTCTATAATACAAATAAACACATAAAATGAAGGGAAAAAAGTATCCCAAGGAATTTTTAAGATCTTCCCTAAGGAGAGGAATAAAGGCAGTGACAGTGGCCAGCAACAGCCTGCAAAGATATCTCCACAGGTGCAGGCTCTCACTGATGTGCCCCAATTGATTGCTGAAGGAACAGTGCTCAGTCTGAAGCCATAAATGATTTGGTAATTGGAGAATGTGACCTTTAGGCCAAAGGGGTGCTGGTAATTGTTTCCACACATGAAAAAAAAACAAAAACCCACACACACACTATCCAAATCTCTTGAGCTATACTCTATGTTTTGCTGCTCTAATCTTTTCATCCCCTTGTGGTTAGAATATGATCCGGTGTACCACATTTTCTTCATCTTTAGCTTAAATTAATCCAGCCAGCCTTGATTCATACAGTTTCCTGGAGTTTTCATTGAACTTAACCCACTGTGCTGCTGCCTGCCAACGGAGATACCACTCTGACCAGTCATGGACATTTATTTGTGACTTGTTTCAAAAAACGGTAGACCACTGTGCAGAGTCTTTTTTGATGTTTTTCTGGCTAATTGATCATACTTCTTCTTAATGAATCACTTTTCCTAAAATCCAAGCTGCCTAGTTTATAACCTCCCTCCCCAAAGTTGGCAGTTTTTCCAGAATTATGATACCCATGGACAACCCCTACTACCAGGTTTCTAAGACACTTCCTCTTGTCAACCTTCTTACCCTTATTTTGAAGTTAATGGTGAAGTAGTTCAGTGTATCCATAAAGAGCAGAGTAAGTATTATAGTTAACAAAGCCATTTTAGGAAATTGCTGACAAATGAAATACACTCATCTCAACTGGCCCACTTTTCACAGCTCTAGAAATCAATTTGTGTGTGTGCATGTATTCACTATTGTCCAATAGAATTCTCTGTACATTATTCTTTCATACTTTCCTTGGAAATGAAGGCTTCTTTACTATTCAATATTTAAATCTAGTCTCTCTGAATTTGATCATCTTCCTTGAATCTAAAATAATTACATAAAAGTGAGATCCTATTTTCAAATATTTTCAATAACATGTTATGTAACAAAACATCTAAATAAAAATATACCACTATCATGCAAGACCAATTACCAAAGTGTCAAAAATGAATAAATTGCCTGACCAGTATGTTTCAGTGGTTGAGCATTGATCCAGGAACCAAGAGGTCAGGGCACATGCCCAAGTTGCAAGTTTGATCTCCAGTAGGGGGCATGCAGGAGGCAGGCAATCGATGATGTTCCTCTCTCTCATCCATGTTTCTATCTCCCTGTTCTTTTTCCTTCCTCTTTCTAAAAATGAATAAAAACATATTTTAAAAAATGAATAAAACAAGAAAAATAAGCATCGATTATGTCAACAAATGTGGTCTCTGTGGTAATAAAAGAGATGGTAAGGTGATCAGAGCTTATTAGGGCATAAAGGGGCAGTTAAGTAAGGGTCTTGGCCAAGTACAGCCTCTGTCTCACTTGCTACACTTTTGGGCCTGTGTGCTGATATACCCCTTGCTCTGTTCAATGCATTTTTCTGCAATCACACTGGCTACCACCTCTGCCTATGAGGGCTGATCCTCCCCTTTCCGCTGCAGAAAGCACATAGCTGGAAGTGGTGTCAGCTTGCCTCTGCCAGGTCCTGAAGTCTACTCTTCCTGGCAGCTGGGGCTCTGGCTCTCTTGTTTGATGTGTACACAGCCCATCTGTGAGTGGGTGGCCCCTGCTGAGTTAAAGAGTTCACTCAGCCATGAATGATAGAAAGAGTGTTCAGAAGGCACCTCTTGGTCCACATAGAAAAGGATGAGTGTGTCTAGACCTTACTAATGTCACTGGACCCAGGTTAGTGCTGAACTCTGGGGTGATGGAGGTGTTGGCATTTCAAATGCATTTGCTGGGGATTAGGAAGGTACAGTTCCTATGTAAAACTCTTCACAGAGCTACTTCTTGGCATAGAAAAAAAATAACTTAAAAGAAATGGTGATTATTGATGGAAAAAACATGGGAAAATAATTTAGCTGTACTACTGAGATTTCTTAGTAAATAGTATTTCCAATCTTTTAATCCATATTGGTTCATTGCCTCTGAATACTATTTTCCTAGAAGCTAATACCCTTTGAGAAAATTATTCCTTAATGCAATAAGCCCCATTCTATTCAGCATAGCTTGTTAATAGAAGAGGCTGTACTCTGCTTCTATAATCCTTCATTTGACTTCTATGTCTCCATATGAGGCCCAAAGCATCTGGTATCTGCTTCAATATTTTACTGGAAATTGGCTCTTCCTCTCCTGTTTCCTATTTTTCAAAATGTTGTCAAAACCAGAGTCATCTTTGCAATTCCATGCAAATGAAATCTGCTACATTTCTAGTTGGAAATTTTCTGAATATCTTTCAGTGTTTTCTTTACTGAAATGATTGACAACTCACTTAAACCCACTCCTCCCTTGGCTTCATTCATATCATCCTTTCTAGTTTTTCTTATACTTCTTTGATCATGACTTTATGGCCTATTCTTTGATCACGAATCTCTTATAAACTACTGTGAACAAGGCATCCAGTCTTAGCCTTGTTCTTTCTATTCTTTGCATATTCCTTTTTTTTCTTCAATCATTAAATATGTATTGAGCTCTTCTTAATAGACAAGTTCCATTCTAGGTGCCAAAGGAAAGAGACACTGGAAATATTTTAATAATAAGGCCAACAATATATCCTGGTGGATCCAAAAATAGAGTGTAAGACAAAGAGGAATTAGGGTGACTCCAGAGATTTTGGTCTGATCAACAGAAAGGATCCAGTTGTCATTATCTGATGTAGGCAAAGCAGTGAGAAGAGAATTTATGGTGATAAAACACACACACTCAAGGTTCAAATAGACTTGTAAATTTAGAATTTGCTGTGGGCTGAACTGTTGTGACTTCCTGCAATGTAAATGTTGAAGCCATAATGTGGTGGTATTTGAAAATGGGGGCTTTGGGAGATCACTGGGTCATGCTGATGGAGCTCTCAAGATGGGACCCATGTCATCAAAAGAGGAAGAGGACCGGCCCTTTTCTTCCTGTGTCATGTGATGATATAGTTAGAAAGCAGCCTCTGTCACCAGCAAGAAGCTATCACCAGGAACTGAACTGGCTGGCACCTCTATCTTAGACTTCCCAAACTGTGAGAAATCAATGTTTGTTGTTTAAACCACATTTTTAATAATTTGTTACAGCTGCCTGAACTAAGACAGAATTTCTTTTAAATGTTTAGAAAATAGTTGAAGTGATCTAAAATAAGATACACATTTTGTAGTCTTCAGAATAGTGACAATAGTGTTTAGTGCTTTGAGACAGGTTGAAATCATGAAAGGAGGGAGTGCAGATAGAGAAGGGAATGGAACAATGCAAAGCACTGAGCTATGGGGGATCCAGCATTGAAGTGTTTGGAGGAGGAGAGGGATCTGCAGAGGAGATCAAGAAGACACTTTTGAGGCAGGAGGAAAGCCTAGTGGTGTCTTGTGAGCCAAAACAGCCAACAAGAGGACGTGACCAGATTAAAATTTGGTTGGTCCAAATATAAGAACAGAACTGATCACTGGTTTTAGTAATAGGAAGTATCTTGTTTTGGTTGCATTACCAAGAATGGTTGTAATAATCCTTACTGGAGGATATTTTTCCATTGATTTTTTTTAAAGAGAGTGGAAGAGAAAGATAGAAACATCAATGTGAGAGAAACACATCGATTAGTTGCCTCCTATATATGCACCCTGACCAAGGCCCTGGCCTGAAACCATGGTATGTGTCTTTGACCAGAACTGAACGCGGGACTCTTTGTCCCACAAGCTGATGAGCAAGAGCAATTTTAGTGCAGTGATGGGGATAAAAATGTCAAAGGAGGGAGGTCAGAAGACAATGGGAGGAAGGAGTTGCAGACATGCTGAGTCATTGTGCTTCTTTCTCTTCCACTGTATACACACTCCTAACTATCAACTTCATACATATATGCCAGACTTCTCTGTACCTGGTTTTTAAATAGGTTGCTCAGAAAATTCCACCAAACACAAGTGAATCAATTGTCTTTGTCTTCCTATTCTGTCCAGCAAGAGTTATGAATTCATAGGAGTCAGTTTTCAGTTCATTTCTCTCTATTGTTCATACAAAAGAGCGCAGACATTCGATTTTAATTAAAAAATCTCACTAATTTCATTTAATTTTGGGGTGAAAGTACACATTGACTGAAGTCCTGAGTTTCTGTTCCAGGGAGAATGATGAAATGATGAAAAAATAGAGAGTAAAAAACAAGGAGTCCGATTTGTATCAACAAATTTGTTGCTAATGTTTTAGGCACATTAAGTTTTAGTTAAAAATAGGACATTGATGTGAAAAAGGCAGAGATGTGATGTCAAAGAGAGGATGATTAGAGGTCAGGTAGAGGTGAAAATGTAGATTTTCTTTCCAATGTTGATCATAAGTAGCTAAAAACTATATAACTAACAGGTGAACATTACATCCAGAGCACAAATTTCAACTTCTGTTAAGTCATTTATTGAAATAAAATTACAAAGAGAATTACTCTAAAGGCTTCTTAATTTCTAATTGAATGAAAAATTCAGTAAAAGTATACATATTTTGTGTTATTTTAAGTGAAATCTCCAGGATATTGTGAGATTTATATAAAATCTATATGTGTCGTTTTTAATGGGGCCATTTTGAAACTTTCATATTACAAACAAAACACATTTTAAATCAGAAGTTAAACACTTTGCAAATAAAACTTTAGTGTGAGATTTTTTTCTCAAATGGAATTATGAATAAATGTATTGTCACAGTTTCACTTTTTAGTTTTATTCAGTGGTGGTTTGAATTTAAGGGTGAAATTTTTTACACTGTTTAAAATGCTAAGTTTAGAAATCAAACCATAATAGCTTCATTGCAGCTGAGCCCCATATAAAACCTCATTGAATAGTTCACTGATTGAGTTGCTGAAATTTTCCACTTGGCTCTGTATGTGTGAGGCTGCTAGGTATCACAAGGCAGTGAAAATACTGTTAACAATTGCAAACTATGATATTCATTTAATTAACCCAGAGCCAAATATAACCATGACTGTCATAGATAAAATATTTTCTTCTCCACCCTACAAAAATGTCAGCATTAGACTGTTAAATATCCTTTATTTATTCTGTGCAAACATAGTTTTACATGTCCCCTCTCACTAAACACATTACACAAAAAGTGTATGATATTTATTTAATTTTCATATAATATTGAATAGCTCCAAAAGAATGTCATGTATTTCTAAGTTAAGAAAGATAATATTAAAACGTATATTAAACCCATTATTCAACACAAGAATTAGAACATTACTGAAATCATTGAAACAATTTGGATATCCAAGTCCATATTGTCATTTAACTTCTGGGGTTTCAGCTCCGATTACCATTTGTGTGCAATTTCATTGATTATTACAATAATAGATAACTCAGTGACAAGTATTCTACTAGATCCCTTATATCAATTATCTAATTTTACGTAATTCATATTTATCATTAGCCACATGATGAGGTGATGGATTTTGTTGTCTTCATTTCAGAGGTTACACCATATATGCTTAGGAAGATTAAATAACCTGCCTGAAGTATTTGCACTAAGTGAATATTGACCCAAATCCCAGATTTGAGGTCAATATTCACTTAGTGCAAATACTGTCCTATTTTTATGCCCATAACTTTGTTCAATATGTGATGGACTAATAACTGAGCATCAAGATGTACTAACACTGCCCTAGCCGGTTTGGCTCAGTGGATAAAATGTCGGCCTGCAGACTGAAGGGTCCCAGGTTTGATTCTGGTCAAAAGTACCTATCTTGGTTGCAGGTTCCCCGGCCCTGGTCAGAGTACATGCAGGAGTCAATCAATTGATGTGCCTCTCTCCCATCAATGTTTCTCTCTATCTCACCCTCTCTTTTCCACTCTCTCTAAAAATCAATGGAAATATCCTCTGGTGAGGATTAACAACAACAACAACTAAAAAGATATACTAACACTTAAATTTATAGCATAAAGTTTAATGAGTATCAATTAATATTTGAAGAAATGGGATAATTGATTATTTCATGTTTGGCACATTATCTTTCTAATTAGCCCTTTTCAAAATTTAATGTGGTACTGCAAAATTTAAAACAATTAGCATTATTGGTGATAAATTATCTTTTTGAATTATAGGTACCTACTATGTTTAAATATACCCATTTTTACACAAAATGGTAAAGCTGAAACCGGTTTGGCTCAGTGAATAAAGCATTGGCCTGCGGACTGAAAGGTCCCAGGTTCGATTCTGGTCAAGGGCATGTACCTTGGTTGCAGGCACATCCCCAGTGGGGGATGTGCCAGAGGCAGCTCTCATAGATGTTTCTAACTCTCTATCCCTCTCTCTTCCTCTCTATAAAAAAAAATATCAATGAAATATATATTTTTTAAAAAGGACAAGAAAATTATTAAATGTGATTTAAGAATAGATAAAGAAATAAGCCAAAGGCCTACATATGTTTCTTGATGATGCCGAGAGTCTAAAAAAAGAGCAAAACTAGTAAGTTTTAATTCATACGTAAGTTTATTAATTTACTTTATATTTTTAAAAATACTAATACAACTATTTTTTGAGTGCTTATATGTTGGTGGAACTGTACAGCCATAATCTTATAATTGCTTTTTATTCTTTTAAGATTCCAATCAGAGAAGTATTATTATTTACACTTAACAGTGAGGAAACTAGTTTAACAAAATCTCACAGCTAAGAAATAGTGTTATAGTATTCAGTACTAGGTCTCTGTGACCTGGGAAGTTGTACTTGTCTATAGAGGAAGGCTCTTGAAATTTGGTACAAAGGAACCTGGATGGGGAGCTGTGATGCTGCTCCGTAGCAGGAGGCAGTCTCTTTGAGTCTGCTTGGAGAGTCAGATGAGATGATATTTGAGATCTGCTCTCATTCAAAACTAAGTTCTTTTTGCATTTACTCTTTTCCCACAAATCATCAGTAATTTGGCAATTTCATTTCCATCAACCATCTTATTGTTGTAATGTTTATGTGTGCTTTTTAAGAATTAACATATATTAATTCTAGTATCCTATGTAATAAAAGGCTAATATGTAAATCAACCTAACAGCAGAATGACTGGTCACTATGACACACACTGACCAACAGGGGGCAGATACTCAAGGCAGGAGCTGTCCCCTGATGGTCAGTGTGCTCCCACAGTGGGAGCCCTGCTCAGCCAAAAGCCAGGCTCATGGCTGGCTAGTGCAGCATTGGTGGTGGGAGAGGCTGGCTTCGGGGCAGCACTATGGATGTCAGACTGATGGCTCCTAAACTGTGAGAGGGTGCATTCTGGGCTGAGGACCCCCTAGCCCCTGCTATTCCACTCCAAGTGCACGAATTCTGTGCACTGGGCCTCTAGTTGATAATAATAACAATGGAAGTAATATGCTAATTAGACCAGGCAGCCGAACAACCTTCCAGATGCCCTTCTGGATGACTTTCTTGATGAAGCCCCAGCTTTGGGGGCCAAAGTAAAGGCAGTTAGGGGTGATCAGGCAGGTAGGCAGAATGATGAGGGGCAATCAGTCAGGCAGGTGAATGGTTAGGGTGATCAGGCAGACAGGCAGGTGAGTGGGAGCCAGCAATCCTAGATTGTGAGAGAGTGGAAGTCAGGCTGAGGGACCACCCTCCCCCCCTGCATGAATTTCATGCACTGGGCCTCTAGTAATTATAAATTAAACACCATAAAATAAACGTGTCTCTTAATATTCTCACTTAGGAATAATGACTACTAGTTGTTCATAATTTATGGAAAGTACTATGTAGAAGGAATGTAAGTAGATTAGTGATACTTTCTTTAAAGGTTGGCATCAGATTAAATATTCTGTTTTATGTATTCCTTATAACATAAAACAGAAGTTAATACTTAAATGTTATTCAAAAATTCTTAAAGACTTTTTTTAGTAATTCTATTTAATAAAAGGATAATATGCAAATCAACTGTCACTTCATCACAAAGATGGTGGTGCCCATAGCCATAAGATGGCAGCATCCAGTCCTCTCAGCTCTGCTGGAGTTCTCTAGTCCCAGAGTGGGGGCAGCTGCAGAGAGCAGGCAGCGTGAGCAGCCTGGCAGAAGGCTTGCTTCGTCACCATGACGATGAAGCAAGTGTTCCTTGCCCAGCCACTGATGGGCCTCTGGGCCAAGAAGAGCCTCTGGGCAGTGAGCGCCGAGCAGCCAGGCCCCACAGAGAGCCACTGGTGCATGGATTCGTGTGCAGGGCTACTAGTTTAAAAATATTTAGGTTTGGGAACAGAGACTTTAAAAAAAAAATCATAACAAAAGCAGTAATGCTTTATTTGAATAAGATTACACATATGTAAAATAGACTATGTTAAAAGAATAAAACCATGTTATAAGGGGAAAAAAATGTTTAGTAAGGTAGCAACTTGAAATATAAATCCTAACACACTGACCTAATTAGAAAGCAAAGAAGTGCCCTGTGCTCAGGACTCCAGCTCTCTGATTGGTGCCCACATTCACCATGCAGACATGCATTCCTCAGGTGCACACTGAGGGTCTCTGGGCCCAGGCTATGACACAAGCACTGAAGATTCTGGGGTAAACAAAGCAGAGCCAGACCAGGGTTTTCTCTGCATCTCACTTTTCTGAAATTTCATGATCATACTAGTAAAAACATTTGGAATAAGTATTTTCTCATTCACTATTTTAGGATTTGGCTGGCTTTTTATTTTACTTGTATCCACATGTTCTCAAGCTCTGGACCCTTATTTTTATTATTCCCAGGTAATTATATCTCTTGATATTCCCTATCTCCCCCCCCCCTCCACCCCCCCCCCCACACACACACTCTCTCTCTCTCTTTTTGGAGCTCATTGATCAGGAAATTAATTGCTTGAATTGATTATGAATATTAGATTTTTTTCCCCTTAGGTTTCCATTTTTTTTGTGGCTTTGGGGAGGAGGTTTTTACTAAATTCCTCCATAGAAAGATTTTAAACATATATTTAAAATTTTTAAATTCATATGTTTAATTCAAGAATGTTTTGTTTGTTTCACTATTGTTCCCTCTATACATCTTGGCATTGTTTAACTGGTGCATTTTCTTTTTGCATTTGAAAGATATTGAATTCATAATTATTTTTAAAATTTTAAAAATAATATTTAGCCCTAACCATTTGGCTCAGTGAATAGAGCGTCGGCCTGTGGACTGAAGGGTCCCAGGTTTGATTCCAGTCAAGGGCATGTACCTTGGTTGTGGGCACATCCCCAGTAGGAAGTGTGCAAGAGGCAGCTGAATCGATGTTTCTCTCTTATCGATGTTTCTAAACTCTCTATCCCTCTCCTTTCCTCTGTAAAAGATCAATAAAATACATTAAAAAATAAAATGTATTGGAATTTTTAATTTTTTTTCTTACTTTGTATTATATATTTTTTCTTTATTGATTAAGGTATTACATATGTGTCCTTATCCTCCCATTTCCTCCCCACCCCCTCCCACTCATGACCTCACCCCCCTGGTGTCTGTGTCCATTGAACAGAGACTTTTCTAAAGCAGGCAAGGGATCTGTGGGACTATTTGAAGTTTTGGGCATAGAGTTTAAGTGTTAGGCTAGCTGCTAAGTGGGCACAAAGCTTGCCCCTTGTTCATGCAAGTTATGGTGATTGCTATACAATTTTAAGTTAACAAGTTTTGAACAATCACTAATTTCACCAATGAAAAATTATTTCTAATATACTTATAATTATTAATTGAGCTTTCTGGTGAAAATTTTAATAAAGGTATCTGATGCTGCTTATCAGCCATATCTGGAGTGTTTGTTCCTGACCAGTATAATTCAAATATTAATTAATCACTCTTAATGAAATATTAAAGTGTAGATATATTTATCACAGTATTTATACTGAAGTTTTAAAAAGTTAATTCCTACCGAAACCGGTTTGGCTCAGTGGATAGAGCGTCGGCCAATCGGACTGAAAGGTCCCAGGTTTGATTCCGGTCAAGGGCATGTACCTTGGTTGAGGGCACATCCCCAATAGGGGGTATGCAAGAGGCAGCTGATGGATGATTCTCTCTCATCATTGATGTTTCTATCCCTCTATCCTCCCTTTCTCTCTCTGAAATAAATAAATGATCTATTTATTTATTTATTTATTTCAGAGAGAGAAATAAATATATATATGAAAAAAGTTATTTAAAAAAATGTATTTTATTGATTTTTTTACAGAGAGGAAGGGAGAGGGATAGAGAGCTAGAAATGTCAATGAGAGAGAAACATCGACCAGCTGCCTCTTGCACACCCCCCACCGGGGATGTGTCTGCAACCAATGTACATGCCCTTGACTGGGATCGAACCTGGGACCTTTCAGTCCGCAGACTGACGCTCTACCACTGAGCCAAACCGGTTTCGGCGAAAAAAGTTAATTCTTGTGCTTGGGTATGAGTTGAAAATGTATATTCATACAAAAACATTTACAGCAGTTTTATTTATAATTGCCAAAAATTGGAAACAACTAAGATGTTTTTCAGTAGGTGAATAGATAAATTAACTGTTATATCCATAGAGTGATATATGCACTAAAAAGAACCACATAAGCACTAAAAAGAAATAAACTACCAAATTATGAAAAGACACAGAGGAATCTTAAATGCATGTTACCAAGCGAAGGAGGCCAACCTGAGAAGGCTATATACTGTCTGATTGTAACTGTATGACATTCTGGAAAAGGAGAATGGAGACAGTGAGAGGAAGCATGGTTGTCAGGGTTTGGGGGAAGGAGGGATAAGTAGGCAGCATATAGGATTTTTAAGGAAGCGAAATTATTCTGAATGACAGTATAATGGTATCTACATGTCATTATACCTTTGTGCAAACACATATACAATATAACACCATAAGGTAACTCTAATGTCACTTGTGGGCTTTGGGTGATAAGACGTGCTCTCCTGGTACAATGTTGGTTTTCTTGGAGAAAGAAGTAACAAAATAGAGGAATATTGGGAGAGCAGGAAAAATGAGTAAGACATAGTGTTAGCCCTTAAATAAACTGAAGCCTAATACAGGGGACCCAGATCGGCTGGTGGGACAGGACAGGAGTGGGTGTGAATGTGAACACAAAAGAGCCAATTTTCTTCCAGTGGGAGAAGCGGGCTGCTTCCAGATGGACCGAGCAGCACCTGAGATGACGTTTGAAGGAGAAATAAATACATTGCAAGGGCAGCCACTACAAAGGGTGTGTGTGTGTGTGGGGGGGGGCAGGGGCATGCTTGTAGCCTCGTTTTTTATATCTCTAGCTCCTGGGATTTCTCACAATCATGGGTGAGGGACAGAGGAAGTCAGTGGGGGAGGAGAGGGAGCACCTGCAAAACTTTCAACAATACAGATAAATAATAAAAAGAGAATGGACAAGAAGAGTAGAAAAGACAACACTGTCTGTCTGGCTGCAGCTTTGGGTTTTGACTATTATGTCAGAGTGTGTTAAAAATCCTCATGCTTATTTTTGTGTTTAAATAATGGAATTGCAGTGAAACAAGCTTCAGTACCACCATTAATTTGTAAACTTGAATACCACATTATGTTTAAGTAACGTTTCCATGTGAACGGTGAAAGTATTTCTTGAGACTTATTAATAAGTAAACCATTTATATTTGAATTAAGAAGTACCTCAGCATGTTATCTCTGCCTATGAGCATTTGAAGAGATTATAAATTAAATCAAAGGATAGTTTACTGCTAATTCCCAGCCTAATATGCTTTCTTTCTCTTTCTTTTCAAGTACACACAAATTGGAAAGTACAGATTGTATGGCTCAGTAGCCAAATCTCTGGGATTATTTCGGAGCAAAACAAGTATTTACTCTGCACCGTGTGGTTGTGGAAGGTTAACTTATGCCGTGTTGTCCTCTGGGGTTAAGGGTCTTACTTCCTGCTCAAAACGTGCCAGCATCAGTGTCCCCTTACTTTAGATACTCACAAAAATTTCCTGAAAATACTTGTGCTATGGATGTGGTTTTTAAAGTTAAAGTCCTTGATGAGTAATAGTACTCCACTAGTAAGTAAACAGCAAATCACTTCCCTGTGAAAAGTGAAAGGACTCAATGCTAGTGGTGTTTTTTAAGAGATGAGAAGCCAGCTCTTGGGGCAGCACCACCTTTTCTGGACACTTCAGCAGACACGGGTCCCTTGCTAAAGGGGCAGGAAGCCCTTATTCTCTGTTTTTAGTAACGATGGGTGGAAATAGGATGGTATCAGGAGGTTTAGCTTGACCTGTGAATTCAGGTTTTTCAGAACACTGTGATTCCCATAGCTGCTTTCTTCCCTCCTCCCCCCCCATTCCTACCCAAACAGAAGTGCCTGAGTGGAATAGCAAACTATTTCCTTGAGGGACTAAGCTCCCTGTCTTTGAGAAACACAGTTTTCTGACCCAAAAATTCACTTTCCCCCCCAATAGCTGTTTTACTGTCAATTGGAGCTTCATTTCTACTGCTTACAGGGAGAATGAACATGTTTTACTAAATGACTGGAAATTTCAGCTGATGTTTCAAATGAGTAAGCATCTGTTCTTTAATATTGCCCCCTTAAATGTGAGACTCAAATCTCTACATTACATGGTTGTGCATCCAGTTTAACATAAGAAACCATTGATAAGAATACATTTAACGAGGCTGTGATTTCCATGTTACTGCAACAAGCAAAGTGTCACATCTTTACCAGTTACAAGAAAGAGACATGATTAAGCTTTTAATAAGAACTTTTTTTTCTTTTCTTTTCAGTAAATCCACAGTATCTACGACCTATAATATGGGTTAACATTGCACAGCCAAAGGTGTTTTCATGCAAACATTACACAGCCAAAGAGCAACATGACATTAAAAATATACAGAGACTGGGCCTTTTTGCATACCCCAAATCATACAACTTGAATTTATTTATACAATAGATATTCTCAACCAATACCCTCCACAGACGAAGCTGTCACCGAAGCACCCTGCTCAGGTTCCGTAAGAATGAAAAAGTCTCCTGTGCATGTTTTCAGCATCTCCTCTGCCCCCCATTTAATATCTGCTGGACAAGTCACAAATACTTCCCAGAGGGTAGCAGCAGATGATCTCTCTGAAGGTTTTCCTCAGCTCTTGGCTCCGGAGTGCATAAATGAGAGGGTCAATGATGGAGTTACACATGATCAGGATGAGGTACAAGTTAAAGTGAGACATGAAGCACACACAGTATGGGTTCTGGGGACAGGAGATGTAGAATATCAAGTGGAGGAAGAAGGGCGCCCAGCAGACCACAAAGACCCCGATCAGGATGGTTAAGGTGATCGCCCCCTTCATGTTGGCACCTTGGCGGATGGCGCCCGTGCCCGGGAGGACGGCGATCCTCTTCATGTGAAGCCTGGCCATGAGGAACATGTGGACATAGAGGGAGGCCATGAGGGCCAGCATGGTGAGGAACACGCTGATGAGGCAGATGATGACCACGCTGCTGTCTGAGTAAATGATGAACAGGACGCCCGCCACCGTGCAGGCTGCCCAGATGCAGCTCAGGGTGACCCCAACCCGCCTCACCGTCATGATGTTATGGTACTGGAGAGCATAAAAGATAGTAAAGTACCTGTCCACTGCGATGGCGAGCAGGCTGCAGATGGACGCGAGCAGGGAGCTACAGATGACCGAGTCTATGACGTTGTCGATGTTCACGGTGAAGCTCTGCGCGTCCGTGTCGGTGCTGTTCAGCAGGGTGATGACGATGGTTTCCGATCCGTTGGAGACGCTCACCAGCATGTCGGCCACGGCCAGGCTGCAGATGAAAAAGTACATGGGGGAATGCAGGTTCTTGTTCTTGGCTATTGCCACGATCACCAGGATGTTCTCCAACAAGCTGATGACACCCAGCGTCACAAACACCTCAGGGGAGACGAAAAGTTGCTCGTAGCAGCCTCCATCCGAGTAGCCCTTTCCCAGGGGCTCGCTGGCGTTGCTGCTGTGCAGCCTGTAGGTGCTGAGGTTCCGGAAGTGGAGAGAAGTGTGCATTCTGTGGTGGTGAGTGGCATTCATCCTGGGTCGGTGGGTTCAGATCCCCTCTGAACGGCTTTCAGCTCCTGGGGCCAGGGGGCCTCCGGGATTTTCTCCAGGTCTTTTCCTGTCCCTTTATGAGGCTGAAAGTGGCATGCCTGTTGTGAAGAACTGTCACATGCTCCACAGCTTGAAATGCGAAGTTTTAGTCTCTTTCAGATACTGCTCTCATCCCAGTCCTTTTAAAATCTTTGGCTTCAAAATGCTTAGTCTTAGTCAAAATAGCCTGCTGTTTGCTTTTTTAATTTTATTTTTGGTTCTCACTTTCGGTTTAACTGTAGTCTTAGGCATGCAGGTCTTTTCAAAATGATTTTCCTAGGAGCTGCCCTGCCATTGGGAGACGGTGTGTGTGCACATGCCCACATCAGCTGCGTCTCAGAGGCTCCCACCAGCATTGCTCTGAGTGTTAGTAGCTGCTGCTGATTTTATGTGTGTGGAGGGGAAAAAAATGTCCAGAGTGGCTCCTCCTCTGCTTCTGTTTGACCAATCCAAATCCTGTGGAAGACAGACGCCGATGATGTTCAGGGATACAAACTGCAGGCAGCTCTGAGTCAGATGCAGAAGCTGTGGGATCGGGAAGCCGGCAGGATGTGAAAGAATTAATTTCCTTTTTCAAGTTTCAAGGAAAACAACTTGGTCCCTAGAGGACAGTCTTTGATATCAAAACAAGCCATCTTGAGGCACCCAGGTTTATTCTGCTTAAAACAGAGAGAAATGCGTGTGTGTGTGTGTGTGTGTGTGTGTATGTATGTGTGTGTGTGTTTCTGAAATAGATACACTGCTTTTTGGCCAGGATATAGAATCAATTTTCCCTCTAAATTTCTTTGAATTAGGAACTCAGGCAGTAACGCTTCTTTTTAAAATGCAAAAGACACAGAATATTTGAGAATATAGGAGACTGTGCTATGGGTGGAAGAACTGTATAGGTAGTTACAATTTATCAAAGGTTCAAATAGGGGGTTAATTCTTAGGCACTAATATCTGATATGTTTCCATTGCAAAGTTTCTTTTATTATAGCTGGAAAAGTTTTATTCTCATTCACAATCATTAAAAATCAGAAAGCATTAATGTAAACTATATTAACTCTAAACCTAGAAAGTTTATATAATTAGACAACATTCCATTTTTAAAGCTTTATTGAATAAAATTGATACACAAAAATTGCACATATATAGTATACATTTTTATTGAGTTTGTACATATGCATATATTCATGATACCATCATCACAATCAAGGTAGTAAGCATATTCATCACCTCCAAAAATTGCCTTGTATTTTTTTTCATTTGTTTTGTGGCACAATACCATGCTAACTATAGGCACCACGGTGTACAGCAGGTTTTAGGACTAACTCATTTTTCTTAACTGAAACTTTACACCCATTGGGCAACAATTCCTTCACATGATTTTGGCAATGACTTGGATTTTATACCAAAATCATAAGCAACAAAAGGAACAATAAACAAAGGGAATTATATCAACCTAAAAAGCTTCTGCACTGCACAGGAAACAATCAACCAAGTGAAAAGGCAGCCTACAGAATGGGAGAAAATATTTGCAAACCACGTATCTTATTAGGGGTTAATATCCAGAATATGTAAGAGTCTCTTACAACTTAATAACAAAAACATGCACAAATAAACCAATTTATAAATGGGCAAGGGATTAGAATACAGACACTTCTCCAAAGAAGACATTCAAATGACCACCAGCTATGTGAGAAAGTGCAGATAAAAAAGAAAAAAGAAAGAAAGAAGGGGAGAGAGAGATATTAGAGAAAATATAGAAAAATTGGAAATTTTTTAAAGGCAGCCATTCTACCTCCATAACTGAAGGCTTTGTAAGTTAAATCCACACATAACTTGGCAACTTTACTTATTCAAGCCAAGATGAGTGCATGCTAGTTATTGATCAGAGTTTCTAAATGCTTTGTTTAAGCTAAGTTTGAAAGATTGTGGAAAAATTATTTTTCAAATTAATTATACTTCATTAATTATACATAGTGCCTTTCTCTTGCTATGACTGTTTTTGGTTTTAGTTCTGTATTGTTTGTGGCTACTGATACCAGGGACAATAAAAGAAAATTGTTTCCGGGTTAATTTTTAGTCCTTCATTAATTTAGTTGAGAGCTTTATCTTCTTTCCCTTTTTGACAAAGACAATGTGACATATTATTCCTGACCATTGAGCTAACTTAACATCTTCCATCCATTCTTGGAACTGGGTGGGGCCTTATGACTGAAGTCTAGCTAATGGGTTGAAATAAATGGTGGGATTTCTGCTCTCTCCTCGTGATTCTGCACATTTTCCCTCCTGGCTGCAGAATATCTTTGCAGCCTCTGTTATAGATGACAGAACCATATCATGGAAAGAACCGTTTGCAATCTAGTCCACCCACTAAATGAACTGTGATATGAACAAGCAATTAATGTTACTGTTAAGCTGGTGAAATATTGGTTTTATCTATTACAGCAGCTCGCATTAATTACCTTTACTTTTAAGCTTTTGAATGGAGCTACTTATAAGCAGAAAACTCATGAAAATCCTTGTTTTCCCCTATTTTGGACTTGTGTGAGTAGTGAATTACCTAATAAATAAGCAACCGAGAAGAAATCTATTGAACTGTTTAAGTAATAGATAGTCAACTCTGTATAATCTCCTTGAGCCAACTCTTACTTTGTACTTCTATCTCTCCGGGGGGCATACTTATCCCATTTGGTTAGGCTTAAATTTCAGAATATCTTTGACTTTTCCATTTCTCTCCAAAAATCCCTACATGCAAACTTTTATAAAACACCTTTGATTCTGCCTGTGTGCCTGACTCCTCCCTTTCTCCTTATCAGTCACTTCTCACTCTTCTTTATTGCAGTCAGCTTGTGTGCTAGCTACTGCTACATGCATCCACACTAGAGACTGTTTCTTGAGTTTTCTGTTACCTCTGCTTGGAATGCTCTTCTCTATATTTATGAAAACAAAATCAACCTTATTTTGTAAAATGTATTAATAGGTATACTATACAGGGGAGGGCAGAAGTAGGTTTGTAGTTAGTTGTTTGTATGGCAATGCAGGCTATGATTGTTACAATAGCTTTACTAGCTCAAAAGAATATCACAATGGCCTAGTGCATTTAGATACAATCTTGTAAATGCTCAAGAAGAAGACAAATAATATAAATAAGTAAAGATAAACAATAATAAATAAATATATAATAGTAAAACATTGAACTCAAGTTCTCACCACTATAAACCTACCTTTGCCCCCCTCTGTATGCATGTGTGTGTGTGTGTGCCTGTGTGTGTATAAAATGATATAATCGGTAAAATTAGTAATTTAAAACAAATCTTGTAGATTTCACAAAAAGGATTTTATTTATAGATATGATCACCCTGAAATCCCAGAAAAGCATATGCATTTACGATCTCAAGTTTACCTTTTTGGTGTAGATTTATAAAATTTTGGCTGTCTGGTTAATTATGCTGAAAATATGACAGTTTTATTAACTCCAAGGAGGCATTTTAATTGTCTGTTATAGTTCAGTTCTCTATGAGCCAGAAGAAATACAGCCAGCAATGTTAGACACATTAATGGTATTTGAAAAAATTTATTTCAGAATTCTTTTTTAATGTACACAAAACTGAGTTAGATCATAATATAGTTCTTCTCTGAGCAAAATCCCTGTTTTGTATTTTATAACAATAAATATGAAATATTACTAAAGAGAAGCATTTATCAAGCTGTGCTACATGGAAATATTATTTTTTTAGGCTATGTTAATGTTATTTGCACCACAGATTAAAAATGAGGTACATCTTTAATTCTGTCAACAATAAAATCAACTTTTTAAAAAGGAGATGCCAAGGTCAAATAATTTTGAAAAGTATTGCAAACCCACTGTCTTCTTGAAGTTTCAGAGTTTCATTACCATATAAAGTTTCTGAACTTTTTTTACCAGAAAAAAATTCAACATTGCTTAATCAATTTATTTCCTAAACTTATTTGAACATAGAAGCTGCCTTCTCCCATTTTTATTTCTCAAGTGCATAGCATTCTCAGTTCTGTGATAGTGCTCATTTAGAACATGGAAATGTGCTCCAAACGTGACTGGTATATCGGGGAACATTTTGAGTGTTACACAGATTTTGTGTTTGTTTCTGCACCGTTTCCTTCAGGAGAAGCAATGAGGAAAACCACACCCAGCTGGACCGAGACACACATGGCCCACAAAATATACACACACCAAACGTTTCCATCTACCTCAGCTCACTGCATATGTTCTGAAGCACAACCCTCCCCGCCTGTGGCAACCTCTCCTGAAAGTTCAGATAATCCTCCCTTTACCACTTCATAAGAACTCTAACCCTCTGAAACTCACTTCCTCAAGCAAACTGTATGCATGTCTTTTTCTAGGTTAGGGGTGTCGAACTCAATCAGAGAAGGGGCCAAAATCTAAAATCCAGCCTAAATCGCGGGCCTAATGGTTTACTGAACAGTCATAAACTGACAATGTCATAAACTGACAGCGGAATGCAGTGATGACAGCGCGGTGCGGGCCACATTGCAAGGCCTGGCGGGCTGGATTTGGCCCGCGGGCCTTGTGTTTGACATATGTGTTCTAGGTCAAGTGCCATGATTATTGTAGGTTTACATATTTTTAACTAGTAAGTAGTATAAAATTGTTCTACTGTTTTTTTTTTTTTTTTTAAATTAGGTTCCTATCTTTCTTTTTTTATCATGTCACCGATGACATTTATGGAAGCTGTGTTTCTAACCCCAGTTTTTACCGTAAGCCCTATTTGTATCAGATGACATTTGCACAGCACACTGATTTTCAAAATGTACATGTCATACTAGCAGAGCAACATGGTTTGGAATATACAGTTTGGGAAACATTCATGTAACACAAATTATTCTGACTACAAAATCCTTACTTAAATACAAAGAGCCAAGGAAAGGGAGTTCTGCCTCTCTTTGAGCCAGTTTTATTTACTTATTTTTCATTTAATTTAGTCCACACTATGTATGCCCTCTTTGCCCTCCTCTATCTGCACTCCACCCCGCTGCCCCCAGTTGTAAATGATAAGCAGCCTCACTCTGGAGTCTGCTTTGCCGCGGTGATGACACCTGAATGCAGGAAACCCAGGGGAAGTAAAATCTCAGCAAATTATTGTCCAAGAAATTGGATCATTTACCTTTTCCTACCTGCTCCTTCTCTTTCTTAGGGCGTTTGGTTTCATACTGTTAAAAAGATGTCTATGTACCTACTAATAAATTGCCCATCTACCTTTTACACTTTGGACTATATAGAAAAGTGAACCAAAGTACAAAAACAGATTATGTAAACACTTTAAGTGCCAACTTAGAGGTGATGGAAAGCTGAAAAGAGCAGTCTGCCTTATAATAACTGTTGTATCCAACAAATCTTATTAAAAATGGGGATTTAAAAATTGAGGATTTGTCCAGCCCAGCGTGGCTCTGTGGTTGAACCAAGAAATCACTGGCTTGTTTCTAAGTCAGGGGATATACCTGGTTTATGGGCTTGATCCCCAGTAGGGGGCATGTAGGAGGCAACCAATCTATGTTTCACTATCATCAATGTTTCTATCTATCCCTCTTCCTTCCTCTTTCCTAAAATAAATTATATTTAAATTGATAATAAAATATTCTGTATCTTCTTTAACCTCAGAAAGCAATATTCTTTTGTGATATTTATTTTAAGTTAGTTCCTTTTATAATTCTTTCCAAGTATTTGTTAAATTGTTAAGAGAATATGTTCTTTGGCTTAAAATATATATAACGAAAAGTTTCTTATAGCTAGAGTGTTTTCTCTACAAACTCAATTAGGGTGTCTTGTTGTTTGTTATTTGCTTGAAAGATAGAATATATCGCTAACAATTATCTGGATAGAGAAACTGGGGTCCAAGACATGTGGGCAGTATTGGATTCTGAGGAAATATGCTATAGTCCCACTTGAAATATTTCAGTTATAGAGTAGACTTGCCTGCTAACCCTGCCCAGGATACCCACTTTAAAAACATACCATATTCTCCGGCGTATAAGATGACCCCCCTAATTTTACAGTTAAAACATAGGTTTAGGCCTATATTCGCTGTATAAGATTACCCCCCACTTCTGAGGCAACACCAGTTCTTCTTTTAATAGACTGCCTCTCTGACTCTGGCCAATCTGAGCAGGCTTTTTACTAGAACACAGTGTAGCTTCGGGTTCAGAACATGTATAATTTGCATGCATAAAAAGCCTGCTTGGATTGGCTGAGTTAGAGAGGCGGTTCAAGCAGCCTTGCAGTGATTGGTGTGGGATCGAGTTGGAAAATTAGTTTAGTGGCATATCGAGACATTTTTCGGGATATATACTTAATAACCTCATGCTGTTTCCAGACATCCTTTTATTTAATATATGTAAATCTCTGAAACAAACTTGATTATTGTAAAAGTAATAATGATTGTACATCTAAAAAGAATATCCAGGTTCACAATGTCCCCAAAATTTAGTATGGTTTCAAACTACAACATTATAAGCAGAAATGCTACAATCATACAAAAATAATATTTTGGAAAATTAATTATTTAGATTTATCTTACACTTATTTTGGAGAAATTTGAATACAAATATTCAAGTTAAATTTTTCAATTAACATTTTTCATCTTCAATAAGAACTAAAGCAAAAAATTAAATTTAAAAACTAAATGTAATTAAAAGGTTATTTGCTTCCTCTAAAAATAGACAAAAAGTTCTTTGGTCAATATTATCTTTACTTATTAAATCATGAGATTCTATGTTTTTAGAAAAAAATGTGACTAAAATGAAAGAGAATGGTTATTCAGTCCAATTTACTAGAAAATATTTAGGTTATGAATTATTCTAATAGTTTTTATCAGGTTAAAAGTTAAGACACTACAGTATCTCCTGGTATTTTTTGTGGGTCCAAGTAAGTGAATTTAGGCAAAGATTATAGGATTTAGAGAAAAATATGATCCTTCTATAGGGAATAAAAAGGAGGAAATACTATTTCATCCATTGCAACTAACAATTTCTCCTTGAACTGTTCAGTTACTCCATTCATTCATTCATTTAATCATTCATTCTCTCACTCATTACCTACTCAGTGCCTATGAAAGGAAAAGCATTGAACTAGTAGCTTCAGAATAAGCTTAAGTAAAGAAGTTATAAGGCTTTCTTTTCAAGATGCTCTTCTGTTAGTGAGGAAGAAAACAAATAGACTTTAATGAAATAATGTGGGAATGCAAGAAAAGAGGCTTTTGCTGGTTATTAAGAGAGTCCTATGTATGGGTGGGATTACAGAAGACTCCCTCAAAGACACAATACTACAGCAAATCTTAACTTTTAAGCAGAAATTAATCATATGAGAACAAGAAGGGAGTTTCAGGTCCAAGGAACAACCATAGCAATGGTATAGAAGTAAGTAATAGCATGGAATGTAAGGGACATAAATCCCAGAAAGGTTACTGAAATGAAAAATAAGCATCAAGAAGTAGCAAGGAAAGAGCAGAGGTAGATTGGCAGTAATCAGATTATAGATCTTTCAGCTTCCTGAGGATGCTTAACTTTATTCTATAAATGCAGTTTAAGGTGAAGTTGTTGGATGCCAGTTAAGTGAACAGTACTAGGGCAACAAGGCCAGCAGGGTGGTTAGTGAGGGATGACCAAATGACTGAACAGCAGGCTACATGGGATGATCAGGCTGGCGGGGGGTGGGTGGGAGGGGGGGTGGGTGGGTGGGTGGGTGGGGTGGTGGTGGCGGCGTGATATTTGGGGGTAACCAGGGGGCAACCAGGTCAACACAGAAGGGGGGGAAGTTGGGGATGACCAGGCTAGTGGGGGCAGTTAGAGACAATCAGGCTGACAGGCAGAGGCAGTTAGGAGCCAGTGGTCCTGGATTGTGAGAGGGTGCAGGCTTGGCTAAAGGGGACCCCCTCCCCCAATCCATGCACAAATTGTGTGCACTGGACCTCTATTAAATATAAAATCACTGAAAGATTTTTTAACAACAAAAAATAATGTATGAATACTCCTAAGCCATTTTTCTGTTATAGCTTAATAGTCCTAGTCTTTCATTCCTCCAATAGCCCTTAAAACTTTTTAGTTATGTGTAACAGGAAGGACTAGATCATAGCTTCTCAGGAGTCCAAATAGCCTAATCCCCTCAAAATCCTGGATTGATTGCTTCTCAAGAATCTAAGTAGCTTAATACCCTCAAATCCTGGTTTCATATATTCTCCACATTATAGACTTTACTTTTATTTGGATCCAATAATTTTAAATGTAACCACTGCTCCTGGATCAGGCAACTGATATTTAGCAAGATAACTCTATTTATGTGATCATTGATGGATTCTATCATGATTACCTGTTTGGCCCAGTTTCACAAATGTCATTTTAATAACACCAGAGGGGGTGAAATCAGTGCTTTGAATTCACCATTAGGGGGACCATGCCATGATCAGACCTTAATTATTGCTACATGATGAAATCTAACATGTATCAAAAATTACATTTCCCCCCCTAGACTTCTGTGCCTTTATCTATTCACCTGTCAGTCAAAAAGTTCCTTAAGTATCTGTATTAGCTTGCTTGGGCAGCCATTGTAAAGGAACACAGGCTGGGGGACTTAAACAACAGAAATGTATTTTCTCACAATTATTGATGCTCAGCATTCAAAATCAAAGTTTGGCAAGATTAATTTCATTTGTTTTTTAAAGAGAGAGGGTGACATCTATACTAATAAATGGGTAATATACTAATTAGACAGGGAGATAGGGCATCTTCTTTTTTAAATATATCTTATTGATTTTTCTTACAGAGAGGAAGGGAGAGAGAGATAGAGAGCTAGAAACCTCATGAGAGAGAAACCGACCAGCTGCCTCTTGCTCAGAACTCTCACTGCTTCATTTCATATTACATTACAAAGACGCATAAGTTGATATGAAAAAATTTTAAGCAAATCAGTGAGTGGTTCTAAGATTGGTGCAAATATTTTTTTAAATGCTAATTAAATAGTGAATTTTGAGCAAAAACTCAGGTATTTGTGTCTGTATCTATGTTTCTATGGCCCAATTAATTTTTTATCATGAACTCTCATGTTCACTTATTATTGATAAACTTGAGAAATTTTGTATAAATGAAAACACACACACATACCCAAACACCAGGGATTTATTAGTCATTTTCATTAAAAAATCCAGCCCTATTTCAATGTTTCCTTTCTCAAGTTTTATTTTCTCATCTATCTAGTCTTAGGTTTAAATTTTCTATATTTATTCAAGAAGCCCTTTTTAAGCTTCATCTGGCCTGAAGTCTGTGCTGATACTGCTGCTGGTATCCTGGTCCCATCTTTTTCTGAGTTTATACAATGCCTGAAGCTCAAAACAGCTTGAATGGTGGTGGTGGTGATGGTGGGTAGGAGGGGTATAGGTACCCTTTATGCACCTAAATTGTCCTCTGACATTGCATTGTTTGGTTGGCAGATCAGGCCAACCCTCTAACCTTTTGTTTTGTTTTGTTTATCCTCATGCGAGGATATTTTTCCATTGATTTTTAGTGAGAGTGGAAGAGAGAGGGAAAGACAGAGAAAAATATCAATGTGAGAGAAACACATCAATTGGTTGCTTCCTGCATAAGCCAAAACCAGGGCCCGGGCTGGGGAAGAGCCTGCAACCAAGGTATGTATGCTCTTGACAAGGAATCAAACTCAGGACCCTTCAGTCTACAGGCCAGTGCTCTATCCACTGAGCCAACCTGGCAAGGGCAGCCTTTTAACCTTTTGATGTGGACACCTCTCCTCTTTGTGGAGCCACCTTCTGATAAGTAATTTACAGAAATCCATAGTCATTTACAACTAATCATAATCACTTTGCTTAACTGGGAACTGCACTCCCAGTTTTGGGACCCTTTCTTTTCTCATTCCAGTGACACAATTTCTTTCTCTTCCTCTGTCTTCAGTTCAGATAGCTTGGGAAGGGCAGTCAATGGTTGCTGGGGATGCTGTCGGCCTGTTAGGAAGCTTTGACAGGTTGCAAGGCCCCCCAGTTGTTTGAAGCTTTCTTTAGAAAGTGGAATGTTTGACTCTTTTCTGTCCCCATCATTTGGCTCAGGTTCCAGAGAAACAGGAAAAGTCCCCCTCAGTTTTCTGTTCTGTATTATTTGATTTCCTTTAAGAGGCATAATTTGACAGATTAAAAATGAATTAGAGCTTGTAGAGTTGTATCAACTCTAGAATAATTGTTCTTTCAATAGAAATATGATGTTCTTTTCATCAAAGTAAGAAGCTTATGTCTATGGTCAGTAATTTGAGGTTTATATCCTTGATCATGTGCCAGATATGATTTGAATAAGTGAATTTAATGATCTATAGTCTTATCATTCTTTAGGTATTTATAGATAGAAGATGAATTGTGATGGAAATTAGAAATGATAGATTGTATAATCATTGAAACAGGAATATCTCTATTAAATTTGAAAGACTTTGTTTTATTTTATTACCAAGTAGGTTTTAAGGAAAAGTTGTGTAGGCAGGTGAGGTGTTGCTCTTATTCACTTTGGTCGGTATAGTAGCCTGTCCTCTGGTCAGAAAATGACAGAGTAAGTTCTCCAGGGCTTGTTTTCCAGATACCAGTTTTGTCAAAATTATAGCTTCATAACATTTATCCTAAGAACCTCATAGATCTTTATTGCTTAAAGGAATTCACATTTCCTGTGTCTTATAAGGAGGGCAAAATGATTTAGCTGGAAAAGCAGAGTCTAAGAATTTACTGCAAATTGAAAGTAAATCTATTTTATAACCACCAATAGTGATAGCTAGGAATATTACTTCTTTAACTATCTGATGAAAGCACTGGTTTATAAGAGAAATGAAAATACATAGCTGAAATAACCCAACCACTTTTTCTTGCCTTTTGATCTTATCTTATTCTGTGGAGAGAGACTAAAAATTAAAAATTACCCTACCTCCAGTATGCACTAGAAATATTAAAAAATTACACAATTAAAACATTGATATGTACACATATAATACCGTAACCAATAAAAAATAATAATAAAAATTTAGGATAACACATTTAAATTACTAACTACCAATTAAAAACCAGGGCTTATTTTTATTGCCATTTTTTGGGAAAGCATCTAACTGTATTAATAAGACTTGAGTTACCAGTACTGTATATTCCCTATTAAATTTCCTGACCAATCCACATATCTTTTTGGATTTCATTACTTAAGATGATTTTAAGAGCCTCCCCTAGTGGTTATCTTTCTGTTTCTTATAATAAACTTGTTTTTATCAGTGTATCCTCACTAGACTATGACAAATATTGCTTCAGCAATTTTAATTCATGACTCCATCCTTAAAAATTCTGTGACTTTGGACAAGGCATAATAATATCTGAACCTTAGTTACTCCATCTATAAATTAAGAAGGCTAATACTACTTATGAGTTCATTGTGAGGCTCGCATATAATGTATGTGATAATCCATTTTAATCATAGAGTACGCTACAAGTAATTGCTTTTCAAATATAAGTTCGCTACCTTTAAGGAGCATGTAGTATACTCTTAAGGAGCATGAGGTATTGTCAGAGGATCTGTCCTTAAGCTATGACAAAACCAAAAGGTGCATGTGAACCAGACCTTGCCCTTTTCCATGACATTTTGAGTGATATTTGGTCTCTAGACTAGTTCTTTCCACAATTAAGAAAATAGATCAATACATTTGTCTATGATGAAAAAATGAAGTGATTTGTTTCTCAAGTATATATTAAATCCCATCAATGTAAATAATAAATCTGAATGCTTATGCCTTAAAGCTAGGTTTTAAATTTTTTTAACCTTAATAATTAATTCATATTGCTATCTCATCACTTATTTATTAATGAGTTAATAAAAGAAGATAACCCACATTCCAGCTCTATTAAAATCAGTCTTTTTTTTTTAATAAAGTCTTAATTTTAATAAATTGAATATACTATTTTATCTTGTGTTTTAAAAATTTATTCTTAAAAATCATAAGTTACTAAAGACAACACTGCCAAATGGAGTGTTTATAATGGGATAAAATAAAAATAGCAAGAAAATAATATTTTCCATGATTAGATTATATTTCTATGTTATTTTTAATTATAATTTACAATCAATATTATTCTGTCTTAGTCTCAGGTGTACAGCATAGTGATTAGACAATCATAAACTTCACAAAGTGTTCTCCTGGATATTTCCAGTACCCACTGGCATCATACATTGTTAGTACAATAATGCTAGGGGCCCAGTGCCCAAATTTGTGAACCTTAAAAGGAACCTTGGACCAAGAGGCTGTGGTAGGAACAGCCCATCTTCTGAACCCCTGCCAGTTGTGGCCTCCAGTCCCCTGTCTGCCAGCAGCCCAGTTCTTGCCATCACCGCTGCTTCCACTGCTGCTGCTGCTCCCATGCGCTGACAGTGCTGGCCCCACTTGTACCAACTGACAGTACGAAGCAATTGGGGCTGGTGCATCTTGTGTCCACATGGGGGCAGCTATCTTGTGTGTTGGAGTTATCGTCTATTTGCATATTACTCTTTTATTAGACAAGATTATTGAGTGTGAATGGGGCTGGTGCTGTCAGCAGGTGCATGCAGTGGCTGCTGCCCTGATCATCCCACAGGAGCAGGAGAAGGTGGAAAAACACTCAGGGGTGATCAGGGCTTTCAGACACTTTTCATACCCGCTGATGGTACAGAATGATTAGGACCAGCACTGGGCACCGGCAGTGGGTGTGACTAGTGGCTCCAGCTCCAGCTGTGGGTGCAAGCAGGGCCGGTGCCAGCAGCAGGTGTGAGTGCCAGGTAGGAGCTCAGCATGTGGGAGCAAAGAATTTTCAGTAACCACCAGAGGCTTAACCCAATGACAGCGATTGGGGCCCTGCCTTGGTTTGGTGTTCCCGCTCACCTGCTCCAGCCAAAGCCCACCATGTTTTGCACATGCCCCCTGGTGGTCAGCACACATCATAGTGACTGGTTGTTCAGTTTGTTCGATTGTTCTGGTTATTCCACCATTCATTCTGTTTGCATATTAGCCTTTTATTATATAGGACTAGAGGCCCAGTGCACAAATGTCATGCATGGAGGGGTGTCCATCAGCCCAGCCTGGACCCTCACCAATCTGGGTTCCTGAGAGGGATGTCCGACTGCCCGTTTAAGATTCTCCCATTAGGATTAGGCCTAAACAGGCAGTTGGACATCCCTCTCACAATCCAAGACTATTGGCTCCCAACTGCTCCCCTGCCTGCCTGCCTGATTGCCCCTAACTGCTTCTGCCTGCCAGCCTGATCAACACCTAACCACCACTCCCCTGCCAGCCTGATCGACTCCTAACTGCCCTCCTATCCAGGCATGGTCACCCCCAACTGTTCTCCCCTGCAGACCTGATTCCCCCCAATTGCCCTCCCCTGCTGGCCTGGTTGCCCCCAACTGTCCTCCTTTGCAGACCTGATTCCCCCCAATTGCCCTCCCCTGCTGGCCTGGTTGCCCCCACTGTCCTCCCCTACAGGCCTGATCACCCCCAACTGCCCTCCCTTGCAGGTCCCTCCCAACTTCCTTCCCCTGCAGGCTGATTGCCCACAACCACCCTACTCTGCCGGCCATCTTGTGTCCACATGGGGGCAGCTATCTTGTGTGTTGGAGTTATCGTCTATTTGCATATTACTCTTTTATTAGACAAGATTATTGAGTATATGACATATGCTGCACTTTATATCCCTGTGACTGTGTTATAACTACCACTTTGTTTCTCAATCCCTTTACCTTCTTCATGCAGTCCCTCTTCCCTCTGGCAATCATTATTCTGTTCTCTCTGACTATAAGTCTATTTCTGGTGTTTTTTTTTTCTAATTTACTTATTCTTTTGATTCCACATATAAGTGAAATTTTGTGGTCTTTGTCACTTGGTTCACTTGGCATAATACCCTCTATGCCCATCAATGCAAATGGTAAGATTTCAAGGAGAATAATCTTTTAGACAAAATATCATGGAAAAGAAAGATTCTTAATATATATATCAACCTTTTCATTATCAATTCATAAAATAGTATAAAATAGTATAATTTAAAGGACATAGAATGCAGATATCCTCATTTTGAGTTCACAATTTTTGATAGACTATTTTTAGAGCATAAATTTATTTTTATGCCATCATCAATCACCAATAGGAGATAGTAAGAATTTGTTTCATGTGGCATTGCAACAAGTGCCTAAAAATGAATTACTTGAATATTTTCTACTTTTGACTGTGAACTTACAAGGTCAAGGATATTTGAAACAATCAAAAACATTACTTGGCGTCTCCAATAGAATATTGAATGATTTAGAGTCCAGCCTTCCTGGTTATCTGACTAATCCATGAGAATCTAACCTTTCATTGCCTTTGTGCTATTTTACAACCTTTTAAGTTGTAGATAAAATGACAGCATGGGATATAACTGTTATTTAGAACCATGCAGATAATTCTATCAGATATGCAGATATTCAAATGCTTCCCTTCTCTGTGGAAGAAGCTGGTTTTGAGTCCACTGACAATTTCACTTCAATACACCTGATCTATACATGCCTGTTCTTTGCATTCTCCTTTGAACTGGTTTTAAGAATTGCCTTATCTCCTCATTAATATTGAGCTAATAAATTCTTTGGCATATGTTTTATATTTGCATGAAGGTCATGCTTTTAACTTTATTTGAAAATTCTCCTTTGACACAAGATACAAAAATAATTTGATCATATCGTACTCAGCTTATTATCTCAACAACTTAATAATATTATGTCAGTTTTCTATAAAACATTGAACAGTAATTATTATATCTGCCCCTGGTCTGTTTCAGCTTCATACAGTGAAACAGAATAGTGCAGGGGTGAGAAAACATTGCCAGAATTCTAGCTCAGCCACTTGCAAGCTAAGTTCATAACTATAAGCAATCCATGGTACATAGTAAATATTCTGTGGGTGTTAGCTTTTGATGATCACTAATTTCTGTGAGCAAACCCTAGTTCTCTGCCTCATTTGAAATGAGTAGGAACCTCTTCAGTATTCTAGTCACTCACATTTAGAGGCTTTGTAGTTTGTCTATGCCACTTTCCTGATACACTGTCTTGGAACAGAACAAACAATAGTATATTTCATACTACAGTAGAAAATTCAGAAGTGTCCAACCTCAGAGTAGATCAAAATCATAGTAGCTCAGAGGGGGAATATTGTCTTTATTCTGTTTGATTATTTCTAAAGAAAATTGTTGAAATGAAATAGAAACAGTGCTTTTAAACATTGACTTTTGGGACCAAATGTTATCACTCATTTTGTATATTTAATTTTAATGAGAAACTTGGGTATGGCATATGTGTAAGTTTTAAGAAAATTCAATTAATTGATAAAATATTCATCAAAATAATATATTTTCACAGTTCTTGGGACCTGTTATGACTTTAATGAATAATTACTGAATGAGTGAATAGCATGTAGGGCAGTGTAACTACTGTGCATGTGCCTGAACCTATGACATGTTCTGGAGATAGGAAGAATACATAATCTCTGTCTATGGGCCACAGTTGAAGGAGAAAGAAAAAATAGGAAAGGGAAACAAGCACAATTCAAAGTAACTTGTGACATAACAGAGATTTGGACTTGTTCAGTAAGATCACAATAGAAAGCAACTGCCTGAAGGTGATAGAGAAGGTCAGGAAATGATTAAAAAAAAAAAAGAGGTTGGTTTAGTGGAGTGTTAAAAGATATGTGAAACTTTACCAGTGTTCAGGGGCAGAAGGGATGCATTGAATGGAGAATAATTCAGTATAAAAAAGAATTAGTAATAAACTTTGGAAGTGGAAAGCTGTAGGCTCTGGAGAGCTTTGTGTACCATATTAAAGAGTTTGAACTTTGTCTCACTGATAAAACTGAAATATTTAAACAAGATGTTTTAGAAAGATCACTTAGGCTATGGATTAGACATGAGTCCTGAAATTGTGTGACTGCTCAGAAGTGTAATGGACTATTCTAATCCTCAAATCACATAAGTTTCAGTTAGAGCAGCCAGAGCAGGGTTGAAAGTGAGCAGCATTTTGCTATTGCAAAAGGATTTGAATGCCAGAATGGATAGAATAAAACAAGGCAAGTGAACTCTTCCTTTGAATAAGACTCTTGAGTGATTCTGAGTTTTCTGATTGAGGAAACTAAGTGGATGGAGGAGAAAACAAAATCAATGAGGGGAAATTTGGCATGGAAGTTGGATGGGAACAAGGTTGGTTTGCTGAGTTGAAGTATTGGTGGAAAGTACAATGTGTAAGATTGGGTTTCAGAAGAGAGATCAAGCTGGAATATTCAAACAATATACATAGCTGGTGAAGGAATGTGTTTAGACAAGATTGTCCATGGAAAACAAGGTGAGTAAATGCAAAATTCTGCAAAAGGCTACAGTGATAAAGGCTTAGGGAGAGATGGCACTTTGAGATAAAAGTCATAAAATTGACAAAAGTTCAAAAGCATTGAAGAAATCAAATTAGAGTAGGAGAGCCAAGTGTTTGGTGGTGCTTTGCTTACAGGTGACTAGCAAGAAGACTATAGGAGAGGAGGCCAAGTGCTGTGGGCTGAGTGAATGGGAATGCTCAGGTGTAGGCAGGAGACTACGCCTTTCAGAAGTTTGGCTGAGATGGAAAGACAAGGAGACACTGAAGTTTTGGTAACAATCTCGAATCCCTTAGATCCAGCCTATCAGAGAGATTAATCCTATTTCTTGATAATTTAGTAACACACATGAATACATTTCCTCTTGATTTTAGTCTCAGTGAAACATATGAGGTACTCACTGGGTACAGTGGGGATTGGTAGAAATAAAAGGCAAATAAAAGCCGGGGCAAGAATAAGGACAGCATGCTCGTGGGACAAGAAGGAGAAATAACAGCAATCCATACAGAATCCATTTGAAGACCCAGGGAGAATCCATATTATAGAGGATCTTGCAAAAAATGCAAAACTTCATAGGAACAGAATATTTGTCTATTTTGTTCACTCAACAATAGGCAATCAACAAATACCTGTGGAAAGGAACAAAGATGGGATCTGGTGTGTTTGGGCACAAGGAGTGTGGCAGTAATTTTACTTTGTTGGAAGTGTGGTGATGAAACTTTTAGCTGAAATCCCAGTGAAAACATCTCTAGTGGGCAGGTGGAAAATGAATGATAGGTGAGAAAACATACATGGAGAAGAAGGATGAATTCAAATGAAGAGGGGAACATCCCAGGTTAGAAGTTGGGTTGCCAGATTTACCAAATTATATTATGGAGCACACTTTTAAATATGAATTTCAGATAAACAATGATTATTTTTTATTATGAGTATGCCCATGCAATAGTTTGCAGCCCCAGCTAGGATATATAAAGAGAGAAGGAAGAATACATACTCAACATTGATAAACCTACCCTTCAGTGCCTGCAATTTAGGAATTCGCCTCTATCAGTTCTGAAAGTTCATCACACAGAGATAAGGAATGGAGGTTACGGGAGAATTGAGGCAATTATTCTCTAAAAGGCTGTTTTGAAATAAGAGGAGACAAAAAGTACAATTGTTATCTGTCATGTTTAGAGGAAACAAATTATTTCAAGGGTTTTGAAACAACAAAAATGAGTCTACTTTAGCAGGAAAAATTTTATTCTAGGGAAGACTGGAGCAAAGGAAGGTCAATAATTTAATTTTAAGAAACATTGCCTTTTGCTAAAACACTTTGTCTTCAGTCCTGATCAAACTTTGCTATCTTGCTCAAGCCATAAATCATACACAATGCATGAATAAAATAGCTAATCTAAGACCTTTTGATTACCTAAAGTATTTATGATGACTGAATAGGTAATGAAAGAAGAAATATTAACAAAAGAACATACATGTATAACCCATAGACACAGAAAATAGTGGGGTGATGGCCAGAGGGAAGGTGACCATGGGCTGGGTAGAAGTAGGCAAGGAGAAAAAAAAATAGGGACATCTTTATTTTTTATTTTTTAAAATATATTTTACTGATTTTTTTTACAGAGAGGAAGGGAAAGGGGTAGAGAGTTAAAAACACTGATGAGAGAGAAACATTGATCAGCTGCCTCCTGCACACCCTCTACTGGGGATGTGTCTACAACCAAGGTACATGCCCTTGACCAGAATTGAATCCTGGGCTCTTCAGTCCGCAGGTCGACGCTCTATCCCCGGGGCCAAACCAGTCAGAGCATTGGGACATCTTTAATGATGCCAACAATAAAGATACAATTAAAAAACAAAGAAGAAGAAATATAACTGTACCGCTTCAAAATCTGCTGTTAGGACTGAACACATCCATTGAGCTAACATGATTTCCACTTGCCTGGAACAAGCATTTATATGTATGTATGGTGATGTACATTACAATTAATTTTGTAAGATCCTTGTGATTTATTTATTACTTACTGGGCAGGTCAAAATATGGATCTAGATCAGGGAAGCTGTGTCATTTTTACTGAAAAAGATAAAGATTTTTCTTTGATCTGAAATGCTTTTTAAAAAATTATTTTAACTTTTATATAAAACTTCACACTTATCAAATGCTTATCATTCTCACACCACTATGATTGTAATAAAGAGACTACATTTTGATGTTTGACTTCTGACAGCTTTCAAACTCTCACCTCTTTTCTTTTGCCTTTGTCGAACATCTGTGCAATCTGATAAAAAATAAAATGAAAGAAAGAAAGAAGAAAGAAAGAAAGAAAGAAAGAAAGGAAGGAAGAAAGAAAGAAAGAAAGAAAGAAAGAAAGAAAGAAAGAAAGAAAGAAAGAAAGAAAGAAAGAAAGAAAGAAAGAAAGAAAGGAAGAAAGAAAGAAAGGTGAAAGAAAGAAAGAAAGGGAGAGAGAGAGAGAGAGAGAGAGAGAGAGAGAGAGAGAGAGAGAGAGAGAGAGAGAGAGAGAGAGAGAGAGAGAGAGAGAGAGAAAGAAGAAAGAAAGGTGAAAGAAAGAAAGAAAGAGAGAGAGAGAGAGAGAGAGAGAGAGAGAGAGAGAGAGAGAGAGAGGGAGAAAGAAAGAAAGAAAGAAAGAAAGAAAGAAAGAAAGAAAAAAAGAAAGAAAGAAAGAAAGAAAGAAAGAAAGAAAGAAAGAAAGAAAGAAAGAAAGAAAGAAAGAAAAGCCCAGTGCCCTTCATTCACGTGACTCTGGCAGAATTTTCAAAGCCAGGTAGGCTGGCTCTATAGGTGCTCTGATTTTGGCAATGCACTATTTCATACACATAGGTGTCTGGACATCCACACATTTCTGTAGGGGACAGAGAGTGAGAAGGGGGCATAGAATAATTCAGTATGTATTCTTGCTGATGTTATTAACACTTAATATTACTGTTTTCAAAATAGTTAAGTTCTCTTTCATTGCTCTGTATTATCCAATGAATATCCCACAATATATCCAGGTGTTTTTTGTTGTTGTTGTTGTTGTTGTTAATCCTCACCCAAGGATATGTCTCCATTGATTTTTAGAGAGTTTGGAAAGGAGAGAAACTTCAATATGAGAAAGATACATCGATTAGTTGCTTTCCCTATATGCCCTGGACCTGGAGGCTGGGGAATTGAGCCTGCAATTGAGGTATGAATCCTTAACCAGAATCAAACCCATGACCTTTCAGTCCATGGGCTGATGCTCTAACCACTAAACAAACCTGCTAGGGAAATTTATCCAGTTTTGGGCTATTATGAATAGTGCTTCTATGGACATTCTTATCCACGTGTTTTGGTGCACATTTCTGTTGGTTATTTACCTATGAGGGGAATTGCTGGATTGTTGGGTATGTCTATGGCCTGAAATAGATATACTAGTAGACCAATAGTTGTCCAAACAGATTATACCAATTGATGGCTAATGTGAGATGTTTTTAATTTATTACTCATGTATATAAACTGAATCAACCTTTTTCCTATATTAAGGTCACAAATGAGTATTTTATAAACATTTCAGCATCTCAAATTATTTTGGTCTTGATGAGATTCAAAGTTTAGATTTCCTTGTTATATAGATAAAAAGCCTTAACTGATAAAAATAAAAATAAAAATAAAAGATCTTGGAGAGTCCCCTAACCGGTTTGGCTCAGTGGATAGAGCATCGGCCTGCAGACTCAAGGGTCCCAGCATCAATTCCAGTCAAGGGCATGTAACTTGGTTGCAGGCACATACCCGGTGGGGAGTGTGTAGGAGACAGCTGATTGATGTTTCTCTCTCATTGATGTTTCTAATTCTCTCTCTCTCTCTCTCCCTTTCTCTCTGTAAAAAATCAGTGAAATATATTTTTTAAAAAATCTTAGAGTTGCTGTGGCAGTCTCTCAGTTGCATTCTAATTATTTCTGCATACCATAATTTTTATAGATGAGGTTTGGTCTTGCCTTAAATGTATGAATTGGAATAGTTGCCAGTTAAGTCTTGAGAAGGGGTTGATGATTCAACTAATCTTCATATCTCTCAGAAAATAGATTTCTTATGTTCTGTTGGTCCGTTAGCTAGACTTCTTTGCTTTCATATATTGGGGATCATTTATATTAGAAAATGGTCTTTTAGACAAGCAGGGGAATTTTCTTTTTTTCCCCCTGCTCTAATGCATGTCCAATTTAGTTCAGGCACTTAATTTTCATCTCTACTTTGAGACTTTCTTACTTATTATGTGTCCCAATTATGCCCCAATTAATTATCTGTCTAGACTTAGTGGGACAAACGCAGGTGACCAGGAGTCAGCAATATTGGCCTATCTCCTGGTACTTCAGTGGCTAGACAGCTGAGCCAAACCGGAACACATGACACAAGGCAGAATTAGTATGCAGTCACACAGGGTTTATTAACCTATTCCTAGTGGGTCCTAGGCTCCAGCAAAGACCACACAGTGACGCACACTGAAGGACAGAGAATGAAAACAGAGACAGGCAGCTGCAGTTGGTTCAGACTCACACAGCAGAACAATCAGGGGCTTGTCTCTCAGAGTGATATGGAGTCCTCATCTTATCGGGCAGGAGATCACAACTGAAGATGGTCCCAGGGTTATATAGACTGCCGTAAACCAGTTGTGTCCTTATTAGTGTGGGCCAGACGATATGCATTATGCTGGGAGCAGGGCATTTTCACTTTAAGGGCGCAGAGCTTTTACATCAAGATATTGGAGTGTTCATTAATTTTGGAAGTTACAGAATATTGAGGGTTTCCATACAGCAAACACTTCACACAATAATTATTTCATACATTAGAGGGATTACATTATTATAACATGATGGTCACTTATATAGAGTGTTTTGAGACAGAAAGTGCAGCTCTTCAAATTGAGAGACAATTGCTCAACTGGGCTGTGTATTCTTCTTATACGTATTAATTGCTGATGATAAAGTGGTAATGTTGTTAACAAGCATACCCTTAATTATCACATGAGTTAATCAATGTTATCTAATCTATGACTAAATAAACAAAAATGACAAATTTAATTATTATTCAGTGATTCCATGGATGTCAATGATTATTCAATTAAGTGGGTTGAAAATTTTGGCAAGCTAGCTATGAGGAAAGTATTCAAATTTTCTCTTATTTTTCTTTGTTTACACCCTATTTCAACATCAATTCAAGATGGATTAAATAGTAAAATGTTTAATAAAAAAGAAAATGAAAAACTCTTCTGAAAAATAAATCTTTGCCTTGTTATGAGATACATGCAATACTGTTGCCTAAATCATTTTTGTGATGTCTTTCATTATATTTGTGTGCTTATATTTATATGTATATCTGTTTACTGTATTTGGATTCCCAAGATAAAGTTCAAACATAGGAGTGTGTGTGTGTGTGTGTGTGTGTGTGTGTGTGTGTGTGTAAGAAATGAAGAATTAGCTCATGCAGTTATAAAAGCTGTGATGTCCCATAATCTGCCATCTGCAATCTGAAGACCCAGAAAGATAGTAATATAAATCAGTCCAGCTTCAAAGATCTGAGAACCAGGGGAGACAAGTGTTACATGAGGAAATCAGATTCAACAGTCTCACAATATCATATCATAGAGATGGACAATAATGTATTAAGCTTTTTCTTAAATAAATAAGCTGTATGAATGTATGAACATTTTTGTTCATTAACTATGATTTATCATAAACTCAGTTCCTCAGACAAAAATATACAAAAGAGAAAAACAAAGACTAGGAACATTTTGAAATGTCTGGGTAATCTTGCTAATTGCTAGAAAGATGGACCAATTTACATTTTCATGGGAAGACCATGCGGGGCTTAGCTCACTATACTCTTTCAGGTGCTGATTTAAATGGTCTCATTCATGATGAATTAAGTGGGGAAATAAAACAGGATCAATTTTCTATGACGGCATCCGCTAAGTGTTCACCAAAACCAGTTTCCTCTTTTTTCTGGCACATAGCTAGAATATATTTGTAGTTACATAGGACCAGGTGACTGAGCTCTAATGGAACATTTGTACAAATTAATTGCTTGTTCTGGACCCAAAATACCTTCCAAGAAAGATGGTGAGCGCATAAACATGACCATGGTCACGTAAGAATGGAGAAACTTGTCCTTCCCCACCCCAAAATACACACACATAAGACTCTGAGGGAAAAAATATACATCTGACACATATGAGACACTGAAAAGTTTTGGATGTGAATTTGATAGAGTCACTACTAGCATTGCCCTGAATAAGTCTTCAGTAGGCAGTGTACTATTAGTATATTGTGTGTGAAAAGAGAGAGACTGGTGGGAAGTAGGAAGCACATCAAAATATGTAGAGTGGTTGTTACAGGCTTATGTTTTGCTTTTCTTAGCACAGATTTCCCTAATACCAAGTATACAGGTGATATTAAGAGCAATAACTCAATTCTCACGGATTCTCTCCATATTTGCTCACAGAAAGTAGAATGCTGCTCCAGTATTTTGCAGTCCTCGGGAATTGTCCTCACAAATGTCCTGTATTTAAGCTGTTGCTTCAGCTATAGTAGCATCCTCCATTTAAGCCCTTTTTGGAGCTCTGGGAATCCTCCAAAGTGCATTACCATGGATACCAGGTACCCTCATCTCCCTTGGTGTATCTCTGAGTTACAACCGAGTGAGAAAAAGTGAAACAATATTCAGGAATATTCTCTCCATTTTATTTTCTCAGTCACAGGATTGAAAATAAACAAAAACATTGTTTGCTGTTTTAAAGACAGTATTCTTCTGTTTGTGTGCACTGAGGTGTTTCCCTTTTAAAATTAAATTTGCCAGACAATTAATTTGTTTTAATTAAGTTAGGCTGCTCATTTAATGTAGTGTAGTGATACATTGGAACATGTCTAGGATTTTATTTTTCTCTACCTGGAATTAAAATGATTGTTAAAAATAGCAGTTAAGTACTAAGAATTCTTTTAATAAAGTGGAGTGAGAAAATTTTATCATGCCACCTTTATTATTCAAATAATTAATATCTATGTTTTATTACATTTTATCACATTTGACCCTTATAATAAAACTTGGCAATATTGCAATGTTAATTTGAAACTATTCCCAGTAATAATTATATATTACTTTTTAGCATTTTTTCACATTTATTATAGCCTGTATAATCATACCCTTAAGCAGAACAATTATTCTTATTTTCCACATTTTATAGGGAAAATAATGGTTGACTTAACCAAGCCTCTGTAAATTTGGCAATGTCAAGATATGATCTGTGCCAGCCAGGCTCCCAAGGAGAAGCAGGGGGAATACTTGATGCAGGGTAATTCAGAGAGCCATTTAGGAGTGAGGCTGTTTACTCACTCCTGGCTGTGGACAGTGAGAAACAGGAATAGTCACCTCCTCTAGACCTGAAGAGAGAAGAGGAGGAACAATTATTGGAATTTTAAAGGAGAGATTTCTGAGAGTCAATTTGAGAGGATCAATGATCTTGAGCAGAAGGAACCAGTCAGCTCACGGCAGACTCACAGGGAGGAGTGATGAGAAGTAAACACACAGACCTCGCTCTACTCCCTCCCTCTGACTTCCTGCTAATGTCCTCTTTGATCAAATCCAACCAAAGCCAACAGAAGCTTTCACATGGTTCATCTAAGTCAACTATTACTTAAGTACATTGTAAAAACAAAAAAGTCTATTTCATTTGAATTATTAAATTTTTATATGTTAAAATTGCCTTAATATTTCTTCTACTTTGGACAGTTTAGTGATATCTTACTGGAATTTGATTTTTAAAAAGTGTGTTTTTATTTATTTTAGAGAGAAAGGAATGGGGAGGGAGAGAGAGAGAAATATCAATGATGAGAATTATTGATTGGCTTCCTCCTGCATGCCTCCTGCTGGGGAATCAAGTCCTCACAGGGAATCAGGGGTCAACACTCAACCACTGAGCAAAGAATGAGAGGAGACAATTCCCAGAAGGGCAACTATACAAGACCTGCAAATACACCCAAAGATGCTCAAAATCTCTAGCAGCCAGTGCAGGACTAATGAACTTAACAATGAGCTGTTTCTGTAAATGAATTATACTGTGAAAATCTGAAGAAGCTTGTGTGGAATGTCTTCTGTCTGCTCCTCCAGATCTTGTCTCATCCCTTGCCAGCATGCTCTGTATCCTGAAGCCTGTAAGAATGAATGACTTCCTTGACTCAACTGTTCTCTGGTCCTCTAGTTGGATTTGTCCAATTGGAAGTAGCAGTGGCTATTGGGAGATCAAGAGTGAGATAGGATATTTATTTTTCAGCTTCCTCCACAAAAGTCAGGTATTCATCCCATGGCCTTCTCTGCTCCCTCCCCTTCCTTCTTTAGGCTTGGCGGTGGTAAGGCCATCCAGCTCTAATCAGTTTTGGAAAAGACTTCTTCTGGGTTCCTATTATCACCTGCCAACATCTTTGAAAATAGCTCTTTATTATACTTTCCCCAAATTACCAAATCTGATTTTGGCATCTACTTCCTGTCAGACCTTTGATGCCTAACTATATCAGTTGTTGCTTGTGAGCCACATGCGGCTCAGGAGCTTTGGTTTGCCAACCACTGGGCTAGGGGAAGAACACTCTTATAATTGCCGAACAAAAACTGTATTATTATTATTTTTTTTTTTTGGAGAAAGGTCTAACAACCTCTATTACAATTAAAATAACCATCATATCTAAAATCCTACTTCTACAATAGAAACCTATTCCACATTGAGAAAAAATACAAGGTGCTAAAGATTTAAGTACAAAGATGTTTGCTGTAGAACTTTTACTGCTCCTAATTATAAACAATAAATATTCATCGGTATGAGAATGGTTGAAAACACAATGTTACATATGCATCATGAATGTTATGTGAATCTTAAAAAGACAGAGATGGCCCCATTGTAGGTAACTTGGTTTTGGAAAGATTCTCATGAGTTATTATTAAATGAGATAAGCAGAATGCACAGAAGCATGTTTTACTGTGATGTAATATTTTACAAAAATATACCCAGTAACACAAATCATTATGTGTGTATGGAAACACATTAATCTCTGATTTTATGAGCATGTAGAAAAATTTGTCTCAGTAAACGTTAGTTGTAACAGAATTGAGTGGAGGGGCAGAGATCTATATGAGTGGAGGAGGTAGATGAGTAATAGGGTAAAAGCAAGCAAAATAAGTAGGGAAAATGCATAGGAATATGCATTTATTATACAAAATCATTTATATCTGTGTTTTAAATGGGCAATTATTTGTATGACCCCAAAAAAGCCTCCCTGAAAAATTTCCATGACTTACCTTTGCTTTCTGATTATTGGCCTAGTATTTCAACCCCTAAAACCTCTGGCTTGACTCTTAATTTTTGAAATGCACAGTATGTGGAAGACACAGCCCTGTAAACAGCTGTGAATCAATGTAACAAATGTCAGAATAGAGGAATAAAGAAGGTCAGGGTCCACTACTTCCTTGGGGCAGATTGGACCTGTCACCTATTTTTGAACAGCCCATGAGCTGAGAGATAAGAATTGATTTTTATATTGCAATGTTAGAAAAAGAATAGTTTGTGACGAGTGAAAATTATATAAACTTGCACTTTAGAATCTGTAAATAAAATTTTAACAAACACCAAGCGCTGAGCCTTCTTTTTATTACCTGTGGCTGTTTTCACATCATACCTGCAGAGTGGAACACTTCCCATGCTACTGTCTGCAAAGCCTAAAATGCTCCCGATCTGGTCCTTTGCAGAAGACAGTTTACCACCCTGGCACAGGTACTTTTGGAATAATGAAGGGGTAAATAGTATTTAAAAATACTGCCAATGACTTCTGCTATCAAGAGTTTTTGAATTTTATGTTGATCCTTTGAAAATGTTGCCAGGAAAACTCAAGGTGTTTGACCATAAGGTGTTTGTTGATAGATGGATCCTGAATTAAGTAGCAGGCGTTAGACATAGATTCCTTCCATAGAACTTTCCAGATTTAATCTGAGAGGTCCCAGGCTAATTTTATCTTTCTTTATATGCCCCCACTTATTAATCATCTTATCTAATCATTGACTGCAAATTTACAGGGAATTTCTAAAAACCACTAACCATTCTTAAGCTGTTGCATTTCAGGCCACTTGGGAAGTGAAATTGTGTAATCCCAGGGAGAGCCTCTTCCTCCACTCCCATTATCAGAATAGACAGTGCAGACCTCAGGTTTGCCAGAGAAATCAAACCTAAATCCTCTCTGCTAAGGCTAATTGACCAATATTTAGTCACCAAATTTATTAGTAAATAATTGTTTATTTTATTTGCTTTTTATTAAATGTATTAGGGTGACATTGGTTAATAATATTATATAGGTTCTAAGTGTACATTTCTCTGATGCATGATCATATTAGTGAGTAATATTAAAAATATTTTTTTTTCTGAAAGATATCCTGATATTTCAGTCTAATTATTGATTTCAATTAATTCAAGATAAATGATCTAACTGTACAAAAAGACTCATCTATAAAAAGAATCCTTTTCACTTTCTTCCTGGGTTTTTTCTATATAAAATATCCATTGTCTCCTCATCCAGTCTATAAAAATTGCTTATTTTTTTAATATGAAACTGTCTTCTTTTCTCTTTCTCTTTTGTTTTGTAACAGCCAAATAGAATGTGGAGATTTTTGTCTTTGTTTTGGTGTGACAATAGAAAAAAAATGTGTAGCCAAGACCAGTTTGACTCAATGGATGGAGCGTCGGCTTGGGGACTGAAGGGACCCGGGTTCGATTCCGGTCAAGGGCATGTACCTTGGTTGCGGGCATATCCCCAGTAGGGGGTGTGCAAGAGGCAGCTGATCGATGACTCTCTCTCTTCGATGTTTCTAGCTTTCTATCTCTCTCCCTTCCTCTCTGTACAAAATCAATAAAATATATTTAAAAAAAAATGTGTAGATATAATATGAGTGACAGGGACAACATTTTGATACCGCTGAGTCACTGCTGGGTGATGTTAACTGTAATGGCAATGTACTTCCTGGCTTGCCTTGGGCTGAAATGTCATTTTTAAATCACTAATACTAAGGATGTGAAGATGGAAGTAGCAACTTATATTATTGCATGAATTGTACATTCCTCCATAGTCCATTTAAAGTTCTGGCTTTTATGGCCAGAGATTTTTTCTCTAAGTATTCTCACATTGGAGGGCAAAGGAATTATATAGAGTACTTTCATCTTCTATTTAATTGCAAGCCATCATACTCATGCTAATCTGCTCTCTTGAAACTCATAGTAGACTTCCTAAAATGTCAATCCTTGAGCAATTCTCTATCTCCTTAATATCATAAGGTAACTGCATTTCATTTTTATATTTACACAAAATATTATATTTAAATAGCAGCATAGATATAGCATTTACAGCGTAGATAGCGTAAAACTTTTTTGGGGGGTTTATAAGTCATATCAGTGTATTTTTATCCTGGAGATTTTTCATACCAGAAATGGAAAGAAAATAGATCCCCCAAAACTTAAAATTATTATAAAAATGGAAAGTACAGAGCATAGTTCTAGCATTACACTTTTCCATGTAATTTGTCCCTTGCCATAAGCTTATTATCACTGTAGTTCTAGTTCAGAGTTAGGAAAAGCTGGCACTAATTTCACAGGCATATATCTTTTCAGAGCACAGATATGATACTCTGTAATTGGAAGATGACTAGCATTCTCACTGTGAATGCATCTTAAGTCACTTTCTACAAAACACTAGATGCACAGGTTTCAGAAAGTGATGGGGTTTTCCCAGAAGCTCGTGGACCAGTGAAAAGTACTTTCGTGACCTGCTTCTCTGGGAATATCTTTGTAAGATACTGTATTGGAAGACAAATAAAGAAATCTTTTATTTTCTATTCCTTAAGTGCAAGTCCATAGATACAAAGATTGATTTTAGTTATCTCCTATAATTTTAAAAGTTAATCAAAACTTCAATTTTTCTGACAGCACATAATTATGCAGTATCTCCAACCTAAGCTTTCTCTTAGGCAGCTAGACAATTCTCCAAGAATACGTTGGGACCCAGTTCTCAAACTTAATTCATTCCCGAAGGCTGTTCAAGGAGTGATTTGTTCAGAAACTGGATCCCTTTTTCTCATTAGAAATAATGTACATTGAATTCCTCTATTCTAGAACCTCAAATAATTTTGTGTTTAATATTTCTTATAAACTAATACAGTACATGTCTAAGCTCTAGACTTGTTTTCATAATTTTTCTTTTCTCTTTGCTGTTATCATTAACTTTTTTAGGACCCCTGGTTACTTACTATACATATTTAATAATGTAAGCAGTAAAAGACATGAAAATATTTACAGCACAATTTCCTGAGATGTTAACAACATGAGGTTTACAGTAAACGGATTGATACTTGCTCATTTTCTCTTTTGTTTGTCCTTTGAGAGACTCTGGACTGATCATACAGATCTGAGCACGAAAGGATTGTCACGTTGAGAACCAAATTGTTTGAGATGGGAGACATTCGAAAACTGAGGCTTGACTGTATGTTATTGCTTATACAATATTATAAGCCACATGTGTCAAACACAAGGCCCGCGGGCCAAATCCAGCCCGCCAGGCCTTGCAATGTGGCCCGCACCGCGCTGTCATCACTGCACTCCGCTGTCAGTTTATGACATTGTCAGTTTATGACTGTTCAGTAAACCATTCGGCCCGCGATTTAGGCTGGATTTTAGATTTTGGCCCCTTCTCTGATTGAGTTCGACACCCCTATATAAGCAATTATTATGTATTATATGATTTGAAAGTTATCTGATTCTAATATAACTCATGTAAATCTATGCTAAAAATCCTATCGAATAAAGAGGTAATATACAAATTGACTGTCACTTCAACACACAAGATGGCCACTCCCATGTGGTCAAAGATGGCCACTCCCTTGTAGACACAAGATAGCCATCAGGGGAGGGCAGTTGGAGGGATCCAGGCCTGCAGTAGAGGACAATGGAGGGTGGGGAGGGGAAACCCAGTCCTGCAGGGGAAGGCAGTGGGGGGTGACTGGGCCAGCATGGGAGGGCAGTTAGGGGTGAATGGGCCTGCAGGAGAGGGCAATTGGGAGGGACAAGGCCTGCAGGAAAGGGCACTTGGGAGGGCCCAGGCCTGCACGGAGTACAGTTGGGGGGGGGGGGGCAGGCCTGCAGGGAAGAGCAGTAGGGAGGGACAAGGTCTGCAGGGGAGGGAAGTTGTGGGGAAGACCATGCCTACAGGGTAGGGCAGTTGGGGGTTACCAGGCCTGCAGGGGAAGGTATATAGGGGTAATCAGGCTGGCAAGGGAAGGCAGTTAGAGGTGATTGGGCTCGCAAGGAAGGGCAGTTAGGGGGAATTGGGCTATCAGGGGAGGGCAGTTAGAGGCAATTGGGCTGTCGGTGGAGCAGCTAGGCATCAATTAGGCTGGCAGGAAAGTGGTTAGGGGGCGATCAGGCTGGCAGGTAGAAGTGGTTAGGTGCAATCAGGCAGGCAGGCAGGTGATCGGCTGGGAGCCAGCAGTCCTGGATTGTGAGAGGGATGTCCTACTGCTTGTTTAGGCCTGAACCTGGTGGGATCAGGCCTAATCAGGCAGTCAGACATCCTTCAAGGGGTTTCAGATTGGAGAGGGTGCAGGCTGAGCTGAGGGACACATCCCCCTCCTCCCGTGCATGAATTTTGTGTATGGGGCCTCTAGACTTGAATAAAGATTATTGGCTTTAAAGATATCAGCCCTAGCCAATTTGCCTCAGTGGAATTAGTGTCAGCCCATTGATTAAAAGGTCCTGGGTTTGATTCTGGTCAAGGATACCTACTGGTTGCAGCTTGATCCCCAGCCCTGGTCAGGTTCATGTGGGAGAAAACCAATCTATGTGTCTCTCTTTCATCAATGTTTCTTTCAGTCTCTCTTCCTCCTTTCCACTCTCTCAAAAATCAATGGAAAAATATTTTTGGGTGAGGGTTAACAATAACAATAAAAAGATATCAAAGACAAGCAAATTAACTACACTAATGTATTATTTTACTGGAAATTTATTTTCTTTTATATACATGAAACTGCTTAATTTAACCCACCTGTTAGTACAAATATATTATTTCTACTTGCTAGTACTTTATTCCACTGATGGTTTGTGATTAGAATTTAGGACTTTTGTTTGCACTAAAATCATTAGGATAATTAATTACAGATATGTGGTCTGTTTTGGCTTAAGGGATTATTTTAGATCAAACTAAGCTATATTTCTTTAAGTGAGTTTTTGTCTTTACATGCAACAGTACATATTCACATATGGAATAATCATGCTTTTACTTCTTTCTTTCTAAATGACACAAACTGGTCCCCATCTCTTCTGCAATTCCAGTAAACTCCACATCTCCCGGCGAAGCAGAGTTGACCAAACTGATACTAAGGAAGAATGAAGAAGCTTATGATGGGGAGCAGAAAAGTTGCATAAGCAGTTCAGCCTCGGTTGAGTTCTCCACTGCCAGGCCTGCTTTTGCTTTTTAAATTGGTAGATTCCAGAGGACTCTTGAGCTGCAGATTAATATTGACAATTGTGTTTCCAAAATATATGAACTACTGCCCAGTCACTGTGGCTCAGCTGGTTAGAACATTATCCCAAATACTGAAGGAGTTGCAGTTCAATTTCTGGTTGGAGCCCACACAGGAGGCAGCCAATCAATGTTTTTCTCTCTCTTTTTCTCTCTCTCTTCCTCTGTCTCTAAAAGTAATTTAAAAAGTATCCTTGGGTGACACTTAAATTTGAATAGGTTACAAACACAAATATTTACATAAAAAGTAGTACACAATAAACTTTAAACTCAAATAGTGTTGGGACAAAAATGATATTGGTCTTGACCCTATACCAAGAAGTGACCCTTACAAGTCTATTGGTAGCCGAAGTGGGTCAAAATTTTGAAGGTTTTTAGGTTACAAGATAAAGCTCTTTTAAAGTTTGTCATCACTTTATATGCCTACATATTTGATATTTCTTCTCTACGTTTTTCTCTCATTAGCCTTAAATATTTTTTTATTGTTCTTTATTTTGTCCCTAAATTGGTAATAATACAGGAGTAAGGTATGACTTAAGTTATTTTAATTTTGTTTAATACAGATGTGCTACTAAATGTTATCAGCTCAAAGTATGCAAATTATACCTCCATAGAGCTATTAAACATTATTTTCAAAAGTGTTTATATGGGAGAGACTTGCATATGTTTACATTTATGGTAATAATTCAGTTGAGAAGGAGACCTTGGATAGCCAGGAAAGTGACAGGTTTTCTATTCAGTATAAGGTTCCTAAGAAGAAGAAGGGAAGGAGGATCCAGAAAACTTTGTTATTGAGACTTGGGGCTTAAAAATAAAAACTTGATCAATCAGTTTAACTTTACCACTACTCAAACCTGCAACCCAATTCACCAAGTATGTGGTTTCAGTTTACCTCTGATTATTCTGCCTCCTCCTCCTCCACATTGGGTACCCTGAGCAGACAGCATGCTTCCTTGCCATTTCCCTGGTCGCCTGGATAAGTTTTTCTCATTCCTTTATCACACAGGAAGCAGCTTTTTAGGCACCATATTTTAGTCTGTAGACTTATAGTAGTATTTGTATTGAATCAATTCCTGTTTTCTAGCTCTTCTTATTGGAATATAGTGTTTCTTTGGTAATGTCATAGTTCCTAGATTTTTCTTTGAGTTTTGCATTTCCATCTTTTTTTTTCCTTCTTCTTTTTCTTTTTTAAATATATTACAGGAAGGGAGAAGGATGGAGAGTTGGAAACATCGATCATCTGCCTCCTGCATATCCCCTACTGGAGATGTGCCCGCAACCGAGGTACCGCTGCCCTTAATCAGAATCGAACCTGGGACCCTTCATTCTGCAAACCAACACTCTATCCAATGAGCCAAACCAGTTAGGGCTAGCTCAGCTAATTCTGAGGGCCGCTCAGCTTTTCTTTACTCCTCTTGTTCCCTCTTGGATTGTCTTCAGATTGTATGCTTTCTCTCTGTCTCTCTCTACTTCTCTCCAAGCCATGCTCCATGCTGAGAGCCTCCTGTTTATTTGCCTTAGGGCAGTGCCCTGTAGTGTTCAAGGTTATGCACCTTCTCCCAATCCAGCAGAGAACTGATGGCTGTGTATGTGCTTATACAAAATCTCTAGACTCCTATGTGCTATCTAGGATAGGGGTGGGGAAGGGGGGTGGGGAAGGGGGTCACATGTGAGTCACCAGATCATCAGGGAGATGGATACATTAGTGGGCGGGGGGTGGGGTGGGAGGTGGATAGGAAACATCAAATGTATCTTACGAGATTTACAGATGCGCCTCTTGATGGAGATTGCGAGGTGATTAGGAGAATACAAGACCCTTGGTTGAGTTCCACATCCCTGTGGTTGTGCACCTCACTCCTTTTCTCTGTTCCTACTTGCCCGCAGATGCTTTAGCCATGTGATGGCCTCAGTATTCTGGGTGGGGCAAGAGAGAAGTGGGCTCTTGGGCAGCATCCCACATATTAGGAAGCCAGTGATCACTGTGCTCCATGGGAGGAATCTCTTAGCCAAGGGGCTCTCTTGGCATTGCACTGTGCAGCTTAGAGGGAGGGGCAACACAGTCAAATCAAACTATACTTCTTACCCTCTTCAATGTGTCTATTCTCAGATTTTTTGCTCCACTGGGTTGCTGGGCTTTCAGGCTCTACAAATAAACTGTCATCTGTGGGTGGTTGTCAAAATGAGTGCTTCTGTGGGGGGAGTGGGCTGCAAACTTCTCTTATGCCATCTTGCTGACATCACTGTCTGAAATACCACATAGAGTTTTAAATGTGAAACTCAGAGTCAGTCTGACTTTCACAGGAGCTCTGAGTCAAACACGCAGAAAGGAACAATCAGTAGGTTTACTGGAATTAGGTCCTAAAATTGACAAGCTTTTTATGTGCAGTTAAATCCTTCAATTGTTACTTCATCAACATTTGTGTTTTTACATTTCATAAAGGTAAGTATATAGTCATATTTGTTAATAATTGTTATACCCAATGGTACAAGCAGTAGTCATCCAAATGGGTGTCCAGTTTACTACATTTTTTGCAGATTGGATCAGAATTTTTATCAATAAAATAAGAGTGAAAAAGAGTAGAAATGGTTGAAAGGCATAGAGATTAGTTAAAGATCTGAGGGAAGAACGTGGATTTGAAGCAGATATTAAGATAAAAGGTGCTGCACTTTATTGAATATCTTCTGTGTGTTAAATAATGGGTCTGAAGAGAAAGATATCCATGATCTCTGGTAACTGACAAACTGGTAAGTAACATTCAGAGCCTAGTGTTTTATTTCTATACTTACTCTAATGCATATGAAACAGGAATTAATTTCATATTGCACATATTTTGACACTGAAAGTTCTCATGACTTGTGAGCTACATTAAATACAGATATAAATATAGTGTATTTCAAAGAAAGATGTAATTCTTGTCTCTGTGTAACATTTTCCTTTATATATCAAATAAAAGGAGCTATAACTTTGCACAGCTAGGAAAAATTTTAATAGCAAAAATCTATTAAAAACCTGAAAATTATCAATATGTCTAGAGGTATTTTAATGAATTCATGGATAATAGTTCATTGTAGGTAATTTCAGGAAAAATATATATATTTTTTACTTCAACCTATAAAAGCAATCTTTGTTGTACTTCAATGTCCTTAGATAATTCTGAATCTGAGATGGAAAAATGTTGACATTCTTAGAACAATTTTCCTGGAAATAGATATTTTTTAATTTCTAAAAATATTTTAAACCACACAGAAAAGATACTTTTAATACTTTTATTTCTTATAGGTCATTAAACAAAAACCTATTTATCAGAAAATTCAATTTTAGTGAGTCAAAAATATATGTTAAGCTATAATCTTGTATTAAAACTTTTTTATTAGTGTTTAAATTACTGAAGTGGTATTAAAGGCATTTTTAAAACATATATTTTTATTGACTTCAGAGTAAGGAAGGGAGAGGGAGAGAGGGAAACATTAATGAGAGAGGAACACAAATAAGCTGCCTCCTGCATGCCCCTACTGGGGATAAAGCTTGCAACTGGGGCATTTGATCTGACCAGAAATAGAACTGGCAACCTCCTGGTGATAAGTCTATGTGTATTAAAGGTATTTTAAAATAAAAAGTGTATTATAATACACAAACATGACAATTAAAGGTAAAATTATTCTTTTTCCTAGATGTAACTTCTGCTTTCTATGTTTTTATACCCAAATAAATTTACATATAAGAATATCTCATATGAATATGTTGTCTACATTTTAAACAAATGATGTCATTTTAGGTGTTATTCAGAAATTTTCTTTTTGTCATTTTTGACATCATTTACACAAATGATATCATTTTAGGTGTTATTCAGAAATTTTCTTTTCTTTTTAATATATTAGTGTTCTCTTGAAGTTGGTATTTGTGGAATTAACTCATTTTTAATATATTCAGTGATATGTAAGTGTGAAAACAGAAATATTTATTCTTTTTTTAGATCCTTTAAAGCTCATGTAGCTACTGATGATAATTTAAAGAAGAACCATCATTTTTTAAAAATAAAAATGAAAACCCCAGTTAGCACTGAGTATTGATTTTTCTCTTATTTTAAACCTGTATTTGACATATCAACAATAATTAGCCATTCTTCATCTTTTAAAGACATTGCTTTATATTTGGCAAAATGAAATAAAAAATGTTTTTAATAATTAATGATATAAGGTGGGGATAAGTTTTCTCTAGAGTAGAAGCAACAAAAATTTTAGCATCTTAAAACTGCTATTGCCCATTAAGGAAAAAGCAAAAATAGTTTTTATACAACCAGTAAACCTTAATCTTTCTTTGTCAAAGTCCAATGTTCTTAGAGCACAAATAAATAGCTCTTTTCAAGGAGAACTACTAAAATTACTCACAAATGCAGTGAATTGGCTTGTTGGTTATTTTGTGTAATTTCATCTGTGCAGTGGGACAGCATGGCCTCCAAAGCTGTCCAGGTCCTGGTCACCTATGAAACATAATGTCAAAGTACCATTTTTCTTTTTCTCTCATGTGCTCAGGTTCTCTCAGCCTCTCTCTCTCTCCCCCTCCCTGATACTTCTCTCTCCTCCTCTGTAACCTTTCCATGTACATGACTGTAGACACTTAACAAATAAGATTGTGGTATATTTTCTATTTACAACATGATTTCTGCACTTAACCATTAAATAAGATGGCTATTCAGAAATGTGTTGTCAATCTCTTAGTAAATAATTTAACAATATATTTGATTAGATCAATGCTTTTCACTTTTGAACTTGGTGGAGTAATACTACTTAGTACTCATTTAGCAATTTCTATGCTAGGTGTTATATAAGTAATCCTATGACTAGGTCTAACCTTATCTGTAAATTATAGATTTAATAAATGAAGGAATAATTGGTTAAATAGCTTGTCTAAAGCCACACAGTAAATGGTCAAGCTACCCTGTTTCCCCAAAAATAAGACATCCTCCGAAAATAAAGGCCTACTTACAGGTTTCCTTCTGAGTGAAATATAAGGCATCCCCCTGAAAATAAGGCCCCGCCTAGGCTAAACATGAGAGATTTGGTACACTGATTCTGAAAGAAATGGAGTCACAAGAAATTCACCAGGAAATTCAGGAATTGGATTGTTATGATGATGTTCCAGAAGATGATGACATGATTGTCATTGAATAAATGAGTAAATTCTTGATACTGCAGGATTCACAGTTTGTCTGGTTTGTGTTGACAACTACCGTACTACCTTACCATATACAGGTAATAAATTTCCTTTATTTTTATTTAACAATAAATGTGTACTGTATTCTTCTTCATGGAAAAATAAGACATCCCCTGAAAATAAGACCTAGCACATCTTTGGGAGCAAAAATTAATATAAGACACTGTCTTATTTTTGGGGAATTAAATTCATATTTTCTTTTTCTTAGAGACCACATACTCAAACTTTGCATTTTATTATTTTTCATTTGATAAAACTAATGGATGAAGTTAAAATTTTATATAGAAATTCTTTGGAAATACAGATGCATAAATATATACATTTTTCTACATGGAAGAGAAATATAAGACAGATATAAACTTTTATGAAAATATTTTCTCAGAATCTTGCTAGATTAACATCCTATGGATGTCTTTCTCAAACACCTGGAAGCCATCTCTTTGAAATGTTATCATCAGGAAGGATAATCTCCATTTCCCAGTCTCTGGGAGAGTAGGAGCCTAACTTTGATAAGTCAACAAAATTCACTTTTAATAAGCAAACACAGATGGCCTCACATTGAATAATATAGTCCAATATTTCCCCAATAGCTCAGCTCAGCATTTAAAAATCCTCCTGCCTTTTGTTTCAGCAGAGCTGAGCTCAGTCTCTCTTCCCTGTTGCCATAGTCTTGATTCAATTATGTAGTCTTGACTCAATCTTGAATAAAGTCTTCTTTGCCTGTTTAACTCCATCTGGTACAGTTTTCCTTGACATCTGAAGAACCTTCTTCTTTTTGGTCACAAAATGGATGAAAGTCCTCTGCTCTCTTTTGTCATCTGTCAAGGAATCCTGAAACATCATCAAATCCATTGGCCCCATGCATCTTGGCTTATAGTACTCATTTATCCACAAAAATTTTAAATTTAAAGCTGGTAGATGTACTAAACAGATTCCTACAAGAGGTAGTGTGGTATGATTTGCAACAGAATGAAAAGTTTCAGGCTCATCAAATATCCTACTCTCTGAATTTCCCTTTTCTCTATGGTTGAATAGGGTAAAAATATAGTCAACTGCCCTTCTCTCATATATATATATATTCATTAGTTGTTCATGCTGCCTATCTTACCATAGGTGTTTTTTTTTAAAGTTATCTTTACTCTTAAATGTATCACATATGTCCCTTTTTACCATAGGTTTTTATATTTTTAACTTCCTAAATATTAAGTAGTCTCCCTAAAAATCAGAGAGAGTGTGATGTAATGGTCCTGTGTTTGCTACTAGATTAAAGATGGTGATAAAAAAAAAAAAGAGCTACCATATATTAAGGACTTTTAAGGGCAAAGTATTTTACACAAATTAACACATTTAATTCTCACCAAACCATGTGAAGCAGATAGAGCATTTCCCCCACTTTACAGATGAGAACTTGATGCAATTGAAGATAAATAACTTGCTTAGAATTATGCAATTAGAAAGTGGTCTTTCTGAACTAAAAAAGATCTTTCTACATCCACTGCTCTTTCCAAGAACTACTGTATTTCAATCCCTGACCTGCCAATTATTCAAAGAAAGGTATTTAACCTTCTCAGTCTCATTTCCTCCATCTTTAAATATACAGAAGAAATGCTGGATTTTTGTTAGACCTAAAAGAGTTCAGGCATAGTAAGCAATACAAGCAATCAAAATAAACATTAGTGGTATCATTTAAAACTATCTACATTCATTGATGAAGGGATTTTCTTCTGATGTTCCTGAATTCCTCATCCTGGGTTCGAAGTTAGCTCAAATTGGAAGCATCACTTACTTTAGGAACTAGGGAAAAGTTTGTTTTCTTAGCAAGTGTCAAGCCTTTTGTTGACTTACAAATTCCAGTTTTTCAAAGCACACTTTAGCTCTTCCTTCCGCAGGGCAGTCATTCCCCACTTCTGCTTTCCAGTCTGAAGGAAATGGGGACAATGGTATTCTAATAACATAAATATTACATGAGGACAACACTGCATAAAATGAGGTTTTCTCAAAGCTTTCTTTTTATTTGCTTAGGAACTAAATATAGGCTTATTGGTTTGTTTTTGTTTTGTTTTTCACATCTGCTACTTCAATAATTAAATGTCCTTTCTTTGATTTTGCAATGTGGAAGATACTTGAACCTCAGCTGCACTCTCTCTGTCTGAGTCTGATCATTGAGAGAGGCGGGTTATCACTAATCCAGTACAGCTGTTTTCTTGTCTGTTAAAAATATATTGTTCATAAAATGAGTTTGGAAATGTCTGTAAATACCTTCAAAACACACATATGGCTTTTTAAAATAAACTTGCTCTTTCTCTCTCTCACACACACATATACACAAATGTAATGAAAGCAAGGAAGGGAAAGTGAGGACAGCATCCATCCAGTACTCTTATATTGTATTCTGTAGCCCACATAAACACGCTACATGACCTAGGCTTTCTGAGAACATCAGTCCTAAGACATTAATTTATGTTTGTGCACACATATGTCATAATTTATGTACACTTACATACATAAATATGCCCCTTTTGTATAAACATGTAATTTACATACATATTTATATGTATCTAAATTTTCAAAAGTATGAATAAGAGTTCCTTTTTAATTAATAAAAGTAACACATGTTTCAATGTAAAATTTGGAAAGCAATGTAATTTGTTAGTGAACAAAATACTCTTTGTAATCTGGCTGACCACAGAGAGTCCCAACTCAGATCTTTAGTAGATGGGTGATTTTGAGAAAGTCACTTAACCTCTCTCAGTCTTAGTTTCTTCCTTAAAATGCAAATAATAACAGAACTTATAAATTATGATTGTTGGGAAAATTGAGACATTGTCATCAGATTAACAATGAACTCATAGGATTCAATGAATGTTGGCTGTTTAATAAATCACCCTCATCCCACATTTATAGAGAGCTATTGTTAATATTTGGAATAGGTATAGTTATAGCTTTGAATACAGATATAGAATGTAGTGATAGATTGTTCCCACTGTGCTTCATTAGATTTTGGCAGGCAGCTGTGCTAAATACTATACCACCAAGGCCCTGGCTCCTTAGATTTTGTTTGTCTATTTGGCCTCCATTCACCACAGGGCCACTTATATTAATTGCATTTTCTTATTTTCCTTATCCTTGATGATCTGGCATCTGTGGTTTCCCTGCCTGGAGAAAAACTGCTTCTCTCAGAGCTAGCCAATTCTTCAAGATAGCAAAGGTCTGCATTCTCTGGCGTGCCTTTCATATACCAACCAACTAATAAGTTGATGTTTGGATGCATTTCTAATAACTTCAATATCTGTCTTTATACAAATTCCAGCTGGGTAAACTGGACTTCTTTCAGAGGGTGAGCATCAGGTGACATTTTTCATCAGGTTCATGCATATATGAAATTGTGCTTTGTAATAAAACCCACTTAGAACCTTAGACTGCTTCAGGATTGTCCACATCTGGATAATTTTGCAGAGGGTGAGGGGTAAGGTAATAAGACCAGGGTTCTTGTTTGTATAGGTTTTGAGGATAGAAAGAGGCCTTAGAGATATTAAATTCCATTTTAATATAATTTTTAATATAGAATTCTTTCTTTACTATTATTATTATGGTTTGGGGTTATAGGTAGAAGATTTATTTAACCTAGTGCTAGTGCAGAAAGAAGTTCATAAACATCATTTGTTTGGGAGAATATCTTTCACACCGTGCTGGATGCTGATCTGATAAAAAAAAAAAATTCATTTGGGAATTTTGACACTTGTCACCTCAAAAACTATAGTTAGCCTAGAGTGCATTAGCCATCTTGTTCATGTCCACGTCTTACCACGGAGGAAGCAATCACTGAATTCCCAAAGAATCATGACATCTTTTTAAAAAAATATATATTTTATTTATTTTTTACAGAGAGGAAGGGAGAGAGATAGAGAGTTAGAAACATCAATGAGAAAGAGTCATTGATCAGCTGCCTCTTGCACACCCCCTACTGGGGATATGCCCGCAACCAAGGTACATGCCCTCGACCGGAATCGAACCCGGACCCTTGAGTCCCCAGGCCGATGCTCTATCCACTGAGCCAAACCCGTTTCAGCAGAATCATGACATCTTAAGTCTGTTTTGTAGGCGTGGTTACTTGGAAATGGGGAAGGGGAAAGTACATACAAAAATCTTACTTTTACCACTAGAATTTAAATGTTTTATGGTCTTTTAATGGAGATTGTCAAAAAAAATATTTTTCTTATTTTGAAATTCCTTTAATGACTTAATAATTTATTTCAATATAGTAACATCAACACAGGCAATCAGGAATTTTGATTTTGCAGCATTATAATGATTCATAGTTTTGTTTGTGTTAGCTCTATTTTTCATCTTCTCCTCCATTCATTGAACATGCTCACAAGTTTCTTCCCAAACTTGGAAGAAGATGTAATTCAAAATATCTTGCAGAGACAGACTAGGATGATTGTCATGGATTTCTCCACTCCTCAAAGATGTTTTAGAAAAGTCAAAAAGGAAGTTATTTCATATTATTTACTAGTAACTCCCCTCTCCCACAAAACATGTACAAGAACATATGCACTAAACTATAACCTGGAACACAGAATCAGATGGAGGGCAGAAACAGAGACCTGGGACAGGAACATGGCCACGCAGTGAACTTCAAATGTATTTTTGAAAAATGCATTTTTGATAAAGAGAATCGTCACATAATTATTATTTACATAATTTTCATTATCATATGAAAAAATCCTATCAGTTCATCAGATGTCATAAATTATTTTATGTGTAGAGTCACTAAAAAGAACAACCAAAAAAATAAAAGAACACCCAAACTATAAAAATAACCAATTAAGCCCCTGGCTGAATGTGGGACTGACAAGATGATGATAGCATGCCCAGGATGGGCATATTTTGGAATAAAAATGTGAAGGTTTTGTCATTAGGTTGAAACATAGCCAGGACAAGCTGTTCACACGTATCATTAATGCATTTTGGTATTATTTTTAATACACAATAATAGCATGACAATACAACCCTAAACAAATAGCCCTTTATAGCAATTAGTGTCCTAATGCATTTTCATAAGCACTTCACATTTTTTAAATGTATTAAACTCTCTCAGTAACCCTATGACATAAGCATCATTAGAGACCCCATTTTATAGATAAGAAAACCAAGGCACAGAGAGGTTGAGTATCTTAGAGGACAGATCACTCAGTAACTGACAGAGCTGAGGTTTCAGTTAATATTTATTATGCCCACTCTTCTAAAGATGTCTGACATTTACAGAAGGGAGAAAGCAACCATGAAAATGCCTATTATTGTTCACATTTTTTCTTACTACTTTGTAAAACAACGTGTGAGTTAAAAAGGGTAAACCCAATGCCTGTTGTTTAGCTTAGGGACCAGGCCATTCAGCTGGTTAAAGTAAACCTCAGAAACAAGGGCCAAATATTGGCCAATCTCTTGTCCATAGGTGAGATTGTTACTGTAGTGTTGAGACTTTGGGCTTTACACATTAGAGTATGGGACAAGGAAATGTGTTTGTGTCACCGTGTTCAGGGTCATTCTATTCACTAGCTTCTAGGTGGCTCTTTAAATTTAAACCAGATAGATAGTATAGAGCATTGAGCTTTCTGCATCATTAAGTCAAGAGATTTCTCCTCGTTGAAAAATGAGGTTATAGGTTAGCTCACTTATCTCTCATCAATGAACAGAATATATAAATTATACATAATGCCTCGCCTTTAGCTGTCAATTTTTATTTTTCTATCTTTTAGTATTCCCATTTAGACTTCACATGTGTTTATGGAATATTAGAGGCCTGATGCATGAAGATTCATGCAAGAATGGGCCGTTCTTCCCCTGGCTTCCGGCCTGGAGCTACCATTCCTCTTTCCCATGCTGCCCAGAGGCCAAGAGCAGCTGGGGTGGTACAGAATGCCTGTGTTGTTGCCTCCCCCCCCCACCTCCCTCCTCTTGGCTCCTGCATACACAAATTAATACATCATCTTTGCTGGGTTAATTTGCATACTCACTACTGATTGGCTGGTGGATGTCATGAAAGTACGGTCAATTAGCATGTAACTCTTTCATTAGTGTAGATAATATCACTAATTGGTCATGTTTTTGTCTTTTTATTTTGTAATTTTAAAAAAGTTTTTAAAAACAAATAATATCTAGTAAGAATTTTATAAATTGTATGATTTTAGTGCAATACTTTAATCTCATTTTTACTTAACAGTATGTAATATGATGAATTAAAAAGTGTAAAGTGGATAAAGTAAGACTGAGGGAAAAGCTGGAGCAAGTATGCCTCCAGTAAACATTAATGTTGTTGCTATAATTGAGCCCACAGTTTGGCTCTTATCTCCTGTAGCTAATGCAGAAATAGAAATGTAATTACTTATAGAACTTATCTTCTTGTTTCCATAGCAATTTATGTAGATCTCAGCATTGAACTTGCACATTGTTTTCAAATTAACTTTCTTAGAGTCTCCCACTAAATTGAGTTCCTTGAGCTCAGACTTCGCTTACACAAAATAGTTTCTCAAAGGACACCCACATTTCCCTTCTTAGTCCCACCTCAAACTAGGACTTGTTCAGAAAGACAGAAATAATCAAAGTTTTCGCAGCAACAGTTTTACTAAATTCAGTTTTACTAAATCTGAAGGGAAATTTCTTGCTTGGGAGCTTATAATATGGATAGGTCCATTATTTGACACATCAGACAGTATCCTCAACAAGTTTTATAGAAAATACAGATTTGAACTCCACTGTCTGTTTCCCATGGGAAGCCTGATATAAGGCAGTAACATTAAAACACCCATCAGTGTAGATCATGCAGGAAGCATGCTTAGAAGCAGCATACGTGCGGGCTTCCAGTGGTCTCAGTGCACTCAAAGCTAAAAACAGTATGTACCCAGAATTGTGGGTTATGGATTTAAAATTGTGTGTCCTGAACCCGGGGGGTTCTGCAGGCTCCCTGAATCCACTTGCAGTAGAGTAGAAGTGGAAGTTTTTAATGTTCTAGTTCACAGATCATTTTTAACCAGAATTAATCTTTAATCTGACTTATTGTTTCTGTATAAACCTAACTAGAAAAAAACAAAACAAAAAACGGCATTGCTAAACAAACAAACGAAATTCAAACACCTAAGCTTTGAGAATCATGGACCTAGAAGATGAGATGGATGCTGTGTGACCTGCACGAGTGGTTCCCAAACCTGACTGGTCAGTCTGTTTCCCTGCCCTTTAGAAACTCGAAGAGATTACATGTGCGGTAACATACAGAAACACGTAATTTAAAAATCTGATGTTCACTGAGCTTTGGAACCCAAGGCTTTGATCGTTTCTTAATTATATGCTCTTTCTGCAAAACTGTTAGTAACACAACCTTGACTGGTTCAGAGAGAAGCAAATGTTCCTTGGTGAGTGAGGGACACCAATGAGCATATGACACCGTGTATCCGCATGGCACTGAGTATAGAGCAGGTGTTAGTGCGAATGTAGATCTATCTGGTCAACGAGATCAGCAAGGAACACCAATAAACAAGCTGGCCTATGTGTGTGATACATATTTGTTGAGTGATGCATTACTTTACAAACATGACTCAGGAGTGTGATTTCAACATTTTCTTTGCAAGGTCATACTATTAACATATACTGTGACTCACCTGGGTTTCATAATACAATTGAGATGGGGAAAATTAGAAATTATTAGTGTAGAACAATTAAAAAATACAGAAACAATAAGTCAGATTAAAGATTAATTCTGGTTAAAAATGATCTGTGAACTAGAACATTAAGAGTTAGAAAATAGTGACTTTCTATAAGACTTTAAAATAGGTATGTCTGGCAAGTTTGAACAACACAGAACTGTGCTCAGTTAATCTCTGAAAAATGATTAGGTCTGTGACCTTCGGCAATTTATTCACCTTCAATGGAATTCAATTTTCTTATGTGAAAAATGTGTATGAGAGTGTCAGAGAGTTGTTTAGAGGGATGAAATGAGATTAATACAGTATATAATGGAATATATAATGGAATTCCTTGATATTTTGCTTGAATTGAATTAATTTCACATTTTGTGCATAAGCCTTCAATAAAAGGCTTAATTTATTTTCCTCAAAATGCCTCATGGAACCAAAGATTCCAAGGCTTATAATTATGATCTAATTTTGTTCTTGTGAGCTAAACTATTTTATCTCTTATTCTTTTTAAAAAATATTAAAAACATACAAATTGAATTTTAGTGTAAGATGGGAGAAAGTTATTTAAATCAATTTTTCCCATTTCTAAATGACAATGAAATTTTTACAAAAACACACAAAAAGATAGCCAAAAGAACTTTTGCTTTCTACCATGATGGAATAATTGGTACTGGGTTAGCCTCATTGTCATGATTTTTTATAAGACATGGCGGGGGAGGGGAAGGGAATGCAGGCTTTGAGCAATAGACCAAACTAGACTGTGATACTCAGAGCCATCAATTCAGATCTCTGTCTCGGGGCACCTTCCTGAATGCAGTGTAGGAAGCTGGTGCCTAAACAGAATCCTCTTCTGATCTTATAGAAATCAGATTACAGGGCTGCTAGAGGAATCTATGGATGAGGTGCCAGAGAAGAGAAGTCTGCACAGAGAAATCTGTCTCTAGATTCATGTATAAGCAAAGCCTTACTGAAAATTGGACAGTGTATAGGCAGAGAGAGACTACCAGAAGCTTACCAAAGAATGGTTGCTAAAGATAGAGCTGTGAACAGAGAACTATGAAGTTTCAGGTAGTAGCAAAGAAGAATATCCACTATGTCTACCAATAGCTACACCCTTGATTCACAATGTGAGTAGGAACATATTTGTGAGGCAGAGCCTGCATCTAGCTGTGTGGTCCCTTAGAGGCCCTGCGCCCTGACCCAGCTTGGTGATCATCTTCCTGCAGCCCTCAACACAGCTGCTGCAGGCCACCCTGCACACGTACTGGCACCCCTACAGTCTTAGCACAACCACATGCTCAGCCACGTGCAGAGGCTCACCTATACCCAGAAAGCTACTGCAGACCAGCTCGGCCCAGGCCAGCCAGGGAACCTCTGTGCCATCCTTTAGCTGCAGCCACACCTTTTCCAACAAAATCTAATCCCTAACTTTGGGAAGAGGGCCTCCCTCCTTTCAAGATTTTCCTCTGTTGGGTATGCTACCTCAGCCTTTGCATACGATAAGGAGTTCTTTTGCATGTAATAGTTAAGACTGATACTTATGGCTTCCTTGGTTTGGATATAATATTTAATGGGTACTGTAATGACCATGGAGTTTGTTACTTTTACTGCAGGCTTTTTTTTTTTTTAAACAGCTTTATCCTATCTAATAAAGAGGGAATATGCTAATTTACCATCATGCCCTCACAAAGATGGAGGCACTCACAGCCAATAAGGAGGGAATATGCTAATTGACTGCCATGCCCTCAAAGATGGCGGTGCCCATAGTCACAAGATGGTGGCGCCCAGTCCCCTCAGCCCCAATGGGGTGGCAGGTGCCCAGCAGGGCCGGGCCCACCCCCGAGGCAGGTCTGGCCACTCCATGCTCCTGCCTCCAGAGGCCCCCCTACCCTTCAGACCCCCAGCCGCCCAGTCTGGCCTGAGGTACAGGCAAGCCTTGGATGGTGGCTGCACAGACATCCAGGGCCAGCCTGAGGCATAGGTAACCAAGGCTGGCTGAGACTCAGGCAGTAGCAGAGGTGTGATGGGGATGTCACCTTCCCCTGATCACTAGGTTGCCTCGCACCCCTGAGGGCTCCCGGACTGTGAGAGGGGGCAGGCCGGGCTGAGGGACCCCCTCCTGCAGTGCATGAATTTTTATGCACTGGGCCTCTGGTTGAGGTATAATTGATACACAAACATTGTATGTGTTTAAGGTATACAACTTGATGTTTTGATATGTATACATTGTGAAATGATCATCATGAGCTGATTATTATATCCATCACCTCTACAGTTACCATTTCTTTGTGTGTGTGTGTGTGTGTGTGTGTGTGTGCGCTGTAACTTAAGATTTATCGTCTTAGCAAATTTCAACTAGACAGTACTGCACAGTATTATTAACAGCAGTCCCCATGCTGCCCATGAGAGCTCAAGAACTTCTCTTCAATAACTGAAACTGTATCCTCTGACCAACATCACCCTTTCCCTCATCCTCCAAGATCCCTGGCAACCTCCATTCTATTCTCTGCAGGAGTTTGACTCTTTTAGATTCTATATGCAGTATTTGTCTTTTTAAAATTAGATACAAAAATGACCATAGTAAAACATAAATGATCACAAGATATATTTTGAATTAATCTACTCTTGAAGTTCATTTTCTTCTACCCCCTAAATTTCATTCAGCTCCAATTTCACACCCTTCTTGGTTGGCAGGAATCACAATTTCAACCTCCCAAAAATCCAACCGCAAATACTGTGTTTAGAGTTTCTGAAGGAGCAACAGGGCTGTGTAGCAAAGGATCTCATGGGCGTTGGGCTTCTATTACCTCCTACTATGATTTTATTTCAATATTTTCATAACCAGATGCCATTTAGAATTGGCTGAATATAAGCCCCAACTATTTTCAATATTGTTCCTATAAGAAAATATATGAATTTGGAACAAGCAGCAAGAAAGACACTGAAATTTAAAATTGTTCTGATAAATCTCAAATATTACACACACCAAAAGCCCGATGAGCAGTGGATGAAGGAAAATAAAATATTCATTCAGCTGAACAAAATCTTTTCATTGCTATTTTGAAATTGTAATAATTTTTTTAAAATATAGTCTTTATAAATCACCTGAGACGAAAACATGTTTTCCAGTAGGCAGTTTTTTAACTCTCTCACAAGAACACAGAAAACCCTGGCTATACATCAGGTCCTTTATTTATCTTTCTAGACTCCAAAAGCATTAAGGGCTTGTCACAGAGAACTCACACAACTCAGAGAAGGAAATACTGTGTTGTCTGCTAAAATAAATAAATAAATAAAATGCATCTGAGAGAAAAGTTATTGGTGATTTGTTATCATTGATTCAGAAATGTGCTTGTCTAAAGACAGGAAGCAGAAAATAAGTTATTGCAATCAGGAATAAGGTTCAACAATCACCCATTTTTACATGTTCAGATTGGATTACTGAGTGCCAGAAAGGTGGAAAAATCTCATAAGTGACACAAAGGAAAGCATCTCTCTCCCCTCTTCCAATATTCAGATATTACCCTTTGGTGGAACTAAAGATTCTGTGAGTTGATAAAAAGTAAGTGAACTTATTCTCTTCATGAGATTTTCACCATGTACTTGAGATAAACTAAAGGATACTGTCATTGGCATAAAGCAACCAATAAATCATACAGCCAGAAATAAAGTGTGCCTTTAAATAATGGTACCCATCACAGACATTGTCTCAGAAATCAAGTTTCATAGCATTGGGTGAAAATGTCAGCAAGCAGAGAGAGATGGGAAAGTGTGTGGAATAGAATATTCCTCTCAGCCCTGCACTATCCACACTCTTTCCTGGAAATGTGTAAATCCTATCTATTCGTTTTCTTATGAATATGACTTACTGAGCTGTGGTGTTTCCTGAAATTCAATCTCACAGCCATCACTTTCACCACATTAGAGTAATAAAATAGTTTCTGCTACTTCTCATCCCACTGGTTTATAAAAGTGCATTACCAAAGGCTGCTATGCCCCATTTCCAAATATATCCACTTCTCTAAGCCATTAGCCAGAGAGAAAAAATGCTTAGAATGTTAGCAGTCTGATCTGCTCACTTTCTGGATTTTTAGGTCTCTGTAAACACTAAACTGTTTATTTCCCTTATAAAAATAATTATAAAGTTCAGAGAGGCAAGACTTTTTTTTTGTTATTATTAACACTTCACAGAGTTGTCAATTTCTTTAAACTTGTGGGTGTCCTACTTTAAAGGTGAACAATCCAGTCATTTGCAGCAGCTTGAAAGAATGAATGGCTAACTTCAGATAAGTCTGAACCCTGATCATTCATTCTTATGCACTTAGCCATTTCTTTCCCATGACAGCCTTCCTGGACAAGGACATTGCAAATATGTTGCCCTTTGAGAATGTGGTCATGTTAATGCTTTGGATTAACTAGACTAAGATTTTAATCCAAGAGCCACCAGTTACTTATGTGAATAGCCTCGTCTCATTTGAGCCTCATCTGTAAAAGTGGAGAAAATGGTACTACTCTTCCAGGGCTGTTTTGAAGACTAAATGAAATCACAGGGCATGTGCAAGATATTCTCCTCCAAGTAGTAATGGGAAATTAGACAACATGCATGTTTATCAGTAACATCACGATGTATCCATCCTCTCCCTATAGCCATGGTTGGCAAAATGTGGCTTGCGAGCCTCATGTGGCTTTTTGGCCCCTTGAGTGTGGCTCTTCCACAAAATACCACTGCCTGGGTGAGTATTTTGAAGAAGTAGCGTTAGAAGAAGTTTAAGTTTAAAAAAAATTGGCTCTCAAAAGAAATTTCAATTGTTTTACTGTTGATATTTGGCTCTGCTGACTAATGAGTTTGCCTACCACTGCCCTATAGCAATGAACCTTAGCCAGTTGCCATAGGGTATCTCTCCCATTGTGCACTGATTGGTGCACAAGTACTCAGCATGATGATTACTATAATACAACTAGGAAGGATGAAGATAGGAAATTGAGCTCACTGTGTGCTAGGCATTGTCCAAAGCTTTCTTTCTTTTTTTTTTTTTTTTTTTTTTAAATATATTTTATTGATTTTTTACAGAGAGGAAGAGAGAGGGATAGAGAGTTAGAAACATCGATGAGAGAGAATCACTGATGAGTTGCCTCTTTCACACCCCCTACTGGGGATGTGCCCGCAACCAAGGTACATGCCCTTGACCGGAATCGAACCCGGGACCCTTCAGTCCCCAGGCCGACGTTCTATCCACTGAGCCAAACCGGTTTCGGCTGTCCAAAGCTTTTTCTAAAGATTGCACTTGTAATGAGCTTCCTGGCTTTGTTGTAGAGACAGCAGTGTTAACAGGCAATGCAATTTAATGTCAAGAGAACTCCAACTATTCAAGAGGAAGAGTTACTTTTCATTTCTCTATGGTGTTCAGCTTGTCTCCACACGGCATATGCCCAGAAAAGATCTTGAAAAGGTCCTGGGGTTGGAAGGATTTATAGCCTTGCTCTCATCTCCTCTAGAAAAGCTTACAAACAGAGAAAACCAAGGCGTGATGGAAATGTACAGGACGATATCTGGGATCTACATAACCATCAGGCAAACTTGGCAGCACCTCAGTGGCATTTCTGTCTGAAAAGGGGAACTTTTTCATTCACTAAGCTATAAGAGCATTCCTCTGTAACTAATACAGCAATATGGTCTTTTCTAATACACTGTAAGAGACAAAAGCATCATTTGACTATTAAAGAGTTTTTTAAAAATACTTCTGCTTTTAGGTCTGGTAAACAAAGGGAAGGAAAGGTACTGCTGAGTTAACTCCTTGAATTTCAGCATGCCTTGGCTTCCTACATCTGATTGTAAGTACAATAGTGCCCTCTGTAGCTCATTCTCGGTATAGAATTCCAGGGTTTGAAAAACAACATACAGTACTGTACAAAAATGAAGACAAAACTCTTTTCTCAAATGTATGATTTTTGTCCCCAAAATAAGTAAACAAGAAACTTTGTCATATAATATTTATATAAAAAATACACAATTCTCAATATTTTCTGCTTTTCAAATAGCAGTATCTTCTGCTCTTTTCCAGAGGATCAATGTCAGATATAGGTTACTGGAAAAAATATTTAAGCTTATATATTATATATAATATATAAGCTTAAATTTTTTTCTGATTGTAACAACTTTATTTTGACCGATAGTAACAAGGACACTGTTTTGATTCAGGAAGTTATTTTGTTTAAAGCTTCATCCTTTGATAACCAAAACAGTTGGATATGTACAGTGGAAGCTCTGCAACTCTTAAAATACCATGTATTTAAATTTTATTTGAATCTTGGATTGTTCCAAGATATTAGAGTTCCTAATTGTGATTTATCTGAAGGCCTACATGGGGGTAGGAGAAGATAGCACATAAAAGATTTAAATATTTCTCACCAAACAAGATTTAAATATTTCTCACCAAACAATCACCAGGAATTTTGTAATTAGAATATATTAGCAATATTTAATTATCCTTTTGAGGTGTGAAATAATCCATAACTAGATGATTAAAATCATGTATAAATGGTTGGCTGGAGGTCTTTGATTTATACTGAATTTGTGTGTTTTTAATTAAAGTTTGATGTCATAACATAACTGAAGCTAGTAAATTTAAGTTAAAAATTTGAATATGTATCACTTATTCTTTTCTATCTAATATTTATGCTTAGCTTCAAAATAGGCATTTCTTTTCAAAATAATGTTTTAATATATAAACCAAATTGAAATTATTTGCTGCTGACCTCACATACTCACTGGCCAGGTGTAAGGAAGGTTCTATGGCTCACCTGTAGACATAGTGTTTGATATCAGCAAGAGATGAATAAAACAAATGGCTGTTTATACATATAAATCTGCGAGATTCGTGATTTACATTCCAAGGCAAGAGAAACCCAACTTAAGCCTCAGCACTTTTAATACATGTTGAACTGGAAGCTTTATAAAAATCAAGCTATAATCCTTTCATGCAAAACAGTAATTTAGTCTATATTTTTTAGGGTAATAAGAAAATTGTAGCTATTCTCCAAAATAACTATAACTCATCATATGGAAATTGAAGATTTCGAAGGGAAGATTGATCCAGTGTTTCCACCTTTGCAGTGAGAATGAAGTTATTTGGATACTGGAGAAACTAACAAGGCAGATTCTGGTTTAAGAGAAAATGATGCATCATTTTACATCGATATTTCAGAGGAGATGCTCTGTCATTGATAGAATAATTAAATGAGTCTTGGTCTCATTATAAAATACATTACTTATTCATATTAAATATGACTGCCATGAAATTTTAATTTAAAAAACTTGCTGAGCTGATGTAAATGATCTAGTCAAACTACTCAAGTTCATACCATTGTATAATTCTCTCTCCCATCCCCCGGCCAGATCATGCTTTCAAAAGTAATGGAATATAGCCTAATTATAATTACAGGATAACAATGCTGTAATTAGGAAGACACTCTATCTTTTTTTCATTTGTTACATTTTACAAAAGAATAAACTTCTTATATTTCTAATAATAATTGAATGAATGATAATTGAATGTCATGCCCCATCAGCCAGTCAAATGAAAGTATATTCCCAATTATTGTCCCAGAGTACAAAGCCTGGATTTAATGATATTCAATATAGAACTGTGTCCTCTAGAGTTGCTGCTCTTCTGAGCTCTAAGAGATGGAATAAGGACAAAAACCTTTGGAACAAGCAAGCCCTGTGATGTTTTATCTCATAATAACTGCAGGTAGAATTAAACCACACCCTGTGTAATCCTTCTCACACATGACACTGAAAAACTTAAGATACATACCTGTATATTTTCAGCATTTGGAGGTAAAATAGTTATGCCTCAATTCAACTCTCTGATGTCCCAGTGTGTGTGTGTGTGTGTGTGTGTGTGTGTGTGTGTGTGTGTGTTGAAGGTTGGAGGTCATTAAAGCATTCCAGCTTCACTCATCTTGGTTCTCATAAGAGAAGTGACTACCTTGGCCCTGACAATCCATCCTCAGGTTTTTCAGGGCCAAGGTATCACAGGGATGAAGCAAGTCAAGGTCAGAGGGGAATAAAGATTTATAAGAAATAGGACGAGGTACATCTTAGAGCCAGATGAATGCAGGTAGCTCCCACCCACATTCCTACTTACCCATCTCCAATCCAATGCACTCAACACACTGTAGTCTCTGTGACTAAGATCTCCAAACCTCTGGGTCTAGACCCATAGTCTTGTTTGCTTGAGATATTCTTCTACTTTTTAGAAGTTAACTTCAAAATCTAGTTAAATGTTTCTCTTACATATAAAAGTGTTCCCAGTTCTTTCAAGCAGAGCTGGCCATTCTCTCCATACATAGACACTCCTTGATATAGACCTTTTTATGTCTCTTCTACTTTGAATATTGCACTCTAATCATTTGACTATATATTTCCTTACTAGAATGCATGCACAATTTCAGAGAAGACTAGAAGATGTTTTTCATCCTAATTCCATTGACTAAGCCTTTTCCCTGACCCATAGTAGACAGTGTTTGTTTCTTACACTGAGAATTCTTTTTAATTAAAAAGTATTTTTACATATGTTATTTAATTTGTCATTCACAATTCTGTGTGGTTTTTCTAAGTAAATACTACTAAATTATTCTCACCAATAAGAAATTATTATAAAAGTATTGTAATTGGCACAGTGCCACTAATGGCTTGTTTATTTATTTTTTATTAAGTGCTACAATAGGTAGTTCTTCTTTTGTGCCCTTCCTCAGATAATCTCTTCCTCCACTTTCTTTCCAGAAATTTCCAGCAAACTAAAGTTGCTACATATATTTCCCATTTGTGTTACAATATTTTTACTATATGTGCTCTTAATAGTTCATATGCACAGAACTTCTAACTTCCTATGCCCACTTCCTAATATGAAGTTAAGTAAGTCCTGGACTTCGGTCTCAGTCACCTGTGTATTTATGGTTTTGTCCTAATTTGTTTTTTAACTTGGCCATGTTCTTTAAAATGAATAGAAGCTAGGTTGATAGATATGCGAAAGCCAACTTTGGTAATTACTCTTTTCTGTTTTTATTTTCCTAATCAATAATGTTGACCATGATGGCCTTACATTTTCCCTGATCCTGCTTCCAGATTTGAGTCCCTTAGAGCATTTACCTAGGATAACTTTTCTCTCTGTCCTTTTAAGATATGCATTTTTTAAAGTCTCTTGCCATTTTTCAAAATTCAGGAATGCCTTTCTCAAGGACCTGGGAGCCACCACTGTGAAGTGAAATAATCAAGGAAACTAGTGCACCTACCCCCCAATCTCTGTGGGAGGCTGGGACCCTAAACTAGGTAGGTTCCTGGCTCCAAGTTGTAAACTACCTGTGTTATGAAGACACCAGAACCTTTACTTTTCCTTTGGATAAAGCCAAGTAGCCTCAGAAGGCTCATAGAACCCCTTCTCCCAAGTGAGCTCTTAAAATGCCTCAGGCCCTTAGAGTTTAGCTCACACTGAGTTCTGATCTCTCTCCCCTCAACAGCCTAGCCTAGGAGAAAGTCTCCCTTACCTATTAAATTTGTGCAGTGCAATTTTGCTTTGTCAATATATAACTTACTTCAAGGCTCTTTTATTTGTAATTCTCATAGAGGCAATTTAAATCTTTATTAAATATTAAAAGTACTCCACACTAAGAAATTTGCAATTTGGGGCGGGGGGGAGAAAACTCCGAATTCAAAAGTGCTTTTTAGACTAAAATCTCAAAGATTGTGCAAAAAAAACAAACAAACAAAAAAAACCATCAGTCTCTATAGTTTCAATTTCTCATGCATGCAAATAGTTTTACAATTTTTAGCTCCCACCCCCTCACCCCCGTTGACAGCTTTTGGCTCTGATTATCATTCTATTCTCATAGTCTATCCTCTGAAAAGTCATGACTCCATTGATGCCATGCCTTGTAGTACTTTCCTTTAGTTTGGATTTTGTTTTTATAAAATTCTTTTAGCTAAGTAAATACATCTTTTCTTTTATTGGAAGACTTAAAACATTTTCTCATGAATGTCACTGATACAGCCTAGTTCTTTGAACTCTTTTAAGATATTAAGATTAGCTATTTCTTTTACCAATCATGAAGAGCTATGTTTTGTTATAAAGATAGCTCTATTTATGAGAAGATGTATTCAAGTTTATAGAGAAATGGGGGTCTGATGGCTCTTGTCTTTTCAGTGAGAGGAGGTAGGGTAGTATTTGGGGTACATCTTTTTATACCAGGTCTGGTTTGTTTATAAAGTATATTTATTCTCTATCTTATGAGGTTTTGAAAGATGTTGCCCCTGGGTATAAGAATACAATACTTATTTTGAAGGAATTGAATAATGGCTTAAAATGTCCAAGACGAATAAAATGAGGATTACTGGTAAGGATTAATAGACTACCGAGTGCACTTAGGAGGGCAGAAAAATAATTTGGGGAAAATGTCTGGAAAAGAAAAATGTGTGTGTGTGGGGGGGAGGTGAAGAAGTAAATCTCACCTACAAGGGCATCAAAGTAAGTAAAATGAGAATTAAAGAGAGTAAACATGATTGTGGCTGAGTTATAAATGTCTCTTTTAAGTTTGCTTCATGTAGTTTAAAATGTTAATCAGTTACCTACATCATAAATTAGTACTGTACTATTATTAAAGTCCATTAAAATTCATGTCTTTAAAGCAAGAAAGGTATCTGGTGAATTTATTAAATATTTAAGTGTTAAGTAATTCATTCTGCAAAAAAGAAAAAAAAATCATTTCTCCTCAACAGTACAGCTAATATGTCATGTGATACAGAAATCACATGGACTACTCATCACTCCTACCTTCACGCATCACTCATCACTGCTATTGCTCACATGATGTAAACTCACAAAACTGTCATGAAATTGGATCCTCCCTCAACCTCCTGATTTAGCAGCTCCACTTCTGCTTCAGCTGTTCCATAATGGAAAAGAAGAATAAATTAGATGGCCTAAAAAAATGAAATTAAATAAATTGTACATGCTCACACTCACTTCAAAGTCTACCTCAGAGAGCTTTATTCATATTTCTATTTTCCTTCAAATTCCTATTCCTTGTATTTTCTTTGACATCTTTCTTCATGGGTTAAAGATTTGGGTCCAGATCAGTCTGGACTCACCCACGTTTGCATAATGGTGATTAGTTTGGGCAAGGGGGAAATTTGCTTTAGGATTTCAATTTGAGCTAGCTTAGAAAGAATAATAAAAAGAAAAAAAGAGTGTTGGAAAAATGTTACAATAGTTCACATAATAGAAGGAAACATTCCAGGAAAAATAATCACTCTAGAATCATTCAAGTATGAGAACCAAGGGTTGGATGATTCAGGACTTGCTCTTTCTGCTTTTGTTTTCTATTTTCTCTGATCATCAGCTTCATTCATTCTAGTTTCACTCACTACTTCATGTGTCAGAGGATTCAGCTACCAGCAGTCTGGGCGCAGTCACTTATGTCTTAGTTAAGAGGTCTTTAGCACCTGCCTCTGTTAAAAAAAATCTTGGGGACGAGCTCTGACTATTCTAGCTTGGTTTTGCTCAATCCTGGATAAATGACAATGGTCATAAGATGTGTGATTGATCACTATAAGACCCATGTGTTTAACATGAAGGGGAGCAAAATATACCACCCCAAAATATGCCTCTATTTTGAACTAATTATTAAGAAATAGTAGACACAGGAGAAGCTCTGAAAATGTAAAAGTTACCTTTCAGTAAGAGAGACTTACAATTATAAGGGAACTCTTCATTTGTAAGGGTGTCTCCCTCTCTGTACCAGGAAGAAGACTGTATTTCTAGAAACTCTTATGCAGGGGAGAAGTTATAACCTAAAATGGCCATACCCTTGTATACTGTGCTTTTTCTGGTAGCCTCCCATTGCTGGTCTCACCCCTTCTTGCCATCGTGTTTTGTCTTAAGCTGGAGATGGTATTTAAGATGGTGGTTTGGATCATTTGGGGTGTGTTCAGTTTTTCTTGGATATGTCACATATTTAGAGGAGGTAAGCATGTTATTAAACTTCTGTTTGTTTTTCTCCTGTTAATATGTCTTTTATTATAGATTTCTTAGGCAAGAGAAAGAGGTTTCTCAGGCAAAAACCTAGAAGGGTAGAGGGAAAATTATTTTTCCTTCCCTACAGAAACATTATAGTCATTCAATGAATGTTTTTTAAAATAAAACATTGAATAAATATAACATTCACTTAGCTATGATTTGCAGGAAGGAGTAGTAGAAAATATAACTATAGAGAAGAAATTCACTTAGGAAGCTATTGAGTTATTGTTAGCAACTTGGAAGATGAATGAGGCAAAGATATGATTAAAAATTGTCTCCAAAGTTAAACCTTTATTTGCATCATATCTCTAACAGTTCATCTACTATAATAACTTGATATTTAGTAATTAGTACTTTGATATAATTTAGAGGTATAAAAAGACTGTGTTTAGCATTTAACCTAAGATTTAAAAACAAAAGTTTGCCCTAATCGGTTTGGCTCAGTGGATAGAGCGTCGGCCTGCAGACTCAAGGGTCCCAGGTTTGATTCCGATCAAGGGCATGTACCTTGGTTGTGGGCACATCCCCAGTGGCGGATGTGCAGGAGGCAGCTGATCGAAGTTTCTCTCTCATCTATGTTTCTAACTCTCTCTCTCTTCCTCTCTATTAAAAAAAAAAACAATAAAATACATTTCTAAAATTATTTTACATTTTTCCTATTGTAGAAATACCTTTATTTCTATAATAGAAAAAATTTAAGTACTGAGATATTATTAGTAACTTGGGAGATATCTTAAATTCCTATGCAATAATGATACAAAATAAAAAGGTGGTATTTTGAGGCTTAACTTTCCTTATATGAATTTATTTTTTGGTCTGCACACCAGGAGATTTGAACTGAGCTGATAGAACTTACTAAAGTTGTTTAGTTCACTTCAGTCAACACAAATAGCTATCTACTAAATTTTCAACTTTACCCCAGATCAATACAGGCAAAATTGAATAAGATACAATGCTCGTTTCCTTCAAAGAATAGATAATGTAGTAAATAAAATAAATTGTATATAATAAATTACATTGCAAGATATATAATGAGCATGGTAAGGTAAAAACCCAGAATAAAACTTTAAATATCCTATGTCAGTTATGAGGAAACAAAAATTACTTATCTTATGATATTGAGAAAGATTGTAGGAATAACTAGGACTTCAAATAATACAGGGAAAATTTGGAAAGGCACACAAAACAGTTAACAACCAAATAAAGACAACTTTAATTCACTCAAGTAAACTCACAAGGAAGTAAATGTTTTTCTTTTGTGGCGGGGGGGGGGGGGGCACATGCACAAGACTCTATCATCCTGTGAATACAGATCATACAAGAGACTTAAATGAATAAGTTCATTGATCAGAACATCCTCTCTCCCATGGAAAGGGAGAGATAAATGCCCTCTCCTTTGCTCTTATCTGGTTATCTTTACCATCTCTGACAGTTTTAAAGTATTCTAATGTGTAAACAAGAATCAAGCTCATATCTCAAGTGGTGCTCAATTATGTAAATCTCCATTTTCCATCTTGCTTTTATTAGCATAGCAATGTCCTGTGATTATAATGGGAGAGCATTATTTTGTTCAGCTATTCAAATGCCATTCATTTAAGGGAGCAAAATTTTTGCATAATATGTCTTCTAGAAAAGATCAAATAGATAAATAATTCAGAGAATATTTGTGAGTTTATTCATTTGTTTTGCAAGCCTTACTTATCTATAAGTGAATTAATGTGCAAATTAAATATTCATAAGCCAACTTGTGTGATTGGTTTATTTTGTGATATCCAGATGCTATTTCTTTCTCTTTGTATTCAGTAACGATCATTTGAGATTCGAATGCAAACACTAGCCATAATTGTCATGCCTATATATTATTAAAAATGAAAAATAAGGCTCTATAAGGAAAAAAAAACAACCACATTTAACTTATTGCCTCTGGTTAAATAAGACAGTATCACTGAGAATCCTATTTTTTTACTTCAGAATAATTTTGTATCTACAACATCTATGTTTTTTAAGGCAATGTTTCATAATGCAATAGTTTTAAAAGTTTTAGCATCAGGATCTCTTTACCGTCTTCAAAATTATTAAAAACCTTAGATAATTTGTTTTATTTGGGTTATATGTAACAATTTTGGCTATATTAGGAATTTTATCAGTTAAATTTTTTTTCTAGGGCATCTTCACTTTCTTAACCAGCTCTCCAATTGGGCTAGATGTGATGGAACTGCAGGGAAACACTTGACAGCTACTGGAAATACCAACATGTGAGTATCCTCTGGGCCTAAGGAATGTGAGCAAGGGTGGAGATGTTGATTGTGGAAGTTACATTTGACTGGAAATGACATTTTCTGTCTCAAAAACAAAAATGTGCACACTGAGAGGAATGCAAAAAAGCTTCTATCTATTCTCTGAGTGACATGTTGAAAGTTTATTGAATCCTCTGGACAGTCTCTTTCTAGAAGTTCTAGGATCTGCAATCCACACTACCGCAAACACTCCATAGCATATAGTAGTGTGAAAATCACACATGAGTATATGAGACGTTTCCTGGATATAAATTAGAACCAACCGTGAAGAAAGTAATATTTGAAAGAAAAGTTAAATCCAACTCCAATGTGATTTTGTTAAAAGCTTGACCTTTGTGACAGTGAAACATTTGGTCCCACAAAAGTTAGATAACATGGCTACAGCGTTTTTGAAGTTAAGTTAATTTTAGGGCAACATTTTTCAAGGTTAAAAGCGAGGGGAAAATGATTGGATGGGATATTGAAAGAAACAGTCTGTGTCAGATGTTAATATAATTTAACTAGCAATCAAAAGAGAGCACTGGTAGAAATATAAACTTTAAGACCAAGAACTAAATATTTATGAGGAGAGACTGCTTTGCAATGTGAAAAAAAAAATGAGGTTTATTTTAACTGTTTAGTTATCGTTGGGATTTTAATGATGCATAGTTCATGGTAGTAATCAGCATTTTATAGATGGGAAATGCAAATAAAAATGGCTTGCACAGTTTATTGCTATTTTAATTTTTATTGCTTGCTTATGGACCCCTTATTAAACATGCATAGAGCAATCTTTACTTTTAAAAAACTCTTTAAAGAAGATGATGTATTCTACTAGTATATGTTATATACATTATCACATGAAAACCAATGTACAAATCTTACTGAATTGTTTGGAATCCCATTGTGTGAAGAAAATATAAAGTCTTGGTTTAAACAGAGAAATATTAGAAAGAACATGTGGGAGATGCAGAGATAAAGGACTTGAGAGAGGGTTCTTTACTTTTGAAGTTTTCTCATTTTTAATGAATAGATGGATATCTCTTACCATTAGCTGAGATAATGAAAACACAAATGAGATGAAATTAAAAAGAATCAGATTCAAATCCTAATTCCGTGGCTCAACAGTGCTGTGAAGTTCAATGTGCTTCTGTTGTCTGAAATGATGCCTACTCCATAGAACTGAAATAGGATAAAAAAAATTAGTGTGTGTCAAAGCTTAAATTCACATGCCATGGTCTAGCAGAAATGAGCCTTGTTGAAATAAAAGTGAGTAAGGCTTTCTTCTTACTTTGTTCCTCTGAGAACTGGAATCTTCATTCTAATGGGCAATGAGATCCCTGGGCAGGAGCTTATGTTACTACATTCTTAGGGCATGCCACACCAAGGTGCTGGACTGAGGAAGGATGAAGGGAGTCAGGACAGTACAGGGGGGCCATGTGAGGCTGTCATTGATGTGACTATCACTTAGCACAAGTGCAGGTGAGTGCCCCCCCCGCCCCCCCCTGTAAATGACTGCTTCTAAACTCATTCCATCTATAGGGAGGAGGGGGATGAATTTGTTCCCAACCAGGTCTCCTATGACCAAAAGATTGCACTATGGGATACTAACTTCCTTACACACAATGGTTGGGCATTCTTGGGGCTCCCTGCTGAATCCATGACTTGTAATGACTGAGGGCAAAAGGAAGCTCCAGGCTGGAGGTCAGTGACTGCAGTGTGGGTGGGAGGTGATTCTCTGTTGGATTGTGGGTATGTCTGAGTGAATGGTCATAGAATGATGTCTTGAGTGATGTCCAGGGCCTTAGAGACACAGTGAGCTGAGAGAAATCTGAAGTGGCACATATTGTACAATTTGAAGTTCAAATCTCTAAGGAAATTTTTGAGGAAAAATGAAAGGATTTCTTGAGACTAACTGAACCCACTCAGAACCCATTGTAAATACCTCAGTCTTTACCATTTACTATAGTACATGTGGAGGAAAGCTTGCAGTCTCCTTGCTATTTCCAATTTCTTTCTATGAAGCCAACTCAAACCTCATGGTGGTACCCATAAGAGAGTTGCCATAATGGTCCTCTCTGAATTCCTTTCCATATGTTCTTTTTAAAAATATATTAATATTGTTATTTTAAAAAACATTTTTAATCGATTTTTAGATAGAGAGGAAGGGAGAGGGATAAAGAGAGAGAAGCATAAATGGGAAAGGGAAACATCTATAAGCTGCCTCCTGCATACCCCCTACCTGGTTGAGCACACAGCTCAGGGAATTGAACTGGCAACTCCTGGGTGATAGGAATGATACCCAACAAACTGAGCCACACCAGCCAAGACCCCACATTGTTCTTGTCTTACGCCATCTACTTGCTTTGAGGTGTTATGGAAAATTCCCTGAGCTGGTTGAGCACACAGCTCAGGGAATTGAACTGGCAACTCCTGGGTGATAGGAATGATACCCAACAAACTGAGCCACACCAGCCAAGACCCCACATTGTTCTTGTCTTACGCCATCTACTTGCTTTGAGGTGTTATGGAAAATATGACAGTTTTTAATCTTTTTTTTTTTTTTAATGTGTGTTTGTTTTAGGAAGAAAGCATTTATTAATCAACTAGAGGCCAGTTGCACAAATTTGTGCACTGATGGGGTCCAGCTGGCCCACTCTGAGTAGGGTAGATGGGGCTGGCCAGCCAGGGAGAGGGGCCATGGAAAGTTGGCTGGCCAGGCCCGCCCCCATTGGGCCTTTTGACTGGCCACTGTGCACGTCATAGCGACCGGTCATTCTGATCATTCTGGTTGCTTGACTTTTATATATAGAGATTTTTATAAGAGCCTTTTTTTTTTTTTTTTTTTTTTTTTTTACCTCTTTCATGTTCTGCCAAATACTGTCTGTAGCTCTACATATCTGTCTTTCTAACTTTCCCAGGAAATGTATACACATTTTCTTGATAAGTGGTCATTTTCTGGCTCTAACAGAACTGAGTGTATTCAGAGGATCGGGACTACTAATTTCCTTTTGGTAGGATAGAAATTCTCAGCTACCCACAAAGCAGTGGACACTCTGATATTTTCTTTGTAGAAATAATGAATTCATAATCTGGAAGGAGCAATTAGAATATATAAAATTTAACTTCATCTTGTACAGTCTACTATAAAATAAAATAAAATGTGCCCAATCTTATCTAACACATTATTTTATTTATCCTCTTTCACATAACTCACAGTATAATTTTTATATGTGTATTATAAGTTTACATATATAAAACAACTCCTGAATGTACTGTCATGGAAACAATCCTTAAGAAAATGTATGAAATTATTGGCTGAAGAGACATGGAAGCAGATGAATATTTTCACCTGGTAAGAAAAAGCAAGAAATTTCTACATACTAAATGAAATATATATTAAGAGTCATTCAAATTATATTTCAACTAGTACTGTTGTTTTTGAAATATAAATATTCATAAGCCATTGTATTGGTTATAATTACAAAGTTTTCAGAAATCGAAACGTCATGAATTGTGTTATTTGATCTTTCAACACTTTCAAGGAAGGATATTTTAAAAACAACATGTCTGGGAAGTCAGATGAGCTGTTAAGAGGAGTCCCACCACAGCAGGAAGGTTATTGACACCGGGAAAAGGCTTCCAGGTAGGAAGATGGTACATATGTTGCTTTCAAGGGATCAAGCCACTCCTTCCACAGGAATGAAGGCAGTTATGCTGACAGAGTGGTTGCCTACAGAAAGAGGCAAAAGGGCAGATGTTTTGGAAAAAGCAACCTTATTTCCCAGAAAGAAGCGTTATTTGTACCGCATGTGGAGGATTCATAGTTGGCTTTCATAGCCTATGAATGTGAATTCCTTCAAACATGAATGCATCTGTTCTGGGGCTAAGACTGACTTCCTGGAAGGCTGCCCAGAAAGATCTAAAACAAATCTCAGGTGGTACTTGTAATCCAAAACGGGGAGGAAAATTCTGCAAAGACGTATTTCAGGGCTGCAGGCAAAATTGCATTAATTCAAATTTTCATTTCTTAAAAGTGGGGCCCTAAAACCAATTAAGGGGTTAGAATCAGAGCAGTGCTTTTTGCCTGGTGGAGAGAATATGCAAGATTGGGGTTGAGTGGAAAAGGACCAATAGAACTTGATGGAAACATTGTTTTGATTGGACTGTTGATTATATTAGTATGAACATTTGTCAAAATGTATTAAACTCTACACTTAAGATCTATGCATTTTACTGTATGTAATTATACCTTAATTTAAAAACATAAAAAAGATATTAGTCCTTAAAAAAAATATATCATCAGTGATTTTTCACCACTTTTGTTTCAGAAAGCTCTCAAATTGTTATGATGAATATTTCTGATTTTTAAAATTAGATTAAAAATTACTCTTTCTCTTCCATAGGTAGGAGACTAACTTCTATGACAATATCTATTTATTCTATCTAATAAAAGAGTAATATGAAAATTGACCATCACTCCAACACACAAGATAGCTGCCCTCATGTGGTCAAAGATCTTGCCCCCATATGGATGCAAGATGGTCACCACAAGATGGACAGCAGGGGTGGGCAGTAGGGAGGGACCAGGCCTCCAAGGGAGGGCAGTTGGGGATGATCAAGCCTACAAGGGAGGGATGTTAGGGGTGACCAGGCCCGCAGAGGAGGGAAATTGGGGGCAACTGGGCCTGCAGGGTTGGGCAGTTGGGAGGGACCCAGGGCTGCAGGGAAGAGCAGTTGTGGGGGGGGGGGGGGGAGACCAGGCCTGCAGGGGAGAGCAGTTAGGAGCAATCAGGCTGGCAGGAGAGCAGTTAGGCATCAATCACGCTGTCAGGGGAGGTAGGGGTGTCGAACTCAATCAGAGAAGGGGCTAAAATCTAAAATCCAGCCTAAATCGCGGGCCGAATGGTTTACTGAACAGTCATAAACTGACAATGTCATAAACTGACAGCGGAGTGCAGTGATGACAGCGTGGTGCGGGCCACATTGCAAGGCCTGGCGGGCTGGATTTGGCCCGCGGGCCTTGTGTTTGACACATGTGGGTTAGAGGATGATCAGGCTGGCAGGCAGAAGTGGTTAAGGGCAATCAGAAGGGCAGGCAGGCAAGCAGTTGGGATTCAGTAGTCCTGGATTGTGAGAGGGAAGTCTGACTTCCCAGTTTGGTCCTATATTGGAGAGGGTGCAGGCTGGGCTGAATGACACCCCCCCCTGTGCATGAATTTTGTGCACCAAGCCTTTTTATATATATATAAAAGCCTAAGTGACCAGCTGACCATTTGGCCATCCAACTGGTAGCTATGACATGCCCTCTCACAATCCAGGACCCCTCAAAGGATGTTGGAGAGCTGGTTTCACCCCAATCCCCGCAGGCCAGGTCAAAGGACCCAACCAGTGCATGAATCCATGCACCGGGACTCTAGTACAACATAAGAAACAAACAGCATGACTACACTTCCATGCATTTTATTGTTTCCAAACACATAAGCATCAAATAGAGACTTTTCCAGCTTTTCCAACTCTTCAAAGATAAATTGATAAAGTAGTAAAAAACCAGAATATTAGCTTTATTTTACATTAAATGTGTTCTGTAATGTCTGTGTCTGTATTGTTGCCAGAGGAGAGTTGTTGGGGGCTGGATGAAAAAGATGAAGGAATTAAGAAGTACTAATTTGTAGTTACAGAACAGTTATGGGGATGTAAAGTCCAGCATAGGGAATTTCGTAAATATTGTAATAAGATTTATTAATTTGCATTCTAGGCAAGACAAAAATATCTATGTAACATAATTTTTATAAAATGAATAAATATAAAAAAAGAATAGTCTTACTTATATAAATTATTTTAAGTGAACTTAATACATCATCGTGGAAAGAAATACAAATGTATTTATTAAGTGCTTAAAAAATCCAAACCTCAATCGCTATTCAACAAAAAATTTAGGAAATCAATTTGAAGGGATAATATTTGAAGTCAAATGATTTAGCCCATTACTCTAATATACATTACTTAATTAATGCCCGTTAAGGAAATCAGGGAGTTAGATGCTATTATCTTACTACAATAATTTCTGGCAAAAAAATTATTTGGCCTTGCTTAGAGTTGGACAAATTTGAAGTTATATAATAGAGTTGAAATTCTAATTTTTTTGGTAGTATTGCTAAATTTGATGCAAACTTAAAAAAAAAAAAAAACACTAAAAAAACTTGTCTCTGGAAATTATACAGAAGGTGTCTATCTAAGTTAATTACAAACCTAAAACTTTGCTGTGCCATGAATAGACAAGAATTCAAAAGAGGAAATTTTAAAATGCATTGTTCTTATAAGCAGAATAATTATAAGCAAGTTTATAATTACCTAGCAAATTACCTAGCTTGGCAATTAAATCTTCATCCACATTGGAAGTAAATTTAACTTCTGAAAAAATGGTGTTATTTGAAGAGAAAATTCATATAAAAATACATGTCCTTTGAATCTGATGCAGACACTTTGGGGAGGTAGATGAATGCTGTCTCCAAACCACATCTCTAATTCAGTGGCATTGAGAGGTGAGGCCTGGGCCACTGCTTATGAAAAATAACCTTTAGATTCTCTTCTCTTCCATAGACCATGAGCACTAATAGGAGTTGTTTTATTATCTAGAGCCAACTCATGGTGTCCTTTTTTTTTTTTTTAATAATATATTTTATTGATTTTTTACAGAGAGGAAGGGAGAGGGACAGAGAGCTAGAAACATTGATGAGAGAGAAACATCAACCAACTGCCTTCTGCACACCCCCTACTGGGGATGTGCCCACAATCAAGGTATGTGTCCTTGACCAGAATCAAATCTGGGGCCCTTCAGTCTGCAGACTGACACTCTATCCACCAAGCCAAACCGGTTTCAGCATGGTGTCCTTCTTCAAGTGCTCTGCTATACTGATCTGAGAAAAGTTAGTGACTTGTATATTAAGGTAGTGGTATTATGGATGGATGTCATGGTGATTAATTAACATATTAAATAGGGGATGATAGGAAATGAAATGCTGGACTATTAAAGGAGTATATATATAATGGCATTGCAGAAGTAAATTTATACACACACACACACACACACACACACACACACACACACACACTAGAGGCCCTATGTGCCCTCTTGCAATCCAGTACCCCTTGGGGGATGTTGAACTGCCAGTTTCCAATCCCCATAGGCCAGGCCGAGGGATGCCATGGTGCACAAATCCACACACTATTCTTCTAGTATGCATATAAGATCTTTGGCTAATCTCTTCCTACCCTCCTCCCTTCCTGATTCCCTCTGAGAGATTCATCAGTCTGTACCATGTCTCCATGCCTGTATGTTGAACGTCTGCCCCTGGTAGTGAGTGCATATCATAGCAACCAGTTGGATGGTCTCTTAGGTTTTTATATATATACTAGAAAGGACCGGTGCATGAAATTCATGCATTGGGTGGGTGGGTGGGGGGGGGGGGTTGTTTCCCTCAGCCCAGCCTGCATCCTCTCCATTCCAGTACCCCTTGGGGAATGTAAAACTGCCAGTTTAGGCCCGATCCTAGAGATTGGACCTAAACTGGCAGTCAGACATCTCTTTCACAATCCTGGACCACTGGCTCTTAACTGCTCACCTGCCTGCCTACTTGATTGCCCTTAACTGCCCCCCTGCTGGCCTAGTTGACCCCAACTGCCCTCCCCCCCCCCCCGCCGGCCTAGTTGACCCCAACTGCCCCCCATCCCTGCTGACCTGGTTGCCTTCAACTGCCCCCCCTGTCAGCCTGGTTGCCCTTCTTTGCCCCCCTCTGATGACCTGGTTGCCCCTCACTGCCCCCCTGCCTGCCTGGTTGCCCCCATCTGTAACATTTTAAAGATAAACTGTGTATGGATGCAGAAGTTTTGAGAAGGACAGAGTGTTGAGTAGTTATGGAATGCATTCCTCTGGCCTCCAGGGTCAGTGCCACTTTGCCTTGCAATACCCAAGAATGCACTAATGTGATCCATGTGGGCGTGGTGCTATTGTAAGAGCTGTACAAGACAGACCGAATTTGTCTTTGAATTTTATGAAGAAACTATGTTTTACTTCAAAACAGTGACCTTGAAAAACTCAAAATGTATTATAGTACCGTAACTCAAATAATGTGAATTATAATACCCAAATATGCTACAATTCTTCACTCTCTATTTCATCTTCCTTCTTTTCTAGATATTTCTAATTGAGTTGCCATATAAATTTAGCAAAATGTCACACAACTTCCGTGAATGTGTCAGCACACTTGCATTATTTTATGAGTTGGGTAATTGTGAATAGTGGAGTAAGGAGAGCTATCGTACAAGTATGGAACATGCTACTTTTTTGTTTCCTGTACTAAGCCACCTCTTAAAAATTATCTTTGACAGTTTTAAATTTACTGCAATTTACTGCAAGCTATTGATAGTTATGTAGCCATGTAAAATGTGGAAGAGTATTTACTTATAAAATTTCCTTTTAATAATATTTGCATCTACACATAGATTGCTCCCAAGATTAAAGCACAAATGATAGAGGAAGGAACAGCCATGATAAGCATCCAGCTGCGTGGGGACAGAGTCGATTTTTTTGGGGGGGAATGAACTTTTCCAATCCTGCCACAGATGTTGACTATCTTATTGAATGAAATTGAAAGGCTGGGGAAGGATTTGTGGTACTTAATATGAACTTGAATACCAAATGTAAACACTAACTCAAAAAAATCTGCTGAAGATAACAAGAAAGGAATACTATACTACTAAATGATATCCTCCCTCTTAGAGTGGTTTTTTTTTAAAAAATATATATTTTATTGATTTTTCACAGAGAGGAAGAGAGAGGGATAGAGAGTTAGAAACATCGATGAAAGAGAATCATCGATCAGCTGCCTCTTGCACAACCCCTACTGGGGATGTGCCCGCAACCAAGGTATGTGCCCTTGACTGGAATCGAACCCGGACCCTTCAGTCCCCAAGCCGATCCTCTATCCACTGTGCCAAACCGGTTTCGGCAAGAGTTTTTGATTTTCTTTTATCCCATGCCATCAAAGATGATAAAAGGGAGCCATTCATTTATGATAGTTTCAAGTTAGTTTATGTATTTGTATCAAAATTATTGCAAATCTGCTAAATGTGAGATACTTTAATTTGTGTTCTTGGAATACATCAGTAAACATGAAAGACAAAAATCTCTCTTCTTATAAAGAATGGAGAAGTGCCCTACCCAGTTTGCTCAGTGGATAGAGCATTGACCTGTGACCAAAGGGTCCTGGGTTCAATTCTGGTCAAGGGCACATACCTCAGTTGCAGACTCCTCCTCTGCCCAGGCTCTGGTCAGGGCCGGTGCAGGAGGCAACCAATCGATGAGTTTCTCTCACATCAATGTTTCTCTCTGTCTTTCACTCTCTCTTCCACTCTCCCTAAAAATCAATGGAAAAATATCCTTGGGTAAGGGTTAACAACAACAACAACAACAACAACAAAAAAGAAAACACACACACACACAAATATATGTAACTTAACACATATATATGTGCTTGAATTAATTAAATAAATACATTCTGGATTAAAATCATTTTCAATATCATCTAGTAGAATTCTGTCTTTCTAAAAAGTAAAATAATATCTAAGACGTTTCCCTCTTTCAAATAAATCAGATAAGTAAAATGTTCTGTATTTTGGAGCAGAGAGTCAGGGAGAGGAATGACAAGGCCTAACATATTTGCCTTTTGTTCCTTGCATTTTTATTTGGAAGGGACTGTGGCTTCTACCATGCCATCTTCAATGATTACATCCATTTTTTCCCTGCCATACCACTTTTAATGTCCCTAAAAGTCAGTAACAGCTTTCTCCTTTTTCAATTCTCTGAAAGTTTATTAGCCATATTTCACAAAATGGAAAAAGGAAGCTCCAGATTGATGATATAATTTATGTTTTTAGATAATAACTCCATTTTTTAGGTAATAACAGCTAATAGTCACTGTGTATTGATAGTACACGTAGCATCTGGCATGATCTTATTTCATTTTCTATTAATATGATGATTTTATGAATGAAACTATGATTTAAAGAGTATAAATAATGTGTCTCACATCATGCTGCTCATAAATAATAAACCCAAAATTTGAAGCTAGCCAGGTTTCTTCTCAAGTGTGTATGACAAATAATTCCAAATGCCTTGGTATAATTCATATGCATGACTCCCCAGTCCAGCCATTTGCAAAGTCACTTAACTTAAGCAGTTCCATTTCTTCTTCTCTGAAATCAGAATAATAATGATAATTGTGCTGCAGGGAACTAAAATAAAATTGTGAAATATTTTTAAAAATTTGAACCACTCTGCATGTGTTAGTTTTTTCTTTCATAGCGTATGTATATGTCAAATCATCACAATGTATTATCTTAAGTATAGTTATAGAGGCAAATCAATCCATTATTATAATATATAAAAACTCTGGGTCGGTCATATCTGCAACGACTGGGAGGCTTGACCATTCTCCAGGCTGCATGTGCAGCAGACAAGCGGGCTGAACTGCATACCTCTTGGGGAGAGAGAGAGGCGGGGCTGATCAGCAGTGGCAGAGGCTGCTGGCAAGCAGCCAAGCCTCTCTCTTGCCAGCAGCCAAGCCTCTCTCTCTCTCTCCCAGAGATCAGCAGTTCATCCACTTGCCAGACCGAACACCAGGCTACATGCACAGCAGGCGAGCGGGCCGAATTGCTGACCTCTCAGAGAGTGAGGTGGGGCTGATCAGCAGTGGCAGTGACTGCTGACAAGGCCAGGAGAGAGAAGCAGTGTCTGATCATTCTGCTTCTCTCTCCCTCACTGGCAGACAAGCCTCTCGCTCTCTCCCAGAGGTAAGCAGTTCGCCAACAGCCTAGGATGGCTGATGATCAGCCCCACCTTTATGATCAGGCCCTGAGAGGCTGACTGGCATAGAAACCAACCAATCAGAACCAAATTGGCCGGCAATTGGGGGCAAGATCAGGCCTGCAGGGAGGGCAGTTAGGGGTGATCAGGCAGGCAGAGGCAGTTGGGGCAATCAGGCCAACCGGGAGCAGTTAAGTGTTAATCAGGCTGGCAGGGAAGCAGTTAGGGGGTGATCAGGCTGGCAGGCAAGCTATTAGGAGTCAGCAGTCCCCGATTATGGGAGGGATGTCAGACTGCTGGTTTAGGCCCACAAGGATCGGGCCTAAACCGGCAGTTGGACATCCCCTGAGGGGTCCCAAATTGAGAGGGTGCAGGCTGGGCTGAGGGACACACCCCCTACCCCACCCCCAGTGCATGAATTTTGTGCACCAGGCCTCTAGTGTCTCAATAAAGCCAAAAGAAAGCTATTTTCTCAATATAAAAAATAAAATGGTTTCATTAACTTCAAAGGAAGCTGAAATCTTAAAAATTAGTATCATGATTGGAAAATTAGAAGGAAATATAGGATTGAATTTAGAGAACAATGTGAAGATAGAAATAATCTAATATAGTATATATGTAACTCTATTATATCCTATCAATAATTTACTTTCCACCAGACAGACAAAGAGGAAGGTTTACCCAGTAAGAGACTTATAGTATACAAGCTCATTGCATAATTAATGTTAATTTTGCATATTTAATTTTTTACTATGTCAAATAGGGCCAGATATTTAACAAAATATACTAAGTAAAATACAGTTCCATAATTTTGGTGTTATCTTTATTAATTATTCAGGGTGGAAACAAGTATTGTCTTAGTTCCTCATTACAGAGAACATTGTACCTTTCTGTTTTCCAACTATGTTGCCTTCATTGAAGTTAAATGTGTGAGAACTTCCATATTTTAGAAAAAAAGACACACACACAAATTGGATTATTTTCAATTGTTCTTCTATCAAATAAGACGGTTCATATTGAAAGTTTTCCTCAGAGGAAACATGAAATTGATTATGCTACTGATGTTGATAGCCTGTGTCTTTGTGAAATACAGTGAATAGCAGTTAAATTATCTAAGTGCAATGTATTCCTCGATAAGAATTACTGCTTTAGACAGGAGGGTGATGTGGTCTGTCAGACTTAGAAACGTAAATCTCTCTCTTCCCTATTCATCATGCATGATTGCTTATCATTTCATAAAGGCTATCAAACACAAATTAAACATTTCCTTATCAAAAAGCATACCTCAAGTTTCTTTATTCCTAGATTCACAATTTTAGGTTTGGATTTTATTTCTTAATAAATACTTCAAAATAAGAATATACCTAATCATGATTCTATTTTAATATAGTGTACATATTATGTGGGTTACATAAAGTAGTTAAAATAGTACTTTCTTCTAATATCAATTTTATATATTAAGCAAGTATTTTTGTAGGTTAATATAAATCTATAATTTGATATATTCAGTAGTTTCCTGTTCATAACAAGAAATCTATAAGAATTGTTCTCTCTATTATTTGAGGTATGAAACATTTTCAGTTACATGATACCCATTTGACATATTGTTGAAAACTTGTGACAACTAAATTAAAGAGAAAGAATAATATTCATTAACCTATATCACTACCCTCCCCCTTGAACTTGGGTTAATTTTGTTTCATGCAAATCAAAATTATTTTAGCCACAGAGCACTCCACCATTCCCATGTCCCATAGCAGTGTTCTCTCAACAAGCTCTGTTGTCCCTGGCTGCATAAGTCTGCATTCCCACCAGCAGTGAACTAGTGTTCCTTCTTCTCCACACCCTTGCCAGCACTTGTCTTTGTTGATTTGTTGATGGTAGCCATTCTGACAGGTATGAGGCAATATTTCATTGTGGGTTTTTAATTTTTTTAATTTAAATTATTTATTGTTTAAAGTATTACATACATCTTCTTTCCCCCACATTGACCTCTCTCTGGCCACCCCCATACCTCAGCATGTGTCCTCAATCCCTCATTCCCCGGTCTGTGTTCATTGGTTTTGCTCATATTCATGCAAACAAGTCCTTTGGTTGATCTTTTACTCCCTCACCCCACACCTTCCCTCAGGTTGGACAGTCTGTCCCATGTTTCTATGACTCTGATTCTGTTTTTGTTTGTCAGTTTGTGTTGTTCATTATATACCACAAATGAGTGAGATCATGTGATATTTATCTTTCTTTGACTGGCTTATTTCACTTAGCATAATGTTCTCCAGTTTCATCCATGCTGTCTCAAATGGTAAGAATTCCTGCTTTTTTAGAGCAGCAAAGTATTCCATTGTGTAGGTGTACCACAGTTTTCTAATCCACTCAACTGCTGTTGGGTAATTAGGCTGTTTCCAAATCTTAGCTATTGTAAATTGTGCTGCTATGAACATACAGGTATATATGTCCATTCTAATTGGTATTTCTGTTTTAAAAATATATATATATATATATTATTGATTTTTTACAGAGAGGAAGGGAGAGGAACAGAGAGCTAGAAACATCGGTGAGAGAGAAACATCAACCAGCTGCCTCCTATACACCCTCTATCAGGGATATGCCAATGTGCATGCCCTTGACCGAATTGAACCTGGGACCCTTCAGTCCACAGACTGATGCTCTATCCACTGAGCCAAACCGGTTTTGGTGGTATTTCTGTTTTCTTGGTATATATTCCTAGAAGTGGGATTATTGGGTCAAATGGGAGATCCATTTTTAATGTTTTGAAGAAACACCATACTGTTTTTCACAGTGACTGCACCAGTCTGCATTCCCACCAACAGTGCAAGAGGGTTGCTTTTTCTCAGCATCCTCCAGCACTTGTTGTTTGTTGATTTGTTGAGGATAGCCATTCTGACAGGTGTGAGATGGTACCTCATTGCTGTTTTGATTTGCATCTCTTGGATGATTAGTTACTTTGAGCATGTTTTCATATGTCTCTCAGCCTTCTGTATTTCTTCTTTTGAAAAAATGTCTATTTAGTTCTTTTGCCCATTTTTTTATTTGCATTTCTCTGATGATTAGTGTCTTTGAGCATTTTTTCATTTGTCTCTTAGCCATTTGTATGTCCTCTTTGGAGAAGCATCTATTCAGATCCTTTGCCAATTTTTCAATTGTTATTTATCTTCTTTTTGTTGAGTTGTATGAATACTTTATATATTTTGGAAATTAACTTTTTATCAGATGTATTTTGGGCAAATATGTTCTCCCACACAGTGGATTCTCTTTCATTTTGATGGTAGTTTCTTTTACCTCCTTTGTCAAATATTGACTATATTGCCTTGGGTCAATTTCTGGGTCCTTTATTTTGTTCCATTGATCTATATACCTATTCTTGTGCCAGTATGAGGCTGGCACGAGAATTTGAGTATAATTCTTTCTCAAGGTTTTTGCAGCTATTTGGAGTCTTTTATGGTTCCATATAAATTTTTGGAGCATTTGTTCTAATTCTAGGAATTGGACTGAGCTGGGCACTCTAGGTGCTCCCCTGTGTGAGCTTTGTGCATGGTCTTATTGTACAATATAATAGTTGAGTCTTGATTGCTGTTGGTGTCCCTGGGAGGAATTGACCCCAGGCCAATTGGCTGTGAGGACCAGCTGTGACTAGTGGAAGAGCTGCTGTGCAAGAGAACTCCTGGAGCAGGACTTGCTTCACTGAGGCTTTGGTATTCATTGAGTCTGCCCATTGAGTGTGTCACTTGTGGATACATAGAGTTGTAATCTGGTGTGGTATGAAGCTGTCCACTGGGTAAACTGGCTCAGCCCCCTCTCCCCCCACCCTCACCCTGAGGTACAAAGTTAACCACTGCCTGTGCCCTGCCTGTGGCCACCCATCAGGAGCTACAGAGTGGTCTGCAGATAGCTGCTACTTATATTGGACTTGGAAGTGCCCAAGAAAGGCCAAGCTGTGAAACACGGCAGGCTGCTGCTAGTACAAAGCTTGGGGCCTCTTATTGAGAGGAATGGGGCATGCTGCTGCCAGATGCTGTTTGTTTAAGAGATTTTAGGAAAGTCTGAAACCAGGACAGGCCATTCCTATGGAAAAGCCATTGCAAACAGCTTAGGTGGGGCTGCAAATTACTTGAGGCAGGGTCTCAGGGAATCATCAGGGTGGAGTGAACAATGTGAGCTAGGTTGATGGAGGTTTAGACATGGCACCTGCCAGTTAGCTTTGCAACAGGAAAGATCTCAGCATAGGAACAATGAGCTCTGCCAGTAATTTTGTCTGGGGGTAAGTTGCCCTTGAGTTCTTGTCCTGATGCCAGACAATTCAGTTTCTCCTGATATGTTCCTGGATCCCTCCAAGCCACTGTCCCACTGCTGGAGTTCAGAGGGAGTGAATCTGAGTAAGTCCACGTGCCTGCCCTTTAACAGGAACTGCCTGGGACTCCAGTAGCCTCTATGTCACTCAGCCATAATCCCCACTGTTTTTTATTGCCTGAAGTTATGGGGACTTTTCTTCCCAGCACTGGCAGTCTGTGCTGAGGGGTCTGGTGTGGGGCTTGGACCCCTTGCTCCTCACAGGAGGCATATGCAGCCTAGATATCTCTCCCAATTTAAAAAAACCTCCACACATGTGTGTTGGACCAGCCCATTCCATGCCTCTGCCCCTTCTATAAGTCTTTTTTTTTTTTTAAATATATATTTTATTGATTCTTTACAGAGAGGAAGGGAGAGAGATAGAGAGCTAGAAACATTGACCAGCTGCTTCCTGCACACCCCCTACTGGGGATGTGCCCGCAACCAACGTACATGCCTTTGACCAGAATCGAACCCGGGACCTTTCAGTCCACAGACTGACGCTCTACCGCTGAGCCAAACCAGTTTCGGCCCTTCTATCAGTCTTGATGTGCTTTCTTCTTTATTTCTTCAGTTGTAGAACTTCCATTCAACTAGATTTCAGGTGGTTCTGAATGATGGTTCTATATTTTAGTTGTAATTTTGATGTGGTTTTAGAAGGCGGTAAATACCTGTATTTATAATGCTACCATCTTGGTTCCACCTTTTTAATTGATTTTTAGAGAGAATGGAAGGGAGAGGGAGATGGGGAGAGAGGGGGGGGGAGGGAGAGAGAGAGAGAGAGGAAAGAGACAGAGGGAGATGAAGAGAGGGAGAGAGAGAGATATATATATCAATGTGAGAGATACCAGGTATCAAGCCTGAAACCCAGGTATGTGCCCTGACCAACCTTTTGGTCCCTAGGACAATGCCCAACCAACTAAGCCTCACCAGCCAAAGTGCCATGAATTATTCTTAACCCACAGTCAATATGCCTGTCTCATATTAGCATGACCCATAAGTTTAGTGCCTATGAGTCTAAGATAATGAGAAGAATAAAGTTATTTTTGAAGGTGTTATTCCCTATGTTCACCAATATAAGATAGGAAGCAACACATTTGCGTCAAAACAATAGATGCTACATTTGTTGTGGTTGGTCCTGTTTTCCCAGGCAGATTGAATAATCTTGGCTGCAGAGACCTCACATGTGTTTGGAGCTTGTATTTGGAACTGACCCATGATTTTCAATTTTCTCTTGGAAACCCTGCAATCCTGTCTGGAAACATTTTTATCACTGTGGTCCCTTTGGAATATTTTTTGATATATTTGATCTTTCACAGATCATAAACAGTATTTCCAAGTTTCAGCTTCTATATTCCTATTCGTCAAATCACTTAAGGATAAATAAAAATATAAGTGAAGCCATACCTAAATTATCTTTAGGTTAGTCAAGAGCTAGAGGTCTGACAAAATTCATAATTTGTGTTAATTCCCTTTGCCCAGATTACATATCTCAGGGAACAACTGGTATAATTAAAAGTGCAATAATATCATTCAACAGCTAATTTCAGCACATGCACTCTATTTCAGTAATTTATAGAGAGCTTTGAAAATCAACATGACTCAGACCCTCTCAGATCCTATGGACTGATCCTTGTAAAATTACAATAATTGCTTTTAGTAACTGTGTTGTAAATTAAAATTTCCTTTGAACAGATAATATATTATAATAACTCAACCATGTTGGATTCTTGTTACAATGACTCTGTATTGAAAAAGTCAATGCCTCCAGGAAATAAGATGACAAAAAAAAGTGAAAATGTCAACTATATAGCTTTGTCAAATTTGATCTCTAATTTTTCCTTGATTTCCAAAGTTAAGAATATTTATTCGATTCCCCTCCCCCACTTATCTAAGAAGAGCAATTTTGCACCATTTTAATTTTAGTTTTATGCTTACCTTTTATCCCTAACTTTAAGACTATTAAAGATAGAGATTTACTTTACTGAGTGATGTGAGGCAGACTCAGGCTAGGACCTGGCATAAGGCAGAGACCAAGAGAAGGTAATTAATTTGGTGATTGCTTCATACATTCATAAGTCCTCACACCAGCTCTCACTCCCGATGAGATCACTTACAAGTAAAGACAGTTTTGTGGGAATGGGTTAAATGTTGCCACTTATTTGTGATATTTAGAATTTTTTTGTGTGTGAAAATCACAGTAATTAAATTATTTCTGTTAACTAGGAATGATACATTTCTATACACTACCAATTAACAATCTGAAAATGAAATTTTCAGACATCCCCCCAGGGGTCCCAGATTGGAGAAGGTGCAGGCCAGGCTGAGGGATACCCACACCTGTGCATGAATTTTGTGCAGTGGGCCACTAGTATTATTAATATTGTTAAATTGGCAATGCTCCCCAAATTGGTATTCAGATGCAACACAGTCCCCATCAAAAGTCCAGATGCAATTTTTTTTTTTTTTTGCAAGCTGATTCTAAAATTCATATGGGAAAGCAGGAAAACCAGAACAGCTAATGCAATCTTGAAAAGAACCAGTGTAAAAATGTCTTGCTACTCTACTACTGAATTTTGGGTCTTCATCATGTTTGTCATAGTTGTTCACCAAGTGTATTCATTGTTGTGGTTTATAACATGGGTAGACTTAGTGATTACTTTTTTCGGTAGGCAGAAATTTCAAGGTATTAAAAATGTTAGAATACAAAAATTCATTATGGATCTGTCTATTGTATTTGGGACAAAGATAGTTATAATTGCTTCTATTGCTAAGAAACAAATTTAAGTTATTTATCAATTGGTATTTCTTTTTAAAAAATATATTTTATTGATTTTTTACAGAGAGGAAGAGAGAGCGATAGAGAGTTAGAAACATCGATGAGAGAGAATCATTGATCAGCTGCCTCTTGCACACTCCCTACTGGGGATGTGCCCACAACCAAGGTACATGCCCTTGACCGGAATCGAACCTGGGACTTTTCAGTCTGCAGGCCGATGCTCTATCCACTGAGCCAAGCCAGTTTCAGCTCAATTGGTATTTCTTAGAGTAGAATCACTAATGATAAGATATACAGAAACAAATAATTGACTTAAATATGTCCATTATACATAAATCAAGACACATGAAAATTTCTACTTTGGCAGAAGATCTGATCATTTACTTGGACAGATGATCTGAAATAAGAAAATAAATGTGAGTCATAAAAACTTGGGAGAATCAGTGTTTAATAGGATCCCGTTTAATGGACTTTTGACATTCTTCTCAGGCAAGGGGGAATAGAAAGTTAATATCAGAGTTTCCTTAATTTCAAATGACTGATCACTCAGTGGGTCTTCTACATCTGTTGCCATGACAATATAGATGTGGACATAGAGAGATGATTGATAAAAAAAATGACAACTCAACAGGTTGTACCATAGGCCCAGTCAGGGTTCTCCTTTAACACAAGCTGTCCTCCTAAGCATCCCATCAATTTTTGAGTTAAAACACTGGTGAACCATTTGCTCCTGACCCAGTGATCCTCACAGCCTATTGTTTCTTTGGACCACATAACCTCCCCCAGCATTCCACCCTGAAGAAGCTACTATTGTGCCCAGCACACATCATTACTAGTTTGATGTGTGCGGCTTGTTCATCTGAAGCAGAAGAGAAACATCTTGTTCATCTGAAGCAGAAGAGAAACATCTTGCACAACTGGCCTGTGGAAACAATCAACTGAGCTGTGGCTCCTAACTCTGTCTTTACATATACTGTATGTACCCACTACAGGTATTGATGACTCATAGGACAATTTTCCCCCCAAATAATGTCTCTTTTAATAATAGATACCTCTTTTTAAAAAATATATACTTCATTGATTTTTTACAGAGAGGAAGGGAGAGAGATAGAGAGCTATAAACATCAATGAGAGAGAAATATTGACCAGCTGCCTCCTGCATACCTCCTACTGGGGATGTGCCCGCAACCAATGTACATGCCCTTAACTGGAATCGAACCTGGGACCTTTCAGTGTGCAAACCAATGCTCTATCACTGAGCCAAATCGGTTTTGGCAATAGATACTTCTTATATTCAGTAGTCTCTTAGCCCTACAAGGACAGAGATTATGTCTGGAATACCATTTGTTACAGTGCTAATGACATAGTGTCAATAATACAATCAACATATGTTTACCTACTGATAGCTCTGAACACATTACATTGAAATTATATGCTTGGCTGAAACCGGTTTGGCTCAGTGGTAGAGCATCGGTTTGTGGACTGAAAGGTCCCAGGTTCGATTCCGGTCAAGGGCATGTACATTGGTTGCGGGCACATCCCCGGTAGGGGGTGTGCAAGAAGCAGCTGGTCGATGTTTCTCTCTCATCGAAGTTTCTAGCTCTCTATCTCTCTCCCTTCCTCTCTGTAAAATATCAATAAAATATATTAAAAGAAAGAAATTATATGCTTGGAAAACTAGTTCTCATCGGACAGTAACCCATTCTGGGCCAGGGGTAATGTCTTATTCTATTCCTGGCAAATAACTGGAGTACAGTGTGTCCTAGTATATCAGCTGTGCGAAGCAATGCTTGAAGGTTTTGATAATACTATCAAATGGTAGAATTTATTGTTGTTTTCTATATTTATTTATACAACATGTGCCATAACTCATCCCCTATTCACAGGAGAGAAATGGTGGAGGAGTATAGAATAATTTAATACAAAGAGCATATACTCCATAAACTACACATATATAAAAATTACATAAAACCAGGAGTTGATTCTTCCATGAAATGGATGCAACCCTTAAAATTTTTATGTAATATTAGAGGTTTTAGATGGGGATAGCCTGAGCAAGCAAAATCAGAATTTTAAAATTTGATAGTGACTTTGATTACATTTCATACATTATCTTGCCAAGATTTTTATGGCATTTTCCTCAATCATTAAACAGTTTTGACAATGAACTATTAGAGAAAGAGTACTTGGCTGGAATTTAGTGCTGTGGGTGTTCAAACTTTGTTTTGTATCTTTAACTCTGAGTCATGATCCCTGCATGTTGGCCCAATCCAGTGGTTTGCCAGGGGAGAATTAAAAAAAAAATACAAATGCATATGCCTACCTCAGATAAATTAAATCCGAATTTCTGAGGTGGTGATCAGAATATTTATATTTTAATAAAAGCATCCTTAGTGATTCAAAAATGCAGTTAGCGTTGAATCACTGGCTTATAAGCCAATAAAGTTAAATAGAAAAGTCTGACCTCACCAAGTTATATCCTCAGAATAGCCACCAAAAAATTGTCTGGTTTCTTGAGAGAATAAATTTCCACATTTATTATATACAGTATTTTGCTTTACCACATTTGATGAAAGATCAAATATTTACTCTGAGCCTAAATAAAGTACCCAATGGACCAAAAGAGCTTATTATCTAAGAATGTAATACACTAATGCAGTATGCGTCATGTAGTACTTCATCCACAATTCTTTTCTAGAACTAGATCTTAGATCTGTTACATTTATCTATTATATTTGTTATATGTAAATTTGTTATATTTCTCACAGATATAGTAGAACCACATCCTAAATCTAGATGTCTTTATCTCTCTACTTTTCTTTTTATTAAATTTATTGGGGGGACAATAGTTAATAAGATTCTATAGGTTTCAAGAATACATTTCTATGATACATGATTTGCATCTCTTGACTTAGTTGTGGGTCTCTGAGAACTATAATTCTTTAAGGAGAGGGCTGTTCCTTTAGCTCTCTCCCTTGAACTGTTTTGACCTCTAGATGACTAGACCTGAAAGTGAGAATTCACTTCAAAGTGAGAATAGACCTTATCGAGGCCTATTAAGGCATATGGCCTATTAAGGCATAGTTTAAAAAAATGTGGCAAGCAGGATATACATCAATTTGAAGATTAGTAATTCCTTATTGAAAAGGAGAGAGAGTAATGAGAATGGAAAAAACGGTTCAAATGGCATTTCAACAAAATATGGAAAGTTACATTTCTTTAGGTATTTATAAGCAAATATAAAAATATCAAAGGTTTGTTTCTCTGAATGATGGATGAATGGATATTTGTTAAATTATCTTCTCTTCTATGTGATTGAAATATTTCATAATTTAAACACATTACTAACTCACTTTGGTCAAGTTGTGACAGTTAAGTTGACAGTCAGAATTTTTCAAATAGGGTCTGCGGTTCTTACCCTCTCCTGTTTATCCTCTGAGGAGACAGTGCTGATGATATTGTCAGTGTACTTCTCTAACTGGCTTTTCAAACTTATCACTTCCAAGACCATCCTCACTTCATTATGGCTGATGGCCACACATTCAAATATCTCTGCAGGAAAACAATAAATGTGATTCCATCCACAGAATGCAAACCAAGGCTGGCTGGACTCCAATTTTGTATTAAAAGGCTGGCGAGGCCTCTTAAGGCATACGGGTCCCTGTGGCTCTCTCTCCCTTCCTGGACAGTCTTTTCCATATAGGATACAGCTGAAGTAATTAGACACCTTCTTGCATGATCTTCTCCACTCGTGACCTCCAGAGCCTCCGCTTCACAAACTGACTAGACTGTCTGTTCACAGGGGATTTAGTAAAAAACAGAACTCCTGCTTCAGTTATTTTCTTAACTAGAGTAGTGATGTCTTGCTATCCTCCAGGCAATTCTAAAAGCTGACATTTAGCATGGTCCGGTAAATTAGCTGGGCACAGGGCAGACTTAGACAATATCCCCATGAGAAAAGTAAGGGCAGCATGACCATTATCTCACAAATGCATTTGGGAAAAGGCAATGAGACCTCAGAATATTTTTCCAGTTACACTTTCTAATTTGTAACTTGACACCTTAACATCCTCTCCAATACAGAATCTCCGTAATCTGTACTCTTCTTCCCACCCTCAGCAGAACACCATCTCTATCCCTTGGAACATTACTGCCCCTGGAGCACCCAAACCTGGCAAAATGAAAGCATTCTGCATCAGCCAGTACCTACCTGGCTGCTTCATGCAAATGGTTACATAAGACATAAGACACCCCCTGCCTCCCCACTAGGGGTTGAGTGATTGGGTGAGCAGATCATAAGCCCTCAATCTTTTTCAGATTCTATCGCTTTAACTGAGAGAGTAAACTTAGCTCTGCCTGACTCAGACATTTTTCATTCTAAACCACAGTCCTCATAAACGAATTTCAATCCCTGCAGGCCCAAGGAGGATGGAGCATGTCGTCTTCACTGGGAATGCTGAGTTCCGGTTTCACAGGTGCTTAGGTTACTGGAGTGGTGATTAATCTTGTCAGGCTTGGTTTTATTCTTGATCACCACAGATCTATTTCAGTTTTTGAAAAGTATGTTTTTATTGATTTCAGAGAGAGGAAGGGAGTGGGAGATAGAGATAGAAACATCAGTGGTCAGAGAGAATTATCTGTGGGCTGCCTCCTGCATTTCCATACTGGGGATCCAGCCTGCAACCCAGGCATGTGCCCTGACCAAAATTAGAACCATGACCCCCTGGTTCATGGGTCAATACTCAACCATTGAGCCAGACCTGCCAGGCAATTTCCATTATTTAACTTAGTCCTAGGGCAAGTGTCCTTTATTTTGACACTAGGTCTTTAGTTCTAAAACTTGGCCTTTCTGGCATCTCATCTGAATGCCCAAGGTCCAAGGTCCCTACACTGTGCCTGGACAGGAGCTTTCTGTCCCATGTAGTTCCATGAAGTAAACCTCTGCCCACGTGTAACTCAGTCCAGGAGACCCAAGGTGAATCCACACTCAAGCTACTCAACCTTCCTCTGCACAGCTGACTCTTCACTGACACACAGCCAGAACTTCAGCTGTTCCTTCTCAGCTCAGCAAGACCTGGCCCCTTGGGCTCCAGGCCCTGATGTAATCACTGAACCAGGTCAAAATGGTCCTATCCTGCTCAACGAGATGCTGAGTGCTCTTCTGAGACAGCAGACCAATACTGCAAGTCATGCAGCCAGGGCATGAGCAGAGGAGAGAACTTTGACCCCCAGCTGCAGCTGGAACCAAAGTCTCTCCCCCTGCCCCACAAGGAACCAAAGGACCAGGACACAACTGGAACTGCAACACCAGAACCCTTTCAGAAACCAAGGATTGTTTGTCCAGGAAGATCTGGTGTTGACATCCCGTTACATAAATGCCCAAGTTCCAAGGTCCTCCAATTAAAACTCTCCCACTTCTGCAGAAACCGGTTTGGCTCAGTGGATAGAGTGTCAGCCTGTGGACTGAAAGGTCTCAGGTTCGATTCCAGTCAAGGGCATGTACCTTGGTTGCCAGTAGGGGGTGTGCAAGAGGCAGCTGATCAATGATTCTCTCTCATTGATGTTTCTAACTCTCTATCCCTCTCTCTTCCTCTCTGTAAAAAAATCAATAAAATATATGTTTAAAAAACAAACAAACAAACAAACAAACAAACAAAAAACCAAAAAACTCTCCCACTTCTGCATACTGTTCCCCCAGCCCATTAAAGTCCCTTGGCCTGGCCCAGTGAGCAAGATGGATCTAAGGTACCACAAGGTCTCTCTTCTTCTTGGTTGGTGCCTTCTCCATCAGTAAACCTTTCCTTATTCCAGACCCTGATGTTTTGAGTTTTAGCCTTTCAAAGCATTGGGCACGTGGACTTCGGTTCATAACACTGGCACCACAGCAGGCAAGTACTCCAGGCAGGAAGGGTGATGGAGGTATTTCCTGGTTCTCTTCTCTCAAGGATCCTGGTCTCTCACCTCCTTTGTTCAATGCCAGGGAGCCATTGCTTCAGATGTTGTGCTGTGGTTACTCAGGACTAGAGGGCAAGCACAGTACGAATTACTCTGTCAGGCTTGAGAGTGGGTGACTGACTGTCTTTTTCCCAAGACAATTTTTAAAAACAGCTAAATATATTTTCATGAAAGTACCAGCAGATGTCAGCAAAAGGCAAGGCAGTGGATATGTAAATTTCATATTGGGATGTCAAATATTTAATTATCTAAGTCAGAGTTGGTTGCACATCTCAATTTTCTACATGTAATGAGTCCGCATGTAATTTTGTTGTTGATGTTGTTTGGGTGAGATGGTGGAGCTGGGTGGAGTGATGGCAATGGGAGGAGGAATGTGATCTCTCAGTGTAGCAATAAATCTGTCAGCCATTCAATTGTTCTGACCTCTGGCATGCCCCAACAATTCAGACCCAGAAGGGCATTGATGGCAACATCTTACATTTTGAAGTGGTCAGTACCCCATCACCATAGGCCTGATTAAGCCAGCCTTAACATTCCACTTGGCTGGATTACAATTTATAATTTTTTTTTTTCTAATTTGAACCTTCCTTTTCATAGAACATTTTCTTTAGGAAACTTGTAAAGTCTTTCTTTGTCCCTTTAAGATGTAAAGCTTTTTAAAACTTCTTGCCAGCTTTAGAACCTAAGAATGTCTTTTTCACAGACCTGGGGGGGTGGGGGGGCATGCCTTTGAAGTGTAAACATCAATGAGATAGTGCCTCTATCCCCAGTTTCTGTGGGAGGGTAGGAGCCTAACTATGGTGGGCACCTGGCTCCAATTTGTGAAACTAGCTCCTGCCATGCGGATATGAGAATATTCATTCTCCTGTTGGGTAAGGCCAATGAGCAGATGCCACTCCAGTTCTTAAAGGGCTTGGTTTCAGCAGAGTTAAGCTCAGACGGCTTCTCTCTCCTATTGGAATGTTGAACAGTGTCTTCCTTATGCACTTTAACTTTTTGGTGCCAGTGTTATGAACCAGTGAAGTTTTTGATTTGACAAATCAAACCAGAATTTATTTAAAAACTTCTAAGTTATTCTTTGCATTTTAAAAAAGTATGGTATCCAGCACATTTGATATTTATATAGACATTCAAATACAGGCTCATTTTTGAATGTGAAGTACATATGTGTGAGAGATCCTATGAGTTTGGCTCCTACAAAAAAATTTCATAAAACTGTAACTGCAAATACACTAAAAACCATTGAATTGTACATTCTAAGTGGGTGAATTATTTCCTAATGAAGTTATTATCCTATCTAATAAAGAGGGAATATGCTAATTGACTGTAACACTCTCACAAAGATGGTGGCACCCATATCCAATAAAAAGGCAATATGTTAATTGACTGCCACGCCCTAAAAATGGCAGTGCCCATATCCACAGATGGCGATGCTCAGTCCCCTCAGTGCCACTGGGGCAGCAGGCACGCAGCATGGCCAGGCCTGCCCCCTGGTGGGTCCAGGTGCTCTGCAAGCCTGCCTCCAGAGTCCCCCAGTCCCCTCAGCCCCCCAGCCACCCAGGGCTGGCCTGAGGCACAGGCAAATGTCAGATGGAGGCTGTCCAGCCACCCAGGGCCATCCCGAGGTGCAGGTAAGCCTTGGATGGTGGCTGCCCAGCTGCCCAAAGTGCAGAAAAACATAAGATGGTGGCTGCCCAGCTGCCCAGAGTCACCCTAGGCTCAAGTAACCAGGGTTGGCCCAGGTTTGTGCTGCCAGCAGTGGCAACAGCAGAGGTATGATGGGATATTGCTTTCCCCTGATCGCCAGGTCACCTCCCACCCCTGAGACTCCTGGATTGTGAGAGCGGGTAGGCTGAGCTGAGTAATCCCCCCTCCAGTGGATGAATTTTCATGCACTGGGCCTCTAGTATACACTAATAAAAGAGTAAGATGCAAATTGACCATACTTTTGTGATACCCACCAGCAAATCAGGAGTGGATATGCAAATTAACCCAACAAAGATGGCGGGTTAATTTGCATGACGTCCAGTGCCTGGGGGTAGAACACTTCCGTCATTGCCTCCGAACTGCCCCAGGCAATCCGGGCCTATGGGAAGTGTGGGAAGGCAGAAAGGTGGCTCTGGACAGAGCAAAAAAGTGGCTCTGGGTGGAGTGAAGGCAATGCTGGCAGCCAGGGGGAAAAAGGCCAATTTTTGCACGAATCTTCATGCATCAGGCCTCTAGTAAAAATATAAAATGGTAGGAAGCTCCTAGAGAGTATAGTGCTTTTTAGTTAATTTGAAGCTTAAAAAAAAGATAGATAAGAATTGTTCTAGCATTAAGAAAGTTCATACTGTATGTTGCTATTTCACATAGAAACAAATTTCTGTGTCTTTTAGATATTTCAAATGCTTTATAAATATTGTTCAGATAATCATGTAACTCATAAAACAGTGATCATTGAGAAATTTAAGGATAACTGAAATTGAATCCCAGCCACAGACAACATGTAAACAAATGGCATCCCTGTGTTCCAAAATAAAACTTTATTTACAAAAATGGTAGTAAGGTAGGTTTGGGCCAAGGGCCATAATTCACCAATCTCTTTTCAAGACTTAGACCAGAACTTGCCATTTGATTGACAGTTGCTCCTAGTCATCTATATGTGGTGTAGACACTTCTCCTAAACCCAAGGGTGCCCACTACTAATGGTAGCTACAATTATTGATTTTAAATTAAAAAAAATCAGAAATGTAATATGTGCCTTAATATCATTAACTAATGAGTTTTCTATTTGTTCCACCTGGTTTGTTATTTTCCTACATCCTATTATGCTATTATAAACCCTATTTGTCTTATTTAAATTATACTGCCCAATATTATAGTCCCTTCTGTTCTTTTGTAATAATATCAAATTATAGCAGAAAATATAAATTAGGTTTTGGTTGTTTATCCTTTGAAAAGTATAAAATATGACACATTTTATTATATTTTAATATTATAATAACAAACCATTAATTTGGTTTATGTGGCTTTTCCTTCTGAGAAAATGGAAGTAAAAATCGTATCAGCTATTTACAGGAGATCATTTATTTAGGGTGCCTTTGGCCACTGTAATAAGGATACTTCATTTATATTTGAACAGTTTTGAAGAATGACCCATGTTTGTACTCCGTAAGCATAAATATTTCTAAAGCCATGCAGGCGGTGCTATAGCATGTAGACATTGTGCAGCTTATAAACCAGACTCTGAGCATAGCATCTGAGTTTATCAGGAAGGTGACGGGAACACCTGCAGGGGCTTTGGGGAGGCAGGCAATACGGAGCCTCACCAAGCCGTGCCGGCCAGCCTGTGCATGAGCAGAGCAGAATCCTACTGGGACAATGAGCAAGTCCACAGTCATGGGCTGAGGCTCTCTGGCCAGTGGTTTCTTCAGCAACTTCTCCTGGCTGTGGGCCCAGCAAACCAGGCTCCCACAGCAGGAGCAAGTCCTCGGGCAAAAAAGATGTGCTCCTTCCTCATCTTCCGGGCAGAGTAAAGTACCAGTTTAAGAGAATATTTGTATTTCCTTCTCTCTTTTCGTTCATATAAATTTAATGATTGTAAACGCTGACTGCACAGCAGCAGACAGCAGTATTTTTTTTATTGGATATGAAGCTGCTCCACCACTTGCAGCTCATCTCTAAAGTTTCATCATATGTTTCAGGAGCTGGGAAAGGGCTTCCTTGCAGGGAAGGACTCCCAGGTCCACGATGAAGCTGTGGATTAATGGCAGCGACATGCTGGGCATTGCTTCGGATCAGCCCTGCAGAGAGCAGGGCTGGTGAGGGTCTGGGAGCTGGCAGGGGGCTCGCACAGCCTGCAGGCTGGGCTCTGAACCTGCAGCCACGTGCTCGGCTTCCTTAGGTTCATTGGGTTCTGCTTTTCCTCCTTATTTGGTAGAGCACAGCTGGCTATGGATACTGTTGGTGTCCGTGATGCCGTTTGTTTCTTCAACATACTGAACCTCTGAATGCACCAGGAAAAACAAATTAAAAGCCCACTTAACTTGAACCAATAACCTAGAGAGATGGCAGAAGAGAGAATTTAGATTTATGTTTCAGAAACAATTCAGGATGTGGAGCCAGGTACCCACCAGAACCAGGTGCTATTTGACTAATGAAGGTGGGGTCCCATGATATCTAATTTAATTAAGAATGATTAGATAAAGGGTAAATTCTCCTCTGAAATAAAGCAAAAGGGGATTGGAAGTAGCAGTCTGGCCATGCTTCTAGAAGCTAAGAATGGAGAAGGGCAGAGAGAAGAGAAGAAAGAGAAGAGAGAAGGAAGTGTCTAAGGCAGTGATTTTCAACCTTTTGCATCTGATGGCACACACAAACTAATTACTAAAGTTCCACCGCACACCAACAAAATGGCTTTGGCTTTTGTTTCCTAAGGACAAAGGCATCTCAAACCACCAGTCTTTCGGTTACAAGCTGAATGAGATAGCCAATTCTTTTCCTTTTAACAAGATGGCATCTTTCGCCTAGAGACCATTGTGTGCTTCCTATTCTATTCTGTGTCCCATGGAGGTCAGATCTGATTTGCTGATATCTTTTTCACAGAAGTATGGTGTATGTAAAGTCAGATGGAATAGGAATTGTTTTCTATTAATAAAAATTTCAAAGGAAAAAGAAGACCATGGGGGTTTTGTATGACATTTAACCAAAGTTCTAATAAATGGAATAGTATTCAAAAAGGTGATAAGCTGGGAGGACTTACTGTAGAATGCTGAATTTTTTTCAAGTCACAGAATTTGATTTCTCGTTTTAAAAAATTAGAATTATTGCTATACCCTTTGCAGCATTCTCTGGTGAGACTTCACTGATATTATGAATGTAAGTTATCTGAGACTCAGAGAAATTACCCTGCATAAAGGACAAATGGGGATCCAGGGCTAATTATCCGTAGGCTGGTTAAATGAACATGGGAAGAGATTGGACATCGCATCTTGTAGGAACCAATCTTATTTTTTGTTTTAATATATTTTATTGATTTTTTTGCAGAGAGGAAGGGAGAAGGATAGAGTTAGAAACATTCATGAAAAACATTGATCAGCTGCCTCCTGCACACCTCCTACTGGGGATGTGCCCGCAACCCAGGTACATGGCCTTGACTGGAATTGAACCTGGGACCTTTCCGTCCACACGCCAACACTCTATCCACTGAGCCAAACCGGTCAGGGCAAGAACTGATCTTTTTTATAGGTTCAGTTGAATATGTTACTTCACATGAGAAATTTTACTATAATCCCTTCACTGCTTCCTTATACAACACACCACACACACACACACACACACACACACACACACACACACACACACACAGTGTACCTAAAAACTTTCCTTGCATGTATTTAATTTGTCCACCAGAGGGCATGCTTAGTCCACAGGCTACTAAATATTCTGGTAAAACCTGTAAACTTGAACATCCTTTATTTGTGCAGACTTAACTAAGTCTATGCCTTAACCACATTTGTTACCAGGTATTTTGATATTCCTCTTACCATTTCAAGTGGAACATTATGGAAAAATCCAGTGGGTTAAGTTGCTTTAAGCACATCATCAGACATGAGGTGAGGTAAAGTGAAGCCAGTTTGAGAGTGTCAGCAGAGACCAGGATTTTTACAGTTTGGCACTCCCAGCATCCTGGAAAAATCACAACACCATGCAGGACCACATATGGGAAGCACCGGACAGGTCTGAGGGCAGAGAGACGGACTGAGCTCTAGGACAAGTGCCTTTATGGTGGCTTCTGTGGGGAATTGGAGCGGGGGGAGGGGGGCAAAGTAGGACAAGCACATACCCAGGTTGTTTCCCATTTGATCCTGGTGGGAGAGCATGCAGGAGGCAACCAATTGGTATTTATCTCTATCTAAAAAGATGCCTGTTTTGTATGCCTGGCAGTTAACTCACCTGACTAGGTCCCACCTCGGATAACCTCTCTTTTTTATTATCTCAAAGTTAATATATATGTGTTTATGACCATGGTCTCTACTAAGCTATCGATTCCTAACATGCTGCCTGTTTATGATTTTGTATTTCCTAAGACCTAGCATATCACATGGCTTATATTAGATAATTATATATGTTAAATGACTAAATCAATATGCAGATTTTGCTATTCTAAGAAAAGCAATGAGAATTGGGTAAAATATCAATATGGAATTATTAAGAAAAAAAAAAGAGAGAGAGAGAGCTTGATCATTGCAATGTCCTGTCTTGAATTTCAAAACCACTTTTTAATATGGAATAGGATGATCACAGCTGGCCCTGGCTGGTATGGCTCAGTTGGTTGAGCATCATCCCAAGCACCAAAAAGTAGTCAGTTTGATTCTCAGTCAGGGCACATGCCTGGGGTGCTGGCTTAATCCCTACTAGGGTGCATGTGGGAGGCAGGCGATTTATGTTTCTCTCTCTCTCTTTCTCTTTCTCTCTCTCTCTCTTTCTCTCTTTCTCTCTCTCTTAAATCACTAAAATAAAATAAAAATAAAATTTTTTTTTAAATGATCACAGTGGAAGAAAAGCCAAGAATAGTTAGTTAGAATTATCATACAGTAGTTGTAAATTTCTTTTATTTTAATTTTGGAAATGGTAAATGCATTGCATTGAGAGTAAGTATAATTGTCTTGTGAGAGAGAAACATATGAGAAATCTTTTTGGAGTTCCCAAAACTCCAGGGTGAAAGAGACATGTAGAGAATATGTAAGGAATTAGCCTTGGTCAGTGTGCCTCAGTGTTTACTAATCGATGTGTCTCTCTCACACAGATGTTTCTCTATCTATCTATCTATCTATCTATCTCCTACCCAACCCTCCCTTCTACTCTCTCTCTCTTAAAAAAAAAGAAAAAAAAGAATATGTAGCTAATTCAATAATGGCATCATTTTGGACATTTAATTTTAAGTCTAGATTTCTACCTTATTTCTAATATTTTTCTCATCACTTTTAAATTATATCTCACAATTTGCAGTTAAAGATTACATTTTAAAGTCTTTTAAAATTTATAGATTTTGATTCTGGTTAGAATTTTTATTATATCTTTTACTAGAGGCCCGGTGCAAAAAATTCATGCAATTTGGGACCCCTTGAGGTATGTCTTACTGCCTGTTTAGGCCTGATCCTGACCTAAATGAGCAGTCGGACATCCTTCTCACAATCCAGGACCGCTGGCTCCAACTGCTCGATGGTCTGCCTTCCTGATTGCCCCTAACTGCCTCTGCCTGCCAGCCTGATCACCCCCTAACCACTCCCCTGCCAGCCTGATTGACATTTAACTGCTCCCCTGCCAGCCTGTTTGCCCCCAACTTTCCTCCTCTCCTGACTGGTCACCCTTAATTGCCCTCCCCTGCAGCTGATCGCCCCCAACTGCCCTTCCTTGCAGGCCTAGTCCCTCCCAACTGCCCTCTCCTGCTGGCCATCTTGTGTTGGCCATCTTGTGTCCACATGGGAGCAAGATCTTTGACCACATGTGGGCAGCCATCTTGTGTGTTGGAGTGATATCAGGTTAATTTGCATATTACTCTTAGATAGATAGATTACTATTTGGAAAGAAGCAAAAAAAAAAAAAAATCAAGGCTGAGTCACAGGGAATTTTCAATAGCAAAATGCATGCAACTTCAATTTCATACAAAAATAGTTTTCAGGGATGGGAAAACTGTAGACTTTGGAAGCTGCAGCATAAAAGAAGAAAGATTCTCAAGAACAGTCATCTCTGTGAAAAATAAACATCACAGACCTGGTGCAGAATCTGGTAAGGATGGGTTTGCCAGGAGTTGAACTTAAGTTTCTTTAGAAAAGCTACTTGGTTCCTTGGATCCTTTTTGTTTTCCCGGAGCCTGGAACAGTGCAGTGTGCTTCATGTACAATGATGATGGATGACTCCAAGGAAATTAAGAATAGATGCTCAATAGGTTGCACGTATATTGCAAATCATTGGCCCTTCACGTCTAAATCTTATCTGGAGAGAAGAAGACACTGTTCAGAAAACAAAGGATTGAGTTAATTGCTTGAAACTTGCTAGCAAAATAGCAAAAGAACAAACAGGCCAGTAATGAAAGCGAGGGGAAAAGGTTGACTTGTCAATGAGCATATTTTTAAAATAATAAAGGACCTGTCAAGGGGATGGTCAATTGGGAGCATCCAAAGAAGACTAGGATAGATTGCTTGTATTTCTAATTTAAACCCTTGGATTTTTAAAATCTCCTATGATGATAGTTTCTACTTCATTCAGTATATCTTAGATACCTGTTTTCCCCATTTCTTCTAGATCTGGATATTTCTGTATTAGTGGATCTTCCCCCAATGTCGTGACTATTCTTTTCTGAGGCCAAGGCCAAATTGTACATGCATCTTTTAAAAGACAGTAGTTCTGCAATTGCAGAGTAAATACTTTTCAACTTCCATAGTAAATTTTCTTTTAAAGCACTATCTACAGTGTGAAATTGAGTAGACGTCTGATGAAGCTCAACCCATTTATTTCTCCCTTCAAAAAATCATTAAGTTTGAGTCACATTGAAAGCTGTACTGACATTAAATAATGCATTCTATTGCTTTAAATTGCTTTTCTACCTACACATTATTCAGGTACAAAAGCATCTCATGATCTTTCACATTTTTTAGCTGTTTTCAACACACACACAGACACACACAACTTTATTATTATTAGACAATAGTAACACAAAGCACAAAACATCTTGACTTACATTTTTGGCTCCTTGTGTTATCATAAATGATTTTTGTGATCAGGGATGTTATTGGTAATTGGGGCATTTTAGTATTATTTAATTTGGTACTAATTTCCCAACCAAAGTTCTTGCTACGTTAAAATTTATTTTGCCTCTTATAAAATTATCTTAATTATGCAGAAAATGTTAGCATTATGGTTGACTTTTAATTAGCATAGTCCAAGAGGAGAATTTAATACAAGCAGAGATAGAAGGGTATTGATTTTCTGTCTTCTATGTCACAGGGTCAAGTATAATGTGGGTGCTGTTTGTATTAATATAAATCCCTAGCAGTGGCATTGAAGTCTGTCACTATTATTGATTCTTGTTTTAAATAGCCAATGCCCATTGATCTAAGAAGAAAAATTATTGGGATGGATTTAGCACTTGCTTGCTATGACTTATAGTCAATACCTGAGCTATTGAACAGACATTCATAATATTGCATGTTATGCATACTCATCAAAGCTTGCAGCTTTCAGAAAGATACAGTGGACGGGTATATTAGAGTGGGTGTAGACCACCTGTCCTTGCTAGTTATTTTCTAATAGTCTTCAGAGGAGCTGGGGGGAAATTGAGCATAGGTATGTGAGTGTTTTGCAAGGTGTATATAGCAGAAGCTAGGTATCTGAACTATTACCATGGGTGTATCTGTGTGGTAGGCAGCTAGACAGATAGGAGCAGAGCAAGGATGATGGGCTAGGTACAGAAGGTCACCAGGGTGGAAAGACAGTAACAAACAATTGTAGGGCGAGACCTTTCCTCCCCTACCATATCGCTAGTCAGGTGGCTTGGACCCCCTGATCTTTTCCTCCAAAGAAATAACATCTAGGCCTCATTTATATTTCAGCTCCAGGCCCAGAAAAGCAGCAAAATCAGACAAACAACAAGGCTGACCTCAGGACCAGCTGCATTGAATGCCCTGGTGCTGACCAATGAACCAGTGGAGACCATGACTCTGAAAGGACACATCTGGAAAGCTGCTGAATAGTCTATTAAGATCTTCCCTTTTGCTGAAACCGGTTTGGCTCAGTGGTAGAGCGTCGGTCTGCTGACTGAAAGGTCCCGGGTTCAATTCCGGTCAAGGGCATGTACGTTGGTTGCGGGCACATCCCCGGTAGCGGGTGTGCAAGAAGCAGCTGGTCGATGTTTCTCTCTCATCGACATTTCTGGCTCTCTATCTCTCTCCCTTTCTCTATGTAAAAATCAATAAAATATATTTAAAAGCAAAACAAAACACAAAACAGATCTTCCCCTGGGACCTCCCCTAAAATCACCACCTTTAAAACCCAGCCTGCTCTCCCTCCTCCTCCTACATGCTACACCTTTCTTTTCCTCCTCTCCCTCCCCATCTCCCCAGGTGAGTCACCTTTACCTTCCTCACTTCTAAGCTAAATTGTTTCCACAGCCCATTTCTTCTATCATTCACTTCTTCCACCTCTGGGATTTTTCTAAGTAAACCTTCTAGTTTGAGTCTCATAGTTTGGCTCTGAATTCTTTCTTAGCCAGAACTCAAGTATTGAGGTTGCTGAACCCAGGTCCCATCTGACCTCACAGTCTCACACCTGCTGGAATTTGTAAGGAAATTCGGAAAACACTAAGAGCATTTAAATATAGGTGACTTTCTGGAGTCCTATGGACAACCATAGAAGTAATGATTATATAAGTTAATATCAAACATATGGATTAGTTTGAAAAATCAACATAAAGTTTATGGGGTGATGTAGTCTATTTCTTATTTCTCAATGGATACTAGATTTTTATCAATTATCCTGAAATTACCTCGTGTTCAAAGAAGTTCATATTTTTTAAACTTTATTTTTATTATTGATACTGTTATGTATCTCCCCATTTTTCCTCCCTTTGCCCACTTCCCCACAACCTCCCTTCCCATTCCCTCTGGCTATCACCACATTGTTGTGTCTATGGGATGTGCATATATGTTCTTTAGCTAATCTCTTCACCTTCTTTCATCCCTCTCCTCTCTGAGAGTCTGTTCCATGTGTCCATGCCTCTGTTTCTATTCTGTTCATCAGTTTTAGTTCATATTTGGAAAGCAGGAAACTACTCACTCAGAGTTGTCCCTGCTCAAGCTAGACCAGGTGTCGGCAACTTGCTGCTCCGGAGCCGTATGCGGCTCTTTTTGTTAAGTGAAAAAATCCTTTTTCTGCATGATCCGGTATATAGCATTAAGGTAAGAAACAATATATGCAGTGTTATATTTGTTTTAAATGTCGCAATGGTTTTGGGGCTCCCAGGTTTTTTTTCCCTTCGAAAATAGGTCCAAGTGGTTCTTTATGTCTTAAAGGTTGCCGACCCCTGAGCTAGACCATTATACTTATGTATACTAACTTGAATGCAGACATTTTGATTTAGCCTTTGTCTTTTATCTTACTACTAGAGGTTTGGTGCATAAAATTTGTGCACAGGGGGTAGGGGGTTCCCTCAGCCCAACCTGCACCCTCTCCAATCCAGGACCCCTTGGGGGATGTTAATCTGACAACCCTCTCACAATCCTGGACTGCTGGCTCCTAATCACTCACCTGCCTGCCTGCCTGCCTGGTTGCCCTTAACTGCCCCCTGCTGCTTGCCATGTCATCCTCAACAGCCCCCTCCCTGCTGGCCTGGTTACTCCAAGCTGATGCTCCCTGCTCCCCCTGCCAACCTGGTCATCCCTTGCAGCCCCCCACCCCTGCCTGCCTGATTGCCCCTAACTACCCCCCGCCCCTGGCCTGGTCACCCCACGCAGCCTGCTGTTCAGTGATTTGGTCTTTTACTAACCCCCCTGCTGGCCTGTTTGCCCACAGAGCCTGCTTGTTCAATCGTTTGGTGGTCCCTCACTAACCGCCCTGCTGGCCTGGTAGAAGGGCATGAGGGTCAATTTGCATATTACCTCTTTATTACTCTTTATTATATAGGGTTTCATTGCATTTTATGCCCTTGGAACAAATTATTTTATTTTTTGACTTGTCCCTATTTTATTGTTAGACCTGCCAATTTTTACATAGCTTCAATGATTTTACATGGTCTGTTGGCTTCACACATGAACTTGTTTACAACTTCCCATGATTTTCTGCAGGACAGAGAAGACAACATAGATTCCATCTCAGAAAAAGCACTAACAGTGATTTGGAGGCAATGAGTGCACTTCATGTACCTGCCTTCATTTCCATAGCTCCTATACTTTCTCTTATTTCTTGACAGAAATGTAATTGGGAAGGAAAATTAGCTAACCTTGAGGAAGTCACTTTGTCTTCTAAGATTCCTATCACTCATTTGTATAATGATTCTCTTAATTTAAATTGATGTTGTGCTAATCTATAGAACTTGTATTTTCACTGTATTAGTTAAAATATATCAGACAGAATTTCACTGTGAGTTGGGATTTCCAGCCTAAGACCATAGGCAGTTTGGTGTCTGTGCAGCACTTAGGTGACTGGCTGGTCAATATTTGAGTTTGTCAATGTTAATGCATCATGTTCTCAAATATTTAAGATGATTAAATCTGGTTGTTCTTGGATGAATTTCACTCTGTGCATCCTAAATGGAATAATCTTCCTGGCTTCACCCTTTAAAATATGATCTTTCCTTTTAAAAAAAATCACAAAACTGGGAGGACATTGGTCAAGTGCTAGTCCCTGGTGTTAGGAAGCCCTGGTTTCACCCTGGATTCCACCACTTAGTGACTATGAACAGCAGCACCTCCCTCATTTTTTCTAAGGGTATTTTCTTGTCTGTTAAATGAGGATAATGAAAAAATGTGAGGTTTAAAATTTTTAGGTATTGCCCACCAGCATGGCTCAGTGGTTGAACATCGACCTATGAGCCAGGAGGTCACAGTTTGATTCCGGGTCAGGGCACATGCCCAGAATTACAGGCTCAACCCCCAGTAGGAGGTGTGCAGGAGGCAGCAGATAAGATATTCTCTCTCATCATTGATATTTCTATCTCTCCCCTTCCTTTCTCTATGAAACCAACAAAAATATATTAAAAAGATAAAAAAATTTACATATTAAGTGTATCACATACTTAATGTGAAATATTTGCCATCACCATTATCAATATTGTAATCATTATTATTACTAGAGGCCCAGTGCACAAAATTCATGCATGGGTACCCTCCCTAGGCCAGGCCTGTGATCAGAGCTATCTTCCCCAGCTGCTGGCAGCTGGCCCCACCCCTTGCCACCACCCACCCCCAGATACCTGTTCGCCATCAGGTGATTGGAGCTTGTCATCTAGGGGAAGGGACCAAGAGGTTGGCTGGCAGGCTCACATCTGGTGATAGGGGCTGTGGGTTGGGGGCAGCTCCTGAGTTGAGTGTCTGCCCCATGATGGTCAGTGCACATCATCGTGACTGGTTGTTCTGTCATTTAGTCAATTTGCATGTTACCCTTTTATTATATATACTAGGGGCCAGGTGCATGAAATTCATGCACTGGGGAGGGGTCCTTCAGCCCAGCTTGCTCCCTCTCACATACTGGGAGCCCTCAGGGATGTCCTACAGGTGGCTTAAGCCCACTCTCCATTGGGAGCGGACCTAAGCCATAGTCTGGCCTCCTTTTGCTTGAGGCAACTGGGCTGATCAGGGGAAGGCACCATCCCCATCACGCTGTTGCTACAGCCACTGCCAGTCACCATAGCTGCCAAGGTATTGGGTCGGCAACTAAGTAATTGCGGATTTTTAAAAGAAAATCAAAGACAATTTTTTCATGGAACTAAATAACTTTATTCTGTAATGTATTGCCCATTTTGATCAATGACCTTTTGCCATCTTTCAGGCAGCATCATAATCCCACGTTCAAAAAACTTCTGGTTTTTATTAGCAAAAAACTGAATCAGGTACGATTTGACATCATCATCATTATTGAAATTTTTACCATTCAAGGAGTTTTGTAAAGATCGAAACAAAAAGTAATCAGATGGTGCAAGGTCAGGACTATATGGTGGGTGTGGCAAAACATCCCAACCAAGCTCCATTAATTTTTGCCAGTTCCTTCAACATGAAAAAATGACAACTTTCTTTAAGCATTTTCAAGATTTGTCTTTCATAGGATATGACATTTCTTTCTTTATTTTTCTGAGGATATGTTTCCATTGATATTTTCCCCTTCCCTCCGATACCAGGCTCGGCCCCTTCCTAAGCCCATAGCCTCCACCCTAGACTATAGACTTGGGAAGTGGTTCCTCCACCTGAACTTCCAGTCACAGGCTCATCCCCTCCCTAATCCTAAAGCCTCCGCCCCAGGCATTAGGCTTGGAAAGGGGACCCCTGCCCCTACGATTGCAGGGTCGGGCCCTTCCCAAGCCTAAAGCCTCTGTCTGATGGCCGGCTGGGAGTGACCTGGAGCCAGGTATGTATGCAAATAAACAGCCATCTTTGTTGGGTTAATTTGCATACTCACTATGATTGGCTGTGGGTGTATTGAAGGTACAGTCAATTTACATGTTTCTCTATTATTAGGTAAGATTTGTTACCTAGATCCATCATGTTGTGGTTCAACATTAGTAAGTTGATCATAAATCTTTACAATTTGATAGGTATTTTTGAACTTAAGTAAATTCATGTCCCAAATGGCTCTGTCTGCCTTATTTTCACAGTAGGAAGATAAGTCTACATAAGGCATAAAGCTGAGTATAATTCCATAAGAACACAAGAGCAAAAGAAAAAAGACCTAGAAAATGATTGTAAAAATTTGTAAGGGTCATAATATAATAGTGTATTCATTTTCTATTGCTGTGTTATAGCAAATTTTTCAGCTTAAAACAACGATCATTTCTCAGTACAGTTTCTATAGGTCAGAAGTGCAGGCATGGGAAAACTGGATATTTTTGCTCTGGGTTTCAAGGGCTGAAATCAAAGTTTTGGCCAGGGATGTGATCTCACTGGGAATTCTGGATTCTCTCCCAAGCTCCGTTAGGATATTTGCAGAATTCCATTCCTTGTGGTGCACAACTTAGGTCTCTATTCCCTTTTGTAGGTGTGGGCCGATCCCGAGCAGGGTAGGACCCGACATTGCTGCCCCCAGTGGGGCCTCAAGTTCACAGCAGGCTGTGCTTTCTCCCAAGGCCTGCAGAATGTCTGCAGCTGTCTCATCTCTTCAAAGCACTCACCTGATTAGGTTCCCCCAGGATAATCTCTCTTTTGATTAACTTGAAGTCAAATGATTAGGAACTTTAATTCCACCAGCAAAATCTATGTTGCCTTACAACAGCTCAATCAAGGGAGTGACATCATATTCACAGGTTTTATCTCCACTCCATGGAATTGTGTAGGCAATTGGGGTTGACCACGCCTGAAGGGGAAGGCAGTTGGAGGTTACCAAGCTAGCAGGGGAGGGCAGTTGGGAGCGATTGGGCCAGCAAGGAGGGCAGTTGGGGCAATTGGACTGGCAGGGAGCAGTTAGGCATCAATCAGGCTGGCATGGGAGTGGTTAGGGGGTGGGAGGGAAGGCAGGCAGGTGAGTGGTTGGAAGCCAGCAGTCCTGGATTGTGAGAGGGATGTTTGACTGCCAGTGTGGGATCAGGCCTAGAGGCCTAAACCGGCAGCGGTACATCCCCCGAGGGGTCTCCCATATTAGAGAGGATACAGACTGGGCTGAGGGACACCCCCCCACCCAGTGCATGAATTTCGTGCACTGGGCCTCTAGTGTGTGTGTGTGTGTGTGTGTGTTTACTGATTTCAGAGAGGGAGAGATAGAAACATTATTGATGAGACAGAATCATTGATCAGCTGCCTTCTGCATTCCTCCTAGTGGGGATAGAACCTGCAACTGGGAATGTGCTCTGACAGGGGATCAAGCCATGGCTGCCTGGTTAATAGGTCTACACTCAACCACTAAGCTATGCCAGCTGGGCTGTATTTGTTGATTAAATATTGATTCAAGAAATTTATTATTATGGTATTTAAAATATCTTAATATTTGTTTTAATAAAAATAAAAAATTACCATGTGCTCTGGCTGATATGGTTGCCGGCTGGATTCCAGGTCAAGGCACATGTCCAGGTTTCAGGTTTGATACCCAGTGGAGAGGGGATACAGGAGGCAACCAATTCAAATTTCTCTCTTCTCCTATTTTCTCCTCTCCTCTCCTCTCCTCTCCTTTCTCTCTCTAAAATAAATAAAATCATATTTTAAAAAATAAATGTATATCAGAAAAAGGAAATTTCCAGTGTGTGGAGTAGGTTTTTTTTTTTTTTTTTTGAATATTTTATCTATCCAGATATCACTGAGGAACAACAGCGATTATAAGACACTGTGAGATATTATACAAAAACTTCACCCAGCTTCTGGCTGGCTTCTGGCTCCCTTGGGGCTATGCTTTTGAAACTTTAGATGTTTTTACCAACATTTCCCCTAATTGCCAGAGAGATTAAATAGAAGAGCAAAGTGGTTTTTAATATAAAAATTGGCATTAAGAAATGGTATTTAAATCTATCTAGAAGCAATAAACCTTTTTGACCTCGTTAGAAAAAATAACCCATGGTTTGCATTGTCATGTATTGAGGTCAATTTTGTTGGTTTTATATATAAGAAAAATTTAGGTTGTATAGACACTCCTACACACACAGGTCTACTGCATGATCGAATTATAGAAATAGTTAACTAGATGGATGGATAAAATAACCAAGTCCCAGATTTTATACCAGGACAGGTGTATTGTTATTGCTGTGTTGCTGACCTGTGGACATTCTCAGTTGTCAAGTCTCTGCCAGCTGCAAGAGCACCCCCACTTTCATCAAGTCAGTACAAAGCCAGCTCTCTGCTTAACTCATCTTGTGATAATCATCCTGTGTAGATTCCCTCTTCTCCCATATGGGTCTCAATAAAATTTAATAATTGTGTTATTTATTTATTTATTTATTTAGTTATTTATTAGTGAGAGAAAGCCATTTCACAGCATCCTGTAAAGGGAAGACGTGCATTTACACTCTTGGATGCTGATTACTTGGCACCACTTGGCTCTGGGGTATGAGACAAGTATCCTGGTGTACCAGTGTGCTAATTGTGGTTTGACAAATGCACTGCATTGCTAGACAGAATTTCACACAGGACATCAGGTCTGTAATGTCCCTTTCTGTACTCCAGCAGCTCTATTTTTTCAAGACCATACACATAATGAGATGTTATTTCAAGCAGCATTTTAAAAGAAAAATACCCACAAATACATTGTAAAGAACATTTAATTTCCTGCAGAAGAACAATCACTCAAAATGGTAATTATCTACACCACTGAAAGAACCCAGCACTCATTAAACAGGTTTCAGCCTTTTGATATGAAACAGATGGACACGATCTAAATAACATTATAAATAATGTAAAATGTCATTGGCATAACATTATTCTGTTGTGACAATATTTCAAAATTTCACAAAATATCAATAAAATCAAAACAGCAAATTATGAACAAGTAAGCTTGAAAAATATAAAAAGAATTATTACATATCCACAATAATAGGAATAAAAGGGAGGGCATTTTACATATTTTTTCACACACTGGTCCTTGTTCTCTGGGCTTTCTACAACATCAGAGCGAGGGTTCAAGAACATTTCTGACCATTGCCAAGAATTGCTTTAGGATGTCTTTGTTTTTATTTTAAACAGGTAAAAAGAATGAGTTCCATTTCTTAAATTCTAAAAATAGTTCTCAATTATATGTACTCTACAGTGTTTACAACAAAATTTCCATTCTATCAAATACGCAAATGTTTAATGTTCAATTAAGAGTTTCTTGTAAGAGTGAGCTGTCTTATGAATCAAAATTCTGAGGCTTGCCCAGTTCATAATATTTTTGGTCTCAATATGTGCCACTTAATATGTATCCTTTAAACCTGAAGTGCAGTCATCTGCAGGAAATGTATGTGGCCTATACTACTCAGGTCACGTTCATCTTAACTGTTTTGAGCATCACAAAAATGCAAAAGATTCCGACCTATGAATCGTTCCCCTAGGTCAGTGGTCGGGAAACCTCGGTCCCTTGAGTATTCTAACGCCACTTCTTCAAAATAGACTCGCCCAAGCTGAAAACCAACTTCTGCATGTGGGCCACGAAGTTTCAATCGCACTGTATGTGTGCACCTGCACGTAGAATTTTGTGGAAGAGCCACACTCAAGGGAACAAAGAGCCACATGTGGCTCGCGAGCTGCGGTTTGCCTACCACTGCCCTAGGTAATGTACAATAAATGACAAAAATAATATACCCAATTTCAGTGAATCTCTTTTAACTGAGTTTATGGACTTCAATTAAAGAACACCAGTTTTTCCCCCTATGTGCAGCAAACATAAATGTAAAATAAGCAAATGGGAAAAACAAGTGAGCTGTTAAGTGTGAAGGGTGATGATGGCTTCACCTGTCCTTACCTCAGCCTGCTCTTTGGCAAAATGCAGTGAATGAATGAGGTGATCCTGGAAACCTTCCCACCTTTGACACTGTCTATAACGATAATAATGATCTATACTAATAAAAGGGCAATATTCTAATTAGACTGGACAGCCAAACGACCTTCCAGATGTCATCCCGATGAAGCAGGGGCTGTGAGGGCCAAGTCCCTTGCACTAATTTTGTGCGTCAGGTCTCTAGCATTGATAATAATTTCTTTAAATTGTACTCTTCAATCCCTAGGAGTATTGAAAAGTGCTTAAGAATTATCATTCTTATTTTTATGAAGGTAAATTGACACATACCATTAAATTAGTTTCAGGTGTACAACAAGGATTCGATATTTGCATATATCTATAATAATTAAGAGCTAATATACTAACGGTCAGGATGCCCTCAAAGCAGGAGGTTGTGCATGCAAGCAGGTGCCAGCGTTAGGGACCTGCGTGAGGCTGTGTCCAGTCCCCTGGCCGGCACCCTGCATCCCTCCCTGACCACCATGACTCTGAGTCAGCAAGTGCTGCCTCTAGGCCGCAGCCCCAGGTCCGGTGCCCCCACCCCAGGCCCAAGAGCATAGCACCGGGCAGGGAAGCCTCGGGGGCCAGGAATGCAGCACGAGTGGCCCGGCATCTGCCCCAGCCCACACATCCCTCCTCCCTCCCCTTGGCAGCCTGGCTCCTGCCTACGTGCATGCTGCATGCCTCATGCCGCATGCAGGGCAGGCCCAACTGCGCCAGGGAGTGAGCCATGGTGATCGGGTTGGCCACTTCCCGGGACTGGATGGCCCAGCCCAGGCGATTCACAAGGGCGATGAGGCCCTTGGGCCACGAGTGGCCCTCAGGTGGCGGGGGCGGCCAACCAAGCCCAAGTCTGGCTTCGGCAGGGCCAGCAGGAGCCTGAGGCCATCCCAGCCCCTGCGGGTCCCGGGCTGGATGGTGGCTCAGCGTAGGAAGGCATCTCCATGGACAGCGTGCCCAGAGGTGGTTGTGAGAGGCCTGGGGCCTTGCCACCAGCTGCTGTACTGCTGCTGCCTCTGTTGCTGGCGGGAGCTCGGAGGCGTGGAGCCAGAGTGAGCACACACAGACAGCTGAACCCACCAGCGCGCCCCACCCAGGCTCAGCCCCCGCCTCTGAGGCCTGTCCGGACCTGTCCCATGCTTCAGGGAGGGGAGGAGGCTCACAGCCACAGGCGCCCTAAGCCACACCACCTGTGCCCACCACCTGCCTAGCTGGCAGGGCCCAGAGCTGCAGCGAGCTGCTCCCGCCCCCTGGTGGTGGAACAGGGAGGAGGGTGCTGGGTGCAGGGAGGAGACCTCAGCTGGGATCCTCCGGTGCGGGGAAGGAGCCTGGCCTGGGCCTGGTGGGGAGCTTAGGAAGTCTGGCTGAGCAGGCTCAGGTTCATACCAACTCTTACTCTGCCATCTTCCTCCAGCTCTCCAACTCCCCCTTTACCCCACCTGCCCGGGGGACCGGGCTCCGGGCGACCTCTCTAAGTGCACACTGTGGAGTCGGCCCAGGAGGAGGGCCGGTGCAGAACTATGCTTCGGTGTCTCCATGAAGTTTGCAACATACACAAGGAGGAAACCGGGAGGAACTAAAAGCTGTGAATTCCCAGCGCTTTAGCCACTGGAAAACAGCCCCGCTTAGAATGTGAGGCGGCTGGCTGTACTTCAGCTGAGAAGTAGGGGGCTGAACGCCCCCAGTCCCTGGCTCCTGCCAGTACAAGGCCTGAACGTCCACCACAAGAAGGAAAAAACGGAGGGAGGGGCCCAGAAGAAGGGAGAACAAGCGAAGGAAATGTGTCTAGACTTTCCCCAGCCCTCTCCCTCTTTCTGCTGCCTACAAAAGCCCCCAGGCTGGCCACAGTTCTGTCTCCAACTTTTAGTCCCCTGTTCTCCAACTACAGAGGAAAGAAAGAAGGAAGGAGTCCGTGCTAGCTCCAGAAAGTATCTACTATGTACCTGATGGGCCAGTCACTTCCCATGGGGAGCGGGCCTAAGCCATCAGTAGGACATCCTGTGAGGGCTCCTGGACTGTGAGAGGGGGCAGGCTGCCTCCGCACCCCCCCCCCCCCCCCACGAATTTTCATGCAGCGGGCCTCTAGAAGTAAAATAATCATCACAATATGAAATATAAGTAAGTCCTGGGAATGCATGGTGACTGTAGTTAACAATACTGTATTGCATCTTTGAAAGTTGCTAAGAGAGTAGATCTTAGAAGTTCTCATCACTAGCAATCAGCTGATGATTAGAATAATTATTTTAGAAGCAATACAAGCATCATGTGAATAATTATACTGGGTGACGGAATTCTGTTTTGTAGTTAAAATCCTGAAATTCTTTTGCTCAGATGATGAAATGGTCACAGATTTTAAATCGGACAAATCTGGTGTGAATCCCAGCTCTGCAGCTTAGCAGATGAGCACCACATATCAGCTTCTTCTGTGAAGCAAGAACAATAATTCCAGCCTCATAGGAGTGCTGAGAGGATTAAAGAAAATAACGTGTATCACGTTTCTAATGCAATGCCTGCTTCATGAAATTGATTTTCTACAAATGCTATTTCACCTCTCTGTGTAGTTATATAACATGTAACTGAGGCATGTTTAATTCATCTTTTGAAACATACAAGTAAAATATGACTTGAGCTAGTATTGAGGATGGAAAAAAATATTAAGCTAGAGTTTTCCCTCTTCAAATATGACTTTTAATTTGATGGCTAAGTGTCCACCTATATCCTAAGATTGGGAACAATGATAGAGGTTAAAGACTTAGTGTTACATCTTCATAGAAATAGTAGATTGGAATCTTGCAAATGAATCTGGTGCCACTAGCAAGACCATTACCGTCAACTCCAGAATGTACTTGTCTTTGACTTTGAAGACCCATTCAGGTGCTGGTGTGGATACACAATCCCTTCCTTGATTTGGCTTCTTCTCCAGCTGAAATGGCTCAACTTTACAAGAGGAAAACCATTATCTCAGGAAGAGTGTTCAGGTGAATAGCATGTGAGTGCCCTGGCCAGAATCAACCCTAGGAAAGTGTTTCCTGGGCAACATTCTGAGTAAGGGACACTGAAAGGAGACAGTTTCCTGTCACCTAAATAAGTTTAGTGCTCTAGGCATGTCCCGATACACACAACTTCAGACTCGGACACAAATTTCCAGGTCATTTGTATGTCCCACTTATTCTAGACACTAAGTTCCAACTCACAGATTTTCACCCTAAATGTGCTTGAGAATTCTTCAGTACCGGTACTTTGGAAATTTTAGTTTAGTTGATACATTCCTATATTCCACAAAAAATAAAATAAAAAAATAAAAACACAAAAACAAAACGAAAAACAAAACAACCAACCAAACAAACAAAAAACCCCAAAACCCTGAATTTCCTGTAGTTGAAAATCAGAAGCTTAAAATATAATTTTGTTTTATAGCTCTAGTTATATAGGATATCCCCCCAAATGCATACACATACTTTGAATAATTATGAAGGCAGTGTTTATTAAAATACATCTCATTTTCAAAATTGAGTTATTAGCTGTTAAAATTCGTATACAGTTTTGGGGGCCATCCTGTATACTTCTTTCCAAGGGTTGTTATTTCTATATTTTTGGTTGCATTGCTTCAAAACCTAAGTGCTAACTTCTCTCTTGGGACTCTCTTTGAAGCCCTGGAGCATTAAACGGATTTGTTCCAGGAATCTCAACAGATCCACAAGATATTTTACTAGTCAACAAAAAAAATAATGTTTTTTTTTTTTTAATGTTGGAGGAACTGTGCTTTTCAGATGATTAATAAGGGTCTGATTTTATTTTACCACTTAAGATTTATTAGTAATTAATGGCCAATTTACAGATGCAGACCTTCATTGACATTTGGGAAGGTTTGTATAAGCAGACAGTTCCAATTGACTTCAAAATGCAAAAGGGCTCCAGAGTGAATTACTGAATTATAAAGCTCACCTCCTTCATTAAGATGAATTTCATGTGAACATTCTGGGCATCTTCTGCAGAGGCCTGACCTGCAGAAAACCTGCCCCTCTAATTCCGATGCCCTGCAAATCTACATAATGCAAAGCACTCTGCTTATTCTAAAAATAGTGAGTACAATTAGTTTTGCAAATCAATGTTTCCACTCCTCAGAATGACAAAATATCTTGTTAAATAGCATGCTTAATTTACATATCCAAGAGTCAATAAAAGCTTCATCTACCATTTATTTGATTTATCCTTTTAAGAGAAAAAAAAAAAATGTACTTCATTGGCCGGCTGCCACTCTCCAAAATATAGGATGTAATTAGAAGCATACTGTTGTCATGTTTTCATTTGCAAAATACAATCTACTTTCAGAGCAAATGTGCCATTATTTTATCTAGAGCCCCTTTATTAATAATTACTATGATATATATGCATGTGGGTGAAACTCATACAAATACTATTGAGCTGAAAATGGATTCACATGTAATATCTTGTGATTTATTGAAGAAAAGATTAGAAATAAAAATAAATATTATCCTATATAATAAAGAGGTAATATGCAAATTGACACACCCTTGAAAAGATGGCTGCCCCCATGTGGTCAAAGATGGCTGCCCTCATGTAGTTAAAGATGGCTGCCACAAGATGGCTAGCAGAGGAGGGTAGTTAGGGGCAACTAGGCTGGCAGGGAAGGGAGTTAGTAGTGACTGGGCCAGCAAGGGAGCGCAGTTGGGGACAACCAGGCGTGTAGGGGATGGCAGTTCGGGTGACCAGGCCTGAAGGGAAGGCAGTTGTGGGCAACCAGGCCTGCAGGGGAGGGCAGTTGGTGGTGACCAGGCCTGCAGGGGAGGGTAGTTGGGAGGAAGAAGGCCTGCAGGGAAGGGCCATTGGGGGCAACCAGGCCTGCAGGGGAGGGCAGTTGGTGGTGACCAGACCTGCAGGGGAGGGTAGTTGGGGGGAAGAAGGCCTGCAGGAAAGGGCCATTGGGGGCAACCAGGCCTGCAGGGGAGGGCAGTTGGGGTGACCAGGACAGCAGGGGAGGGCAGTTAGGGGTGACTGGGCTGGCAGGGGAAGGCAGTTAGGGGCAACCAGGTCAGTAGGGGAGGACAGTTGGAGGGAACCAGGCCAGTAGGAGAGGGAGTTAGAGGTGATCTGGCTGGCATGGGAGGGCAGTCGTAAATAATCAGACTGGCAGGGGAGTGATTAGGGGATGATCAGGCTGGCAGGCAGGCAAGCGGTTGGGAACCAGCAGTTTTGGATGTGAGAGGGATGTCAGACTGCCAGTTTGCTGGATTGGGTCTAAATCAGAAGTCAGGACATCCCCCATGGGGTACCAGATATGAGAGGGTGCAAGCTGGGCCGAGGGACAATCCACCTCCCGCCCCCCAGTACACAAATTTCAGGCATCAGGCCTCTAGAATATGTAATAAATCTTTTACATTTTTGTATAAAAAAGGGAAAAACTAATGTATGTTTTAAAATAAATGTCAAGTGATATGAAACAATAATAATTTAAAAAATATTTACTGCCCTAACCAGTTTGGCTCAGTGGATAGAGCATCGGCCTTTGGACTGAAAGGTCCCAGGTTTGATTCTGGTCAAGGGCATGTACCTTGGTTGTGGGCACATCCCCAGTAGGGGGCGTGCAGGAGGCAGCTAATTGATGTTACTCTCTCATTGATGTTTCTAACTCTCTATCCCTATTCCTTTCTTTCTGTAAAAAATTAATAAAATATTTAAAAAATATTTACTGATTCTGGAATTATACCATTACTAAAACATTTCAAGGACTAATGGCAAAAATCTTCCAAACTTAAGAAAAATTTGAAGAAAAGAATAAACTTATATGTCCATTATTTTTCCATTTCTACAGTCATCTTTGGATGTGGGTTTAAAACAAAATTCCTATGGCATTTTTTATTCCCCTAATAACTAAGTAATATTAATCTGTTTAGTTTTCAATTATCATAACTAAAAGTTTACCCAAACCAAAAATGTTTCATGCCTTAAAAATCAAAGCAATTTTCTAGTAGTAAATATATTTGTGAAGGTCCTGGAATATTTGAAATCATTAATATCAGTTCACTTTTTCATATTGATGACCTACCTGGAAAGAAATCCTATATAATAAAGAGGGAATATGCAAATTAACCATCACTCTGCCACAAAGATGGTGGTGCCCACAGCAGAGGCAGGGGGTTTCTGTAACACAAGATGACTGCACCCATAGCAGAGGCTAAGTTCCCTCAACGAGCAATCAGCAGGGACCTGAGACTGTGCTCCCCCTGCTTGTGAGGCTTGACAGGGGATCTCAGACCTCAGGCCATGACCCCACCTAGTGTGGCTTAACAGGGGACCTCAGGCTGTGGCCCCTGCCCCAGCACCAGGCCAGGGGACCTGAGGCTGTGCCCCCCACCTGGCAGGGCTTGATGTGGGACTTCTTGGTATGTTCCCCACTCCAGTGCTGGGCCAGGGGACCTCAGGCTGCTCCTCCTGCCCTGTAGCCAAGCAGGGGACCTCAGGCTGTGTAACCCCCGCCTGCCAAGGATTGACAGGGGACCTCAGGCTGTGCCCCCCTCTGGCAGGGCTTAACAGCGGACCTGAGGTCTGGACCCCTCCCGGTGGGGCTTGATGGGGGACCTGAGGCCACACACCCTTCCTGGTGCTGGACCAGGAGACCTGAGGCTGCGCCCTCTGCCCAGAGGGGCTTGACATGGGATCTCAGGCCACATTCCCCACTAGGCAGGGCTTGATGGGGGACCTCAAGGTGCCCCCTCCTCGCCCACCTCCCCCAGTCATTTGCTACAACATGAATGGACTTCGAGGGTATTATGCTATATGCAATAAGGGAAAAAGACAAATACTGTATAATTTAAATACTGTGTGATTTAACTTATATGTGAAATATTAAAAAGAAAAAAACCACAATAAAACAAACAAACAAACAAATGCACCAAAAAATAAACCCATAGAGATAGGAAACAGATCAATGGTTACCAGAGAGTGAGGGAATTGGAGGCAGGGAAAAATGGACAAAATGGGCTAATTTTATGGTGATAGAAGAAAATTAGACTTTTGGTGATGAACACAATCTAATATATACAGATGTTAAATTATAATGTACATTTGAAACTTATATAATGTTCTAAATCACTGTTAGCTTATTTTTAAAAAAATATACTTTATTGACTTTTTACAGAGAGGAAGGGAGAGAGATAGAGAGCTAGAAATGTTGATGAGAGAGAAACATCGACCAGCTGCCTCTTGCACACCCCCTACTGGGGATGTGCCCACAACCAAGGTACATGCCCTTGACCGGAATCCAACCCGGGACCTTTCAGTCCCCAGACCGACGCTCTACCACTGAGCCAAATCGGTTTCGGCACTGTTAGCTTAATTTTTTAAAAGTTCCATTATTTTATGTTAGGGTAAATTACTATTTAGCCTACTTTTGTAATACTACATACAATACAAATATTATTTCTATTTTATAGTCTCAGAGAAATTCAATAACTTTTCGTAGGTCACAAAGGTAGGAACTGAGAATAAACAGGCTCAAGGAAATGAGGACCAATTACCCACTTCTAAATCCACAGTCAGCTACATGTATGGAGTTTTCATTGTGAATGATTCTATAATTAGTTTGATAAGAAATCTTAGAAATATGTTACAAATCCCTTATGTACATTATTCTAGTTATTTTTATAACTACCCTTACATTTTAATCATATTAATTCATTTTTATCAACAATTAGATTATGTGTACTAAAGGCAAGGCTGTGCGCATACACAGAATCTTAGCTCTACTGCAGTCCACAAGGAGCCCACAGGTCAGAGAAAAAGTCAGACAAGTAATAATTATGTACACAGTTCAGGAAGAAGCAAAACTCTTGTATTTATAATCTCATTTGATTCTGATAAAAAATAGTATAAAGTATTATCACATCAATTTTAAAAGGAAAAAAATGACTTACCAAGTATTTTGCAAATGATAAAAGTGAACTATGTGACCATAGGTTGTAGATACTCACAAAGCCAAATAAAAGCCACCAGAATTAGGCCTCCAAATCAGAATAAAATATAAAATTTTTAGTTAAAATTTCTTATGTTCAAAATTCTCCCTAGATAATGCTCCCTAAGGCAGCTTCTCCCGATTCACTACTAGAAAAACAATTAAAAATGGAAGAGAGATGAACATTAATCTAAGAGTGGTAATTAGCTATTGCCAACATCTGGGGCTGGAGGAAAGAAATTCATTAATTATAAGATGTGTGGATCCCAATTAATAATCATAATCAGAAGTTATCATTCATTCATTATTAAATGTTTACGGTGAGCCAGACATTCTGTTCTTTCTTGATAGAAAGGTAATATTATAATTTAGCCTTTTATCCCTGCTGTTCTAGGAGTGTGTGTGTGTGTGTGTGTGTGTGTGTGTGTGTATGTGTATGTGTGTATAAATTACGTCTTTGCTGAGCAGAAAACTGGGCAGCTAGTTCTTCTTTCTGAGATGGTCAATATAAATAGAGTTGTTTTCAACTTCCCAGAGACTGTCATCACCCAATAACAGAAGGGCAAAGAGCATTAATGTGTCCAGTGCATTGTGGGAGGAGATAAGGGATGGGCACTAATCCCAATGTGGAAGCCACACACATTTCATTCATACCAGAAATAAAATGTGTGTGGCTCAGTTGGTTAAGTGCACCAAGAGGTGGCCAATTTGATTCCCAGTCAGGGCACATGCCCAGGTTTTGGGCGTATGGAGGAGGCAGCCAATTGATGTTTCTCTCTCATTGATGTTTTTATCTCTCTCTCCCTCTTCTTTTCCCTCTCTCTAAAACCAATAAAAACATATTTTTTAAAAAAAGAAATAAATATCACAAGATCTCACTCATTGGTGGAATATAATGAACAACATAAACTGATGAACAAAGATAGAACCAGAGTTATAGAAGCATCGAACAGACTGTCCAACCAAAAGGGAAGGCAGGGGGTGAGTGGATAAGAGATCAATCAGATAACTTGTATGCATGTATATGAGCACAACCAATGGATATAGTCAGGGGGGAGAGGGGGGGGAGGTGAAGGCATGTGCTAGGGGGTGGGGGAGGGCAGGAGAGGTCAAAGGGGGAAAAGGAGACATATGTAATACTTTAAAAAATAAAGAATTTTATAAAAGAAAAAGTGAGTGGAAGTACAAAAAAGAGCTGGGCAGTCTTTGCTTTGTTTATATACTACTCTTTCATACCATCTCTAGAACAAGCGGTTAAATAAAAGATACTACGTCTCTCCAGCAATGTTTATCAAATTATATGAGCACAACCAATGGATATAGTCAGGGGGGAAAGGGGGGGGAGGTGAAGGCATGTGCTAGGGGGTGGGGGAGGGCAGGAGAGGTCAAAGGGGGAAAAGGAGACATATGTAATACTTTAAAAAATAAAGAATTTTATAAAAGAAAAAGTGAGTGGAAGTACAAAAAAGAGCTGGGCAGTCTTTGCTTTGTTTATATACTACTCTTTCATACCATCTCTAGAACAAGCGGTTAAATAAAAGATACTACGTCTCTCCAGCAATGTTTATCAAATTATATGCTTACTTATCTAATTCCACCTTGTACTATATTATAAACTAGGTCCACATAGTCTACACTTGACTAAAAAAAAGATTAAACAAGACTCACTTCCCTCTTTCTGTTATAAAATTTGCTCAATTCTAGCAACACCCAAGTGGATCTGAGCAGGGACAAGGGGAATTTATACATCCTGAATGTGCAACATATCTACGGATTGCTTCTTACTCTAGAAAAAGTAAATATATAAAAATACCCCTGAGTTCTGCTGCTGCTTAGGATGCAGAAAGCTTCAAGACAATACAATTTCCAAAGTAACAATGAAAGAAAAGGGCTCATAATCTACAAAAATCATAACTTTTTATTGAGCTCATCACAGTTAGTTATGAGTCAAATAAACCAAACCCCAGAGAGAAACAATCCCCTTCAGTGAGATATGGGATACAAGAACTCTTTATCTTAGAGAACAGAAGAAAGATGTGAATGCCATACCAACAAGTAAGAAAACATCATCTGAAATTATAACACACTGTGAAAGAACAAATGCAGCTTCTGTAGGATCCCCTGCTCTTCCACCACTCTCGACAAGTGACTGCTTTGCACTGGGGAGGAGGCCCTAGTATTAAGAATGCCTTTCTTAATACTCTTTCCAAATCCCAGCTTTGGACACTCTACTCCCAAGTATTTGGTGAAGATTTATGGGAAAATGCTGTCCTTTGAGTGTAGATTTACTCTGTGGTGAGGGTCAGCCTTGCACTTAGTACACATAATCTAATTGTTGATAAAATGAATTAACATGATTAAAATATAAATATAGTTATAAATATAACTAGATATCATGCTATATCACCTTCTAGTCCACATGCTGATGTCACAAATTTTTTCACCTTACTATTATCTATGGCCATCACGCCATAATGACCCATCAGCAGGAGGCTGCGAGTGCAGCAGGCATGTGCAGGTTGGTGGGACTGCATACTTGGTGAGGCACACGTAGGTGGGCAATGACTTGATGCTGATTCTTTTTGGACAAAGCCACAGCAGCTGCTTGAGGCTCATGAAAGCTGCAGATAGTGGCTGCTGCTGCCCAAGGCTGGCCTGAGGTACAAGGCCCAGGCAGCAGCAAAGGCGTGATGGGGGTGTTGCCTTCCCCTGATTGCTAGGTTGCCTTCCTCAGAGGGAAGCCAGAGGCAGCAGCAGTGAAGGGGGGGGATGGGGATGGTGTTTTCCCCTGATTGACTGTGGGGAGCAGGCTTAAGCCATCAGTAGGACATCCCCTGAGGGCTCCCAGACTGTGAGAGGGGGCAGGCTGGGTTGAGGGTCCACCCCCCAGTGCACAAATTTTCATGCTCTTGGCCTCTAGTACATAGATACAAGTACAAAGAGACAACTAAAATGGGGAGACAAAGAAACAACCCCCAAATTAAATAAAAGACAGAATTTAAAAAAAGAGAGAGAGAGAGATCCAGAAGAGATGGAAGCAAGCAAGTTATCAGATATAGATATCAGAGTAATGGTTATAATGGTGCTCAAGGAACTGAGTGAGAATTACAAGAAACTGAATGTAAGCCTCCAGGAACTTAATGGGAATTACAAGAGGCAGAGGAAGATATAAATAAGTGGAAGAATATACTGTGTTCATGAATTGGTAGAATTAACATCATTAAAATGTTCACCCTACTCAAAGAAATCTATAGATCAAATGCAATCCCTATTAAAATACCAACATCATATTTCACAGATCTAGAACAAATATTCCAAAAATTCATATAGAACAGCAACAATAAAAATAACCAGAATAACTGCAACAATGTTGAGAAAGAAGAATAAAGTTGGAAGAAACACAATACTGGATATCAAGTTATACTACAAAGCTACTGTACTCAAAACAGCCTGGTACTGGCACAAAAATAGGCACATAGATCAATGGATCAGAACAGAAAACCTAGGAATTGACACAAGTAATTATGCTCAATTAATACTTTACACCTGTCAGAATGGCTACCATCACTAAATTAACAAACAACAAGTGCTGGTAAGGATGTGGAAAAAAAAGGAACCCTAATACAGTGCAGGTAAGAATGCAGACTGGTTACAACCATTATGAAAAACAGTGTGGAATTTCCTCAAAACATTAAAAGCGGATTATGGAGTATGACATGTTGAAGCTGCATAATCAAACTTAGAAGCAACCAGTTACTAAAATAAATATCTCAGTATATAAGACAGAGGTATCTTATATTATCTCTCAGGTGGTCTCAGACTGCTGGTTCCTTAGTCTCCTGGACCACCCTCCTGTCCTCAGTCATGGTTTGTGATCTGGTTGCCAGAAACCTGAACCTCAAACTCCAGAGTGCCTCAGAGTACAGGGTGAGGTGCCCCCTGACTCCCAAGACATGTACCTGAACTTCAACCCTCGATTCAGTATACATGGAGACAACAACACCACTGTGTAACATCAAGTACAGTGGGGCCTGGAGGACTGAGCAGCGGGAGTCTCCCTTCACCTCCTTCCAACTTGCAGGTGCATTTCTTCCCACCAGGCAGACCTGACCGTCAAATTGACAGATAGTTCTCCAAATGCCTTAACCTGAAGGCCTTTAGATACCTGAAGGCAGCGGTGACTTTGAGATCAAGTATGTGGACTGGGAGTGAAGCCGGCCAACCAACGGCCTCCAATAAAGGAGGCTTCTGTTCCCTCTGAAGGAAAAAAAAAAAAAGACAAAGCGTTACCTTCTTAACATAAAATACTCTATATAATGGTAAGAAAATATGACACAACTTATGGGAAATGAGTTATGGACATAAACAAATAATTAATTACAATGAAAGCAAATGATAAAAATATCAAAATTATGCCCTGACCAGTTATTTCAGTGGTTAGAGCATAAGCAGTGGGCCAAAGTGTCTGGGATTCAATTCCCAGTCAAGGGCACATACCTTGGTTGCTGGCTCCATCCACAGTCTCTGGGGTCAGGGTGCTTCGGAGGCAACCAATTGATGTGTCTCATTCACATCAATGGGAAAAATTATCCAGTTGTAAGTTCACTAGTAAATAAAGAGAATAAAATCAAGATGATATGTTATGCCTCTGAAGTTGGCACTAAAATTTTATTTCAGCCAGTGTCATACTGTTTGCAGAGAAAGATATGTACTGTTGAGCTGTAAGTTGACTGGAAGCCCAAGAGCAAGATCTCAACAGGTTTGTTTTTTCCTGAGTCCTGTCACCTGCTTTGCTGACAGCTGTCCTCCATGGCCTGGCTTTTTGTCTGTGCTTGCACACTCCTGGTGTCTCTTCCTCTTCTTAGAACAACTCTAATCCTATTGGATTAGCCCAGTGGTCAGCAAACTCATTAGTCAACAGAGCCAAATATCAACAGTACAACAATTGACATTTCTTTTGAGAGCCAAATTTTTTAAACTTAAACTTCTTCTCATGCCACTTTTCAAAATAGACTTGCCCAGGCCATGGTATTGAGCCACACTCAAAGGGCCAAAGAGCCGCATGTGGCTCGCGAGCCGCAGTTTGCTGACCACGGGATTAGGGCCCCTTTCTATAACCCCATTTAAAATTTATTACCTCAAAGGCCTGATTTCCAAATACAATTGTCACACTGGGGGTTAAGCTTCAACATATAAATTTTGGAACACAGTTTAGTGCAAAACAAGTACTATTTTTAAAAATTTTATTGTCCATTTGGGTCTTTGTATAAGAAGCACTACTAAAAGTATTTTGCCATTTTCCTACTTGTTTTTCTGCTTTTTTTCTTACTAATTTGATAGTTCTTTGTACATTCTGCACATTTGGCCTTTGTTTAATGTATGTATTGCAAATACCTTATTTTTTTTTTATTGTTGTTTGTTTGTGGTTTACCTTTCAATCCTGAATGTTGTCTTTTGATAAGCAGACATTTTTAATTTTAATGTAGTCAAATTCATCAATTCTTTCCTTTCTGTTTGTTTTTTGTTCAAGAAATATTTGCCTAGCAAGAGAATAAATTTTTTCCTGTTTATTCTAGTAGCTTTATTGTTTTATCTTCCTTATTTACATCTGCAATCCACTTAGAATTGATTTATATGTAGGATGTGAGGGAGGTATCAAAAATAATATTTTCTGTGTGCATATCCATTTGATCCAGCATTTATTAAAAAGGCTAGCATTTCTTATTTTTTGCAATGTAATATTTGACAAGTACCAGATAACCATATATATTTAGGTCTATTTCTGGACTCTAATTTTTTCGGCTTCCAGGTATCTTATTTATGTTTTAATAAAAAATGCATACATTAAACCACATACTGAATGAAATTTTAACCAATATTTTAGAAATTTTCATTGTTTTAAATTTTGCTTCAATTTTTATAATAATTACATTATTAATTAAGTAATTAACAATGGGAAAAATCAATACTGAAAACATTATAGAATGTAAATTATTTGTTTCTTAGAATAAAAACACATATTATTTTAATATGAATACTCTGCTATAGAATACCATTATTTATTTCTGAAATTTAAATTAAAAATTGAATTGACTATTTACTCAGTTTGCTTGTTAAAATATGCCCTCTCTACACAAAACTATATATGCATATACCACATGGTATACAATACACATTTATAATGATGGTTGTTACATGTTGGGAGGTCCCCAAAACCACCCTCAAATTCAATAATTCACTAGAAAGACTCGCAGAACTCAGCAAAGCTGTTATAGTCATGGTTATAGTTTGTTATAGCAAACAGTACACAGTAAGATCAGTAATGGCAAGAGGTACATAGAGCAGGACCCATCCGAGGCCAGGCATGGAGATGCCCATCATCCTCTCTCACTGGAGTCATATTGGCAGCACTTGTTTCTCCCAGCAATAATGTGTATCACTATGCCACACCAGTTGGAGTATTACCAACCAGAGAAGCTCATCTGATTCTTACTGTTCAGAAATTTTATTTGAGGTTGGTCACACAGACATTGCTAACTGCCCAGCAGACTGGCTGATCTTGTTTCCAGCCCTTCCAGAAGTCAAGCTGAAGCCACAAGGCCCACCATCAATCACACTTTAGCATAGAGAATTTGGTGTGGCCCAGAGTCCCCAGGCAAACAAAGGTACTTTCCTCAGGCAGGACATTTTGAGGGTGTAGAGATATTTCCCCAGAGTAGGAGGCAAAGGCCAAACTCTTTCTTTGAGAACAGTCTGTATAGGCATTTGTTCAGTTAGGTTATGCCAGTTGTGCATGTTGAAGATATACATGTTTATTTCTCCATCTTTTGTGCAGGTTGAGTCAGTGATCTATAATAACCCCATAGAAATATGGCAAATTGAAAAAATAGCTTCCTGATTTGGAGGATAAATAACCATTTAATTCCCTCATATTTTTATTCTTTTTCTGCAATAGTTTCAAGCTTTCAATTAATATAATTCAATTTTTAACAAAGTATAATTTTAATTTTAAAATATAATTTTATTAGTTGAAGTCTTGAGACCGCTGCAGAAAATTTCATTGGTAATCAACATTTAAGGGAGCTTCTGCAGTATTAATAATCACAAATGATGTTTGTAATTGTTTAGATGTAAGTTTCTTATTTGAAAAATCAAGCAAAGATATTCATTATCTTTATTGCTTTTCCCATTTGCATTAGAACTATTATTTATGGCAATTAGAAGATAATGCATTTTAAATATATACAAATCAGAAAAGATAATAAAATATTTTATGTTGATGTCATTACAACTTATATTTACTAATTCTCTAATACATAAAATTATTAGTAGTGTTAAAGACAAAATTCTATTAAGATCTATTTGGCACCGAGATCAGTTTGGCTCAGTGGATAGAGCATCAGCCTGTGAACTGAAGGGTCCCAAGTAGGTTTGATTCCGGGGAAGGGCATGTACATTGGTTGCGGGCACACCCCCAGTAGGGGGTGTGCAAGAGGCAGCTGATCGATGCTACTCTCTCATCGATGTTTCTAACTCTCTATCCCTCTCTTCCTCTCTGTAAAGAATATATATATATATATATATATATATATATATATATATATATATATATATATATAAAGATCTATTTGGCTTTATTAATAGGAGTAAAATCTCATCTGGCAAGAAAAAGAGCACTCTGAAAGATTGTACAGAATGAAGGTTTTTGTAGGAAGATGGGTTAGAAAGGGGGGTTTATTAGCAAAGACAAAGAAAGGATTATTTTTAGACCAGTGAAACTTATTTTTTTTTTGTGGGGGGATAGACAAGGATTTTATCATTCAGATTACCTCTTTTTTCTTTGAGGGGTTGGTAGTGCCTACATTACAGAATACCTCATTGGTGTTGACCAGAAAATTACAGACTTAATAAGATTACATTTCTGAGGAAGATCCAAACTGCAACTAGGTCAGGTAAGGCTATTTTGGGCCTGTGTTTTTTTGTTTAACAGTAGTTATTTTGGAATTTGATCTAATTTACCACAGAGCATATTTTCTCAACTCTGAGCCTTTTCCTATGATTTGTATTTTATTTTGTACACTTAACTCTGTGCAAAAAATTTTGAAATGAGAAATAGACAGTTGGCCGGATAAAACATTGTATCAAAGATAAAGCGATGTTCTTAGGATATTTCAGAGAGACTATGCAGGTGTTTTCGAGGTCCAGGGACCCAAAGTTCCAGGACCTACTGTGGGTTCTTGGCTTCAAATAGGAAATAATTCAATTTCAACCCAGCACAGAGTTTAAAATGAAAGATAGTTTATGAGTGAAGTGGTGACAGAGAGAGTGGCTACTCCACCGACAGAGCAACCTCTCTCTAGTAGGATTTACTTGCTTTATTGAGGCTCATTTAATTGAGGGATAAAACATTCAATAAGGGGAAGGAATATTCAGGATTTTTTCAGGAAAGGGGTGGAGACTGGAAAGGGATGAAGACTTCTCAGAAGAGCCCAGTGGAGTTTCCATTTCTGGGTGTGTCATTTACAATGCGAATTCTAATATATAAAAACCCAGGGTCTGTAACGATTGAAGGCTTGACTAACCAGAAGTCAGTCCAGCAGTCAGTGCTGGGTTGCTGTGGTGACCCAGCACTGACTGCCACTGCTGTGGGTGTGGCAACCCTGCACTGATTATTGAGGGGGCTTGTGGATCAGGCCTGGATAGAGACCCAGAGAGAAAGGCAGATTCTGATACACAGCCTCCGGGGCAGCTATTGATCAGCCCTTGCCTCTCTCTTTCTCTCCAGGCTTTGCCAGCAGCCACACCTCTGTTTCTCTCCAGGCCTCCATGAGGGATTATGATCAGCCCTACCTTTCTGATCAGGCCTGGAGATAGGCCTGGAGATGCTGACTGGCATAGAAACTGACCAATCAGAATCAGATCTGGATGAACTGCAAGGAGCCAATGGCTGCCTGGGAGGCAAAGCTTCTGACACTGACTAGCATAGAAACCAACCAATCATAACCTAATCTGAGTGAACTGCAAAGGCAGAACTTAAAGTGGGGGCTGAGGAGGGGTCTTAAGAGCAACAGCTGTTTGATGTAAGGTGTAAGAAAGTGGTTCAAATTTTTAATGACCAGGTTGGCAATATAGTGCAGATGGCTGGCTATCAGCCCAGATATAGGGATTATGTATTTTTGTCTGCTAAGAGCATCTCCTCCTGCTGAAAAAGGCTCCCCACAATCCTAGCCTATATAATTTATACTAATAAAAGGGTAATATGCTAATTAGACTGGGTCAATTGGCCATCTTCTGGACCACATGTATCAAACACAAGGCCCACGGGCCAAATCCAGCCCGCCAGGCCTTGCAATGTGGCCCGCACCGCGCTGTCATCACTGCACTCCGCTGTCAGTTTATGACATTGTCAGTTTATGACTGTTCAGTAAACCATTCGGCCTGCGATTTAGGCTGGATTTTAGATTTTGGCCCCTTCTCTGATTGAGTTCGACAACCCTATTCTGGACATCCAACTTCCTTCCGAACAAAGCCATGGTGGTGGGGGCCAAGGCAGAGGCAATTAGAGGTGATCTGGCCGGCAGTGCAGAGCAGTTGGGGGCAAGATCAAGCCAGCAGGGGAGGGAAGTTGGGGGTGAGATCAGGCTGGCAGGGGAGGTATTGGGCCTAAACCAACAGTCAGACATCCCCCAAGTGGTCCTGGATTGGAGAGGGTGCAGGCTGCAAGCTGGGCTGATGGAACTCCTCTCCCACACTGGATGATAACCCTAATATGCAGGGCAACCAATTATGAACAGCTGTGAAGATTAGGGAACCAAAAGGAAAATCAATAAAAGGCAAGGAATATATTTAGAAACATCACAATTTTGGAAGGAAAAAATCCTTCCAATGAATCCAGAACTGCAAATATAGGAGAAGGCTTATCTTTCTAATGCTTTTATGACTAGAGGCAGAAACCAATTTGCATGTTAATTCTATGTAGGTTCTGAATTGATCCAATCTACTTTTATGATTTACTTTGTAAATATCCTACACCCAGCCCATCATTATGAGAACAGTCTTCACCCTATAACATGGCAGAGTATGGGCTGAGAATTAGCAGGTATTTAAATGTATTACCATCAAAACATGAATTTCCATCAGCCAAATTATCCATAATGGGAAACAAATTCCATTACCTATTACAAAATTTAAAAAGAAACATCTGATAGTGACTCCAATATTAATTTCTCAATAAGTGATGAAAAATACAGAAAATCAGTATTACAACTTCACATAGCATTGCAGAGGAACCTATCCTAATTGACATTTATGGAATATTTTCCCCATTCACAGCACATTCTTCTCAAGTGTACATGAAATACTAACAGAATTGACCATATTCTGGGTGTAAAACAAATCTCAATCAACTTAAATGGATTCAACTAATACAAAGTGTGCTCTTGATTCAAATTGAATTAAATTAGAAATCATTTACATAAAGATACATAGAAAATAACCAAATATTTAGAAGCTAACCAGCACATATCAAGTAAGTCATATTTCAAAAGAGAAATCAAAGGGAAAATTGGAGACTGGGGAATGAAAATGAAAATGTTACATATCAAAATTTGTAAGATATCACTAACGAGAAATTAAAAGCACAAAATGTTTATATTTTATATTTAAAATAATAAAGGTCTCAAATGAATAATCTTTACTTCTACCTTAAAATAACAGAGGAAAGGTAAAGCAAAGAAATATAGAATAAGCAAAATTAAGGAAATTATATATATTACAATAGAAATCAATGAAATAAAAACATAAAAGCAATTGAGAAAATCAATGAAATACAAGTTGGTTCATTGAAAATATCAATATAATTAATAAACCTTTAGTTGAGCTAAGCAGAGGGAAACACAAATCAGCAATATTGGTTCTGAGAGGTGACATCTAGACAAAAATCTACAGATATTAAAAGTATATTAAGGGCATAGTATGAACAGTTTAATGCCCAATGAGGCAAAATGGACAATTTTCTTGAAATGTAGAAAGTACTAAAGTTTATTTCAAAAGACATACAGAGAGCACATCCAGGATGGAGAAGTAACAACCTGTAAAATTCTGTTTCTTAATGAAAACATTGATAATTTCAAAATAAACTTTTTCAGAATTTGGAAAATTAACCAAAGTCTCTCAATAATCTGACAAGTGGATATTAAGGAAAATTGTTGAATTAAATGAATAATTATACATTTGATTAACATAAAATAAGAACCTCTGTTAGGTAATATTCTGCCTGCATGCTTATCAGTATGATTACTAAACAGTATTTCAACATAATTTAATCCAGCATATAACTTATAAGCAAATATTATAGGCAAGATCCTGAACTAAACACTGGGAGTAAGAATGATGAATAAACAAAAACCACGAGCATCTATGTGATCAAAAGCAAGCTGACTACATAATAAAAATAAAGGCGGAAGTGCTTGCTGGGGTAATAAATTGAAACTCTAGTACAAGATAGATTTAAAGTCCTATAAGCTTCATGAAAAGATGACATTTGAAGTGGACGCTCAGAGATGTAAAACATTTCAATGGCTCAAATCTGAAAGCTCAGAAGGAGGAAGGAAGAAGTATTTTAACCTGAGAGATCATTATCAGCAACCCACCTCCATGCTTTTGAAGTAAAAATTTTTTAATATTTTATTGAATGCGTGAGATGAGATTTTAGCTCCATGAATTAAAAATAATATTGAATAATAATAACCATATGCCAAGTAGTGCTGATCATTAAAAAATATTCTGAGGAATAAATCACAATCCTTATTTTGCAAGACAATTTACCAACTACATAAAAAAGTAAGCAGATGATATAGTATTGCCTGGCAAATGCCCTTATATGAGTATGAACAAGTAAAAAAATATCCAGCCTGTGTGGAGATAGGGGAGAACATGAGGGATATTTCAGGGACTGTTTCTGCGAAGAGCGAATATCTAAAGTGAGTCCCAAGGCATGAGTGAGAATTAGCCAGGGGCCTGCTTGAAGGTTATGACTACAGTATGGAGGGTAAAGGCTGTGGGGGCTGCAGGTAGTTAAGAATGTACAGCCAAATCCAAAAGAATTTGCCGCTGTAGTAAGACTAAAAGCAGCTGTTTCTGCCCCTAATGTTTGGCCTGAAGTCAGCAGAGCGGGTAGTCAGGAAGAAAAGCTGGTAGCACAGGGAAAAACTGGTATGTACAAAGGAAAACTGGAATCTGCTTGCAACCTACATCTTCCTCTCCCTGCTTTCAATTCTGATGCCACAGGTGACAGATAAATGAGCACCATTCACCATAAAGTAGCACGTGCACCTAACCCAGGGCATGCAGAATCTAAAAGAAATCAGCAGAGAGCTGGAGGAACTTCAGTCTGGCTGGAGCCACACCCCGGAAGATGATTCAATGAAGATATGAGTGAAGGGAAGGAGCCCTTGCCCCAGGCAGACCTTGGGGGAGTGAGGAGAGTGAGGGCCTTTTACTTCTGCCTTCTGGTTATTACACAAATCCCCCTTGTGATCCACCTTGTAACCCAAAATCATCAAAGAAAGGGAGGATTATGGGAAAGGCTTTCAACTTAGCTAATGTGATCAAGTACAAATCCACCATAATGCTTGTCTCCTGTGGATTCCTGATGTCTCTTTATAAGCAGTTACTTTGGTAACTGTTTTATCCTCTTTGATTTATCCTCTCTGCTGTAATGAAATTTTTCAAAATTTGAAAGTCTGAAGAAAATGTCAGAAAAATCAGCATTTCAAGAACACAGGTTTATGTGTACTAAGTTGTGTGTTTTCTATAACAATTTACATACCCGAGAGTAGTGCATATGTAATAGAACTTCATTTAAACCAAGATACAGAAAAGGAGGTGCTCCACATAAGGAACCAATCCAGACACAACCAGGTGGATCCATTAAACACATAAAATTAGTCTTTGTGTAATGAGGATGTCATATTTCAATAGTCAATTCTGTTCTATAGTCATTGATGCCCCCAAGAGATTATATAGTCATTTTCCCTTACCAATCAATAATGACAAAGTACTTCTCAAAGTCAAAGTGGATGAAATTATTCAGTTGAAAATTATTTCTACATGGCTGTTTAGAAACTGATTGAAAAGAACAACAAATAAATAATATTTCAGCTGGCCAAGAAGTAGTTTTAACACATTAAGAAATGGCATATTTGCCCTGCGGGCGTAGCTTAGTAGTTAGAATGTCAGCCCTCACACCTAAGGGTCATGAGTTCGATTCCCTGTCAGGGACAGGTACCTGTGTTGCAGGCTTCTTCCCAGGCCAGGTCTGGGCCTGTGATGGAGGCAACCAATTGATGTATCTCTCTGACTTCTGTCTCTCTATGTCCCCCTCTCCCTCCTTCCCACTGTCTCTAAAAATCAATGAAAAAAATATCCTTATGATTAACAATATAAAAGAAATGACACATTTGATAATCTCTGCTTTTTTTCCCCTGCAAGATATAAATAACTAAAAACAAAAATGGACAGTTAAAAACAAATCTATGCTCATATAATTAAATTCAAATTTTTCATGTTCATCCACATTTTGCTAAGGTGCATCCATCCACCCATTACATACATACATACATGTATTACATTCATATATCCTATATAATAAAAGCCTAATATGCAAATGGAGTGAACGGCGAAATGATCAGTCACTATGATGCGTACTGACCACCAGGGGACAGACACTCAATGCAGGAGCTGCTCCAGCCTGCAGGCCTCAATTCAGTCAGGGTGGGTGCCAGTGGGGTCCCCCCAAATTGTCCCACTGGTCATTCCACAGAGGGAGGCTACTGGTGGCAGTGGAGGGGGGCAGGACTGGCGAGTGGGTGGCACCAGGCCAGTCAAGGTGGGTGTCAACAGGGGCCACCCAGTTGCCCCACTGGCTGCCCCATAGATTAGCCATGATCGCCGGCCAGGCCTGGGGACCCTACCCATGCGCGAATTTAGTGCACCAGGCCTCTAGTATATGTATATAACATGCATACATATATAACATGCATACATATACTACACACATGCTTATATTACATACATACATTTATATATTAAAGGAGTCAAAATAAATACTGAAGTTTAATGCATGATTCTGGATTGGATCATTTTGAGAAAAAAGACAAAATTATACAATTGGAAAAACTTGGATGATGTATTTGGATGAAGGGAATATGGATTTTATGAAAAATTATAAAGTTAACATAAAAAATTTATTAACATTTTAAGAAATTTTATATGGAATAAAAGTCTTAACACTCTGAATTTTGTAATTTGGAATAGACCAATATGTCCAACTTAGTATGTTTTAAAGTACAGTTTTCTATTTTGCTATGTAATTACATGTTCTAATTATACAACTAATTCCTTTAACCATACTTATACAATTAAATGATATAATTATAGAGAGTAATTGCATAATTATTGTAATGACATAATTATAGTAACTACTCAATTGCAAAACATACAATGCACAAGTAAAACAAGCAAATTAATTGCTTTAATAAAATGTCTTTTGAAATATATTTTAAATTTTAAATAAAAATTTCATTTGCAGTTTAAATACAGCATACTTTAAAACTATAATATGTACATACAAATTTTAAATGTACTTGCTTTTTAATTTTTATTCACAATTTAAAAATTACAGACCTATTCAAGAAAAAATATTGTACATTATTAAATGTTTAAAATAAATTGATTTCCTAAAGTTTACTAAACTGTCCAGTCTATTATTTTGTAACATTTATTTCTAAGCAATTGAATGAAAGCATGGAAAATGTTTCTTGAGAGTAAGTAACTTTCTTGATTATTTTTTCTTGTTTGTTCATAATGAAGAATTCTCCATGCAATCAGAGATTCATAAATATTTAAAAATATATTTTATTAATTTTTACAGAGAGGAATGGAGATGGACAAAGAGTTAGAAACATCTATGAGAGAGAAACATCAATCAACTGCCTCCTGCACACTCCCCACTGGGAGAGGGGAGTGCCTGCAACCAAGATACATCCCCTTAACTGGAATCAAACCTGGGACCCTTGAGTCCGCAGGCTGAAGCTTTATCCACTGAGCAAAACAGTTAGGGCCATAATTATATTTTAGTTGTCTGAGGGCAAACAGGAAATCCATAGTGTGAACAAAGTGAATCCAAACTTTCTCATTAGATAATTCATTATGTAAGTAACCAAGGTGAATGTTATCAAGAAGGTCCTACTTGCCATGACTTGCTGGTACTAATTTTTGATTTGGGTTAACATCTGAATGTGTGACCATCCAATGATTTGGCTCTTGTTTTACTTATATTAATGCATTATCCTGTTTAGTTTGTCAATGCTTTCCTTTGCCTAGCACTTCCTGAAAAGTGTTTTTAGACCAGCAAGAACTAAGTATATTTACAAGAATCCAAACTTCCTTCCCCACCCCCTTTTGATTATTTGTGCCTTTCTCCCAATCTTGTAAGGACATTACTTTTCCCCTAGTATTTAATTGTTTTATTTTTAGGAAAATAAATATTTTTATTTGTCATTTCACTTTGATGTGAATTTAGGGCATCCTTTGTAGGAATAAATCCTCTTTCTACACTGGTTCTGTCCAGCTTCTCTATTTTAAGAGGTCAACATTGATAACGTTCACTGAGATCCCCCCTTCCCCCCCTCCCCAAGCCATCTTCATCTGCACTGTAACCCGCAGACATTCCTCCAGGGCTCTAGGAAATCACTGCATGATGCCATTACAGCCTCCTTCTGTTGAACCCAGTTACTTAAAAATTCAAATGGATCTGAGAGGTTGGGTGAGTTTTTTTAAATTATCATCTTCAGGTAACTTGTCTGAATGTAAAATGCGGATTCAGATCGTTGACTTGCAATGCAGACCCCTGGTCTTACCTCAGACCTACTGCATCACAATATCCATGCACAACCATAGGAATCCTCCTTCAAAAATAAAATGAAAACAATCCCCATATGAACCTTAAGTACAAGACAGCACTTATTTAGATGGGAAGATTTTATAATATGAAAGTGGCCTAATGAAGCCCATCTATGTGCGTTTGCCAAAGTTATTCTGTAACAAAATTGTGTTGAAGATTCCAGAATCCTCTTTCCCATACAAAGACAATCACTTTCTCCATCTGGATCCCCAGACCAAACAAACAAATAAGCAAATAAACAAGAAATACCATGCAAAGTGAGAAACCATATATATATATATATATATATATATATATATATATATATATATATATATATATATATATATAATAGAGATAGTTTCTCACTTTGCATGGTATTTCTTGTTTATTTGCTTATTTGTTTGTTATATATATAATAGAGATACACTCTCAACTTACTAAAATACTAAGTGATCATAGATATGGGACCATGATTTCCAGTATACTATATATTATTGGATGAATACATTTCTATAGTATTAATACTATTATGCCAGTTTTCATAATATATGCCCCAAGGAAGATATTCCAGTTGACATTTTTCTTCCATGCCTAGAGTTGTTTAGAATTTAGAAAAAAGAATGGATACCATGCAAAGTGAGAAACTATATATTTCTTGTTTATTTGCTTATTTGTTTATTATGTATATAATAGAGATACACTCTCAACTTATTAAAATACTAAGTGATCATAGATATGGGACCATGATTTCCAGTATACTATATATTATTGGATGAATACATTTCTATGTATTAATACTATTATGCCAGTTTTCATAATATATGCCCCAAGGAAGATATTCCAGTTGACATTTTTCTTCCATGCCTAGAGTTGTTTAGAATTTAGAAAAAAGAATGGATAAAACCTGCCAACTTGCATCTTGACAATAAATTTTAAAACAAAATAAGCAATCATGTCAATGAGGCTTTTAATAACTACTCATGATACAACAGAGCATTTTAAATTATCACGAAGTAAGCACTTCATTTACATTTAACGAGGCATGGATTATGTACAAATTAAACCGTCACAGTGAGGGATGCATCATGTGTTACAAATACAGAGATAGTTGGTTCTTAATTGGAATTCTTAAACAGCTTTAAAAAGGGGAACAAAGATTGCACTTCAATTTCAAATTGTTTTGCCGAGACGTGTGGTATAGTAGATTGACGAGACAAGATTTTAGATCAGGGCTTGACAAACCACCACCAAATGCAGTCTACTCCCTGTTTTTGTAAGTAAAATTTGATTGGAACACACCCACACATACTCCTTTATTCGTTTGTGCCTGCTTTTCACGGAGAGCAGAACTAAGTAGTTGCAACAGAGACTGTGTAACCTGTAAAGTCTAAAGCCATTGTTATCTGGTTCTTTATGGAGAAAGCTTGCTGACTCCTGCTTCAGATGGATTCAGACCCCATTCCATATTTCGTGTGTTCTTGGATAGAAACATGGTGAGTGGAAATGAGAATTACAATTCACTGAAAATACTGAGATTTCCCATTATTATGTAGTTTTTTAGAATGAAAATAATTGATTTTGACTTATTTGAAATTCTTAATGGAATGTGCCAGAAGTCAGAAAACAGAGATCAGAGGTTTCTGTGGAGTGTATATAAGAACTAATGTTGAGCAGCTATTGTGTTCAGAAGCACACATTACTTAGGATATGTAACAACCTCATGCAGCACTATCATCCATTTTTTTCTAGAGGAGAAAACCAAAGTTAGAGGAAGTCAAATAAATGATCTGATATCGAACAGACAGAAACTTGCAAAACTGGCACTTAAAAATCCCAGCATTGTCTCATTGAAGTAAAGCAAATACCTTGTGAAAAATTTCCAAAGACCATCATTTGCCATGAACATACATTTTAATGAAAAAGTTTGTTAAGCAGCCATTACTCTTCCCAAACACTGTATTTTCCCTCTAATCCTAATACCAGCCGGAGAAGCTCACCTTCTTCCCTCTCATGTAGCTTTCACGTAGAGTCATTTATCAGGTCGTCATTTGTGCTGTAGAGAGATGTGCTTCCTGCTGAAGACCTAGTAGTATGTGTTAATACTAAAAAAATAAAATGAAATGGTTTCCACTTGCAAAAAAAGATGTTCTTCTGACCACAAGCTTGGGAAAAGGAGTTGGAAAGGACATTACCTAATGTCTTTCTAATGTCGTTGAAAAGGTATGTTCTGTCAAGAATCTTTCCCATCTTCACTGAACCCCTGAGGCCTATCAAAGTTTTGGGCAGTGATGGGTGCTCAGCAGTAGCTGTGCAAACAACGAACAAAGACAAATGGTTTATTTTCTTTGAATCTTAAGCTTTTTTCCTGGCACTATAACAACTCCTCTTCATTCCAGTCTGGGGAGTTTTCTTTTGGCTGGAATCTCTAGGAAACTCTTTAGTTAAGGATGCATGATAGTCTTATTCCCCCTTTCATGATTTTTGCTTTTGCTATAAACCTTGAAAAAGGAACTAGACTGAAACTGGCTTTTACGTAATTGATAGACAGTGTTTTAAAAGGGGAAGGACCACCTGGTTTCTCTAATGTTATCTGGTGACAGGAACCTTGCCACTTGCTCTATGCTGTATTCCCAGCTCATCAAATATTTGTCACCTAGTTTTAGCATTCAATAAATATTTTAAATGGATAGGTGAATATTCATTATTTTGCCTTATTTTCTTTTTAAATAGTTTGTTCAAAATAGATTTTGCATTAATTTTGGTGTTTAAAAATATTACATTTAATGTTATTTATCTTGATTGCTGAGTTTTGTTTTATTTTGTTTGGTGCCTACTTAAATGTTGCACTAGAGAGAGAGCCTCACTTGAACTACCCCTCCCTATCCCCCCCAGAATCTGCTATTGAAATGTTGAATTCTTTTTTAAACAGAATTTCTATAGTGATGTCAAAATAAAAATACAAAATGTATGTGTCAGTTTGACCAGGACACAAAATTTACCTTAGTTTAACCAAAGATAATGAGACAAAAATGGAAGTGGGAATAATCATTAAACAATGCTTTTCTGCTTGTGAGGGTCAAATGATACCATTTCGTTTGATTAGAGAAGCATGGCAGGTTCAGGACCTCCTTCCACATGGTCAGTGCCGGTTTGCACCGCCAAGGGGTGTACTGTTCAGTTTCTGCTTTGTACAAATGAACTTTCCAGAGTTCACGTAGTGGTAAAACAATGGCTATTTCTACTGTGGTTTTGTATTTTATTTTCTTTTAAAAATATATTTTTATTGATTTCAGAGAGAAAGAGAGAGGGAGAGAGAGAGATTGAAATATCAATGATGAAAGAGAATACTGATCAGCTGCTTCCTGCCCGCAACCCCAGCATGTGCCCTTGATTGGAATCAAACCCGGGACCCTTCAGTTCAGTCCATGGGAAGATGCTCTATCCACTGAGCCAAACCAGCTAGGGCTCTACTGTGGTTTTTATTGAAAAGAGTTGGGAGGAGCTACTTAAATCTACGTATTTGATAAATGAAGGTGGGAAACTAACACTCAGATCTGGGACCGTCCTCCACTTCTTCCCTAGCCTCCTCAGTCATCGTTTGTGCTTCCTCGCTCCTCTACCAGTTTTCCTCATTTCTCTACCATTCTCTCTTATCCATGAACCGGTGGCCACTGGAACACACATGATGAAAATTCACAGACTCGCAAACCATTCAATAACACTGAAAGCACTTTTTTCCCGATACCTATTTCCTACAATCAATCTCTAGGCTCATTCTATTTTCAACCTATCCACTCTGGTGGACAGCTAGTGTTCTTTGTAGTTAGGAAATTTACAGAAGGATGCTTAGATTGCAAATCCCAAATTCTGCCATGGTTAGTAAAGCTTTGTGATATTCAGGACTCAATAATAACTTTAATGGTTGCACAAAATTTTCTAAGCTCTATGAATCTTAATAAACAAGCATTAGGCAATTAGCTACCACATCCAATCCCAGCTTACTCATATAAAGGTTTGTCAGAGGTGTAAACAGGTGTACATACTCTTCCAGTGCTCTCATGGGAGCTCTCATGGGATATTTTTTATGATGTTACACAAGAAACTGTTCCTAGACTGTCAGCTATACATTACCCAGAATCAATTAATATGTTCCATTCATACATTATGAAGAAAACTACCTATGATTACACATCATGCCATTTAAAGTGGGCTTACATTCCATATTCCATGTGCTGAGATTAAAAATATTAATTCAGAATCATGCTGGGGACAGATAGATATTAATTCATAATTGGATGTCATGACATAGGTCCTGTACATGAAACTTCCTGATGACCATTTTATATACAGTCCCACCTGGAAGAAAGGTCTTAATAATTTAGGGGTAGTTAAAAGACACCTTATTTAATATATATTGTTGACTCATTAACACTAAACTCAGAGTCAACAAAATAATAACTCATGCCTGAAGAAAACTAACACAGGTATTTTTTCCACAAGGTACATATATGACAGCCTTCTTGAGCTTAGGAACACCAGGTAGCATGTCAGCACTATGCTTAGTGGTCATTTATTTTAAATACCAAAAATTAAAAAAAATAAAGATAAAAACATAACACCTAATAGATCATGAAATAAGAAGACAGAGTCACCTGGTTTGACTTCAGATAGGAACACATGGGTCAAGAGACTCACGTCTTTTGCTGCTGTGCACATATTTAAGGATGACACAAAAGCATGACTATTGACTTCGGGGTTAAACATAAACTTTAGTGAGTAGGCACATTTGAAAATATGGGATTTACAAATAATGAGAATTGATTATTGTGGGTGTGACAAAAGCAGGTTTACAGTTGTTCATATGGAAAGTAATCTATACTTATAAAAAGGCCAATATGCTAATTAGACCAGATAGACCAGATGTCTTCTGGATGTCCTTTAGGACATCTTTCCAGACAAAGCCACAGCAGCTGCAAGACTGGTGGTGCAGGAGAGGCAGTGGTGCGTGCAAGGTGGTGGCACAGGACCGTCCAGTGCCATGGCCCCTTTTGCAGAGACAGCGGGAGAGGAGACTGCGTGGTCCTGGTCCCAGTGTTGCCCGTTCTGCAGTCAGTCACAGAGGCAGCGGCATGGTCCTGGTTCCGGTGACACACCTCCATAGAGGCTGGATGGGGTGTGACCTGCTGTGCCTCAACCTCCTACAATCCCTCCCTCAGCAGGCCTGGCTCCAGATCGCCCTCCACCCACCAGTGGGTGGGTGGGTGGGGGTTGGGCCAGTGCTAAGAAGCGAGGGCTGAGGGCCAGCAGCTGTGATGGCCAGCAGTGGAGTGATGGGAGCAGCGTCTTCCCCTGATAGGCCTGGTCACCTCCCGTAGAGAGGGCTTAAGCCATCAGTAGGACATCCCCTGAGGGCTCCTGGACTGTGAGAGGGGCAGGCCAGGCTAAGGGACCCCCCAGTGCATGAATTTTCATGCACTGGTCCTCTAGTACAATAATAAATAAATAATCATACAAGAATAAACTGTGCTTTACATACGAAGTAAACCTACTTTTTTCCCACCCTGAATATATTTATATACATATAGATCATTAACTACCTATTGATGTTGATTTATTCTACTTGGAGACCACAACGGATAATCTTTAAAGGACATCTACTCCCATAGGGTCTAGTAGAAAGGTGCCAAATCTCCAAAATCAGTGAAGAAAAGTTAACCCATTGGGAGAAGCCGTCATATTACTTTGCTCAATACAGAAAGCAAACACCTACATTTGCAGAAATGTAAATTGTGTAAGACGAGTTGAAAGGAGACTTATAAATTATCTAAGTATTATTTTTTAAATAGGGAAAGAGAAGCTCAAGGTAACATGGTCAGTTACCAGCAGAGTGAGGCCCAGAATGCAACACTTTCTTCTCCCAGGACTTTCTTTCTTTCTTTCTTTCTTTCTTTCTTTCTTTCTTTCTTTCTTTCTTTCTTTCTTTCTTTCTTTTTTTACAAAACTACCTGAGCTTTTAACTATGTTCTTTTGAGCCACTGGGCTTTTCATGCCAACATCTTGTTGCTCAGCAACATAGACATATTCCCTTAGTGTCATGGAGAGATGTATGGGCCATTAAAAATCTGTACTGGTACTAAGAGTGAGATGTAAATACTCTATGTAGCTGGCTGCCTTAATTCTCTAATCTGTCATCTATTAGCAAGTAAAAAAAAAAACTTGCTAAAAAAGGTGGTCAAAAGTGAGGTTTATTTTTTGCTTTTTAAAGAATTCTACATTGGGAAGTCATTTGCAAGTGCAGGGTTTATATTTTGTGCATCCACCAATTTATCACTAGTGGATACATTATGACCATCTTATCTAATAAAAGGGTAATATGCAAATTAACTGTCACTCTGTCACAAAGATGGTGGAGCCCATAGCCACAAGATGGTGGTGCCTAGTCCTCTCAGCCCCACCGAGTCCCCCAGTCCGGGGGGGAGGAGGGGCTGGCCTCTGAAAGCAGGCAGTGTGAGCAGCCTGATGGAATGCTTGCTTTGTCCACCCCATCAGTGGGGGGCCTCTGGGCAGTAAGCAGGAAGCAGATGGGGTTGGAAGGAACACTTGCCTTGTTGCCCCAGTGATGAGGCAAGCATTCTGTGCCTGGCCACTGATGGGCCTCTGGGTTGCAAGAGAGCCTCTAGGAAGCAGGTATTTGTGCGCAGGGCTACTAGTCTTTTATAAGGCAGAATAGTGTGAGCCTAATGTAGATCAGATGAACATAAGCTTTTATGACCTCACCTTTCGTTTTTCTTGGCATCCCAGAAGACAGATTATTTGTAATTTGCATCAGAGTATTTGTAGTAACATAATTTTTAAGAGTACATATAATCAAGATTAATTGACCATATGTAGTAGGTACAATAATAAATGATCAATCACCCCATCAATTTGGACAATCACCCCTCTTGTGACTTCTCTTGAATGAAAAATTAAACCATTTCTTTTTCATAACTTTATTTCAATCATGAGGATAATTCAATGTTTCATAAACCCTTACTAAAATGGGAGGCATGGATTTCACTCTTTCAAAAGAACATGGCATATCCTATTCGTCCACAGCTAATCACAGCATGGCATATCCTATTCGTCCACATGGCATATCCTATTCGTCCACTTGGAGCTGTATCCTTCTGTGTTCAAAGGGAGTACCAGTGGGGAATGCTTTTCTGGCCCAGAGCTGTTCCCATATCTCACAGTCTTGATGCTAGCAGCACAGATGAAAACAACATGGGATCATTTCTTCTGACTTCCCTGCTTCCCCGAGGTCAAAATATTTGTGTCTTTTAAAATAGCCCATGTCTCCAAATTGTGCACTTCAACGGCAACTTTGAATTTTCAAATCCCAAAATATTGTAACTCAATCAACCACTTTTTCAGCTCTGAAATTCAAAGCATGTGTACAGCATTCCCTACACTATTAAGCAATGATCAGTTCTCCCTTTAAAATTTCCTTGGTTCATTTATTCACGTGGCTTTGTCCTTAACATGCACCCAAACAGGAAAAGGCTGTAGGAGGCTTCTCTGATTTCCTTCTCTCCATAGGGTAGTCATGCTATTTACAACCACTTAGGAGTTAAAGTTGACTATTTTCTTAGTCCTAAAATCAGTGCAAGCTTCCACTTCTTACACTCAATCCAATCCAACACCTTAGATAAACTATTAGCACTTGATTTTTTAAAATATGTTTTATTGATTTTTTACAGAGAAGAAGGGAGAGGGAAAGAGAGTTAGAATCATCAATGAGAGAGAAACATAGATCAGCTGCTTCCTGCACACATCCCACTGGGGATGTGCCTGCAACCAAAGTACATGCTCTTGATTAGAATCGAACCTGGGACCCTTCAATCCTCAGGCCAACATTCTATCCACTGAGCCAAACCGGTTTTGGCAGCATTTGATGTTTTAATAGCAGTAGTTTTATCACAGTGAATATGAGAGAGGATGAGCTCATTTCCTAGTTACATTTCCAATCAATTCCTGCCTTTCCATAGTAAAAAAGTAAAGTTGGTAATCACTGCTCTCTCCTTCTTCTTGTGATATTGCTTTCCTGTCTGTTTTTCTCTTTCTCATAACAAATAACCTTCATTAGATTTATCTGGTGAAACTTAGCAACTATAACTTTAATATATTCAATAGAGATGGTAATAGTAATTTGCATCCTAATTTAGAAGAAAAAAACAGTCAAAGTAACTCTTCAACTAGAATTGCTCACATTTTCAGGAAAGTTTTATGAAATCAGAATTCATGTGAACATTGACTTCAAAAACTCTTAATAATTATGATGACAGGTTCTTTTCTAATCATATTTTAAATGATTGAAATGTCTCAAAATTTTTGTTTAGATAATGCTTCTAGAAAATATTATGATCTAAAAGTAAGGCCTCGTATTTTTTAGTATCAACTCTTATCTTTTCAATAGTAAGTAGAGACTGGAAGGACTCAATACTTCCACTAGGAAGCACTCTAGCATGAATATATGGATATCTCAATTTTGTGTCTTATACAGAGGTCTAAAGGAGAAAAATATATCAACAAACTAAATAAAGCAATGACATTGTAAAGGCCTTTTATTGAGTGTCAGATGGACTTAGGGTCTATTATTAGTTCTTCTAATGTGTTTTGTCAACTGTCCACCATCAACTTCCATCCTTTCCCCCAAATTGCCATAGAAACCTGTTAAATTGGAAAAGTTAAGTTGATTAGGCTTGCTTCAGTAAGGGAGCATACAGCTTGACAGTCTTAGAGGCCCCCAGAAGGTGACAGTGAGAGAGAACATTTCCAAGGTTATAGGTTCACGCTAGGTGATTTCAAGGTGAGTCTTCCAAGGCATAGAACTGATTGGCATGGACAGAGTTTATGACACAGAGCTTTGTGGGTTTACAGCCTTCTCATCCAAGAGTGTATTTTTTGAAGAAAGTATTCAGGTCATTTTGCCTAGACCCAGTATTGTTTAGCATGAAGTAAAAAAAATATTTCCTGTCCCAGAATTGCTTAGCTCAGGAACAGAAAAGTCTATTGGTTCTCAGAGTTGCTTAGCATGAGACACAAAATGAAAATGGTAGTTCTAATACTCAATCTGCCTCTAAAACTTATTCATCAGTACAATTCTCCCATTCTACAGATTTAAAAATTGCAACAAAAACTGGGTATCACATGACAGCAAAGTCAGTGCTGAGCCATGATTCCTAATTCCTAGTGCAGTGGTCTTCCCAATACTTTGACACAGAAGAATTGAACTTTTTCTAATTTTAATTAAAAGCCTAATCTAATTGTAGCTATGATATGGATGGCAATTATTGTAGAGGATTTCAGAACATTCTAAAAAAAATACTCTCAAAATCTCAAAGAAAAAAAATGAAGCAGTAAATGTGTGGACTTATATATGCAAAATGACCCATGGTTGAGGGAGTACTGTAATAGTGATGATGTTGGTATGGTTGATAACCTAGCAACTTTTCAAGATTAGATCATAAATCTAGAGTCATCATTAGAGTCTGACGGATCTCTGTGGGAATTAGAAATAGATCTCTCCTTCAGGTAGACTCAACCCACCAACTCTCCCAATTAAGTTATAAAGCATGGCTGGAATTCAGCACTACCAGACTTCCTGACACTCCTGTATAGGATACACTTTGCATAATACACTGAATGGCCAGATTATCATGATCTCTGAATGCATAATAATCTGGCCACTCAGTATATATCCTATATAATAAAAGGCTAATATGCAAATGGTCCCCTATACCAGTAGTTTGATCAGCAGGCAGGCCAGATAACTGCTCATATCCCCTCCCCCTCGCCAGGCTGGCAGGACCACACCCATGCATGAATTCATGCACCATGCCTTTAATATATATATATATACAAAAAAAATACACACACACACACACACATACACACACATATACTGAGTGGCCAGATTATTATGCATTCAGAGATTATAATAAATAATCTGGCCATAGGTGTATATGTGGTAATCCTACCAGCCCTCCAAAGTCCACTTGTTGAAAGTGTATTTATCATCGGGAAACTTATAGATGAAATTAGAACATACTGCTCAGAGTTCTTACACTATTTTAGGATCAGGATCTGAATATGTATTTAATTTTTCTATTCATGTATGTGGTATGAAGCCTTTGTATGAGGTTTTCATCAGCTTCTATTTTTAAGTTGCATAGGCTTACTTATCATTAGACATAATACCTAGAGACTATAAACCACAGATGCTGTGATCTGCTTTCCAGTTCCTGCTCCCATTCAAGCTCTATTATAAAGCCATGTGAAAGTTAACTATTATGGCAAAAAACAAGTTAAAATACACTTATTGGACTCATTTGAATCTAAAATGAGAGTGAAATTCTGATACATCTGATGTTACTCATTTACCTTTTATGAGGCAGTCAAAATTCAAGATTCTATATGTATCATTTGAATTTCCTTAATTTCTTTTTAGTACAAGTGGAAATTAATGGTCAGAGGATACATTTTTAATACCCCAATATTGCTTCATTTTATAGATAATCTCCCCAAGATATTATCATCATTTACCCATTTGGTATCAAAATATTTTAGTGACATTTAGTCCAGCATGTAAAATAAAACTTATTACACACTTAAAATTGTAATCTCCTAAGGAATGTGTATCTCTTCATTTCCAGAAAAGTGAAATAGCAGCTTTATATAGAATTGGTTCTATGGTTACAGAGAATGGAGACATGATTTGAGAGAGAAATGTTCAATATTCTATGACAAAATGTTCAGAGATGTCATTTTTTCCTTTTTTATTTACAATGATGGGGCTGTTCATCCAGTAGTGACAAAATGTTATCACCACCTTTCAATTTACCTTTAAAGTGAATAACAGCTCAGATTGTGAGTATGACCTAAATAAATTGATACTTGGCTCTTTGGGTGTGAGGAATGGCATGCCAAATAATACTATTTCAGCAGGTGGTTCTTTGCTACAAGTATGCAGTGTCATTTTATGGTTATTTGATTTGAAAGAACAGAATCAAGAAGTCTCTGGATTCTAATTTAAGGCATTTAATAGAAAAGTTTGAAATTATGGTTAAAGTTACAGAGCCTCCCACAACTTAAGAGCTGCTATTGCCCTGGATGTTTTGGCTCTGGACTAGAATATTGGTCTCTGGACTGAATGGTTCTGGATTTCATTCCTGTCAAGGGCACATATCCGGGTTGCTGGCACAGTCCCCAGTAGGGGGTGTGCAGGAGGCAACTGATCAATGATTCTCTCTCAGCATTGATATTTCAATCTCTCTCTCTCTCTCCGTTACTCTGAAATCAAGAATAACAATAATAATAAAAAGAACTGCTACCAACTCTTTATTTCAGTTGGAAAATTGTCTTGTCCATAACTGGTGGAAATCAATTAAAAATTAATACAAATATTTTAGGTAGAAAAAAATGTGCTTTAATTCCAGGGACAAAACAAATAAGTCTGTATGTTGAAATAGCACATAAAAACTAAGTAAAGAGCATTAAGATGGAGGAAAGATAGTTCATTTTACCTATTCTGGTAATTACAACAAAAATCCCTGGATAAAATTCACAAATGACCTATCAGGCAACTCTGAAAGGTGGAGAAAACAAGGTAGATTGGCTAGTGAGCTCAAGTCTTGGATTTTTAATAATATCCCAGACCAAGTGCTAGGGAAGCTCACAGCCAGGAAATCTGACTCGCACAGACTTAAGAAGCCTTAAGAAAAGAAGACTCTATCTAGATAAAGGGCCAGAAAAAGGGCAGCCCAATGTGCTACTTCTTTCTATTCTTGAGACAAATACTTTGAAAAAGGCCATATCTACCTTCTACCCCAACAGGTGCTGAACTAACAGAACTTTTTTCCACCTTTTCTTTCCTCCTCCCTCTAATTTCAAAGAGGCAGCCTTCCTGGTAGAGCCTATGAGTGGACTTCAGACTTCCAATCACCCTGACCTATCAAAGTGGGTGCCCTTTGCTCATAGAGCCTGTCGATGGAATTCTCACCTTCACCCACTGAAGGAACAAGGAGGCATACCTATTCAGTGGAAAAATGAGCAGAACTCTGACAACCCCACTCCCTAGTCAGTGCTTAGGGACTTTGAGATGGAGTCCTATCTTCTGAGGCGGACCAGAGGAGTATTGCAGAAGCTTTATAAATGCCATTGACATGCAAACCACATGCAAATGAACCAGGACTTCTGAACCTAACAGGTAGATTACCTGTTGAAATAGAAGATTTAAAAATGAAATCAGATTCTTATAACACAATTGTCAAAATGTTAGCATAGGTAGCTAATTAGTTATAAATAAAGGAAGGGAGCAAATGGAATCAGACATTAAGCCTCATTCACTAGGAAGCCACCACATTTATAGGTGCCGCATCCTCCACCCTTAGGACTTACTCCCCCACAAAGCAGATAGGAGAAATCTACTTGGGGAACAGACAGTCTGGTACTGGGATTGTGGGGAGAGAAGTTAATTCCTCTTGGGGCACATGCCCAGTGGAAGCCAAGATGGTGCAGGGGGAGGGCTTTCTACTATGAAGCATGTGCAGTAGAAGCCAAGATGGTGACCATAGAGGGAGGAATATAGCCTGAGAAAAGCATCGGATTGGCTAGAGAGAAGGCTCAGCATAAGTCCCCAAAGGATTGGGAAAGAGATTGGTTAGTTTGAAAGCTAGCCTGCTCTTTCCTAAGCCTGAGATAATATAATTAAAGCTTAACACAGTCCTCGCTAGATATCACCCTTCCTTCATGCATTTATGTTTCTTCATGCATTCTTTCTCCATAGTAGCTACTGGGATCCAGCAGCTGCATGGGTCCAAGAGTGGGCTCCAATCATAGGCCCAAGTGCAGGCTGGGTATGTCAACTCAGTGCCAGCCAGAACGCAGCTGGGAACAGAGACCAAGCTAGCTGGATGGGGACAGAAACTGGAACTGTGCTAAGCTTTGGCATGGATTGAACCAATAGCACAGAATTTCTGGAGCCTGGCCCTTCTCCTGGGCTTGATGAAGACAAGGCTGGATGTCTTCAATTGTGGGACAGATGGAGATGAGACACTGGAAACCCAAGTGCAATCTTTTATTTTGACTCCACTAAATCTTACCACTACACCTCATCCTCCAATGCACAGGCCATCAAAATACTTTTCTCGTTACTCCATGGAAGAGCCCTATTTTCACCAGCAACAAAAATACGTTTTAATGGTTTTTATAGAGCGAGAGAAATAGAAAGGGAGAGAAAGAGAGAAGCATTGATGGAGAAACATCTATCAACTGCCTCCTGCACTTTCTCTACTGCGGATTAAGACTGCAACCTGGGCATATGCCTCCACAATGAATGGAACCACAGACCTTTAAGTACATGGGGCAATGCTAAACCAGCTAAGCCACACCAGCCAGGGCTGTACATTTTTTGTAACAGAGAATGTTATACTCTATGTTTGAATAGTTTATTTTTCTAAGAGGTGCAGCTGCTCCTGCAGGTCTCCTTTTTACCAGGAACAAAATCTCAGCCCTACAACAGCAGATGTTCTATGATCCTCAGTCTCACTCTAATTCCCTCCTAACGTGTGCTTCTTGTTCATTTACCATCAACATGTCCTGAGTTTCATTAGAAGTAGCTTTATCTAATTTAGCTCCTTCACTTCCAAGTAACAGCCATCATTTGTAATTTCCAGGAAGATGGAAACGCTGGCTAATGAGAAACTGATGCCCAAGGAGAGAGTAGTTTCATTTACTTCCTCTTTAACTTGGAATCTTCTCATTTTACTCCATAATAAAATATTTTGTGAAGGCACCGTAACATGGAAATGTAGCTATTTTGGGAGAAGCTAAAAGTCAGTTCAAATAAAAAGGAATATCTAACACTTGAATGCATTTTAACAAGCATTTTAGGATATATTGATATGAACTACAATAATAAAAATAATACGTATTATTTATTGATTTTACTATAGGTAGTGTACAAAGTAATTTGCAATGCAAATCTCACATGTGAGAGAATGAATATACAAATGATCAATGGCTGGCCCAGTCGGTGTGGCTCAGTGGTTGAGTGTTGACCTGTGAGCCAGGAGGTCACGGTTCAATTCCTATTCAGGGCATATACTTGGGTTGCAGGCTTGACCCTGGTTGGGGAGGGGGGCGGTTTACAGGAGGCAGCTGATCAATGATTCTCTCTCTCATCATTGATGTTTTTACCTTTCTCTCTCTCCCTCTTCCTTCCTCTCTGAAATCAATAAAAATATATTTAAAACATCAACAACAACAACAACAAAAACCCCACCAAATGATCAATGGCAGACTACATTTAAGAATAAAACTATGGCTCACAATTTGGCAGGGAGTCCAGGAAGCCAAACCATAATCTCTGTAGTAATCAATCACAGTCAGGACTTAATCAGTAACTGCCAGCTTATTTCTTAATTTTTCACTTGTGCTTCCTACTTAGGAACAATTAGAGAAAGCCAAAAATATTCCCCTCAACACACGGGATGCTGGCCCACTTCCCATTAGCCTGTTTTCCTGGCTAGCAACCTCCAGTAAGGGCACACCTAAAACTCCCTTTCCCCACTACACAGTGTTTCCACTCTTCTGCCTGACTTGCAGACTCTTCCAAATCCAAGTGACATGTTGGTGGCAACCTCGACATAAATAGCTTTTGCTTTTTTGCACTTGGGCAGTCTTCATTTATTTCTATATAGATATCATCAAGCAAACTCCTCTTGAGAACCTTATAAAGCAAGGCATTATTACTACTCAGTGAGGCAAAAAAAAGTGTAGGTGACTTGCCAAAAGCAGCACACAGAAAAATTAAGGAGCTGTGATTTGAACCTATGAAGTAAGATTCCAGAGCCTGCTAGAACCAGTTTGGCTCAGTGGATAGAGCGTCGGCCTGCGGACTGAAGGGTCCCAGGTTCGATTCCGGTCAAGGGCATGTACCTTGGTTGCGGGCACATCCCCAGTGGGGAGTGTACAAGAGGCAGCTGATCAATGAATCTCTCTCATCGATGTTTCTAACTCTCTATCCCTCTCTCCTTTTCTCTGTAAAAAATGAATAAAATATTTAAAAAAAAAAAAAAAAGATTCCAGAGCCTGTGCTCTTACTGCTATGAAGGCTGTATTAAGCTGTCTTCCATAGAGTTAACTGTGGAAACGCCACGTCACACTGATGTGCACGTGAAAATCTCAATAGTTAAACATAACAAAGGATTAGGCTTTGCTCCTGTTCCATAAACATTGCCTGTTGTTTGAGAGCTCTGCTCTATATTGTGTCATCTGAAATTAGGCTGATCATGTGAGGCCACCATTGATGGCCAAAGGAAAGAGAACACAAGGCCATGACACACTGGCTCTTAAGGCTTCCACTGTATTGCTCCCCACTTCTGTCATTGGCCAAGCATCGCACACTTTCGCCTAATTTAAAAGTTGCCTATTCCTATTCAAGTAAACTATAGAGTCATTGCCATCTCGATTATAGTCCCAACAGCTTTAAAAATGTGTATAAAAATGCAAATTCAAGAATATGAACCAAGTACGTTTTACTGTTATGACATTCTTATCCTGATATCTGTTTTGTCTATGCTATTTCTTCCATTTGGAAATGTCTACTCTACTCATTACATGTCTGTTTTTATCCATAGTTAAGGCCCAGCTCTTCCTGGGAGCCTCCTCTACTTTGGAGTTTCTTTGAACATCCATCACAATTAGTTGTCCATGTACAGTGATGGATCTTGGGCTGAATCCCTGAACAACACGGGCTACTTCCCCATCTTCCATAGAGTTTGACATAAAACAAATACTACACAAGTTATTGTATCATTAATCGCTAATGTGAAAAATTTCTGAGAATCTTTGTTTTTGTTTATATATTCTATCATTTAATTAAAAAAAAAATCTGTGTGTCATTTGTACCTCTACGGTTACTTTTCTGCTTTATTTTCTTATAAGCTATACTTTTCTATGGTTGTGTATAAGTATTGGAGGTAGCATTCTTCAAAAATGCTTTCTCAATATTTTCATAATTTCATGGCCCTAAATTATTCATGAAGTTCTTTTGATTCTGTTTTCCTATAAATGCTTCATATATCACATCAATAGTTGTGTGCCAAGTAATCTTAGAGTTATTTTCATTTAAAATATAGTGTTTATATATTTTAACACTACTTCAATTATTTAAAAAATAAATATGGTTTTATACTATCATCAGAATTATAGAATATTAGTTTCATTTTTGTGTGAGTTGAGAAATTTTATCTGCTCCAAATCCAGTTTTTGTGTTATTTCTATTTTTAAAAATGTCTTTTCTTAGCATCACCTTATTATTCCATTAAATTGATTTTTCTACATTTCAGGTAGCCTTTGTCAATATGCTTTCTTCTGAAGTCAAAATATCACATTGCAGATGGATTTTTGAACAATGCAAATAATTTTTTTCTGCCTCAGTCACCCAACTTTTATCACCCTGTTAATATGAATTTGAGAATGTATTTCTGTGTGGAAAACTAACTATCAGGAGCAATGGAGAAAAGCAAGGGAGGCCGCTGAAGCAGCTAGAGCCTCACAAAGGCCTGTGGGTGGGGATTTAATGCCACGAGGAAAAATTTAAAACTAATCAAATACAATACAGTTTCGCCAGCAGAGAAGGAAACTGTGAGGAAATGCAGTGAAGAAGGCTTAATAGTTCAGTCACTGTTTGGAAATTTATTTATCCATGTGAAGAAGGATGATTTTTAAGTGAGAATGTGTATCACAAAACACTCCCTCTTAAATGGATCCCCACAGTGTTCAATATTCACTCATATTAATAAAAAAAGTAGGTTGAAAAGATAAGTAGCAGCAATTGTTTAGCTGCTATAGTTATATTAGATAAAGAGAATTAATTATTTAACTAGAACATATAATAGTAACAATAAAATGGTCACAAAGTTAGGATTAAAAATGCATTTGTACACAATACTTTCATAGGAACAGATATATTGTAGAATAGAGAGAAAATGCAAAAGGCATTCTAAAAAATAACTGGAAATATTTAAAAAATATTTTTCTAATTAAATAATTGCATCAAAGTGTTTTTTCCCCCTACTCTGGCTGGTTTGGTTCAGTTGGTTGGGCTTCTTTCAATACACCAAAAGGTTGCTGGTTTAATTCCTGGTCAGGGCACATGCAGGGTTTTGGGTTCAATTTTCAGAAGGGAGTGGGCAGGGGGCAGCTGATAGATGTTTCTTTCTCACATCAATGTTTCTTTCTCTCTCTACCTCTCCCTTCTTCTCTCTCTAAAATTCAACTAAAACATGTTTTTCCTGAACTCAAGAAATGGAATGATCCTTTTAAAGGCAAGGTTTCTCAGCACATGGCTAGTGATATTTTGGCCAGTTAATTCTTTGTGGTACATTGCAGGATGTTTAGCATTACATGCCAGTAGCATCCCGAGTTGTGATAACTAAGTATCCCCCGTGGTTGCCAAATGTTCCCACAGATGGGGCTAGGAGGATGTACTATTGCTCATGGTTGAGAACTATTGCTTTAAAGTAATATTCAAATTAAAAGAAATCAAAACAAATTAGCTTTCTTAGTCACAGTATTGATTTGACCTTAAACAAACAAACAAACAAACAAATCAGATATAGTCCATGGCTTTAAAGCCTCCTGGGGAGATAATTAACCTTTACCTGTGACACAGGTATTGAATGCTGGACTCAAAGTGTTAGCCATTCAGTGCATATTTCCTGGGCTGTTTGTCTTTAACAGCTGCAGCAAAGATAAATGTCTCAGCAATCCAGTTTTAAGGAAATTTGTCTACTTAGAGTTACCTCTATTATGTTGTTTAAAAAGTCCCTATTGAAAACAACCATAAAAAAAGATAAAGGAAAAGGTAAAACAAAACCAAAATAGTGTACGAGAAAAATGTTCCTGGAACTTCTCAGCACTGGTGCCTACAGCTTTTGTTGTTCTGATTTTGTCTGCCCAGCTCTTATCTCTGAGAGGGCAGGGCGGAGTTATCCTCCATTCTGTAATAGAACCCTAGCCCTTACCCAACCAATCAGGGTTAGCCGAGGCAGTGACATCACCACCGACCGGAGTAAAACCCCTGGACTGGGCGAAATTCGCTCTCTTCCACCATGCTGCCAGCGTGAGTGGGACAGAGCCCATGCTAGCATGGAAAAGGCTCTTTTGTTTATTGCATCGGACTCGGCTCCCTGGTGGTCCTTGGGGATCAAGAAGTCTGGGCGTAACAATCTCAGCACCCTTCATTCCCTCTGTGTGATGAAATCTTCCAATATTCTGGCTTTTATGTCATCCTAGAACCAATGGGCCATAGACCTGTCAATCCATTCAGATGTTGTAATAAAACAGGCTTGCCTGTTCTGTATGACTAACCATTCTTCTAAGTGACCTGAATGTATAGGGCAATTGCTTCTCTGAACTTTTTTGATCAATCATGTACCAATATAACTTTTTAAGTGCTTTTTATTCACCCTAGTACATAGTCATTTCACTACCATAACTCATATATTGTTTTACTAATATAATGTTCATATCATGAAGCATACAGAAGTATATATTAATATGGGATAGAATGAATATAGTACATTATAAGATATATTTTAATTTTTAATGGAACCACTTCTTTGATCTCACTAAAAATGTTACTCATCTTATTTTGGTGAAAGCAAGGTGATTTAATATTCACATTTGGAAAATCTTACTTAAATGCTCAGAGATATAGAAAATCAAACATCCAGTTTGAAGTTCAGTTTATTTGATATATGGTTCATAATGACCATCATTAAAGAAGATATAGCACAATAGTATAGCTCGTAAAATAGAAAATACGTATTTCACACAAGTTTGATATTATCTATAGTGAATATAAATTCATATTGGAAATAACATTTCTAATATTTCAAATTTTTGGCTAATTTCGTCAAATCTGATTGGTCTGATATTGTTACCAAGTACTGTGGCTGAGGAAGACCTTATACAAGTAGTAAAAATGTCATCTCCAAGGATCATATTATCAGTATTATGTCAAATTGTTTTGTTTTCAAGAATTTATTTAAGTCACTTCTTTATTTTCTGAGGATTAGTTTAGTTAAAACTAGATAAATCCATTTAACTGGCAACAAACACATGTTAATGTTTTGCCAAATATGGAATACAGATGAGGATACTGTTGCATCTATCTCTGAACTATGGAACTCAAAATCTTCCTTGAATATACCACATATACTCCAGTTGATGTTGGGGTACATGAAAATCAATCTGTATATTCAATATTAGCAAAACCCAACTGTCATATGTTAGAATGAAATCAATGGAAATATAAATGAAAATTGTTCTTCCACACCCTGATGGCTAATTTTGCCTTTTCCTTAGAGGTGTGCATTCTCCTTAACCCACTGATTAACAAATTGTTCTCTCCCTAAGCCTTCTAGTGGAAACTTTACTCACTTAATAAAATATAATTATTTTCTACGTTCTGTAAACAACTAAATTGTTCTTTTATTTTCATTCAACAGGCCTTCTGTGCTCCATATTACAAACATAATCATACAAAAGTGAAATAAAACTCCATAAAGACAACATTTTGGCTGCTAATGGGAGACTAAGAAGTCAAGAGCAGAACGCATTCTCTTGCTGTGAATGAATTCAATACTTTGTCAGACTCTTGGGACCTGGAATTACCAAGTTATTTTATTGACAAACAATAAAAGTATTTTAAAAGCTCGATTAGCAGCAATTACATAGCAGAGCAATTCAGATGAATGTGCTATTAATTACACCATTTTATTTCCTTAAGAAAATGGCAAAATCTATGTGTCCTGCTGAACCTTTCTGTCAGTTTTCCAACATCATAGTCAGTAACCCCCAGGTCACATCAGTCTGAAGACAATTGATTCTACATTTACAAGCCCCCAAATTGCCTACGTGTGTACTCAGTTAAACTCAATCCATATATGTCTGTACATTTGCAGAGAGATAGAAATCAGAATCTCTGGGTACGCTGGAACAAAAGGGTTACAAAAGAAGGAAAACACAATTATGCCAATTAAAAAGGGATAGGCATATATGACAGCAAGTCATGAAAAATAAGATTGATAAACTTCTCACAGATGTATATGTTGTTGAGGCCATATGATTATTCCATTGTAAATAAATAACAAGGTATTCAGGTTTTTATTCTTATAATTGATGTGAGCTTGAATTGTAAAGCTAGAAGCAGACTACTCATAGTGCTTTGGGGAATGAATGAATATTTTTATATTTTTACACAATCATCTTTGCTCAGAAGTCTTACTATATGTTATAAAACTTGTCTATTTTTTCCCATTGAAATAATTTCTTTCTGGAGAAAACACATTAAAAACAAAAAACACTGTGTTTTTGCAGACATTCACATGGAATGCTGCTCTATGTTATAATGTCTGTCCACTTCCCATCTTTATCAAGATAACTCGGGCTCATCATTAATGGGGCTCTCATACTTCTCTAGGGACACTTTGATGGATCACACCTTGCTCTCACCATTGAGAGTTTTAGATGTTCCTTCTTTAGAGCCCCTTCAGCCCTGAGCCTCTCCCAGACTTGCACTTCTGATCATAATCATGTTGAGCTAGCTGTATTAAAGCTTGAGGCAAAAGCAAAAATCAGTGATAGTGATGCTGCTTTATTTAAAATTTTGATCTTCATCATGGAACTTTTGTATATACTTTTATTTTTAAAACTATGGAATTGAAATATGATTTATTTTGATTACATTATACCTCCTTCAATGCTATGCCTGAGGCAAGTGCTTTACTAGCTCCTCTGGTCCTGGCCCTGCTTTTTACAATGCACTGCTCTTATCTCTCTAGGTGCCTGTCTCCCTCGGGTGGACTGTGGGCTTGTTGAGAGCAATGGCCAGGCTTTTCCACCTTTAAATCACCAACACCTGGCACAGCACTAGCATTTTGTAAGTGTACAATGAACATATTGAGTAAAGATTGGACATACATACCCATGCATGTATGTGGGCTTTCAAAAAGTTATTCTTCATAAGTCCACGAGAAAATCTAATTTCTAAAAACCAGGATAGATAGTCATCATATATTTTTTACTTTCAGGGTCAACAATAATTATAATAGTTCTTTTTAAAAATTTCATTTGTTATGACACCACACCCAACCAACATTGACTTCCTTTGTTAGAGAAAATTATAAACTTTTCCTTAATTTCACTCCCATAACCCATATTATTTTCAGTATTTTGCTAGCTTTTTGTCCGATTTAATTGAGATTTATTTTAAGTGAGCTTCTGCCAAATGTTATTCAAGCTTGATCTTCACTTGAGAAGGTGTGTGCTACAGCATGAGGATGGAGGTATGGTGGTCTCATAAAGAGGTAGTGGAGGTGACAGTTATGACAAGGTTGTGTCTAGAGACTGAAAAGAAGTATATTAAATGGGCACCTGAAAATGAAACAATCAGTAGCACAAATTGGGATAAAATAAGTAAATTTGTAATAGGATTTTTAAATTTTATTATTCCAGGTACTCATAAAAGAAAGCTTAATATTTAATTTAATTTCTATGTTTTAGCATGTTGCTTATAGTACAAGACCTATATTAATTAACAAAGATGATGAGTATAATTTTCCAAATCAAATCATTTGGTAAAAAAAAAAAATTGCTTAAATGGGTCTATACTAAAACATTTTTTTTTTCCTGGCATAGCTTAATAGATAATGAAATTCATGTTTCCAATGGTTGTTCCTTTGAAAATCTAGGAATATACGGATACTCTAAAATCTATGAACAAGAAATAAAACTAAGAAAGAGTGAATGGAGTTGTAGACCAAATCTTGTATTTTTTAAGATAAATGAATGCATAGTTTTGAGTATTCTCCTAATCCTTGATTTGTTATTTCTGTCATGCAATTTTTGTTTTGGAACTGCAGTGAAATCCTGGCCTTCATAATATCATCATCATTATTAATATATATATAAATATATATATCTATATATATATCTATATATATATATATTAAATACAAAATATGTGCTCTATATATATATATATATATATATATATATATATATATATATATATATATTACCTTTATTATCAGCATTATAGATATTACTTAGTAAGTATTTCCTATGTGGCAGGTGTTGTTCTAATATATATTGTACATATAAGGATATGTAGTGAAGGGCTAAGCTAGCATTTAGATCCAAGCCAACATAGTGATTCAGAACATAGGATATTCCCTTAAAGTTGACTCATCTCTTTGAGAATTTATTTCTTTTTGTAGTCTGATGATTGTGGCAATAAATAAATCCATACTTAGAACACTCCTGGACAACGGTCATCTGTCTTCTGGTAAATCCATTTATTGATAGAAAATAAATTACCTGCTAAAGAATAAATTTTAATTTTAAAAATGTTTAGTTATGTTAAAGTTTTTTATAGTGGCCTACATCTGCTTTCTTATAACCTGAATACCAAGTGATAAATATAATGCATTTGGAGCACATTGTTTAGCCCACTTTGATATATACCCATTATTATCTAGGGAAGAAAATAGAGACCTACAGAGCAGGTGCAATGCAAAGGATCCTTCAAAGCATTATCCCCCAACAACTCTCAGATCAATTGAATCTCACCTTAAAGTAATGCAGGTGAACCTTCCCGAAAGTTCAGAATTTTCCCCTGTGCTTATTTGAGCTTCGGGTATTGAGGCTACTAGTTAAGAATTACAAAGAATATAAATCATGATTAGTTATTTAAACACAGAAAATATACTTATTTCTTAGAGGCTTAGAGCTAAATAACACAACTATGCTAGACAACTAGGATGTTCAAAAAAATAAAAAGCAAAAATCCACTTATCTCCATTGTTGCCACTAAGGTGTCATTCATATTAAAAGATCCAATATCAATAACGGAAATTTCTTACACACTGAGATTTGGGCCACATGGGAAAACTTGATTTCTGTAATTAAGTATGTGAGGGAGAAAAACAAAACAGGGCTCTACAAGACCACTGTCCACATGATAAATGTGAGGAAAATAAGTGTAAAATTGTGATTTACAATCTTGATGACACGACAAGCATACTTCTGACCTCAGTCTGTCACTATGATTTTCAATCTTGGCAAATCCTTGTGTTTCATCAGTTGAGTGAGTGTAAAAAGAAGCTCCTTTCTTCTTATCTTTCATGTACAGTGTACATCAAATCCAATTTTATTGAGCACCCAGGTTACACAGAAGAAGAGATTTACATTGACTTTAGATTTAATGGACTCTCAAGTCACCCAAATCATGGTAGCCATCACCATGTGGCTGTCAAATCATGTTACTCCTAGATAATGTTTGATATACTGAACAGTCTGTGGGTTTTGAGTCTTCAGGAACAGTGATGGGTTGCTGAAAAATTAATACTAGCCACTTTGGGGCTAATTCTAATTTGTTCCATATTTATATGTAAAGAAAATTTGGATCTCCCTAAAGCCATTTTTAGATCAAGTTTTTCATACTTGAAAAGATGGAGCAAAAGCATCCTTGAATACATACCTTGTAACAGTTAAAAAGTTATGTTCTCTACTTTCAAAAATGTTTGACAGATATGACTAAAGTCTAACATCAGATATGCTTTTCTATTTATGTGGAGAAGAAACCAGTGAATTTACAGTCAAAAGAAATAAAGGTGCAAGAAAAACTTGAAAATAGCTGATCTAGTTTAAATTCTTTTTTTATGTTTGTTATATTAGTTTCTAAATCATACTCTTGTTGGCTTTCTAACTTCCAAATTGACTATAGTAGCTCTTTTAAAACCATGGTCATAAGATCAAATTACTACTAAAATGTTAACAAATAGCATAGTCTCCTTGTATATGGTTAAGTATAAAATTAGAAAAAAGTATATAATTATAATTTCTTCACTAGAATGAACATATATCATTGCCTGCAGCTGACTGTATGAAGATTATCTACCAAATTCAGTTTTATGGTACCAAAATTGAGGAATACATAAGGGCACTCAAACATAGCTTCTCTCACCCCACCAGATATGGTTCTTCTAGTTACATATTATTGTGTAAGTACTGTTTATTAATCCCAAACACTGGCACTTTGGGCTATCTCTATTCAATTTTGCAACAGCTGGGATACTCTAAGCCTGGAGTCTAACATCTTTTGTAAGCTTTCTCACTCACATCTAATGCATAGGTTAGAAAAATTCAAACAGCTGGTTGATCAAACAGAACCTATAACATTTTAGAAGTTTTATTATGAATGATGTCAACCATTTGTTTTCTAGAACAAAGAGAGAGATAAAACTTAGGGCAGAGGGCATAGTATTTGGGATCTGAGGAAGAAAACCCTCATTGAAGATACTAACTAATACTGTTCTCTCCCTCCCCCACCTTTACAGCACATAATTCAGGTAGGGAGGGGCAGAGGGAGAGAGAGAGAGAAACACAGATGGGGCCTGGGAATCAAACCTGCAACCCAGGTAGTGCTCTTGACAGAAAATGGAATCTGCAACCTTCGGTTCAAGGGCCGATCCTCTAACCACTGACCACATCAGCCAGGGTGAAAATATAGAATTAAAAAAAATATATTTCCTTAAGTATAGAAAAATCAGAATTTTAAGGAAAGAGCACAGAAGATAATATGAAATAATGACTACCAATATACTATATTATAGTGAAATTTAAAAAACAAGATCTTTGAAAATAAAGGCACCCATAAAGGAAGGAAGGGCCCCAGGTTCAATTCCAGTCAAGGTCACGTACCTTGGTTGCAGGCTCCTCCAGGCCCAGACCCGGCGCATGCAGGAGGCAACCAATCGACATGTTTCTCTTAAATCTATGTTTCTCTCTCTTCCCCTCTCTCTTCCAGTCTCTCTAAAAGGATCAATGGAAAAATATCATTGGATGAGGATTAACAAACAAAAAAATCAAAATGGTAAGAATAATTCAGCTAAAAATTTTAATAAATTTCCAGAGGCCAAGTGTGAGCCAATTGGAGCTCTCAGAGCCATGGACATAGGAAAGTTTGTACCCACAGGCAAATCCTTCTCCATGGATTTCACCAGGTTCTTAAGAGAAAGATAGCATCAATGAGGAGGCCAGAGAATAAGCTACAGGTGCAGGCTTTGGGGAAGGAGACAGATATGGCCTCTGGAAAGCCTGTATCCTTCTCCCCAATGGAATAGAAGATAAAAGCCAGAGAAGGCAAGCTCTGTGTCCTCAAGGCACCAGTGAAGATCCACCATAGCTGGGGTAATAGAAGAGGGGGGAAAAAAACCTCTATCCTAGGAAAGGAGCAGAAAAATATCCTGGACTTAAAACTTAGAGAATCCTTCCCACTGAGAGAGGGGTGGGATCATGGAGAAAGCCCTACCCCGAGGACCAGGGAGCCAGTGGACTGAAGCTGAACCACGAAAACATTTGCCACATGCTGTAAGAACTGTTAATTCTTCAGGATCTAGCCAAAATATGTCTTATCCTCCTCCAATTTCCTTCTATCACAATCCAACAAATACTTGAGAATCTCAATATGTCATTAGACACCGGGTTGGAGCAGTGAACAAAACAGAGAAATCCTTTGCCTTCCTAAGTGTTTGTATAAGGGACACAGAAATAACCAAATCAATTTATAATGCCCGAAGGTGGGACTATATGAGGTTGGAACAAGAGGGAGAGTAAATTTAGCTGGGATAATCAGGAAGGCCTCACTGAGGGGTGACTCTGAAGCTAAAGTATAAAACAAACCAGGAAGAAAGTGTGGAAGTAATGGGGGAAACATTCTTGATAGACAGATAAGAAAATGAAAAGGTTCTGTTGCTGACAAGATATATACCTCCTGTGTTAAAGACACACAAAGACCAGTGTGATGAAGCTGGTTAGGCAAAAGGAAATACAATGTTTATTACTATATCCTATTATATGCACATTGTAGCTTCCTTAGAAAAAAAGTATGTTGTTTTATGAGTAATGGCTTGCATTGTGGTCTTTGCCTAATCTGTAAACTGGGAAGGACCATGTTTTATTAATTTGGACCTTCAGTGTCTGACATTAAAAGGTATGTTGAAGTCCAAGTAACACGAGCACTGGTATGTTAAAATATACTATTTTATACAACAGAATAAAAGAAGAGAAAAATCTTAGTCTTGATGTTGAAGACAGATCTTTCCACATAGCTCCTTGAGTAAACAAATGAGTTGACTTTTCTCAAAGCACCTCCTATCTCTATTGTCCAGCCCACTTATGAAGCTGGTTTTTGGTCACCAGCAACCTCTGCTATTACTGTAGGAACATAAATTAGCTGACCCAGATGGACTTTTATATCCATGTAACAATTTAAATTTTGATACAATTTCCAAAATAATAACTGAAAGTTAAATTGAGACTAAATCGATTCTGTTCTTGAAGAATCTCCGAGTTTTTGGTATAGAAGGCACCAGGGTTCTCTAGAATGGGTCTACTAGTACATCTCAGCAATAGGCAGTAGGTTAGAGTTCCACTGTGAGACTTCTGCTAAACCCAAACAATCTCTCCCTTAATTCCCACTGCTCAGAGGTTAATAGTTGGTCCAATAATATAGTTTCCTCAGTAGCCAACAGAGGTGAAGGAGACAATCAGTATATTCCATTATGACTCCATTTCTTCATCTTTAGATGAAACCCAGGACTCTAATAATCGAATTCTGACAAACATATCTTTAATTCAAAAATATAACATATCCTATGAATTTTCCCCTCTCTTAAAGTAGGAACTCACATTTCTTACTAGAAAGAGAAAAGAAGATACCAGAGAGAAAAAGAATAATGGTACAATTTCATATATTCATATCTGATACTTTGCAGAAAGAGAATTCTCAATGAATATTATGAAGGGAGGTCAAATAGTTTAGCTTTGATACAAGAAACAATTTTAAACCTCTAATTAGATGAGTGAGAATGTGGTTTTTTAAATTAAATTCCGCAATTACTTCAGTTTAAAATTTCCCTTCTGTTAAATTATAGATATAAAAAAAAAAAAGCCTTTTGCAGTATGGTAATACTTACTTTTTTATCTACTATGTTCCGAACAGTCACTGATTAAAAGAATAAAATTTCATCAGAAGAGGGAAATTTAATGAGTTCTCATGAACAATTAAAAATATTATTTGCATATTTTAGCCTCTTGTAGAAAAAAAATGCCAAGTAGGAAAGGTTTAGCAATAATCACATGGGGAGAAAGACTGGAAAGGGAAACATTAAATGCTTTTCTTTCCTCCTGAAGCCATGATGGCATTTCTGGAGGCTTATCAGCATGCACACTGGAGTGACCTGGCTTACCAGTCCTCTGTACTTAGCCAGGTGTGCATGACAGGTGCTCCAACTTTGGTCATTATCCTTCTAAACAAAGTAGGAATGCAGAGGAGACCCATGCCGGGTCATGCTCACAGGATTGTACATTACAGCAATGGGAAGAGGGAAATTGCACCCAAAGCAAAGCTTGAGAAACATTTGACAGGCTGTCTTGAAGAGTCATGACATTTACTCTTTGTCACCCAGACTGTGACACAAAGCCATCAAAAACCTCTCACTGATATCATCGTAGCAAAGGCAAGGAGCTAGAGATAACTGGAACTTTGGGTTCAGAAATGATAGCCACTTTGTACCAAGTGACCTTGAACAAGAAATTATTTTTCTGTGAAATTATTTTTCTGTGTACATCTAGGGTGCACAAATAATCCAGTAAAATGGGCAAAGGACACAAACAAACATTCTGAAAGGAAGATATACAAATGGCATCAGACATAGGAAAAGATGCTCCTCATGAATCAAGAAAATGAAAATAAAACCACCTGATATCACCTCACACCTATTAGAATGGCTATTAAAAAAAAAGATGAAAGATAACAAGTGTTGGTAAGGATGTGGAGGAAAGGAAACCTTTGTACAGGGTTGGTGGTAAGGTAAATTGTAGCCACTATCACAAAAAAGTATGGAGATTTCTCAAAAAAGTAAAAAATAGAACTATAGTATAATCCAGCAATCCTACTTCCTGATATATGTATATCTGAAGGGAATACAGTCACTATCTCAAAGCAAAAAAAAAAATTAGATGACAAATCTTAGTTGAATATGTTTTTTACAGGTGTGTTTTTTTTCAGATAATGCACTCAGAAATGAATTTTAATTTCAAGATGGAAAAAAGTGTAATTTTCTAACACCTACACATTTGTTATCAGACTTTTCAACCTTTCATTATGAAAAAATTTTCGAGATACAGATATACAAAATAATACAATGAATCCCCATTTACCATAACCCAGCTTCAATAACTGTCAACATTTTATTATTCATATTTTATCTATTTCCCTCATTTTTCTTCAGTATTTTAAAGCACCTCTAACACATCATATAATTTCACCCATAAATAGTTCAGTATGCATCTCGGCCAAATAAGGGCAGTATTTTACATAATCACAGTGCCATCATCATGCCTAACAAAATTAACATTAATATAATCTAATTTCCAGTTCATATTAAATTCTCTAATTTTCTCTAAATATATTTTTATAGTTAATTAATTTGAATTAAGATCCAAAAACATTATATTTTGTTGTTATACCTCTCTAATATCTTTTTTATTACAGCTCTTTTTCCACATTTAAGGAAAAGGCACAGATTTTAAATGTACAGTTACGATGAACTTTGATGAATGTATACATTACTATAACCACCCCAGTCTCTATGTGGGATATTTTTATTGTGCCAGAATGTCCTCTAATGTTCTTTTTCAGCCATTCACCACTCTACTCCACCACAACTGAGACACCATTAGTAAGATTTCTAACATCCTAGCTTAGTTGAACTGTTCCCAGACTACATATAAATAGAATCGGTAGATGTGTACTCTTCTGGACTAGCTTTTCTCTCTCAGTGTAACGTTAGTGAGATTTATCCATGTTGTTGCTCATATCAGCATTCCTATTAAGGAATAGTATCCCACTGACTAAATCTGCCAATATTTGTTCATCCATTTCCCTGTGCAGTGCTTCCCATTTTTTGAATGTGATAAATAAAGTTGTCCTGAACACTTTTGTACAGGGCACTTTTGTGGATTTGTGCTCTTCTTTTCAAGTTTTATTTTGATTAATATAGGAAAGAAATTCTTCTGTCATATCGTAGGTTTTAACTTTATAAAAAAATATGAAACTGTATAATGAAGTGAACGTAGTCTTTGAAACGTTCATCAGTGATGTATGAGTGCTCTTGATGCTCCACACCCTCATCAAATTGGATGTTTCAGTCTTTGATTATTAATGTTGAATATATTTTTATGTGGTTACTGGTCATTCTTATTGTTTTTTTCCTAAGTGTCCATTGATATTTTTTTTGCCTATTTTTATTATTTTGTCTTCTGATTAATATGTTGTTGAAGTTGGTTATATACACTTGAAATAAGTCTTTTGCAAGATATTTGTTCTGAAAAAACTGTCACTCAGTTTGTGACTTGCCTATTCATTTTCTTAAAAATTTTTATACTCTCTTGAAGGTATATTTAGGATTTTCCAACAAAAATAATCGTCCATATGTACTTTTTATTTTTCTCGGATGTTATTATAGAAATGAGCAAAGAATGAAAGAATGACTTTATTGATTAATCTTTATAAAATAACTAGAGAATGTGAGACATATACTTTTCCAAAGGTGATGCTCATTCACACCACTACACAAATATTGCCAGGTTCTAAATACAGAATAAAATCAGATTTCACTGGCTTGAGAGTAGGAAACTATCACCCCAAATTTAATTGTTTTGGATGAAATTTATGCCCCCCCCCCAAATACATAAAATATTATTTTATGACAAATATCCACCCCAAAATGTGATTAAGAACCTGCCAAACACTTGTGTAACAAGCAAGGGACCCACAATGCCATACCTGCACGTGTTGACAGAATGTTGTGGCATACACTGTGAATGATTTTGATTGTCAATAATTTCAGTAGAGCTTTTTGCAGTGACAGGAAGAGAATATCTAATTTGAAATTGTAAACAGCTACTAGAGCAAGTTTCTTATTAGTTGTCAATTCATATAAATATTGAGAAATATAAAATTGATCCTTAGAAACTGTAAAATTGCCTCCTTTCAAGCCACTGGACGATGTTGATGAGAATTGCTTTGAGCTTGTCATAAATCCCAACTATCCAACCTTTAAGTAAAAAAAACCCACACACTTCTGCCATCACACAGGTCAAGCTATTCCTCTTATGAAGCACATCTCCAGATAAATCTTGCTGGTGTCAAGTTCTGTCTTGATTACCAAGGAAGTCTAGTGACAATGTGTCCTCTATGACCAATGGTCTAGCAAAAGTATACATGATGTTCACTATTAATCTTTCTGTCATTTGTAAAAATGACATTGATATAGCATTGGGGAATTAGGCTCTAGAAGAGAAAACAAATATTTCAAAGTGCTCTGAATTTTGTTTCTTGGTAATATTATTTACAACTATTCCCAATTTGCAGGTACTCACAAGGGAGAGATACATCAAAAGATGCAAATTTTCCTATATCAAATTATGAATAACAAGCACAAGATCTATTACTCAACTGATGTGGAGAGATATGTGAGCAATTAATTTCTAGAAATGTGAAAAAAGATCAATTTATTCCAGTTCTAGAGGAAGTATAAGGGAGGAATTTTGCAATTATTTTTTAAACAATATTATAATTGCCATCATCAATAATGACAAAGCAAACAAAGAGATACTCAATTGTTTTCTTTTGCTCAAGAGGAACACTTTGTGCAGTGCTTGTTACAAAAATAAACAGCAGATGAATGGTGAATGGAGAAATGATAAATAGCTGGGTGAATGTGGAAGAGACATGGAGTCTGCCCCTAATATTTTTTATTATATTTGAGAGATGAGGTTTATCTAAGCTACGAAGACTAATAAATAGAATGAACATTCATCGACATACTGCCCATCTTAAGAAATAGGACATAACTAATAATTTATAAGCTTCCTGTGAGATCCTTGTTATTCCATTACTTTGTAATTCTCCGCCTCTCTTCCTGAATTACAGGTTTATCCTTTTGTTGCTATTGACTTATTTTTTCCTAAAAATGGATTTTTCAGTGTTGAAGTGTCTTTGAGCTTTGTATACCTACTAGAGGCCTGGTGCATGAAATTCATGCACAGATAGGGTTCTTCATTCCACACTGCCCCCTAGTGTTCAGCACACATCATAGAGAGCAACTGAACTCCTAATCTCCCAGTTGAACTCTCATGGACACAATTTGCACATTAGGCACACACACACACACACACACATATATATACATATATATGTGTGTGTGTGTGTGCATATATATATATATATATATATATATATATATATATATATATATACATATATGTGTGTGTGTGTGTGTGTGTGTGTGTATGGACTAGTGGCCTGGTGCACAAAATTTGTACACATTAAAGGAGAATTATTAATTAGAGAAAATATTTTAATATTGTTATTTGCCCTTTTCTCTATAATGGAAATGTCAGAGATAAAAAAAAAATAGTAAAATGTATATGAAAATCTCCCTCCTGTAAGAGTCCGGGGCATGCAGAGGGACCCAGAGTCAAGTCCCTGCCCACCCGCATGTGCATCAAAGTCACACGGGATCCAGACCCAGCCAGCCCCATCCCAGTCAAGCCCCACAGAGTAGGGGGCACAGTCTCAGGTGCCCCATCAAGCCATGCCAGGTGGGGGGCACAGCCATAGTCCTCCAGTCAAATTCCTCTAGGCAGGGAGCACAGCCTCAGGTCACCTGGCCTCAGGATGCCGGTGTAGACTCAGGTCCCCCAGCCTGGCACTGGGGTAGGGAGTGTGGCCTCAGGTCCCCCAGCTCCAGTGACAGGGCATGAGGGCATGATGACCATTTACATGTTAGCTCTTTATTATATAGGATTAGTCTTTCTGTGAATAGTTCTGCACAATTTAAAAAAAAGATTTTGGGACATTTATTTCATACATGTAGCTAGATTTGATTTGTTGTTACTGTTACATAGTATTCTAGCACATGAACATATGGCAATTATTTTATTTCCTCTTCTTCAGTAGATAATGGAGTTGCTTCCAGTTTTCTCACTTCTACAAAAGTTGCTACACATACAGGGTGGAGCAAAAGTAGGTTTACAGCTGTGAATATGATAAACAAATTTATTCTTACATTAACACTTATTAATTATTGTATATTATCCATACAAACATCTGTAAACCTATTTTTACCCCACCCTGTATTTCTCCTGCAGACCATGAGCAAGTTTCACTAGGGTATGTACTTATGAGTAGAATTTTTTTTTTGTCATTTTAAACTTTATTGGAATGGACCAAAAATACCTGAAGTCATCATTCCAATTTACAATCCCATCAGAAGTGTACAATTTCTTGGCTTCATATATAGGGTGAAGCAAAAGTAGGTTTACTGTCTTCTTTGAGGTGGTGATTTTATGGACTTATACATCAGTCTGAGCTCACCAAATTGAATGTTTTTAATGGATGTGGGTTATTTTATATAAATTAACTCTTAAAAGTATAGTATGAATGTAAAACCCAAACAACTTTATAAAATTAGTAATTAAAATGCAAATCTCATATTTTACTAACTTTTGGTAGTGTTAATTGTTTAAAAATAGAGGCTGGATTAAGAATAGGTGGGATTTGTTGCATTCATCTACTTGCCAGACTCTGTCTTAATTTGTTTAGAGCACGACAGAACATGACTAAGCAAGCATGCTCATGTAATCGTTTCCCAAGCTATTGCTATCACCTGGAATCTTCCTCACTGCTCCCCTACTGGCATAATTGCTCCCTAACTGCTCCCCTGTCAGCATGACTGCCCCTAACTGCCCCCCCCCCCCGTTGACCTGACCACTCCTAACGGGCTGATTGTCCCTAACCACCTCTGCCTTAGCCCCCGTCAGTGTGGCTTTGTGTGGAAGGACCTCCGGAAGATGTCTGGTTTAATTAGAATATTACCCTTTTATTAGTATAGATGTACATTAAATTTAAGTTAGCTGATTTACAAATAGGGCATATTTTCCTGTTATAAGTCTCATAAGGAAAAGGTGGGCAGTTGTATATATAGTTATAGTTACAGAAAAAAAAAATTTAAACAGGGAATCTTAAAACAAAATACCACCTCACACCTGTCAGAATGGCTATCCTCAATAAATCAACAAACAATTATTGGTGATGATGTGATGAAAAAGGGAACCCTCATGCACTGTTGGTAGGAATGCAGATTGTTGCAGCCACTGTGGAAAACAATATGGAACTACCTTATGATCCAGAAATTACCCTCTGGGTATATATCCAACAAAACCAAAACTAATTCATATATGCATCCCTATGTTCATTGCATCCTCATTTTTTTTAAAAAAAATCCTCACTCAAGGATATTTTTTCATTTATTTTTTTAGAGTGGAAGAGAAAAGGAAAGAGAGAGAAATATCAATGTGTGAGAAACATACTGATTGGTTGCCTCCTGCACATGCCCTGACCAGGGCCCAAGCCCAGAAGGAGCCTGCAACCAAGGTACATGCCCTTGACCAGAATTGAACCCAGGACCCTTTGTTCCACAGGCTGATGCTTTATCCACTGAGCCAAACTGGCTAGGGCTTTTCCAGCCTTATTCACAATCGTTAAGCTATAGAGGCAACTCAAGCATCTCTCAATAGATGAATGGACAAAAAAGCTTGATATGTCTCTATATCTATCTATCTATCTATCTATCTATCTATCTATCTATCTATATCTTTATATATCACCAATAACATGGAATGTTATTCCACCATGAAAAAAATGAAATCTTACCATTTGTGATAGCATGGATGAACCTAAAGTATATCATGCTAAGTGAAAAAAGTTAGTCAGACAGAAATCCCATATGCTTTCACTTATATGTGGTATCTAAAGAACAAAATAAACTTACAAAATAATAAAAACAGACTTAGAGAGAATGGGCAGATGATTGCCAGAGGAGAGAGAAATTAGGGGACTGGGGGGAAAAGATGAAGGGATTGAGAATACAAATTTGTAGTTACAAAACACTCGTGGGAATTTGTAAAGTATAGCATAGGGAATATAGTCAATATTGTGATAACTATGTATGGTGTCAGGTAGTACTAGAAAATTTAGGGGAACACTTTGGAAAGAATATGATTATCTAATCACTATGTTGTACACTTGAAACTAATACAAAATAATATTAAATATAAATTATAATTGAAAAAATTAAAAAATGAGTCTTTAGAGTTATATGTGGTAAACTTAAGACATTTTTTTCTTCCCTCAATTAGGGGGAAGGTTTTATACCTCATCTTAATAAGTTAAATCATTTATGAATAAATGGTACTTTCTAAAGATGAGCTATGTACTTTCCAATTCTCTACAAAGACATTCAGGATTCTTAGAATATCAGTAAATGATTTTGGAAATTTTCAAACATCTTCATTTTTTCTAATGTGTGCATGCCACTTTCAAAACCAAATTGCACTGGACAAACTTAAGAATGGAGGGCAGATTTCATTACAGGCCATTACAATAGGGGAAAGAGACCAGAACTCAGTCTAAGCTTTCAAGACTTACCTGGGAGGATCAGAGGCCATCTGTATTTGCTAATTAGCTTTACCTAAAGGAAAAGAAAACTTTCATGTATGTTCATGACAGGAGGAAGTTTTACACTTGTAGCAAGGTGCCCAGGAAGGGAATGTAGGCTCCTGGCTTCCCACAGAGACTGGAGCGCTCTCTTCTTTGAGGAAGGCATTTCAAAGGTATGGCTCCAGCTCCTCAAGACAGACAGTTCTGGGTTGTAAAACTAGCATAACGGTTTTTTAAAAATATTTGCATCTCAAAGGAGCAGAGAAAGATTTTACAATGATGTTTTCTGAAGTAAATGCTATAAGAAAAGAGAGCAAAGAGTCTTCTGTGGTTAGGCCATCAATCCTGATTCTGTAAGGGCTTGGGTGAAAGGGAGGTCAGGGCCTGGAGGCGGGAAGTGGCCTGTCTGGAGTGTAGTCAAGCTGAGGGAAATGTTCAGGCCATCTTGATCACTGCCTTCTTTAGCTAACAATCTCATGTGTCTGACACTCAGCCTTCAGCCTTCCCATAACACTGTTGAAATTGCCCTTAAAGAAGAGAATCAGTCCCTTGATCTGGGAAACTGAGGCTCCTGGGATATGTCATTTTGCCCTCTGCCAAGCTATATGTGGATGAAAACAGTTTTCTTCCAATATTTCAAGGCCAGAAAAAGGATGAGATAGCTTCAAGTGACCACTATCGTTGTACACACAGTAGTTTACTAGAGATAAATTTTCCTAGTTGATTAAGAAAATGCATCTCTCCTCCAATGGCAAGGAAAGTAGAATTGAGAATGCTTGCTGTGCTCTAACTTAGGTCTTTACCATCCTTCTTGTTTGCCAAGAAGAATGCAACATACATATTATTTTCGGAGCAGCAAGGTTGAATTTAATCATTGTCTTTTGTTTTCTTGCTACCAGTATTTGCTTTTATTGTTATAATTTAGCTGTTTGGCTCTGTTGAGTCATTATCTGTTCCTTCTCCTTTTTCCTTACTTATCTTTGTTTCATTAGCATCTTTATTTTATAATTTCTTTATTGTTTGAGTTGTGGTGCTCAGTGTTGAAATTATGGTTTTGTTTATAAAGTCTTTTTTTCATCAGAAACTTCTATTTTAAACTAAAGCAGTTTGTTTGAACAAATCTGATGTATATGTTGGGATTATATTTCTTCATACATTTGTGAGGAATTAGTAGCATACTGTTGATACTGGACTTAGTTTCTGGTGCCTACTGCTTTGAAAGCAAATACTCAGTGATAGATGCTGAGGTAAGGAAAGAGATTTATTTAAGTGCCAGCAGCCTGTAAAGATGGCGGACTCCTGTCCTAAAGCCCTACTTAACATGTCAGTGCAGACAGGGGTTTTTATTAGGAGAGAGAGGAAAAGCAGAACAAAGAAATCAGGGGGAGTGGGATTGAAAGTTATCTACATGTAAGTTGGCATAGGCTATTCTGATGATTATCTCAAAACTGGCCAAGCAGAGGTCTGGTTTTTATGGTTGAGCATCAACAAGTCTCCCAGAGTCAGAATGTCCTATTGCTGGATTTAGCTTCCTTCCCTAAAGCTAGTTCCTGGATCTCTTATACAAATATGCTGCGTATCTATGGGTTACATATTAGTAAATAATTCATCTTTTACAAAAACACTTTTAACAGAAAAAATATTAAAAGAATAGAAGAGTGGGTTATATAATCGAATGACAATGATATATATGTAAGTTAGCATACTACCCTTTAGATAGGGTATGCTGAATGAAATGCATTCATAGCTCCAGTTGATTGCCTCACTCTGTCCATGTTCTTTGTAGTGTGATTTTGCTGTTCCCCTCATCATGAGGGAGAGTGTGTTTCCTCACTCATTAAATCTGTGCTGGTCTTGTGACTTTTATGGCCAATACAACAAAGCAGAAGAGGCTTTGCTAATTTCAAGCCTAGGAATGCTAATGGATGTCTGCATTTTGCAGGAAAATAAGCCTAGACTAACTAATTAGAGAACTAGAGACAACACTGAAGAGAGATGAGCATTCTCATTTGAGGCTATTCTAGAGCAGCCAGCCCCCACCTAACCAATTAACTGTTTTAAGTGCATGAGCAAGGCTAGTCAAGTCAGCCACACCTGTCCATATCAGCAGAGCTACTGGTTAATTTAGTCTCAGAGCAAAAATAACAAATATATGTTTCCTACTACCAAGGTACTGTGGTTGGTTGTGACATAATATATAAAGTAACTGATGCATAAACTTTCTTTCTCTCCCCTTATGGTACATACTTTCTCCCACCTAATTATTTCAAACATCTGTTGAGTGTCATGCTATATATCAAGATCCAGTGGTGAGTGCTAAAAGCACAGACACAAATGTGAACATCTCTTCTCTCAGCTGATGTGGTCATGTGAAACCAGTCTATGCTTAATAAAGTGTGATGTGTGATATCAGATGAGTACAGGGCACAGGAAGTCCCTATACGGGCATTTAACTCAAACAGACATCAAGTGGTCTTCCTGGCGGTGACTGACATGTCTGGAATCTTGAATCAGGATGAGTAGAAGCTAGGTTGGTTAAAAAGATGTGACAGAAAAATATTCTAATATCCTAGAAAACTTAAATTATTTTCTAAATCACAAGAGAGCAAAGATTATTGCAAAAATTAAAAGTACTTAAAATAATATATAGATTTAGCAGAGATGATTTTGGAAAATTAAGCAAAAAATAGATTAGAGCATAAATATCCTTGTGTTCCAAAAGTTTAATTTTTAAACTGAATATTATAGAAAAAATTAAGATATTAAGAATTTCAGTTGATGTGGTTATCCTAAGCATTTCAGGAGCTCTTTGTGGCAGACAAGGAGGAGATTGGGGAGAGGAGGAGGAAAAGGGGGGGGGAGGAGAAGGAGAAGGAGGAGGAGAAGGAAGAAGAAGAGGAGGAGGAAGAGAAGGAGGAGGAAGAGATGGAGAGGAAGAAACAGAAACATCACTACCATATATGTAGAAGGCAAATCAGAAATCAAGCTACTAAATTACATCAGCACCCCATGGGAACTTCTAAAAGTTTCTGAGGGAGTGTTTGACCAAATGACTGAGTGACCACTGAAAGAAGGAAAGCATAGAACAGTAGAACTTTGAACTCGGAAATATTTGGGGACTAAAAGTACACCTTATATTATTAGCAAATTTTATTCTCACAATTATATCTTTACATTGAATGTTTTTCAAAAATAAATAGAACAGATAGCAAACATATCCACATAACCTTTCCTTCCTTCAGAAGATAGAATCTTTCAATACCCCTTCAACCGGGGCCACCCATGTAATTGATTTAACTAAAAACAGCAATGAAAGATAATTTATGCATATCCTGCAATTGACCTCAAGAGGCTTTGGTATCCTTACACTTGGGACCACCATATGTACAAGCCTGGGACAGCCTTTTTGGGGCCAAGAGATCACATGGAGAAACATTCCCTTCTATTTAACATCTCCTTGGACCACCTACCCTTAGTCAACAGGAGCTGGCCACAGGTGCATAAGTGAACCGAGCTGAGACCAACTTAAGAACCTTCTAGCTGACAAACCTAAATGATACCCAATGCAAATACATGGGTATCCTTTGAAGTCACAGTGTTTATAATGATTTTTTTAAGTTGTAAAAGCCAATTGATAAAAACGTTTCCTTAGAAAGATGATCCTAGAATATCATGGCTTCCAGTTGGAAGCAAGACACTGCTATTGTTCATGTTCTACATTCCGTAACAGTATCTGCATATAAAGTCTGTGACATATTGTATCTAATAAAAGAGTAATATACAAATTGACCACCACTCCGACACACAAGATGGCTGCACCCATGTGGTCAAAGATGGTTGTCCCTATGTGGACACAAGATGGCTTCCACAAGATGGCCTGCAGGGGAGGGCAGTTAGGGGTGCCCAGGCCTGTAGAGGATGGCAGTTGTGGGGAGCCAGGCCTGCAGGGGAGGGCAGTTGGAAGGAATCAGGCCTTCATGGGAGGGCAGTTATGGGTTACCAGGCCTGCAGGGGAGGGCAGTTGGGGGGGACCAGGACTGCAGGGGAGGGCAGTTGGGGGCTACCAGGCTGTCAAGGGAGGATAGTTAGGGGTTACTGGGCTACCTGGGGATGGAGTTGGGGATAACCAGGCCTGCAGGGGAGGGCAGTTAGGGGCAATTGGGCTGTCAGCGGAGTAGTTAGGCATCTATCAGGCTGGCAAGGGCAGTGGTTAGGGGGTGATCAGGCTGGCAGGAAGAAGTGGTTAGGGGCAATCAGTCAGGCAGGCAAGTGAATGGTTGGGAACCAATAGTCCTGGATTGTAAAAGGGATGTCCTACTGCCTGTTTAGGCCCAATGGGATCCAGCCTAAACGGGCAGTAGGACATCCCTCAAGGGGTCCCAGATTAAAGAGGGTGCAGGCTGGACTGAGAGACACACACACCCCTGCATGAATTTTGTGCACCGGGCCTCTAATTTGAATATAAAAGCAAAGAAAATGAAGCTGGGTAGAAAGAAAATGATGACTCTCTACTTTAACTAAACTAGGTATGGATAAAATTAATAAACTTTATGGTTTGAATTTATAAGCCTATTTTACCCTCAATTTAGTTTTATGTCTTCAAAAACTTCTGAACACTTTTTACAGATTTCATAAAAGCAATAATTTTCTTTGAAATTTCAGAATTGCTTTTTGGTTTAATTAAACCTTGATACCAGGACAACTGGAGCTATTACCAGTTGACTGTCCTGCATATCTTGGCCAAGTGAATACATTCTACATTTTCCCTTTTTCTGCCTTGGATGAATTATTCATTGATGTAATTCACATTTCCAGGAACACAGATGGAAAATGGTTTTTAAAAATGTGCCCTTTAATAGAGTGGTCTATTTTTTTCTCATTAAATGTCTTTATATAGTTAACTACTGCTTCTGATAGACCACCACTATGCCTTGGTGGCTCATTATCACTTTAGGTTCTGCTACTGTCCCATAATATTCTATTTTCTACACCTGAGTTTGTTACTCCAGAAATACCTGTGCAATCCTTATATTTCAAATCACAGTTTTAGGCTCCTTCCTTTGGCAAGTAAAAAGCATCAAATGCAATACAAGGGACTGAGTAAAATACTCACCTTCTTTTCTTCCTTTCTTTCCAACGACCTTTCCTTATTTCCTCTATTCTTCTCTGCCCCTTTCTTTCTTCTTTCATTTTTCAGAATACTTAATTATGATTTTGTTTATTAATATGGCTTTGTATCCACTTTATTCTAAAACTCCCATTTATTTTCAATGTTTCATGCTGTGAGTCCATAACCATATTTTTTTCTTAAGTTAAATGTTATGTAGTTGAAAGAAGAAATTCTGAAGTCCTACATTTTGCATTTAATCCAGATTGCACCATGTTCTTACAAGGAAATGAGTCAAGTAACCTGATTCTCACTACCCATCTATAAAAAAAGATAAAGAAGCCTATCTTAGGAGAGTGATGTGAGAATAATATTAATAGTGTATATTAAAACAAACTTGGTGACAGAGGTGATACTTTGAAACACTGTAGAATTGTGTGAGAATGTTAAAAGAGCAGAACAAATAGCAAGTTCCTAAAATGAACTAAAGTAGAGAAAGGATTTACTTGAAAATTTTAAATAACCCAGAAGGGTTATAAAAATAATATTTTAAAGAAAGGAGAGCCTTTCTGGGAAGACCCTTACCAAACATTTGGTTCCTACTGGTGATTTCTGTAGTCTTCCGAATACTTAAAATGGATTTTTTTTGTTGCATTTTTATCATTAATCTATACTTCATATTCTAAAACAGAGATGTACACACACTCTTTGGTAGGTGCCTGCAAAGGCTGTTCTTTCTAATTCTGTTATTTTAACTTTTGTAAAAGAAGCATTGTCCTTATGTAGAAATAATATATGTATTTCTAATTCCATATTCACAGCTTTTCTTCCATTTTTATTTATTTCTTTATCCACATTTATCATTTTAAAAACTTGGCACATATCTGATGTACACATCCAAGACACAAAGTCACATACATTTCAAACAGAAGCTGAGAAGACAAAGAGTGATTTGCTTTTTGTCAACACCATCCTCCATTTTTCTTTTTGTCACATTTCTTTCTGTGATCCTTAGTAACTGGAAAGACATGGTGAGCAATGTGTGAGAAAAGAACCAATAACATCACAAAATGAATGTGCAATAAGGTGAAATTCAGGTTCAACCTAACCCTGCCCTATTTTGCTACCTTATTATTTATTGAAAAGATAAGAGGTATTACAGTTTATTTTCAAACTTGTAGCATTAAACATAGAATCTCTTGGTTTGCATTTTCTCTTCATGGCCTCCAGAGGGCAGCATTCATTCTCTCAATACTATTATAAAACATCAATAATAGCTATATCTATCTATTTATCTATCTATCTATCATCTATCTATCTATCTATCTATCTATCTATCTATCTATCTATCATCTGTCTATCCATTTTTCTATTTATCTAACTACCCACCTACCTATCTATCTATCATCTCCTCTTGAGTTTGTTTTCTATGTTTCTTAGTGAGGCAAACCATTAACAAAGAAAACTTATAAGAAGAGAGAAATACATTACATATTATCTTTTTTTAAAGTTATTGGATGCTTTCTTTGCATTTCTGAAAGAATAAATACATTGTGGTTAACTGAACAGAATCCTTACTTTTGAGCCTTTCAACAATGCTAAATACCAACTAAAAATGGCTTTACTTTCATAAGGAAAAACCCTATTTTGATTTTATACACAATTAAATCACTGAAATAGATGCTAAAAATTATTTCATTCCCTTCAAAGGCAAGAAAACGAGCACAGAAAGAATAAGCGACTTTTACCAAGACAAAATGAGTTTTTCCAAGAATGAAGAGTGACAGCTTAGACCTGATACACAGTGAGGAAAACAGATGATCCCTCTGTAAAAGACTTTCTTATGCAGTGACTTTCAGTAAGTCAAGACCATGAAGTAAGTCGTATTTGTAAGCTTCTGGTATTACTCTAGCTATAAAAAGAGTGTGTGATATATAATCATTTGGGAGTTGGGGGAGGAGAAATGTGTGTTGCTCAACTAATGAAACATTTATTGACCTCTCCTCTGACAAGCCATTCAAAGAACAATCCAGAGAGAATGCCAAGAGAGCTTTATTCTAATTTATCCTCTCTTAATTACACACTTTGGTTTGTCTTTAATTAAGGAAAAAAGATGGAATTAAGTGATTATTTCCACAGAGACATTTCCATTAATGGTAGAGATAAGAACATCAACGTTAAACTTAGCATTTCAAATTTGAAGCAACTTGGGGAGGTCTTGGTTAGAGAGAGACCAGAGACCTTGAATGTGATTGTGGAGAAGGTAAAGTGCAGGCATGTTATTAATAACTATACATACAATTGCAGTGATTAAATTTATTCCCCATAAAATTAAAGAAAAAATAAAGTTGTTACTGATGTTTAAAATTCAAGAAGTGGAAATGTGTTATTTTATACACTATGGCTGCCCATTCACAGTTGTTTCAGGCTATTTGCAAGACCTGGGTCACATAAACTTTCACAATGACACTATTTTTTTATGGAAGGGGGGCCCAGGTTTCTAAAGTCTAGTTATCAGAAAACAAATACTTGGGGGAAAGTGCAGACTGATTGAAAGATGTTCTGTGCAAGTCACGACATTTTTCTTTTCACTCTTAGTAAGTAGGAATGAAGCCACCTCTATGGGATTCTTCCTTCACAAGCACACTGTAATTTACACGCAGAAGAAATTCAGGGGGAGCTATTCAGGGAGTCAAGGTGTAACAGGATCCCCATTTGTCAGAGATTATTACTCTAGAAGGCTCCCTGGGAGAGGCATAAATTTGCCCTGAAATAACACATTGCATAATAACAGCAAGGAGCTGGTCTCTGTGCCTCTCAGGCAGCACTCATGCTCCGAGGGACCTTCCCACTGAGCCTGTGAAGCCGACCTGTTCATTCATGTGGCAATCCAGCCTTCAGTTAGAAACTACTGCAGCAAAACCAGATCATCGAATCACCTGCTAGCATGCTATCTTCGAAGTATAGAGAGATCTAGTTTGTTTGGAAACCTAAATATTTTAAGGACAGAATGGTGAAGTGGGAAGACACCAAACATCGGAGTCAAGTGATTCCAGTTAAAAATCCCAATAATTCAGATGACTTACTAGCTAGGAAGACGCGTGTCCTCATATCTAAAGTGAGGATAATAGGATAATACTGGTAAGGCGCCCCCGCATGGGGTTCTTGTGGAGATTGTAACTGCTTCGTCAAAGGGTCTCTGGGAATTCTGAGCACTGCTTCTGTGTTGGAATCAGGAGGGCTTTTTAAAATTTTTATTATTATTTTCTTAATATATTTTATTGATTTTTTACAGAGAGGAAGGGTGAGAGATAGAGAGCTAGAAACGTCGATGAGAGAGACACATCGACCAGCTGCCTCTTGCACACCCCCCACCGGGGATGCGTCCATAACCAAGGTACATGCCCCTGACCGGAATCGAACCCGGGACCTTTCAGTCCGCAGGCCTACGCTCTACCACCACTGAGCCAAACCGGTTTCGGCAGGAGGGCTTTTTTTTTTTTTTTTTTTTTTTTTTTAGCACAACCACAGATACTGCCCTTCAAAAATCATGACAGAGAACCCCATGAACAGCACAGCCCCAGGCTCTAAGCAGTAGTGCTGCCCCACTCCTGTCATGTGTCCCCGTCCAGATTTAGTTTATGGGTGTGGGTACTGAAGGATTGGTGAAATCTAGGGTGATTCTGGCCAGGAGACTGCAAAGAGCTAAGTGCCCCTTATTAGGATCACACTTTGTGTAATCATTCAGTACTAAGTTCCAAATAATACCTTTCTACTGAACTAGTTTAGTAACCACTTGTAAAGAAACTTTAAGGCAAATATATCTCTTTGAAGGTGGTAGCAAACCTCCTTGTTATGGAGTACTGTTTTAGTTAATTGCATTATTAAGCCTTGGCACCTCTGCCATTTATAGTTCCACTGTCATTTTGTCATTTAGGAAGAGTGATATGAGACAGTGTGCTAATTTACCAAGCCTACACTAATAGTTGGTAAACCTGATTTTGCTCAAACTTAAATGAAAAGCTAAACTCAGCAATTTGCTCCAAATAATGAGCTACCAATTATTTTCGGGATCTTTGAGCCCCTTTTGGTTATAAATTGCTGTTTGCAGATAGCAACTAGTCAATCATTTTCACCACAAAGCTTCCCATTGTATAAAATGGTTATAAACATTAAGAGTGTTTGGAGTTTCAGAAAGTCAGGCACTGAAATACCTAATCACTCTAACCTGCCTACAATGATTTTCAACTTTATCTGGTCCCAAAGAGAAAGTTAAAATATTTTTAGTAGAGAAGTATCAGCGGGCTTCCACTGCATCTATTATTTCCAACAGAGATAAGCATATGGTTAAGCAAAAAAAAAAAAAAAAAAAAAAAAAAAAAAAAAAAAAAAAAGAACTGACTGATTTGATTAAAAGTTTTTCATGGAAACTATAAATAGAGATCCTGTAGAGAAACATGGCAAGACTTCTCAGGGCACTATCATTTATTAGGCCTGGTGCATGAAATTTGTGCACTGGGGGAGAAGGGGTGTCCCTCAGCCCAGCCTGCACCCTCTCCAATCTGGAACGCCTTGGAGGATGTCTGACTGCTGATTTAGGACCCATCCAACCAGCAGTCAGACATCCCTCTCACAATCCGTGACTGCTAGCTCCTAACCACTCCCCTGCCTGCCTGATTGCCCCTAACCACTTCTGCCTGCAAGCCTGATCACCCCCTAACTGCTCTCTGCCAGCCCAATTGACAACTAACTGCTCCCCTGTTGACCCAATCATCCCCAATTGCCCTCCCCAGGGAGGGTCTGGGGAACAGATGAATGGGAATCCTGGCTGGTGTGCCACTGATAGCAAGCAGACCAATGGCCAATTCCACAAGGAATGGGGTTCCCTCCTCTCTCCTATCAGGATCTGATTTGAAGGCCAGCTATGCCCCTGATCACAAGAGACGCAGAGTTCTGCTGTGCCCCAGGCAGCAGGGGCCCACAGCTCCCTCCCGCTGTCATACCTCTGGTGGCTGGGGCCCACAGCTAACACTCCCTCAGCTCCCAACCTTCTGTTTGGTCATCCATCTGGTCATTTAGATTGTGACAGCACCTGGCTTTTTATATATTGGGATACATTCATATACATATACATATACATATACATATACATATACATATACATACACACATAGTTATATATCAATGGGACCCCCATAAAAGACCTCTCATAAAGGGATAATATTGTAACATATTGAAAGTATTTTCCTTAAATAATACTTGTTTTCTTTATTTCAAAATTTATTGTTGACAGAATTACAGATGTCCCCTCCCCCATCTTTGCACCGCTCCACCTAGCCCCTGCCCCAGGGTCTCCTCTGCACTATTGTCTGTGTCCACATATATTAATATACGCATATATGTTCTTTAGTTAATCTCTTCCCATCCTTCACCCCCTGCTCCCCTCTTAGATCTGTCAGTCTGTTCTGTGCATTCAAGCTTCTGGACCTACTTTGTTTGTCACTTTATTTTGTTCATTAGATTCCACATATAAGTGAGATCATGTGCTATTTGTCTTTCTCTGACTGGCTTATTTCACTCAATATAATAATCTCCAGGTTCATCCATGCTATCTCAAAGGGTAAGAGTTCCTTCTTTTGTACAGCCTTGTAGTATTCCATTGTGGCCAAGCATAGAATGATTAAGGGGAAGGATAATGAAATGAAATAGAAGAGAAATGAATGGGAGTCATGTAGGGACTTGATTTTATATTGTGATGGAAAATTGTTTGTAGATTTTTTTCACAGGGGAGCAACATGATGACTTGCGTTATAAAGGATTGCTCTGAGTGCTATGGTTTTCAATTTAAGGAAAAATCAGTCAGCAAGGTTTGTCACTTTTCTTCATCTGAGTTTATCCAGAAAGGTGCATGGAGTAGAATAATTCAAATTTAATTATGACTGGGGTTTTACCAGTAAGAGAAACCTATGGGCAAAAGAGTTGGTGGTAGGAGTACTTTTTCATTGGATTAAGATATACATAACATTCAGTTCATCATTTTAACCCTTATTTAAGCGCACAGCTCAGTGGCATTAAGTATATTCACATTGTTATGCTGCCATCCCCACTATTAATTGCTGAAACTTGTTCATTTTCTCAAATAGAAACTCTATGCACATTAATAATAACCCCTCATCTCTTCTCTCCTCAGGCCCTAGTTACTATCTTTCTACTTTCTGTTTCTATGAATTTGATCATTCTAGGTACCTCATAAAAATGAAATCATGCAATAATTTTCCTTTTGCACTTGGCTCATTTCACTTAGCATATACACTCAAGGTTCATCTACATAGTGGCATATGCCAGAATTTCATTTTGAGGGTTAAACAATATTATATTGTAAGTGTATACCATGCCTTGCTTGTCCACTCATTCTTTGAGAGGCATTTGCCTTGTTTCCAAGTTTTGGCCATTGTGAATAATGCTGCTAATAATATTGATACATTTGAACCCCTACTTCTACTTTGGTGCGTACATCCAGAGTGAACCTGCTGAATCATATGGTAATTCTCAACTCAACTTTTTGAGGAGACACCACAATGTTTTCCACAGTTGCTGTACTATTTTATATACCCAACACAAGGGTTCTAATTTCCCCATATTCTCACCAACAATTGTCATTTCTGTGGTGTTTTTTTTTTTTTTAACATTAGCCATTCTAATGAGTAAAAATTGGTATTTTTGTATGGTTTTGATTTGCATCCCCCTAATGATTAGTTCATTAAGGTGTAAAATTAGGTTATTTGAGATTTTTCTTCTTTTTAATGTTTTTATAGCTATAGATTTTCTTCTTAGTAGAGCTTTTGCTGCAATCCATAAGTTTTGACATGTTGTGTTTTCATTTTTATTTATTTTAAGATAATATATATATATATATATATATATAATTTCCCTTGAGATTGCTTATTTGACTCATTGGTTATTTAAATATGTTATTTAATTTCCACATGTTAATGATATTTTCATTTTTTTTTCATTGTGATCAGAAAATACACTTTATATGATTTCAATTAAAAATTGTTAAAGACATTTTTGCGACCAAATATATGGTCTATACTAGGACTGTTCCACATACACTTGAGAAAAGTGTATATTCTGTTGCTGTTTGACAGAGTGTTCTATGTCTGTTAGATCCAACAACTTTATAATGTTATTCAAGTCCTCTTATTTCTTCTGGTTATACTAGGAGCGCTTTTATTCATAGGCTATAAAAATAGAAACTGGGCAAGAAGGAATATGGTATGGAAAAGATAAAAGGATAAACTATGACCCTGAACTGTATAACATTATCACAACATAGTTTCTAGAGATATGAAACACAAAGATATCAGGTGATGGTTGGAACAGCTGAAGAGGAGACCATATGGAGTAGTAAATACCAGGCCAATGTGGTGTTTGATAGGTGAGGTGGTTAGGGGGACAATGGGGAGAAAGTGAGAAGATCAAGAACTGAGGAACGTTTAGTTTGGATTAATGATCTCAATGACTATAAAGTTACTCAGAATGAGAACTAGAAAAATGGTGGGAATGAAAGCAATGACCCAGGTGCTAATATTTTTAAGGAAAGAGAGAGAATATTGAAAACAAAGAGAGCAATGTACCCAGACTGAGGAGTGAGTAAAAAAAATCTGACATCAAAGGCTTCAAGGGAATGTGTTGTTTATAGAATGATCTGAAAATGACAGTGAGATGTCTCTATCCAGGATCCATGACATAAGAAGTGTTTGAGAGAAAAGTGTTATTATTTGAGAGAGATGTGGGAGTGATTAGATCCCAAGAAAATAAACAGATTTGTTCTAAACAAATAAACAAAAACTTTTCAACATACTGCTGATAACTTGACTGAGTTTCTGAGTATACAGTGGAAGGGTTTGTATGGGTCTAAGAAAGAGTGGCATAGAAATAAACAAAGTGATTTACATGGGAGTGAGAAAAAGAATGAGGAGGAATATCATAATACTATACTGAATACTGGAAATCTGCTAAGAGAGTAGATTTCAGATGTACTCATCACATACAGAAATAACTATGTGAGGATATATGTTAGTTAGCTTGCCTGTAGTAATCATTTCACAATATATATTAAATCATCATGTGCATTTTCAATATACAATTTTAATATTCTATATAATAAAGAGGTAATACATAAATTGACTCTCACACCTTCGCACAAGATGGCCACCCCCCTGTGGCCAAAGATGGCCACCACAAGATGGCCAGCGGGGGAGGGTAGTTGAGGGGGACCAGTCCTGTAGGGGAGGGAAGTTGTGAGGGACCAGGCCTATAGGGGAGAGCAGCTGGGGTGACTAGGCCAGCAGTGGAGGGCAGTTGGGAGGGGACCAGGCCTGCAGGGGAGGGCAATTGGTGACAACAGGTCTGGCAGGGGAGGGCAGTTAGGGGCAACCGGGACAGTAGGGAAGGGCAGTTAGAGGTGACTGGGCCTGAAGGGGAGGGCAGTTAGGGGAGATTGGGCCCTCAGGGGAGCAGTTAGGTGTCAATCAGGCTGGCCAGGGAGTGGTTAGGGGGTGACCAGGCTGGCAGGCAGAAGCTGTTAGGGGCAATATTGCAGGCAGGCAGGCAGGCAGGCAAGTGGTTGGGAGCCAACAGTTCCGAATTTTGAGAAGAATATTCAACTGCTGGGGATCGGACCTAAATGGGCAGTTGGACATCCCTTGAGGGGTCCCAGATTGGAGAGGGTGCAGGCTGGGCTGAGAGACAGCCCCACTCAATCCACAAATTTCATGCACTGAGCCTCTAGTATATATAAATAAAAAGATATGAATATATATGAGATATCCTAAATAAAATATTAGCAAACAAATTTCAAAATTATACATAAAAGATGGCAAAGCTAGGTTTTCTTGGGAATGCAAAATTGTCTAACGTTAGAAAATTGTTGAATGTATTTCATCTCATTAGCAGGTTAAAGACTCAAAATCATATGATTATTTCAATAAATATATACAAACAATTTGTAATTGTGTTATCTTGGGAAAGCTGTTTAGTGTTTTGAAATCTGATGTTTTTCAGCTATAAAATGAAAATAAAAAGTTTAAAAATAAATATTTTTAAAATGATAGAAAATAATATGCAAAATATCTCAAATCCTCAAATATTTTATCCTGAAAAACTTATAAAATCAAATTTACTAAGTCTAAGTAAATTCATTTCAACCTTAGGTTTAATTCTATCTCAGAGAAAAATGAGTTTTTGTATTGGACTTTATCCAATGTTTTAATTCCACTGCATGATAAGACTCTGGAGAGATTCCCATTAAAAATAAACATTTTTCCTTTTAATTGTGGCAGTAAATGACATTTGGAGATAAGTCTCTAGACATTTTATGAGCATTCATTAATCGCACACTAGGGCTAATTTAAAATGTTGGCTTGCACTAGATTTTGACATCACATATGCATTTGTATTCAACTCATCTATGGAACAAATTTAATAACTATTTACACCTTGTATCAATGAAAAAATTATCAGTCACAATAAAATTTTAATTAATAGAAAACCCAGAATAAAATTTTATTTAATGTTGCATGTGTTTATATGGGGAAGGGAGGGCTTTCTCATATTTATAGACTCAGCTTTCAAAATATACCATGGCAGCCTAAAAATTTAATTTAATCTTTATAGGAAAAAAAAAAGATACAGTGCCAATGCTTTTTTAGCTCCAGCCATGGAATATTCAGTTTTTCTCTGAACAAAACCGCTTTGTAAAAGTCTGCTCATTAATTCCAAAAGAAGAATGAAAATGAATAGATAAAGCATTCAAATCCTCGTTTCAAGTGCACTACCTAAAACATCTAGCTTCAAAGTAGATGATGCTTTATAATTCCTACCATGGTGTTTGAGGATGCAGGCCTAGAGTGACTTGTGTAGTTGCCTCCAGGACATTTCAGTATCAAAGTCCTCAGTTTGCACTAAAATAGGTTTCTTCTTTCATCTTGGGTAAACACTTATTTATACATTCCCTTGCAATTTTAGCTTATTTCTTTTATTATTTTTATTATCATTAACTTTTAGAGACTATTATTTAATGAAAGAAATCCATACATGATGTAACTTTGAATAATTTCACAGCAAAGGTAGGGATTTGCTCCTACCCAGAGTCACTGGGGTCATCCTAAACATTTATTTGATGACTGACTTGAGCTGGCACAGCTGTAAGATTTTCTGTGGTCTATTCCTTGTATTGCTGATATGAAAAGATGACTTGGAAAATCAGGAAGTCAGTTTCCCCAGTGTCTGCAATCTTCCTCGGAATATTGTATTAAGAACATGGATTCTGGAATGTGATGCACTTAGGTTCAGATGTCAGTTCTGTGAGGTACCTAACCTTTCAGAGTTTCATCAGTAAAACAGTGATAATAGATAGTTCATGAGCTTGTTGTGTGAATTAAGTGGGATAATGCATGTGGTACAGCACAATACCTTGCAATGAATATCAGCTGTTATTAATATTACCTCACAGATTAAAATAAATGTCAGACACCAATGGTAGTAGCACCAATATTTATCTTTGGGGAACCAAGGGAAAAAATCACAACGATCTGGCCCACAGATGAAATGAGTAAGAAGAGGAAGCCAGCCAAGACAGGAGAAGGTAACAGATGCTTAGAAAAGAGAAAACATCATGAAAAAAAGATGTGGACAAGCAATTTTTAAAAAGCAAGAGACTTCTTAAAATCTGGTTAATTTACTGACTTTTAATTTGCTTGCTGTAAAGTGCATAAAACCTAAATGTTGAATTGAATAAATTTTATATGAACATATCTATATACATAAAAGCCAAGTGACTGGAACAACCAGAATGACCAGAACAATCAGAATGACCAGCTGCTATGATGCTCACTGCAGCAGGCCAACTGGCCATATGGGGGTGGAGCTGGCTGGCCAACCTCCTGAGGCCCCTGTCCCCCGGACAGCCTGTCCCTATCAGTCCCAATCAGGGTAGGCTGGCCAGACCCCACCTGCGCATGAATTAGTGCAGTGGGCCTCTAGTACTTCTATAACTACAATCAAAATATAAGACATTAACAGCCTCCCAGAAGACTCTCTCAAGGTTCATTTTAGTGAACAACCACCCTTCAAAAGTAATTACTATATTAACCCCTATATTCACTTTATACAAATGAAATAATAACACATTCACTCTTTTGTGTCTGATTTCTCTTATTTAACAGTGTTTATTAACATGTTGGTATATGGTTGTTTTTCATTGCTGTAAGTATTTCATTATATGAATACCTCACAATTTATTTTTCCTTCTATTGATGGACTTTTAGACTCCTTTCCATGGTTATTGTGAAAAAAAAAAAAGGCTATACTTTATTATAAACTTATGAATACAGGTATTTTAATAGACATAAACACATTGTTTTTTTGGTATATAGCCAGGAGTGGAATTACCGAGTTAAAGGACATATGTATGTTCAGTTTTTATAAGATACTGCCAAACAACTTCATAAGTAGTTGAGAAATAATTTATGTCCTACCTAGTAATATCAGAGCTCCAGTTGTGTCATACCCTGGCCAACACTAAATACTGGCCATTGTTTGAGTTTTCACCAATATGATAGGAGTTTAATATATGTTATTATTATTATTATATTATTATTTATACATATAAAAGGCTAATATGCTAAGTGTCCCTTCAACCACTCGACTGATTGCTATGACATGCACTGACCACCAGGGGGCAAACACTCAATGCAGGAGCTGCCATGATGCACACTGGCCAGAACCACAGACCTGGCACCAACAAACCAACACTCAGCTTCCTCCATGTGGGACGCAGGCCTTGTCACCACCCTGGAGCAACACCCCTCCAAATCGCAGCTAACGCTGCCAAGATCCCATGGCACAAAATGTGGTCCCCAGCCCAGCCCAGTCTGGAAATGATGGCTTTGGGTGCTGGGTAATGACCTCACATACCAATGTCTGGCTTTCTCTCCCTAGCAACTAGCTCCTTGGAGAGCCTTCAGCCCAGAAACACAACTTGCTATATAGCCAGGTGCAAATGTTTTACACTTTAATGAAATGTTTGTAAAGCATTTTCATGTGCCTCATCTCATTTGATCCTCACAGAAGTCCTGGAGTAGGTAGATAGGAGACTCTATAGAACCTATTTTTTTTTCATTAGCCAGAAAATAGAAATTTAGAAAGCTTACAAACTTGAACCGACTGAAAAGAAGTAAGAAATGGTGGACTGACTTACCTTGAAAATGACTTCAGGTTTTCTCACTGCACAGAATATAGTCACACACTGCTGCAGTTTAATATTTTACCCTTTGTTCTCCCTGTGTGATCTACAACATTAATCTGCTTCATGTTGATATTTACTGCTGTGTTGCTCACAATTACCTGAAAGAGAAGTTGAGATACTTTACTGGGCTGGAAAAAGTTTAGTTACATCAGAAAGCAGTTGTAATTAAGCAGGTATATTCTCTATATATAAACTGCTAAGTTGACTCGCACATGTATGATACTTATAAAGCTCTTGCTGGTGCCAACTGGACACTTGTGTTTCGATCTGTCATTATCAATTGAGAATTTAGTTGTTTTTGTGGACATTCTGAAGCTGAAAGAAATCAGAGGCATTGACGGAATGTGTCTGAAGACCAACTATTGGTACAAATGTCCCCATCTCACACTGGCCTCCCATTTAAATTAACTCAAAGACAGTTTCCCATGATGCCAGCATTTATTAATAAATCACAAGGACAAACTCTAGACAGAGTAGGAATATTCCTACCTGAACCCATTTCAGACATGGTCAGTTACATGTTGCTTTCTCTTGAGTTCGAAGAGTGTGTGACGTTAAAGTTGTAAATACTTTATCACAAGGGAAATCTAAATTTCCTTTCAATGTGCATGAATCCATGCACTGAGCAACTAATATTATATAAATGTATGTGATTATTATTATAAATGAAAATTAATATAGATTTGAATTTATATGATGGTTAATGAAGTCTTTTCTACCCATCTAAATCTCACTCCTGTTTCTGAAGTTTAGGTTTCCAAGTCCATATGCTACTTCCACAAAGTAACTTTCTCCTCTTCCTCCAGCCCACATAGAACTCTGTATCATCTGCCCTCCCACTTCAGTTGTTTCCTGAACCAAATATATTTTAGACTAATCACATACAGCCTTATATTTTTTATTATAATTTTATGGGATGACTTTGGCAGGAATTTTACTTTCAAATTGTCTCACACTTCACAATTCTTACCATGCTGCTTGTATATAGAAGACATTGAATAAATAAACATATACAGATCATTTATCTGTAGTGCTTTTAAAATAAAAATTATACCATCATATTATAAACCACATGAAAGATACTCTAAAACCTGGAAAAGTATGTATTAAATATCTTCTTTATCTTAACAAAGGAAAATTATTTTTATTTATTCATCATGGCTTTAGCTATACAAACCTTATAATAGCATGGCTTAAGAGCTGACTTTGAAAGAGAAATCAGTGAAAACAAACCCTGCTCTTAAAAATGAGATGCTGAGTCAGCTAGGTCAATAAACAAAATATTTCACTAGGCATTTTTTTCAAATAGTTGGGGAATTTAAAACATGAATATGTAAACCAAATTGAGGAAATTATGGTTCAACCTCCATTAGCAAAAAGGGTAATACACAGAATTATTACAAAATTTCTTATTTGAGTGATTAATCCACAAGGTCACACATATGCTACTGGAAGAATTTGCGGAAATCTTGTCTTATTTTTATTGCAATTGTCTCTTTCTTTGACAGCTCAAGAATATATGATTATACTTGCTTGCTGATTATAAAAATAATTTTCTTTGAATTTGAAAATGCAATTTGATAGTGCAATTGAATCACATAAGTTCTTGTAGTCACTATTCAGGTTGACTCAGGCCTACTATGTCTATATACTTGAACTGACATACATTTTAGCAAGCCTGTGTATACACAACTTTATAGTACTGGATTATATGTCAAAGATGGAGGATGACCAATTAAATGTATTTATTGAACACCTATTGTATATAGGTGTTTTTATGCCCTTACTCCCAATATAACTTAAGAAAGAACAATTTGGCTGAAAGAAGTAGAAAAATAAACTGAAATACAAACTTAACAGAATGAGATACGTAATATAGTAGAGATAAAAATCAATGCAAGGAGGGTTGAAGGAAGAGAGACAGCATCTAAAGTGAAGGAGAGTGGGGAATTCCTGGGAAAGGAGGAAGCTTTCTCCACAGAAAGTAAGGAATCCATTCTACGGAGTGCCAGCAAGAGCTACACCCAACTTTAAAGTCCAAAAGCACAGAAGCTCCAGCAGCAGGGATGATGGATGGCAATTTTGTTCTGACAAATCATTTCTGGGCTGTGATCTTGGGGTATTATTCCTGAGTTGCTTTCAAGCCTGATTCTTTAGCCTTCTTAAAAATTCTGTGAGCTACTACATGCCCTGGAATAAATTCCTTTCATCTAAAGTAGCTCATTGGTTTCCGCTACTTGTAACTGAGAAGCTTTCCCTTGAGAATGTGAAGTAAGGAAACCCCAGGGTGAGGACAGAGACTTCCCCACCTCCTTAGTTCATGCCTGGTGGAGAGTAGGCAGTCAATATCTATTTATTAAATTATTGAATAGGTGAAAAGACAGCAAGTCCAGACGGCAAGCTGAGTCTATAAAGAGGATCAGAAGTGCAAGCCGAAGATGGAATGTGATTTAGGAACTGGTCAGGGACAGTAATCCAGAGTGAATACCATGAAAAGGAGATTGCTAGATAGGGGTGCTTTAAGCAATTCATGATGCTTGGCAGGCCTTCTTTAAGCACCTGAGTGAGGTTAGACAGTTTCCTAAAAAAAAAAAAAAAAGTACTTTGGGTGAGCAGATTGCTGCAAAAGGTACCTAAACAGGTCTCAGAGATGAATAGAATGTTTCCTAAAACTTGGACCATTTGAACATTTTAAAAGTTCCACATTTTATTCTTAATAGTAATGTAACAGTATTGTCTTACAAGGAGATGCTGAGCAGAGTTCAAATAGAAGTAGTTTGTTAAGGGGTTGATCCCTGGACACATCACAAAAGGAATGGATTAGATACTGAATAAATTCCTTGGACTAGGAACTGCAGGGACACAGGAAAGAATGCGCCCACATGAATAGAACTTCACGACTTGCTCATGAATTCTCTAATTGTGAGAATTAGTTCATCACTTGACAGGCTGAGAGCAGGTGGGATGGCAGGTAATTTTAGGAGTGAAGGCAGTGTCCACATTGATCAGATCTAGAAACGGGGCAGCATGGGGCTTCAGGAGAGGCCCTGGAAAGGAACACCTTGGTGAAGGGTGCCACAGGCAGTGAGGCTGCTGCTGGGACTCTGCTTATAATATTTGCTGTTTTGCTTGGCCTCACCTCAGTACACGTGAGCTTACAGAGCATTTGGAAAAGACTCTGGTAAACCATTAGTCCTCTCTCAAAACAATTAAATTACATTGAAAAGCAAACATCAAGCCACAACAATAAAATAAAACTTGCCGTTTTATGAGTAGTCTCAAGTATTTTTATTTATTTATTTATTTTGCTTTTTCTAGGTGACTGAGACAGAGGGGACTTATGTAGCATCATTCATTCCATGGAGGAAGTTCTGTACTTTGATCTTCAAACTGAATTCATGCAGACACTGACTGAAGGCAAAGGCTGATGCTAAAATCTTTCTCACTCGTGGTTCACTTTCCAATGCTCTCATTCGGATTAACAAGTAATCAAACTGGAAAAAAAAAACTTCATTTGGATGCAACAGAGAAGAGCCTATTTAGTGTCTATACTAACATTTTTTAGAGTAAACAGGCCTGCAATATCACTGAAATAAACATTAACACCCTCCATCCCCAAAACCCACTATGTATGGCCTAGATTACATACACATAATACTAGCAGGAGAGAAAAACAAGTTATTAGACCCACTCACATTTCTAAACTGAGCTAAAATGAAACAGACAGATGGTTGCCAGAGGGGAAGGTGGGGAGGACTGGGTGAAAAAGGTGAAAGGATTGAGAAGTACAGATTGGTAATTACAAAATAGTCATGGTACATAAAGTACAGCATAGGGAATATAGCCAATAATATTGTAATAACTGTGTATGGTGCTAGGTGGGGACTGGAAATATCAGAGGAACCACTTTGTAAAGTATATAATTGTCTAATCACTGTGCTATACACCTGAAACTAACACAAAATAATATTGAATGTAAACTGTAATCCTAGCTAATAAAAGAGTAGTATGCAAATTGACCATCACTCCAACACACAAGATGGCTGCCCCTATGTGGACACAAGATGGCAATCACAAGATGGCCAGCAGGGGAGGGCAGTTGGGAGGGATCATGCCAGCAGGAGAAGGCAGTTGGGAGGCATCAGGCCAGCAGGGGAGGGCAGTTGGGAGGGACCAGGCCTATAAGGGAGGACAGTTAGGGGTGATCAAGTCTGCAGGTGAGGGAAGTTAGGGGAGACCAGGCAGGCAAAGGAGGGAAGTTGGGGGACTGAGGGGAAGGGCAGTTTTGGGACCCAGGCCTGCAGGGAAGAGCAGTTGGGGGGACCAGGCCTGCAAGGGAGGGCAGTTAGGGGTGACCAGGCCTACAGGAAAGGGCAGTTAGAAGTGACCAGGCTGGCAGGGGACTGGTTAGGGGTAATCAGGAAGGCAGGCAAGAGAGTAGTTGGGAGCCAACAGTCCTGGATTGTGAGATCCAGTAGGATCGCACCTGAACAGGTAATCGGACATCCCTTGAGGGGTCTTAGATTGGAGACGGTGCAGGCTGGGCTGAAGGACACCCCCTCTCCCAGTGCACAAATTTGGTGCACTAGGCCTCTAGTTGAAAAATAAAAGAATAGAAAAAAAAAAAAAGGAATGGGGAAGTGATGCCATATCAAGTTAGATTCTGTGTAGGAAACTGAGAAGCTTAATCTCACAAGGGAGTTAGAACACACATGTGAGTGTTATTCTACTTGAGAGGTGATTGAGCTGGTACATTTATACATGTTGTTCATTGTTTGAAGGTCATTCGTCAGGACACAAAGCAGGTTCTGGTGGCCAGAGAGAGCTCCAAGCAAAGTCTTATACACGATTTAAGTGTATATGGCATGCCAAGCAATGTTCTTGCAGCAACCTTGAGAGTTAAATACTGTTATATTAATTTTGCAGATGATGAAAACTGTGACTCAAAAAATGGCCCACTGGAGCTCAATTTTCTCTAATTCTAAAGCCTTTATGGAAATAAAGTGGTACATCTTGACATAATGGAGACAGAAATAGAGAAAGGGATAAAAAACTGCCATCAGTGTGCCATAAGTGCAGAACAATGCCATAAATGCAGAAAGAACAAAAAAGCACTTTAGTGCACTAAGAACATATTTTGTCTCTCTCTAAGAACTTCTGACACTTAGAGCCAGGGATTGCATTTGGAAAATTTCATCTCTGGCTTCCAGTGGTCTTAACCATTAACAAATCTCTTCAAATGCAACCTTTCTATTTCCAAAATGAGAAATAAAAAAACCCCACAAAGTTTAGTGGTGAGACATTACTTATTGGGGATAATAAAAGTTGAACTCATATTAGGAGATTTATTGGGTTGAATAGCATCCCCCAAAATTCCACGTATATTTGCAACCTCAGAATACGGCCTTATTTGAATACAGAAATTTCATAGATGTAGTTAGCTGGGATAAAGTCATACTGAGTTAAGACGGACCCTAAATCCAATGACTGCTTTCCTTATATGAAGTCCCTGTGAAGACACATGGGAAAGAAGACCAGGTAAACATGGAGCAGAGACTGGAGTGATACAGCTACAAACCAAAGAAGTCCAGGTGTGGCCAGGGACCACCAGAGCTAGAAAAAAGCATGGAAAGATCCTCCCTGAGGCTTCAGTGGGACCTTGGGTCTGCCAATACCTCACTTTCCGTCAGGTAGCCGCCAGAATCCTCTGGGAGAGAATACATTTCTGTTATTTTAAGTCATCTAGTTTGGGATAATTTGTCACAACAATTGGTTTCCCCCTAAGAAACCAATACAGGGGTGTTATGGGATTAGTTATGCCTCCCTAAATTCTAACCTTCAATGCATTTGGAGATAGGGCCTTTAAATAGGTAATTAAAATGAGGTCATATAGATGGGCTCTCTTCCAATAGGACTTGTGTCCTCATAAAATGAGATTAGGACACAGGCAACACAGATGGAGGGACAACCATGTGAGGACACAGGGAGTAGTCAGCCATTGGCAAAGAGAGAACTCAGAAATTGCCAACCCTACCAACACTTTATTATTGAACTTCAACCCTCCCGACCTATGAGTACATAAATTTCTGTACCTTAAGCCATCCAGTCTGTGATATTGTATTATGGTGGCCCTAGGAAATTATGATAAGGGTTGTGGAGTTGGGAAAAGAATGAACTTTCACTTTTGTCCTTACTGCACCCCTACTCATATACTTTAAGGCGCAGAAGACCAATTCTGTGTGTGACTATAGGATCCTCTGAAGGAAGAAGGCAGAGACTGAGAGGTGTAGAGATTCTGGTAAGTGGCAAGTATTCATTGAGCACTGGTGGCTCTGTGTGTGCTACAGTTACATTGGCCAGAGATGGGGCAACTTGAGGGCTGGAGGGTCTTTTGTATTCCCTGAGTGTTTACATAGCCTTCTTCCTTATTTTCTTTTCCTGGGAGTCCTACTTATGTAGGACACAACCCTGATTTTAAAGAGGAACAGGAACATAATCAGTGGGTAGAAATAAGAAGCTGGCATCTTTCTGCAGACATACTAGTAGACTTGGCAATCCTTGTGTTTAAGATTCTTGTAGTCCTTCCAATACAGAGGACTAGAATTTGATAGCAGACAGACATGTAAGGAAAACATTCAGTCTAGGAATAAACAATACACATTTGGCTGATACTGTGCAGAACAGAAATACTACAGGGTTTTTGTTGTTTTGTTTTTAGAAAAGATAGTCCTGTCCATAATGGGAAGATATTATATTATTAAAGAACAGTCTAATGTTCTATATGCTATATATATTATAAATGAAATGTGTCAGAATGGTTATTTTGAAAAAAGCAAGGTTACTACATGTTTGTTTTTTTAGTTTTGACAAAAGTGTCAAAACAAAATTCCTATTTCTGGCACTACATCTTCATACTTTAACTGAGTTTTATTTGTTACACAAGAAGATATAAGCTGTAGATGGAAATGACATTTCTCAAATTCTTCTGGATAAGAGACTTATGTTAAAGTGCCTTTTTAGCATCATTGAGTGTATTAAGGTCAAGAATATTTCAATTTAGAAAGAAGCACCCAAACACTTTTGGTTCTTTATAAGGAAAGATAATCCTAAAGGAAAAGAGTTAACTTTTCTTTTATTTTTTCAGTTTAGGTAAATGCTTTACATCGAATTATTTGGACTTAGAGATTTCTTTAGCAGAGCAGCTCTTTCATTATTATTTTTCTCCCAGGTAATGACCAACTTATACAAGGGTAAGATCAAAATAAAGGTAATTTATTGTCCACTAAAATTTTCATCCTCTGTCAGCACCCAAAATATGAGATCATATATATATGAGCCCACATACAAATTATAGAGATTAATTTTATTAAAATGCAGCAACAAGCAGAATTTTCCCCCAATACAGTAAATCTTTCAGATGGATTTGAGACCTTGAGTTCAAACCAGTGATGCTATCGTGCCCTCTTAAAAATAGTGATAAAACTTATAGTTAAAGGAGTTGTTCATAAACACACTCATTTCTTCTTTCTGAAACCACAGAATGATACACTTTTCTTCAGATGCTGAGTTTAAAATAAACAAACTAAAAGAAACCTGTGATTAGAAGTATGATTATGAGTTCACATATGCTTTTACAAGCATGTTAGGAAAATTACATTTTAGAAAGTTTTATAAGTAAGTCTGATACAGCACAGCCTAAGTTTTTAACAATTAAGATGGTGGTAAAAATTACAGCCTGTTGGGTCTCTCTACAATCACCAGAAGCTTATAACAGAAATGCTGTCACCCTGGGAGCTAGCTAGTTTGGCCAGCTGCCTTCTATCTGCACAGATATTTTTTTGTACTTTCCTCAGAGATGCCATCTTGTAAACTTCTTTTTCCTTCATTATACCCAGAGTGTTTATGCCAGGCCATCCAAAGATACCCAGGGGCACACCATGTGCCTGTAATGGAGGTGCTCAAGTTAAGGTCTGGGCCTGTTGGGTTTCTACTAGCATTCTTATTATTGTGGTGACTTGAGTTTATTTGCTTTTGAATCACAATTCATGTTAGGAATAAATCCTCTAGTGCTATAAAGTGTTACCTCTTTTGGTTTTCTCGCATCTGTTCTAATTCAAAGTTTTGAGATATCTAAATTTTGCATATTTAAGTTTTCTAGGGCTTTGCTTTCTGTCTTCACTACTAAATAACCTTTATCCAATGTCCTTCTCAAGACACTTTGAGAGAATTTCACAGTCACCACACATATAACCTTATGCTACCTATTTGAAAACAAGTTGTTTGGGCTTATTGTAAGGTCCTTCACTAATGGTCAATGTAGGGAAGGCTTTTCTTGACTTTTCTATGAGTCAAAGTTGTACATTTTGGCCATATTACCTGGCAGACTACTTTCAATTATTTCAAACATTTGAAATGTTTCATATAAAATAACAACAACAACAGCCACGGTAAGTTGTAATCAAAAGTGAAGCTTTATAGGGTTCTAGGAATAACCAATGCTAAGTTATGGCTTTCAACTCTTTTTTTAAAAAAAAATATGTTTTATTGATTTTTTTCAGAGAGGAAGGGAGAGAGATAGAGAGTTAGAAACATCGACGAGAGTCATCCCTCTTGTACACCCCTACTGGGGATATGCCCGCAACCAAGGTACATGCCCTTGACCTGAATAGAACCCAGGTCCCTTCAGTCCCCAAGCCGATGCTCTATCCATTGAGCCAAGCCGGTTTCGGCGGCTTTCAACTCTTTAGGCATATTGTTTTTAATATGTAAAATGGTAATGAAAATGATAATGTCATTCATAAACAGAAACAGATGGGCAGCTCACAGCCCTACCTGCAGTCTGCTCCTCCAGCAAGGGTCACAGGACACGGGGAAACAACCTCTACTTAGATCACTGCAGCCCCCAGTTCCCATAGCAACTGCTGGGCTCTCCTTCACATGTCCTTTTCCCATTACCTCCTGGAGACCTCTTTCCTCAACCTATCAATTAAGAAGTTGACATTTCTTTACTCATTCCTCCCTTCCTTTACTTCTTTTTTTTTTTTTAAATATATTTTATTGATTTTATACAGAGAGGAAGAGAGAGAGATAGAGAGTTAGAAACATCGATGAGAGAGTCATCGGTCAGCTGCCTCTTGCACACCCTCTACTGGGGATATGCCCGCAACCAAGGTACATGCCCTTGACCGGAATCGAACCCAGGACCCTTCAGTCCCCAAGCCGACGCTCTATCCATTGAGCCAAACTGGTCCCGGCCCTTCCTTTACTTCTTACCGAAGAGATTCTAAGCACCAAGTATAGTACAATAATAACACTAATAATAAAAATAATAACTTACTTTCAAGAGTTCCTTCTAAACGTCAGCATTCTGGAAGGTTCCTGACCCTAAATATGAACAAAATGGTAAAATTGGTATAGAATAGTGATTAAAATAAAACTGCAGATCCACCATATATACTGTACTTGGATGTACAAACTGGAATAGACTATTCTCATCCATTGAAAAGCTTAGAGCCATATCTGTTTCATTAGAATCATGATATAATTTCTCCTTTATTTGTGGAGAGCTTATTTTGTGTCTCCATAGTAACTGCCTCTATTAGCATAATAGTAAAATTAAAATATGATATTGTACTCAAAGGGTAAATGTTAAAAAAAAAGTGGGACACAGCTATTATGGAAACAGCATAGAAGTTCCTTAAAAATTTTTAAATAAAACTTTAAATTAAAAATTAAAAAAAAAACCCACACAAAAAACTTATGATCTGGGCCATCCTACTTCCTGGCATATACCCAAATGAAATGGAATCAATGTCTCAAAGAGATATCTGCACTCCCATGTTCATTATGGCATTATTTAATAGCCAGAATATGGAAACAACTTAAGCATCTATCAGCAGATGAATGGATAAAGAAAATGTGATATATATATATATATATATATATATATATATATATATGAATATTAATCAGCCATGGAAAGAAGGACATCCTAAAAAAATCATATGCCAAGTGAAATAAGCCAGACCAAAAATATAAATACTGTATGCTCTCACTTATCTGTAGAATTTAAAAAAGTCAAACCCATAGAAACAGAGTGGGCTGGTAGTTGCCAGGGGCTGGGGGCTGGGAGAAATGGGTTGGTGTTGGTCAAAGGGTACACACTTTTAATTATAACATGAATAAATTCTAGGGATCTAAAGTACAGCATGGTGACTACCTATACTAATAAAAGGGTAATATGCTAATTAAACCGAATGTCTTCCAGACAAAGCCAGGGGCGTGGCTAGCCTGCAAACTGCCCATGACCCCTTGCCCAAACTGGCCCCACCACCAGCAGACTCCCACCCTAATTGGTGGTGTGGCCGGCCTGCAAACCTCCCCCAGTCTCTTACCCAGGCTGGCCCTACTCCCCTATTGGGGACCCCCACTCCGATCAGGGGCATGGCCAGACTGCAAACTATCCCAGACCCTTACCTCAGGCCAGCCCTGCCCCCCAGTGGGGATCCCCACCCCAACTGGGGGCTTGGCCGGTCTGCAAACTGACTCAGCTTTTCATAGACATCAAATGAATGTTATATACTATACTTAAAATAATCTAAAACTTTACAAAACTATTTTTTAATTTTTTACTATGATAGATAACATTCCAGTTTCTAACTTTGAATATAAATATTATTATTATTATTTATGCTTACAATAGACTCTTAAATTCTGAAAGGAGATTACTAGATCAATAGTTAGGAAGACTTTTAAAGTTTTAAATTCAAGATTGTTTACCAAAATAGTTGTACAATTTACACTCCTATTAGTAGCATATATTATTACCAATTTAACCAAATTTGGATTAGATGAGTAATAGTTTTTCTAATTTTGTTAATTTGATTTTCTTCATATTATGTGAGTAAATATTTTATTTACTTTCACTTTAAATGTAGTACGTACCTTATTTATGAATTGACTGTCCATGTCATTTGATCCTTTTTTAGACTAAATAATCTTATTATTTTAGTATAAATTTGAATGGATTCCTTTTATAGTGAAAAATACTATATTTGTTGCAGTTTCCCAATCTACTTTTATCTTTTGCTTTTAATTATGTATTTTTGCCTTTTTGAAGCAAAAATCATACTTACATTTTAAATTATGCAACAAGACTACTTTTTTTGGATGGTTGTGATTGCTTTTAAACTATAGAAGTCTTTCATTCAGAGACTTGACAAATACTATTGATGCATTATTCAACTTTTCTATAGTTTGATTCTTTAGTTACCTAATGCATCTGAAACTTATTTCTTAATGAGGTGTGAGGTGAAATTTCTAATTTCTGGCTTGGTATTTATCAGTTAAAGGGTCATAATTTATAAATACAAATTCTTTTCTCTTTTTAATCCCTAGAGTCTTTGCTTTCCCCATGGCCAAGCACAAACAGAGATAAAAGATAAAAATACTGTGATTGTTGTTTCCCTAATTAACATGGAATGAGAGTCTATGAGTGAGAATGACTTCACTGAGTATCTCCACATTCTGGTTAATAACCTGACTTTCGCTTGTTTGTATCAAATAAAAGCAGAAATGACTTAGATTGATCAACATATACATAAAATATACATAATTAGGCAAATTTGAAAAAAATAAGTAAAGGAACATAGAAATTCAAATTTTGCTGGAATTTGTCATCTATGAAAGGTAAATAAGAATATGACTTTTAAATTATTAGACAAACTGGGAATGCAATCTTTTAAAGGAAAATTGTGTATGGAATGTTAGGTGCAACCTGTCTATATCTGGCCAGATTTGGGGCATCTGACTGTGAGAGGGGTAGGGAATGACTTTACCAAAGGGTAAGAGAACTAGAAATAACCAGTTTCTGCTGCTACTCTTTGGAGAATTAAGAAGACTGCAGTTTCAGGCAGAATAATCCCTTAGAAAGAACTATGAGGGAAGACTCATGGAAACATATAAATCCAGAGGGCCCCAGAATGGTTTAAAGATTTATAGAGGAAATGCAGAAGGCCAGGGTCTTTACTGTAAACCATATTAGTCTCCTAAGATCTTTCTCCCATGGCTTCTGCTTGTATCTTTTGGCAGAAAAGTAAATTAAGGGTGAGAGGACAGAAGGACAGGGTAGAACAGATGGACCTTTCCCAAGTATCTGACTGGAAGGCGCAGAAAGAGGGAGATGAGATCACTGTGGCAAAGAAGACTTGTCCAGTTTTCAAAAAACAATTTTTCTTTGCTTTTTTTGCTTATGTAAACCTTATTTGTTTATTTTGCATAATTGTTTATTTGTTTAACTGGGTCTGTGTACCAAGCCTTAAACTTAGACCTGAAGAAAAATCTAAACTGCCTAAAACTATATCCATGCACCAAATATTCATTAATAATCCTACTATGTGCCATCATCCAATTTAGAAGTTTAAAATACATGTAAGAACAAAACACATATGGTCTCTGCCCTTATAGAACTCTTCCTATCTCTTTCTCTCATAATATTTAAAACATAGAGAATAATACGTTGCATATGTATCCTCTTGAGATTTAGCAAATGTTAACATCTTGCATACTTGTTTCAAAACTTTTTTATTTAAAGTAATACAGTCATATAGATATAGTTAAAGCTGTTTTGACCTCTCTTTAATTTCATTTCCCTTCTCTTCAGGGAAGTAAGTAATTGTCCTAAAACTAGCATTCTTCCCATTCTTTTAAAATATATTTCCACATACATAATTGTTCATAAAAATATGTAGTATAATTTTGTACTTTGGAAACATTTAAATGATGTTGCTTCTTTATACTTCACATCAGGTTTTTGAGATAATTCACTTCATATTTATTGAATACCCACTGAGCCTCTGGGGTTGTTCTAAGTGCTAGAATAAAGCATTGAACAAAATAACCTAAAACCTTGTTCCTTGAAAGCTTATATTCTAGTAGGTCGAACAGACAATAAACAACAAAATATAAAATGTTCTACACAGGCTGCTGTTATGGACTGAATTGCTCTTCCCATCCACCCAATTCATATATTGAGCCCCTGCCTTGCAATGTGACTCAATTTGGAGATAGGGCCTGTGAGGAGGCAGTCAAGATTAAGTGAGGTCAGAAGGGAGGGTCTACTCTGAAGGACTGGCATCCTTCGAAAGAGGTAGAGACACCAGAATCTGTCTTTCTCTGCACCCAGGCACAGAGGAAAGGCCTTGTGAGAATACAGTGAGAAGGTGCCATCCGTGAGTCAGGAAGAGAGCCCACACCAGAAAACAAATTTACTGGTGGCTATTCAGGGACTTCTGTCTCCAGATATGTGAGGAAATAAATGTTTATTGTTTAACATACCTAGTGTGTAGCCTTTATGTTATGCAGCCTGAGCAGACTGATCCAGCTGCTGTATATTAAGTGCTCACAAGAAACATTTATGTAATGAAGGTCAGACAGAAAGCTGAAATTGAATGTCTAGGAAGGTCTTAACCGAGAAGTTCCTCTTGAGGAACAACCTGAAAAAAGTGGAGGAGATGGTCACGTGCCTGAGGAAGACAGGAAATGCATGTGCAAAGATTTGAAAGGCGGCCAGAGCCTGGTGTGGTCTAGGAGCAGTGAGGAAGGCTGGATGACTGGAGTGGAGGGAAAGAGGGACAGGAAGGAGGAGATGAGGGTGGCAGGGAACACAGGCCAGATCATGTGGGAACCAGTGGACAATTAATTACTCTGTTTAAGCAGAGGAACGGTGGGGGTCTGACTTTCATTTTCACAAATTGCTCAGAACAATCTTATAGAGAAACTATGGAAATAGGCCAAGGATAGAAGCATGGAAAATCTATTTCAGAGGCAAAAGCAAAAGATGATGGCAATTTCAATCAGGCAGCGTGATGAGAAGTGATCAGATTGGAGATACATTTTGAAACTCTGAGCAACTAGAATTGTCTTGCCAGTAACAGAGGTGAGGAAGACTGCCTGAGGAGCAGATGTGAGATCATAAGATCCTAAGTCCAAGATGTTAAAGTGAAATATTGATTAAATGGGCCATGAGATATTGGAGTCTGGAGTTCAGTATTGAGATCTAGACTGAAGATACACCTCTAAAGTCATTAGTATAAGAATGGTATTTAACACCATAAAAATCGATGAGATCATTTAAAGAATAAGTGCTGATAAAAAAAGAGAAATTTAAAAAGAGGGTATAGATGACTAGCAACCAGCAAGGGAGACACAGAGATTGGCAGAAATTTGGGAGAAAACCGAGGAATCATAGTCTGGATGTTAAATGAAGAAAATGTTTCAAAGGTGTCATCAACTGAGTTAAATTTATTTATGTTATATGTAGATCAAGGTCATTCATTTTTTTTCCTGCATAATTTTCTATGATATGAATGTAACCATTTTATTTATATATTTCTATAACACATACTTTGGTTATTTTCAATATTTCACCTTTTTCAGTAATATAATGTAGCAATGACCAACTTGCTCCATGGTTGATAGTTGCTTAGGGTATACTTACATGAAAAATCGCTAGGTTATAGAATACGCATCTGCAACTTTTCTAGATATTGTTGCTATTCAAAGTGATTATGCCAATGAATGCTCTCACCAGCAGTAGCCAAGAGCTTATATTCTTGCTCACACATGGTGTTGTTCAATTTCTTTTTTGACAGATGCATGTGAAATGGTATCATGGTGTTTTAATTGGCATTTTCCTGATAGTCTGAGTGAAAAGCATCTTATGTGAAATGCTTATTCAAAGCCTTTGCCCATTTTTCAACTGCGTTGTTTTTCATCCTAATAATTTGCATGCACTCCTGGTTAAACACAGTGCCAATGAATGCTTCTACTTCTGTGGCTTATCTTTTAACTTTGTTTATAACAACTTTAGTTATATATATATTTTCAAAACCTTACTGTGCACAGCATAGTTGGGAGATATTACTAGAAGGTGAAAGATTTGCAGGTAAGTTTTAATTTTTATGTCAGTCTGAATTTTCCACCTGATAAGCTATTACCAATCAATTAATTAATCTAAATAATAAATGTTTCTAGTACTGAGGTTTCCCAAGAGTCTAAATAACAGAGGCCCCCAAAGAACAAGAGGATTTACATGCAGGTGGAGAGGGGATGGTTTGGAAGTTGTGTAAAGGATGAAAATAATGTTGCCTATGTCTCCCTATCCTGAACAAAGGGTGCTATGAACTGCACTATTTTACCTCCCTTTCATATGTAGAAGCCCTAACCCCAAAATGTGGCTATATTTGGAGAAAGGCCTACAGGAGGTAATTAGGATGAAATGATGTCATACGGGTGGTGTCCTGATATAACAGGATTAGAGTCTTTATCAGAAGAAATCCCAGAGAGAGCTCTCCCCCGCCGCCCATCTCTGTGCCTCTCTCTCTTGCCATCTCTCTCCACTATATGACATAGCTGGAAAGTGGCCATCTGCAATCCAAAGATAGAGCCCTCGCCAGACATAACCTCACTGGGACCTTGATCTTGGACTTCTAGTCCCCAGAACTGTGAGAAAACAAATTTTTGTTGTTTAAGCCATCCAGCCTATGGTATTTGGTTCTGGCATCCTAAGGGGAAATGAGCGGCTGTCATCTGAGAGGCCCCAGCAAGAAGTGTACATCAAAGGAAGAGTAAGGTTTCAGTGATGGCTAAGAGAGAGAAGAAATTTTCTTTAAAAAGCTGAAGACTGTAAGTCATTTTGTTTCCTAGGAAACTGTAACTCAAATGAACAGAGTTTATTTCACAAAGGGCCCCCGCAATTACTGTTTTTTATTCTTATTTTGAAACTCCATATTTTTAAAATAGAAATTTTAATATTTAAAATAGAAATAGTTTTGCAATTTCATGTTTGGAATTTTTGTAGTTAAAAATCCACTAGTTTATTTCTTTTCCCACTGCTTTATTTTTATGATTTTTATATTATTTTTCTAAAAGATAAGATAGGAGTGTTTCTGGCTATTATTTTCAAACATGTAACATATTGTGGTCATAATTATTATTTTTTAGATTCAATAAATAAATAATTCAATAAAATTTTTACTATTTTTTGTTTTTGTCACAAGTTTTTGACATATAGGAGGGCTTTGAATGGGCTATATAGTTATTTATATATGATGAATTTCACTTATGGATATACTAATTATTCCATCTTGAGGAAAATTTGCAGAATTATCATTTTAGGTTCTTTAACTTGTGTTTCAATATAAGTATTCCTTTTGCTTCTGTTTTTAACAATTGTGTTATATGTATAAAATAAACATTTGCAACAATAAAAATTACTATAAAAATCCCAAACCATTATAACTACTATATTAGTTATTGGTGTTCCAGTAAAGGCTTATCAAATTGTGAAAATGCTGTTCTGATACACATTGGCTGTCAGGAATGCTAGCTCATTACGTACCTAGTGGTTCTATTGTGTTTAAAAGAGAAAGCCGTTGTGTGGTTTAGCTATTATTGAAACAGGTATTGAAACACACTAGTACCTTAATGTAAAACCAACCGCCAAAACAACTTTTCAATTTGCTGAGGTCACAAACCAGATTTGTTCGAACATTCATGTATTTAAATTTTCATCAGCATTTCCATTATTCCTCACTTAGACAGATGTATCCCAATATATAATACTTGAAGGTGTTAGTTTCATCATGTTTCTTTTACAGTCAGCCATGCTATTTTCCAACCCTGTTCATCTCTTCATAAATAACATAACTTCCATTGTTTTAAACCATCATTATAATAGTTTGGAGACAGCATTTAAGACTTCTTAGGGCAGGAATATACATACAGTCTTTGAGTGTGTATCATGAATATTTCACTTTGCTAGTGTTTTTAGAACAAGAAATTATTAGTGTTACGTTATCTTGCAATGGCAACTAATGAGCTCCTGGCTATAAAAGTATAAGCTCTGACAATTTTATGTCAAGTTTTTCTCATTTGAAAGTTTGGTTTTTACTATCACAAGGTAAATACTTCCTCTGCGATAAATATTGTTGCTTTTGCAGAGATACCTGTACACAACCAGGAATGGGATGCTGATCTTAGCAACAAATGTAGGTATTTGTTGTTGTTAATTCTCACCTGGGAATATTTTTCCATTGGCGTTTAGAGAGAGTGAAAGGAAGAGGGAGAGACAGAGAGAGGGAAACACTGATGTGAGAGAGGCACATCTATTGGTTGCCTCCCCTACGCACTGACTGGTCTGGGATAGAACATGCAACCGAGGTACATGCTCTTGACTGGAATCCAACCTAGGACTCTTCAGTCTGCGGGTTGAGGCTCTATCCATGAGTAAAAATGGCTAGGGCAACAAATGTATTTTAATGTGCTATTCATTTCATATTATCTAAAACTTTGGAACTCTGAAGACTAAGTGAATAAAGAAAAATTTGAATGTAGTGTTTTTTTTGTGTGTATTTTTTGAGTAACAAAGACAAATATTAATTGAGTTATGTATCCACAAGGAGATCAAATGGATAGAAAAGAATTCAAAGTTTCATTTTCAATATATATATATTCTCATATCCTTATCTGGAGCCCTTTTTTTGTTTTCTTTCAATGAAGTATTAGTGATGTAATTAATGTTAATGCTCTTTATCAGCAACATGAACTTCTTTCTATGCCTTTTTGTTTGCGTTCCATTTTGCAGGTTCCAGGAACATCCTTTGGCTTTTACAGAAGGTATCACAGAAATGTATACTTGGAACCTATATGATCCTATTAATCAATGTCACCTCAATAAACTTAATAATAAAAAAAAGCCATGAGGGCAAAAGAGGTTGTGGAAATTACAGGCAGCAGACAAGGATCTAGTTTGTTCATTTGTATCTGACTGAGGCGCCTGCCCTGTGGAATGGATGCAGCTGGTGAATCCTGGTTCTACGGAGCAAATGCTCCCTTTCCAGAGACTTAGAAGGCCACACCCCCCTACTGCTCTGAAAAGGAAGATGGGGGGTTTCAGAAAACAGGACAAATAAGCTTTCATGTTTCTCCCAGTGCCTTTAGTCACATTTGAAATATGCTAGATGGCTCAATGAGCATGCCCTTTTATTTCACCACCTCACACAGAACCGATATAAATTATGGCTACATAGAACTAGCTTTACTGTTAGGATTGATTTAGTTAATTTAGTCAGTACTTATAACCTGAAGGGTAATCCTTTCAGTTAAGAAAGTGCAAATACAAATTTCAGTTTTAAAACTGATAATCTCCCACATATTATTATCATTGCAGAAAAGTATAAGGATATATCCTAGAAGTACCCAATTAGAGGCAATGTGCTTAATTAATGAGGATGCTTAAATAAAAACATAAGTGAAATGTAAAATAAACAAGCAAGCAAATGTCTGAATTAATCAACAGAAAATGCATACCTTGCTATAACGTTAGATAACCCATCCCTAGACACCCAAGGCAGACATTTTGAATTAAATTGTTAAAGAAAATGTTGAAATAACACCCGGAAAAATTGGCTGCCTTTCTACTTTTTCCTCTGCAACATTAAGTGCCAGAAAATTCTGGCATAATATCTATAATGTATTTTAAAGGAAAGGCTTTAACAACAAAAAATGTCTGAACTAACTAAATTGTCTTTCACTTGTGAAGCCAACAAAAAGACATTCTATTACAAGCAAAAATTTTAAAGTATACTAATCACCTTCCCATCTTGGAGACAAATGGCATAAAGATATATTTCGATTGAGACTAAATATTGAATTAAGGATTTAAGGAGTGGTAGACATGGTAGAGATAAATTTGCATTTATTTTCTCCTTCTAGAAAATAAACCAAGAGGAACTTATCTTTAATATAGAAAAAGATTTAAGCATAAAGAAACACATTATAGTACAATTATAGCATAACTGTAAAATATTCCAATATATGCATCAATAGAATACCATGTAAAAAGTTAAGTTTATGAAAAATTTTAATGACATGGGTTAATTTTGTGATGAAATGTTATGTAAAGAGCACAGTATGAAATGATAAGCTCACAAATTTACAATATAAAGGAGCACACAAGACTTTTACATTTTTTATATCTTTAAAAGGAAACTGAAGTAAATATTAGAAAATACTAATTTCTCAAAAAAGTTTGGGTAATGAGTATACGCTTTATTTATACTTCACTACATATAGTTTTTCAAAAGAAAATATCATGGAAAATGTTATAATAAAAATTTACCAAACCTATCATTTTGGGACTGATTAAATGGTTCTCCCCTCCCCCCCCCCCCACACACACTCTTTTATACTACCACTATTTATTCCATATTTCCCACAGAAAACAAAACAAAACAAAACAACTCTCCCAAATGAATGAAAATCATCTACCAGTCTTCAGAAATAAAGGTTTTTCAAAAAAATTCTAGCATACCCTAATTAATAAATGTAACATAACCTCCCTGACTATCAGTTTTCTCAGTCATAAAATAGAAAGGTTAACATTTCTGCTTCCCCAAATTATTATGAGGATTACATAATAAAATGCTCTGTATCAATACATGTCCATAGAAGAACATTTTTTGAATGACTATATTTAAAGAGGGAGCTGACTTTGAATGGGATTAGATTGGTTTGGTTTGTGGCTCAGAGGCACAGCAATTGTTCATGTAGTTAAAACTGGAGTCAAACTGCTCAGTGATGCTCTCCTTAATATGGAGTGTTGTCCATTTCTATTGGAATAGACAATGCCAATGTCATTCTGTGACTTTGGCAACATTGAAGAGAACAATAGAGGCAGAAGCAGACATTTTGCTATCTACAGGAAGCTCTGATTTATTCAGTGAGGCAGTACAGGATTAAGTATAAAAAACAATCTATAAATAGAGTGGATATAAAAGGTGTTCTAATTCATCTAATCACCCACACTGGTGACTGAGCCCACAACCAGGCATGTGCCCTGATGGGGAATCAAACCATGACCTCCTGGTTCATAGGTCCATACTTAACCACTGAGCCACACCTGCTGGGCTTTAAAGGCAAATCTTAAACGGTGCCTAGCACAAGGCATTGAATAAAGTAGATGCTCGATAAATACTGATTAATTACTAACCTAGTTATTAGTTTCCTTATAATAGTTGAGTAGCATCTATAGAACCAAGCCTGGCACAGATCCAGAGGCAACAAGTCACAGTGATTCCTTCCTTCTGTAGTACAGAGCTGGACTACATTTCCCAGACTTCCTTGTGGTACATTTGCCTCTGGACTGAGATCTAAGCTGTGGCTTACAAGCCAAAGTGATGTGCACTTCAGAGTGATGTTCTTGACTTATGAAAACCACCCACGAATGACCCTCACTCTCTTATTCTTTTGACTGGCTAGTTACGGATATCCATGGTAATGAGCCTGGGCTCTGCTCATTGCACTGCAAGGAATTTCTACCAATTTCTCCTGAGTATTCACTTTGGGTTTTTCATGAACACCAAATAAACGTTACGTGTGTTTGCCCATTAACATTTTTACTTTCTATGTTATAGTGGTTAGTATTATCTTTTTAAAAAATATATATTTTATTGATTTTTTTCAGAGAGAGGAAAGGAGAGGTATAGAGAGCTAGAAACATTGATGAGAGAGAAATATCAACCAGCTGCCTCCTGCACACCCCCCACTGGTGAAGTGCCCGCAACCAAGGTATATGCCCTTGACCAGAATTAAACCTGGGACTTTTCAGTCTGCAGGCTGATGCTCTATCCACTGAGCAAAGCTGGTCAGGGCTGGTTAGTATTATCTTAACTAATAGAGGTATCATCATACCAGGAAATGCAAGTTGAAGAAATAAAAAGTAAGTTCCCCAAACTTGACAGTAGGACGAAGAGTTAAAAATAACGGGAACCCTCACAAGGGCCTTCAGATTTAGATTCAGGCAGCAGACTTCAAGTGAGGTCTTAGTGCACAACAGGCATGGAACAAAGGTTTGTTAATTTTAAATGCCATGCATTGATTTTAATATTATACACTATCAGCAGCAAGAATCATGCCTAACTGGAAATCGAAGGCGGTGTTATGTCATATCTTATTACCTTTAGCTTACAGATTTGTTCCATACCTCAGCATCTGGAAAACAAAGCAAATTACAAAAATTTACCTTGATTCCATACCATCCCTTTAGCTTTAACTCAATTTCTCTGCTCTTCTTGCTATCCAAACCTTAGGAAATAGAAAATGGTCTACATATGCCATCTCCCATCATTTCTCAAGCAGTCATCATCATATTCCAATGCGGTATCTGCTTCCACCATTCCAAAGCTCCTGCCAAAGCAACCAATGACTTTCACAAGGGCAAAGCTAATGGGCAATTTTTAGTGCTCATCAAACTAAAATGTTCTTCAGCTTTCAGTAGGAATTATGGCTTGTTTTCTACTTAAAATTATTCCTTGCTTGTCATTGATTTCAGTTTAAAATTTAAGCATTTTTAGCATTACTTAGGCATTTTCACATGAGCTGACCATTGCCTACAGGATGTGATACCTAGGCAATATAATGTAAAGAAACTTTACATTATAGTACAGTTTACTCTTATATTTGAGCCCTGTTGAAGTCTCAGTTTCAATTTTGACCCATGTGAGTTACGTACTTAAAGTACAGAAACTCTTATATTTGAGCCCTGTTGAAGTCTCAGTTTCAATTTTGACCCATGTGAGTTACTTACTTTCTCTCTGCCTCAGTTTCCTTTACTTGTGAAAAGGAGAGCATCATTGTGCCTACATTATGCCTTTGTTGTAAGGATTAAATAATACAAAAGTGTAAGAAATGATTAAAACCAAGCTTGGCACATATTAAAAGCTCTGTTCTCATTACTATATTTTCATGCTTTACACTTGTTAAATGTCTTTCCTCTACACTGGATTTCTCTCTGCACCTGGAGCTAAGTTTTATTATTTCCACTGCCACTGTTCCCACCTTGACACCTCCCATAGGCTTTCTCCCATGCAATGCTTGTCCCCCCAGTCTCCCTGGCTGGTTTCTTCTCAGCCTTCCTGTTGCAGAGGCTTTTGTACTATCTGATCTAAAATTGCTTCTCATTTTTATTTTTAAATTATGCCCTATTACTTTTCTTCATGACATATACAACAGTCTGTAACTGTTGTGGAAAACACATATCCATATATTTAGTACTTTTCTGTTTAATTGAACTATAGGCTTCATGATGTTAGTTACCTTGTAGGTTTTGTCCACTGCTGACCTTACACAGTACCTGGCACATATTGGGCTGTCAATAAACATGTACTGAGCGAATGGATAAAGGTGTGAACTTAAATGCTTCTTGTGCTGGGTTCCAACTTTCCCTGTGGGGGAGCAGGCCTGCCTAAGGGAAGATGAGCGCAACAGTTAGAAAGTGCTGTAGGTAGTCCTAGCCGGTTTGGCTCAGCAGATAGAGCGTTGGCCGGTAGACTGAAAGGTCCAGGGTTTGATTTCAGTCAAGGGTGCATGTCCAAATTGTGGGCTTGATCCCCACAAGGGGGAATGCAGAAGGCAGCTGATTAATGATTCCCTCTCATCATAGATATTTCAATCTCTCTCCCTTTTCTCTGAAACCAGTAAAAACATATAAAAAATAAAAATATATATATATATTAAAAAAAGAAAGTGATGCAGGTAGAGGACACAGACGAGGCAGTGCTTGTAGCATTTGAAATATTACATCTTTCTATATGATTATTTTTGTAGCAATCAAGAGCTAACTATGTTAAAAAATATTAATGAGATTTTTACATAGTATAAAGTGTGCATACAAAGTATAATATGTGTATCCACAGAATCTCTGTTGGATCTAGAAATGGTTTATGTTTTAAATGATATAAGCTCATTAAAGGCAAATATTAAATAGTGCCTAGGACAAGGCATTGAATAAAGTAGATGATTGATAAACAGTGATTAATTACTAAATCAGTTATTAGTTCCCTTGAAATGGTTGGGTAGCTATAACTGCCTATTTGATTCTAAGTGACTTGCTTCTAATTCCACATTTTGAAGGAAGCAATCCTGCCAAGAGAAATTGTCTGCAATCTCTGGCCCAGCTAAGCATACTTTAATATTTTTGGCTTTCCCCCAAAATATTTTCAGTTCTCTTTTCACCTTTAGTGATTTACTATTCAACCATGGATCACAGAGGTTAAAAGCATCAACCTTAATACAGGTGCAGTGTTTCTGTCAATGTCCTGAACAGAATTTTTTCATTGCAAAGGTATGGCAAAGATTTCCAAGCACAAATTACATGCTATTTCCTACTTTCATTTAAAACAATTTTTACTGAGCTCACATTATATACCAGACATTATCTTTAGAGGTGACTGTAGTGGGGTCATGGAGAGGAATAGAAATGGGCACTAAGAACCCTGTTCTTTCTGTTAGTAAGTTGTTTGCTACAGATGCCTCTTGACTTTCTTTTGAGTAAACTTTTGAGTACTGAGAGAGAGACAAGTCCAGAATGTTTCTGGTATACAACATGAAAAACAAGGAAGACAGGAATTGTAGGATGAAAACTCACCTTTACAGGTCAAGTTCCCTGAAGTGAGGGGTTACATTTCAACTACCTAAAATTCCAAGAGTTTTGGTTCCCCTAGGAGCATGCATGTTTAGTACCCCAAGCAGGGCATGGTGAGAATAACTAAATTTTTCTTTTTATGTGTCTCCTTCAGGTCTCCTTTTGCAATCTATGTCCTCACCAGAGTCCCAAGGCCCTGTCTGGTCTGTCCAAGGCCTGAACATTGTGCCCTACAGACCCTTAAAACATATCCTTTCCATTTTACCAACCACCTTTTTTTTTTTAAATATATTTTATTGATTTTACACAGAGAGGAATTGAGAGGGAGAGAGAGTTAGAAACGTCGATGAGAGAGAAACACCGACCAGCTGCCTCTTGCACACACCCCACTGGGGATGTGCCCGCAACCAAGGTACATGCCCTTAACCGGAATCGAACCCGGGACCTTTCAGTCCGCAGGCTGACGCTCTATCCACTGAGCCAAACCAGTCCTGGCGTCCATTTTACCAACCACCTTTTATCTTAGAATTCTCCATACTGTTTAATAACAACATGTGAAAAATCAGTCAACCAGTTCTGTCATGAGCTCCAATCCTAATGTAGAAGGGAGAAAAACAAAGGTTCTTAATATCAAATCTTTCTTTTGCTCACTTATCCCTTAATTTCTTATTTTCTATGAATACTAACAGCTTTAGCTATAGTTTCATGTGCTTCACAATAGCAATGTAAACTTTGTTTTCAAAAATATGTTTAAAAACTATATTTTCTTTTAAATGTTTTTAAATGTATTTTTATTTATTTCAGAGAGGAAGGGAAAGGGAGAGAGAGAGAAACATCAGTGATGAGAGATAATAATTGATTGGCTGCCTCCTGAACACCCCCTACTGGGGATCAAGCCTGAAACCTGGGCATGTGCCCTTGACTGGGATCAAACTCAGGACCCTTCAGTATGCAGGCTGATTCAAACCAGCTAGGACTATTAAATGCTTTTTAATCTCAAAAATCTTTTCCTGTCTCAATCTATTCATTGCTTCTCTCTCTTCTCATTTCCATTTACCTTATAATTAATCACATACAATTGTAACAGAAACCAAGATTTGGCTTCCTGGCTCCACAAAAGCCAAACTTGTGAGGCAGTACTGGTGAAAAAAGGAAAGAGGTTTGTTCAAGTGCCAGTTGCCTGAGAAGACAGGGAACTCTTGCTGTAAAGCCAATCTCCTTACCTCGGTGCAGGCAGAGGTTTTTATAAGGAGGGAGAGGGAAAGCCAAACAAGGACATCAAGGGGAGAGAGTTAAAAAGTTCTCTACATGTAGGGCAGCACAGTGCATTCTGATAAAGATCTCAAAACTCATCAAGTTATGGTCTGGTGTGTATCATCCTGGTCTTTGTTGCCCTGGTTTTATGTCATCCTGTTTCTACAGTTCATTTCCCAGAACTGGGATGACTGAAGATCAAAGTTTGTATCTTATGAAGTTAGTTTCTAGAATTTTTATACACAAATGCTGTTTATCAACAAGCTACCTATTAGTTAGCATTTACAGAAACAATGTCAAAAGATTGGTGAGGTGGGTTACAATTCCTCATTATTACACAATCTATTCTTATCCAGTTGCTTATCCCAAATAAGATGCCCCAGTTTTAATTTTATGAAGATAGTGAAAAATCACTTATTCACCCATCCATCCATCCATCCATCCATCCACCCATTAATTAAATATTTATTAGGCATTAGTGTGCCAAAATCTAGAGTTGGTTCCTGGGGATGCTAGAATCCTTGTCCCTAAGCTTGTGAGTGAAGATATACATAAAATGTATACTACTAATAGTAAAGAAGAGAAAGCAATCACTGTGATTTGCTTAAATCCAAGCATGAAATCAGAATATGTTAAACCTAAAAGAGGCATTATAGATGTTTGAGCATTTGCAATGTCAAGTTGAGTCGTATTAGTGAACTACAACTGCCCAATCCTGCTTACATTATAAAGGAGAGTGAATTTTTTTTTTTTTTGGGGGGGGGGCGCTGGTATTTTGTGTTTTCTCTATAATATACCCAGAACAGAAAGAAAAGCAACAAACTGAATTTTCAGTCTCATGAAGAAGAGATCCTGTATCTTGCAATAAAATAAAATTTGCAGGTAGATTAGTGAATTTAACTTTAGGATTCCAAACAGAAGTATCTACCATTGATCTTATGACTCAGATTGAACCTTGGATGAAAAAGAGTTCCCAAGGTCTCAGGCAGCATATAAAACTTCTCCTTAGAAACCTGAAGTGTAACATAGGACACTGACCTAAAGCTTTGGTACATTTGGTCTCCTGCTGACAGTAACAGCAGGCCTTCTGAGAGGCATGAACTACCTCTGATAGAAAAACCAGGAATTCATTCTGAGGGTCAGGGCTGGCTAACTCATAGAAGCTATTGCAGCGCGCAGTAGGGAATGATTGTGAGTTGATGCTGAGTGCACTTTCCCAGGCATGTAGAAGGGTTTTAGTACTGCAGGAGCAATTACCACTTAGCAAAGAATCAGCCCCCTCTTACTGAAATTAGACCATAAAATGAGTCAGGCTAGTGGACAAATTGCAGTACATGACCCTGCTGTGTTAGTGACCTATATTCACTTTCCAAACTTAGTATGAAGCTCCCTATCTGCAGCAAGCAATTCAGGGGAGGGTGGCAAGAAAGGTAATGCATTCAAGGGAGAACCAGGGAGAGGTCAGCTTTATCCTATCTCTTAAGATATCAACAAGTTAGGATAGTGCAATTAACCTCCATTTCCTAACTTTATGAATAACAACTGTGAGTGGAGTCTAAAGTGAGGAAATATGGATGAGAAATTGGCACCCCTGGTAAAATGATGGGAAAGGAAGGGAAGGACACATTTAGGAGTTACGATACCAATAAAAATAGGTAAGCAGATTAGATGTTCAACACAGCAAAGAAAAATGCCAGGTCTCAAGAATTCTTTTCATGGATGATACGATTTTAATGTTTAATGGTCATATTTAGAATAAAGTTATGAGTTCAAGAAATTTCTACTTTCTTAGAGTCTTCTTCATCTGAATCATCCTGTAAATGAAAAGAAGCAGTGAAACTGATTCCAACAGAATTCTAAAATGACCTTTGACTGGGAGAAATGATTAAAGTGATATGAAAAGATGTGTCTAGACATTACAATTGTTTCTTCTATATAATACTATGTTTTGTTTTCATTAGTTTTCTTTGAGGTAGTGTATTTGTGTGTGTGTGTGTGTGTGGGGTCTTATAACTTATGAACATAGGCACAAAATAAATGTAAACAAAATAGGAAAATAATGAGATGTAAAGGTAGCCAAGTTCACATCTAATTGGAAGTATTTACAAAAAATTGTCTCCAAAGAAATAAATTTTTAGAGTATGAACTTTGCCTAATTAAAAATAATTGACATTGACAAACTGATACTGAATCAAATATTAGTCTAGTTTTTCAGATCTTAGAATAAGATTAAAATTTAGATGTTATGCTCACTAGATCCAACTCAATTAAACACCGTAATCAACATCAGGGATCACAGACAGCATTTTAAAATACTTTTAAAAGTTGTTTAGTATTTTTTGATCTTAAAAAATTAAAATTAAAATATCTTTGAGAGCAAGGGCATTGTGAGAGATGTGAGTAGAAGAGTTGTACTCAAAGGACTGTAGTGAAAGATGCGACATCATAGGAATAAGGAATAGAGCTGCCTTTTTTAACTGACAAAGGTAGTATCTAGTAGGAAAGCAATGTGAAACAATATAAAATTGAAAATATAGTTTTATGATTAGAGGATAAAGAATAAGGCTGGGAGTATTCTTGATTATTTTTTTCTCAGATACCTCACTCATTTGTTTTATGGTTTTTATTATTTTATTAGGCTATCTATAAAATGGGAACAAGTAATCTTACTTTTCTTGATTTATAATTTTTTTAAATCATTTTATTTTTAAACAGTATTTTTTTTCTTATTTGTTCTATATATATACACCTAACTATATTACACATACAATTATGTGTATACTAGAGGCCCGGTGCATGAAATTTGTGTATGGTAGGGTTTCTAAGCCTGGCCAGTAATCAGAGCCAATCAGGTTCCCTGCCTTCTCACCTCCTCATCTCCTTCTCTCAGTGCCCTGCCACTGCCGCTGGTCACCTGCCATGTTCCACTCTGCCCCCAGGTGGTCAGCACACATCATAGTGAACGAGCAAACTCCTGGTCTCAAGGTCAAACTTCTGCCTTAGCATATTAGACTTTTATGTACATACTAGAGGCCTGGTGCATGGAATTCATGCAAGGAGGGGTGCGTCTCATCAGTACAGCCTGCACCTTCTCCAATCCGGGACCCCTCAGGGAATGTCTGACTGCCAATCCCAGGAATCGGCCCCTAAACTGGAAGTTGGACATCTTTCTCACAATCTGAGACTGCTGGCTCCTAACTGCTCACCTGCCTGCCTGCCTAATTTCCCTTAACTGCCAGCTTGATCACCCCTAGCCATCTCTGCCTGTCGGCCTGATTGCCCCTAACTACACCCCCTGTCAGCCTGGTCATCCCAACTGCTCCCCTGCTAGCCTGGTCATCCCCAATTGTCCCCCTACTAGCCTGGTATCCCCCAACATCTTCCATCTGCCAGCCTGGTTGCTGCTTACAGTCCCCCTACCAGTATGGTTGCCTCCAACTATCCCGCCTCAGCCTGGTTGCCCCTCACTGCCCCTCTTGCCAGCCTGGTTGCCCCATGCAGCCTGCTGTTTAGTCATCTGTTGTCCCTCACTAACCCCTTGCCAGCCTGGTCACCTCATGCAGCCTGTTTTTTAGTCGTTTGTTCATCCCTCACTAACCCCCCTGCCAGCCTTATCGCCCCAAGCAGCCTGCTGTTCAGTTGTTACTATGAGGGTGTCCTGACAAATTTGCATATCACCCTTTTATTGGTATAGATATAGATATACTTATTTTGCTGTCAGGTATAGTAAAATTTTATTGCCATCCTGTAATAAGTACTCTTTCCAGATCAGAAACTCACCCTGCTTCATAATCTGCACAGAAAAGTTCTGTCATCTGAGTTGTGAATAGGAAGTAAAAACCAATGGCCACTAGCAGGAATTAAACAGCCACCTATTGGTTCTATATATGAATGTGTCCCTTAGAGAATAATTTGCAATGACCTAACTAACTGCTAATCAATTTAAATTAGCTCCATATTGACTGTGGGGAAAAACAAACAAACAAATAAGCACGTCTATGCTCAATGATACTCTACAAAGCCTATTCCTGCAGAGAACCCAGAAACTGAATATGGAGAAGCTCTTTAAAGCTGTAATGAGCCACCTGCCTCCAGCTATAAAGCCAGAGGAAGGACAGGAAACCTGCTGAACAAAAGAAGTCATTTCTAGTTCTGTGCAGCAAGGTCTCCATAGAGAAGTAATATTTTGTATAATGTCACCAGAATTTCAGGGAATGTGAGGCAATGTCTTGGATAGTTTATATTTGATCATTGTTTTAAGTGTTATAATTCATCTTTTTTATGCATTGTCAATTTAAACAGATGAAAAATGAAGGTACAAATTTAATTTTTGTGAAATAGTCATTGAATAATTACCAATTCAGTCACTATATTAAGTGTTCCAGATCAAAGGGAAAAAGGCAGGGTATAGGGTAGGTAAGATATGGAAGCCCTCAAAGTGAAAAGACTCTTCAGGCTGAGGAAACCATCATTATGGATTATTAGGGAAAAACGGTCAAATACACTATCTGTTTTATGGACACATGCATTGCAGATTTTGTTTTGTTTTGCTATACTTAGGACCACAGTACAGAAAGAACAGATTACAGAGATGTGATGTTTGAAGAATGTATATAGTTAAACTGGTACCATAGTGACCAAATCCTGAGATTCAATCTGGAAAAGAGTAGAGAGACAAGAGAGGAGTGAAAGGAAGAGAGGGAACAGAAGAGATGGAAAGAGATGAGCTTGAAAAATACATTTATAATGGACTAGAGGCCTGGGGCACAAATCTGTTCATGGGTGGGGTCTGGCTGGCCCTCCCCGATCGAGGCCGATTAGGCTGGGCCAGCCAGGAGGAAGGGCCATGGGTGGTTGGTGGGATGGCCCCACCCCTGATCTGGGTTTGGGGGCTGACAGGGGTGGGGCTGGCCAGGGAGAAAAGCTGCGGGTGGTTGGCCAGCTGTTCCTATCCCCTGGTCAAACTCTTGGTCGAGGGGACAATTTGAATATTAGCATTTTATTAAGTAGGACTAGATACCTGATGCACAAAATTCGTACACTGCGGGGGGGGGGGGGGGAGGGGATCCCCTTGCCCACCTTGCACCCTCTCCAATCTGGGAATCCTCACAATCTGGGACTGCTGGCTCCTAACCACTTGCCAGCCTGCCTGATTGCCCCTAACTGCTCCTCTGCCAGCCTGATCACCCCCAACTGAATTTTCCTAAAGGCCTGGTCCCCTCCAACTGCCCACCCCCACAGGCCTGATCTTGTCCCCAAATGCCCTCCTCTGCTGGCAACTGTGGTTCTGATTGGTTGGTTTCTATGCCAGTCAATGTCAAATGCTTTGCCTTCTAGGCAGCCACTGGCTCCTCACAGTTGACCCAGATTTGGTTCTGATTGGTCAGTTTCTATGCCAGTGAGTGTCAAATGCTTAGCCTCCTAGGCAACCCATTGGCTCCACACAGTTGACCTAAATTTGGTTCTGATTGGTCTTTTTCTATGCCAGTCAGTGTTTCAGAGCCTATCAACAGGGTCGGATCAGAAAGGTGGGGCTGATCAGCAGGCCTGGAGAGAAATGGAGGTGCAGCTGCTGAAGAGAGAGAGGCAAGCACTGATCAACAGCTGCCACAGAGGCTATATATCAGACCTTGCTTCTCTCTTCAGTCCTCTCTCTGGACCTGATTTACAGCCCCCTCAGCAGTCAGTTCTGGGTCACTGTGCCTGAAGCGGCAGCAATCAGTGTTGGGTCGCCATGGCTGACTGCAGGACTGACTTCCATTTGGTTGAGCCTCGGCCTTGATGGACCCTGGGTTTTTATATATTAAGATGAGATTATATGATATTCAGTAAACTAAATATTGTTAACTAATTATAAACTAAATATTGTTAGTTCTTTCTAATATTAATTATTTAAAAAAACACAACTGTTTCTCTAATATAAAACTACTGACCAGGTAACCCTTTCCATTCTTTTCTTTCACACAAAAACCTCACTTGTTTTCCTGTTTTGAATAAATAAAATAGAAATATTTGACAATGACTAACTATTTTAAAAGGAAAACATTAACAAAATCTTAATTATAAAAGTAAATAATTTTCTAACAGTAGTATTTACCAAAACACCCTTCTGTGAAGATTATTGCACTATATTAGTATATATACTCCTTTTACAAAGCATAACTTAATTTTTGATAAGTTATGTTAAAATTTGAATCTAAACTATTAGTGAAAATGTAAATCTTAGATTCTCAAAAGTCCAAGCCACCTTTTTAAAACAAAAATCTAATATAATAATATGTAATAAAATAATACATACACATATATATTAGTTTAGAAGATAATTTCAATTAAAGCATTCAAATTTTTATGAATTGACTTGATATATAATGAAGAAAAATTAGTACCATTAAAATACATAATTTTAATCATTTTGTTTTCATATATGTAGAAAGGCCAATGGTTAAAAATATAACATAGGTGAAATGGGAAGGAGATTTTCTAGAAATGTTCATTAAAATGTAAAATCATTTGCAACATGCAGTACTCTCATTAGTAAAGAGCAGCCATTATTGAGTGATAGCACACATCATAACACAGCCAATCCCATTTACTAACAAGGCACATGACAGTAATATAGGGTTCCACAATTTTGAAAATATTGTGGGCTCTGGCTTTTTCATCTGATCAAACCTACTGTAATTCTGAGCTTTGCTGAATCACCACTGCTATATTCCATCTTGTATGCTCCGGTATCAAAATGGGGATTTTAAAAAATGTATCTTGTCATTGAAAGTGTTACAGATGTCCCCTTTTTGTTGATAAGCAGGGAATTATCCAAATTGATTCAATTATCTATAGAGCACCTAGTCCAGTGAAATGTGTAATATGTGCAGAATAAATGAAAAGGAGGAGAAATGCCGAGGAAGCTGTAGAATCTTACTCTATATGAATATATATATATGTGTGTATATATATATATATATATATATATATATATATTAATGTTAAACTAAAAGATTTAAGAGATTGTGTGATAATCTCACCACTTTTGCCAATATATGTTTATAGCTGAAAATTAAGAAAGGCAAAGAGGTTTGCTAAAGTTACCAACTTAGTTAATGGCAAAACCAACTTAGCATGCTTTTTTGTGTGAGTGTGTGAGAGAGAGAGAGAAAGGGAGAGAGAGGGAGGAGGGTGGGAGGCAGTATTTTAGGATTTTAGGACTGGAGAATAAGCAAGGGAAGGGCTGAAGCAAGGGAGGGCTGGAGCAATGGAGGAGATACAAACTATGGAACACAACTTTTGAATTTTTTAAAAAGAAAAAGAAAACCCAAATATTCAATTCTCTCAGTGCTTTGCGTCTTTTGATTTTCAGCTCACTACTATTTCAACTGAATTTCATTCCTAAGAGTAACAGAGTAATCAAAGCAGTGTTCAGTTCTGCCTGATGTTAGGCTTCTAAACTCTGTAGAAAAAGACAGTGCAATATTCAAAGTTTTCTGGAAACAAAAATAGGGTCAAGTCCACTCTCTCTTCATTAGTTTCTCATCTCACATGCTCCTTTGTGTGCCTTCTTTTGGCACAAGAATGCTCCATTGAGAGTGTCACCCTCTCTGTGACACATTGTGAATTCGCACAGGGAGGAAGGAGATTTGGAGCAGGAGACAAGCAACTGGGACAAACAAGCCATCAGTGTGCAGGATCCCATTTTCAGTAAATGACCTTGCTAATGAAGAGAATGACACTGGAATGCCAACAATGGCTTAAATAGAATTCTCCAAAATATCACTCTAAATTTAACTTTCTATATAAAGCCTGCCTCAAAGTTTTCCATAACCTATTAAAACATTTTAATGAATATCATTTTGTGATGGAAGGAGGCCATTACAGTGAACTTCCATTGTGTGGGGAATTTGCATTAATAGCTAAAAGGGTATTGGTCTCCGGCTCCTTAGCAACTGCAAGTGATTTCTTATACAATTTTTTCCTGCTTTAAGATGACCTTCTTCCTTTCCTTTCTAATTAATAATCCCAGGGGAGGTTGGTCTGAGAAAATGGTTATGGAAAAACACCAATTTTATGATTGTGCTCATTGTCAAACTAACATACAGAAAGAAACAATTAAACTGTTCCCTTTCACTCTCCAGGATGTTCTGAATGGGCCTTTCTATTGAGTTTTGGCCATTATCTTGTCTGAACAAAAATTGGATAACAATAATAATAATGTTTAACATTTGTGGAGTTCTTACAATATTCAGGTACTGTTCCAAATGTTGTTCATGTATTAACTCAGTTATATTTTATAAGAATTCTATGAGGTCTGTGCTAATATTATGCCCATTTTATGTATGTGGAAACTGAGGCAGGGAATGAATAAATAATTTGTCCAAGGTCATATGACCAGTAAGTGTGAGAACCAGGATTAAAGTGAGGCTATTGGTTTATTGTTTATTTATAAGCTAAAGGTTCTCCTACTCCACAAAATGCAGGTTCCATGATCCTGCTCAGCATTTATCCCCAGGTAACTACCAGATAGAGATCACCCAAGAATTTGGCAGCTCAGTGAGATTTGTGAATTCTCAAATCCTGGAATATTAGAGTTTAAATGTACTTTATGAATCTTGTATTCCAAGGCCCCATTTTACAATTGAAGATCCTGAGAGCATTAGTGCAGCTAGCACAAGAGAAATAAAAATAATACACAGAACTAGAAGCTGTACCTGGGTCTTCAAAGTATCTTTAATCTTTTTCCTTTGTTCCTGCATTGTGCCTCAGAGTGCTGGGAGAAAGAGTTCCCTTATCATATGCTGGGAAACTTATTTATACTGATATAAATAATTTCAGTAAATGTTAGCTATTATATACCAAGGTCCACCTCAGCCTCTGAGCTACCTGTGCAAATGGTGGGGCTAGCTGGGTCATGACAGTCCTCCTTCTCTGTCTGCCAATCCTGCTTCCTTTCCTTTCTTCCCCTCACAGAATACCAAGAGCCCTCCCCAGTAAACTTCCTGTTGGCTAAGCTCCACCTCAGTGTTTGCTTTTAGGGACACCGGACATGTGACATTTAACTATGTGTTTCGTTGGAAATAAGCAATCATTACCAATACACAAAAACAGGTTTGTAGGTGCAATAAACAAGAGCATAAATTTATATAAATATGTGTAATATGTATTTCATTTAAATTTTGTCTCAAATATAGAGAACGATAACATCAATCATCTCTCCGACTCAGTCATTCAACCCTTATCCCAAGGTAGCAGATGCTCATGATCAGAGCATGACTCCTTGAAATGGATGTGCTTGGCAATGGCGTTTCACATTCATTGCTATTAGATCAGAGTTTGACATTGCTGAGCCTCCATGTTTCCTTACTTCAGCTATCCTAGATTGGAAATTGGGAGGGACCAGTTCCAGTTTGAAAACATCAGGTTAACTGCACTTGTTTTGTTGGGCTGCTATAACAATGCACCACATGGTGCCTTATAACAACAGAAATGTATTCCCTCACAGTTCTGGGGGCTTCAAGTCTGAAATCAAGGTGTCAGCAGGACACCCTCTTGCTGAAAGGTTTAGGGAACTGTAATTCCTATTTCTTCCACCTTCTGGCTGCAGCAGGTGTTCCTTAGCTTGTGGAAGCATCACTCCCACCTCTGCTCTGACTTCACATGTCCTTCTTTCCTGACTGGCCGTATCTCTGAGTCCTTTATCTAACAACACAAGCCATTGGATTTAGGCCCACTCTATCTCCAGGGTGACTTTATCTTGAGTTTCTAATTATATTTAATTCCAAATAAAGTAATAGTCTGAGGTTATGGGTGAACACTAATTTTGGGGGATACTACAATATTTAATCCACTACATGAACAATTAAGTTATTCCCACAGAAGCCCCTCTTACTGGCACTTGACTCTTTTTTAGTAATATCACCTGTTTCTTTTGAGAGCATGGTCAGTTTCCCAGGAGGCCCTCTCCTCTAATACTGATAATCAGAATTTGGGATTTATTTCGCATTGATTCATGTACTCCTAAGACTCAGTTCATGGACATGTATCCTTAGAGTTCTGTCAACAGTAGGCTGATAAAGTAGGATATAAAAAGATTTATTTCAAGGAATTGGCTTAAATGGTTATGGGGACTGGAAAGCCTAAAATGTGTAGCAGCTTAAAAACTCTCAGGCAGGTGTGGGCATTGCAGTCACAGGCAGGTTTTCTTCCTCAGGGAAATCTCAGCTTTGCTTTTAAGGCCTTCAACTGATTGGATAAGGCACACCCAGATAATCAAATAGAATGTCCTCTACTGAAATCCAACTGACTGTAGACATGGATTACATGTATACAGTGTCTTCACAGTAACAATCATATTGGTGTTTGATTAAGTAGGTCCTATAATCTAGTAAAATTGACTGGGAAAACTACTTAGCACAGAAGGGCTGGTCCATTATTGCCTCAACTACTTTATCTGACATTGGGAGGTCCTATTTGGCAATGGGTTTTCCTGTTAAGTTATTATGGCCCCTGTGCAAAATTACTTTACCCATTGTAAAAAATTTTTTAATTAAAATTGTTACTATAGGAATCCTAACATTTTTTGTTTGTTTTTACAGAGCAAGTGGACATAAAAATACTATATAATAAAGAGGTAATATGCAAACTGATCCTCATGCCCTTGCATCATAAGATCGCTGCCCCTACATCATCATAAGATGGTCACTCCCATGTGGACAAGATAGCTGCCATAAGATGGTCACCCCCATGTTGTCACAAGATGATGGCCCTCATATTGTCACAAGATGGCCACCCCTATGTTGTCATAAGATGGCCTGCAGGGGAGGGCAGTTGGGGGCAATTGGGCCAGCAGGGAAGGGGTTAAGGAGCAATCAGGAAGGGAGGCAGGTGAGTGGTTAGGAGCCAGTAGTCCTGGATTGTGAGAAGGATGTCCCCGTGGGATCTGGCCTAAGCCTGTAGTCAGATATTTCCAAGAGGTCCCAGATTGGAGAGGGTGCAGGCTGGGCCGAGGGTGAAGGCTGGCTAGGTGCTCTGGGCCTCTAATATTTTATAGAGGACAATCTGTAAAACCTAGGCTGAGATCTATGCATCTTTCCTTATCCTAACTAAGGTTAGCTATACACAAAGAAATAGATTCTTCACTTGACCACTTTCTCAAGCTCCCAAAATTATGAACTAGAGAGCTTGGATTTGAACTCATGCTTGCCTGACAGCTGAGCTCATTATTTCTTAATATCATTTAGCCAATAAGTAGAGAGGCCAGGGCAAGATCTCAGAACTCCTGATTGCCCAGTGTTCTCTGTTACCACACTGATGCTGATCCCTAACAATGAAATGGAGGCAAAATGGCAGAGTGTCTCATCTGAGGGAAGACAGACAAAATAACCTCAAAGTTATTTTTAGCTGCCAAATGCTGTATTTCATATTAAGCTTTGCATTCTTCAAATCTAGGCCAAAGCAAATCTATTTATGTTTACACGGGCTGGTGTGTCTTTTGTAATAACTGATAATGGTAGGGGAGAAGAGTTATGTTCTGTATGAAAACCCATTCACATCCCCAGTTTAGATGAACTGAAAATTAGCCTTATTATGATTGGTAAATATTTTAAAGCATAATTCAATAATTGGTTCAATCTTCTTTTGAAATAAAGCTCTATTTTAAGATAATTTTCTTAGGAGTGGAGTAAAACTAGATCTTAGAAACAAAAACACCAGCTTATCATCACTCAGGTCCTTATTATTTCTGGATGTGTCTGATTTTATTTGACATTTAAAAAAACTTTAAATACATCAATGGGCCTGTACAAGAGAAACTTATTAACAAATTTCAACCTACTGTAATGTATCTTTCATGGTCAGGCAGCTTTGTGAAGCAAACTGAAGTCAACTCTAGTCAGTTTGGACATATTTTCACAATAGTTATTTTGTGCCCAGTGTTTCTTTTCTAACATTTGACAGGGACAGGAGTTACCTGAATAATCACATTAATTATTATCCTAAGAAATATTGCTTACAATTTAGTGTAATTGCTTAACTCTATTATTTTCTATGAAGCCAATAGGATTTTAAGTGATTAACAGGAATTATAACATTTAGATATTCCGAATTTTCTTTTTTACTTTTCTAGTCTGAAAGAACTTAACTAATTTTCATATTTGAAATTGGTCTCCATTGTTAAAAAGTCATGTATGACTAAGAATATTTAATAGAATTCGCCTTCCTGATATACTTCATTCAGCATTCCATTCAAACCATTTTTTTCCTAGAGGCTCAGATCCTTCTTTGCAGAGGACTGGTTTCAGCTGCACCACTCCTCAGGGTGATCATGGATTGAAATGCACATTGTAATGGGGTGTGACAAATTCAGGGGGAAAGCATAAAGCTTATCTGAGTGAATAGTATTCATAAGGACACTGCATAGTTTTATATGAATTCGTCTGAATAATAAGAAATTCAGTGCAGTTGTTATAGACTTAACTATTTCCCCAACATTTGAGATTGAAACCATAACCCTCAATGTGACTGTGTTTTGAGATAGGGACTTGAAAGAGGCTGGATCTATTCCAATACAACTGGGGTCCTCACATAGGGATGTAAGCACACAGAGAAAGGGCCATGTGGGGACACAGTGAGAAGTCCACCATCTACAAGCCAAAGAGAGAGCCCTCAGGAGAAACCAACCCCATCTACAGCTTGATTTTGGACTTTCAGCCTCCAGAACTGGAAGAAAATGAACCTAAGCGCTTTTCTGTTCTCTGAAGCTGCTCTGGCCCTGTGTGCAGCCGGCCAGAAGTGTCAGAGATTAGGCTCCAATTGTCCAGTCATAATCTGCTGTATCAGGCATCTTTTGTGGGTTTCTTGCCAATTTCTTCTCACTTTCCCACTTCCCTCTCCTGTTCCCTAGAATCACTCCCAAAATAATCTACTTGCACTAAATACTTGTCTCAATGTCAGCATCTAAGGGAAACCCAACTAAGAGCCATTTAGGATTTCTGTGATGGCTAAAGGAAGTTCCTTATGAAAAGTATCTACATGATTTAGTAATAGGCTCAGTAATCCTATATAAAGAATAAAGCTCTATTTTAAGATAACTTTTTTAGGAGTGGAGTAAAAATGTGTCTTAGACACAAAAATAACACTCTATGCTCAATAGTTAGCAGCTCAGTAAATGTTATTATTGAGATGACAGGTTCTTTCTGTTCTTCTGCCCTCCATTGTACACTAAATTCCAAGCTTAATATCTTAATAAGAGCCAGCATGGGTTCACTACTCTAACTGGGAGAGAGCTCATAAAGATGAACCAAGGAGCAAAAAATATATCACGGGACTCAGTGGTGGCTGGGGTAGCTCAAACTGAGACCTTCCCATGTCCTATCACACTTGACAGATTACTTTTTACCAATATGGGTTATCCACCTTCCTGTGGAGCCTGAAATACAATGTGGTTAGTTGGGGAATTTCTGAGGAACAGTATCCTTTCACATCAAAAACCCTTAAAATTAAATGATAATTATTCATAGCAATTTTTCTGGTTACTTGGTGTTGTACAAAGGGCACAGAGCTGAGACCGCAACCCTGGATTTTAGTCCTGCATCCTGTTACTAATTGTGTTCATCTTGGCTAAGTCATTGAATTTTCTCTGGGTCAAAGATGATTTATGTGAACATCAATTGGTGTATTTAGTTTTGACCAAAGCCCTATAAGCTTATGATGTTTTAAAATTCAATGAATGAATTTTCATGACACATTAATTTGAAAGTAAAAAGAAGTGGCCCAGAGTTAGAGTGTAAGACAACTATGAAAAAACTCAAATGCTAACTTGTAACTTTAAACTTTGATTTGTAAAGAACTCACACAACTTGTCCGTGCACAAGAATCAAAGGCAAAATATTCTAGATCAGTGGTCAGCAAACTGCAGCTCACGAACCACATGCGGCTCTTTGGCCCCTTGAGTATGGCTCTTCCACAAAATACTAAGGCCTGGGCAAGTCTATTTTGAAGAAATTTCAATCATTGTACTGTTGACTAATGAGTTTGCTGACCCCTCTTCTAGATTATTACACGTACTAGGCACCCAGTGCATGGATTCGTGCACCTTGAAAGAACCGTGGGCTCTAGGGAGCAGTGGGCATTGGGGCAGGTCTCAGCCCATCCTCTAAACCCCCACCCAGTCCCTCCCACCATGGCCACTGGTCCCCTGTCTTGCCGCAGCCCTGCTCTCACCACCACTGCTCCCATGCACTGATGATGCAGAGCAATTGGGGCCAGTGCCAGCAGCAGGTGTGAGCAGCAGCTGCTGCCCCAATCACCCTTCAGGAGGAGGGGGAGGTGGAGAAGCCCTCAGGGGCGATTGGGACTAGGAGTCCCCACTTGCACCCACTGACAGTCAAGTGATTGGGACCTATGCCAGGCACTGGCAGGTAGTGTGAGTGGGGCTGGTGCCCACAGCAGGTGTGATTGCTGGGTAGGACCGCAGCACGCAGAAGCAAAGAATTTTCAGTAACCACCATAGAGGTTTGCCCGATGACAGTGAGCATCACCTCACCTTGGTCTCATGTCCCCACTCACCTGCTCCACCATCCTGCGGTGGTCGACACCTGCCATATTCTGCACTCTGCTGCCTACTGTTGACGCCTGCCATGTTCTGCATGTGCCCCTTGGTGGTCAGTGCACGCCATAGCAACTTGTTGTTCAGTTGTTCTTTCATTCTATTTGCATATTAGCCTTTTATTATATAGAATATAGGATCATTTGAAATGGTGATTTTTAACACTATAATAGTACAACTTAGGGGCCTAACCTGAACCATCTGCAAGCAATTAGTCTCTTGCAAAGAGCCCTGAGAGCTGTTGAGGAGGTGCTATATGGCAGGGTACAAAATATACATTGTATGAATGATGCCACCAAAAATCAATATGCTGCTCTTTTTCACACTTGTGCATGGAAATAACAAAGTGAAACTGATATGAAATAAAAAAATGAAGCAGACTTACCTATTTATGTTGACCTAGATAGTTAAAAAATAAAATTGACCCAAGAGCATATAAAATGAGAAGTAAATGGGTTTTTAAAGATATTTTTTTCAGCATTTGCAAACACAACATGTGTTTTATGTCCTCCCTTCAGCAAGTGCAAAATTACTAGGTGCTTTTTATAATCATCCAAACTTGAAAACTTAGAGCTAGCTATGCCAACTCTAGGTCCTTCAGAGAATATTCGACATAAGATAAAAGGAGAAAGGGGCATTTCATCAAAGGAAGGGTGCACAGATCCTTCCCCAACACAACAAAAGCCTGGCACATTTCTCATCCACACATGCTGTGCTTTGTCTTGCACTTCAGCATATTCTCCTTTATTTGTCAACCTTTCCAACAAGATCTGTTCAGTCACCAAAGTTTCACATTTCTGATGTCTGTCTCTCATCCTTTCCTTCCTACTTTACAGCAATCACCTTAATTGAGCCCGTATCCCTCAGACTTCCACCACATTCTCATAGGTAGAACTTTGTTTTTGCTAATTTTCTTCTTTTCACAATTCAAGACTGTATCATCAGTTTGATGTTTAACCCTTCAGTCATGGGCTTCTGCTGGAAAAATATGCTGAAGCTTTCCATCCCTAACAGGCTCAAATTCAAACTTGTTACTAGAGTATTAAGGTCGATTGTTACCTGGAAGCAAGCTCCCTTTCCAGTTTTACGCCCCACTCCTCCTTACACTCTACCCCCAAGCAAACTAGTCCTTCTTTTGGGAATATTGAGCTTCCTATCATACTGTGGCTTCTGTTATTGAGCTCTGCTTATAACTTCCCCTTAGTCACTCTCTTTCATTTATTTAACTCTTCCTAGCTTCCAGATGTCCAATTTATAGAAAGTATCTTCTTCCAATAAATTTTCCCCTACCACAAGATTCAAATCATGAGCTCCTTTATGTCAGATGCTGTGTCATGCATTACCCTTAACTATTAGTAATCATTTCTAATGATAATAATAAATAGTAATTATTGGCCACATATATGAACTGATATTGTGAATTATCTTTTTGTATGTCTCATATTTTTGTTTCTATACTATATTGTGATCTCTGATACTAGATACTATTATGTTTTCTAGTTAGAGAAAAAATTATAAACTTTTATAAAACTAGTTAAAACTTTTATAAAATCTCTTTGTTAGCACTATTATTAGATGCTAACAGGCACAGACTGTTGGAAGTTGTGTCACAGTGGACTGGTCACCTCATAGGTCTGTGTTAACCAGATATATAGACTTAACAGAAATTAAAAGTGGACTATTCAGTAAATCACTTGTTTAATATATGTTTATTAAAAATTTCTACTTATTGAATAAATAAACATAAAATATATAGTTAATCCATTTTTATTAAAAGAATAAACCTATTATCTTATTTCAGATGAAGTTAATTTACTGTGATGGTTGCATGACTCTAAATTTAGTAAAACTGTGCATTTAATACAGGTGAATTGTACGTTTTTTAAATTATACCTCAATAAAGCTGTTAAATTGAGTTTAACAGAATGTAAAATTAATCTACTTAAATATAATAGCATCTTAAATATATGTGCTTAAATTATATTTTAAAAATTCATCATTCAACAATGGCCATTCACCTAACTTTCAGCTTGTCTCTTTCTTGAAATGTCTGAATCACAAGGTGAATGTTATACCTATTGCCATTATTTTCTTTTCCTCCATACATTTTCAGGGTTTTTAAACTATGTATAAAGTTTATGTAAACTCCATAAATATCCATTTGTCCTATTTTCTGCTATGGTCATATTGAAAGAGCCATGAGGAAAATCGGACCAAACTCATGAATATGGTTAGACACAAACCTACACATGTACATACTTTAACACTAAGATTGTATTTGCTTTACTGGGTTTTCATTTAAATCTGCGGTGAAGAGATCATGGCAATTTCAGACAGAGTAAAGACAAATGTAAGTTCTTTGACAGAGAGCAGGATAACATAGTGCTCTCATTCAGATTGCCACCCAATTAACACGGAATAGTTCTCTCAGTCAATACATCATTAACTTAATTCCTTTCTAAGTGAACTTACTCTATTCCAATATCAGCATATTAGAAGTTATTATCTCTCTGTCTCTACCAGATGCTTCTGGTACCAGATTGTTCAGAATCCTTCCGTGCTCCTAATCCCCAAAGTATAGTGTTATATACAGTGTCTCCTTCAGCACAGAGCATGGCAGTATTCTAAAACATCACATCACATCTCTGTGTAGTCAATATGGAAATTTACTGAAAGTAAACCTTTTAATTTAGCTAACTAAAAAAATACACCTGTAAACACAGTCTAGCCTAGTAATGTCCCCAGTCTCAGCTTCTTCGTATCCCCTTTGGGGCCTAACTTGTAGTTTTTTGTCTCCTCCTTAAGTTAACATTCCCCTTCTCTTCATAACATTTTAAGGTTCAGAGCTTGAATGAAGGTATTGCAATGAAAAGTACAGATGATGGGTTCAGAAGTTTTTTTCTATAATAACCAAGACTTGAAACCTCAGACTCATGACTTTTGACTCCTTGGGAAAGGGGCCACATCTGCCACAATCTACCTCCAGTTCCCTATCCCAGCCTGGGTGATAGGGGGAGGGCCTGTGGGAGGTTAGCCAGTCAGGAGATGTTGGCTGTGGGAACACACTGACCACCAGTGGCAGCTCCTGCATTGAGCATCTGCCCCCTGATGGTCAGTGCACATCATAGCCACCGGTCATTCTGGTTGCTTAGGCTTTTATATATACAAATATTAAAGATTTCCAAGTTATAAAAAATAATAAAAATAGATCCATTTTTATGGTTAGGAGCAAATATTTTGTACTACTGTACTATTTAAATATGTGACTTTGCTTTAAAAGGAAAAACATCATACAAATTGCAATGGCATTTACATCTAAAAATCACTGAAAATTGCAGAGTTTGATTATCCAAAGAAAGCAAGATAAAATGAATACATTTGTGTTTAATTGGAATATTGTGAAGTTTAATGAAATCAAACAACCTTGAAGGGATGTAGGTGATGGTTAATATACCACATTGGATTTTCAGATTAATATCAAAAGAAAACAACCTGATTCATTTCTGTTTATTCCAGTATTGAAACCAAGTGACACTTGTGGGAATTATTAGAGTGACAAATTAAAACAACAGATGGACTTTCAGTTGCCTGTATAAAAAATGTCTTTTCACAAAGCCTGCTAACAATTTCAGAGATTATAAGGTGTTCTATTTCATTTCAGATAAAGAACACTACATTTTTTTCTTCTTATTTGGCTGTCAATCTTTGAAGGTGCCAAAGAAAATGATTTGAAAATGTCATGAAAGTCTTTTCTTGGGCATTTTATAAGATACATCTTGTAAGATATGTATAAGACTAATTATTTTTAATTGATAAAGAGAAGAAAAAATGTAAGTAGTAGGTATCTCCTAAAGTATGAATCTTCATATTATATGAGAGCAATTGTTTTTATGGACTATTAGAGGTCCAATGCATGAAGATTCGTGCAAGAATGGGCCTTCCTTCCCCTAGCTGCTGGCACCACTTTTGTTCTGGCCCTGGAGCTGCCTTTCCACCTTCCCATGCTGCCCAGAGGCCTGGAGCGGCTGAGGTGGTGTGGAATGCCTACCTGTCACTGCTCAGTGCCTGCACATGCAAAATAACCCATCATTTTTGTTGGATTAATTTGCATACTCACTTCTGATTGGCTGGTGGGCGTCATAAAGGTATGATCAATTTGCATCTTTCTCTTTTATTAGTGTAGATACTTTTGACATGTTTTTTTTTAAAAAAAAAAAAAACAACCCAATTACCTACTATGTATTTATTTAACATAATTGCAAGGTTTTATTCTCAATATATGGGTCACTAAGTTTAAGCAGTCACTCAAATATTGGCCATGGTAGCAGTAGACTTTATAAGTATTTTGTCCTTAGAAACTTGGGTCAATAGACAGGCCATTTTATTCTGTATTGTTATTGAATATGTTTTTAATAAGTAAATATTTAGGTCAATGACTTAACTTTTATATGACAAATAGGACTTTTATTATTATTATATTATTATTATTAAATTCTGATTTTTCATATAATATTCATGCAGATACCCAAAATATATACTAAAGGCCTCTAATGGGGGAAAATGCCTAATTTCAAAGCACTTATGATTATACTGAAAGTCCATATAGAGAAGACTATATGTTTATAAAATAAATTCTCAAACTGGATCCCAAGGACTTCTGCTTTTAGTAATGGCAGAGTGGCATTTAGTTGGCCAACTCTTTTTCTGGTAACAACTAGAAAGTCTGGATTAAAAAAAAACAAAAAACTGTCTGAAAGCATTAGAGAGGTAAGAAAGAAATAAGAGGAAAACAATTCTCTGCCCCCAAAATGAAAGTACCCAAAGAAATAAGCCCAACATTCATCACCACATTTTTCTTTGAGACATTTATTGATTCTTAAGAGGTGGTAGAAATTGAGAAGCTGAGTTGAACTTCTGGCAATGTTGTGACTGGGAGCAAACAAAACTTGGAGTATGCAGCCCACAAAGAAAAAGGGAATGTGGTCATCACTCTAGACCAGTGGTCCCAACCTCTTTTTGGCTATGCCCCATCTAAGCATCTCTAAAATCCTAATGCCCCCCACCCTCCTGTCTTATGACATATAATTATTATTATTAAAAAAGAACTCCTATTCACATCGAGGAAGCCTAAAAGACCATTAAGTTGATCTAAATAAGCTTCCAAAGAACCTAGAATCCATGAAAGAGAAAAATAAAAGAACGAAAGGACAGTTGAAGTACTGAGGAAAAAATCACTAAGAAATTGTTAAAAAATAATAATAATATGAAGTGATATGAAAAAATAGCAAGTAAAGTTTCAAAACATATACTAGAGAACTGAAATGCGTAAATATGTCACAAGATATATTGACATACTATATATGAGGCCTCTAGAAGCATAAGAAATGCAAAAAAATCACTATTAATAACTCATTCTTGAATTGCCCCCTTAAAAAATCAAATTGCTCCTCTGTTGTCCCACGTTGGGAACCATTGCTCTAGACTCTCAGTTGAAACTAATGGAGTACTATATCCAATAGTATGTGTAAACAAATGGATTTGTTCTTACATAAACTGAAACCCAGTTTTAAACCAGATCAATTCTTGATTGAATTAGGGGATCTATCCCTAGCTTGACTGTTCACCAGAAGCAAAACTATATACCTTCTAGACAAATAGAACATCATTCTCTAAATGCTTTCATAATTTATATGGAGTATTCAGTAAAAAGTTACAATGCATTCCATAAGAAAAAATAGAAGAATAAACATAAGAGAAGGAAAAAATAGTAGGAAAAATCAAAAAAGATCTATATATTCAAGTTATTAGACATAAACTTTAAAATAATTATTAATATGCTAAAATGTAGACAACATGATGGGAAATTTTATCAGAGAACTGAAAACACTAAAAAGAATCAAGTGGAAATTCTACAACTAAAACCTACAATAACCTAAAATGAATTTCCTTCACCAGTTTGGCTCAGTAGCTAGAGCGTCAGCCTGCATACTGAAAGGTCCCAGTTTGGATTCTGGTCAAGGGCATGTATCTTGGTTGCAGACTCCTTCCCAACCTGGGCCCTGGTCAAAGTTCCTGCAGGAGGCAACCAAACAATGTGCTTCTCTCACACTGATTTTTCTTACTGTCTTTCCCTCTCTCTTGCACTCTTCCTAAAAATCAATGGAAAAATATTATCCGATGAGGATTAACAAACAATAACAACAACAAAACATCCAAAAAACAAACAAAAAGTTGTAGAAGAATTAAGAGATAAATCAGGCCAACTCTTACCAAAAGAAAGTTTATATAACTATAGAGATATAATGTAAAGTAGACATTAAGGCATAAACAATACTAAATATAAAAAGGGATATTTCATAATGATAAAGGAATCAATCCACTAAGAAGACATACAATTATAAATTTGTATGCAATCTACAAGGTAGCTTTACCTTAGAAAATAAATATTTAAAAATAGTTGATAAAATAATCCAATCAAAAAATAAGTTAGACTATAGAAAATCTGAACAAAAAATTATAAATTCAATCTGAATGTCAATTTTGACATATATAAAACAAGATAGAGAACACATTATTTTCAAGTACTCATACAATATTTACTGAAATTTTCCTAGCCAAATTTTACCTAGTCATTTTATAAATGAAAAGTTGAACTGATTATCTCTGAGACAAGAGAAATGAAGCAAGTGGCTCAAGGTCATAATAATAGTATTGGAGTTTTTATCGTAATATACATCTTAAGTCTGTTTCTCAGTACTATAGCCTCCTCAACTTCAATGAGTGAGGCCAAAAGTATATTCTAATAAATACTTTGCAACTTGATCTTCTGAATGCCTAGATAAGAAGCAGTTGCTATGAAGACTGTACCATAAACACAAAAGGAAAACTCTATTGTGTGTCACTTTCTGGTCTAACTAGTGATAGAATGGTATTAGACAATAAGCAAATATGGTGTCATAAATACTGGGCTTTTAATTTATATTTGACAGCATGACTAGGATGTAATGACTCCAAATATGTGCTAATATTAATATTGAATCTTCTATGTGTAATTAGTATATTAGCTACTATTTACTTGATGTTCACATGTGCCAGGCTCTGTGTGAGATAATTTACATATGTTATATTTAATCTTCACAGGAAAATTTTAAGATTGGCATTAATCTCTCTCTCTCTCTCTCTCTCTCTCTCTTTTTAACTAATGGAGAACCTAGAATTTTGAGGGTTTAAGTAATTTACCTAAAGTCAGTAAATTTAGTTGGGTTCATATCATTTCTATTTATCTACAGTGTCTACTCTTGGTCTATTCTCTACTGCACTCTGATACAGAGAAGTAATTATTCCAGAAGATACTGTGTAAGGTAAAGAGTAATATAGAATACAAAAGAGCAATAGCAGATAATACAGATGAGGGCATTGATCAGAGAAAAGCCAAAACAAAAGCAGAGCTGATGTGAGTCTGAGAGAAACGGAACATCAGCTAGAGAGACAAACCTGCATTATTCATAGTTTGACTGAATGTAAGTGTGTGTGTGTGTGTACCGGGGTGGGGGTGGGAGGGCAGGAACAGAAGTGATGATGTATGATATATAAGAAAAAGTATGCATCTTTTAAAATTAACTGTTTAATAAGCTGTATTTTGTTTATCTCATAGTATATTTACAATAGTTTTCAATCAATCCTTTTATTAATTAATCCCTAAGTTGCCGATTCTCAAACTGTAGCATGCATCAGAATCACCTGGGGGACTTGTTAAGCATGAATTGTTGGGTTCTACCTCCAGAGTGTCTGACCTATTGTGTCTGGGTGATATTTAAACTTTTCCTCTTCCAACAAGTTTTGAGGTGATGTTGACCATGCTGGTCCAAGGACCACACTTTGACAACCATTGCATGAGAAACTGTTATAGGATAAACTGAAATTTTCAGGTAGGAATAAACAAATACAGTAACTGGTTAATAAAAATAAGGCCTACTGCCAAAACCGGTTTGGCTCAGTGGATAGAGCGTTGGCTTGGGAACTGAAGGGTCCCGAGTTCGATTCCGGTCAAGGGCATGTATCTTGGTTGCGGGCATATCCCCAGTTGGGGGTGTGCAGGAAGCAGCCGATCGATGACTCTTTCTCAACAATGTTTCTAACTCTCTATCTCTCTCCCTTCCTCTCTGTTCAAAATCAATAAAATATACTTTAAAAAAAAAAGGCCTACTATTTACTGAGCAATTCCTCTTTTACCTATGCTGAATTATTTTATATCAATGACCTCATTTAACCTCCACAACAATCCTTGAAAGTAGATACTGTTTGTTTCCCATTTTATAGATGTGAAAATGGTTAGGAAACTTGCCTAAAGTTGCATTGCTAGAACTAATTAAACCCAACTAGTCTGAATCTAAAAGAAGTCCCAAATTTATGTCTGCATGGTTCTCAAATATAAGCATGCAAAAGAGATCATCCAAAGAATTTTATAAAAATTCAGATTCCTGGGTCCTTTATTCAGAGATTTTTGACTCAATATCTTTATAATGAGGCTCAGGAATCTATATTCCCAACCAGCAACCCATTTTTTAGACACTGAACAAGCAGTAAAATTTTCTAGTCCCAGAGCAGGCGGGCCATGTAACTGGTAGAATCCATGTTATTCTGTTGTAGCATAAAGATTTATTCTTATCTGTGGCTATTGTACAGACCTCATAGATCTTTTTCATCCATGTAAACTTAAAAAAAATTTTAATTTTAATTTTTTTTTTATTGATTAAGGTATTACATGTGTGTCCTTATCTCCCCATTGCACACCCCCCCCCCCAATGCCCTCACCCTCCTAGTGTCTGTGTCTATTGGTTAGGCTTATATGTATTCATACAAGTCCTTTGGTTGATCTCTCCCCTTCCCCCCCACCCTCTCTGAGGTTTGATGGTCTGACCAATGCTTCTGTCTCTGGATCTGTTTTTGTTCATCAGTTTATGTTGTTCATTCTATTCCACAAGTGAGTGAGATCATGTGATATTTATCTTTCTCTGACATGTACACTATTAATTTCAGTTATATTTTTAGTTTATTATTTAACCATTAATTTAACAATTCCATAAAAAATTAAAATAAGTGTACCATTATATATGGTAACTACATCAGTTCATACTGAAGTCATTTGCTTCTCCCTTGGCCAATTGGCAGTTCCAATTTAACAGTGATCTCCCAACACTGATGGGCATCAGAATCCCACTAGCGCTATATTGGTAGGTGTTGTGTGTTTACTAGTACTTGAATAAGCTTTGTCGGTTGTAATTCAGTAGGACCAGGGTGGAGTCCAAATGGCTCTATTTTTTACTAGTACAACACTCTAAATGACTCATATCTTGGAAACCACTGTTTCAGATCTTGTTCTGATGACAGTCTCTTCTAATTGTAAAGAGCTGAATTACAGAAAGCAAACTGTGTCTTTTGATCAGCTGTTTTGAGAATATGTTTTGTTTGAGTCCTTTCACTTTGTTGCCTCAGGGAGTCACAGATGGTGGTTCTGTCAGTCACAGCAGTCCAGCCTATGATTAGATTGAGAGATGAGAGAGTGGGGCCTGAGCAGTGGATGGGCTCCCACTCTTCTGACCCCAGATTCTGGGGCTCAGTTGGAGAAGTCTCAAGTTATTACTTCACTGGTTTTCCTCAAGCAGCCACATAATTTCAAATAGAAAACACACACAAGTGCTTTATAGAAGTATCAGGAGCAAGAATCTGAATCTAGTTTTGGAGCTTAAGGAAGGCCACCCTTTCATTCACCTTTTAAGAGCTAAGCTCTGTTATCAGCAATGGGGACTCCATAAGAAACCAGAAGACACGCTCTTGTCCTGGAGGTGGCTTAAATTGATTAGGAGAGTTAGAAAATCAACAAATAAAGAAATAAATAATCATGTTTCCAACAGTGAGAAGCATTACAGAAAAATAAAACAATAATCTGAAAGAGAAGACTGAGGATGAGATGGTGCTACTTAAATAAGGGTGCTAATGGAAAACACTGGGATGAGGTGTCATTTGAGCAAAATCTTAAATGATAAAAAGCAATTAGCTGTGTAAAGAAAAAGTGAGCACTAGAGGAGAAAAGTTCATAATATTTCTGAGACTGGAATAGCCTAGAGCATCCCAGGAACAGAAGGATGAATAGGTCAGAAATAAAAAAAGGGCCAGATCACAGAGGGTTCTGGCGATTAACACAGGTCACACACATGCATGAAGAATGAAATAAATAGAAAAGAAAACAATATTCCTAGATAGAAAAACTAAAAACTAAGAATATAAAACTTCCCACAAGAAATAAAAAGAATTACTTTGTAACTTAGTACAGTGATTCTAAAATGGATATGGGAAAGTCAACAAGCAAAAAATTAAATGGGAGATCAGTGAAAGAGAACTAGTCTGCTGTGTTTTAAAATATAAAGCCTTAATAATTTGAAAAGTGTATACCTGGGACATTATCATGTTTCATCCAGATACTGAATAATCAATGAAACAGGAGAAGTAAAAAAAAAAAGATAAAAATAGATATAGATTTTATAATGTAATAAAGATAACATTTCAAGTTAATTGAGAACAGATATACATCAGTAAATTGTGATGGGACAACCAGATAACTATCTGAAACCAAATACAGTTAGATCCATACCATGGTCATAGTCTGGGATAAAACAATTTTAAATGAAAAATGTATATGTTAATTTGGAAATGTAAAATGGTATAGCTACTTTAGAAAACAGTGTTGCAGTCTCTTATAAATATGCACTTTACCATATGTCCCAGCTATTATATCCCTATTCTCAAGAGAAATAAATCTCATGTCCACAACAAACAAACAAACATGAATATTACGTAGATCTCTTTATATTCACCAGAAACTGAAAACAACCAAAAAGTCCTTCAACTAGTGTATGAATAAGCAAATTATAGTATAGCCATATTATGGAACACTACTTAACAATTTTGTTATATACATCTGGTAGAACACTATATTATAAAACTAATAAAAAATTGTAAATAGTAGTTGCAAGTATCAAAATGCAAAAATATCATATATACTAATTTGTGATAAATGTAAGAATTACATATATAACACTGAACAAAAAAGTTAATTGTTATAGGATGCATGAATATGTGATGTCTATAAGTAACAAATTAGGACTATCAACCACATATATTTTTAAAGACATATATGTATGTGTAGAAGTTTAAAGAGATGAATAGGCTTGATAAACAAGAGATGAATAGGCTTGATGTCTCTGGTGTGAAAGTAAATGAACGCAATAATGGTAGGGTACTTGGGGATATGTGACTCTACTTGTAATACTGTTTAAGTTGAGTGGTAGGTGTAAGAATGTTTGTTATATTATCCTTAATATCTTTTTTCATGTATGAAATAATGTAAAAAAGAATTAAAAATGAAAAATGTTTTAGGGTTTGCTTCAGAGGGACAGTTGCTTCAGGAGGTAAATAGGAATCATAATCATGCCTGCAGCATGGCTTTATCCTGGGGATTAAATTCACTAATAAATAAATATTCTTAGAGTAGAACCCAGTACATTCCAGTGTGCTAACTGTACTTACATTTTAAATGCTTAATAAATATTGCCATTACTATTATTATTGTCATTATTATATTATATTCATAATTACTACAGAAATGGGGTTCATATGAACAAAAAATCTAATCTTAGCAAACATTGATTACTCTAAGGCAGTGGTCTGCAAACTCATTAGTCAACAGAGCCAAATATCAACAGTACAACGATTGAAGTTTCTTTTGAGAGCGGAAAACCGACTTCTGCGCATGGGCCATGAAGTTTCAATCACACTGCATGTGGTATTTTGTGGAAGAGCCACACTCAAGGGGCCAAAGAGCCGCATGTGGCTTGTGAGCTGCAGTTTGCCGACCACTGCTCTAAGGAAAAAGCAGATCATGTGGATATTAATAAACACTGGTTCCTAAAATGTTTATAAAAATCATGATTAAGAAAACAATAGTAATCTTATATAATAAAAGGCTAATATACCAAAGGGCAGACACTCAATGCAGGAGCTGGCCCTGCTGGTCAGTGCACTCCCACAGGGGAAGCATTGCTCAGCCAGAAGGCCGGCTCATGACTGGCAAGTGCAGCAGTGGTGTCGGGAACCTCTCCCACCTCCATGTCGATTGGAGATTCCAGAAGTCTCCCAGAGAGGGCACAGGCTGGGCTGAGGGACACCCTCCAACCCCAAGTGCATGAATTCGTGCTCTGGGCCTCTAGTGTGCTATAGTAACTTTATAGTTATTTGGTTGGCAACCCAGACACCTTTCTCTTTGGTAGAAATTTCTTGGCTGTGAATCTTGGCTGAGTCTGTCTCCTTGGAAGCCCAAATAATCAGATACTTCCTCTCCCTCTGGCAGCTCTATTAAGCATGTGACCTAAGTGGCCAATTAAAAGCTTCCAATGGGACTTTGACACTTGAATGAATAAGGAAAATATAGTGGGAAATAGCACCTCAACAGGACTAGAGATTGATACCCAAAAATAAGTAATAAAATTCATTAAAAAGGTGATAAGTATTTTACACCAATTTCAAAACAAGGTCCTATGACTACTATTGTATACAGATGGGTTTATTCATTTATTACATAAATACTAGGAAGCTTAGATAGATGCCCTACCAGGAGAAAATTCTAAGTCTCATTGGGAATAAAGTACAAAGGTGACAGCAGCAGCCACCACATTACAGTACAGTGTCAGAAGTGCTATCAGAGAAAGGCATATATCAGATATGTACAGAGGCATATTAGTAAAGAAGAAGTTGAGTCCAGCTGCCTATAAGGGAACAGAGAGAGGCAGAAGCAGTTTCACTAAAGCACTGAAAATTGGATAGAACTCACTCCACAGTCAAAAGGAGAAAGTCATTTGGGAAGAATATTAGATGCAGAAGCATGTAGCCATGGAAAAAACCTAGCACATTTAGGGAAATGTGAGTGGTTTTCCCAGAAGCCAGCACTGTGCTTTTACATGAAACCTATTCAAATGTTAGGTTAATACATGACTGAATGAATGCATGCATGAATAAAACTAAGCTTCGGGCAAAGTTTTGGTAATACTGTAAGTCAATAATTTCCCAGCTGATTTGTTAGCCCACGAGGTTGAATGAGTCTAATTCACTTCTCAGCTTAACTGTTGAGAAAGTCCATGACTATTTTTTTAGCTAAGAAATCCATTAACAACATTCTTACATATGAGTTGTTTATTGCCAATTAAAATATAAGCCTACAATATTAAATTAAAAAAATAATTTTCATGAAATTAATAGAAAATAAGCAGATTAAATACCATAAATAGTAGGTTAACTTACTTAACACAATAATTTTAAAACCTCATTAATTATAAATTTAATAATTTTCATGTTACATTGAAAGATAATTAACCCTACAAAAAAGTGATGTCTCTTTAGATGAACAAATTGAGAAATATATCCCTAACCGGTTTGGCTCAGTGAATAGAGCATCGGCCTGCGGACTGAAAGGTCCCAGGTTTGATTCTAGTCAAGGGCATGTACCTGGGTGTAGGCACATCCCCAGTAGGGGGTGTGCAGGAGGCAGCTGATTGATGTTTCTATCTCATCGATGTTTCTAACTATCCTTCTCCCTTACTCTGTGTAAAAAAATCAATAAAATATATATTTTAAAAAATGAGAAATATTAAAATATATATAGTTTTTTATTATTATTTCTGTTTAACACATTGGACAGGAATAACCAGGGGGAAATGATAGAATTTGTCAAGTGCCCTTAAGGTTTTTATGTTTTGTTCTGTTTATAAATAAGACTCTTTTAAAGTTAAAGGTGTCTAAATTTTACAGAAAAAATAAAATTAAGATATACCATCTTACTTTTTTTAATAGTACTTCAGATCATTGACCTTTATTTAAATAAGGGTTTCTTTTTTCTTTTCTTTTTTTTTTTTATTGACATTATTACAGATATCCCCTGTTTTAGCTCTCTTTAACCATCTCCACCCAGCACCTGCCCTCTACCTTGGGCCTTCACCACACTGTTGTGTGTGTCCATGAGCCATACATATATGCATGTATATTCTTTGGTTAATCTCTTCCATTTATTTTTAAAGTCTCCAAGGTGAACTCAATGAAGATGGATTGAGAGTTTTGCCAGCTCTCTCAGTGAACATTTTCATAGAGGCAGTCTGTGTGGCATTTCAACTCTGCTGAAAATATTAGTCTGAACCTTTGAATTTATTGTATTGGTCCTTAAATTTAAGCCTAATTATAAAACAGTTATAGTTTCTTATTTTCTACTATTATATGTCCCTATCTTATTTGTTATTTAATATTGATCTCTGACCTTCAGAAGAAAGAAGAACGAACGATGCTTAATGACTAACCATCTATAATAATCTATAATAATAAAAGCATAATATACTAATTAGACCGGATGTCCCTCTAGACGACCTTCTGGATGAAGTTGGGGCTGTGAGGAAAGCCCTGGTCCTGGGTGCTTGAAGGAAACTGGTGCTGGCAGCTGAGGGAAGGAAGGCCTACTTTGCATGAATTTCATACATCAGGCCTCTAGTCAATATAATAGAAGCTTACTTGACCATTACGGTGGATTAACTGGAACAACTAGTTGCTATCATACGCACTGACCACCAGAGGCAGATGCTCAATGCAGGAGTTGCCCCCTGGTGGTCAGTTTGCTTCCACAGGGGGAGTGACCACTCAGCCAGAAGCCGGGCGTATGGCTGGCGAGCACAGGGGTGGTGGTGGGAGCCTCCCCTGCCTCTGTGGCAGCACTATGGAACAGCAAACACCATGGTAAGGAGTGAGCAGGTGGGCAGTAAGGAGGGAGGGATCCCGGATTATGAGAGGAATGACCAACTGCCAGCTTTAGGCCTGATCCCCCTAAGCCAGACGTTGGACATCTTCCAAGGCTTCCCAAACTGTAAGACGGAGCAGGCTGGGCTGAGGGACCCTCCCCACCAGTGCTCGAATTTTGTGCACCGGGGATCTAGTAGCATGATAGTTCTAAAACATATTCACATAATTTATACAGTCATCATAATGCCATGAGGTCAATATTGTCTAACCTCACCTATTAGTCTCATATCTGAATTCCTGTCTTTCCCTTACAATCGGAGCCTTTCACCTTAAAACACATTTTACCTCTTCCATTTCTTCATGTTTCTAAGATAAATTTTATACCCCATACCATGTAATATTTTGGACATATGCAAACCAGGAATCAGTCACCTGGATTTCAATGGTGCCACACTATAATCAGACCTTAACTATTCCATGAGTAAACTGGTGGGCTCGGGTTGCTCTGGTCCAAGGGATTAAAAAGAGTTGACGCTTTTTCTCTCAATGCTGGCCATGTGGGTTTTTATGCTTTGCCTTTAAATCACTTATGAGCAAACACACTTTCCTCCTCGAGATAATTAATTTTTCTCTACTATGATGACTTTATACCTTCCTTAGTCTCACATTTTATAACGCATCTGACCTTGTTATGCTAATGGTACTTCTTTCATGTAGTATTTTCAAGACAAATGAAAAAAGCTCTTGCTTAAGCCATTTGACATGAAATGATAATATCATTTCAAATAAGTCATCTCTCCCTTGAGTGGGCAGATTTGTTACTGGCAGATCCTGATTTTATGTCTGTAGATATCAAGTACAACTTTCCATCTTGCATGGAACAGAGACTTTATCCCTGTTGTTCACATGGTCATCAAGTCCACCCAACTCAATTATCTGGAATGGGATTCCTTTCTGTTCCCTAGGCAAACGTAAACTTGTGTTTATAATCCTAAGTTACCAATGCCCTTTACTTTTTTACTCTCAGGTACTGACCTTATATTATTTTAAATTCAATAATGCATTATGAAGAAAAATTGAGATATCTTATCCAGCATTTTAAGCCTTATTTTTGTTTTTTTCCCAAAAGCAATGCCAGTTTATCTAGTCTGACATATTGCCATGTTCTTTATATACTGGGGGAGGAGGGGGATGGTCTTTTTTTGGTCTTATGTTAGAGCAAAACACGCAGAGACACACAAGAGAATAAATATTGGGTGTGATATTTCTGGCGTTTTTTCAGCCATTTCAATATTAAATCCTTAAACTTAAGTGAAGCTTTAAAATTCAGATGATATATCCCAAAGTTGGCTCCATTTACAACACTTAGTATTTACAGGCATTTTTTAATCTAATGGTTTAAGCTGTGTTACAGTAGATTTCTCAGAGCTTGATGGCAGTGTGGCTAATCAAAGTTGCAGAGCTAATGCACTGACCCATCCATAGAATGATTATTGGAGATTTAAGGCTGCCACAGAGCAGCAAAAACATGCTAATTTGCATAAGGAATTTGAAACACATGGAAATTTGAAATGGTTCAACAGGAGACTATTACTGATATCTTGGTTCTTTGCGTGGCAGTACCCCAAATTGATCAATGCACATCTTCTCAACTTTTTTTTTTTAAAACAACAACAACACATTTTTCAAATTCTAGTTAACAGCACGCTCCCCATTCCTTTTTAATTCCTGAATATGCCACAGAATTACAGAATTTCAAAGGCAAATTGTCATGTATTTCCAAATATGATCCCTTCAATTATTCTATAAAGAATGGACATCTTCAAGATAGACAAAAATAAGAAGAAACTGCAGTTTAATTGATAGAATATAACGTAGAAGTAAGTTTTACTAGGCAAGAGCTTCAGGTTGTAAATTACTGGATTGGAGAGAATTGTAAATCCAGGCACAATGGGAATCTGGGACAAAAAGGGGCCACAAACTATGCCTGAGCAGCTCAGGGAAGGCCTGCATGGTGGCCTTGCAAACTCAGAGACCTAAGTAACCACAAAGGTTGATCTAAAATTAAAATATTTTTAAACTAAAAAGCAGTTTATGGTGGGTAGTCATGGCCGAAGCCCGTAGTCGGCAAACTGCGGCTCACAAGCCACATGCGGCTCTTTGGCCCCTTGAATGTGGCTCTTCCACAAAATACCACAGCCTGGGTGAGTCTATTTTGAAGAATTGGCATTAGAAGAAGTCTAAGTTTAAAAAATTTGGCTCTCAAAAGAAATTTTAATTGTTGTACTGCTGATATTTGGCTCTGTTGATTAATGAGTTCGCCGACCACTGCCCTAATATGTCACCAAGAGATTTCATGTAGCCCACTTACATCTCCTCTTTTGATTGTAATGTATAAAACAAGGTGCAAAACTGCCATTCTCTAGAGCAGTGTTTCCCAACCTTCTCTCATGATGAGAATCACCTGGTGGAGTTGTTAAAACACAGATTCCTGAATCCCAACTAAGAAGTGCTAAACTAGAATTTTTGGGAACATATAGGTAAAATTGCATACCTAACTTAGTGCTCTGTATATAAAATCCGTCTTAGAGCACTAGTTAAGTATACAATTTTACCTATATGTTCCCAAAAATTCTAGTTTAGCACTTCTTAGTTGGGATTCAGGAATCTGTGTTTTAACAACTCCACCAGGTGATTCTCATCATGAGAGAAGGTTGGGAAACACTGCTCTAGAGCATTATCTCAATCCATTGAGATTCTATTTCCTGGCATTTGTTGACATGTTGGCTCAAATAAACTAACAAAATTTTTTCCCAGGTTTGAATGTTTCTGATGTTAATAGAACACAAACCCATTCCTTGACCATAAACTAAGTTTCACTTTCTCATCAGCTATGGTAACTATAAATGCAACAAATTTGGAAAATTGTTTTGATCATTAGAAAATAATGACTATTTACATGAATTGCATTTTTTAGTTTTTGATGAATCTAAAACATATTAGCAACTTTAAGTACAGGTATACATTTGCATGAATATATCATATTGGAGTAAATGAAATATACACTGAGTGGCCATGTTATTATGTTATTATGATCTCTGAATGCATAATAATTTGGCTACTCAGCATATATGTGTATACATATCTAATCTAATAAAATAGTAATATACAAATTGGCCATCACTCCAACACACAAGATGGCTGCCCCCATGTGGACACAAGATGGCTGCCACAAGATGGCCTGCAGGGTAGGGCAGTTGGGGGTGACCAGGCCTGCAGGGGAGGGAAGTTAGGGGTGACCAAGCTTGCAGGGGAGGGCAGTGATGGGTGACCAAGCCTGCAGGAGAGGGCAGTGAGGGGTAACCAGGCCTTAAGGGGAAGGTAGTTAGGGGCAATCAAACTGGCAGGGGAGCAGTTAGGCATCAATCAGGCTGGCAGGGGCATGGCTAGGGGGTGATCAGGCTGGCAGGCAGAAGCAGTTAGGGGCAATCAGGATGGCAGCATTGTGAGAGGGGTGTCCCAGATTGGAGAGGGTGCAGACTGGGCTGAGGGACACACCCCCGTGCATGAATTTCATGCATGGTTGGGGTCCAGTCAGTATGGCCATGGAGAGGGGACGTGGGTGGTTGGCCAGTCTGCCTGCTGGTCGAACTCCTGGTTGGGGGGACAATTTGCATATTAGCCTTTTATTATATGGGATATACACTGTGTGGCAGATTATTATCCATTCAGAGATCACAATAATCTGGCCACTCAGTGTATAAGATCACCTTACATGCTTAACATCTCGTAACATGGTTCTTATGTTGCAAAACCTAATATCAGAAGAAATGGAGTTGGTGAAGCTAAAAAGGAAGGAGAGTCAGGACTCGTTGGCCAGTGGCCAAAAGGACAAGCAGCATGAAGATTCTGAGAAGCTGAGAATACCGTAGCATCTCCTCTCTTGACTTTCTGAGTACAAGGGTGGCCCCAAGAGAACCAAGTGAACTCCCTTAATGTGCAGTCAGAGTTGACTGGCCAAAGGCAAAGAGCTAGTGAAGGAAATGAAGTTCTTTCATCTCTCTTGAGGTAATGACAGAAATTGCATTGCTAAATAAAGCAAACCTTCTACGCACCTCCGACCCCCCCACTCCTGGCTGTGCTGCAAGACTGAACACTTTAAGAGCTCTCTGGTTGCTGCCTTTGTGATAAACTTGGCTTTCATATCAATTACCAATGCTTGGGCTAACAGGCTCAAATGTAATTAAACTTAAAATCAAACTTTGATCCTCCAGCATGTAGTGCTGTTTCCAAGGCCCGGATTTCAGACATTAGTGCAAAATGGAAGTGTAATGTTAATTACTTGTATATTATGTGGTCAAAAGGGATCACTGTTGAGTTTCTACTTTAATCATGGAGAGCCCATTTGATACTCAGATGAAAGAGAGGTAACGATTACCCAGGGTGAATTTAAAACTGATTTTTATAACCCTGCTCATTCGAACACTCAGTCCCCAGTTCCTTTGCAATTTTTTTATCTCCACCTAATGTGAATGTTTGTACTGAATCACAGGCTGCTGTGTTTTGGTTGTTCCAGCTGAAGCAAAAATGATACTCTGTTGCAGTATCTCAAAACTCAAGAATTGTAATTTGTTGTGTAAAATTGTGTTTTAAATGAAAGTGAGCTCTTTATAGGAGAATTAATGAAAGGTATTTCTATGACTCTTTAAAGAAGTTCTCAGAGTGGAATTTCATATTTTCTTGACTAGAATGTGGAGAGAAATGGATAATTGAGAAGAGTCATAGGCAAAGGTCACAGCATGTGTATACATGTGGGGGTGATGTATGCCGGATGTTGTTTATTTTGGAAATAATACCCCACAGTGATATGAGGCCATTTCAATTAGATATAATTATGGCTATAATCAGGCCAATTAAGGGGAATTACTGGAAAGGAGGAATACTTCTGCATCGATGAATATATCTAACCAAGGAACTGTCAGCCAAAAAAAGTAGTGACCATCTAGGGTGAATAATTAGAGTTAATTCAGAAAGACGCACTTTAAGAAAAAAGTGGTATTTTACATTCTCCATGTTATAAATATACTCTAAAATCTATGTTAGCCACTTCATGTTGATATTATTTTTACGTGTATGGCAAACAAATAAGGCAACTTGTTATTGATTAAACTATGAAGCTCCAGAATCATTCACCATTTGTAATTAATACAGTTTGCCATGCAGCTTAGTCTTTGCTATTTAATTACGAGGACCTTCTTAAACCAGAAAGCCAAAAAATCCAGGTGCCGAGCTGAATTTACTCAGCTGCAGTTTTTAAGATTACTTCATGATCTGCAAAGTGACATCTCAGTATTACTCTGATGCATCCTCAATTGCTTGTGTTAGAATTATCATTAGGTATCCTGATGTTATTTAGACTTTAATAATTTTCCAGCAAAGGAAAAAACCCTCTATAAATACATTCTCTCTCCAACATATAAGAGATTGACAATGTTTGAATACAATTCTTGACATGAATTACAATCTACTAAACCCTGATGTTCCAGTCCCACATACCAACACGCTTCTTGGCACATAGTAAGTGTTCAGCAAATATTGCTGAATGAAGAAAGGCAAGATAATGAAAAGAGCATGGTGTCAAACTGACCCAGCCTCCCATATTTTAGCTATATGACTTTAAGCCAGATATTTAACCTCTCTGGGCTTCAAATTCATACTCTTTTAATAATACCTATCTGACAAGGCTGCTGTGAAAATGAAATAAGACACCATAAATAAAGCACATGGGATATTGCCCCCGATATTGTAAGGGTCCAATAAATATTAATTCCTTTCATCAGATGTCTTTGCAATGCTGTGCATGTTGGTAAGTGAGCAGCTGTATCTCAGACAGCATGATGGTTCTGGAATGGTTTAACCTCATTTATTTAATTAAAGATAAATATGTGTGCTACAAAAATAACCACTGTGTAACATTACAATAAAAATGGTAGGTTAGTATTTATGGAATAAATTCACTGAGCCATCACCAGTATAAACTTATTTGATCCAACAGTGAAGTGAAATAAGAAATGAGGAATGTCTAAGGCTTGGGTTGTTAATGCTGGACAAATATTTTTGAATTAATATTTTGTCTTAGGTGGTATCACAGGGAACAATTGGTCATAAGGAACAGATCCGACTCCAACTGGCTAAAGCAAAGGAAGACTGTTGTCCAAGCTGTCATCACAATATTAGGGAGCATGCACAGGAATTCAGGTAAACCCCCAGACCTGTCAGGAAACAGGCCATTCACATTATTTGTCTCTCTAGGTTTCCTCTCACTCTATAGTCATTTCACCATTGGGAACTCAGCTTTTACTCATTCCTCAAAGTGGGCTCCTCCAATCCCAACTTCCGAAGGTTTCTCTTTTTTCAATTATCCAACAGTGGCTAACTAAAGCAATCTCAGTTCCGGGTTTGGGGTGAAACACTTTGGGCTCTTTCTGGCCAGCTGATCATCCTAAATGGTTCTCAGAAAGTTGTAAAAGAGGGTGTTTAAGCAAAAGTTGAGCATGACAGGCAAATAAATTAATCTCCTGAATCAGACTAAAAACCACAATAAATATGTCAAATATATAGTATTTATTCTAAGCACTGTCCGGAGCTTTCCATATATTAGCCACTTAATTTCTCAGCCATGCTGTGCTGGAACAATAGTTTGTATCTTTGTTCCAGGTGGGGAAAGTGAAATACTAAAATATGATGCAATTATCCCAGGACCACAGGGCCAGCAAGGGGCAGAGCTGGCATTTAGCCCCAGGTTTTGGCTTCAGAGTTTGTGGACAGCTCCATGGAACTGCTTTACTACTTGTAAACAAGTCTGGCTTTAGAGCTTTGGACATTGTCATCAAAAGCAACATTTCTAGGCTTCCAAGGACAGAATGGTGTCTTCCTGAATCCAGATCCCCATGGATAACAGCTACTGATCAAAGCATCTAGTTGGAATCAAGATAAAACCACCTGTTTCATGTGTTTTCAATGGATGGGAGTTCCATGCTGTGTATCATCAACAGTAAAGTACACGAAATGTTGAAGGAATGCCCTCTTTGTGTCACTCATTCATCAACAAACTTATCTCTATTTTTTTCTGTGAATCATCTCTGAGGCAAGCCACAATTTTTCCTATCATAGGTTTAAACTCTGAAGGAAAGGAGTATTAGCTATCAATCTTATCAACATCTTGAGTCAATTGCCGAACAGTAGCTTGAAAATATTTGCAGATGTATCACGTAGATCAATGTAATTTGTCTGGCCAATGTTTACATAGTGAGGAAGCTAACTGCCCTCATGTGAAGCACATAGTTTACTTCCTTTCTTTTAAAATATATCCGTCAATGAAAGGTACTTCAAATGGTACTTTTAAATAAGAAAAGCTTTCCTGTATACAGCAAACATCAAATCCTTTTTATTGTATACTTAAATATAAGTTGTGGTATCTCAGGTAATTAACTTGATAAAATATGGTTGTAATAAGTCCACTATGTAAAACAGAGGGGATATTTACACTTGCTAATGATTTCTCCATAAGCTATGGGTGACAAAATATTTTTAAAAGACAGTTAAAAATGAATCTTTGTGATATTTGAGAGGCATATTACAAACTCCCTTCTAACAGATGTGCCTGTGACAATAAAGAGTAATAAGCTTCCAAATATTCGTGGGCATGTTTATCCAGCGTCCTAACGCAGTGTCCAATAATGTGTGCTGGAGATCAGGCACTGGGGAAGTGGAATAATTGACTGACTGTGATTAAAGGCTGTGCCAAAGCTTTTGATGCCTTCTGAGGCACCACAACAAAACACATATAACAATGGTTGGTCACAACGCTAACACTGACAATTAACTTTCATGAACTCACTGAAATTTGCAACCTTCTGGTTTCAATTTTACAGTTCAGTTCTGCCAGATGGAGTAGGGAGAAAATAACATACATAATTAAAATCAATGAAGTAATATCAACCCTAACCACTAGGAAAAAAAATCAAGCAAGCAAGAAAAAGAAATCCCAATCATATGCTTTCCCACATCTGCAGTAAAAGTTAAAGATCTACATGTCAAAACTTTGAAGCCTTAAAGAATAAATCTTTGCTAGGATGCAAAAGCTTTAAATAAAGCACTTAGGTCAGAATAATACCAAAGAATGATATACAAGACTATAAACAATTAGCTATCACAGAAAGAGTCAAACTCGCTGTTTTTTTTTAAAGGTAAAGAGTTGTATGGCTGGTTATGATGATAATTAGAGGAATTGCAATGATAAAACTGAAATAAGGGAAAGTGTGCTACCTCGGGCAAGAAGAGATATTCTGGCCAATAGAAAGAAGATATAGTATAGTGAGGAACACAGTGGCTGGCACATAGTAGGCCTTCAATTATTTTTAGTTAATTAGTGGATTGTTGACCCCATATAAGACCCTACTTTACAACAGCATTTAATCCCTGATAAAGCATCACAAAGTAATGGGCAACAGCCAACCAGAAAACAATGGGATAATCAAATTACCACATTATTTCTTGAAATATGTCAGATAATAAATTAAACCCAGATGAGGGAAATAAAGCTATAGCTATGAATAAATTTTATTTTTTGATGGAACAGAACTTATTTTATTATTTTTTTAAGTTAAAAGAGAACATACATCTTATTCAGTCTACTGATTGAACATATATATTTTTATGCCTTCTTCTGAAATTCCATTGAAATTGGAAAATATTTTTTAGAACTCTTAATAATCAGGCAGATGTCAGATGCTGATAAAACTGAAAAACATATGGGAAATGTGCTACTAATGGGGACAGGTGAACTGCCAACCACATCCAAAGAAATCCTAAACTGATCCAAGTGAGTCTGAAAATAAAGACCTGGGAGTAATTCCCCCAAAAGAGAAATATGTTACATTATTTGTAAACATTAAAGAAATCAGCACTATTAAGGAAAAGATGAAGCTAGAAATGAGAAAAAAAAATGTGAGGATATAGAACTAAGATAGAAAATAGATGAAAATCTTTAAATTATTAATAACTTCAGTAAGTCAAGAAGTTACACTACACTCATATATGTATGTAAATAAATATACACATATACATATCCTATATCATAAAGAGCTAATATGCAAGTGATCATCACACCTTCACACTGTCATGCCATAAAGGCTTAGACACTCAACACTCGGGAGAGGGTAATGGGGATCAGCCAGGCACAAATGAACTCGGGAGAGAGGAATGGGAACCACCCAGGCTGTAGCCCGGGAGAGGACAAGCTACCTGATTTATGGTCCCGCGAGCCAGCACCTGCAGGACAAGCTACCCCTCCTGTGGTCCCAGGTGCCTGCGGTTGTGGCCTGGGTGAAGCCACCCACCCATAGTCCCCTGCAGCTGTGGCCAGCCCAGGTGAAGCAGGCCCAGGTCCTGGGTGTCTGCAGCTAGCCACAGGGAGGGAATCCTGGGTCCCGGGTGCGGGGTGAGGCAGAGTGGTTAGGGGAGATCAGGCCAGCAGGGGAGCAGTTAGCAGCAATCAGGCCAATAGGGGAGTTGTTAGGGGTAATCAGGCAGGCAGGCAGAGGTGTTATGGGTGATCAGGCAGGCAGGCAGGCAGGCAAGCAGTTAGGAGCCAGTGGTCCCAGATTTAGAGAGGTGATTGACATTCCCTGAGGGGCCCCGGATTGGAGAAGGGGCAGGCCAGGCTGAGGGACCCACCTTGCCCCTAGGCACAAACTTCATGCACCAGACCTCTAGTTTATAATATAAAACTATTAGTTTTGGGGACAACTAAAAATACTTCACGGAGTAATTAAAAAAGTTTCATTTTCTACTTAGGAAAAAGCAAAAATATTTCAATTTGATGACATAAAAGATTCTGTCAAGATATTCTTCCAAAATATATCCTCAAAAATAAGACATAGAACTATCTCTAAGACTTTCAGAAGAAAAGAACAGTGATGAACTGAACATTCAACAACATAATAATAATATGTGCCCTTAGACTGAAGAAAAGCATGTCTTCAGACATGCAGGACCCACTCAACAAATAAGATAAATAGAAAAACATAAAATAAAAATCAGACCTAAACACAATCATAGTCTCTCAGACACCTCACTCATAGATGAAAGTTTAGAACTTAAAGGACTAGATATACCTTTAAAACTTCAAGATGACAGAAATAAAGAATATATGATATATATATATATATATATATATATATATATATATATAAAATCTTCATTGTATAAGCAGTCTAGACTTCTGAATATCTACATTATTTGTGAATCAAAAAATTACCAAAGACTTAAATATGGTCACAGTACCTATGTGTAAAAAAAATCTATAAACATAGGTAGTTTGATTGTAGCAGTCATTGATTATTCCTAGATAAACAGTGTAGTGAAATGTATAGTGTTGCCTTCCAAATACAGAACTTCAAGATGTGATCTTATTTGGAAATAGGATCACTGCAGTTATAGTTCTTTAAAATGAGGTCATCCTGGAGTGGAGTGGGTCTTAAATCTATTGGCTGACTCCTTATGAAAAGAGAAGAAGACAGAGACACCAGAGAGGGGAACATCATGTAAAGACAGAGAAGGAGACTACAAGGATACATCTACCAGAGCATGCCGAGGACTGCTCGCCACCAGCACACACTGGGTGAAAGGTGAAATGGAACTGGGTCTCCCTCAGGGCCTTCAGAAGGAATCAACCCCGCTGACACATTGAATTTAGACTTCTAGCCTCCAGAACTATGAAAAAATAAATTGATTTGTTTTAAGCCACTACATTTGTGATAATTTGTTACGACAGCCCTAAGAAACTAGTATAAACATACATTCCTCTTTTCATAGGTGTATAAAAATTTAAACTTGGCTCAATAACAGGCCAAGGCTGAGAATCCTTGCCCTAAAGCAATCAGGGCCTCAAATAAATTAGTCAAAACATCTTCTGATCTTGTACAAGGATCATTAAATCTCATGTTATTACACAGAGTGAATACCTATTGCTAAAAGAAATCACCAACATTTTTCTACTAGATAATTACTTATTATAAATTATTGCCATATTATCCTTCTCATAATACCATCCACCTATGTGACATTCTTAAAGCAACAACTTAATGTAGCAAAACTGTGTGTGTGTGTGTGTGTGTGTGTGTGTGTGTGTGTTTACTTCCTGCTTATTCTAGGTATGAACATAAACAGTTATAAAACTCTTAAACCAAATCCTGGCTTAACGTTTTTTTTTGTTCCTGGGTCTTACCTTTAAAATTAAAATTAAAAAGAATGCCAGGTTGGTAAGCAATGTCTAGTCTCTTGTAGATTCTTTTTCTCCTCCCATTTTATTTTTTCCTGGGGGCCAAATAAATTTAAATGCCCAAACTGTAGTCCTTTCTAGGGCCTGTCAAATGACTAAAACAAAGGAGCAAATATAGACACTAATAGCTGGCATGTTTTTAGAATAATGTACTCTTGAGATGTTATAGAAACAAAGAGGTTTCTCAGTCGCCTCAGGTACTCTATAGAAACATACAAAAAATGTGAAATATGTGGTGTCTCGATGTTACCCAAACAATTACTGTTATTCAGTAAAGGCTCACAATGGATACTATGAAAATATTTTTAAGATACCACAGAAACAATTTAGAAAGACCATAAAAATGCTTTAGTAGGTCACACACTAAACAGGCCGTGTTGATTTCTTTCAAGTTATAATATCCAATAATAAAAATGTAATAGTTCCATAGAGAAATTAAAATATTCTACTAGGGGTCTAGTCCTGATTCAAGGAGGAGAAGTTAAGATATGCATAAAACCTGATTCATTCTCATTCATTCATCTCCTTCCCTTCTTCTCTCCCTTCCTCCCTCCCTCCAGACTCTGGAGAGCTTCTAATGAAAGATAACTTTCAGCAGCACTGATTTAGGGAAGCTTAGCTGCAGTCTCTCCAATTCAATGTGATAGGCCAGCATGGCAAATGCGATTAGCTTTGGGGTATGTATTTGAAAATTTCTATGCCACCCAAGGAGTTTAGAAGGAACTATCTGATTCTGGTTAAAGCTCATCAATTATCCAAATTTCCTTTTTACTCATATAAAAGTTCTACAGGGGCCCTAACCAGTTTGGCTCAGTGGATAGAGTGTCAGCCTGCAGACTGAAGGGTCCCAGGTTTGATTCCGGTCAAGGGCATGTACCTTGGTTGTGGGCACATCCCCAGTGGGGAGTTTGCAGGAGGCAGATGATCTATGTTTCTCTCTTATCGATGTTTCTAACTATCACTCTCCCTTCCTCTCTGTAAAAAATCAATAAAATATATTAAAAATAGAAGTTCTACTGGGGAAACGGGTTCCTTTCAAGGTCTAATGTTTCCTTTTAGGATTTATGACCCACAAACCAAGCTACAGTAAAAAAAACAAAAACAAAAACAAAAAAAACAACAAAAACAAAAAAACCAAACAATGCCTTACTAATCAGAGGATAAATTATGAGCTTAAGGAGAAATTGCGGTGCAGAACCTACTAGGGAAATAGCATAATCCAAGTAAAAACCCTGGAAAGGATCCAAGTCTAGTGAAAAGAAACACATTGGGAACATGAAGAAAATCTTGGACAACTCCTTTTCGACAATGCTCAGGGAGTCTCAGAAAACACTGTCAACAAAGTAAGGCTGAAAAGCCATGCAAACCCTGATTACTTCAATTCACTTGGCAAACTAAAGACCTTCGGAAAATGCAGTTCTTTGATTCAGAAACAACTGCAATAAAGAACTTGATCCAAATAGACATATTGACCAATCTATTCCAGAACTGATGCTTCAGGAAGGAACCCTGAATGTCACTTGTGTGAATCACAATGAGATGCTTAAAACATACAAGCTCACTGGGATCTGTTTCATAAAAAATAACATTGAAGATGAGAAAAAATTACTGTTTCCATCTGAAAAACAAACCCGTCAGCCAAAGCGTGACAACAGTATGTTTTTGTTTTTGTTTTGTAAAATCCATTCCGAGTACATAATTTTCCACCCAAAATATGACAGATGGGCTTTACTCAAATAAGTGATTGCACTTGGTAAGATAATAGTTGAATTGCTATTTCTTCTGGCGCATGCACAGTTCTATAGCTCCACTTACCAAAGGGTTTCACTTTCGTGGGACATGAGGGCGAATTGACTAAGGATCATTATGTTTCCAAGAAATACACAATACCGCTAAGGACTTTATATGGACGCATAAAGCCATTAAATGGAAGGTTTATGGTAGTCATAGATAAGACATTTCTAGGTCAGCCCAAATTTCCCTTGTTAAGGCTTCTGGATGAAACTGTAAAACATAAGATGCACATTGGGGAAAAAGGGAAAGTCAGAGATTTTAGTCCATTCCCTGTTTTTCCCTTCACCTCTGGTTCCTTATCAGCTATGAATGCTGCTGAAAAGTACCCAAGATTTTGCTGCAGGTTTGAACAGCAGGGTTGGAATTGGCAGTAGTAAAACCAAAAAGATTGAGCAACTAAAAGATAATACAGATTGTCTCCTGTTATGTCTGTTTTTAAATTACTGTGTTGAAATGAACATCTTTTTCAGCAAACTTTCTGCAGTATCTCTCCTCCTGGCCTCATGACCTTAACCCTATTTTTTTTTTAATCTCTGAATGTCTCAAAGCATCTGCAACTTTGATCGATCTCTCAAAAGCTTCATGTGAATCAGTATAACATTTTTTTTGGATGCACAGTTTGATCAGGATTTTGGACTATTGGAGCAATGAAATGTAATTGTACATTATACCCTCTCTTGGCGCATTTATTCAAATAAAACAATTAAGAAAAGGGGGAATTAAAAAGCAAACTGTAAATCTGGTGTATTTCTTCTCTAGAAGAGGAGTGCTTATACTGGATAGGACTGGCTTTTCACATGGCCTGTGATATCAGTTTCAGCTTGTTAGTCACTTTTGAGAGAGTAGTGGGATTCTCTCCCAATCTATCGCAGGAAGCAAGGCGCCTTCGAGGAGAAAAGCAGAACATAGGGAAGAGGAAATGCTTGAGACATAGTATTGTTTCTTCTATGTCAAACTGCATGAAAATGAAAATATTTGTCCATTTTGAGCAATGGAGGTTGAATAATTACAGTAACCTGTGAGGCTCCTATTTTAGGAACTCTTGTTTCTGTATATTTTCCCTGACTCATATCATCATTATTTCTGTGTATGAAACACAAACAGACAGGGTTCAGACAACCATATTTAATAACTAGAGTCCCCAGCTGAGACTGGCTGCTGGCCAGGGTCTCGCTCCCTTCCCCTGGCTGGCTCCCTTCCCCCTAGTCAAACTCCTGGACAACTCCAGGTAGAGGGGACAATCTGCTTACTATGCTTTTATTATATAAGATAATTGCCAATAACTTAACATTTTTATCCAACATTAAGATTAAAAAATACTACAGATATATTGAAGTCTTCTGCCTATCTTTTCCCTCTCCCCTGTCTTTTCTTTCATTGTTAATATTAACCACTAACATGAAAGTGATATATATTTATTTGGCCATTATCTATTCATTTTTGACATTTATATACTGTCTAGAGGCTCAGTGCATGAAATTCATACACAGATGCAGTCCCTAGCCCTGGCCAAGAGCCAGGGTACAGCATGGATCCCTCGGCTGCCCAGCAGCTCTGCATGTAAGCCTGGCGGGATCATGCTCTCTCCAGGCTGGCCTTGCAGACTGGCTCTTGCACAAACTCACTTGGAGCCTGACTGGCCCCTGCGGTTGGCAGCTACTGCCCTGCTGACCTGGAAGAGTCCGTGCAAATTCGGGTGGGCTCCTCGCAGGCTCCTGGCACCTGAGCGCGGGGGCTTCACAGGTGTGTGAGCCCTGGCATCCCCGGGTTGGGATAGGGTAGCAGAGGGCGTGAGAGCAAGCTTGGCAGATACCCTGCATTTCCACTGCACCTCTGTTCTTGTCACCCCCGCTAGGTAGCTGGCAAGAGATTGCAGCCCCAGCCTGGGCACCACGGGAGGTTGGTTGTCACCACCCATCCCCAGTTCCCAGCCTCAGCCCAGGGCACAGCCCCAATCAAGTGATCAGGGCCTGGTGGGCCGGGCTCCCTACCTGGCTCCTTCAGCACCCCCCACCCCTTCATCCCCGTCATCACCGCTGGTCGTTATCTGTGGGGCGACTGGCAGGGCGATCAGGCCCCAGCTCACACCTGCCTTGACCTGACACTGCCTGCTCACCTGCTCCACCATCCTGCCGCGGTCTCACTCTCATCAGGGCCCATTGGGAACCTGCAGCTCCACAGCTGCCAGCTCCACATTGCCAATGCCCGCCATGTTCTGTTCAGCCCCCTGGTGGTCAGCCCACATCATAGGACACATCCCAGTCAAGGGGACAATTTGCATATTAGACATTGATTATACAGAATATTGTTTTGTGTGTTCTATTGTTATATATAAATGGTATCCTAGATGTGCCGTATTATGATTTAGTTATGATTTCACATTGAAAAGAGAACTTGTCACTCCTCCCGTCTCCATGCTGTCATTCTAGAGCCCAGGGTCTATAGGACATACTAGGCTCCTACCGGATTTTGTGTACACTCTCCAGTCTGCTCCTTCCATCTTCCTCTTACTCACAGACCAGCCTACTGACGTTTGTATTTTCTGTTTCCTTGCCTGGAATACTTTTAAAACAGATTCATAGCACTTTTCAGTGCCTGTCATACATTGATTAGCTGACTGACTGATTGCTTGTAAGCCCACAAGAATATAAGGCCCATGGAAGATGAGACTTTTTTTGGGTTCTATATTTAAAGTCTAGAATAATGCCTGGCCCAATAATTGGGAACAAGTAAATGATACATAATTCCAGTTCACTTATTTCAATGGAATCATATTCCATGAAATAATAAATGCATATTTATAACATATATAAATAAATACAATGTATTTATTGATTGGTCTACTATTGAATGTTATGTTGTTTCTAAACTTTTGTTATTACAAACAAGACCACAGTGAACATATATGTGTTATGTAAATGTGTGTGTTTATACAAAGCATATGCCTAGAAACAAAATTGCTATATCTTCTGAAAAGAAATATCATCAGGCTTGTGTAGCCTAAGGTAAGAATCCATTTTACTTTTTTCATAACCACAGCCAATCATTCTAGCATTATTAGTAAATAATTGGTCTCTGCCAACTGATTTACCTCCATAAGGATGTGGGTATGTTTCTAAGCTTTCTGTTTTTCATCATTCATCAATTTTTATTATTGCAAAAAAAATTTTATACTATTTTAATAGCTTTGGCTTAGTATTTGGAAGGGCAGTTACTCCTTGCTTACACAGGCCTAATTCTTTTACAAAATTGTCTTGTGCTATTTTTATTACCTTACTTAGAATTTTTATTAAAGTTGCAGGGAATTTATGGAATAATTTTGGAAGAATTGACATAACAAAGATATTGAGTAATTTGCTAAAATAAATAGGCTTGTCTCTTCTATTTATGTCATTTATGTACTTTAATAATTTAAAAAATTATTTTCTATACAGGCTGTATTAGTTTCCTGTGTCTGTCGTAAACATTACCACAAATTCTGTGTCTTAAAACAGCAGAAATGCATTCTCTTACAGCTCTGGCAGAGTGAAGTCCAAAGTCAATATGTTTGCAGGGCTGCACTACCCCTCAAAGGGGAATCCATTCAGTACCTTCTGTCTTTCAGCTTCAGAAGGTTGTAGGAATTCCTTGATTTGTGGCCTTGTGATCACAACATTGCAACCTCTGCCTCCGTTGTCATATCGCCCCCTCCTCTGTGTGTCTCTTATACAGACACTAATCACTGGACTAAGGCCCACTTGTTAATCCAGAATAATCACTTCATCACTATATCCTTAATTATTACATCTTTTTTCCCAAAACATTCACATGTTCCAGATATTAGCCATAGATATTTTTCTGGGGAAGAGAGTGTCATCTAGGTCTGTATATACACATATACACATATGTGTACATATATATATATATATATATATATATATATATATATATATATATATACTATATGCTTAGATATACTCATATAAGCCTCACAATAATAATCTGAGGTAGCATTATGATACATGATTTATAGATTTGAAAACTGAGACTTATCACAATGTATTTCAGGTTTATCTTCACTTCATTTTTACTTAATAGAGCAAATTTGCTCCTATATAGTTTCATTTTTCCCTCTCCTTTTCCTGATATCATATGCATAGTTATAACTGTTGTTTCAACAACCTAATGTTTCTTAAAGAAATGAAGAGAAGAGACTAGAGATACATATGCTGTCTTTTATATTTGCCCACCACATCTTCCTGGAGAATCAGTTGCCTGTTTGCTGTCATCTCCTTTTACCCTAAAGTACTTCCCTTAGTGTTTCTCATAAGGCAGTCCTACTCTCAATAAACATAAATTATCCCAGGTTTTGTCTGTTTGGGAGTGTCTTTATTTTCAAAGGATAGTTTTGCTGGATTTAAAATTCTTGGTTAACAGTTTTGAAAATGTCATTCCACTGTCTCCTATTGTCCAGTTTTGCAGATGAGAAGTCAGCTAAATTTCTGACTTTGTTCCTTGCATGTGAGGAGTCGGGTTTCCTTATTGTTTTCAAGATTTGTTTGTCTTTAGTTTTCAGAGATTTTGATTATCATGTATCTAAGTATGGATCTCTGTTTGAGGTTTGTTGAGCTCCATAAGTCACCAGATTTTCATCAATTTTGTGCCATATTTCTTTAATTCACTCCCCCACTTTCTTTCCTCACTGTCCTTTTGAGATACTTTACACATTAATGGATATGCTTGGCATTGCTTCATAGATCTATGAAACTCTTCAATTTTGTTTCCTGTCTGTTGTTCTAATTGTATAATTTCTATTATTCATCTTCAAGTTCACAAATTCATTTTTTTGACATCTCAAATCTACAGTTGAGCAGCTTTCATAAATCTTTATTATGATTATTGTTGTTGTTTTTTATTTTAGTATTAGAGGCCTGGTGCATGAAATTCATGCACAGAGGGTGTCCCTCAGCCCAGCCTGCATCCTCTCCAATCTGGGACCCCTTGAGGGATATCCGACTGCTCTCTCACAATCCAGGACTGCTGGTTCCCAACTACTCGCCTGCCTGCTGTCCTGATTACCTCTAACTGCTTCTGCCTGCCAATCTGATCACCCCCTAATTACTCCCCTGCCAGCCTGATTTATGTCTAAATGCTCCCCTACCAGCCTGATTGCCCCTAACTGCATTCCCCTGCAGGCCTTGTCCCTCCCAACTGTCCTCCCCTGCTGGCCTAGTCACCCCTAACTGCTCTCCCCTGCTGGCCATCTTGTGGTGGCCATCTTGTGTGTTGGAGTGACAGTCAAGTTGCATATTACCTCTTTATTATATAAGATTTCCTTTTGGTTCTTATTTATTTATTTATTTATTTATTTATTCCTTTTAAAAATCTATTATTGATTTTAGAGAGAGAAAAAGAGAGACATCAAGGTGAGAATGAAACATCGATCTGTTATCTCACACATATGCCCAGAGTGGGGGTCAAACCCAAAACCTGGGGATGTGCCCTGACCAGGAATCCAACTTGCTACCTTCTGGTGGACAGGACATCCAACCAATTGAGCCATACCACCTGGGCTTTTTCTTATGCTTTGAAATTTCTCTATTGAGATTCAATATTTGTTAAAGTCATTGTCATATTTCCCCCCTTAATTCTTTGAAACCAGTTTTCTTTAGTTCTTTAAACATATTTATTGTAGTAGGCTTAAACATATTTTAAAAGACTACTTTGAAGAATTTGTCTAAGTATAACACCTAGGCCTACTCAAAATGAATCTATTGATCACTTTTCTTTCTGAGTCTGGATTACACTTTTCTATTTCTTTCTATGTTGTATAATTTCTGCATGAATACTCAACAGCTTATATAAGACTTTCTATCAATTTCAGGTTCCAAAATATTTTTCAAAGTTTTTGTTTTATTTTGTTTTTCATAACATGCCTCTATTTAAACTTCAGAACCTGTTTACCTCCTATGTCTTCAGTCAATTTTTAATTTTAGACCAATCTTCTACTGATGTGCTCTATGTCTGCACAGCTTAGTGGTTGACCACTAAGTCAACCACTCAGTTTTGAGTAGAAATTGTGCTCAAACACCTTGCGTCACTAAGGTTCCCACCCACTGCTGATCTGTCTGAACGAGGGTTGGAGAATACATTCAGAATAGAGCTATTTTTCAGGTCTCTTTGGCTTTCTTTTTAAAAAAATATATTTTTATTTATTTCAGAGATGAAGGGAGAGGGAGAGATAGAAACATAAATGATGGAGAGAATCACTGATCAGCTGCCTCCTGCATGTCCCCACTGGAGATAGAGCCTACAACCCAGCATGTGCCCTTGACCGGAATTGAACCTGGGACTCTTCAGTTCGCAGGCTGATGCCCTATTCAGTGAGCCAAACTGTCTAGGGTTTTTTGGCTTTTGTTTTCTGCCAGGTTCTCTTGGGTCTCTCTGCACATGTTGTTTCCTAAGCATGCAAGGATATGAGGAAGCTAATAGGTCATCTATGGTTTTCTCACCTCCAAGAGCTCCTTAAATTCCTTCTTCTGCTGCTCAACCCAAATGAGAGCACAACTTCAGGCTGATAAAGACACTGGTTTCTTCATTTATTTCCTGTCACATTCAGCTGGCAATGTTACAAGTTTGGATTTCCATCCAAAATTAGATACACCCTCTACAAAAGCAAAGCTGCTGGGTTTTGTATCCTGACACATGTTGTTAACACCCATATTCTCACCAAATGGCTATAGGTTAGGGGTCGGGTAGAAAGTCTCAGATAAGAATCCATAGACTTCTGGTATTTTTACCTAAAGATTTATCTGTCTTTTAAAAAATTAACACATCAATTTTTTATCTGCCTTTGGTCACTTTCCAGAGCCCTGAAATGATTGCTTGTGACAAATTGACCAATTTATATTCATTTTTAGGAAAATAATTTTCTGACATTTTCATATATCAAGCAAGTAATCACAGATAACATAATAATTTTAAATTATTTTTGGTGCTCAATTCCACAAATTTACATATAGATAGATATAGAAATACTTCTATGTGTTATAAATATATAGATCTACATATATAATCATATATATCATACTCATGAACAGAACATGAGAGAGTTTTGTGTCACTATTAATATATTTAAAAATTGAGCTCAGAAGAAGTATGCTCTACATTATATCTAAGTTGAGGAAGTGGTGTAGCCAACTATGAAGTAAGGTCTTCTGAATTCAAATGCCATGCTTTTTACAACATATCATGTTTCTTTAAATCAAAATCCCAAGTAGAGACATGCCTTAAACCAAAGATGATTCAATGGAGTAGATGGTGATAACCCAACCAGGAAACAAAAATTTTACCTCTTATAATATTGCCAATCTAATTTCTATGGCCCGAGGACAAATGTAGAACTTGGTAGAAAAAGGCTAGTAATCTCTCCTGTGCATTGCCATTTACATATATGCCCATATCCACCTCACTTCACCTGTCCTCTCTCTCTCCTTCCCTTATACCTCAAAAACATCAGAACCATAGGCAAATTCAAAACCAGATCTTCGTAAGTAAAAATGTAGTTTTAATTCAGGAGAGAGGAACAAAAAAGTTACTCACACCAATGGCTTCACTAGTAATTACTAAAGATAAATGTAAACTTGCCAATAAGTTCTAGAGTTCAACACAAATACTGGATAAGAGGATAGATGAGTGCATGGATAGATGGATGGATAAGTAGATAGATGAAAGATAGATAGATATGAGATAGATAGATAGATAGATAGATAATAGATGATAGATAGATAGATAGATAGATAGATAAATAGATAAACAGATAAATGAGAGATGAGAGAGTGAGCCATACTATGTGTCAATCATTGGGCTACATGTGATCAAAGATGTTTAAAGTAAAACTAAGTCTCCGCTTTGATGGAGTTTTGTCTCCTGAAGTATTGGAAATAGAGTAAAGTCAACTTTTTTTTTGTCTTTTCTTACGTTATCTAACATCATTTTGGGTTGTAAATATAGTCTTTTGGCTAATTTTTCAGCCATTTGCACTTTTAGAGAGACATAAAGAAATAATGTTTAGAAATAATTTTAAGTTCTGCAAAGGAGTAAAACACCAGAGATCACAAAATTTTGTCATGTTATTCTGTATCTCTCTTGTTTATTTAATAAAATATTTTCATATCTCAAGGCTATGAAGAATATTAATATAAACAAACATAAAATGTTTACTCACAATACTGCATATGAACACTTGTACAATCACATATTACTTGAACATAAAAACATTCAACAAGGAGAGAAATGAAAAATTTATATACATATGCTCATCCGAATTCAGGATATGAATACAGCCAATAAAATGCTGAACTAAACTTTCTTTTTGTTTTCATTTTTAAAAAGATATATTTTATTGATTTTTTTTTTTTACAGAGAGGAAGGGTGAGGGATAAAGAGTAAAAACATCAATGAGGGAGAAACATTGATCAGCTGCCTCCTGCACACTCCCTACTGGAGATGTGCCCACAACCAAGGTACATGCCCTTGACCAGAATTGAACCTGGGACCCTTCATTCCGCAGGCTGATGCTCCATCCACTGAGCCAAACCGGTTAGGGCTTCTTTTTATTTTTTTGTACCCTTTGCAAAGCACTCGCTTGTTATAGTGAATTGTCACTCAGAATTTTTCTTAATAACTAAGAAATTAGGAAATATGTGCCTTTAGACTTCCCAGTAATGTTGCATAAGGAATGCATTATTTACCATCTTATAATAAAAGCCTACATGGCATCATGTTCTTGCGCGATGACCTCATGCATTGTCATCACAAGATGGCTGCCATAAGATGGCCACCCTCATGTTGTCACAAGATGGCCACTACAAGATGGCCAGCAGGGGAGGGCATTTGTGGCTGATCAGGCCGGCAGGGAAAAGCAATTGGGAATAAACAGGCCTGCAGGGGAGGGCAGTTGGGGGCCATTAGGCTGGCGGGGAGGGCAGTTGGGGGCAAGATCAAGCTGGCAGGGGAGGGCAGTTGGGAGCAACCAGGCTGGCAGGGAAAGGGTAGTTGGGGCCACCTGGCTGGTAGGGGAGGGCAGTTGTGGGCAATTGGGCTGGTAGAGGAGGGCAATTGGGACACTGATAAACCATTTTTTAGGCTTTACATTTTCTGCAAGCACTGCCTGCAGTAAATTTTATACTATTGTAAAAACAAAAGTATTAATTCTTCTCTGACTGCTCCATGTCATTGATCTGTAATAAACAACCTGCATGAAAATACTGTATGTGTTGTCTCACATTGAGTGTTAGAACAATGTCCCTTTATTAGCTTTCATGATAGTTACTATGAATAAGAATTTGACATTAATTTTTTAATTTATATTATAGGACAGTTAATATAAAATTTTCTTAAATACTGAAATTTGTTTGAGAGTTCTTTGCACCTAGTCTTTTAGTTGGAAATATAATTTTTGGCATGACTTATGTCTCATTTGCATTAGAAATATTTTTTGCAAGAGGGTATAGGGGGGATAAATGGTGATGGAGAAAAAAATACTTTACATTCACGAATGGCATTTTTATCATTTATCAGAATATCAGAATTACTTGGATATATTCACACAAGTACATATGCGTTTATATGTATGTGTATAATAATGTAATACATAGATAATTTATAAGATAATATATATTAAGTAGACACTGAAAACAATAACAAATAAATTGTATGCACTTTGAGGATAGGGTTAGATCTGGGTTTTCTTTTTATTTTTTTATCTAGCTACTATCTAGCACAGTTCCTGTACAAAGCAGACCCCCAATAAACTTTTGTGTAAATAATGATGAAAAAGCACTTAAACACACACACACACACACACACACACACACACACACATATTCACTACAGATAGAGATGTAAAGCATATTTCACCATGGGGTTAGATCTTTGAAAACACATTTTATTATCATTTAGAAAAATTAGTCTAATGCTTACAAACTATTGTATGTTTGTTATTTTTTTAAATCTAGATCATAGCAGCAAAAAGCATTCAATGAAGTTACTGAAAACAACCCACCATAATGTACTTAAACCTATTTTTAAATTATTATTAGGTAAGTACCATGCTATTTCATCTTTATCCATGGATGGATGAAACTGTGATAGAATCAGTGAGCTAGAAATAGAAATAGATTCTTCTGCTATCTATCTTGATGTAAAGGATTTTTGACCAGATTAAAAAATCCCAGCTTGCAAACATCTTTCAGCTATCGGCAGTGTTGGAAAACTTCCCAAGAGCATAAGGTTAACTCCTAAGGTGCCAATTCTATAGTAAGGGGGTTAACATGACAGGTTATTTCCTTGCTTTCTTCACTTATTCATCCCTTGAATCATTCATTTATTCATTTTTCCTCTAGACATTAGTTATTCAATGATTAATTTATTTAGCCAATATGTATCGGGTACCCACTACCATAGGGACTAAAGATTCAGAAATGAATAAGCTAGAGTCCTTGCCCTCAAGAAGCTTCTAGTTATGAGAAATTTATTTATAAACATGCAATTATAACTCAAAATGCAAATGCAACATCAGTGATATACAGTCTAAAATCAATCGCAATAAGCAAACTGACCCAGCATCTGGGGTAAAGCTTTGGGGATAAGAGACAAGAAGTGGAGGCCGGGAAAGCGCTCCCTGAGGTTAATTATTCAACTCTATTAAGAGGAGCAATCCCTTTTAAAGAGCCTGCTTAAAGCACAGGTTAAATCTAATCCTGTTTTCTTGAAGAGATCACTTATCTTTTCCAAACTCCACTTTCCACATCAGTAAACTGCCAGAGTTGAACATGATTCTGAGTTTGCTTCTATTATAACATCCTATCATTCTAGAACAGCAGGCAAGGAGATAAAAACAAACAAACCCATCACCAACCCACATCTGAGAATCTTCAAGTTGTCACTACAGTTTTACAGTCACAGGTGGCTGGTGCAGTGACGCTCCCTAAGCTGGTGCTCCCAAGGTATTTGGGCAATTTTAAAGAGGTGGCACACTATATACACATTATTAAAAAAAATCATAGCAACAAATGCAGTCAAATTCAAATGATTGGGGGCGGGGAATGGTGGAGCTTAATAAAATGCACTTAGGGAAACCTTGCTGCCAGGACAAAGGTTGGTCTGACAGCAAGGTGTCGTTCATGGCGTGGCCCAAAGCGCTGTGCCAAGGCTACAGGTGTGCATTGTGGGAATAATGACAGTTCCAAAGCAATGCAAGGCTCATCCCAGAGCGCACTTATCCATCTGGTAGGCTGTAGCATATCCTTTTCATTAGTGCTTCCTCAGAGCACAAGCTTTTTAAATCTCTCCAAGAGCCCCTGCAGGAGCACCAGCAATGAACATTAGAAGGAGATAAAGAAATGAACAAGGCCTATGCTTCCTAAATTGAAATCTCAATCTTTCTCTCCTATGCACAACATTAATTCAATATTAGCGAAAGGAATTAGATACATGTATATGTGTATATTATTTATCAATCATCTATTATTATCCTTATAAAACCTTATAAAAATTAAAAATTGAGCCATCTTTAAAGATCAGTTTTTTACTTTCTTTCTACCACTGGTGCTTTTTTAAAGAGGTTCATTGTGTATTGAGATACTTTTATTTGGCTTCAAATCAAGTTTCAAAAATTACTACACTTCATAACTTGAAAACTAAGCTAATTTTGAATGCACAATGAATCAGGGTGATGCCACATAGCTCATTTTAATAAAGCACCTGAGGACAAACTAAAGTGCAGGAAATCAGAGAACTATGTGTTTTATTTCATCAGTTATTTGCACTTTCTTGAATGTTAAGGACAGATAGCAGAAAATTTTCTTTCTTTCTTTTTTAAATAGAATAATAATTTTTAAGTAGGGCCGGGTTGTTTGTATCTCTCTGTTACATACTTGCAAAATTCTCCATTTTCCTACAGCTATGTGAATGTAGACATATAACCACATTAATGCTAAAAATTAAAATATCAATGAATTTCATATTCTATAAAAATATATTTTAGAATCACTGAATATTGAATTCCTTTTTTACATCTGACAATGACCTTAAACTTTACAGATATCTGCCTTTAAGCATTATTGGCATTTAAAGAACAGATTTATTGTTTGCTAATGAGATATTTCCTTTTATGTGAGTACAGTCCTAGTTGTTCATTTTTTTACTTTTTCTCTAAGGTCAAATGTAGGATCAATTTAAAATTTTATAAGTCCCTGTCTAAAACTCTGTCCGACTGTAACCATGATGATCTACAAGGCTGCTTCCATTTCTCATATCAATATATGAGAGTTCTATTAGAATTTTAGGTGACAAATTGCTGGCAGCATGAAGCTGAAAAAAAACAAATGAGAGAACTCCATAGCAGTACTCTTAGGGCATTTTCACTACCTATCAAACAGCAGAGTTTAAAATCAATTGTATTATATAAAATGCATTTTTCAACTCCAATTCATGTTTCTCCTTTCCATACAAAATAAGAAAATTGAATGCAACATGGATATGGAACAAGGCTAAGAATAATTTTTTTTAAGTATTGAAGAATTGAAGACCTAATGTTTAAAATCTAACATGTCAGAAATTTCTTAGTGCTGTAGGTTCTGCCAAATGTTAAAAACATAAGTTCCTCCCTTTTAGAAATGGGATGGAAATTTAGGGTAAAATGAGTCATATTTTCTTAGTACACTAACTAAGTTCTATTATAAGTAATATACTGTTCACAGTGGCTAGTGAGTAAAAAATTGAACATGATATAAGTATAGAATATTGTTCACTTGGGAGTCTGGCCAAGTTGGAATTGTGTAATAAATATAATAAATGTAGATGTCCAAGATTAGAAACAACTTAAATGTTCACCAAGTAAAAATAATAATTATATATTCATATATATTCATATAATCAAATACTACTTAGCCATTTAAAAGAATAAGCACAACAATATTAATAAATCTCACAGGCTAAGTTATACATATTGTGTGACTTCACTTATGTTAAATTAAAAAATAGAAAAAATTAATCTATTGCTGGAAGATAAAATAATCGCAACAGTCAGAGCATAATGGCTGGGGGAAGGCATAAAAATTCTTCTGATATTCTGGGAATACTCTGTTTTGATCTACATAGTGGTTATAAACAAACAAACAAACAAACCAAAAAGCATTGAGCCATACACTTAAGTTTTTTTCCTTCACTGTTAGTTAGAATATAATTGGAAAAAAGAGAGAGAGAGAATGTAGCAAAAATGTAAGCTCTGTACCAATAAAATATCAGTACCATTTCTTGCTATTTTAAACAGAATTCAAACTTTATCAGCAAAAATCCACATAACTTCAAGTAAAGCTCTTTTGTAGATTAAATGCACACAAATGAGTGTAAGGATGAATACTCCATTGTGAGGCTGGAGTTTAAGGTGAACTTGCCTTTCTACCAGGAGCACAAGTATGGTGATAGCCAGAGGAAAAGGGGGGTAAGAGGAAAAAAGGGGGATAAATAAGGACAGAAAGAGACTTTGGGTAATGGACACATGATGCAATATATAAATGATGTCTTGCTGAGTTGTACATTTGAAACCTATATGATTTTATTAACCAATGTCACCCAAATAAACTCAATAAAAAATAAAATAAATACTAAGATGAGATGGGAAACATAAACGTCAGGAAATTTAATTATGCTATAGTTATGGTAAATTAGGATCACTAATATTCCAGTGAATTAAATATTTAATGATATAGATTGTTTACTTTTCAATTACAGTTGGCTTCATTATTATATTAGTTTCAGGAGTATATCCCAGCAATTAGACATTACATAACTTACTAAGTGATCATCATAATAAATCTCATATCCATCTGACACCATACATAGTTATTAGAATGTTACTGAATATATTCCCTATGCTGTACTTTATATCCCTGTGACTTATTCTGTAACAACCAATTTGCACTTCTTAATCTCTTCACCTTTTTCAATTTTTTATATCACCCCATCATCATAACACTCAATAAATGGTAGCTATTATTTCTTACAAATACTGTGCAATACAAATGAGTATATTAACTCACCTCTCAGAGCTACTCTATAAGTTTGATACTACTATCTGTATTTTAAAGATGAGGTATCTGAAATTGAGAAGTTGAGTAATTTTCCCATTAACACAAATAGTAAGAGGCAGGGCCAATATTCAAAACAGGTTTGTCTGAGGGCAAAGCTTGTGTCTCATTAATTATCATACTCTACTGTGTCAAGACACTTGGAAATTAAAAGTCAATGCAGACAGAAGCACTTTGGGAATAAATGTTGGAATAACAGTTCCGGTCTCAGCCCTTTTTCACATAATGAAATAAAGAAGAAAATATAAAATAAAACTTCACCTATATTTATGTGAGGAAAGAACATGTAGTTAATGTGTATTAGCTAAAACAGAGAAATTTAACCTCAGACCTTTAGTGAAAGAAAATTTAAACAGTGAACTTCAGAAAATTGCCCACTGAAGGAAATTTGAAAAGGTGAACTTCAGAAAAAAGAAATAGCTCCCCAAAAGAAAGTCTAAAAGACAAGAAAAAAATAGCAAAATTTGTTTAAAATCTGAATATTTAAAATACAGGGTGTCCTCCCAAAATGTATACACATTTTAACAGCTGATAGCTCAATTTTGAAAATGAATTTTTTTTTAAATACATCTTTATTGATTCCAGAGTAGAAGGGAGAAGGAAACAGATATAAAACATCAATGATGAGAGAGAATCCTTGATCAGATGCCTCCTCCTGCACGATCCCTGCTGGGGTTTGAGCCCACAACTCAGGCCTATGCCCTTGACTGGAATCAAACCTAGAACCCTTCAGTCTTCAGGCTGATACTCTATCCACTGAGCCAAACCAGATAGGGCTGACATGTATTTTAATAAACACTGTCTTTACAATTATTAAAAATATGTGTATACATTTTTTGGGACACCCTATATATTTATCGGAAGTAATTATGTTGAATGAGAATAAATTTAAAAGTAAAAAATAAAATAAAGACCCTGGACAATAATCACCTATACTAATGATAGAGAAATATGCAAATTGGCCAGGACACCATCATGTAATGACCAATTAGGACGAGGGTGGGGCTGTGGCAGAGAGCTCTCAGCATGCCTGTGCCGGGACTCCAAAGAGCATGGAGAGGAAGGGAGAGTAGATAAGCAGTTAGGGGGATCAGGTCAGCATCAGAGCAGTTAGGGGCATCAAGCAGGCAAGCAGGTGAGTGGTTAGAAGCCAGTGATTCCAGATTGCAAGAGGGATCCCAGATTGGAGAGGGTGTAGGCCCGGGCTGAGGGACGCCAACCCCCCAGGCACAAATTTCATGCACTGGACCTCTAGTCCATAATAAAATGGGGTTAGACAGAGTTAAAACATTCTATAATCATAATATTGTTGGAAGGAGAGAGTATAATATTTAGATAGTATTAGAATTATAAAGTATTATAATTTAAAAGGCTAAAAGAGTAGTAGAGGAAGAGTGCAGAACTTCCAAAGTACAAGGAAAAAATAAAACCTAAGAGAAGAAAAAGGGTTTAAGAAAAATAAAATTGATAGAAAACACAAAATGATAGGAGAAAAATGAGCTAAATATATCAATATTCATAATACATATACATGGGCTAAAATTATTAATTAGAGAGGATGAGCCTAAAGCTCAGCCAGAGGTTGAAAGCACAGGGTCTTCTCTTATCTTTCCTGTGCTGGCACCCAGCACTGAGCATGCAGGTGGCTCTGTTTCTGGTACAAGTAAGTGTTTTCCATGCCTTAACTTCTCACAACACTTTCTCCCCAGCATTTTCTTTCAGGCTTCTGTTTGCTTCATCTGTAGCCTTTTGCCCCAGACAATAGATTGCATCCCTTTGGAAGCCAGGTAGTCCCACCCTGGGAATGCAGGCTGCCATAATCAAGACCAGTCCTAAGCTGGGGAGTGGTTGAGACAAGACAGGTAAAAATGCCACAAAGCTTTCCTACTGTTTTTAAATTGCATTTTTTTTTTTTTTTTGCATTTGCTTGGTTGCTGTAACCTTAGACTATTTTGCTGCAATTTGACAAAGTTGGTTTTGAGAGTTTTGGCTCAGTTTTTCAGTGTGGGTGTATACCAGTAGGGATGATCCCTTGGAGTTATCTACTCTGCCATTTTACCAGCGATCCAGAAGCATTGTTTTGAATGCAATATTTTCATGGAAATAGTCAAGTTGCTCTATGATAGACTTTTTTTTAGTGTGACCAGAACTGAATAGCATAATATTCTCCAATTACATGTATTTATATATATATAAAAAAAACAACTTTTATTGTGTGCCTCTATCATCATAGAAATATTTGCCAAATTACTCAAATAGATGAGTGGAATAGGAAGGTAACTAGCTGTCTTGCTATCAAAAGTAAGGCAGTCTAGTATATTGGCAATAACCCAGACCTAAAAACTCAAAAACCCTGGTTTTTAGTTGTAGCTCATAGTTTAATTAGCTTTGTGGCTGCTGTGGACAATAAGAGGCCACATGCTAACCTGACTAGTTCAGGGAAGGCCTTGCAAACTATAGAGACCTATAGTAACCACAAAGGATGGCCTGAAATTAACTTTTTAACTAAAAGCAGTTTATGGCAGATAGTTATGTCCTAGGCTAGATTCTTCCCTGACAAAAATCAGTTTTTACCTTAACTAAGCCAATCTGTTGTCTTTTGCATTTATGATACTTAATCATTGGAATGTCAGCGTAACTTGTAACTTCCCTTTTTCTAGACTCTTCAGGGCACAACTAATGCCCCCAGGCTCCAGGAGGGAGACCACCAATTCTTTCAGTGTTAATTGTTGACTGTTAACTAACCTGTACCCACTTATGTAAAAGAAGCATGTGTCTATCAATTTACCTTTTATCCAATTCAGAGGTTTTCCTGCCCTTTGCCTTCTCCAGCCTCCCTAATCTATCACCAATAGATTTCATGTAACCCACTAAGTTCTCCTCCTTTGATTGTAATGTATAAAACAAGGTACAAAACTGCTATTGTCTGGAGCATTATCCCAATATGTTGAGGTTCTGCAACAGTTTGGCTCAAATAAACACCAAAACTCTTTACAGGTTTAAAATTTTCTTACGTTAACACTATAATTTAGCTCTTTTCTTTCTAGATTTTTCTACCTGTAAAATAAAGTTATCAGATGAGCTGTCTGAAGTTTTATCAGTCATAAATTTCCATGGAGTGGCAGAAGAGAGGATGTAATTTATAGTTTTCAGCTGAATATACTTCACAACATATGATTTAAGTGAAGACTGAACAAACTTATATATAAATACAATGCAGCAGTTTGGGGATAAAAGTTCACATTGTGTGTCTGTCTCTTTCTAAGCCTGCTTCAGAAACTGGGTTGAAGACTTAGTATGGCCTTGAGTCCACTCAACATATTGTCTAATAGTTTGCTATGAATATTTAATTTGCAGTGTCAATAGTAATTAAAACAGGTCAAGTTTTGCATTTGTAAATATAAAAATATAAATGGTGAATTCTGAAATATTTAAAGAGGTCAATGATTTGTTATAGAGAGCACAATGACACAAATAGCAAGGGGCCTAATTAAAATATATTGACATACAATTAAAAATAATAAAATGACTAATTGCTTTCAAATTTTTCTTATTTGAATTTGAACATTTTATTCAGTTTCCTGAAGACCAAAATGATGTTTCTCAGATTTCTATAGATCTGTAAAATCCTGTTTTTCTTTTATACTATAATTAGAGGCCCAGGTGCATGAAATTCATACACGGTGGTTCCCTCAACTCAGCCTGTACCCTCTCCAATTGAGGACCCCTTACGGGATGTCTGACTGCCATTTTAAACCAGCAGTCAGACATCCCTCTCACAATCTGAGACCACTGACTCAGTTTGCACCTGAGACCTCAATGGCTGCTTGGCTTTTACAAAGACCTTTTTGGAGTCCTCCGTCTATAAAGTGAGAGCAGCAGCATTTACACTGTGTGACTGTTCTAAAATTTCACTAAAATTTCCATGGATCATCTGATATATAAGAGGTACTAAGTAAATGTTAGTAATTATTATTGGAGCAGCGGAGAGAGCATTCAATCCCAGGTCTACTACCCTCCCAAAACTTTTCCTTCAGTATACCATTTTGCTTTTTCATTTATAAACAACAATCAACTTTTCCCTCCCCCCCAGTTTTGCTGCAGCATTACAAGGTCACACAGGTAGTGGAGAGATGACTAGACTTGCCACTGGAAAACGTGTACTCTTTTTTTTATCTGGGCCCAGAAGGACAAAAATAACTATATGCTTGGATACTCGCTGAACTTCTCCAAAATGTTAACCCATGTTCTATAAAAAGAGGCTATAATAAGATTTTCCTTGGTCACCTAACAAGGTTAGTTGGTGTGAAATAAACCAAAGAAATAGTGAAACATAAGGTATATTATAACATTATAGTACATAGTATGTAGAGAAAGGAATTATTATGAGTATAATTATATTATTTTAAATTCAATTTATGAAAATTTCACACTATAATTTTAGTATCGCCAGTGCACACTGGAGAATTTGCAGTCAAATTCTAACCCACCACTTAGAATTTGACTGACTAAATGTGAACTAACCAAATAAGAGAACTAAAATAGAAAGCAGTTCTTTCACTAAGTGATCATTTTTAAGTGTACTTAACTAAAGATAATAGCCACATTTATTGAGTACTTACATTTATGTAGAACAGTGCAGGCCCTGTTCTAAATATTTTATATGTATTTGCTCATTTATTCCTATGCACATATTTTTCTAAAAGCCTCAGTGTTCAGTCTTCTCTTATAAAATATTAATGAAAGTTGGTTAAGTGTTACATATTGTAGCATGCATTTATTAGCTAGTTGCATTAGAGTAGATAATTTAAGAAATCAAAGAATTGGCTTTGATTTATTAATCAGATTGAGGTTACTTTATAATTTGACTTCAAAGGGGCACCTTTCTTCCTATGAGCCAAGATCCTTTTCACTCTCATTCTAGCCTCTGTCAAGATAGATGCTGACGGGTCACCGAGAGGTTTTCCAAACGTATGAAGCATCTATTTGAGAGCTCAGCCAACGTCCCCACTGTCAATTTATTTTAATGACAACCTTCTGGCTGAGTGACAATGAAGGCCCAATCACAACTATATTTTTCTTCAGGATAGCAACCACAGGCTTAAAATTTTGAGTCACTTAAAAAATGTTAGATTTTCAAATTTAATCAAAATTTATATTATCAGAGTGAAGGTATTAATATTGGCTATCAAACGTGATTTTTATAAGTTATAAAGCAGCTTGAAAAAAATCTAAGTGCATTTCTCCCATAACAGAGGAGAGGCTTACTTATTCATATTTCTGTAAGTTCTTGAAGGTCAAATGGCCATGATTGAATCTGCTCTAGTCCAAGGACAGGGTATGACTTAGTACATTTTTAATGAGGGAGAGCTTGGGAAATCTTTTCTCATTATGCCAACTAAGGCTATACTGGCTTCATTCTTGTCTTATTTATTTCCTCTTGTTCCCATTTGTTCTCTCATTCATGTTTTGGATTTTTATTATGTGTAAGATACAGCTCAATGTTGAGAGGTTCAAATGAGAAAGAATTGAATGTCCTGCCTCTTAAAGATCTGGCGAGGCATGGAAACAATTGGTTGTACTAGTCACTGTGCTCTCTTCATGGTATGATTATTTCCAATATGAGCTCAATTTTCAGAATTCCAAGCACCTAGAAACCATGGTATAGCAACATTTAATTATTTTGCCTAATTAATATATCAACCACTCTGTGACTCTTAATATATTATCATGTCTTCTATACTTAATTATTTACATATGCTAATCATCTATTAGACTGCAAGCACAAGCTGATTCATTTTTAGTATTCTCTAAAACAATTATCCCAATGTGCATTGGAGATACAAAAAAGTGATTTACTTAATAAAAGAACAAAAATGAAAATGACCGAATCTTAGGTTAAATCTATTGCTAGTAATAGGATATTTCTTATTCTACTATTTACTTTTTAAATATCATTACTTTTTTTAAAGCATATTTTGAAATTTTAATTAAAAATTTTTCCTAACATTAGGCTCTAAGTATTAAATATTTTTCAATATTTACTGATAGAATTATTATTAGTCACTAATTGATAAATAAAACACACGTTAGAAATTTGGGGGGAAATATGCTTAAGAGTAAAAGATTAGTATCAATGCATCTGCTAATGAGATGAGTTGGAGGAGTTGTATACCTAGGTAATTGAAGTCTTTAATATTTTCAGTAGTTCCCTTGTTTGTTAACATGCAATATGACTCAGAATGGATAACAGGTATACCTTTCTTTTTGCAGTTTTGTTTCTTTATTCCCTCTAAAGTCTACTACTTGAGTTTTTAAAACCAATTTCATTCTCAAAAAACTAACAAAAACTGTGAGGATAATTTTTTAGATGAGATAAGCATGGTTAAAAATAATAAATAAATCTAGTTGATACTCAGATTAAAATTAGACATATTTTTATGCATATTAAAAAGTAGATTCCCCCCACCAAAAAAAGCAATTGATTTATTTCCTCATCTATTCTATATAATAAAAGCCTAATATGCTAAGTGTCCAGTCATCTGGTCATCTGTTCAACCAATCAAAATGTAACATGCTAATGATATGCTAAGGTTGCTCAACTGCTTGCTATGATATGTACTGACCACCAGGAAGCAGACAGTTGACTGGTGAACCAGTGGCTGTGATGTGCACTGACCACCAGGGGGTAGACACTCTGGTAGGTTAGCTTGCTGCTGGGTCTGGCCACTCAGGACTGAGAGAGACTGGCCAGACATACCCTGGAGCCCTCCTGCTATCCCTCTCCAGGTGGTCAACTTCTTACATGCCTTTCCAGCCCCCTTTGTGCACTGGTAGGGTCCCTCAGCATGGCCTGCACCCTCTCACATTCCAGGACCCCTTGGGGGATGTAGGAGATCCAGTTTTGACCCAATCCTGCATGCTAGCCTGAGGACTCTATTGATTCACAAATAGGCCTCTAGTCCTATATAATAAAAGCCAAGCCACTGAAATGGCATAATGATCAGAGTGACCATGTCCTCTCACCCCAGCTGGCAACGCCCCCCCCCCATGCGCCCAGTGAGTGGTTAGGGTGGTTCAGGCAGGCAGAGGTGGTTAGGGGTGATTAGGAAGGCAGAGGCAGTTAGGGGCGATCTGACAGGCAGACAGAATGGTTAGGGGCGATCAGGCAGGCAGGTGACTGGTTAGGGGCAATCAGTCAGGCAGAGGCTGTTAAAGGCGATCTGATAGGCAGAGGCAGTTATGGGTGATCAGGCAGACAGGTGGTTAGGGATGATCAGGCAGGCAGAGGTGGTTAGAGAGACATCATTGGCCCATAAAAACATGTACAAAGAGATGATTTGTGTGAAAATGGTGAAATATGTCCCCAAGAGTACAGGGGTGCTCAGCCAGGTTCTAGGAAGGGGTGAGCCCCAAGATCTTGGACCCTCAATATCTTGAGATCAGCATCTCAAGATCGGGAATGAAAGAAGCCCATGAATGAGGTATTCTGCTGTGTGATTTGGTAACTTAAACTTTATTTAATCCCTCACAACTCTGTGAGGGAAGTGTTATCTCAGTGTGCACAGATTGAGATTCCTGCAGCCTGCACCTTGCCCAAGGTTATGCAGTTAAGGGGATATAAGATTTAGGATAGAACATTGGGTTTACTTGACACTAAGCCAGTGGGTTTTTTTTGTCCCCCACCACTCCAACATCCGGAAAAGCTGTGTGATTATTACTTGTCTGGGGTAGAATGAGCTCTAGAGGATTAATGTTTTTTGCCTATCAAGATGGAACATTAAAAAAAAAAAAAGAAAGAAAATCAAGCAGGGAAGCACCATATTGGGGAGCCATGGCTTCCTCTTTAATCTGAGTTCTATACCTAGTGGTCGCTCAGTTTATCTGTACAGCACAGTCTCTTTTCTGGTGCCCTGCCCGAGGCAACTGACATTGGGACTACGTATCAGCCTCTTCAAGCTATTAGCAGCTCTCCTGTGTCTGTGATTTCTAACTCTATGTACATGCATAAACAAGATATACTTTTTACTTCCTAATATTTAAAATCCAATGGAACTTAACTTTTCTCCCTACTTTTCTTTGTAGAACTTCACAAATACCATCAGAGAAGCTTCCACGGAGGAAGCAACCAATGTCAGAGTTACGTCTACAAAATGAGCAGAAATGTAATTTGCAACCGTTTCTTAACAACTTCAAGGAGATTTTCCAATTTAAACAGTGAGGATAATTGGATTGCAGAGAATTATGGCCTACTATATCTTGACAACTTTTGACAAGCATTTTTCCCATCTATGACAGAATCTTAGCTTTTAAAGTATAGAAAAAGAGTTTTTGAAAAACACTGTGATGTCCAACATACGCAGAACTAACTGGAAACTTAGTGGAAGGAGCTTTGTGCCCTTTCACTGAGCATCGCAACTCCCAAAGAGGAAAAAACAAGATGTGGCCATCAAAATTATGGGCATGCATGCCCTGTGACTGTACACAATGGGATCAGAAAGGAAGACACACAGTTGAAGCAGGCTGAAGCAATGACAAACATGCATCTTGAAATTAATGATCACCTATTATGTTTTGCCTTATTCTGATACGTCTAACCTCTGTTGCTTAAAGCAATGTGTGTTTCTGCTTTCTCGCTTCTTTAAATAGCACTTGCAGTGAGTGATAAGATAACAACACAGGGCTCAGTGTGAATAGACAAGAGAACCATTTAAACAAATGGATTTGTAAAACATGATTGTTTTAAGCCCGTCTGTGTCAGGCCTGCAATTTGAATTAAACATAAGGTGACTTCTTTCGCTGAATCAATAATTGCAAATAGCATTGCTCGCAACCACGTTTTATTTCATAGACAAAAATGGTTCTTAACAGATTTCTGAAGGCTATGCTTCAGCCACCTGCTGTTAAAGTTATTTGCTTATTTTATTTTTGCAAAATTTTTTCCTCTGCAGCATTAAAACAGACCTGGAGTCAGCTCACTTGGAGCTGGAGTGCAGGGATTTTAAAGGGCAATTTTCTTAATGGAGGCCATCACTTCCTGCATCCTTCCTGCTGGCAAATCAGAACAGAAGAACACAGGGTTTGCAGATGCTATGTGCCTGAAATTCTGACCAGTGTCAGCTGACCTGCAATCAGAAGCAATTTCTACCACTTTTCTAGAGTCTTCTTGTGCATATGAACTTAGGACTCCTAAAATGTTGTTTTTTTAGGCAACTTATGGAATATTTTTTAATAGATTAAGTAGTAGTTCTGATTAGTGAATAATTAAGAAACTAGATGGCATTTCCTCTTGATTGAGGCTATTTGAGACAAGAAGCAGTTAGACGACCCAGCTAAGCTGTGCCCAGACTCCTAGCCCATAGGAACTGTGAAATAATACATATGTGTTGTCCTAAGTCACAAAAATTATAGTAATTTATTCTACGTCAATAGAAAACAAATACACTTTTATACAAATGCCTAACTATCCTTATATTGTCCATCTTCAGCCCCATCTTCCCTCCCCTCCATACCTACCTCACACAACAGAACCCAATTTAAAGGCATACATGATATTTTTCAGAGGAGTTTCTTTAATAAGTGTCAGAAACTCTGGATGGTACCAGTGCCTTCCAAAGATGTAAAATTTAAGAATAAATGCTACACGAGCCTTAAGAAGTTCTCCACATTTAGAGAAAACAGTAAGGGGCAATTCCAACTCTTCTTCTTTTGTTGGAAGTGCACTGACACTGGACATAAGGGAGGGAGATGTAGACAAATCTCTTCGTTTGAATGACAAGTGCTGAAATGAAGAAAGATATGGACAAGGGAGTAAGTTATTTTTCCAAAACAGCAGTCAGTGGCCATGCCAAACTTGGGAATAATAGGGCTTCTCTGTGACCTAGTTTATGCCTCATTCTGCAGATATTTCTTTTTAAAAATATATATATATTTTATTGATTTTTTTACAGAAAGCAAGAGAGAGAGATAGAGAGTTAGAAACATCAATGAGAGAGAAACATCGATCAGCTGCCTCCTGCACACCCCCTATTGGGAATGTGCCCGCAGCCAAGATACTTGCCCTTGACCGGAATTGAACCTGGGACCTTTCAGTCTGCAGGCCGACGCTCTATCCACTGAACCAAACCAGTTTTGGCAGCAGATATTTCTTAGTATGCAAGACCACAAGACCAGAAGGACATGAGGCCCACTATATAACTCAACTTCAGGTTGAACCAAAATGGAAAGTTGGCCCTTGGTACACAACCTTCACAAAAGCAGTGAAGAAACCACCATACAAAAGTGAATTTCCCCATGTGGGATGATCCATAAGCCCAGATCCTCCTAAATTCATTTAAGTCTAATGGCTGACCCATGTTCCAATTAAACGTTTGAAAGAAAATGACTGCAGCATCTGGGTAATTTTTTAAAAGATACCAGGTTCCATGCCTACTAATTTGGGATGAATACTATCAATACATCACCTTTCAAGAGTAAAGGACCACGGGATCAGAAAACTAGCTAAGTAGCTAGATGGCTGCATTCTTAAGGTGGCTGATACAACCCTACCCAACAGGCCTCTCCATAGCTCTTTGTTCTTATCTACTGTGTTTCCCCGAAAATAAAACATCCTCCGAAAATAAGACCTAGAACATGGAAAGATAAGACATCCCCTGAAAATAAGACCTACCGCATCTTTGGGAGAAAAAATTAATATAAGACACTGTCTTATTTTCAGGAAACAGGGTAATACTTAGAGGCCCAAATCGTGCCCTGGAGAATGGAGGGGGGCTTCAGCCTGGTCTGTGCTCTTTCACAGTCTGGGACCCCCTTGGGCGATGTCTGCCTGCTGGCTTAGGTCTGCTCCCCCCGGGTATTGGGTCTAAGCTGGCAGTCAGACATCCATCTTGCAGCCCTGGTCTCTTGCAGTCTGGGACCCCTAGCTCCTTACCTCCTGCCTGCAGCAGAAGTGGGAGAGGCTCCTGAAACTGCCACTGAGTTAGCCTGCGATGAGGTTGGCTTCTTGTTGAGCAGCTTTCCTCTTCTGGGAGCACACTGATCACCAACGGGCAGCTCCTACATTGAGTGTCTGCCCCCCTGGCGGTCAGTGTGTGTCATAGCAACTGGTTGTTCTGCCATTCAGTCAATTTGCATATTAATCTTTTATAAAATGGGATTACCCCCTTTGCTCCTCCTTCTCCAGATTCACTAGCCTCTCCTATCATAGGAACAAGTTAGACACAGTCCCATCCTGGGCCTTTCGCATGTTCTCTCTGTCTGGACTGTTCTTCCTGCCTTTTAATGCTTTCAAGGTTTTGCTTCAATTTCATTTTCTTTGGGAGGCCAATCCTCAAGCCTATGACTCCCTAACTCACCTAATTTACTATTCTCCAAAGTATTAATACCTTCTTATTAATTACACACTTATTACACACTTATTACATTTACAATTTTTCTTTAGCCACAGAATATAAGCTCCCAGAGTATAAAAATTCTGTCTTTTTTGTTACTGGTGTTCCCAGTGCCATTGAAAATACTTAGAAAATATTTGTTGAGTGAAATAATACCTTAGGAATATTTTTAAAAAGTAGACCATAGAGACCACATCAAAAAAAAGCAGAAAAAAAATGAAACAATGTTATGGAGGAAGTGTTTGACAATATCCTTTGGAATTATACATTTTAAAAACAAACATTACACAAATAGTAGGGACAATGACAGATCAGGTGAATATCCCAACATAAAACACATATATGTCTCATTTGTGTTCCTGAGGCGAAAACAAATGAAAAAAAAAGACAATAATAAAATGTGATAGAAGAAAATGTTACTACATGGGGACATATCTATAGAAACTGCCCTTGGTCCATAACTCAAAAGTTAAAATCAGTTTACTCACAAAATGAAAAACTGACTTCATTTCAGACCTTTTCTTATAATACAAAATCCCATATGGCTCAGTCTTTAGAATTTTAATGAGAAAAGATTATTGACAAAATGTACATGCTGAGCTAATTTGTTGTTTATATGACTTGGCCTCTGAAGGAAAATTATCAGGTAGGAAAGTCCTCATTAATATTTACCAACTACTCATTAGCAATTTATTCAAAAATTATTAAATTAATTAAAATTTGTTCCATAAAAAATTCAAAGTAATGGGATGTTGTGAAATAGAAGGATTGGTTGAAAGCACTGAATCCATTTAAATGTAGAGTTAAATACAATGTAAAGAAGTGCAGTCAATGTAGTTATCAAATACAGTTCAAGTGTTGCAAATTTTCTTTAAAGAAAAAACATAGAAAGTATACTTTAGCAACAATAATAATTATATAACAAACTTAAAATTGAATCAATAAAAGAGAAAGGCAATAAGCAGTTAAACTAATGTTATCTTTAAAAGATAATATTAATGCTAGTGTTATTATCTTTAAAGTGATATAATTCATGTATGTGTTTAACTGTGGGAATTAAATATTATATTTCATTTGTTGCAATAATGCTTAATAAACAAAGATAGCTAAAAGAATTAAAAATATGATAAAACTGTTCCAAATAATTAGATAACATTAAGTTAAAGAAAACACAGTTTATATTGGATAATACATAAATTGAAAAAATCAACTGTGGATACATATTGAAGTGAAAACTAAACTAAGATAAAAAATAAAATTAAACATATTAATTATGACAGTAATCCTGAATAGTTAAATAGGTTATCTTATTTTTAAAAAATGGGAAAATTATGAGAGTAAGATTTAAAAAAAGCAATTAATCAAGTCCAATTATTTTCATGGGATCTAAAAAACAGATAACTTAAAAACAGTGCTGCATAAAACTTTAAAATAAAATAATTACCATAGATAGTACATAAAAGTAAAAAAATAAACAAGAAGTTGATATATCAGTTCCAGAAAAAAAAAATCCACATCCAGATTGTTTTATTACTATATTTTGTGAAACATTTGAGAAAAAATTATCCAATTCTACACAAACTCTTCCAAAAAAACAAGTGGAGGAAGTTTTTACCAATTCATTTTATGAGGCCAACATTACCCATCTAACAACAAAGCCATACTACGAAAACTACAGATGATGATCTGTCATGAAAATAAACATGAAAGTTCCACAAAATACCAGCAAATTGAATCCATTAATATAAGATGTTGAGATATAAATAAAAACCTTTAAGGAATGCAAAAAATGAAAAATGCTAATATAGAAAAATAGACTTAAAAGTTTTTTAAACCAAAAAGTTGGTTTTTATAAGTATACCCAAAAGCTTATTATTTGGGACATAAGTAATAAAAGAAGACAAACCAGATAAAGATAGAGAGAAAAATCACAAATTAAAAAATTAATGTTACCAAAGAGGAAATGAACATAAATTTTCAAAAATAATTTGTATGTCTCCATAAACATATATGTAAATATATCAATACAATTCATAACATACAATAAAAACTAAACAATAATTAGAAACATGAAAAATAATTATGCTAGATTTTGGAGAAATAAATCATAAAAAATCTTTCTAAAATAGTGTCAATATCAATTTTAAAATAAATGATTGCTAACTTCATATAATATAGATATAAATGTTCCATTATATGGAAATACTGGAAGTTTTAAAACATTCTTAAAATCAAGCAGAACCAGTATATCAAAATTTTATATTACCAAAAAAAAAAAAATAGAAAACTGAAAACCATTCTAATATAAGTAAGAGTAAAATACTGGCAGAGTTTACCAAGAATATTGTTATATGTGCCCATGATAAAAAAAAATATATGTTTATTGCAATGCAAGAATAATTTGACATAGTAAACCTAAAACTAGAATTCACTACATCACTAGTTAAAGAAGGGAAAAACATTTTATTTTAAGGAACATAGGAAATAATCTTGAAGAAGTAGAAGAAAAGGACTGAATCCCAGGAAAATTCCCCAAACTACCATAGTTCATTTGAAAGGGAAATGTGTAAGATTGGCTAAAAAAGTTTTATAGGAAGTGCATCTAAAGTAGGACTTATCTAAAAATTAAAATATTTTTTATTTAAGTATCATAAAGTGATGCTGATTAAAATAGTGATGTATTTATTTATGGATAACCAGATACATTAAAGAAAAGAAATTTTATAAAATGATTTTAGAACTGGGAATGCGAATAAGGATTATTTTTTATATATGGACCTCTATGTTTATAAACACACAAATAAATAAACACACAAATAAAATAATGAACGGGTACAGAGAACAGATTGACAATGGTCAGAGGGGAGAGGATTGGGGGCTGGGTGACAATGGTGAAGGTATTAAGGAAAGAAAAAAAATTACTCAGGGACACAGACAACCATATGGTAATTACCAGAGGGAAGGGAAGTGGGTTAATGAAGTTAGAAGAGGATAAAGGGAGAATAAACTGTGATAGAAGGAGACTTGACTTGGGGCAGTGAGCACACAATAAAATATATAGATGATGTATTGTACAATCATATACCTGAAATTTTATTAACCAATAGAGTCACCCCAATAAATTTAATAAAAAATAAAAGTAAAATAATAAACTCTTGAGCCCGGATTAATGATTTTTAAATGTGTAATAATTCTTGCATATTAAATGTTTAAAGTAAAATATGAAAGCATAAAAGAAAGAGGAAATATATATGACCTTATAAAGAAATTTAAAGGTAGGAACATAATTTGTAAAGAAAACCAGCTTAAAATTGAGAAAATTTTTATTTACTTAATTGTATTAAATACCTAAATTTTGAAAATTTAAAAGTTATATGTACTGCAGCTTCCTTTATTAGTGCATTTTTCCCTCTCAAAAACAATAGTATCTTACCTAATAATAGATAAACATGTAAATTAACCATACCCCCGCTACACCCACCAGCCAATCAGGAGTGACATGCAAATTAACCTAACAAAGATGGGAGTTAATTTGCATACACAGGCACTGAGCAACTGGAGGCAGACAGGATGCTTGTGTTGTCGCCCTGGCAATGACACAGGAGTTCTGCCCCACTCCTGGTCTCTCTGGACCTCTGGGCAAAACGGGAAGGCCGGGCCAGAGTGGAAAGAATTGGCTCAGGCCAAAGCAAAAGCAGTGCCTGCAGCCAGGGAAAGGAAGGCCCATTCTAGCACGAATCTTTGTGTATCAGGCAATTACTTATGGGAAGGTTAAAGCAGAGAACAATGTATGGAATTTTACAATAGAATGTGATTTTGTGTATATTTTCCTGATAACTTTGTGAGATCTACTTAGTAATATCTATCTTGAGATATATACTTTGAAATGTGTTTTAAATGAGTTCCTTTACATTTTTCTTGCAATTATAATATCTATTAAAATAAAGTACTAACTTTAACTTAATCAGGGTCACATGATCATGTATTGACATGATCACACATGATGACTTGATAAATATTTCTACTGTTAGTATTATTTAAAAAAAACACTCTACTAAATACTCATGAAATATTCCTAAAACTAAAGCCATTAATTTTACATGCCATAAACATATTTATGTGTGAATTTGATTCACAAACCAATTAAAAAAAAACCAAGGCAGCATATCTGTCCCCATTGAACAAAGGAGAATAGAAAATTGCCTGAAGAGAATTACTGCTTCTTTCCTTCAGATGAGCCAGAGCTGCTTCTACTTATTAGATTGGTACCAAACACTTTTCTAAACCCCTCACACTCTTAGCTTGATCTGAGACCATTAGCTAGCATGGCCAGGTTTTCTGTACAAAGTCTTTAAGAAACAGCTGCTTGAATATTAGTATAAAAAATAGAGTAATTTAATAACACAGCATTCAAAGATTGCTTTCTAATTGCATTCCTGCCATCTGGAAAACTTTTCCACATCCACCAATCTAAAGTAGCCAAGAGGAATTCTGTCACATACTTTGGTTGACTTTATTCTTAACTTTGTTTACTATTGAATATTTTCTTATTTATTTTCTATTGGACTAAAAACATCAACTTTTAAAAGAAACCTTATTAATGTCCTGTTTAAGATTAAACAGTGTTTAACATATGACTGAGACTTGGTTATTATGTATCAATATGTGATTGTCAGTTATGGAAGAAAAATGATATCTACTTATATATAATAAACCACAAGCAGATCAGAGCTTTTGAAAATTGAACCACTTATGACACAAGTTGCATACTGGAATTTAATATATTGTTAGGCTGAATGCAGCTCAAATTGCTAAATTGTTTCACTCACTTTCCATTTAATATAATGGGAGATAATTTGGCTACTTATTGGTATATTTCATGTGGTATTGACCTCACTGTCAGCAAACTGGATCCAAACTTGATTCTGTCAAAAAAAAAAAAAAAAAAAAAAAAAAAAAAAAAAAAGCTACTGTCTTAAGACAAATCTTCACTCCTTACAGTTTCTATTTCTGGTTAAAATTTTCCGTGAAATACAATCATCTTACTTCACTTGCAATGCTCCACAAAATAGCACTATATGACAAAATAACTTTGGGAAACCTATAAAATGAAGTTTTCTATTAGAGACACTTAATTCAGATTTAACATACCAAAAGTATTGAGAGTCCTCAATCAAGGTAATTTTTAATTTTTGTTAACCTCCAATTATCCAAAATTATTTGAACATTAAATATTTTATGTTAGATGGATTCTAGATTTATTGGGTTGATCACTGCATAATTATATAAATGTCTAATCACTATGTGGTACACCTGAAACTAATACAATATTGTGTGTAAAATGTAATTTAAAAATAAATAAAAGCAAGATCAAAATAAACCTTTAGTTTTCTTTGGAACGGTTCCTGTGTGTGTGTGTGTGTGTGCGTGTGTGTGTGTTAATCATCAACCTGTTTTTTTAGGGTGAATGAGAGAGAGGAAAAGTCAGAAAGAAACATCTATGGGTTGCCTCCTGCACTTCCTTACCCCAGGCCAAGTAGGAGCCTGAAATCAAAGTAAGTGCTCTTGACCAGAATCCAACTTGAGACCCTTCAGTCTGCAGGCCAACAATCTATTTGATCTATCTGTTGAACCAAACCAGATAGTGCTGAAAAGGCTCTTAAAACTCCAGAGAGCTGGTCCCTACCCTTTGGTATTACTGGATTAGGCAATTTTTTATTCTTTCTCAGAATTTTTACATACAAAATTACAATAATACCACAGGTAGGTCAGGACCATTTGAAACTTTGAAAAAGTAAGCTGTTTTATTTATGTTATAAACAATATACAAAAAATAGTATTTTTTAAAGATACGTGTCTGTACAAGTGTAATTGAAATATGTGTCTATATAAATGTAACTTTCTAAATATTAAAATATATTATTCCATAGGGAAACTTGCAATAAATTTCATAAGGCAAAACAAAACAGCTCAAGATGTATAATTAATATGAAGCAAGACTATAAATTAGTGACAAAAATTTTGAAGAGGAAAACAGTTTGACCTAAAATTTAAGAAAAAAATTCTCTTTAAAAATTTTTAAATAAAAAAAAAGAAACCAAAATAAAAATTACATAATATTGATGATGGATACTAGTAAAATTGTGCAAGAAAATCCAGAGCCTTAGGCTAAGTAAAAAAATATGTAAAAAAAAGAAAAGAGAAAAAGAAATTGGATATTTATTTCACACCAAAAAATGTACAAGCAAAAGAAAGTGAGTGGAATGAAAGAAGTAATAAATATATAAGCAAAAATTAATAAAAAATAATGTTTTAACGAATATATTCAGAAGAGTTTTCTTTGAAAATATCAATAATCAGATAAGCTTAATTTAAAAATTCAGAAAAAACACACACAAAATCACAAGATTAACATTGGAAATGAGAATAGATAAAGAGGAAATTAAGATAATCATTGAAGACTGTCTCAACTCTTGAAATATATTTTAAAACCTGAGTAAAGTGTATGATTGTCTAGAAACATCAATATACAATATATAAAAGCCTAAATGACCATCGCCACCAAAACAACTGAACAGGCTGCGTGGGGCGACCAGGATGGTGGGGGGTGGGGGTAGGGGAGAGCAGTGAGGGGTGACCAAATGATTGAATAGCAGGCTATGTGAGGTGACCAGGCCAGCAGTGGGGCTAGTTACAGGCAATCAAGCAGGCAGGCAGGTGAAAGGTTAGGAGCCAGCGGTCCAGGATTGTGAGAGGAATGTCCAACTGCCGGTTTAGGCCTGCGGGTTCGGGCCTAAATCGGCAGTTGGACATCCCTCGAAGAGTCTTGGATTGGAGAGGGTGCAGACAGGCTGAGGGGACTCTCTCCCTCCCATGCATGAATTTTGTGCACCAGGCCTCTAGTAGAAAATATTAGAAAAAGGTAATAATGATCAGACTAAAACAATAGATGTCTTTTGCTAAAAATTCAAGGTTTGTAGGTGTGTTACAGATTTCCTGATATAATTTGGGTGATTCAAAGTTTTAAAAATTTAGAAAATAAATTATGAGCTCAATAATACAAGTTCAACTGATAAATTAGCACACAACACAGTCACATCAAAATGCATTTTAGAGCCATGATTGAACCACTCTAGCTAGTTGTGTTGAGCCTACAAAAGCAAGCCTGGAACATAGGAGAGAAATAACTTGAAAGCAATAATATTGGGGAATTAGTACCATACTGTTATTCTCTCTTCACTTCTCTAATGTTGGCATCCATTTTAGCACCTATCACTCTACTATAATTATGTGTTTATATGTATATCTTAACCACTCTTCCTTCAAGTCAGTCATTACCTTATTTTATTCTATATTCCAAGGGCCTGCCACAAGGTTTAGCTCATTGTAAGGATTCAAAGACTTGAATTTATTCGTTCAACCAACACCTTTTGACTGGTTAATATGAGAACTGTAGCATGATCCTCAAGCCACACATCTAAATGCAGCTTTTCTAAGTTGTGTGATCAGACAGTTCTTATTTGCAGTTCTTCCTGTGCCAAGTGAGAAGCTTTGGGGAACCATGTCACTTGTCAAACTCTAGGCAAATGGAACTCATAATTGATTGAGGAAGGATGTCCCTCAAAATTCCAAAGTAATTAGAAGACTGTCACATCTGGAGTAAAGTATTGGCCACATTCAATAAAGGGGTTACTGACAGAGTTGAACATGAGACACATGCTAGGAAGAGTATCCTGGTCCAACCCACTGACAAATCTCCTCCAAGAAATGGCCCGTGCTTCTGGAGGTAGTAACAGTATGGACTCAGATGAAATTCCCCAAGATTGGAGATACTTGTTTGTCAGCATAGGGTTTGTCTTTTTGCATAATTAATATCTCTTTTAAAATTAAAACTCTGTATTGGTATGTCTCTCTCAGGCCATCAGGAAGAGGGATGTTCCTAGGTGTCTAACTGGCTTTCTCAGGTGAGGAGTTTCAGGGGGTGGATGGGTGGTGACCAGTGCAATGATAATGTAAGTCCCTCAGCTCTTCAGATACCACTTCTACAGTCCAAAGACTGGTGACAATGTGAGTAAATGCCTAGATTGTGCACAGACTGAATAAGTTGCATCAAGTCTGCAGCCTAGACTATGAAGAATATCACCGATGCATCAAACTTCCTCATCCAATTGGTCCAATGCCCTGCCTAATTGGGACTCTATAACTGTAAAAAGGCTCCATATGATTCATCAGAAAAGGAGACAAAGTTACAGAAAATATTCCTACCAAAGTTCTGCTTTAAGTCAGAGCTGTGCCCAGAGAGCACAGGGAAGCCACCAGGAGGCTGATGCCCCTTGTGAACACAATGGCTTTTCCATAAAGAGCTAGTCCCTCCTCAATTCCTTCCATCCTTGAGTTTATCAAAAAGTTCCTCATGCAAATTAAAAAACAATAGTATACATGGTATTTTTATTATTTTATTCAATATAATTCCTGAGATTTAAAATTATTTTTAAGTAAAAATGATGCAAATATAGTTTTTTACAATTCAACAGTCACTGTTCTGGCACGAAAAAAGTACTCACTAAATGTTTGTTGAATGAATGACTATTAACTTGGTATTAAATCAGCTGAGCCCTTCATACAGCCTTTAAAAAGTAAACAAAAATAAATTTCTCTAAACCTGCCTGATATTTAAATCCCGAATCTGTTTGCATGAGAGAAAAAGAAGATAATGAGTGTGACATCTGTTATCCCCAAATAAACTAGATTTTTAGGGCATTTTTCCCAGAGACTTATTTATTTCATTTTGGAAATTAAGCTCAAGGTAGCTGACACCAGGAGGCACCACTGAGGTAGCATATAAACCTAACTTTCCACAGCTTTTTTCCACACTAGGTTAGCTGTGAGAGACATGAAAATATACAATCCAGCCAGGGATTAGATAATTTTCCTTTAGAAAGTAAGGTCTCTACCCACATGTCAAAATAAAAGTGTCTAAACCTTCAATATCTACATGTACACCTTACATTAAAAATACCATTTGAAGCAAAATAAGAAGGAAAACTAACATCAAAGTTGAAATAGCTGTCATGTTAAACTTGCTTAAGAGCTGTCTGGAGTATGTCATAAACCCAGATCACATGGGCCCCTAGGACCTCCACATTTGTTCTTCTTGTCTAAATTCTGCTTTCCTCCCGTCCCTGCCTGGACCTACGCTAGTTCCTCGCTCTATTTTTAGGACTCCTCCCAGGGTAGCTGCTGTGTGTGGAGCTTTATCAGTTCAGCCTCCTCTAAATTTCTATAAATCCAGGATTCTGCTCACCCACCCAGGTGCCGGAGAGGCTTTTGCTTGGAAGCTCATCTCATTTTGAAGCGGCTTTCTCTCCTGCAGGGCTCTGTGCTCGTGGAGATGCTCAGTGTCACTTGACACATTCAAAATCAAAACTCCTCTCTGTGTTGACTTCCACCTGGCAGAAACTTAGCGAGGGATCTGTAAAGACCACATCACCTAATGTCTTTCCTTTTGGGGGGGCTTCCTCTTCCTTCGGGCTTCAGAGACTGGATAAGTCAGCATTTCTTTCAATGTGCAGTTAATTATTTACCTCTCTTCTCCTTATTAACCTCTTCTGCCTGATCAATGCTACGACCAGGCTATTGAACATTCAGAAAAAAATGACAGTGTCATTACTTTTAACTTCAGAACTTTAATTTTTTTCCTTTTTATTGAATTTATTGGGATGATACTGGTTAACAAAATTATACTGGTTTCAGGTGCACAATTCTATAACACATCATATGTATATTGTATTGTGTGTTCACCATGCCAAGTCAAGTCTCCTTCCATCACAATTCATCCCCCAATACTCTACTCCACCTCCTTCCCTTCAGATAATCACCCCACTGTTGTCCATGGCCATGAGTTTTTTCTTTTTTACTCAATCCCTCTACTACCACCCCAACCAGCCCCCTCCCTGATTGCTGTCAGCCTGCTCTCTGCCTCTGATTATGTCTCCATCTTGCTCATTAGTTCATTAGTTTCCACATATGAGTGAAATCATACTGTTAAGACATTCCAACATTTGTTTATTTTTAACATTTCAAACAAATGTATGTTTTTATGTAATGTTTTTCTCACTGAGGGGGCTTCATCTCATGGTCCAGTAAAAGAGCTCATATTCAAAGAACATGTTGGTACTCAATAACACAGAACACTTAAGCTTAGCAACACTCACCCCCCTTACCCTGAATCATGCAGCAAATCTGCCAGCTTGTTATTCTAGTTCTGTGACTTTCCTATTATGCAAAATTTAACCTCTCCATAGTTTCTTTACTAGTTTTTGCTTGAAGAAAAACTAATGCTTAAGCTATCTGATAGACAATTTGCCTGCTTTGTGTTGCATTTGTTGTCTAGGCTACTAATAGCAAGTATAGAAGCAAGTGCAAGAGGGAGAAAAGATCATCCTCTGGCTAAGTTTCAAGAGGTGTTGGTTCTAGTTCTGACTTTCTTGTGCCCTAAGGTTTGGTGTAGGACCATTTACTTTATAATATTGGTACCATTTTCTGACAGAATGTTAGACTAGGTTATCTTTAAGGAGATTCTCAATCACAATATCCTATCAAACCCTATTTTACATATACCTTAATAATAAAATCCAACTACTTATTAAGTTACATTAACTTTTTTAATACTATGATATGATCTAGTGCCAGTAGGGGAGAGCTTTTTTCTATGCCCTTACACCTAAAGCACTTGACTTCTCCTTAGTCTACTAAGGAAATACATATAGTAAGCATTCAACAAATACATGCTGGCAAAATGAGGAAAGAGGAAGAAAAGAGTGAGAACTGAAAAAGAGTAAGAAAACAAGCAAACTTTCTCTTTAAAAGAAACCATCTCCTATTCACCTAAATTGAAAGGGCAGACTAAATTACGACCTGTCCCTGGAAATTAACACCCTTTACAATCTGTTTTCATTGGCACAGAAAAGCACCCGCACTCCTCACCATAGTATTTCTTTTCTCTCTTTAAATTATGGGGGTAATGTTTCTTTCCAATACTGTTCTCCTCTGTGCTCTTAAGCACTGCACTTACTCAGAATAATTGACTATGTGACATCTTGAGATAGGAGTGATGTTAGGTCAGCAATCCACGTCACATATCAAACTAAGATGGTATTATGGGACATATCACATTTTAATCAGTGGGAGCTTAGATAAACGCAGGAATATTGATAGCATTTATGATTTGTCTAGCAGCCCATGGTGGGACTGAGCAATAGCAGCTTGAAATATAGTCCGTGGATGTTAATTAACAGTAAATTGTAATGGAACTCCTGTGGTATTATTACATGATGTCCATGTGAATTCTCTAATAATTTATAACGCTTGATGTGATCCCACAGCATGTGACAAGATGTATGATTTTCGGTAGCTCTGCTTGATCTGCTGCACAAATTGACTTTGGAGACAATGGGATCCGTGGCTAATACATACCCTTTACAGGAGTCTCCCTTCTACAGAGGCATTTCCGCTCTTCCGGAATCAAGATACAGCATCAGGTGCTCAACTGAAACATAATTGTAAAGTGACTAAACACTATCTCTCAGGAAATACATAATTTTTCACAGGGACTTATAATTGGAAAGTAGTTTCTTAATTACTAGTTCATGGTTTCCTGGTTCAGATGCCATGATTTTGAGCCCGTGATGCTCTAATCGTAGACTAATTGCATCCTTGAAATCTAATTGTTCTGTTCCAATTCTGACAGCCACATGTTTTTGCAACTGCTTCCTGGGAGGTATAAGAGGGAAGGGAAAAGGAGGGACTTATAATAGCAGACTAACAAATTTAAGGATACTTAGACCCAATCCCAAAATTCCTCAAAGCCTTGAAATCTCACGATGGAAAGAAGCAGTCACATGTTAATGATATGTTTCCTCCATGTTATTAAAACCCTCCCACCAGTGTTAAGTTAGGTGACTGAAAAATGAGTCAAAAATGCTAAGGAATGGTAATTGTACTCAACTGGCCTTCTTTCCCCCCTCTAATTTGTACCCACAAATTAGCTCTTGCTAATCTACTTGTAAATATCAGTTGCAAAAATATGAGAAGCAAATGAACGGTCTTGCAGCAAATGTTGTATTTTTTCCTCCAGAACTATCTTTCCATTTTTCTGCCCACTTATCCATACATTGAAATTGGTGCTAGTGAGTGAGACACAAAGAATTTCAGCTGGTGTGAAAGACTTCATTTGCCTCTTTCTATGCAAAACCAACAGGCCCTTAGCCTGTGGGGGTGGGGGGGAAATGCATATTTCTTCTTTTTGAAAATATCACAGAAGCAGCTGCTCCTTAGCTATTTTGGGTGGATTTTCTGAGAACAGCTTGTAACTGCAATATTGTATATGGTGGATGGTTGGCAAGAGCCTGGCTATGGGAGGGGAATAAGTTAAGACCTAAAATCGGGGCAAACGCCAGTAACTGACAAATGGGTGTTGGGGTGGAGAAAAAGGCCATGCCCCCAAAAGGAAAGAAATGGGTGGGAAGACCCAATGATCCCAATGGCAACATTGTTAGCCTTTTTATTTATCTAAATCAAGCTGCACATGGCCAATCTGCTAACAGTTTTGTTTTGTAAGAAAAGACATCCATTAGTAGTGATGACAGCAGAAAGAATAAGAAAGAGTAAAAGAAGAGAAATTCAAATGTAAATGCCATTCCAAGCTGCAGCAAGGCAACAGGTGCAGGCCTCCTTGCCTCTGCGCTGGGTCTGAGGACAGCTCAGCAGAGCCGGAGCTTACACACACCTTAGTTCCACACTGGCTTGCACATCTTTTCTCTGGCTACAGGCTAAAGAGTTTTAGGTCCCTCCTCTGAGTCATAGTGTCCAATCTTTGTGTGCGGCAGAGAAACATGGTTAACGGTGGAGCGTGAGTTAGTCGTTAGAGTGTCATCAGAAGAGCATCAGTACCTGCAGTCCAGCTGATAAAACAGAGCCTCTCAGAACCCAGGAAGGTTCAAAGCAGCAGTTACTTTGAGACATCAGGCTCTAGAAAACACGCTCATGACAACCTGATGTGTTATTCCCCAAGTTCTATGTGCATTTATTCAAACACCTAATCTCCAAATCGCAAGTATTTATAATCTCAACATCTCAAATCTAACTCTAACCTAGAGTCTCCCATGAAAAGGTAACTGTGTTCATCATAGTTTCACCTTCTTTTGTTTCAAATATTTAGAAATTAACAAATCTTCTGATTGATTCATATAGGAATTCTATTTTTGATATTCATTTCTAACTAACTAACTCATCACTGCTGCCCTTAACTGTAGATATTTCATCTAAAAAATATCACCAATTGATGAGTCATGAGACAAATAAAAATTCCAGTTTTCTGAACATTTTGAAACATAAACTGTACCTGAAAATAATGCACTTATGAACACTAGAAGAATTGTTCACGGTGACCCTTTCATAACCTCCAGTGCTTTGGAAATCTAAAAGGGTGTTTATGTTATCACAATGATCAAAGTCATTCTGAACTTTAATGAGGAGGGTCAGGGATGCTGGATGTCCTGAAATGCACTCCCAGTCCTACACGATTGAAGATTCACTCTGCACTATGTAAGACTGTCAGATATCCCACAGGACATTCTTAGAGATGAAATGCCATTTTTAACTTCCTAAATCTATAGCATAACTGTGTTTTAAGTATATGCATAAGATTATTTTTTTGCATGGGCTTAGTATACATTGACTATTCTAGAAATGCAACTTCTGTGTAAATGAGAAAAGACTGTACTTTCTTTGGATCTTTACCAGGAGTTGATTGCCATTCTGTAAAACCACAACATCATGGAAATGCCATTCATAAAATCTGAGCTACAATACAGTGCACTCATGTCAGACCACATCTGCAGCAGGCACACTTATGGTGATTCCACATGCAGGTGCAAACACTGACCACTTCATGAGCATCTTGGAAATACAGATTTCCTTTCTTTAAAAGGAACCTCACTAGATCAATTAGATGTATCCCTAACTGCTGTTTAGTTCATGTGGAGAAGGTTTTTCTTATTATCATGTAACTGCCTCAAGGTGAGGGTCTGTGTCTTGGACCTTCATGAGCAAAGCATACTCGTTCTCAGAACCCTTTATCTCTCAACTTGCACTGAGGCCTCCTGAATTCCTTGGCACTCTAACTCCACAGTCAGGTTCTATGGAGTTCTTTCTTCTCCCTTCTCAAGGTCTGGCCAACTTGAATAATTTAACCCTCCCTGTGTCTCCAAGTTAACTCTGGTACTTCCCCCTCCTCCTAAAGAGTCTTCTTCTCAGTCAGTATAGGCATACCTCATTGAACTGCACTTTATTTTTCTGCGTTTTGCAGGATTTGTGTTTTTCACAAATTGAAGGATTGTGGCATTTTTCTAACAGGCTCATATGATGATCATATATATATATATATATATATATATATATATATATAGTAATAAAGTATTTTTTTAATTAAGATCATGCATTGCATTGCTTTTTTTTTAGACATAATGCTATTGCACACTTAATAGACTATAGTATAGTGTGAACAAATCTTTGATATGCATTTGGAAACTGATGAATTCATGTAACTCTCAATATTGTGATGTTCCCTTATTAAGATGGCTTAGAACTAAAGCCACAAAATCTCTGATGTATGCCTGTATATAATTCCTGTTCTTGGATGATAAAATTATCCAAATCCAAATAAAATGGTCTGTTTTTTCCTCAGTAATGTGGATATACCCATACAAAGACTCTAAAGTCTGGTCCTTATAGGTCCCTATAATCAAAATGATATATCAAACATCCATGAAACACATACAATTGCCTTTCTCTGACTGAATTGACTTAAGTCACTTTGTTATATTTGACTTTATATAGAATTTTCTGCAGAGATGAAACTGAATTGGTCAATTGGCAAACTTTTCTTATACTCTTTATACTAATATTAATCACTACCAATCAATAAATTGACATTCTTATTTCTATGTAAATCATTTGCGAGCTGAGTTGACTGACTCCATTCCTGGGATCCATTCAGAAATGCAATTATCCTATCTAATCTGTCAGATTTTAAGAAGACTTCCAAAAAATTAAGGATAAGTGAATCCCTATACTCAAACTGGGTTAGTGTAAATGGAATTTATGATATTTTGTGGTAGTACTGTTGGTATGTTATTTAATTAGTATATATGTGGGCCATCACTTGCCAGGTTTAAGAGACCATGAGGATGAAGGAAGGAATATATACTTTGAACTATATGACTTTAACAATTGTGGAATAGGAGGCAGTCACAAGAGTCCATGTGGATGTTGCATATTTCACTCAACTAGCTTCATTACCTTCAGCATGATGTAGTCTTTTGATGAGGAACAAAATACAAAAGAACATCTCATAGTATACATATTACTTATTTTTTTAAACAAGAAAAAATAAACTAGCCTCTATACCATTTCAAATCCAAAAGGGAATTCCCATTTTCAGCAATGTCAGAAATCTGACAGCCTGACATGCATAATGAAATTCAGTCAACACTCTGAAGGAATGAAATAGATTAATACTGAGAGAATGAGAAGGAAATTACAGATTTTGTTACCCAGAAGAATGTACAATGTCAGAATAAGAGCTATACAACTGGGTAAATATTAGGAGATAAAATCTAATAAGGAATCAAGTAATAAAATACATTTGGAGATGCATAGTTCTAAATGTCTCCAATAATTATACAAAGAAGTCCTAAAAAGTAAAAATTAGGTGAACTGTGCCTTCAGAAAAATTACATAATTGCTAAATGCAGTGTCATTAAATAAGCTAATTACCTGTAACAATTTTGTGTAATAGACTTTTTTATTTTTTTTTAGAGTAGTTTTAGGTTCAAAGAAAAACTGAGCAGAAGATACAGAGATTCCAATATACCTCCTGCCTCAACATGCATAGGCTCCCCTATTATCAATGACTTTTAAAATGTGTATATTGGGGGAATGTAATAATCACTACTGAAAAAAAGTCACAGGTGTCTACAAAACTTGGAAATAAGTGAAATCTACTAATACCTGGGACTAGCCATTAGCATGAAATAACCTGAGAGGTTTTCTGAAGTGTCTGTGAAAACAAGAAATCAAACAGAAAATGACCAAAGCATAATGTGATCACAACTAAGAAACCTGTAAAAAAAATTCCTTCTACTTTTTACACAGTTTTTCTTCATACAAAACATAGGATATGCAAATTTGGATGATGGTTAGGAAAAGAGGGTGCCCCATAACTAGGAGTGAACAATTTGCCTGTGACACAGACTGAGAGAGCAGATCAAAATGAGCAAACCAGCTCTGATGAGTGAACAGCTATCAAAACCATCACGGTCCTCCCTGAACCTTCTTTCTTTGGCTCCAGGCTGAGCATATATATTTGTGTCTATAATTGAGTTCAGAAAGAATAAACAGCCCATTGGGTGGTTTCTCCCCGCCATGATATGTTAATTATATGTATTCTGTTTAAAGAAAGAAACATTCTTTTTCATCCATCCAAATTCCAAATGAACACTGTCTATAGTCATAATAACATGAGACTTTAGGTATGCATTTGAAAAACAAGTTCTTAAACTGTACATCTATTGTAACAAAGCAATCACAAGGAATATGAAGATTAATGTGACTTTTTGACACCCACACATAGTTGTAAACCATGTGAAAAGTTTAAAAATGTTTATTTTATAAGAATTTAGAATATAAACAAAAGGAGTGCAAGAAGTGCATGATTAAATGACAAATTAACTACATACGTGGTAAAAGACATCTATATACACATATATAAAAAGGCAGTGATCATAACAACTGAAGGCTCCATTGAACACCAGAAATCAGTCCTGAAGTTAGTGCTGGGTCGACCCAGAACTAACTGCTGCCACTGCAGGCATGGTGACCTAGCACTAGCTCTAGAGAGAGGTCTGGAGAGAGAAGCAGGGTCTAATCTGTAGCCTCCATGGCAATTGTTGATCAGCCCTCTCTTTTTCTCCAGGCCTTCACAGGGGCTCCTGATCAGCCCCACCTCTCTGATCAGGCTCAGAGATAGGCCCAGAGACACTAACTGGCATAGAAACTGACCAATCAGAACCAAATCTGGGTGAACTGTGAAGGCAGGACCTAAGGTTGGGCCTGAGGTGGGGTTTTAAGGCAGTTGGCGGGGGGCGGGTGTGTGTGTGTGTGGTGGGGGCGGGGGGTGGGGGGGGTGGGGGGGGAGATCAGTCTGGCAGGGAAGGGCAGTTGGGGGTGAGATAAAGCTAGCAGGGGATGGCAGTTAGGGGAGAGATCAGGTTGGTAGGAGAGAACAGTTGGGGCAAGATCAGGTCAGCAGGGGAGAGCAGTTAGGGGAAGTTAGGGGCAATCAGGCAGGCAGGCAGTGAGTGGTTAGGAGCCAGTGGTCCCAGGTTATAAAAGAGATGTCCCTGATTGGAGAGGGTGCAGGCTGGGCTGAGGGCACCACCCCATGCATGAATTTCATGCATCGGGCCACTAGTAAAGTACGAGTTAACTTTTCAGAGTGAACTTGGAGAGACTAAAAGGAGACAAAAATTATTTTAAATATATATTTAGGCTTATGGCTTCTATTTCTATTCTAGAGATCTAGAAAGAGCACATTTCCACCTTTTAACAACAACAACAACAACAAAATGACAAATTTCACATTCTCAACTTTTCTTGAAAACCATCAGAAAGCTGAGGTTGCAAGGTGAGAAACTAGCTTAAAATCCCAGGAAATATGGGTGTATATGGGTAGGGAGAAATCAGAAGCACCTGTTCATCAGGGCAGAGGCAGCCTGACACTGTTACAAATATTTCAACTACACTTGTTCACAAATGCATAGCTGCCATGTATGGGCTGATGCAAGTGGGAAGCCTGGGAGAATGCAGATGGAGGGAGAGTTTGCATCCACTAGCAGGGGTCTTCAAACTACGGCCCGCGGGCCACATGCGGCCTGCAGAGGAGTCTGATCCTGCCCGCCAGGTTTTTTGGGCAGTGAGCGCAGCCGAGGTGTTACAGTAGGAATTAGTAGTTCATATAGTCCGGCCCTCCAGCTCTCTGAGGGACCGTGATCTGGCCCCCACTTTAAAAAGTTTGAGGACCCCTGCAAAGGATCTTCTCACTGAACCTCCCTGAATAAGTTGTGAGGATGCGTCCCTCATGGGGAAGGAGAACAGCAGCTGGGAAGAGGAACACAATTTCCCACGCAAATGCTTCTCTCTTCGTTCAGAATAGTGGCTCCTATTTAGTTTGATTTTTTTTAATTAAAAAATATTCAAAATTTATTTTTAAAAGGCGACATTTCTTGCTGAGACTTACAAGAAAAACAGTGCTAAATATATACATTAGTCTTATGATTTGCAAAGCTCTTATATGTATATTTTCTCATTCAATTCTCACAATAGTTTTGTGGATTAAGTATGAGTTTCCTCATTTATAAATTGGAATGAGGAAGCCCACAGTAGCTAAATGCCCTTTTTCTTTTTCTATATTTAGTATATGGTAAAATCAGACTTAATGAAAGCATTGCCATCATCAAAATCAGTGTTCAAAATAGTTTTATTTTGTTCCTTCTACTCTGTTGCATATTTAAGAGAGAAAATTTTTATTGACAAATCCTATAGAAGCTACTTTAGATAGTTTAAGGTTTAATCCTATTATTATAGGTAGGGGCTTAGAGATTTGAAACTGCCATTTATGCATATAAAAGCATTGTAAAGGTAGAAAATCCCAGTGACGCTGCAAAAATGCTTTTAGAACTTAAATATGAGTTTAGCAAGGTTACTGCACACAAGGTCAAAATACAATAACCATATGGCCTACTATTATGGTTGGACCATTAGGAGTTTCTACTAAGTGGAATAATTGTTTATCCTGGTCTCTTAACTTTTCCTTATCTGAACCTAACTATCTACCTAACATTTCAGGTTTTGGGGGATCTCTCAGAATTGTTCAATTTAGGGTTCCCCGTTTTTCTCCCAGCCTCCTAAATGTGCAGCTTAAGATTTAGTAAATAAACTCAAGGTAACTGTGAAATTTCTTGAAGCACTTCTCTCTATAGCCTTTCCCTTTGTGATATCCTATTTTTCTAGCTATTTCAGCTACCCCAAACTTGTATCTCACTTTCCACAACTCATCAAACCTCGAGGCTCTGCTTAAGATCCCCAATCCTGAAATGGATTCAGCAAATGCTTCGAGATAGAAAGCTGGGATGATTGTACTGGCTTGCCTCATTTTTCCCTTCTTTTAGGGATTATGACTCTTCGCTTCTTGCTGTCCAGTGTTGAAAGCAGTTATTTCTTATTTTGCCCAGTTCTCTAGTTGTTTATGACACGAGGTAATATCCAATCCTGATTTCTTTATCACAGCTAGAATTGAAAGCATGAACTTTATCATATTAAAATAAAGAGATTCATTATATTATACTTTAGTGCTATATTTACATTAATAGTAAAATACAATATAAGATGTTGAGGACATTTAATAGCCATGGCTATTATAGTTTATTCTTCATTCTTATTTGAGCTAATGGAATGGAAAGTTTGAGATACTGATTATGCTGATTAGTCTATGGCCTTCCAAGCAAAGAAATGAAAAGGTGGTACACAGATAGATAGGGTGTTTTAATATACATATTTTTAATATTGAAAGTTTCAAATGTACAGAAACTATTGGAAAATAGTACAAAGAACAGCTGTTTACCTGTATTAGTTTTCTATGTTGTGTAACCAATTACTACAAAGGTGGAAGGGTAAAACAACATACATGTGTTATCTCAAAATTTCTGTCATGAGAGGAGAGGAGACATAGCTACGCTGGGTAGGCTCTCAGTCTCTCCATCAAGGTGTCAGGTAATGTTCCTCCTTGGAGTTTGATATAATCTTCCTCACTCACATGGCTGTTGGTAGAATTCTGTTTCTTACAGCTGAAGCATTGAGGTACCCATTTTCTTCCTGGCTATCAGCTTCAGGACACTCAGCTCCTAGAGGTCACTTTCATTTCTTGCCAGGTGGCCTCCTCTCAGATCTTCCCTTAATGCAGCATCTTACTTCTTCAAAGCCAACAGAAGCGTGTCTCTGACATCTAGATTCTCATTTAAAGGGCCCACCTGTTTAGATTAGACCTGCTTAAGATAATCCCCCTTTGATTAATTTAAGACGGCTGATTTGAGATTTTAATTGCATCTGTAATGTCTCTTCACATTTGCCAGATAGTGTAATCTAATCACAGTGACAGCCTTGTAGTCACAGGTCTCACCTATGCTCAAGAAGCAGGGAGTATACAAAATGTACACAACAGGGGTCATCTCAGCATCACCTGTCAGAACTTTCTTTGCACAGCTGCCCTATAATAACATTTTGCCACATTCACATTTGCTTTAAATTCTGTGTGTGTGTGTGTGTGTGTGTGTGTAAACACACATCATGTGAAAGTATGCTGCATATATATTTTTCCTTTACCGTACAAAACTTTAGTGTATATTGACCAAGATCAATAATATTCTCCTCCATATCTATAGTACACGTTTCAAAGATAGGAAATTTAACATGATACATAATTTATGACTTCCATTGAATCTGTAATTCATATTCCAATTCAATCAACTGACTCAATAACAACCTTTACAGCAATTTTTTGTGGAATTGTGACTAGATTTAGTAGTCCTCTCTCTCTCTCTCTCTCTCTCTAAATTTTATTGATATTTTTTACAGAGAAGAAGAGAGAGGGATAGAGTTAGAAACATCGATTGGAAAGAAATATTGATCAGCTGCCTCCTGCACACCTCCTGCTGGGGATGTGCTGCAACCAAGGTACATACCCTTGACTAGATCAAACCTGGGACCTTTCAGTCTGCAGGCTGATTCTCTATCCACTGAGCCAAACCGGTTAGGGCTGTCCTGTCTCTAGTTTCCCATGGCTTAAAAGAGTCCCTCAGCCTTTCTTTGCATTTTAATAGATTATTTTTGAAGAATACAGGACAGAGGTTGGCAAACTATCGATACATCCTATAGGATAATCCAGTTCCTAATTGTCTTATATATGGCACCATAGAACTAATAATGACCTCTATATTTTTAAAGGGTTTTAACACAAAAATGATGGGATAAAAATCATATGATAAAAACATCTTCCCAAAGAACATAAAATATTTTCTACTTGGCCTTTTATTAAAACAGTTGGTAGATATGTGTTCTAGAATATATCTCACTTTAGGTTTCTTTGGTTTCCTTATGAATACGTATGGGTAATGTATTTTGTGATATATTCTTAACAAATATGTTTCTTCACTCTATAGTTACTATTTTTTGTGTGTAATTAATAAGTAGTTTGTGGCACTAAAAGTATTACTAAAATTCCCTTAGATATAGCATCTATTGACAATTCCTACCTGAATCAATTTTTACTATGATAGATGTAAAATGGTGATTTTCTAACTATATCATACTATCTACATTTATTAGTTAGCATTCTATTTATAGGGAAACACTGTATTTTTCCCTTATTTATTTTCTCACTTATTTATCTATTGTCTGTCAGTATAGCTTAACTATTCTTATTTTATTGAATTGGCTACAATCTATGAATGCTCTCATTTACTTTGATGTCCAACTTTCCCCCAAAGTTTTCAAATGAGAGCTCCTACAAGTGGGCTCCTGTCTGTTTCTAACATGTCCCATTAGTGTTTGGATCGTTTCCTTATTTTCTCACAAAAGATGAACTTTATCTTCTCCAGCAATGAAATCTGCCATATATCCAAGGACCTTGGTTTCCTCCTAGTGGGGAATAATATTTAGACTCCAAGTTATGAGTGCAAAGTGTACTGAATGTTACTGAGGTCTGTGTTTCTAGGACACAACAGGTCAAGATGTGTAGAGGAAGACAGTGAGAGTTCTGAGGCAGAGATTACTGTAAAAGTTGGGTAGGGCTATAAAGGGAAAGAGTCTCAGAATACAGGAAACATCACCTTCTTGGAGTCTTGACACCAAAAGAGAATGAGGAAGCATAACAACGGTAAAGATCTTCCACTTCACCGTCTGTCTTTCATTTAGTGGGGGAAATACTTTGATGTTTACCAGTATTTAATTTGAAGGAAATGCAAATTCTAAAAGTACTTAAGAGATAAAATAATTATAGGATAATAAGTTTCATATGATTAAAATATATTTTATATTTTGGATATATATTGTCCTTTATATTTAGCAATTATGTTAAGAAATCATATATTTTTTTTAAAAGGAGACAAAATCTCTAAGGTAAGAGAGGGCAACATTAAGGAAAATTGAGAGAATAAAATTAAGAACATACACAGAGAGTCAAATAAGTTAATGCATCAGAACTCCCACTGTCACCCTGAAATTATTACAACCAAAGGAGGTCAGCTCTGCACGCAACAGGAAGGCTCAGAATGTAGGCAAAGGAAGTAAGGGCAGCCTGTGGCTTTAGGACTCAGTCCTGATTTTGAGCCTGCTTTGCCATTTACATTTGTTTATGGTTTTTAGGGAGTTATTTAGCTTCTATGAGTCTCAATTTATCAGATATAGCATATACATTAAGCATAAGGATAAAATGAGACTATGAATCTTAAGGGTCTGTACACAGAAGGCACTCAGCAAACTATGGAACTATTGATAAGTTGCTGTTTGGGAAAATGTTGACTAATTTTTTAAATAGCAGAATAAGTAATTTTTAGGATTTGATGCTTATATAAGAAAATGTTAAGTATGATACTGATGTAGCCATTTCACTGTTAGTTCCAACACAGACACACTGATGTGACTAATACTAAGAAGAGTGACCGAATTTGTGCATGAACAGCTGACACAACAGTGAGCATTAATATGTCAAATACTGGACAAACGCTGCCAAAACTCTCAGATCAAATGCCATGTCTACGAAAAACTGTGTGAGGTGGTAAAACAAGGCACAAGAGAGAAGCTAATGTATTTGTATCATTTGTGAAAGAATCAAGAATTTATCTGAGGATCTGATAAATTCAAGTATCACAAAAAAAAAAACTGGCTATTTGGGCTTAAATATTGGTATAGAAATATAGGAAATGTTACTAAGAAAATTTGTGACGTTATAAACATGTAACACTATATCTCACTCTGCAATGACCTCACTCAGCTATGAAGAAAACTTCTGTAAAAAAGAAGAAAGAAAACCTTGCTTATGGCAATGCAAATTAGAATAATAGAGTGTTAAGGAACTGATTATTATTTTAATTGAAATTCTGCCACTACTTCATATAATTTTCATGATTATAAAAATATAACCCCAGTTTTGTAGCCTCAAAAAGCTCACTGATATTTAAGTCTTACTGAAATGCCCATCCTGTTCTGGAAGATCTTGACAGCTAGGTATCAATTGTACCGACCTAAACAAGTGTTATCTTTGGTGACAGCAGGTAGGAAAATTATACGAATTACGGTAAGTTAAAAACCAGTATTTTCAAAGGCAGATTCATCATTTTTGCTTTAACAGCAGCATCACTGTGCAGTTAACTACATGGGGGGATAGCTGTGAGCCTCACTAATAGGGAAGGCTGAAGTAGAATATTTACTCAGGGAAAATGGCTCTGGAGGGCAGCCCAGGCACATTCAAGGTCACTGTGATTTACCCACAGTATTAATAGACCTCTTAAGATGTTCAAGCTCTGGCTAAGAAAATTCATTGGGCACAATTAGATGAGGAATTAAGGTATTTAAAAAGGGGTTGTGATGCAATGGGGAAAACATTTTATTTAAATGAATATTCATGTAAAGATTTTTAAAGCTCTGGACTAAAATTTAGCATGTTTCTCCAAAATCTAGGTTTAGTTTGAAGTAATGAGGAATGAAATTAGGCTGACTCATCTTTTATGCTTCCCCATCTGTCCTTTTCTTAGACCTGACTGCCTATAGCTTGGGCTCATCCCTGGAAGCCTGCAATCCTGGGAGATGAACTTGGCAATCATTAGCACAAGATTTTGGATGACAAAGACACAATGAATTGTTTAAGATGGAAATATGATGTGAGGACAGAAGCTGACCCAGAAGTGAACCCCAAAGACTGCAGCTTTTGCTGAAGATGATGATGTTAGGAAGGGAACCTACAAAGGAGCAGCCAAAAAGGTAATAAGGGAAACAGGATATGTGTAAAACACATTGAACTACTGAGAGAGAGAATATATATATATATATATATATATATATATATATATATATATATATATATAGAGAGAGAGAGAGAGAGAGAGAGAGAGAGAGAGAGAGAGAGAGAGAGATCCATAGAGATGATATAGAGTTATAGACGATTTTAGTTAAATTTCCAAAAAACAGTTTTAGTGAAGTGCTGGAGGCAGAAACAAAACTGAAGAATTTGAAGAGTGAAATCTTTATGAGAAAATTAAGAATATATGGAAATGGAACGGGCAGGCACCCTGAGCCCATTTATCCTCAGGGCATTCGTGGGAGCCATTGTGAGCCCTTGCTGTGAGTAATCTTGGACAAACAGGGATGCACTCCTCCCAGCAGTAGAAATTTTAAATTCACTCATCCTCGATACCTGCCCACAGATGTCTCAATTACGTGGCTTCAGTGCCAGGGTCCTTCAGAGTGCTTCATTGCCCCTTGCTGGCAAATGTACCATAGAGACAGAAAACAAAAACAGCATATAAATCAATGAAATCAAGAGGTGGTTCTTTGAAGGATAAACAAGATTGATGAACCTCTAGCCAGGCTCACCAAGAAACAAAGAGAGAGAATCCAAATAAGCAAAATCAGAAATGAAAAGGTTGATGTAACAACTGACCCCACAGTTATACAAAGATTGTAAAAATATGCTATGAACTACTTTACTCATACAAACTGGATAACCTTGACAAAATGGACACATTCCTAGAAAAATACAAGCTTCAATCAGGAAGATTTAAAAAACCTGAATAAGATAATAACTACTGACAAATTGAAACAATAATCAAAAAGCTTCCAATAAACAAAAACCCAGCAATGGATGGCTTCACAGAACATTCAAAGAACTAAAACCTATCCTCCTCAGACTATTCCAAAAAATTTAAGAAGAAGGCATACTTCCAAATTGTTCCTATGAAGCCAGCATTACCCTAATCTCAAACAAGAAAAAGACAACACAAAAAGAATTACTGGCCAAATCCCTGATGAACATAGATGCTAAAATACTCAACAAAATTCTAGCAAACTGAATCTAGCATTACATTTGAAAGATCATACACCATGACCAAATGGGATTTATCCCAGGAATGCAGGGCTGGTACAATATCCACAAATAAATGTGATATATCACGTAAACAAAGCGAGAGACAAAAATCACATAATCATATCAATTGATGCAGAAAAGGCATTTGAATAAATCCAACACCCTTTTCTGATGAAAACACTCAGCAAAGTAGGAATAGAGGGATCATTGACAAACCTACAGCCAACATCATACTCAATGGACAAAAACTAAAACCATTTCCCTTAAGAACAGGAACAAGACAGGGATGCCTGCTTTCACCATTCCTGTTCAACATAAAGCTGTAAGTGCTAGCTACAGCAATCAGATAACAAGAAGAAATAAAGGGCATCCAAATTGGAAAAAAAGAAGTAAAATTGTCCTTATTTGCAGATGACATAATACTGTAAATAGAAAACCCTAAAGACTCCATCAAAAAATTATTAGACTTAGTAAATGAATTTGGCAAGGTAGCAGGATACAAAATTAATGCCACAAAATATATGGCATTTCTATACACCAACAGTGAACTTACAGAAAGAAAGACTAAGAAAACAATCCCATTTATCATCACATCAAAAAAATTAATATACCTAGGAATAAACTTCACTAAGGAGGTAAAAAACCTCTGTTCAGAAAACTATAGGATATTGAAAAATAAAAAGAAAAGATAGAGGAAGACATAAACAGATGGAAGAGAATACCATTTTCATGGATTGGTAGAATCAATATCATTAAATTTTCCATACTACCGAAAGCAATCTATAAATTCAATGCACTCCCCATTAAAATACCAACAGCATATTTCACAGAACTAGAACAGACTCTCCAAAAATTCATCTGGAATAAAAAACACCTTGAATAGCTGCAGCAATCCTGAGAAAGAAGAGCAACATAGGAGGGATCTCAATACCAGATATCAAGCTGTGCCACAAAGCCGCTGTTCTCAAAACTGCCTGGTATTGGCACAAGAACAGATATATAGATCAATGGAACAGACTAGAGAACCCAGAAATCAACCCAAAACACTGTACTCAATTAATATTTGACAAAGGAGGCAAGAGCATACAATGGAGTCAAGACAGTCTCTTCTATAAATGGTGTTGGGAAAATTGGACAAATACATGCAAAAAAAAAATTAAACTAGATCACTAACTTACACCATACACAAAAATAAACTCAAAATGGATAAAGGATTTAAACATAAGACAGGAAACCATAAATATACTAGAGGAATCCACAGGCAGAAAAATCTCAGATATATGTTGAAGCAATTTCTTCACCAAAACCACTCCTAGGGCAATGGAAGCTAAAGAGAAAATAAACAAATGGGACTACATTAAAATAAAAAGCTTTTTCACAGCAAAAGAAACAATCAATAAAATAACAAGAAATCCCACTGTATGGGAGAACATATTTGCAAATGTTATCACTGATAAAGGTTTAATCTCCAACATCTACAGAGAACTTGTACAACTTAATAAAAGGAAGATAAAGGATCCAATAAAAAATTGGGTAACAGACCTAATAGAATCTTTTTTGAAAGAAGACAGAAGGAAGGCCAAGAGACATATGAAAACATGCTCAAAGTCACTAATTATCTGAGAGATGCAAATCAAAACAACAATGAGGTAGCATCTCAGACCTGTCAGGCTATCATCAACAAATCAATAAATGACAAGTGCTGGTGAGGATATGAAGAAAAATAAACCCTTGTGCACTGCTGGTGGGAATGCAGATTGGTGCAGCCACTATGGAAAACAGTATGGAGTTTCCTCAAAAAACTAAAAATGTAACTCTCATTTGAACCAGTGATTCCACTTCTAGGAATATATACCAAGAAACTAGAAACACCAATCAGAAAGAATACATGCACCCCTATGTTCATAGCAGCACAATTTACCATAGCTAAGATTTGGAAACAACCTAAGCAGATGAGTGGGTTAAAAAACAGTGGTACATCTATACAATGGAATACTATTCTGCTGTAAAAAAGAAGGAACTCTTACCATTTGCAACAGCATGGATGAACCTGGAGAGCATTATGTTAAGTGAATTAAGTCAGTCAGAGAAAGATAAATATCACATGATTTCACTGATTTGTGGAATATAATGAACAACATAAACTGATGAACAAAAATAGAGACAGTGGAGGAAAATATTTTAGAATATAATAGAAGTAACTATGTTATTTAAAGATTTTTAATATTTCCTACAACTTTTGTGATATCATACTGTTAGTACAGTTTGGGTATATTATCATACTTAAAATCCTTTTTTCTTGAAATATTAATGTTTATTGCAAGTAACATTATTATATTTACAATCATTTTTCTTGAGATATTAATGTTTATTGCATGTATTATTATATTTAAGGTCATTTTTCTTAAAATGTTTATTGCCTGTAAAAAAAAAAAAATCTGCATACACAACTCCTTTCAGGAAATCCAAGCAAATGGAAGTAGAATGCCAGAGATATTAGATTAGAACATGTTGAAATGATGAGGGAAAGTTCAGGTCAGTTTTAGTTTTTACATGAAAGCTAGTTGCAATCATTAAAGTAGGCTGCAGATCCCACACTGAGGAATTTATTATTCTATATTCTGCAGGTGATGTGGCATCTTCTGCTTCCTCCTCCCACCTCCTACAACACTGTAGTCAGTATTGATGATGTGTGGGTAATTGCTCAGGGACCCAGTGACATGAGGCATGGTTATGAGTGCATAATTAAGTAGAACGTGTTGCTGAATATAAAATGTATACTTCAGAATATCATAGGTCAAAACACAATGTAAACACTTTAGTATCGTTAAAGGTTATAGTAATATGGAGGACAGTTTGGAATTTCACATAATTTTCCCATCTTCTTGGAGAGGGGTGGTTTTGCTCTTTGACCTTATATGGAGTTTTATTTTCCTATTTCAATTGTGCCATATACAATAGATCCATGAAGCTTGCTCCCCATGGATCCAAAAAGAAAAATGGATATAGCCAAAGCAGTGAAGTTAGTCAAGCCCTCACCAGGCTTTCAGACTTTTTATTCCTAGTCTTTTAAAAGAGAACTCTTTGTTTCCATATTAATAGAAAAGCTTGGAGGATTGTGCAAAGACTCAATGTTGAATTGGGGTGGGGAATATTATTTGTGTTATTTAAGAGAAATGTCTAACCCACAGGAAGAAGAAAATTCCTCTGAAATGTAAATGAGGTAGTCTAAATGGGGTGGAGGGACAAGCGGGTTTGAGATAGAAAAGTCATGGTTACAACTATGGATTGAAATACCAATTAGGATGGAATGAAAACATTCAGATAAGTTTGGGTGAATCTGAGGACCTCAGACTGATGTCTCTCTACCCAGGCCCAGTCTGGGAAGGCTATAAGTATTTCAGAGGAGTTCTAAATTTGAAGGATTACATACACATGCTATGGACATAAAAGAGGAGAAATGGCTGAGGAAGGTCCTGGAAGCAGTCTTATCTCTTGTTTTGTGCAAGAGCAGTGGTCTGAACACCAGAGTATACTTGTTCCTGAGACTACACATATATTTCTCAAGGATAATAATTTTTTAATGTTTATGTTAAGTAAAGTTAATTTGTATGTGTTCCACTTCCAAATGTACTCCTTCCAAATTGCACTTGCCTGGAAACTGACAAAGACTCATCCCTTCTCCTTTTACAATAGTTCTTCTATTTTACAAAACAGAACATAATCTTTGGTATGTTGCCCCAATTGTAAAAACATATGGGACACAATAAAAGGGACAATATGAATGATTGTTGAGAAAGTATATGAGTCAAATAATTGAATTAAAAAGGTTATTTTGTAAATCAGCTAGTTATTCAGTCTTTATTTTCAAAAATTCAGGTGGTATCTGGAGTTGCCAACTTTAAATCATTAAAAGTACTCTTTATTATAACATCACATTGCAAAATTAACTAGGGAAGACATAAACAATTGAATTATATTGCTATAATAAAATAACTGTCATTCCCAAATATTTATGTATGTGGATAAGATTTCTGAACACCTACATCTATAAATTTTTTAATGAATAGAATTATTAATCTTATTTCATTCAATAAAATTTAATATTCATCCATAAATTCTTAAAATAATTAAAAATATCTTCATCTTTCATATATGGAATGGATTTTCAATAAAATTTTAACTTTTTAATAGAGATTCATTAAATTTTATGATATTTTTGATTATTTAGATTAACTGGGTACTTATAACAATAGAGTTGATAAACACAAAGAAACATTATTTTTTATCATTTACACCTAATGCTCACAGAAATAAAAGATTAATATTTTTATAGAAAAGTACAGAGGAGTGGATCAGTTGGATTTCACTATATTAGTGCTTCATAAAAAACAACAGCAAACCTCAGTATCACACAACAATTATATCTTACTAGAGGCCTGGTGCACAAAATTCTATCTCCAATCTGGGACCCCTCGAGGGATGGTAGGAACTGCCTAAACGGGCAGTTGGACATCCCTCTCACAATCCAGGACTGCTGGCTCCCAACTGCTCACCTGCCTGCTTTCCTAATTGACCCTAACCACTTCTGCCTGCCAGTCTGATCACCCCCTAACCACTCCCCTTCCAGCCTGATTGATGCCTAATTGCTCCCTTGACAGTCTGATTGACCCTAACTGCCCTCCCCTGAAGGCCTGGTCATCCCTAACTGCCCTCCCCTGAAGGACTGATTCCCCCAACTTCCCTCCCATGCAGGCCTGGTCCCCCACAACTGCTCTCCCCTGCAGGCCTGCCCCCCCCCCCAATGCCCTTCCCTGCAGGCCCGATCACTCCCAACTTTCCTTCTCTGCTGGCCTGGTCACCCTTAACTGCCCTCCCCTGCATGCTTGATCACCACCATCTGCCCTCCCTGGAAAGCCTGGTCCCTCCCACCTACCCTCCCCTGCTGGCCTGATCACCTACAACTCCCCTCCCTTGCAGGCCTGGTTCCTCCCAACTGCCCTCTCCTGCTGGCCATCTTATGGCAGCCATCTTTTGTCCACATGGGGGCAGCCATCTTGTGTGCTGGAGTGATGGTCAATTTGCATATTACTCTTTTATTAGATAGGATAGAGGCCTGATGCATGGGTTGGGGCCAGCTGGTTTTCCTTGCAGGGTGTCCCAGATCAGGGTGGGGGTTCCCTTGGGGCATGGGGTGGCCTGGATGAGGGGCCTGGGGTGGTTTGCAGGCTGGCTACACTCCCTGGTGACCTAAGTGGAGGGCCTGGTATCTGGGATTTATTTATCTTCCATAATTGAAACTCTATAGCCTTGAGTAGAGGCCAGGGCAAGCCAAGCCTTCTGCTCTCTCCAATTCTGTGGCTGCCACCATTTTTGTTGGGATTTATTTATCTTCTAAAATTGAAACTTTCTAGCCTTGAGTGGAAGCCTGGGATGGCCAGAGCAGGTGGGAAGCTTGGCTTCCTTAATTGCTGGGGCAACACAAGCCTCCTGCTTGCTCCAGCTTAGTGGCTGACCTCTATCTTGGTGGGTTAATTTGCATACTCACTCCTGGTTAGCTGGTGGGCATGGCTTGTGGGTGTAGTGGAGGGATGGTTAATTTGCATATTTCTCTTTTATTGGTATAGGTTTGTTCATTCATCTGGAGAAGCTGGAGATGGCTTTGTGACTCTGTTTATCTTGATCTGGTCTTACTCACACACATGTGAGTTTCACTGTTGACTGATTAGGAGACACCCAGTTCTGCTTCAGGTATCCTTCATCCTCCAATAGAGGGTGAGCCTAGTCACTCAAGAGATTCAAACACCTCTGCTCACATCACATTCCCAGCATCACATTGGTCAAAGGCAGTCACAGAATCAACACCAGAGTCAAACTGGAAAGACAGTACAAAGTTACCTGGCAAAGGATGGCTGAAGCATTAGTTCTAGTCTTGCAACCTACCACAGGGTGATAATTAAGAGTCTTTCAAGCATTAAAATAGATAAGAATAAATTCTGAAAGGGAAAATAAAGAGAAATATAAACTATAGAGATAAAGGACCAAGAAGAATTTGTGAGTCTCAAAGAGTTTGTTCAATGTTTGTAATATAGATAATGGTGAGTATCAAATCATTATGAATTCAGTTACACTGGATACATTTTTTTGGTGATGCAGCAGTTCTATTTTAAAATGTCAATATTTACAACATACTAAACTTCTATCCTTTGCAACTATTTAAATTTATGATGATGTAAACTAAAAAAGTGTGAGTAGTGATTGAATAGACTTTCAAAATTATTTTGGGAATCGGTAAGCAAAATAAATTTAATTCCACTTATAATGACTTTGCAGAACCAAATCCCAAGTCTGATCAGAGTTCATCATATCCAGGCTCATCACAACAAGAGGCAAACATATCAGTAAGGCCTTACCTTCTTTTTTGGTAAACACTTAGATATTAGATTTCTGTGTCATGTCCAAAATCCTTCTATTAACTCAAACTTTCCTAGGCTTTATGGCATAGCTAGAAATCCTGAATTAGACTTTAGGTCTGGGTAAACAACTCATGGGTCCTTACAGTGTTAAGGACTGCGATGGGAAGTGAATTACATGGCCTTATCAATCAGCAGCAGAGGAAGATACACAGAATGAAGTCTCATCATGAGACCCTGTCCTCTTTAAGATTAAGAACTATAACAAGTATCATTTGGCAAGTCATACACCAAATTCCTGGCCATTTCACTTCAGCAAAAACAGTATGGAGAGGCACTGAGCAAGCAAGCTGGATGGCATTACAGTGGAGACAATGAAATCCCAGGCATATGACTGGAAACCAGAAGGAACAGCATCTCAACCTGAGGAAAGAATGGCAACCAGACACAAAGCCAGCTCTTCAGTGCCAGGAGGCTTTGGCAAACTTTCCCTGCACCCAGCAGCGTCCTTATGGAAAGGAGGAGGGGAAGGGAGATTCCTTGAGAAAAAGGTTACCTTCTGAGTTATGACCCACAAAAGACTATTAAAGAAGAAGAGACTGAGATGTTTTAATTTAAAAGATTGAATGGTTTCTGACAACCACATGAATGTGTGCTTCAGAGCAAGATGTAATCCATTATTGGAAAATTCATGCTCTATATTTTGTACATCTAAGTTGCAGTCTTCTAATATTGACTTGGCTACAAATAACAGTAAAATTGAAGAATACAGAAACTTCTGAATGTTATAAAATGCCTAGCAAAATTTAGTCTATTTTAGATAATGATAGAGAAATTTTAAGAGTACTCATATAGTATTTTTTATATCCATGAAAACAATTGAATATTTGATACAAATAAAAGAATATGTGTATTAACTCAAGGAAATAGTATCAACATAAGGTCATTTAGAAAAACATATAGATTTGGGGGTAAAAAATAATCCATCCACATAAGAAATTTCTTATCAAGTCATTATAATCTATTATACCTAGGTGGTAGACTTATTTCATCTATTCATTTTATGAATGCTTAGTGTTTAGCTTTGATGGAAAAACTAAATTATGCACGTATTGAAATTTAGTCCTGCCTGCCTGAAGCAAGCAAATTAACTAAATGATTTCTCAATTTTCTTTCCAAGGCCTATGATTTAATGAAGTTGTGTGAAAGATGACTGAACAGAAAATGCATGGTAATGCTATCAACCTTGAGTGTTTTCCTTTAGAGACGTGGGTGGCTTCAGAGCCTTGATAGGAAGGGGAGTGTGACCTTTTGTTGAAGGACTGAGGCACATTACATGTATTCATAAGGTATCTACCAAAATCCATTACAGCAGTTGCTTAGGCCTCTTTACTATGAGGTCAGAAAAACAGGACAGAATATTTTTTAGGGCTGGCTTCAAGAACGGACCCAGAATTGGATACGCTGGGATAAATGACTTATGTGTCTGTGTCAGTCACAATCCAGTCAAGAGACAGAAATCCTAATAGCTCTTCTAATAGGATATAAGAAGAATATATGAGACCCTGTCCTCTTTAAGATTAAGAACTATAACAAGTATCATTTGGCAAGTCATACACCAAATTCCTGGCCATTTCACTTCAGCAAAAACAGTATGGAGAGGCACTGAGCAAGCAAGCTGGATGGCATTACAGTGGAGACAATGAAATCCCAGGCATATGACTGGAAACCAGACTTTCCTAGGCTTTATGGCATAGCTAGAAATCCTGAATTAGACTTTAGGATTTAAAAGAATTAAGTGTGTATAAAGAATTGCTAACTATATTAACAATATAGTTATGCAGAATTAAGTGTGTATAAAGAATTGCTAACTATATTAACTGAAAAGGCAAAACCAAACCATTGAGCCATGATGGAGGCAGCACCTGCCTGAAGCAGCTATCATACCCATGCTAAGATGACATCTTTAAGAGAGGTTCTGGGGGGACTGAAAAGCATATCTTTCAAGGTCTGGCTGGTGCCCATGTCCCTCAGGCTGGATTTGCAAATGTTACATACATTCCAACGGGTGGTTAATTTCTGCTTCTCCAAAGAACTGTTGTTATTGGATAAAGAAGTAAGACTGGGGGAGTTGGGGAGATGATTAAGGGTACAAACTTAATACCAGTAGATAAATAAGGCCTGGATATCTAATGCACAGCACAGTGATTATAGGCAATAATACTCTATTATAAACTTCAAAGTTGCTAATAGACTAGATAATTCTGTGACGTGATAGAGTGTTAGCTCATCCTGAAGTAATCATATAGCAATATATAAATGTATCAAATAAACAGTTGTATACCTTAAATTTTATATGCCAATTATATCTCAATAAAAATACATTTAAAAAAATGAAGCAAGAAACAAATGGAACAAGTCCATTCCCTATCCATCCCACTCCAGTTTTGAATTCTTTCTCTAGCACACCTAATGGCAGAGTCTTGTTAAGGAGATAATTGCGAAGCAAAAATGTAGTTTTCAGAGTCCCAGCTTTAGTAAGATGAAGCAGAGCACAGAAGAGTGAGTTTAAAGCTAAAAACCAAGAGCTTGATAATTAGAATAGGCCAAAAAATACAGACAGCAGTTTGTCAAGTCTATATAGAAAATAAATGCATGGAAGTGTACATCCATAAGATCAAAGACAAAAACATCAAAAAATTATTTAAAGAGTAAATCCTAACAGTGATAGGTCAAATACAATATCTTTATATTTCACCAGAAAAAGATGCTGATGTTGATGGGTGAAAATTTTGATGGTTTCATTTTAAAGTATACTTGGGGCTCAGACTTGCTCTTTTGCAGTGGGAGGAGGGATAAGAGTGATGTTGATACCACTTCAGCCTCAGCTCTGAGATTGTCCAACTCAAGAGATGTTTTTTAGCACTAAAGAGCAGTACAGACAGAGAGCCATTCTGATTGTTCAGGTAGGATCTAGAGAGCAAAACTATCATTATTGAGTCTCTCGGCTGACAACCCAATCCAAAAACTTAATCCAAGTGTTACGTCTGACTCCTGCAGAGCTGTGCTGTGAACCATCTGTGATTGCTCACCTAGAAATAATGTGGCACCTGTGTGAAAACACAAGAGGGTCTATACCCTGGATTTTGTGTTGTGTATGTTTTCCTTTGCCATTCAGTTGCTAATTCTCTCACTTTCCTGTATTTTTCATACCACAAACCACATGCTTAATAATGTTATAATCAAAATGAATATCCAAACAATGAATAAGATCATTGCTTTAAAAAGATACAAAGATGTTCTTTCCAGATTTATGAAGACATTAAAAGTTACAGAATTAACCTTTCCTAAAATCATAGATATAAAGTATGACAGAATTATAGAACCCCAATACATTGACCCTTAATACACAGTAAATTTCATTATTTAATGTCACCTCCCTAATATTACTATAAACAACTTTAGTGGTACCATAAAGAATGCTGGGTATGAACTAGAATTATTTTTTAGAATAGGACACAAGCCAAATTGGATGTGCCAAGACATGGGTCATTTCCATTTCCACTTGGCCCCATATGAAAGGCCTGCAAAGTCCTAGACTAGATCAGGTATTGTGATCCTCAGAACCATGTGCTTCACACTGACTCAATTAATAAAACTGACTTAGAAGGAGGTATATTATCCAATGCCTTTTTCAGGGCATAGAGGGAGTAGGAGAACTTTTAATTCATTTAACAAAACTATTGCTAAGTTCTAGAGTGCCAAGCATGTATGCGGTGCTGAATTAATAAGATGAAGAGGACGTGGTCCTGTTACCGAGGAATTCATTCAGATTCTCACTAAGTCACATTAGATAAATATGGCCCATAAAGTATTAGCTGTTACATTGAGATAGACACAAAATGTCATGAATGGAGACAGAGGACATCAGATATTTGTCACCCTTACACAGGGACCAACACATCTGTTAATGTTTTCCAGTTGTACTGCATACCAAGTCAATATGTCTACCCCATAACTAGACTCCATAGAACAACTCCAAAATTATTAGGAATACTTTTCTTTAGTTCAATAACAGCTTCTAAGACAAACAGCAAATTTTCATGGACACAACAGGGTTCACATACATCTCAGAATTAGTTTGGGTGAACCACTTACAATAAAACTGCCATTCCTTTACAAGACCTCTCCAAAGTAATTAGAAGCACAAAATATATGGCAACCAGGTCAGCATTTTTGTGTATGTGTGAGAGAAGAATCAATGTGGGATTCTAAGGCCCTGGCAAAATGCAGTGATATGCCAGGTTACAGGACAAAAGAGGCTCAAAAAAAGAAAATAAGGGAGAAAATGGGAACAAGTGACTTGTCAGAAAATCCATTTTATCTTATGTACTATTGTTTTTCTTCTATATGCCAGAGATCTAGAGGCATGCCAAACGCAAATGGATAGTGGAGAGAAAAACAACAACAAACTTATATAATAAAAGGCTACTGTGCAAATGGTTATCATGCCCTCATGTGTAATGACTGATCAGCAGGAGGGTGCATGTGCAGCAGGAGCTCAGTGCATAGGTGGGCAGGGCTGTGTGCCCCATGAGGAGTCTAAGGGTGGGTGGTGCTGCGTGCACAACCAGGCACTAGGAGATGTATGGAGCACCTCTTGATCCCTCCCCCTGCCACTGGCTCCCATGGGCAGCAATGGGTGGCCTACTGCATGTGATTCCACACGCTGGGCCACTAGTATATATATATATATATATATATATATATATATATATATATATATATATATATATACATATATGATATAAATGTATCAATATATATATCCCGGTGCGTGAACTCGTGCATGGATGGGATAAAGTCAGCCTCGCTAGGGGAAGGGGACAAGGGCAGTTCGCTGGCCTGCCTGCTGGTTGAACTCCTGGGTGAGGGGACAAGTTGCATATTAGCCTTTTATTATATAGGATATATATTGAGTGGCCAGATTATTATGCATTCAGAGATCATAATAATCTGACCACTAAGTATCTAATTGAAATTATGATACTCTTCATTGCTTCTAGATTTCTTCTTCTCTTCTCTTCTTCTCCTCCTCCTCCTCCTCCTTCCCCTCCTCCTCCTCCTCCTCCTCCTCCTCCTCCTCCTCCTCCTCCTCCTCCTCCTTCTTCTTCTTCTCTCTCTCTCTCTCTCTCTCTCTCTCTCTCTCTCTCTCTCTCTCTCTCTCTCTCTCTCTCTCTCTCTCTCTCTCTCTCTCTCTCTCCCCGGCAGTCAGAAAGCAGATATTTCTTCATCTTGAGATTCCAAAGTAACAGCGAGAATAAGCCTATGTTCATTTGACATCAGCATTTCAGACAAGAGCCTCTGTTTTTCAAGAATCAGAAACAAGAGGACTATTTCCACCAGGTTACATCTGAGCCAGAGGGACAGCAACAGATTTTAAGGAAGAGAGAAACCGGACAACAGTCTAAGACTTGGGGAGTCAACCTACACAGACTCTCATCACATAAAATTGCCATGCTCTCACCAGCAGGAAGTCTTGAAACTGTTGCTAATCTTGGGATAGTCACAAACACACCAGGTCAAATCCTTGGCAATTGCCTTCTTGATCCCTGCTTTCACTAAGCTCTTAAAGAATTCATTTATCACTTGGGCCATGTGGTGATAAATGGGGTTCATTCAGTGCATCCTCTCTAATTAATTAGTTTGCTTTCTGTGCTATTATTGGAGACACAAGTGTATCTATTAGCCCTTGGGGAGTTCTCTTGCGTGCAGACTTTGTAAAAGGTATTTCACAGCCCTGTAAGGTGCTGGTTCCCTAATGATGTTTGGGCTTCAATAGGAAGTAGAAGACCTTCCCAGGAAATCAGATTTTCCTCCAGCCCAAAAGGGAAAATAAATATCTGCAGGGTTGTGCTTCTCTTGAAGTGGGTATAGTTTCAAAGCAATACAATATAACCTCTCTTTCTGACATGCATTTTGTGAGACTGAGGTTGAGCAGTTAGGCTGCTAATTAAGTTAACAAGTGCTGTGTGCAGCTTAATTTGGCAACAAGCTATCCTACAGACTGTTCAATAAGAAAAGCAGCATTTAGGTAATGATTCTGGTTTCAAGCTTGGAATTAAGCTAAAACTATAATGACTCCTATGAAGGGACAGCTGATGTATGTGTTCAAAAGGCAGAAAAGGAGGATATGCTGTGTCATGCATTGGATTAGCACAGCTTTCATTTACAGATTTACTGCTCAGCACAGCTGAAATAGGGATAATTACCTGTGTGCATTTTTAATTCATCAGAATTCAAGTAAAATATGTTTCTCTGCCCACCTTCCTCCTTGTAGCTGGCACTTTGCCCAACTGAAAATTGACTTTTAGTGATGAATTTCCACTGCAGTGGGTTAAATGTGGGTATGACTTATCTTCCTGTTATCTTCTGTTGATTTGCCTGGCCTCCAGTTTCTAGGGGCTAAAAAATAATTCACTGGTTCATTTATTCAATAAATATTTGCTGAGCACCTATAATGTGCCAGACATTGCATTAAACTCTATGGACTCAGAAAAAAAAAGATATGCCTAAAGTGGGATCTTGATACAGATTTCAAAAGAATAATCGTGTGTTTATCCCATCAAAGAAAACCATAGTTGGGGGATAAATGTACCAGACTAAAATCCCAGAGCCAGGACTTAGGTGTATAATGTGTAAAAATACCTAAACTCATTCACTAACCAAGGAAAGAAAATAAAATAAACAAATTGTCTAATCTTTCTGGGACTCATTTGTTCATTTATAAAATGGAAAACTGACTAATTTGTTAAGGTCCCCTTCAGTAGAATAATTTTCCTTGTATTTTTTAACTTTTTGTGTTGAGGTATATAACATCGTTTGTAAGTTAACAACACTATCATTTGACATCTGTATACACTACAAAGTGGACGGTAATAAAAAAAAAAAAAAGCTAGTTGTTATCCATTACTGTATATTTGATCACCTTCATCCATTTGATCATCCCCCTCCCCACCCAACCTTCTTCCCCTCTGATAACTACTAATCAAAGCAGATTTCTTGAATAATCCAAATTCTATCATGACATACCCTCAACCAAATGCTATTTCCTTAACCTAGAGTTCCTTTTCCTTCCTGCTTCCATTTTTGTATTTTAAAAGACTACTCAATAAAGTCTGTAGTCTAGTTAGTTGTATTGCATGTATCAATGTCAATTTCCTGGTTTTGATTAATGTACTAGTTATATAAGATGGTACCATTGGGGAAAACTGGGCGATGACTACATGGGATCTCTCCATGTTGTTTTGCAACTTCTTAAGAATTATTTCAACATATAAAAAAATCAAAAGTCACAAAACCTACCTCAAAAGTAAAAGTGAAATCCATCTACTCTTCCCTTTCTTCTGTAATGTTCTGCCTATATTGTAGTTAGTTACAAATCTACCTGCCTCTCTTGATTTTAAATTGAGAGATAAAACTTCACATATTTATCTTTGTATCCTCCAAATATTGTAGAATAGTTGCCTTTCTAACTTAGGCTCATTCAGTTAAATTCAACAAACTGGGTTCAAAACACTGGTTAAAACATCTCCTTACATCTCTTATCTCATCGGGAAAGCTCTGTCTTACATTATTGTTTCCCTTTAGCTCCTTTCAACAGAATCTGTATGCAGAACATGTGGAGGCATACTGTTCACATACTCATTCTCTCAGGATGCCTACCAGGAAAATGTGACTGGCAGAAACACTCACCTGGATACCAAGGACAAAGAGAGTTAATTAACCAGTGAAGGCAGAATGTAGTACATAAATAAAGTAGCATGACAGAAAGAGGGGTTATGTTATACAAACATGCAGGTCTGCAATGTCTTGTTCTGGATTTGGTTTGCAAATGGAAGACAATTAAAATAAAGTATACTTCTATCTGCCTTGGAAGATGCCTTTCCTAAGGCTTTTTGAGGATTTATAATTCCAACATTAAATCGTACATATGTAATGTGGATACCTGGAGGTTAATTCAACAAGGAGGGGCTCCAAAAGGTCATTGCTTGCCTCTTATGAAATGTATTTGTAAAAGTTGGTAGCAGTTGGGATCAGTCAACAATAGCTTCTAAGAGAAAGATTGTTGTGCGTATGCTTTTTAATACTTGTTAAATATAGGACATTGCAAATTATTAAAATGTAATTTTAATAAAATTAAAATGGAATTAAATTAATAAATTAAGTCAATGGCAACAACTATTTGAGAACATAGATATGCTTTTAAAAGAAAAACAATATTCAGGATAGAAAATTGTAAAAGATAGTAAGATTTTTAATTGTTTATACTGTATAATTTAAAATGGTGCTTGTATTTCATTTTATTGCTAGCAATTTCTAATGGTTATTCATTTTCCCCAAAAACCTTGTTCAGGATAAATATATGTTCCAATTTATGAATAATTTAAATAAAAACTCTACAAAATTACTATTCATCTACTTGGATGACAGTTAAATTTTATATACTCATTTTGTCTTAGCAATATTCCTCCATATGCCTTTGATCTGAACATACTGGTACAGTGGTGGTACTTAAACAGATACATAAAAGTTGCTCATCACTAATTGAACCAATGTAAGAAATGTGACCAAACAAGTGAATATAATTAAATCCACCAATTTTTTAAATATTTTGAGCTAATTTATAGACCTTAATGAAATTAAGGAGCTGCACATATTAAAGTAAAAATGTGGATTCAGCTTTGTAAATTAAGATTAATATTAAACAGATCAGAAAGCTAAATAACTAAAATAGGATGACTATTTGTATATCAATATTAATAGACAACACAGGACATAGTATGGACTCTCAGTATACTAGTACATAGCTATTTACACTGAGTGGCCAGATTATTATAATCTCTGAACACATAACAATCTGGCCACTCAGTGTATATCCTATATAATAAAAGGCTAATATGCAAATTGTCCCTTCAACTAGGAGTTTGACCAGCAGGCAGGCTGGCCAACTGCCCATGTCCCCTCCTCCTGGCCAGGCTGGCCAGACACCACCCATGCACGAATTCATGCACAGGGCCTCTAATACACACACACACACACACACACTGAGTAGCCAGATTATTATGCATCCAGAGATCATAATAATCTGGCCACTCAGTGTATATGTAAGGCATTGGTTGTCTGAAAAGCTGCCTTCAAAGTCATAAACTATGTGATTGCTATGGTAGGCAGGTTAATAGCCTCCCCCAACATCACCACCACCACCACCACCACCACCAAGATTCTCATGCTCCAATCCCCAGAACCTTTGAATATATTGTTACATAGAAAGAAGGAATTAATACAGCAGATAGAATTGAGGTTGCTAATGAGCTGATTGAAAAATAGGCGGTTATCCAGGATTACCTCGGTGGGTCCTTAAAAGTAGAAGAATCAGAGTCAGAGTGATATGAAAGACTTAACCAGCCATTGATGGCTTTTAAGATGGAGGAAAATATGCAGGTGTGTTCTAGAAGCTAGAAAAGGCAAGAAAATATATTGTCTCTAGAGCCTCTAGAAAGAACATAATTTTGCTGATACTTTGAGTTTAGTCAGTGGATCCCACTTCAGACTTCTGACCTGTAGAACTGTAAGATAATACACCTGTAGGGTTTTAAGTCACGAAGTGTGGGATAATTTGTTATAGCAGCAATGAAAAACTAATACAACTGTCCTTCCAGCTTCTGGTTCTGCATGTAAGGAGTTTGGAAGTTGCCAGGACATTCTAACAACAATTAAAACCTGAACAATTTAAAGTACATTCCAGGATGATATTTCAGTTAACAATGAACCACTTAGACAACAGTGGTCCCATCAGATTATAATGAAGCTAGATTTTCTGTAAGAAATGAAAGGATTTGTGATTCAGGAAAATTTTATTATATTTCTCTAAAGGGAGCAGTATCAGTGGGGCTTGAAATAGATTTCCTCTCACTCACAGCACAGTTCTGATTGCATATATTGCAACCCAATTAGTCAGCCACTGACATATTTCAGCACAGAGGAGTGATTCCCCAAGTGCTACACAGTCAGAGGGTGTTATAGCCCTCCCAGGTCTAGATGGATGGTCTTCAGGGTACATTGCTGAAAATTCTTGGTTGAGGACCTAAGATTCTGTACAAGGATACAGGTCCGTGGAGCTACCTTAACAGTTATAATATGTCACTGCCACTTTAGTAAAAGCTTTCTGTGGCCACCTTTCACTCCTTCCTAAAATCACTATTGTGGTGATCTACACCTTCCCCAGCCAGTTACTCCTTAATATTTCCAATTAATCTAGTCCACATCTTATTCATGGAGCGGCATTGGCAGCTTCTATATTCTATTTCTCACCCCATTGGAAAGAAGCAAGGGAAGGGCTTGTAGGACAGTATTCACAAAATCTACAGTGGTGCATAGTAATGTCCTAGGCTTCACAGTAATTCACCACTCACTTACTGACTCACCCAGAGCAAGTTAAGACCTGCAAGCTCCATTCATGGTAAATGCCCTATACAGGTCACCATTTTTTGTCTTTTATATCATATTTATACTGTATCTTTTCTATATTTAGATATACAGATATTTATCCTATCTAATAAAGAGGGAATATGCTAATTGACCCACCCACAGCCAATAAGGAGGGGATATGCTAATTGTCTGCCACACCCTCAAAGATGGAGGTGCCCATAGCCACAAGATGGCAGTGCCCAGTTCCCTCAGCCCTGCCAGGGTGGCAGGGATGCAGCAAGGCTAGGCCTGTCCCCAGGTGGGCCCAACTGCTCCATGCGCCTGCCTCCGGAGTTCTCCAGTCCCCTCAACCCCCCAACTGCTCAGGGCCGGCCTGAGGAGCAGGCAAGTCTCAGATGGTTGCTGCCTAGCTGCCCAAGGTTGGCCCAAGGTATAGGCAAGCCTCAGATGTCAGCTGCCCATCTAACATCCGAGGGGCAGGCAAGCCTCAGATGGAGGCTGTCCAGACGATGACCAAGGCACAGTGAAGCCTCAGATGGCAGCTCCCCAGCTGCCTAGGGCTGCCCGAGGTTCAAGTAACCAGGGCTGGCCATGGCTTCCACTGCCGGCAGTGCCAGCAACAGAGTTGTGATGGGGGCATCACCTTCTCCTGATTGCCCGGTCACCTCCAACCCTGAGGGCTCCTGAACTATGAGAGGGGCAGGCCAAGCCGAGGGACACCCCCTCCAGTGCATGAATTTTCATGCACCAGGCCTCTTTAGTTGTGATATAATTGCCTACAGTATTCATTACCATAACATGCTATATAGGTTTGTGGCCTGGCAGCAGCAATAGGCTATGCCTATAGCCTAAGTGTATAATAGGCTATACCGTCTAAGGTTTGTATAAGTGCATTCTCTGATGCTCACACCACAAAATCACCTAACACATTTCTCAGATTGTATCCTGTCATTAAGCGGAGAGTAATAATTTATTAAGACAGGGACTTAAAAATGGAAACTGCCTGCTACAGAAACATTTGCCAGGGTAGAAAAACCTGAACTGTAATTGACATCTTGCCACAGCTTGGTGCAGAAAACTCTGAGAGGTAAAAACCCAAGGAGACCCAGTCATAGAGAAGCCCCCACAAGTTTGTGAGATTTACCTCTAGGAGCTTGACCAGGTTTCTATCTAAGGAACATTCCATTTTCCTTTCATGAGGGAAAGAGAGGGAAGCTGACCTATTTTGAAATATACCACAGCACTCTGTTCTAAACAAGGCCTGCCCTCAGGAGAAACTAGATAAGGAAAGCCTAACCTGCTGGGATATTATCAGAGCACAGTACCAGGCAAAGTACACGTTTGAAAAGATAACTCAAGCCTCAAACCAAGATATGCAGGGACGCTAGAATTATCAGACCAGAAATTTATAACACTGTGATTAATATGTTTAAGGACTCTAATGGAAAAAGTAGACAGCAAGCAAGGAAGATGAGCAATGTAATCAGAAAAATATAAGTCCTAAGAAGGAACCAAAAAGAACTGATTAGATATAAAAACACCATAATATAAATGAATAATTCATTTGATAGCAAAAACTCTCAGTAAGCTAGAAATAGAAGGGAACTTCCTCAACTTGATAAATAACCACAGACATTTAAAAAACTATAATTAATGGCATACTTTATAGTGAGAAACTTTAAGCTTTCCCATATAGTGCAGGTACAAGACAAGGATATGCCCTCTCACCATTCCTTTTCAACATCATACGAAAATTTTTAGCTAATACAATAGGATAAGAAAAGAAAGCAAATATTGGGAAGAAAAAAATAAAACCAACTTTGTTCACAGATGACATAACTGTCTATGTAGAAATATGAAATAATTGACCCAAAACTCCTGGAACTAAAAAAGGTTACAGCAAGGTTGCAAGAAACAAGAATGAACAAATGGGATTTGACAATAAAAACAAAATACCAATTACAGTAGTACCATCCAAAATAAAATATGTAGGTATGTATTTAATAGAAAATGTAGAAGATCTATAGGAGGAAAACTACAAAACTTTGAGGGACAAAATAAAAGTAAATAAATGAAGAGACTGTCCTTGTTCATAGGTGGAAATCATATCAATGCAAGCCCAGGATGTTATTTTGTGGATACTGACAAACTGATCCTGAAGTTTATATGAAGAAACAAAAGACCTAGAGTAGCTACCTCTATGTTGAAGAGGAACAACAAAGTTGAAGGACTAACACTACCTATATTCAAGACTTACTATAAAACGACAGTAATCCAAGGCAGTGTGGTAGTGGCAAAACAATAGACAAGTAGATTAACTGAATAGATAGCCCAGAAATAGAGACAGTTTAATACAGTCAAATGATCTTTAACAAAGTTAAAGGCAATATGATGAAGCAAAGATATTCTCTTCAGCAAATGGTGCTAGAACAACTGAATACCTATACATGCAAAAATATCAAGGTAGATACAGAACTTATAACCTTTACAAAAATATAACTCAAATGGAATACAAACCTTAATGTAAAACACAAAACTATAAAATTTCCCTTAAGATATTCTATATATTCATGTTTTTATAAAAAGGACATCATGATGTAGATTTTTTAAAAATATATATTTTATTGATTTTTTACAGAGGAAGAGAGAGTGATAGTCAGAAACATAGATGAGAGAGAGTCATCTATCAGTCACCTCTTGCATACCCCCTACTGGGGATGTGCCTGCAACCAAGGTACATGCCCTTGACCGGAATCGAACTTGGGACCCTTCAGTCACAGGCCGACGCTCTATCCACTGAGCCAAACCGGTTTCGGCATGATGTAGATATTTTTTAAGGCTTACTATTTCTCTTAATTTTAGATTGCTTAGGGTCATCTATATTGTTGTGTGTCTGCCTGATTCATTTGTTTTGACTATTGTATAATATTCCTTTTTTTCCTTTTTTTTTTTTTTTAGTAAGTAGGTGACAGTATGTCTAAAGAAAATCATATAGAGCTTCTAATATATTTGACAACTAATCCCTTAATCCTTCTGGATTTTCTTGTATATTACACAAAACAGAGATCTAAATTCATCTTTTTCCATGTCCAATTTCATTTATTTACCAGTCCCTCATTTTTCTACTCACCTGAAATGCCCTTTTTATAATATTCAAAAATTCCATTGATGTGTAAGTCTGTTTCTTGGTTCTCTATGTCATTGATCAATTGGTTTATTTCTGCACCAATGACATAGACTCAGTTTTATTAACTTCTTAGTAAATTATGGTATCTGATAAGATAACTTCATCCTCTCTTCAAAAATAGTCTAGCTAAGTTTTGTTCCTTTACTCTTCCATGAAAAAAATCAATATCTTCTTATTAAATCAATAAACTAGATTTGATTTGATTATAAGTGTATTAGAAACTTGTCTATTTAAGTGAAAATTTGTATTTTTATATATCCTGTGTTCTTATTCATGAACATGATAGTTCTTTAATATATTGTGATTAAAGTATTTTTTTTTATAAATTTCCTACATATTTCTTGTACATTTTTGTTATACTTTTAAAATTAACTTAATTGTAATGACATTGGTTAATAAAATTATATAGGTTTCAAATGTACAATACTAAGATATATCATCTGTATATTGCATTGTGTGACAACCACCAAAATGAGTAATATTTTCTGATGCTACTATAAAGATCTTTTCTTTAATTGTTTCTGAGTACTTTGTTCCTGGTATATAAAAACTCAACTGAATTTTAATCCTTCCCTGGGGATATTTTTTTTCATTGAATTTTTTCCTTTTTTTAGAGAGAGTGGAGGGGAGAGGGAGACAGAGAGAAACACTTATGTGAGAGAGTGACATCGATTGTTTGCCTCCCATAATGCCCCCAACCAGGGCTGAGAGCCTGCAACTGAGGTGTGTGCCCTTGACCAGAATTAATCCAGACATCAGTCTGCAGGCTGATACTCTATCCACTGAGCCAAACTGGCTAGGGCTCAACTAACTTAATTTTATATCTAATATTATTGGGGAAATTTTTCTATAATTTCTAATGATTTTTAGAATCTTTTGACTCTTAATGAAAACAACCATATCACATATAAATAATTTTTAATTTCCTTCATTTCGCTCCTTAGTCCTCTAATTCCTTTTTCTTTTCTCACTAGAGGCTCAGTGTATGAAATTCATGCACGGGGGAGGAGGGATGAGTGTCTCTCAGCCCAGCCTGCACCCTCTCACAATCTGGGACCCCTCAGGGGATGTCTGACTGCTGGTATAGGCCTGATCCCAGGGGTCAGACATCACTCTCACAATCTGGGACCACTCGCCTGCCTGCCTGCCTAATAGGCCCTAACCAGTGCCTGCCTGCCTGCCTGATTACCCATAATCACTTGCTTCCATGCCTCATGGCCCCTAACCATCTCTGCCTGCCTGTCTGAACTTCCTTAACTGCCTCTGCTTGCCTAACCACTTTCCCTGCCTGATGCCCCTAACCACTCTGCCTGCCTGCCTGTTCACTCCTAACTGCTCACCTGCCTGCCTAATTGCCCCTAACCACCTCTGCCTGTCTGCCTGACTGCCCCTAACCACTTGCTTGCATGCCTCATGACCCCTTATGGCCTCTGCCTGCCTACCTGAACTCCCCTAACTGCCTCTGCCTGATCTCCCCTAACCACTTTGCCTGCCTGCCTGATTGCCCTTAACCCCTCTCTTGCCTACCTGATCACTCCTAACTACTTGCCTGCCTGCCTCATTGCCCCTAACCACTCACCTGCCTGTCTCATTGCCCCTAACTGCCTCTGCCTGCCTGCCTGATCACCCCTAACTGTCTCTGCCTCATTCCCCCGGCACCACAGCTTTATCCAGAAGCTTCATCTCAAATGATGTCCTGAAGGTAGTTCAACTGTCCAGTCTAATTAGCATATTACACTTTTATTATTATAGGTTACACTGTCTCAGATTGCCATTAGAAGTTGTGATGGGAACATTTTGTCTCATTCCTTATTTTAACGATAATGCTTGGACAGTTATAACTTGAGACTGATGTTTGCTTTTATTTATTATTGATACTATTTATCAGGTTATAAAAGTTCCCTTTTATTGCTAATTTACTAAAAATTTTGTGTTGAATGAGTAATTTTATCAGGTGTCTTTTCCATTTAATGGGATTGTCTAAATTTTTCATTTTAATTTATTAATGTGATAAATGACATTTTTGGATTATCTGATAGAAACTATTCTTATGTATATTCTTATGAATATTCTATTCATGGTATATTCTATTTTATACATATTTGCATTTAATCTGCTATGTTAACATTTTTTGTGCCAATATATTAAAAAATAAAATGGCCTGAGCTTTTCCATTTTTATATTTTAAAATGGGTTGTACTAGCCTCATTGAATGAGCTGAAAATGTTTCTTCTTTTTCTATTATGAAATTTTGGAGGAAAAAACACACACATAGATTTATGCATTTTTATTTTTAGAATTGAATAGAAAATCTATTATAGTGGTTACCTTGAGGAAAAGGGATAAAGATTTGGGGAATAGAGCATGATGATAAGGGAGAAGGAGACTTCTATTTTCATTGTAATTTCCCTAGGCTGTTTGGTTTATTCATCACATTCATATATTATATTATATCTTAAAGAAAACATGTTGACGAATGGATTTATTCTATTCACCACAAACATAAAGTATAAACTCATCCTATCAACCCCTTTATAACAACATTAGAATTAGCCACCAGGATACACACACAGAGCCTAAGTTAAACACCTGGTACTGACTTTGCAGTTCAGATTTTACAAACCTCTTGCGTCTTATCTCTCCCATCAGGGATATTTGATGTTTTGCTGCCTAGAGTCCAATACTCATTGTTCTAGTAACTAACTCCAGTTTTCATCTAGATCAGTGTTTCCCAAACTTCTCTCATGATGAGAATAACCTAGTGGAGTTGTTAAAATACAGATTCCTGAATCCCAACTAAGAAGTACTAAACTAGAATTTTTGGAAACATATAGGTAAAATTGTATACTTACTTACTTACAAACTCTAGAGCACTAAGTTAAATATACAATTTTACCTATATGTTCCCAAAAATTCTAACTTAGCACTTCTTAGTTGGGATTCATGAATCTGTATTTTAACAACTCCACCAGCTGATTCTCATCATGAGAGAAGTTTGGGAAACATGGATCTAGAGCACATGTGTCAAACACAAGGCCCGCGGGCCAAATCCAGCCCACCAGGCCTTGTAATGTGGCCGCATCGCGCTGTCATCACTGCACTCCGCTGTCAGTTTATGACATTGTCAGTTTATGACTGTTCAGTAAACCATTCGGCCCGCGATTTAGGCTGGATTTTAGATTTTGGCCCCTTCTCTGATTGAGTTCGACACCTCTAATCTAGAGGAATGCTATCCTCTTCCACTATCAATGCTTATGACCATTCCAACTTCGGAGATGTTCATATTGCCCAGTCCCAGGCCAACCAGCAAACTACATTCAGCTGTTTGATGATCTCTGTCTATCCAATTACAGTGAGTCTTAATATTCCTGTTGGAAATGATGGGCCAAAGAAAGACTAGTGTTTCATGGGTGTGAAGAGTGTAAGGCCTGGGACTTCCTCCTGTGTACGCACTCTTGGGTCCACAGAGGAAGACAGCTGGGGAACGGGCAGAGAGGAGGAGCTGGGCTCTGGGGACAACACTGAAGTCCCTGACTCAGTTTGTTCTTGAAGCTCCACCCAGCCAGTGATTATTCTGTTACCTGAACAAACAAGTCTCTCTTCTCTTTGAGTCAGAGTGAGTGTAGCCTTATTTTACTTACTACACCAACTTCCTTGACTGGCAGCACTGCCAAGCAACGTCCATCCCTGGAAGAAAGGTACATACACGCAAAGCAGTGCTTACACATGCAGCAAAATAAAGAAATAAAACAAACAGATCAACAGTCTGCATTCCAGAAATTGTTGTCTTATACAGCTTTAATGATTGCACCTAGAGTGGAAACTTCTGAGGCATGTGGGCTCTTAAATGGCAGAGATAGGTGAGCCAGGCAGAAAGTTTTTTTGAGACCTGTTGGAATCTGGACATTGCCACTGGGTACCCTTGAGGGATTAATAAAACTTTTTTGGAACTCAGTTTCCCCAGGTTTCTGAGAGGCATAATAAGGTTTCCTAGCAGGTTTTTGTAAGAGTTGTATGAGGTCAGAACCGCTTGACATACACTAGCTGTTCAGTGTGATTTTCCTTTCATTAACAAAAATAGTATGTATTACTTCAAAAACTCTTTCTATACACTAAAATTGTCCAAGGCTTTACTAACTTGGGGCTTCTTGCATCACAAGTTGGACCTGATTTCTATTTTTTTGTTTTGTATTTTTCCCTTTCACTATTTCCTTCCTGTTCCAGAATAGAGCGAGGCATAAAGAGTATGTCTATCTGCCCTTGAGACTGCTGCCTAGGCTCTCACCCTCCCACTGTGGGGCCCTGTCTTCAGACCAAGTGCCCCTTCACCTGGGTCTCTGTGTGCACAACTTCTGCCAGAAGACTCGACCCTGAGCTGCCCTGTGGCCCTCTCAGGGTTGGTACGGGCACAGAGCTGTACTCTTCCTCTGTGCCCACTTGTCACCAGTTATTCGCTTTGTTTGTCTGTGGGACCTCACTGCTGTTTGTGAGGCTTGGCTCATTGCCCTTCCAGGCCCTGTGAGAAGTTTCACCCTTGCCACATCTCACATCAGTTTCCAGCTGCCCTGCCTCTGTTCCACAGACAGGTGCTCTGCTCCTCTTTGCCACCCCCACACGGATTAATTCCCCTCTACAGCGCTGGATAATGCCTACAGGGCCATTTCGTCTAAGCCCCTACTCCAAGTTTCAATTCCTGATATACCAGCATGCAATCTTAACAAAAGAAGCTTACCTTAGTCTCAATCACTAAAACAGCTCTAGGAAATATTTATCTATTTGTATTATTTCCATTCTGCATTACAGCTTTCTCCTCTAATACAATATGTGGCTATAAAGTAGTGGGTACACATGCAGTCCAATTTATTTCTCAAGAAATAAGTATGGATTTTATGTTTTATTATAAATTGCTGCTAGTGTAAAAATTTACCTCTGTAATAGCTTACTTTATTATTTTTGAAGTTGCCACAGTGATCTTTTTTTCATTTTATATAGTTGATAACTTTATTTTGCAATTGACAGAAATAATTTCAAACTAGGATATGCCATCTTCCACAAAACAAATAAACTGTATTTTCATATGACTAAAGAGAAAAATAGGCCTCAGATAAAAATGGAATAATAGAAAGGATCATGTTTCAACTTTATAGTCTTTTTTCTGCCCATGATACAACATTTGACTTGTAACCTTCCTTTTATGTGTGCCATCTGCATACTGTTACAATACAGGGAATTTGAGATGAATCCAGATCGTTTGGGCTCATAGTTACCGGTAGTAACTATGAACATAGCATCCGTGTAAAATGAGCCTGGTTGGAGGCATTGGACTAGAAGTCATGTAATTTCTATTTTCCAGTCACTATTCATTTGCTATGTCCTTCAGCAAATCATTTAACCTTTCTATACCTCAGACTCTTCAATGAAATAAAATAATATCTATTCCCATCACAGACATTTGTAGAAAAAAAAAATCAGAATTAAAACGCTTTGGCATTTATATAAAAGGGCTTTAAAAAATAATTCCTGGGCAGTAATTTGCAAACAAGCCCTCTCTACCTCAGCCATCACCTTTATATATGCAGATGCCTTGTTAACCTCAACAGAGGGAGCAGCACAGAACTCTCCCCAGCTAATGTAATAATAAGAGCATCTATCAGGCCCTGACTATATGTCAGGCGCTGCTCTAAGTGCTTTGCATATATCACCTCTGTTAATCCTCACACTCACTCTATGAGGCAGACACTCTTGTTAGTTCAGTTGAGGGAAGTCAGTTAGGCAGCTGAGGGGAAGCAGGCAGCAGGATAGATTGATTGCCTAGGGTTATACAGCTGACACCGGATGGAGTCATGTTTAACTATGAGTTCTGATCCAGAAGCTGGGTGTTAGCCACCTCCTAAGGTACGAGGAGCAAGTGTGTTTAAGAAAAATAGAAAAAAACTGTGTAGCTGTAATAAGAACAGCAAGAAGGGAACAGCAGGGGTGAGGTGAAGAGATGGAAAGGGAATACCATATATGGCAATGAGGAGCCACTGCAGGGACTTAAGTGAACACATGGCCAGAAACAGTGGTGAAAATGGATATAAGGATAGGCCTTGAAAGAGCCAACATTCTAGTGAGGGAAACAGGTATTTTCAAATGTAATTGCAAGGAGTACAAATTGGCATAAAAATTTTGATGGGCAAATAGATGCTATCTCTAAATCTAAAATAACATTTGCAAGCAGCAGCTCTTCATATTCCATAGAAGACCTTGCATATGTACAATGATGTTAATATTATTGAAAATCAGAATCAGTCTAAATGTCTATCAAAGGATGTCAAATTCATAAAATGTAATATAACCATAAAATGAAATACAATGCAGCTATTATAAAAGAATAAGATGAATCTGCTTATATTATTACCCTGTAAAGATGTTAAAAAACAGCAAAGTTTGGGGTTCTAGGTATAGTTCTATCCCAATTTTCTTAAATGTTTTATGTTTTATGTTTTTATCACTATGTTTTAATCACTCTTACTTGCAGTATTTTATTAAAATTATTCATTAAAATGTAACATTTATCAGTAAAGATACTCCAATACATAATAAGTGTATAGGAAATATTTTAGGGGGTGAATGCACTTTTACAATGAAACAACAGAAAAAGATATTTTGCAAAGCATAGATAAAACGGACAGGCAAAAAATTAGATGCTTGTTATTTTTAGTCAGAATGCTCCTCTATTAAAAATTGATGCCAACAAGCAATAATATAATCTACTTAAGTTTTCATCGGTAGAGAACAAATTCCATTTCCAACACTTTACATACTTTGTTATTATTTTATTGGTTTATTTATTACCAATATAGTATAAAATATTTGCAGATAGTGATGTTTCTATTTGTTTTTGACCCCCAATGCCTTAAAACAATGATTGGTCCATTGTAAGCATCTAAGAAATAACTGTTCAACGTTAATATTCTCTTAAAAGCTAATATCTGATTCCTTAAACTCAGGATATCTGCCTAGAACCGTGGTCGGCAAAGTGTGGCTCATGAGCCACATGCGGCTTTTTGGCCCCTTGAGTGTGGCTCTTCCACAAAATACTATGACTTGGGAGACTCTATTTTGAAGAAGTGGCGTTAGAAGAAATTTAAGTTTAAAAAATTTGGCTCTCAAAAGAAATTTCAATTGTTGTACTGTTGATATTTGGCTCTGCTGACTAATGAGTTTGCTGACCACTGGCCTAGAAATTGGAAAAATGTTTTGAGGCCATTATGAAAGTTAAACGGAAACAGGTATTGTGGTTCTTGAAACAGTGATGAAAATGAACATAAGGCTAAGCCTTCAAAGAGCCAATATTCTAGTGGGGGAAAACAGGTATTTTCAAAGACAAGTTCAAGAACCCCAATTTGCCATATAGAGAGAACACTCAAATTTACTGCTAACAAACATGATTGTAGCTGCAACTCAGTCTGATCTCTGAAATGATATTCCTCCAGGCAGCACAGAGACTTCCTTCAAGGATAATGTCACAGCCGAATGAGAGCTCATCAAGAACCTGGAATGCCCATTAAAATCATTTCAAATGCTCTCTGCTGAAGCCAGTACAACATCGTTTAATTACACAGAATTTTTGATTGCTTATCATCATCTTTTTTCTCATTCAGCTCTTCACCCCTTGTATTTCTTTTCTATGGAGAGTCCCCATCAGTCTGAATAGCAGTTTTGTCACAGATTATGTGAACCAGTGAAAGAAAGAAGATTAGACAGTGCCTGAAAAAGAAATTAACAGTGAGCAGATCTTTTCTCTGAAATTCCTATACATCTCATTCACTAACTTTTTTTCTGATCATCAGATTCAAACTTTAAATCTCACTTTTCTTAACTGGTAACAAATATTAACATGCCTCAATTAAATGAGACTTATAGAATAGTGAAATATTGTGGAATGAAAAAGTAATGCCTCATAGATCATTGGTTTAAAGGGATTTAGAGAAACACTGGAAAACAATTTTATAGCCTTCATTATATATAATGGAATGAAAAGAAATATTATGTTTTCATAGGAAAAATGTCTTATGTTTTGACATGCAAGATAGTAACTTCAGTGTAGAACAATAATATAACTTATTCTATGGGGATAACCTTGATTTATGAGATTTAAGACTTCTCTATCAAAACCAGAGGAAAGCTATTATGTCAATACTCATCCACTCTGATTTTAGTTTTGCAGGTTCTATGAAGATTCCAATTTCAACAGTCTCAGCATATTGAGATCAAATAATTCAAAGAGACAAAATATATATACTTAAATTATTCCTTCAAACAGCCACCCTCCAAAAGCATAATTGTTCTTTCAACTGAAAAAACAGCAAAAACTGCATAAATCCTCATTTTCTTTTTACTCTTTCTGTGATATGGTGTAGGTTTTCTCCCCCTAAAAAAAATTAAGCATAACTATGGATAAGCCAATTCAAATAACTTTTCAAGGAAACATATTACCTCTGTTTCCAGTACAGCTCTATTGGAAGTCATTGACAATTGATACTTGACAACCTGAAAGCATTTGCTGAATTGGAGCAGGTGCAGGTCTCCACAGACAGAACAACAAAGCCCTCCTTGATGTAATTACACTAATTATTTGGTGATTGCTACTTCCTGATCAGGGATATATTCAGTCATAAAATAGTACTGTAGAATTACCCATGGATTATGTATGAAACTCATGGGGGAAGAGGAAGAGCACACAAGAAGGCTCTTCAATATTTTCAGTTGATGTAAGATGAGTGACAGCTCCAGGTGGAGTTCTATACAGGGCTTTGATTAATACATTGTGCTTATTTAAAAGAAAATGGGGACATGGAGTACAGCAGAGTATTTCTAAAGACATTGTTTGTGGTAATGATAAACTAGCATAAGCAATGTTGCCCTCATTATTTGCATATACATCATTTAAAGGGTAAGATGCTGATAGACTCCACTCCAGTAATGGTAATACTCAATTTTGCTATAAGCCTGAAATAGCTATAAAATATGAAGTCTGTTTTAAAAGTTAATTAACTAAAATGGAGAAAAATCAAATTATAAAACAAGATGTACCTTATGAGCACACTGTAAATATACACATACACACAGAAAAAATAAAATTATAGACATCAAAATATAATATAGAGGTGATAGAATTAGGAATAAATTGTCTTTTCTTTTTTCCTAATTCTAGAGAACACTTAATTATATTTTTTAAAAACAGGAAATGTGTCAAATAAAAGTGCATTGCCACAAAACTCTATAATTGATACCCTTTGTTGACTCCTTAGAACTGTTAAATATGGATAGTGACCTGGTGCACGGATTCGTGCACATTAAAAGGAAATTAATTAGAAGGTGGCTGGAGGGGCAGAACTGGGGGAGAAGTGCCAGACATGTCCTGGAGCCAACCTCCTACAGTCCCTCCGTGGCCTGCTGCACCTGGATGGCTCCATTGCTCAAAAGGCATCTGCAGAGTGAGTGGGGTCATTCCAGCAGGTGGGGTTTCTCGGCCTGCCCTGCGGGGATTGGGCTGAAACTGGCTCTCCAACATCTCCCAAGGGGTCCCAGAGTGCGAGAGGGCACTCTGCAAAGTTGCTGTCATACAGTGAGGAATGCAAAAGTAAGTGTGCAATAAACTAGATTCAGGGCCCCAGCAACAACATAACCCATAGTCAAAGGTGGAATCGCATGGCCCCACGAGGAATCGGGCTCCCTCCTCTCTAGTTTCAGGGTGCATCACCTGAGAACCACTGCTGCCAAGTCACTGCAATTCAGCAGCTCCTGCGTTGAATGTCTGTCCCCTGGTGGTCAGTGTGCATCATAGCAACCCGTCTGATGAAGGGAAGGACACTTAGTGTATTAGCCTTTTATGTATATAGATATGTATTCTCTCCCTCTTTCCCTGGTCCTTTTTTCTTGCTCCTCACTGCTTCGGCAGTATGATTGAGAACCAATGTAGTGAGTCTTTAAATATTTATAGAACTACCTATACTTTCTTGTTTCCTGAACTCCCCCAAACAGAGACATTTCTATAGAAGAGCTAAGATGTGGCATATTACTAAATAAGGGGAAGTTCATTATCTTTCATTTTAGTCATGTAGCATTACCAGAAATAGTGATCCACTTTTTGCACAGTCCCATTAGATGAGTGTCATCATTTATAAGTGCTGGCACACAGATATTTGGAGCTCTGTGTTGTTAGCCGTAGTCTGTATCAAACAGTGGGTCTGCATTTTTCTTCTGCTCAACCAGTGGCATATTTATAACATCGTACTTTTGCAAATGGCTGCTCTCTTTCACATTCAAGAGCATAACACAAACCAATATATATTGTATATTTGAGGGCAACACATTAAGTATTTGTCCTTGAAATTTCTTGATTTCTTTGCCAATACAAAGATATTTTAATGAAATGAATTTGTTACCTAGTGCATTGAGGACTTTTGTTTTGTTTTATTTTTGATTTGTACTAAATAGTATCAAATTACCTGCATCTATACCTGAATTTTCATGTAGAACACTTTCCTCTCATATTCAGAGCCTCTCAATGGCCTGCCACAGCAATAACCAACCAGTAAATCTAGATCAAAACTATCAATTATTTCCTCAAAGTCTTAAAAGATTTTTGCATAGTCTCTATCCCACTACTTCCAAGAAAAGTCCACACTCATGATCATGGTATCGAAAGTTTTCTCCCTTCACAGAGATCCTTTCCAATCAAATATTCCTCTGCTCCATGGTGAGGAATTCCTCCTCTTGAACAGCCAGACTATCTACTTTGTCCTTAGCATGACATTCACATTGCATCCTTTTGGACAGGTTCCTCTTTAAAGTCCCTTGGACCTCTTACCTCAGTGTTAAGTGTTCCTATGGAGATGGCACTGAAGTTGAGTTTTTATCCTAATCCTTGAATACATATTTCACTCCTCACTCCCAAAATGCAATGGGTCAAAGACAAAGATTAAACTACTGGCATTCTGGTAGTTGAGTTTCATGCTTTGAGAAATGAACAACATTAATGTAAGACCTTTAAAAAAGATAGAATAGGGAATTTTAGATCATAACCACTTTTCTTTCTCTGACATGTGTACCTTTTGAGTATTAAAACCCCTTAAATTAATCTTACAAACTAACTGTATGCTTTATTTCCCCCCTGCAATAATTGTAGAGAGACTAAGATATTTTCTTTCAACTGCAACAGATATTTAATAGAGATATACAACTATGTAAAAGAAATATTTGATGTATACCCGGAGGGCAAGATCGAGACATTCAGTCTGAAAAGAGAATCCATTAATAAACACAGTGAGTCCCGTTTATTCTCTAGTCAGTTGGAGGGTGAATTGAATAAAGTACAATCAAGTCCCTTCCTGTGCTTTCTTCCAGGTTATCACTTGAACAAGACTGTGCTAGGGTCTACCCAGCTGGGGAACCCATATGAAATCAGTGGTGACAATATTAGAGGAATGGATTCATTTCAGGTACTTTAATTAGAATTAAATAGATTCTATAACTTAGGGCAGGTGTCGGCAACCTACGGCTCCAGAGCCGCATTCGGCTCTTTTGAAGCTTTACCGCTGCTCCGACAACTTGCAAGCCTGTGTGAAAATGAAGGTAACGTCTTACAGCCCTGATGTGCTGACACTGTGCACTGAGGTTCAGGAGCAAAAATCCCATTAACCAGGTAAATTAAATATTTTAATTAGCTATTAATTTGCAAAAATATATTTTACATTGTTAAGTGAAAAAGTCCTTTTTTTCTTCAGATTGACAGCTAACTGCACGATCCGGTATATAGCATTAAGGTAAGAAACAATATATGCAGTGTTATATTTGTTTTAAATGTCGCAATGGTTTTGTGGCTCCCAGGTTTTTTTTTCCTTCGGAAACGGGTCCAAGTGGCTCTTTATGTCTTAAAGGTTGCAGACCCCTGACTTAGGGGCTTTCTATCAAAAGCATTGGCAAAGATCCACCTTTGATCTTTGAAATTAACTGTGTGTGCGCACACACACAAACTCCAAAAAAATAAACATTGGTGTTTATAATTAACTAAAGGCCCAGTGCATGAAATTCTTGTATGGGGGGAAGGGGGAAAAGTACATCTTTCCAGCCTGTACCCTCTCATGTGTCTGCCTGCCTGATCACCCCTAACCACTCTACCTGCCTACCTCATTGCTCTAATCACTCTGCTTGCCTGCCTGATTGCCCCTAATCTCTTTGTCTGCCTGCCTCATCTGCCCTAACTACTTGCCTGCCTGCCTGATAACCCCTAACCACCTCTGCCCCATCCCCCAGCACTGCGGCTTTGTCCAGAAGAACATCCGGAATGATGTCCAGAAGGTCATTTGGCTGTCCAGTCTAATTACCATATTACACTTTTATTATAGATATACAAGTTTAACATTAGCTTATAATCTTTCCTATAATTTTTCCTGTTCAGGTATTTGCAATGCCCAGAGTCAGGTGGAGCTAGAGTAGATTTCAGTCCATTTTTCTCAGTTCTATAATAATAATAATCATAATAATACATATTGATCACTTACTATATGCCAGGCACTATTCTATGCTATAATTACTTATAAAGAATTATTAAGTATTCTAAGCTCTAAATATGAGTCTTTCTACTCATTTAATTCTCACATCAATTCTCCATTTTATGGATGAGGAAATGGAGACACTCTAAATCATTTTCAATAACCCAGAAACTCTTAGGTGCTCTTTGGTTCCAATGCAAAATGCATGGGACCTCTCTCAGGCCTACCTATTATTACTAGACAAGAACTTGCAGGGGTTTTTAAAAAAATATATTTTATTGATTTTCTACAGAGAGGAAGGGAGAGATATAGAGAGTCAGAAGCATCAATCAGCTGCCTCCTGCACACCCCTAATGGGGATATGCCCGCAACCAAGGTACATGTCCTTGGCCAGAATCAAACCTGGGATCTTTCAGTCTGCAGACTGAAGCTCTATCCACTGAGCCAAACTGGTTAGGGCAAGATCTTGCAGTTTTTACTACCACTGCCTTGCCATGCTCTTAGGTAGGAATACCAATGGGGCTTACTGCAGCTTCTGGCTTCATCTGAGAAAAGTTCACACAGATCTGTCTAGCCCATCATCAACATTGCATATAGTAATTACTTAATACATTTAGGCTGAACAAATAAAATATTTAACTAAATATATATTAATACAGGATGTGTTTCAAGTTACTGAATCCAAACTTCAGTTTTCCACATCTGGAAACCACAGAAATCTGAATAGGGTTAACACTAAGGCCACCACTGGAAAGCAAGTATTTCAAAAGCAAATTTACCCAGGCCTCTTTCTTTCCTGGGATCAACTCATTAATCAACACCAATGTATTATTATCTAATAATAATGGAAGCAAATCTAACCATTAAAATTTTCAAGGGTCATACTAACCCAAGACTCTCAGTTTCTATAATTGCTATCACTGATACAAAGAAGAGTAATCCTGAATGTTTTATGATTATAATCTACTTTAATTGAATTGGTTTCCTTACAACTGATTATGTGACTATGTTCATTGCTATTCAGTATGTTACGCACAGCTTTTACATAAGCAAATAAAAACTACGCTAGCAGAAAAGTCCTTTCGATGTCACTTTCTTAATAAAATAAAAGATATAAATAAGCCAATAACTTAAGAGTACTGCTAACATTGGAACTAGTTTGATTTCACTTAGGAAGAAAAAATAGAAGTTTATATAAGCCAATATAAAGTTAAGTAGCAAAATTTACTACTATTAAATACTAGTAAATGTGCAACCTGGCTACAGTATATTTCTTAAAGACTGGAAAGGCAAAAAAGAAAAGGTTGTTGTATCCTAGTAAGATATATTCTATCTTTAAAAAAAAAATAAGTACACCACATTCTATAACAAAAATGTAAGTGAATATAGCCAACCTCTCTACCCCAGTAGTATTTGGGAGAGCTGCAATGAAGACATGAGTCCTGTTAACATGGATGGCATGTGTCAGTCAATGTCTGTGCATGGCAGTGGTATAGCAAAATGATAAAACATGTTAAAAAACAACATGAAGATGGAGCTCAAGAACTATAACATAGCAATTGTTTTAAGGCAAATGATTTTACTTCTGATTACAATTATAATTATAAAAACCATGTGAAAACAAAAAACTTTAATAATCAATGTTAACTGAAAGAATGTAAAACATACAATAGGATTATAGTGATATTAAAAACATTTTTAATCCATAAAAATTGTGAGGAGAATTCTACATAAAGAGTACATTTGATCACAGCAATAAGAATAATAAAGGTTTCTCCCCCACAAAAAAATAATCCGTTACTTCATTGACTTTATATATCATCAAAAAGTAAGGAATTCCGGTTGGAAAAAATTCCAAACAAAGGCAAAATTAATTTAAAACAACAAAATTCATAATTTATTATAAGCACAAGGTATAGAAAGTCTTAGTTGTTTTCTTTTAGACTTCCTGCAATCAGATAACCTGGAATTATCCTGCAAATGATTTGTACAAATAGAAAATGGAAAGATGGCCTGTTGCATACTCTCACCTGTTAGGAAGACTGCTCAGGGTAGCCCTGTGCACTTTGAAAGCCATAGATAGTAATACTTAACTTGGAATAGCACACCTTGCCACAAAACATGTTAAACTGCCAGCACGTTATTGAACTGTGGCACTGGATATTTCATTATCTTTCACAAAATTTACCCTAATCTCCCTATACTTGCTTTGTCAAATGTGACCATAGACATCCTTCCATTTCCTAGCAAATGCTGAGAATGAATCATCACTAACACTGTAGCAAATACCTAAAGGGCACTGTGAGTTTATAGTTATAATAAAATGTTTTATCTAATGTAGCATTTTAGCACTTTCTGGTGTCCCTCTAATGCTCAAGTGACAATTGCACCATTGGGCTGTTTTATGAGGCATTTGTTCACTCCCAGAGTAGATAAACTGGAAGAATGCAGTGAAGGTTAGCGATTTCACCCTCCTGGTAGAACTGGGTTATGACTTAGAAGTGTGTCAAAGAATACATGACAGAATGCTCTGTGTAGATTTCTTTTCAGAGTGTGTTTTTATTGGCCACTAAATGAAAGATTATAGTTAAATTACTGCAAAGTTAATGTTGCTTAAAAAATACAAGAAGAAATTTGCAGTTGAAAAACAAATCTCAAGTAAGGTGCAAAGAGTATAAAGCTTATTTACAATTGATAGTGTGTCAAATTTAATAATGTTAAGTGGTGGATTTCCTTTCCTTTGTAGGTGTGTCTGTCTATAGTTCCCAGTATATAAATTATTGGAAATATTAAATCATCCTGAGTTTTCCTTAGAATAAGCAGCAACCAGATTGAACACTTGCGTAAACCACATGCCAACATTTGAGTCATAGCATTGTTAGGATTTCACATAAATTGGCTCTTCAATAAAACTTCCACAATTCTCAGATGGAAATTTTAGAGAAGAACAGCATGCAGAAGATAATATGTGAGTCATAATTACTTTTTGAGTCAGCTTTTAAAAAAAATTATTGACTTTAGAGAGAAAAGAAGGGAGCGGGGGAGAGAGAGAAAGAAACACTGATGTGCGAGAAAGACATTTATTGGCTGGCTCCTATATGTGCCCCAGTCAGGGCACTGAACCTGAAACATGTGCATGTACCCTGAGCAGGAGCTGAACCAGAGACCTTGCAGTGCACAGGGTGATGATACTCAACAAAGTGAGCCACATCTGCCAGGGCAAAAATATACATAGATCATGTTTGTGTAGCCCATGTTTACTGACCAGATGTCAGGGAAAACTTTATTACTGTTTTTTATTTCTCCAAATCAAAATTGCTAAGTTCCTGTCTACAAGACACATAGACATGTCGTTTCCTCCTTAATAGCAACTCCACTCCCTGCATTTCTGCCCAACACACTCTCAGCTTGTATCTGTTTCAATGTAGGAAAAAGTTGGTTGGGTTTCCATAGTAAAGGGAGTGCTGATGTCTAATTAACCTTCTTTGCTGTAGTTCACATAGTCTCCAATACTGCTGGTAAATGTGGGTTTCCTGAGGCCCAGGGCTGCTGAAGGTCCATATTGTGAGGTTAGGGCTATTAACCAGGCCTCTTGATTATTGTTAACAGACAACAATAGCTCAGCCTCTGAGCTCAAATTGTTCAAGTGTGCATTTTCCAGATTCCCAGATGCCATTCCCTTATTCCTACATCTTTCAATTTAGGTATCACATAGCCATTCCTTCATGTCTTAGAATAATTTGGAATTCAGGCTTCTAGAATCTGGAATTCCTTTACTGCTAAGGGATTCATTTTTTTTCTACCCCAGGCATAGGAACTCCCCATCACCAAAGGCAGTTTTTATTCTCTCCCCCGCCCCTCCATGTGAATCCCATTGTTTCTTTCCATGTCTCATAATTTTCATTTCAAACTTGACACTTTGCATACTATAGAGACTCTGGATACTTCTCAATCTTTTCCTAGACTTGTTTTGTGGCTGCTATTTTCAGTTGGGATAAATCTATGAAGTCCATTTCCCCTGCAGTCTATAGCCTGCTGTGCCCCAGCTCACTATTTTTTCCTTGTTTTTATCTTTTAGCCTAGCTTACTAGGGTTCTCCCCTGGGTCCACATAAATCACTTTCTGGTCTAAGTTTGTGCTAAAGTCCTCTTTGCCAATTAACGTATTACTCTTTCTCATTGGATGTATGTGTGTAGTTCGGAGACTGATTTCATGATTCAGGGACTTTGTGATTGGACTGTGGTTAGCCAGGAACTAGCAGCTTGGAGTTCTCTCCCACTCATTTTTTGTGAACAAGAAGCACTGAGCATGCACATAGTATTCCAGACACCAGGGAGGACTATGCTTTTATTTTTAAACCCAGCTCCTTAGAAGTCATCTGTGGGACAGAGTAGTTTGTCAGCCACTCTTTGGTCAGAGGTAGTTTCTAAGTCTCATGAGCCAATAAGTTTTGGGGTCCTTTGTCAATGGACAGTGAGTAACCTGGGGAATGCTTTCAATTTGGCCTCATTTTCCACACTGACTATTTCTGACTGCAGCCTAGCATCTGTGCACAGCCTTCTGGACCCATGGGGTGAGTGATAACCCAGGAGATCTTACTTTGCTCCCCTCTGTTAACCTCCTGGTTGGTCTGTCCCTTTACATGTTGCTATTATTATCATGGAGCTTCCCTACCCCTTTAAATTGCATATCACCAAGATGTCCATTGTTATTGAAAATGCCCTTTGTCATAAACTTCTCCATGCCCCATGCTCAGTTCCAAGTAAAGTCAGCGTCCTAAGGAAGAGTTATGTAGCTTTCAATTCTGCCTTTCTCCATGGACCCAGGCCCCTTCAACACTGTGCTATTGCTGGGGGCACAGAAACCAGCCACATTCTCACAGAGTAACACTCCTACTCCACAAGTGGACCCTGACAATGGGAGGGTGGCAGCCACTCACCTTTGTGGCTTACCTCTCCCAGCATGGAAACTCTGATTATGGGCAGGCTGGAGTGGGGCAGTGGGAGCCCAGTATTCTCCACCTACCATGCCTGGAGTAGAGCTACCACCCTAGCAATGAGGGCTGGGCGGTGGGCAGAAGAGAGACCAATCGTCCTGGCCATGCTCACTTGGAATGGAGCTTCTATAACATGGAGCTGGTGTGGGAGTGCAGAGATGAGCGATAATGATGGCCTACCCTCTGGGATTAAACTGTAGACCAGACTGGGAGATGTGGGGGGAGAGAGTCTCCAACTGCATAGCCACACATTCCAGAGTAGAGCTGTCATAGCATGGGACAGGGGAAGGGAAAGATGTATGGGAGCAGGACCTTGCTCAAATGCAACAGAGTCACACAGTTCTTACAGAAATTTCATTCATTTTTCTAGTCTCCATTTGCTATATGTCCTCATGAAATTTTCCAGACAATTTCAATGGTTCTCACTCTTGTTTTTGTTTAATTATGTTCATGTTGAACTGGCTCCACTGAGACCCCCCCCACCACAGTCACTTGGGCTGTCCTTGCACACATTATTGTTTTTCATCCATACTGTAATTTTATTTTTCTCTCTAACAAAATAATTATATGAGAAAGAACTGTACTTTTTTTTGAAATTTCAAAAAGATTTAATTTTTATTGTTTTACCTTTTAATTTCTCATATTGCTATTACTACTTAGTTTTATTTCATTGTGATTTAAATAATGTTTTTTTCTGAAATTAATTTTAGATCTTTACTGTCATCTAGTATATAATTATATTTGCTGTGTTTGGGGGATTAAAAACAAGAAACAAGTTGTCCAAGAAAGAATCTGTATGTCCAAATTGGAAGATACTCACTGATAAACTGATCTTCATGCTTAGTTTCAGCACTAAGTTTAAGAAAATCTCAACACGGGTTAACTTTGCTATCAAATCCTCACCGGGAAGCAGGTCATCTATGAATGACACAGCATCAATTTTGTAGAAATTTTATAGTGTATTAAATAGTGAAAGCTAATTTTCTTTCTAGCCTTTATTATTATATCAGAGAATCACAAAACCATGGGGGAGGATGAGAAGAAAGGAAAAATGGAGCATTGACATGTAGCCTTTTGTAACAGCTGAATGATCACAACTGAGAATAGAAATGTGTTTGAGCAGTCATGTGTTATTATTTTCCTGTAATATACTAAAGGATATTACTGTCTAATGTGAACTGGTATTAAATATTTATATCCATTATATCAAGGGGGACATTTATATGCTATACTATGAAATTATAAAGAGATAGATCAAGGTAGTTACAATGGTGTTAATAAGCATAAAATTAGGTAAATAAATATTTTCATTAAAAGAAGAAAAAGGAGAAGAAGCATCTCACAGAGAACTCAAATACTGTTTATCCTTCTTTAATTTTTTGGGTTATGAAAATGCATGGCCTTTGTTGGGATGGGAATCATTGTGTCCTTGAGAAGAGCATGGTAGGAGAGATGGGAAGTATTAACCTCTGACTGTAACCAAAGTTCAGTGTACCATGTTATGTTAAAGATGAAAAGTCATTGGAACTAGAAACTTTTTTGGCCAAATTGCTAAGAGAATAATATTCTCTTGAGACAGAGGCATATCACTGAGAGTAAGAAGGAAGGTGATCTGTTAATGGACAGAGTATCTCTGTGTATAAAAGAAAAATTTTCAAGATTATATTTTGTTGCCCATCTAAAATACAGCTGAAGAAAAATGACTGTCATTTTGTTTCAAATATCTCAAAATGAGAACTATGAAAGCTAGAATTGCTAATTCATATAGTGAATATTGGAAAGAAAAAGTCTGAAATAAAATTGGCAGCTACAAAACCAGGAAGAACAGCAGTTCAGAGCCTACATTTTGAAAGTTCAACTATCTGAGTTAGTATCATGATTTCATTCCTTATTCACAGTGTGCTACAATAAAAAAGTTATAAAAATGTACTCATATAAATTTCTTTAAACAATTCTAGGAAAATGCTAACTACTGATGAATCATAATTGTCAACAAAATCCTCATCACTATTGCTATAATACTTCATCCACTCTTACTAAGACTCTCTTCTTAATTAATCAATCAATCTACTTTTTAAAATGGGAGGTTTAAAACAAAAATCAAGAAAGCAAGTATGTCCTATAGAAGAAATAGTACCGAATGTAAATTTCTTTAATCTCAAAGACTTCAACAAGGAAAAGGTCATTTGCTAAATTTTTTCTTTTAATAAACAGTTATCTATATTTTATATACCATTTACTATGCTTGGCCCTAGGGACATTTAAATGAATAAAGTAGAGTTGCTGTCTCCAAAAAGTTCAGAGCCTGGTTGGAAGCTAGGTATGTAAATAAATTAGATAATATAAGGAACAAATGCCATAAGGAAAAGAGATACAAGATATTGTGATAATAGATTCATCTAGGGCATATTGAGGAGTGATTAGTAACATCTTTAAGGAGTAATTGACCTTCAAGTCTTAAAGGATGGACTCAGGAAAGATATTTAAGAATACAGGAAAGCAAAGGGTTAAAGTATGGATTCTTACACTCATGCACACACACATATTTATGCACGCATACAGCATACAACATTATTTTAGATATTTGGGCCTCAGAAAATTTACATTAAGATTACCTACGACACATGTTAAATATGCAAATTTTCAGATAGCACATCATAATTCCTAGCTCTCTCTTATGGGTTGCATATGTGGTCACTGAGAAATACATACTCACTCTCAACTCCCAGCCTCTGTATTTGCACAGTGAGTCAATACAGTAAAACACTATTGCTCTAAACATCTATTTTGTGCTAGATTCCTCAGCAGGGCCCAGTCCCAGTCCAGTATCCCCATAACTATAGGGGACAAATGGCACATTCTCCAAGTGTTCTTTTTGTTGATTCCTCAGTAAGTCTAAGGTGAGAATGCAGAATCTGCCAAAGCCTTTCTCCAAAGGGGTTGATAGAATATGAAAAAAGAAGCAATAGCTATCTCTCCCAAATACCTCATTGTAATCTACTAGCCCTCTCCATATGCTGGATTTGAAAGCATGTGTGAAAAAATGAGGAACAGGTTTGCAAAAATTTCCTTACCTTCTATTTTTCGTGGTGGAAGTTCCTATCTGTTTTAACTTGGTGTCTCAGTTATGGCTTCAATTTTTGTATCTAGTGGTCGATACAGAGGTCTACCAAGTTGAGTCTAGGGAGTGACAATCATAAAGATGAAGAGAAAAATATTCAGACTGGGCAGTCTCATAACCTAAAGGAGGTAACAGAATCAGTTTAGTTAGGTGACCCTGGTTTCCTGTTTGGCCTCTTCAGATGCTGAAGATCTTAAAAGGGATTTAACAAAGATCCAATTGGTCTTCACATTGACCCCTTAGAAGCCCAAGAATGATAATGCCAGGACAAACATACTAAGTCAGAGTTCCATAGGGATCCTGGCACATGTACTGTTTGTATGATTTAATATATCACCCCATTTTCTCTAAGTGGATTGGAGGATAATGAAGGATGGTGTCCAACACTAGACAGAACAAGCACTGGTGGAAAGAAGAAAATCATGTAGAATGTGTAATCTTAGTTTTTAAGGACAGATAAACTTATCCCTAAATAAATTTTATATACTTGTTTGTTGTTTATATTCCTAAGGCAACTCTAGGGTATCACGTGATGATATTTTAAAATATATTTTAAGGCCTTAGTTATTGTTGCATTTCATGTTTAGGGAGAAAAACCTCAACTAAGAAATGAGGACTCTCCCTCCATCCTTCTTTGCTATTAGTTCTTTCTGAGGGTGGTCAAATATACTATGGGCTGTTTAATTTTGAGATATTTAATATAATTTATCACTGACATTTTGTAAGGCTAGGTATTTAAGTTTAGATTAAGTTATGAATCCCAAGATGATGACTATGAAGTAATCCTGGATAAATATAGTAATTGTTCTACCCTATTATGGTTCTAAAATCCTTGCCCTACATGTGGTTATATATTTCTTTTCAGCATTTTTCCATTTCCTAATTCTCTAGGTCACCATGTTAGAATAAAGTATGCAGGTAAGAACATTGCATGTATGCCAGGAGAAAGGGGCAAACTATTGAAATACAAGGAGCCCCTAATAAGATCAATCAAGCAGGAAAGAAACAGAATACTGAATCAAGAATGCATTCTAACATCTAGTGGCTCATTCACATAGGAATAAACTGTGAAAAGATAACAGGTATGCAGTGTGCTTTATTCCTCTGTCCACTCAGGATTCAGATTATAAGTATCTATTTATAACCATATCCATTTCATTCTCAGAATTTTATATGGATTAGAGAAGAATGAGTCGAGAATGGCTGAAATAACAACTATGATTCAACATAAACATCAATTATATACAAGAGTGACTACAGTGTACAGTTCCAATACTTATCTAAAATTCTTCTTACCAAAGGGCAGGTTAATGACAGAGAGTGTAAATAATCAAGAAATTATCATTTCTGTTTACTATGTTCAGAATTGTTCTTATTTTAGAATCTAAATCCTATTGATCTGTCTCTGTTAAAGTTTTGTATAGGAGTGATTGCTTCCTTATGTTAAGTTCCTTATTAAAGAAAATTCTTATTCAGTAAGTAACTGTCTGAAGTTAACATTTCTGTCCCATGTTTTCTGTTAACTGTATTTTAAATAGTTTGCCTACTCTGCTGGCTAAGCACCTGCCACTATATACTTTTAGCTCAGTCATGAGGTCTTTTTCATTTGCTTTATTCTAGAACATAACTTCTCATCTATGGGTTTCTTGCCATTCTTTCCCATGCTCTGTGCTCTACTCACACAATAGAGATAAGAACTCACTTTCTTTTTCTCAGAAAACCTAAATTACAGATACATTAAAAAAAAAATGGCCACCATGGTATTTCTTATAAAAATTTATTAAATGATAATTTCATTCCTATTAAATATGCAAACTATATCAGTCAAAGCAGATGTACTGATGTGATACTTGCCTTTTGAGATCAGCTAGCCAGCTTATTTGTTCTGACACCATAATTTGAAAGTTGTTAACCACTAAAAAATGTTTATATATAATTCACTGTAAAATGGGACACCAGCAACAGAATTATAGGGATACTACATAATAGTTACTAGTGACTAGACAGTAAAAGTGAGCTGCCCCTTTTAGAAGGCAAATCAGACAGTGATGTATAGCCAAGGTCAAAACGTAAGACTCTGAAGGTGAAAAGACCAGGTTTAAAGGCCTGGAGTCAGAGAGGATGGAGAAGACCATGGTATCCACGGAGGTGGAATTCACCAACCATATGAACCTCCACTTCTAACCTCAGGACAGCATGATTTACAATGGCATGTTGACTTCTCATGCTAGTCATAACAGTTATGACTTAGCAAATTCAGAAAGCCTAGCCAAGCGCAGCCTCCCTCTTCTCTCTTGCCATGCTTCTCTGATCTCATTTTAGGCTTCTCTTTCCAAGAGCAGACTTACAATAATTCAAATCAGCAGGTATTCCGCATGTAAAATAAAACGTCTGAGTCTGAGATCTAAGATGATTTCTTTTCTAAAAGGGCAAAAAGGAAAACTCCACAGTCCTGTCAGCCCTCCGTTAATGAGCGCTGAGTTCACAGCTCCAGGTTCTGTAAACCTCATTTAGATGTGGCAGCAAGAACCAGGCTGTATTAAAGGTCTGAAACATGAACAATAATTAAGAAGGCTCAGTGCCAACTCCTTTTCATCTTTAACTGCTGCTTACCGTTCATATACAACAAATACTAAAAGGTCATCAAAACTCATTTTATAATGAGTGCATTATTTGTGCTTCCAACATTTTTCCTTTAAAACAAAGGTAGCAATAAGGGCTGAGAACAGGATTTGGCCACAGGGAGCAGGAATAGCCCGAGGAGGCCCAAATGCAGAATGCACAGCAGAGAGTATGCTCTGAAAATCACCCCACACATCATTTAGAGGTAATGCTCTTACTAGAGGAACCAGGAGACAATGTTTATTATCTCCCACTTTAGCCACTTTGTACAGATGGAAAGTTGAAAAAGTATCTTCTTAAAGTCTTGATTTTCTCATCTATAAAATGGGGGGAGGGAAATGTCCAGTAATCTTTGCCCTATTGTTTCCTTCCTAGGATTATTATGTTGATCAAGTGAATGAAATAATATGAAAGTATTTAAGAGAGTTATAGACAACACTAACAGGTAATGTGTAATATTCCCATTATTTAACCCTTCTCTAACTTTCATTTTTGTTCTCATAAAAATGATTTTTATTCCATTGGAGGGAATCTGTTTGAGAGTCTTCAGTAGAGGAGAGGACTTGGGCTGGTTAATCCATAAACTTCTCGTGATTAATGAAGAACATTTATGAAATCGTCTATGTGAACTTACTAGTGACTAGTCAGTAAAAGTGAGCTGAGTATTATGAAGTTACATTTTGGGGGGTTTATATAAAAATGTCTATATGAAAGAAATAGAACTGAGTGACATAAGAAATTGGTTCCTAATTTGAAGTTTAAATGAAATTCTAAATCTTCATACAACTATTGCCATCACCACTATGAATACTTAGAAAGGGCACTAGTAACAAATCTACCACATGTAAATATTAGCTATTATTATTAAATCATCATCATCTGTAGCATTAGTACTGCCACTCCTAATGGTAAGTATTAACTAAATACTTAATATGTAGAAAGCATCTGTCACAAGTTTTACAGCTATTATCTTATTAAAACAACAGAAAAATCCTAGGAGGTACCACTGGTAGATGTTTTACAGAAAGAACATAAGTGACTTCTTTCTTTGGTGGCAACACCTGGACTCAGATCTTTCTGGTATTAAGAATAGGGATGTAACCTGCTGAGAAGTCCCATACATGTAGAAAACAATTGGTATCATGCTGTGGAGTGGCGCTGGGTGCTTCCAGAATGTAAAGGGAAGGTCTGGTTTGACTCTCTGGACATGTACGCAGCATGTGAATTATACACAAGGTCTCTCAGCATCTGTGAAACAGGAACTAGAAAGTGGTCCCTGTAGGTAAAGAAATGGGCAGACCACAAATAAAATCATGTCCAGGTTTCCAAATGGGCAGATTAATTCCCTGAATGTAATATTTCTAGGTTAAAAATAAGTTTTCCTTTCATTTTTGACACCAAAAATAGTACTGAATGAAAAATCACATCCAATAATGTTCTGACCATAATTACATTATTTTAGGGAGGAATTGTATGTTTCCCTTGATACACATTTGTATGTTCCTACTTTCGAGTGAAAATCTTAACAAACATATTATAAAATTCTGGCTTTAAAGGGAGGAGAAAGATTTCCCAAATGGCCCTAAAACTTGTCTTGTGGCTGTTTTATTTGGTTTAGGATACTTTTGGATTCCCTATTTCTTGTTGCACTATTAACATGCATATTTGGCTAACTCCTTCTAATGAAGATGATGAGCCTCTGAACAAGTATCTTTGGCATAATAAGGACTGGTACATTTTAATTACTGTGCAATGTAACCATTGATATATCTTCACAGCCATAAGCCTCACCATTGAAGTAGATGCTGACAGGATTATCAAAAGAACGTTTTACACAACCTAGATTTTTATAAAAATTATTTCATTGAATGTCAACAAACACATCATAATTCCAAGGTTTGCTTTTGGCCAATTTGCACCACTTAGTGAAAAAGAGTATCCCCTTTTGGGGAATCTGCTCCATCTGAAATTCAGAAGTCATGCTCATCTAAAGTCCTTCATTTTAGAAGATGCTAAGACTATCTGCAGCTTTGCAAATATACACAGAGGATTTGGGCAGCTCTTCCTGCTAGAGATAAGCTGTATTTTGGAAATAAATGCAGAAGCCTTCACTGACCCTTGATACAAACAAGTGAAAAAATGATTGTTCTTTGAAGTCAAGTGATATTTTCATGTAGATTTTTACTCTGACTTGTAAGAAAGAGAACAGACCTTGGCAAATACAAAAGAGGCTGCATTTACATACTGCTTCCAGCAAATCCTGAGAATGAAAAATCACCACAAGAATATAAAGCATTCATACCACTGTCCTATCATAAGCACTGCAATCAAACTGACTGCTCAGCAACCCACAGAGAAGTCAAATATGCACTTCAGAGAGACATCTTTGGTCATGCCTCCAAGCAGTCAATTGGAGGCATGACATTTTCCATTCACGTTCCACTTTGGTGTCTTTTCCAGTGCTTCTTTCTCTAGATAGACTTTGTTATATCCTCTTCTTGAGGAGTTCACATCCTACGCACTATCTCTTTTCCATATACTCCACCTGAGTTTTAATAAATAAACATATAATTAAACAAACTTTCTACTCAATAATTATAGCAATAACTTCTATGGTCTGAATGTTTGATCCTCTCAAAACTTATGTGTGGAAATCCTAATGCTAATGTGATATTATTAAGAGGTAGGGCCTTTGGGAGGTGCTTAGGTCATGAGAGTGGAAACTTCATAAATGGAATTAATTATTTTATAAGAGACCTCAGTAAGCTCCCTAGCCCTTTCCTCCATGTAAAGCCAGATACCTGGAATAGGGTCCTCACCCAACCATGCTGGCACCCTGATTTCAGACAGCCATCCTCCAGAACTGAGAGATCTTTGCTGTTTATCTGCTACCTGGTCTGTAGAATATTGTTATACTAGTAGCAGTGCTCAAATGGAGCACTGAAACAAAAGTATTAACAAAAATTCATTTTTTAGTTTCTGGCATGTTCTGGCATTTTATATGTTATTTATAGCAATCTTCACAATTCACTAAACCACCAAGTTTATGATTCTCTTGTTACAGAAAAGGACATTGAAGCCATGGAAAGTCCAGTAACTTGCTTAAATCAAGCTGTATACAGCAGAATTAGGTCTGCCCGACTCCAAAACTCCTGTTCCTTCAAGGGTGATGTACTGACTCTACACAGATAATGTCTGAGTAAGGAGACAATGTCTCGAGCTGTATCTACGCAAGGCTCTTCTTAACTTTGAAATACCAAGTAGATTTGGGTCCTTTAATCTTATTAAAAGGGTTTTTAAAAAAAATATATTCCAAATTGCATACACTATTACTGGATTAACCAAATAGTTTGTTATAATGTACTAAACACCTGGTGCACAAAATTTGTGCATGGGTGGGGGGTCTCTCAGCCCTCTCCAATCTGCAACTCCTCAGGAGATGTCTGACTGCTGGTTTAGGTCTGATCCAGTGCACCGGCAGTCGAACATCCCTCTTGCAATGTGAGAGCACTGGCTCCTAACCGCTTGCCTGCCTACCTGCCTGAATGCCCCTAGCTACCTCTGCCTGCTGGCCTGCTAGCCCCTAAATGCCCTCCCCTGCAAGCCTGCTCACCCCTAACCACCTCTGCCTCAGCACCTGCCACAATGGTTTTGTCCAGAAGATGTCTGGTCTAATTAGTATATTTTCCTTTTATTAGTATAGATGACAAATATATCTTATAAGTTGATGTTTCATGTTGTCTATCAATTCATAATCATTAAGAAAATTATTTGATCAGTGTCTTGATCCTGCTGTATTTAATGTACTCTTCAGTCCCTCTCTTGTCCTGTTTTGTCATGTTCTTACATGTGTGAATAATCCTTTTCTACTTTAGTTTCACATAGAATAATTTTAATTTTTATCTGAACTTTGTTTTTGTTTGTAAAATAACTTTAGAGTTCCATTAGCTCTCTCCCATCAGTCTGTTTACTGCTTTCTCATTACACTTCCCCCTACATTTTACCCTCCATAGAGTGCACATTTTTCTATTCTTGTTTTCATAAGAGAAAAAAAGTGACACTTCCACTGCTGCTCCCATGGCTCTTGATGCCTCCACTGCATGTTCTCTCCATCTTGCATGGTTCATGCTTGGCTACTGGCTCAGCTGCAGCTGCCTGTCACTAGGTTTCCTCTGGTAACCCTTTCCCCGGTTCTTTTACAATCCATTAGTTGAATTCAGGAAGCAACACTAAAAGCATTCCCTTGGAGAGTGGAATGGGTTCTGTTGTTCACCTTTTAATCAACTCTGTGAACAAAATAATTTTCTGTTCATTTTCCCTCGAGAAATCATGTTATTTTAGATATAAACCATCGGTTTTCTGGCAGAGGACTTCTTTGACCATTCTTTGCAAAAATAAAACAAATCCAGATTTTTATTTGTGTCCTAATATTATCCCCCAATGGATTCCAAACTGTTCTGGAAATGTGTTGATGAGTCATTTCTGATGATGTAGTATTGGTCTTTAACTCTTGCTACAAAATAATATGTTATGAAAAGGCATTTTAGCCAAACTTCAGGTAAATAAAAAAATTTCCTGAAATGTTAGGAAATTGCAAAGATGTTGATCTGAATACAATGGACTCAATGGTAAGTTCGTTTGAAATGTATTACACATTAACCATCAATAAGTACAGCCTGATTTATTTCTACACTAGAGGCCCAGTGCACAAAATTTGTGCCTGGGGGGTGGGTCTAGGGTGGGGGGAAAAGTGTGTGTCCTTCCGTCCAGCCTGAACCCTCTCCAATTTGGGATCCCTCTCACAATCTAGGTCTGCTGCCTCCCAACTGCTTGTCTGCCTGCCTGCCTGATTGACACCTAACTGCTCTCTCCTGCTGGCCTGATCACCCCCAATTGTCTTCCCCTGCAGGCCTGGTCCCACCCAACTGCCCTCCTCTGCTGGCCCAGTCACCCCTAACTGCCCTCCCCTGCAGGCCATCTTGTGGAGGCCATCTTGTGTCCTCATGGGGGCAGCAATCTTTGGCCACATGGGGGTGGCCATCTTGTGGTTTGGAGTGATGATCAATTTGCATATTACTCTTTTATTAGAGAGGATAACCAATGTTCAAAATGGAAAATTTGCTTATATCTTTAGGGATTTGAAAACTAAAACTAACATACCATAAATAACATATAACAAAAAACATACCATAAAAGAAGAGCTAAGGAGTAAATTCAATGAAATAAAAGAACAAATTTGACCTCTAATTCAGGTAATAGATTATTAAAGTATGTACTGTTAGAATAAAGCGCACAATGCAAGTTTAGAGGAGATAATAGTACATCTTATCATCTGGATCTTGGTTAAGCACAGCAATGTGAATATTACAGACAGACCTTCTATATTTCAGATGATTAAAAACAATTTTGAGGCTCAGTGAACAACATGAATAACTCCACAAAGGGGAATATTATTTTGAATACAATAAAAGATTCAATGAATTGTTCACTGGTTTTTGACAAAACATCATTTTTTATGACTAGTGGAGCATGAGCTATGCATGAAAGAGAAAAAAACTTTACCTAATTCACCCCAAATATCATGTTCCCCAGACATTTATTGCTTCACATCACTTTAAAGCAAAGAAAGTATTGTTTGAAAGATCCTTGTGCTTGAAAATTGCCATTCAACTATTAGGATGTCCAATGTTAATTCTGAAAAAAAAAAACAAACAAAAAAAAAAAAACCATCTTTCTAAAAACAGTTTCACACTAAGAAGGAAATAATGCAGAATTTTTAAATCAGTTGCTTCAACTCCAGATATGTTAGTAGGGCAATAGTCTACAGTAGAGAATATTTTACTCCATTTGGAAATTGTTAGTTTTCCTAATGATGAGTTAACAATCAACACCTTATTATGTGAGTAGCAAGTGTTTAGTGTAGGTCTTTGTATAGCTTGACTTTTCTCAACTGCACTGTATTACACCTGAGTCATTTGAATTGCAGCTGAAAAAGAAGAAATCAGTTGGATTCCTCAATTAATTCTGCATGTGGTTGGCTTCCCAAGGAAAACTAATGCTCTTTCAGCTTTTCTAAGTAAAAGCCAGTCAACACTTCACATTGTGCTCAACACTGCATATTGAGAAAAAAGAACTTGTGAGTATTTATATTATAAAAGGCCAGTGGCTGTAATGCCATAACGACCGAACGACCAGTCACCAGGAAGTGCAAGGAGCACCTCTTGGTACCTCCTCCCTGCCCACAAGTTGCTTGGGTGCTGGAGCAGGACTCACAGCTCATGCAGCACGGAGGGGCTTGTGTAGGGCTCACAGCTCATGTGGTGCAAAAGGGCTGGTGGTTTGTACAGTGAGGCAGGGCTCACGGCTTGCGCAGGGAGGTGGGGTTGACATGGCATGGTAGCTTGTGGCAGTGAGCTACTTATGAATGGTGGGTCTGGGGTCCAAAACTCCATGACATATTTTAAGTAACTTAATGGACCCATTCATTGTCAGTTGAATCCTGGATCTCACCTCTGATGCTACAATCATCTGATCTACAAATTCTCTGTTGAAAGCTATACTTTATATTTGAGAACCCAAAGGTCTAGAATAAATTTTAAAATATTCTTAGAGCTGAGAAAATTTTCTTTTAGAACAAACACTAGGGAGGATTTTCTAGAATAAGATGATGGTTTAAATACCTGGAGGATGTAATAAAAATTTAAAACGTGCTTAACTCAAATCATCTACATTTGTAAACATCAGATGCCACTGTGGAGGTTAGCTAGTCTCTAACAGGAAAATTGTCATTATATCCACATCAGAGAAAAGCTTTAAATAAATTTTCTCAGTGAAATTACTTAAATTTCAATATTACTGTCATTGTCATTTTTTACTGCAGGCAGTCCTCTGGTTATGTCTGACTTGACGTACTTCATTTTGTGGCTACATTGCCATCTCCCATTTTATCTAATAAAAGAGTAATATGCAAATTGACCACCACTCCAATTCACAAGATGGCTGCCCCCATGTGGTCAAAGATGGTTGCCTCCATGTGACATCAGATGGCCTCCACAAGATGGCCGACAGGAGAGGACAGTTGTGGATGATCAGGCCTGCAGGGGAAGGCAGTTGGAGGTACCAGGCCTGCAGGGGAGGGCAGTTAGGGGGGACTCAGGCCTGCAGGGGATGACAATTAGGGGTGACTAAGCCAGCAGAAGAGGGCAGTTAGGGGCAACCAAGCCTTAAGGAGAGGGCAGGTGAGGGTGAGCAGGATGGCAGAGGAAGGCAGTTAGGGGTTACCAGGCCAGCAGGGGAGGATAGTTGTGGACGATCAGGCCTGCAGGGGAGGGCAATTAGAGGTGACCAAGCCAGCAGAGGAGGGCAGTTTGGGATGACCAGGCCAGCATGGAAGGACAGTTAGGAGCAATTAGGCCAGCAGGGGAGCAGTTAGGCATTGATCAGGCTGGCAGGGGAGTGGTTAGGAGGTGATCAGGCTGGCAGGCAGAAGCAGTTAGAAGCAATCAGGCAAGTGAGCTGTTGGGAGCCAGAATCCTGGGTTGTGAAAGGCATGTCCAACTGCTCAGTATGCCTAAACGGGCAGTCGGACATCCCTCAAAGGATCCCAGACTGGAGAGGATGCAGGCTGGGCTGAGGGACACACACCCACTTCCATGCATGAATTTCATGCACTGGGCCTCTAGTTTATTTATAAAATAAAAAAAATTCTGTTATTTCAACATATGTACATATGTGCTTTATGTTTTTTATTATTTATTTACCACAAGTAAAGATGAGGAATTGTCATCTTTCTTTTAAATTTTTTACTGTTTCACTTTATTACTGCCATGTATATGCTCCATGTGAGTGACTTAGGTGCTTATGTAGGTGTGTTCAGACTTATGGTGAAAATTGTGTTACACTGCACCATAGGAATGGATCTCCAATGTAACCCAAGGGCCTACTGCATATATTACAATATAAAATTAGTATTTTACCAATACTTAGAATCCCTTTATCATAAGGTATTTTTAAGTAAAGCAAACATACTTTATAATAATATAATTTGTCAAAAATTATTATTCTCTCCCTTTAAAATAATAATCCTATGCAATCTATATTTATCATTAATTGTACCAAAGGAACAAAGGTTAACAGGCAAATACTTGCCTCTAAAAAATCTGGTACAGTATGTCAAAAATTATTTATTTTTTCTCCCTAAAACAAAAATATTCTCTAGATAATAAATTTTAAACAAATTAAGAAAAAAGGAGTGAACTTCTGAAAACTTACTTATCTTTTAATTACATAGCTGCAAGGAAGCCATGAAATGCTTTCTCAATGAGAAGTCACCAGAATCAGAAAATGGTGAAGAATTATTTTAGAAAATGTCATGTCATAAATACTTTCCTACATATGAATTTACAAAAAGTGGTCATTTATATAGATAAATCTTCCCTCTTTTATTATGCAGTACTTTTCTGAGGAGTCAGAACTCAAACAGAAAAGAAAAACCATTGTTATATGATTGGAACAACTGAAGATCTTCACAGATATAGAAAAATGGGGTCAAAGATCATAATAATGGGAAGAGGAAACAAGGAAACAAAACCCATTCTGAACTCTGCTTCTATGTAAGGAAACTTAAGATGTGATGATAAAGGGTGAAATATCTGAAAATAGAGCTTCCTAGAGGTGAGTTAAAAATTCTCCAAGATTATCCTAATTCAGAATATAAGAAAAACAGTAATCCATTGAGAAATACACTTTTAGTCCAATATGTCAAGTTACTTTAAATATAGTAGGATTTTTTTTTTTTACTTTCAAAGAAGGATAAACATATTTTCTGCTAGCAATACATTAACTAATTTATAGGTAGAGATCTCTAGAAGAAACAAACTATAAAAAGCCTATTCAGGGAATATATACCGTATTTTTTGGACCATAAGACGCACTTTTTTCCCCCCAGAAGTGGGGGGAAAAAGTCCCTGCGTCTTATGGTCCAAATATAGCCTACACATATACTTTAAAAAAAAAAGTTTTTTTACTTGCCCGGCTCTGTGTGCTTGCTGCAGCCACTGTCCATTCCTCCATGCCCAGAGTGTCTGCCCCGCTCTGTAAACCCCGAGTGGTAGAGGAGTTCCCATGTATGGTAGTCAGCCTCCATGCCCTCGCTGCAGCCATATCTCCATGTCAGCCCAGGTGCAGTGTACGGTAACTGCGTAATCCAAACCGTAATCATCGCCTGTACCCCTTGCCGGCCCTTACTCCGTGCCCGGAAGAATGCCGCGTCTATTCCCCCAATCATTCCTCTCCGCCCTCTGTTGCCATGCTTGACTACTGGGTAGGCGTACTGTAGATCTCAGCAGAACCTTTACCATAACTCTTCAACTTTATTCTAATTTATTACTGAAGTCTCTCGTTATTGTGTTTTACAGTACATTTTGTCTTTTGCTGACTGTATTTGTTAATAATGGTTCTAAATGGTTCTAAATGCTCCTGTTTACTTTACAGGGTTGATTACATGTGTTTATGACTGTGATGTTGGGTTTTAATGCACATAAAATATTTTAGGACACTATTTGTTTCAGAATCTTTTTTTCTTCATTTCCCTTCTCTAAAAACTGGTGCGTCTTATGGTCCGGTGAGTCTTACGGTCCGAAAAATACGGCACTCTCTCATTGACCGAAGATAATAATATTGTCAAGGATATACTATATTTTCCCAGAGTAGAATACTAAACATGTTATACAACTATAAGTGCCCTGGTGCATGGATTTGTGCTCATTGAAAGGAAATTAATTAGAAGGTGGCCAGCAGGGTGGGAGTGGGTAAGATGGGCCAGACACACTCTGGAGCCAACCTCCGAAGTCCTTCCCCAACCGGCCGCACCTGGGGTGGTACGGCGGTTCGAAGGGCATCTACGAGAGTGAGCAGGGTCCCTCTGGCAGCTGGGGTCCCTTGGCCTGGCCTGCAGAGATAGGGCCAAAATTGATTCTCAGACATTCCCAGAAGGGTCATGGATTACAAGAGGGTGGTTCTCTTGAGTGACACACCCCAGAATCAGGTTCCCTCCTCCAAGAACCACCGCTGCCAAATCACCGCAGTTCAGCATTGAGTATCTGGCCCCTGATGGTCAGTGCACATCATAGCTACCAGTTGGAGCACCTGCCCCTTGGTGGTCGGATGGTCGGATGGTCATATGGTCGCATAGCCTTTTATATATATATAGATATCACTTATGTATGTTTATTGTACCATATTAGTCTGCATTATGTTGCCTTAAATACCTAAACATCTCAAAAACCTATTATGGAAGAATCCTAACCCACTATCTAAATGAATCAAGCTCATTATTAATTGTTCTCATACTTTATTTGCATCAAATATGCATATATGCTTTGTAAAATATTTGTTAGCTCTTCACATGATTTCATGAAAATAGTTTCCAATAAAACATAGAGCACTGAGTTTCAAAAGCTGTTAGAAAAATATTCATAGGCACTAGAGGCATTAGATTATTTCTTTCCTTTAGCATTATCTTATGCCCGGCTAAGATGAAGGAATATTAGAATTGCTACTCCACCACAGTGTATTAGGTTTAAGCAATAACAGTGAAAGATCTGAGCGTTAACACATTCTGGGAAATCTATAAATCCTGCTCTAACAGTAAGTTGGTACAGGAGAGAACTATAAATGCATGATTTTATACTATGTAGATTATTCAAATGAGGAATATATACAGCTTACATAGGTCCATTATTATGAGAAGCTCAGCAAATATAAGGATATTTGAAGCCTATTCTCCCAGTGTAGTATAAGATACTCACTAAAGACCATTAAAGAATTTAGAAATTGCATTATTTGGATGGCACTGAATACACTGCAGCCATTATATTCCAAGAGAGTTCTGTGATATACTGAAATAGTTAATGCATCTTTTACATGTGTTTTTGTTTTGTTTCAAACAAGATATATTTTATAAACCAAGAGAATCCAATAAATTCCTTATGTAACAAACTTTTACATTATCCAAACCCTCTTCCAGAGTGGTAGCTATTAACAGTACTATTTTTCTTGTCTTATATTCTTTATTTAATTTAATTAAAATTCACTAATGTTTCTTAAATTTTGCTTTTAATTTTATAATCATTTTTAGTTATTCAAATACCTAGTCTCTATTTTTCTGTCTCTAAAATGATGCTAACACAGAGCACACATTTTTCAAAGCAGGAACATTAAATGTTATAAGACTAATACATGACAATATAAATATCTTATTTCAGAAGTCATACTTAACAGAGTCATTTCTATAGAATGATATTTTCCTTAATATATATGTAATGGGAAATTTATTTGCCTGCAATGGTGTTGGCTAAAGTGAAGTAGTAAACTAGGCCTGGCCCACAATCTGACTCTTGACGAACCTGATAAAGATGAAAAATGAATTTAACTAATCAATATCCCTAAGCTAAATAAAGAATAATTCTTAGAAACATTAGTCTTGACATTAATGTGATATTTATCCCTTAATAATGTGACCAGGAGTTTTTTTTTAATACTTTCAATAATTTAATGGCCTTTTCTTTAGACATATTTTAAAAGAGAACCAGAGCATAAAGCAAAAAGAAGAGCCTTTCTCCGTGTTTGTGTGCGTGTGCATGTGTGTGTGTGTGTGTGTGTGTGTGTGTGTGTGTGTGTGTTCACAACAGTCATAAAGTTGTTAGACGTTGTCAGGTTGGATAACAGACAAACCGAATTTGGCAATGACTCTCTTTTTACTCTGCTTGGACTTTTTTTAGTTGGAGCAACTACGATTCATAAAAGAATCATTTTTGTAGAACTTATGAGATAAAAATGTCTAGAGAAAATATAAAAACAAACGCAGATAAACTTTTTAAAGAACCTAAAAACTCATGAAAATATTTTTTTGTTTGCCCTTGGTCATTTTGGAAGATTCATCACTTTGATACTAAATTTGATAGATGAGATAAAGTTATCTAAGTTCTTTACTGTTTATTGCTGGAAGTCAAATAAAAAATACTGGCAAGTTTACTCCATAACAATTATTCCATAATAATGTATTTTAATTTATTTTAAAATTGAGTTTTACAAAGCAGATTTTTTTCTGCAAAGTAGCCTAGAAACTTTATGCAAAACTTATTTTATAACAGTTAAAAAAGCAGACTTAATTTCTCAATTATACACCAGCAACTATAAACCTACTTTTGTCCACCTTTGTATATAAGCAACATAGCTATATAATAATATATTCACATACAGTATAACTATTAATAACTATACAATGTATATAATATAATTACATAACATAGTCCACTTTTATTCAGTTCACTAAAATATAGATTTATAAGTCAAATATTTTTTGCTAACTTTTATAATTTCAGGAAACAGAAAACTTTAGCAATCTTGACCTTATGAAACAGAATAGATAATATTTTAAAGTTACAACATCTTAATAGCCTTAGTTCACATATATTATACTGACTTTAAAATATGTTCAAAGTCAGAAAGAGTTCATACGTGATGAAAGTCACACAGATTATGATAGATCCAGGAGTAGATGTAAGATCAATCACTCATTTACTCCTCAAATGTGACTGTTAATGAATCAGATATTAGTCTCATGGAATGTACATTCTAATATGGAAAGACAGAAAATAAAAGAGAGACAGAAAGAAAGTTACACTCTATGTTAAGTAGTGATAAGAAAAACATCAAATGATATATGGGGAGGGGGATGGGAGTAGGGGTGGTGGTGGTGGGAAAGAAGAGAGCAGCATAACTAGAAGTAAAACCTGGATAATTCAAAGTACAGAGGTTTTTGGTGTTTTTTTTAAATTTTCTCAAAAATATTTGAAAAGCTATAACTATAAAATATGATCAGAATATTATGAAAAAGGATCAGTTAGAGAAGAAGAAAGTATCATTAAAAGATTTTTAAAAGTTTAATAGGGAGAGACATGAAAAATATGAGAAAAGCTAAAGCATATTGAGGCTCTAGTTCTAATTATTTAGTATTCTGTAAAATGGGGGGGGGGAGTTAATGAAGAAGAGAAAATTATCAAAACTATTGCAAAGAATTTCTCAGAACTAAAAGATACCATTTTTCATATTGAAAAGCCCTATTTTACATGATATGCACAATAAATTAAAATAGACCTACATGTAGAAACTTGTTTTTAAATTGACTAAACAAATCATAAAAGTAAATTCTAAGAAAATATTACAAATAGGGGAAAATATTCAAGGAAATTGAGGGGGGAAAAATCACAGGACATCTACAAAGAATGTTAATGATACTAGCATCAGAATTCTCATCACCAGCACCAGATTCTAGAAGACAATATAAAAATTATTTTTAAAATTCTGAACTAAAACTTGCTTTTAACCTATAATATTGTATATCCAAACAACTATTTAATAAGGAAAGCAGGAATTCCCATGCATACAAAAACTCAGAAAATTTACCTAATAGATGCTCCTTCTTGGAAGATGAACTCCAAGTAAAAATGAATAAGCAGGAAAATGAAAGCCTACATAGCTCCAATGCAGGAGTGCGGTGAATGAAAATCTGAGCATGAGAGCTAGGCCATGGTCTAGAAAGAACCTTCTGGACTGGTACAAAACAAACATACAAACAAACTAACAAATTAACAATAATAAAGCACCTCTGGGAGAAAGGCTTCTAAAAGTCCAGGGATTTAGTAACTAGAAGATATTATTGAGAACTCAGAAGAAAATTAAACAGAAAAGGCAAATTGTAGAAGATAAAAAGTGCAATTAGAAACTTGAGAATAAAAAAAGATATATGCAAGATATTCATGGTTCAAATACAAAATACAAAGCAAAATAAAAAATGTTACATTGTTTTAAGTATTTGATGATATGAAAGAAAGGAAAGTATTATTGAGGATTTATGGCCTACTGATTCTAATATTCAATACATATTGAAGGAAATGAAATAGCAACATACCACTTAGGTTGAACTTATAGAGTACTTATAAGGTCATTGAGGCAGTTTGAAATCATTCTTAACCTGTTAACCGAGTGGGACGTATAAATACATCAAACGTAAACAATATCAGGAACGGGTAGGACGTATGAATACGTCCTGGAAATATATGTTGCACCCTGAGAGGGATGGTATATATTTTTTGTAATCTTTATAATTGTTTGTAAAATTTATAATTTTTTAATTTGATGTTTCCATTTTTTTGTTGGTATTCTTTTCTATTTTTTTGTAATTTTGTATTTTCCTTTGTGCTTTATATAAAAATAAATGAAAAAATATATATCATTTATTTTAATTAAGTATAAATAAAAAATAATAATAATAATATGAAATTACGTCCTCCGGGTGTGACATACTGACACGTCCTAGTGAAAGAGTACGCGCCCATTACAGGTTGAGTATTTAAAAAGGGAACTCCCCGGTTAACAGGTTTAAACACTATTTGACATTCTTCCCATCATTCGGTAAGATCTGTGTCCCCTACCCAAACCTTGATCCTGGGTCAACCACTGTGACTCTCACTTAACCAAGAGAATGTGGAAGATATGGCACTGAGTCATCCCTGAGGCTAGGATATAAAAGAGCACACAGCTTTCTTCTCATTCTCTTTGGCTACTTACCTTTGGAACTTGAGCCACCACATAAAGAGTCCAAGTATTCTGAAGCTTCCATGCTGTGAGAAAGCCCAAGCTACATGGACAGACTAAGTCTAGATGCTCTGACTGACAGTTCTAGCTGAGATCAAGCATTATCTAGCATCAACCTCCAGATATCTGTGTGGTAACATCTTTGAAATGACTCCGCTTCCAGTCATCTAATTATTGAAATCACCAAGGAAACTCCATATGAGATCATCCAACTAAAACATGTCAGTCTTTGAGTCTGCTAAACTGGAGCCCCAGACATTGTGGGGCAGAAACAAATTGTCCCTACTGGACAATGGCTGTATTTCTAACAATGGAGTCTGTGAGGTTAATAAAATTCTTATTTTATGCTACTCTGTTTTGGATGGTTTTTATGCAGCAATGGGTAACTGGTACACTGTATCTGATTTAAGCTGATTAAATATAGTTATAAAATTGAACAGGAGAATAATAGCAAATTAAAAGTACCAAACATTGGAAAAAGGAGAAAGGATAATGGACCAGTGTAAGTGAGCTAAAACTTTATTTTATACTAGAGGCCTGCCGCATGACATTCATGCACTGGGGGCAGCAGGTGGTCCCTCAGCCTGGCCTGCATCTTCTCACAGTCCAGGATCCCTCGGGGGTGGAGGTGGGGTGGGGGGGAGATGTCCGACTGCTGGCTTAGACCTGATTCATGGGTAGTGGGCTTAAGCTGGCAGTTGGATATCCCTCCTAAGGGGTCCTCAGTGCTGCTGCAGAGGTGGGAGAGGCTCCGCTCTGTGCTTGCCAACCATGAGCCTGGCTTCTGACTGAGAGGTGCTTCCCCTGTGGGAGTACACTGACCACCAGGGGGCAGCTCCAGCATTGAGTGTCTGCCCCCTGGTGGTCAGTGCACATCAAGTGACTGGTTGTTCTGCTGTTCAGTCAATTTACATATTAGCCTTTTATTATATTAGCCTTTTATTAAATAGGATATTTGGGTAATGTTAGATAAAGTTGATATAAAACATGTGGGCTATGGAAATTACCTAAAGAAAACTTAAACTATAAGCAATTTTAAAAAGTCTTCCTCTGTAGAGTGAAAACTGACTTTAGTAAGATTCAAGAAATAGTTCATATTCATCATAAGTTCTTCTGTTTTATTTTGTTATCAAGTATAATGTATTATTTAATTAAAATTATTTAAAAAGTTAGATTCTTATTATTTTTTCTAATTTTGATTCATAATCTCCAAATGAAAAATAAAAATAAATTTAAAATTTTAATGCAGCAAGATGTTATATTTTTTCTTATTAAATTATCCAACTATAAAATTATTATCTTTATCAATATTGTGGAGGGTGCAATTAGGTCAATGTTCTTACATACTGTTGATGCAAATGGTACTTTGTAAAAAGCAATCAGACTTGGGAAAAAAAAAAACATCCATATATTCATGCTTGTAAATATATTTTCATGCTCAGAGATGTTCATTTCAGCATTAACTATTTGGGAAAAGATCTCAGTTTAGTTTAGACTTTATCAGTGCTGAGCAGTCATTCTTGCTTGGAGAACTGGTGGGGTAGATAAGATGCTTATTTGAATGTGGGTTGAGGAGATTCTCGGGACAATATGAATGCTCCTTTTACTGCTGGTGATCAAACAGATCTTAAGAGGATCATTAAATTAATGGCATAGGCTGAAAAATTGTCATACATCAGGGTTAAGAAACTCCTTGAAAATAATTCTCATAATTGCACATCTGAACTCCCTGAATACAAATAAATTAGAATTCATTTCAAGGCAGTGAACATAAAACTTTTTCAGAAATTATAGTACATTTTCATGACTCTTTGAATAAAGAGTAAGACAAAGGACAGATATAATTTATTTTCTCACTTTTTCTCATGCTGCTCCTGAGTTAGTTTAGTGGAGGGGTTAGCTCTTCAGTCTATCAGCTGCACCAAGAAGTTTTCATAGAGATTTGGCAATGAACAAGCATAATAGGCCAGGTATTCCCAGCAGAAATCAGTGTATTCATAAGCATATGTAAGTCACACCTGAGGACACTTAGAAATATTTTGGGGAAATAAATAACTTCCTTGGTTCTACTCCTAATCTGTTCATGCAGGAAGTTAAACAGATGTAAGCAAGAACAAGGGAAGTTAAAACTGTGTATCAAAAATATTAAAAAGCAGTCAAAACTATCCCTCATCTGTGGAATATAATGAACAATATAAACTGATGAACAAAAACAGATCCAGAGACAGAGAAGCATCGATCAGACTGTCAAACCTCAAAGGGAAGGCAGGGAAGGGTGGGAGGAAGGAGGAGAGATCAACCAAAGGATTTTTATGTATGCATATAAGCCTAACCAATGGACACAGACACTAGGGGGGTGAGGGCAAAAGCAAGGGAGTGGGAGAGAGCAATGGGGGGATAAGGACACATATGTAATATTTTAATCAATAAAGAATAAAATAAAAAATAAAATAATAATAATTAAAAAATACTATCTTCCAGAGTGTTGTTAATTACGTATAGTTATTCTGAAACAACAAAGGTTGCCAAAAGTAAAATAAATGCTTATAAAATACAGAAAAACAGAAAGAAAATGATCCTAAAGTTTATATGGAGAGACAAAAGATATAGAATAGCTAAGCAGAATTGAAAAAAAAAAAAAAAAGCTGACACTACCTGACTTTAAGACTTAGTACCGGTAGGAAGCTACAGTAATCAACAAGTCATGGTACTAGTGAAAGAACAAATAGAACAATGGAAGAGAATAGAGAACCTAGCAATAGATACACATAAATATAGTCAGCTGATTTTTGACAAAGATGCAAACGCAATACAATATGGAAAAGATAGTCTTTTCAACAAATGGAGTAGGAAAAACTGGGCATCCACATGTAAAAAAAAATAAAAAAAGAAAGAAAAGAAATCTAGACACAGACCTGACACTCTCCACAAAATTAACTCAAAATGGGTAGTAGACTTAAATATAAAACACAAAACTATAAAATTTTAGAAGATAACACAGGAGAAAAACTACTGATCTTGGAAATGATGATGACTTTTTAGATACAATATCAAATATATGATTCCTGACAAAAAGAATTGATAAGCTGGACTTAAGTTAAAAGCTTCTGATGTACAATGAACAATATTAAGATAATGAAAAGACAAGCTACAGACTAGAATAAAATATTTCCAAAAGGCCCATATTTGATAAGAGCCTCTTTTCCAAAATATACAAAGAAACTTTACATTCAACAATAAGAAAATAAAACACCTGATTAAAAATTGGGCCAAAGACCCTAACAGATATAAAGAGGATATACAAATGGCAAATAAACACATGAAAAGAAGCTTCAAATCATGTATCCTGAAGGAAATACAAATTAAAAACAAACAAAAATAAAACAGTTGAGATACCATCACACACCTATTAGAATGACCAAAATTTAAAAAAATCAGCAATAGTATGTGCTGGCAATGTTGTGGAACAACAGAAATTCTCATTTTCTGCTGGTGTATATGCCAAAAAAATACAGCCATTTTGAAGACAGTTTAGCAGTTTCTTACAAAATGAAACATACTTTTACCATACAATCCAGCCAATAATTGGGCTACAAGGTATTTACTCAAAGAAGTTGGAGACTTATATCTACACAAAAATCTGTACATGGATATTTATAGCAGCTTTATTTAAATGCCAGGACATCAAAACACCCAGATGTCCTTCAGTGGGTAAGTGGACAACTAAGCTGTGGTGTATCCAGACAATGAAACATTATTTAGAAATGAGCTATCAATCCATGAAGATAGAGAGGTACTTCCAATGCATATGACTAAGTGAAAGCATCCAATCCAAAATATTGACATACTGCATCACAACTATGTCACATTCTTGAAAAGGCAAACTATGGAGACAGAGAAAAGATTAGTGGTTGCCAGAGAAAGAGATGAATAGGTATAAGGGAAATATTAAATTAAAATGAAAAGTAAGTTAAATATGGCATGTGTTAAAGTGTTGTTAAATTCTTGGCCATTGCTCAAGCTAAGATCACAGGTGAGCAAAGGTCCTGTACTCATCATGGAAACTGGAAATTACTAGAAAAATATCCAATTAGTCAATATTGTGAAGGATGCAAATACACCAGTGTTTTCATATGTGGTTGAGGCAAATGCACCTTGGTAAAAAGCAACCTGTCATTAGTGCAGAAAGAAAGTCTGAGCGCTGGAGGATCAACATCCAACAAGCAAACGCCCTGCCCAGATGTGACACACATGCCAAACACTCAGATCTCATTGTCCTGGAAACAGTGACACAGCCGCACACAAGCAGGCCAGGCAGTAAAATCTTGCCTTGTATTCAGAAAGCTGACTGATAAGCAGGAAATATAAAGAAAAATTTTATGTAAGTAAACTATAAGGACCTTATCCTTAGATTCATTTGATATAATACTTTCTCTCTTCTGTCCTCTCTGTTCTCCACTTTCCCTCCCACACCTCTTTGCTTCTCCCCTTTCTTCCTCTTTCCCTTCTTCTCTCCATTTCTATTATCACTTTTGATAACATATAACCAGAAGGTATTATGATTATTTATATAACAGAAGCCTTAGCCTTTTTAATTAAATGAACTTCATGTTGACCCTATTTAGTGATTCTTCCCACTGTCAATCGAAGCTGCGTTCCATCATTCTTTAGTACAGAAAATGGGAGCTGAATGTCACTACTGACAGCAGAATGACACCCTCAAAGTGCAGTTAAAGTTCTCATAGTTGCTATGTGACATTTTAAAAAAAGGGAATTTAGAAGATATATTATCGGACATGACAAAGTTATCCCTACCTCCTGTCTTCTGTCACTATCTTTCATTCTACAAAGTACTATAAAATTAATCTACTTAAAGCACAGTTCTGATCATGTCATCACTATTGAAAATATTTCAACCATTCCACATTCCCTGCATAATAAATTTTTTTATCAGGGAAGATAGATAAATGTATTTATTGTGGCAAAATATTAGAAGACATGAGGTATCAATAGTGTTGGAGCCGAAACCGGTTTGGCTCAGTGGTAGAGCATTGGTCTACAGACTGAAAGGTCCCAGGTTCGATTCTGGTCAAGGGCATGTACATTGGTTGCGGCACATCCCCGGTAGGGGGTGTGCAAGAGGCAGCTGGTCGATGTTTCTCTCTCATCGACGTTTCTAGTTCTTTATCCCTCTCTCTTCCTCTCTGTAAAAAATCAATAAAATATATTCTTTAAAAAATAGTGTTGGAAAATAGTATCATGGTTGATTATTTTTTTTAAATTTATTTTTCTATTATAGTCAACAATTGATATTAGTTTCAGGTGTACAACAAAGTGATTAGACATGTATACACATGTTTATATGTAGCAGAGATGCCTATATGGCTACCAGCAATTCCCAGTTTATATCTTGTCTCTAGAAACTACAAGTGCAGTTCTGGCTTTGGGCCCCTACAAGGTCCTTGGCCAGAACCTGTTTCCTTGCAGCTGGCATTGTTCCTGGGAGGAGGCACCTCAGCACCGTGACTAAGAGGAAAAATATTAAAGAGGACTGAGGTTGGTTGATAGGTGATGTGTAGCATGAGCCAGCTAGACTCCTTACTTAGAAGCCTATGATGAGGGGCCCCTGGGATCCAACTATTTCTCATCACAGGTCTCCCGAAACAGCCCAAGATCACTCAGCTGGTGTGGCTCAGTGACTGAGAACCAACCTAGGAACTAGAAAGTCATTTTTCAATTCCCTGTCAGGACATATGCCCTGGTTATGGTTTCGATCCCCTGTAGGGGCTTTTCAGGAGGCAGCTGATCACTGATTCCCTCTCATCACTGATGTTTCTATCTCTTTCTCTTCTCCTCCCCCTTCCTCTCTGAAATCAATAAAAATATATTAAGCACACACACACACACACACACACACACACACACACACAACTTCTCAACATCCCAACAGATTGGGTTCCTCTGGGAATAGTGTTGGTGGCAGCCAAAGTGCCTTGGGCCTGATTCAACCATTTCTAGGAAGCCCAACATGCTCAGCACTTCCCAGTCCATTCTCTCTATGCTCAGAGCATCCCAGCCCATCCTTTCCCTGCCCCTCAATTAGGAACCACACTTACTCCCCTGCTCATGCCAAAAGCCAGGTAGCCACTTAGTTCATCCCATGGGCTCCAACTGCACCCTGTTTGCCTTCCTTGGAAATCCCACACTCCACCTAGCACAAAGGCCAGACCTCTCTTTGAATAATTCTTTCCTACTCGACAGGCAATACCAATTCACTTTACAGAAATAGCAATTTCATTTATTCTCTTAAATTATTAATGAAAAACAGTATTTAAAAGCTTCCCTACCCTGGTTATTATGCAATGAGTATTTCTTGTTTTACTCTAATTTCATTGGTATATAAAGGCTTAATGAGGCATAGCTCACAGATTGATGTTCCTATTTATTAGTTTTTGTTCTTTTGCTAAACATGCCCTATGTAATCTTTAATAATTGCTCAAGTTATTGAAAAAGAGTTTACATGGCCTTATTATTATTTGCTTATTAATCTGTGACAAGCCACAACATTGATAATTTCATCATGACTACCTCACGAAATTTTCTCACTTTGTCTCTGATTAAAGTTGCAGCACACTTATAATGCCAACAACTTTTGGAAGTATTCTGGGGGAGCTATATAAATATCACCATTGTTTTCACTTGCGATATCCAAAAGACACTGAAAATGGTCTTCAACAACATAATCATGTACCTCAGCTTTGATCTGAGGAACTGTGTCTAATGCCAACTCAATCTTGTCCCACTAATATGAAATGCCAACATTTCTAATACCTACCAGTAAGAATCTTCTTGAGATAATGTCTGTGCTGTGCTGAAAATACAAACTGTATCTACAACTGATCCTAAAACTACCACTAAAATAAATCATTTAACAGTGGCTAAAGAATATAAATCCTGAGGTGTCGTCAGCATCTTCTATCTCTGAAATGTGTCTCTTCTGTCTTCATGGCTGGAGTGCTTCTGTCTATTGCTCTCTATTACAGAATTCCAGATGGTCTCGGAGTTGTTTTCTGTACCAGCAGACAGCAGCTGCGGGTTGCTGAAGGATGCCCAGGACCAAACCAGAGAAGGGCGGACCTGCATTATTGCCATTTGTCCACCAACCAGATCTGAAATATCATGGCTGGCATGTACACATAAGGAACTATCTGGCATTGAAATTGGGACGCAAAAGAACTGTTGGCCCAGAAAGGAACTCACTACAGACTGATTCATTTGCCTCTCAGCATAACCATTATGGCTTGTTGCAGTTTAGGTTCTTACAAGGGTATTTCTTGGATCACATGATCTCACACATCTAGAGGAAATAATGAACAACACAAACAGACTCAGAGAAAGAGAACCAGCGATCAGACTCTCAAACCTCAGAGGGAAAGTAAGAGAGGAGGGGAAGGGGAAGAGATCAACCAAAGGACTTGTGTGCATACATATGGGCCTAGCCAGTGGCCATGGACAACAGGGGACACACACACACACACACACACACACACACACACACACACACGCATATCTAGGGTTTGGGATGGGAATGGGGGAATAAGGACAATTATGTGAGACCATAATCATTAAAAATAATAATAATAAAATAAAATTTTAAAAAAAGAATATGAATCCTCACTAAAACTGGTTTGTCTCAGTGGATAGAGTGTCAGCCTGTGGACTAAAAGGTCCTAGGTTCGATTCAGGTCAAAGGCATGTACCTTGGTTATGGGCACATCCCCAGTAGGGGTGTGCAAGAGGCTGCTGATCAATGTTTCTAACTCTCTATCGCTCTCTGTAAAAAATCAATAAAATATATTTATTTTAAAAAGAATATAAATCCTCAGTTTGATCAAGCCTGGCTATATTTTGACTACTAAGAAGTTCACCCAAGGAGGATCAGGGCTACCGCACATGCAAACTTCTTCTATATAGTTTTAAAACCACAAAGTGGGTAAAAACTATTGTTTAGGTGACAGTCTTTTGACTCATCCATCCATCTGAGACAATCTAATGTGTTAACAAGACATTAAAAGAAAATCTTAAAACAATGCTCTCCAGCAGAAGGGTCACCTCTTAGACCTCACTCTACTCTTTAGTGACTCTGTATTTTCATTTTGATGTTTTTAATTTCTTATCCCTTATTTTGTAACCTTATAATTTCAAGATGATGACCTTAGGAACCTCTGTAATATAAGATAGAAAACATCTGTGGCCAATCACAAAGCTCTTGAGTTGGAGGTCCTCAAGAACGAACTGTTGAGTTAGAGTTAGCTCATGTTGATGAATAGTACTCCCAAGAGCTACCATGTTCCTTTCATTTTCTCATTGTAACTATCCAACTCGTGTGCCACTTGCTCTTGAATCATCCTCCCAGGAGATGCTTTTTTTCAGTATCGATAGTATATAAAAGATAAAAACTAGCAAACAATTAAAGGCAGGCTTGTCATTATACTTATTTATTCATCTTCTATCTTCTCCCATTTAACTGTAAACTTCATAAGAAAAAGCATTTTCTGGAGACCCTTTCCACGGGAAGAGGAAATACAGTCATGGCTACCTTCTCAGTGTATAGAAGAATGTCTGACACAAAGAGAGAGCTCAATAAATATTTGTGACTCAATGTATAATTGATGGATTAGAGGAGGATCCAAGATGACTGCCGATGGGACTACAGGCTGCAAGATAATGTGAGAGTGAGAGAACAAAAGGAGAGTGCGTGGATATGCGGGGAGCATCTGTGTTTGTGAAAGAGGGACAGCTATATTCCACAGGACTGTTAGGAACTGGTGGACTGGACTTCCCTGTCTGGGTAGCTTCTACTGCTGCTGAAATCTCTCCTGGAGTGGCCAGCTTTGTTGCAGAGACCACTCCATCTTGAAGGGGAGACTGGCTATGATTGGAGGCGCAGCTTTACCTTCAACTGGAGAGACCTCAGATACCTCCTGGGACCCTACAGCCACAATGCCCAGGGGCCAGCTGCCTCAGCTACGAGAACACGAACGAGGGGACTCCGGCTCCCAGACCGTGGGCACCTAAAAGTCTGCCCAGGGGGATACAAAAGCAGTGTGGGGTGCGGCTGAGGCAGAGGCAGTTTGTGGCGAGGGGGCAGACAGGAAAGTGTTTAGAAGAGATGAAGCAGGCGAGTGGTTAGAGGTGATGAGGCAGGTAGGTGAGCAGTTAGGAGTGATCAGGCAGGCAGGTGAGTAGTTGGGGGTGATTAGGCAGGTAGGCGAGTGGTTAAGGGTAATGAGGCAGGCAGACAGAGTGGTTAGGAAAGATCAGCTAGGAAGGCAGGTGAGCAGTTAAAAGCCAGCTCTCCCAGATTTCGAGGGGGATGTCTGACTACCCAAAGCCCCAAAGCCACTGGAATTGGGCCTAAACCAGCAGTCAGACATCCCATGAGGCGTCCCAGATTGCAAAAGAGTACAGGCCCAGCTGAGGGACCCCTCCTGCCCCATGCATGAATTTTGTGCACCAAGCCTCTAGTCATTAGATAAATATTTGTTAGTTTATTTTAAAGAAATTCCTAAAATAAATCCTTAGAAAAGAGTTAGAATGAACAAGCTTTCTTGAGATACAGTGATGACCTAGAAAACAACCCAATACATAATCATTACTTAGGAATTTGTACATACTGTAGTTAGCAAAGGGATCATGCTCCTGGAATTAGGAGCAGCTACTCCTGGGAATGGTGCTGTTCATAAATTATAGTCAGTCCTCCAAAACCATAGCCATACCTATGTTGCCATTAGCACTGTCAAAAAACTTACATACTAAATGTCTCCCTCACCTTTGGAAATGCTCTTTTAAAACTTGCATTCTTCAAAACATTTTCACTGTCTTACTGCAATAGGTCTAGCCATTCAGATCATGATGCTACTATAGTGAGCTCAATGGCTGAGAACATTTACTCTATGGGATGTTAATACTCAATTACATTTGGTTGAATAAATAGCTAGACATGTTGGGAGTCAGTTGGAAGACATGAATCTCTCACACTTGTAAGCAGGACACAGATTGCCATTTTCTTCTCAAATATCTCTACAATGATATTTATAGTGAAATGTAATATCAAATGCAATATTTACTGTAGGTTTGATCTTTCTATTTATATAAGACAGGAATATGCCACTGTGCTAGTCATTAGGCATATAGCAGTGAATAAAACCTTTGCTAGAGTTTCTAGACAGTGCATGAAGAAAAGAAAGAAACAAAAATGACTGTCATTATTCACAGATTATATGACTTGAAACACATATGTACCTGTATTAATGTCCTATGTCTGCTATAACAATTACCACAAACTTAGTGATTTCAACCAACAGAAATTTATTCCCTCAAAGTCTGAAAGCCAGAAATGAAGTGTTGGTAGGGACTGTATTCCTCCGAATGCTCCAGGGAAGAACCTGAACTCTTCCAGCTTCTGGAGGGCTCTCAGAGTGCCTGGGCCAGGGCTCTATCACTCTTATCCAGGGATGGGGAACCTTTTTTTCTGCCAAAGGTCATTTGGATACTTACTAGTATAACTTCATTGGAGGTCCATACAGAATTATCAACTTAAAAATTAGTCTGCTATGTTTGGTCAAACACTTACTAACTCAAACAAACAAAATGATTTCAAGGGCCTTATACAGCCAGCAGGCCAGACATTCCCCACCCCTGCAATCTCTGTGTCTATATTTAAAAGCCTTCTCTCCTATATCTTCTCCCATTCTCGTATCTCATAGGAACACTTGCCATTGAATTCAGGGCCCACCCTAATCAAATACAAACTCATCATTGAGATCCTTAAGTATATCTACAAAAGTTCTTTTTCCAATTAAGGTCATATTTACAAATTCTTGGTAGATATACCTTTTGGAGGCACCATTCAACTCACTACAGTGACAAACAACTAGTATTCCCAATATATAAAGAAGTTCCAAAAATTAGTAAAATGAAGACAAAAACACAATTTGAAAATATGTAAAATCAAAACAAAAATTAAAAAAAAAAGAAAGAAACCTCAATCAGGTATTTCACAAAAGGCATTTTACTCACCCAGTTAATATAATATGAAAATGTCAACTTTATTAGTGGTGTCCTCACCACAATATTTCATAGTCTATGGTAAGTGATACGTTAGTTAGTCTGACGCACTTCTAGAGGAAGTTTTGCACCTGTCATTTTCACACTTGCTTCTCCAGCAACTGGTACAAAGTCTGGATGTCTGGACATAGTTATGCTGTTGACTGCAATATTGGATTATTTCATTCATCAATCTCCTCTCCTACCAGTAGTTTTAAGGAGAGAAAGAAGGAGAGGAAAAAATACGAAAAGTCAGGAAGAAACACGCAGCCCCTGGGTATCTGAGCATCTGACAAGATAAGCATGAGGGCTGGCAGAAAGGGAATAGTTAATGGAGCACAGAAGTTTTAGGGCACCATTGATAAAATCTATTATTTAGCATTTCCTGAGGTTACCTTGGCTAAGAGGCCAATGTTCCATGCACAGAGTGGAAAAGGACTCCCAAGTGTGGAGCCAAATCCATTTTCTCTTCCAGATTTCTAAGGCATATCCTCCTTCATCTGGAACTGTCTCAGCTCCTAGCAGTGATGCTCCACTGCCTTTGGCTTTATATCTACACAAAACCTGAGTGAGAGAAGTTAAACTGATGTCTTAGCTGTGCCATCAATTGAAAGTTAAGTTGTGCAATTTGCCATAAAAATGAAGGTGTCCTGGCTGGTGTTGCTAAATGGTTAGAGCACCAGCCCATGCACCAGAGTTGTTGGTTCAATTCTTGATCAAGGGCATGTACCTGGGTTTTAGGTTCATCTTGCCTAACTAAGACTGTGTGCAGGAAGGCAACCAATCGATGTATCTCTCTCACATCAATGTTGTTTTTTTCTCTCTCTCCCTCCCTCTCTCCTTTCCACTCTCTCTAAAAATCAATAGTAAAAATATTCTCATGTGAGGATTAACAAAACAAAAACAAACAAACATAAATGAAGGCTATATGGGATAATATCTAAGGCCACCAAGAGTTCTTGGCATCCTAAACAGATAAGTACCTATCCCCTCAAAATGTAAGCCTGGGCCCAGCTGGCATGGCTCAGTAGTTGAGCACTGACCTAAGAACCAGGAGATCATAGGTCCCATTCTCAGTCTGGGCACATATCTGGGATCCTCAGTGTGGGGCATGCAGAAGGCAGCCGATCAATGATTCTCTCTCTTCATTGATGTTTTTTTTCTCTCTCTCTCGCTCTCCTTTCCTCTCTGAAATCAATAAAAAAAAATGTATATTTTTTAAATGTAAGCCTGTGATCATGTGCCTGAAGTTCTGAAAGTCACAAACAGACGGCTCACATTCTCAGTTTTGATTTGGATCCAAATAAGATTAAGGATTTTCCAAAAGTTACAGATTCAAATAATGACGTATATGAAGGCACCTCATTCTCAGAAAATGCTTTTGTTACAATAACTCCATATGTTACGTACACTTCTATCCATTTTGTGGCAGAGAAAGCCATTGTAAAGGTGGATTATGTAATTTAGCCAAGAACTCAGAGGTATGTACTATTTCAGTGTTACTTTAGAAGTGTGTTGTTCAATAACCTTCATGTATTCGGGAATTTTTAATTTATCTTTCTGTTATGGACTTATTTCTAGTTTTATTCCAGTGTTATCTGAGAGCAGACATTGTATTTTTTCTATTATTTCAAATTAGTTAAGGTTTATCTTAGAATGTGGTCTATCTTGGTTAATGTTCCATGTCAGTATGAGAAGAATGCATGCTTTGCTATCATTGAATAAAGTAGTCTATAAATGTCAATTATATCCAGTTGATGGATGGTGTTGTTGAGTTTAACTCTGTCTTTACTCATTTTCTGTATACTGGATTTGCCCATTTCTGAAGAGAGTGTTGACGTCATCTCCAACCATAATATTGGGGTTATCTCAGTTTTTCCCTCACATATTTCAATGCATATTTCCAAGTGGGTTCTTTTCTTTTCCCCTTTTAAGAAGCACAAGGAGATTTTTCTCCAGTGTTTCCTGTGAGAACCTGATGGAACTCAAGGAGAAATAATCATAAAAGTGAGGGGGCCTCCTAAGACTTGTTCCTCTGGAGTTTATAGCTTTCAGACTTGCCCACACTGAATCTCCAGCACCTCATCAATTGTAGTTCAGCTTCTCCTACCCCAGCCCTTGTTCCCAGGGAGGTTTCTACTAAAGAGTTTTTGCTCCAGGAAGCTGTGATTCTCTGTATTAGCCTTCCTGCCTCTCTAATCTTGAGTGTAGCTGTTGTCCTATGATTTCATTTCTGTTGTGAATGTAAAAAGAGTTGGTTTTTCAATTTTTCAGCTTTTTCTTGTTAGTCAACATTGTCCTCTGACCTACATTGAATGCTTATCTTTAATTTCTACAAGTGTTTTAGAAAACAACACAAACCTTATGTCCTAGAGTTCTTTAGGTTCTTAAATATTTTAGAGTCACATACACTGAAGAATATCACAAACCCACAGAACTAAATTTTAGAATAATGAATAAACAACAAACAAAAACAATAATAATATTTAATGTAATTTCAGGGGGGTTATGAGTCAAAGGTTTTAACATTCTGTTCTAGCTTTTTTGACCATTGAGCATTGCTAGAATAGTCTCAGAGAACATTCCTTTATCTAAATACATTACGGAGGAAAATATGGATTTTCCAAATATTTAGAAATACCTCTTCCCACCCTCATATTGTATTTATTGCATTGGTCCCCTCTTCTTTAGTCCTCCCAGATACTCTACACATCCTTTTAAATTGAATTGAGTCACATCTATTTCCCTCAACAAAAATCCAAGGCCACTGCCATCTATACAAATATGCTAAAGTCACTGCCATGTATAAGTATCACGCTCCACATAAAATAGAACACAAAAGGAGAAGATAAAAGGAGAAAAAAATATAATACATACTATTGTTGAAATGTACTCTAACACCAGAACATTCAAGAACTGATAACAATTAGGGACCATTAGTATCCACATTTTTCTTATTTTGAGACCCATAATTTTTGTTTGTAGTAACAGCAGGTTTCTTTATTTACCTCAACAATAATGATAAATAGAAAGAGTCATACTGTTGGTCTGAATAACACACTGCATTAAAAGGCAAATGCCAACTGTAGCTCTATGTTTTTGTTTTTAAAATCTTAAGCTACACTAATTCCATATTGATAAAAAAATATATATTTCTACAAATGGAAAACAACTGAAGTCTGGCCATACTTATCAACCAGATAACTTTATTAAATCCCTGATGCTAAAGATGAGATAGGGTTAATTTATTCAGTCATTGGATCTAATGTACAGCCAGGTCTGAAAACTTCACTATAAAAGGAACTTTTGCAATATGAAAATAAGTTTCTAAAGGGAAAGATATATCTATGTAAAAATTCTCAGTCCAGTTGTCCCACATGCTTAAAAATGAGAGATTAAATTGCTGGATCTTTACTGAAGGAAAATGCAGTTTTTCCTTCTTTGTCTGCTTTTACTAAAAACAGGATTTATCTAAGCAATGGTTATCATAATATGGGTGAACACATCTGTGCTCAAGGCTTATGACACCTCAGGGTATGTTTATCTCCACTCTGCTTTTATGGCTCACAGCACCCCAGAGTGCAGCAAGCTCCTAATGGCTCTACAAAGCAAAGCCAGTAATTTTTTACCACTTCAGACAGTTACTATCCCAGATGATGATTACAAGTTCGATGGGATTCTGTTCTTCCTCTGCATTGCTTACCCCAGATTATTTAGTAATTATATATAGTATCATAGTTCTGAGAGATATACTTTCTGTCCATATGGCCATTTTCATACAAGTGGACATACCTAAATGTTCATATTTCATATTCAAATTTAATAATTCAATCATTGTAGGTCAGGTGGCAAGATCTAAAGACAAAAGGTAATAAAAAGCAATATTTCTCTCAAGGTCTCAGTGGAAATTATGATACTTAAAATTTAACAACAAAAATGCATTATTAAGATAGAAAAAAAGCACCAACTCAGATTAGTATGTAAGACTGATAGAATCACAATCATTTTCTTTGTGTTTGAATTTCACTGTATAATTCTATAGTACAACCTCAATGGACCACCACATGAGAGTTCTTATATAAAATCATATTATATATAATATATATATATATACACACATATATATCTGTTATATATGGATATATAGGTATGCATATGTTATATATACGTATATATACTATGTCATGTATATGTATATATAGAGATACATGTGTGTATATATATACACAAATATATATACAAATATCTGTATATGTATGTTATACAAATAAGCCAGCAAAATTATTATTTGCTGCAGTAGTTTTATTTTAACAATAATACAGCAGTAGAACACTATAATGACATCTTATAGAGTCAAAAAAACATTATTTAAGATATTGACTTACGTATGTTGCCAAATTCATTTCAATGTCTCCAAGACAACCAACTTGAAATATTAAACCTTAGTTATTCAAGGCACAGCATATTTACATTTTTCTTTTCTAATTTATAATTTTAAAAAAGTTATCCAATTCTTCCAAAATCACTATCTTTTTTTCCAGGGTAATTAAAATCACAATGTATTAAACTTCATATTTCTTAAGCTAAAAAAATTCATTACTAAATGCCCAGTCTGCATGTTTATTGTCATCAATAAGTACACATTGATGACCAATAAATGTAAATTATAAGCTAATAATCATATTTTGAAAATATTAAAACCATGAAATTTAAATAGCCATTGAGCTCAAATCCCTAGTTTTTCAAGCACTTTCTGCATAGTGCACACTTTAGGAATATGAATAGGTCTGAACAGTTGTGAATTTCCAGTAGGACACACAGGGTTTGCCGAGAATCAACTCTGTGACCAGCTTAAGAGTCAAATATGGTAATGAGACCATTAAAAACCAAACCAATATTAGACTTCCCTGAAATTCACCATAGCACCTAGCATTGAGCATATACACTGAGTGGCCAGATTATTATGATCTCTGAACGCATAATAACCTGGCCACTCAGAGTGTGTGTGATGCCTAGTGCATGAATTCGTGCATGGGTGGGGTCCTGCCAGCCTGGACAGGGGAGGGGACATGGGCAGTTGGCAGGCCTGCCTGCTGGTCAAACTCCTGGTGAAGGGGACAATTTGCATAATAGCCTTTTATTATATAGAATATCTGCACTAAGTGACCAGATTATTATGTGTTCTGAGATCATAATAATTTGGCCACTCAGTGCATTAATGGTAAAGATATATATAACTTTTAATCTGATTGGTTAAGGCATTAGTTGAATACCAGAAATTGACTGTGATTAAGAAAAGGTAATCAAGTAAATGAACAGCAACAAATGAATAAATGTAACTGTTTTAAACTATTACATTAGGATGGCTATAAAGAAAGCTTTCCTTGGAATCAATGCCATCTCTATAGATTTATAGGCCAAAGGAGCAAAGTAGGAAAATATAAGAATAGTGAATAACCAAGGAGAGACCAGAGGCAATTATTTACTCAGGTTTCGAAACAATTTCATAGACAAATTTCCCAAAAACAATATCCTATATAATAAAAGGCTAATATGCAAATTGTCCCCTCAGGAGTTCGACTGATTGGTAGTTTGACTGCTTGCTATGATGTGTACTGACCATCAGGGGGAGGTGCAGAATGAAGAAAGGCCCTGGACTGGAGCCAACAGCTGGGGGAAGGAAGGCCCCGGCTGGCCCTGATTGCCAGCCAGGTCTAGGGACCTTACTCATGCACGAATTTCAGGCACCAGGCCTCTAGTCTAACATAATATTCACTAAATATATTTTTAATCTAATAGAGGAATCAAACAACAGCTAAGAAATTAAATATCTTTCAAAAAATAAAACGAAAAGCATACCTGACTATCCCATTGTTGGCAATCAATTAAAGTAGGAAATTCTTGGCAGCTTTTAGGTATTTTAGAATTTGAAGCAATGATAAGATGACCTATTTAAATCCTGAATATAAGTGACTATTTCTCTGATTTGATTTATATTCAGTTCTTGCTATCCATCTCCATGGGCTTTGATTCTTTTACCCCTCTTCTATCCTTTTAATTCTTCTTTTTCTGACATAGATGTCTATGCTCCCTTATTTGACAGATACTAAATTAAAAAAAAAAAAAAAAAAAGGTAAGTCATCAGGAAAGGAAGAAACAAACAAACCCAACAACTGGACCACACTTGAATTCACAAACTTTCTTATAGTTGATGCTCAGAAGAGAAAAGAAAAGAAGAAAACAGAGTCAGACAGTTGGTAGGACTGATATGTTTTCCACTTTGCTGACATATAATCTTACCGGTGGTCACACTGCTCTGTGGCCAGACCGGGTGGGAACAGAGCCCAAGCTCGGGGCTGCTGCCAGGGCTTCATGTAGGCTACAATCACACAGGCAGATTGAGACCCCAAGCGAAGTCTGTTATTTCCCCAGGGGATTAATATCCCTGGGCAAACAGCCAAGTGGCTATCTGCAAGTGATATAAGAATGGCTAAAGTGCTCATTAAGAATTTGTCTGAACTGTTTTTCCCCAAATAATACACAAGAGACTTTTTCTAGAGTGTGAAGCCACAGACGGGTTATGTATCAATAGAGCCGAGTCGCTTAGTGGCACTTTGGGTAGAGCACTTCCCCTTTATGATCAATAAATTTCGTAGAAGTGGGTACTTTTACTTAGGGGACTTTTCCCAGTGAGAGAAATTCTATTCTTATCAGCTCCTTTTATGTATGTACATAAAGAAAGATGTTTGTGAGTCTATAAAAAGTATCCTTGATCTTGTTTCATAGACTGTGTCCTTCTTGGAGTGAATAGGCTTTCAAGTGGGTGACTGCATTTGCAAATGAATGGCAGTATGTGTGCCAAATTTGCTCCCTGGCCACAAAAGTAACAGGATGAGGATTTTATTTCTCAGAGAGGATTTCAAAACAGGTCAGTTCTCATTTACTCCTCAGCGGGTGCTGCTAAAACACTAGAAAAAGTAAGACATGGCCATTAAACACAGCAGACAAAACAATGTATACATCAACCAATGCCTAGAAATAGGCTTTGAAATGTTATTTATTACCCATTTTCATCAAATATGCATTACTCTAATGATCGGCATATTATGAAGACAGACATTTTAGAGGTAAATTATAGGATGGACTAAAAATGATTGCTATAATCTTGGCAACGAAGTGTAGTTTAATTTTTAAAAAAATCATATAATTGTTATGGAAAGAATCTGTATAAATCAAACATTTCAGAGACAAGATTTTTATCACCCATGGCAACCCTCTCTAACTTTCCACACAAAACCATATCAAGATACATAATAAAGTTAAATGTGAAATTGTTACAGTCAAAGTGTGCTTTGTTACTGAAGTTCTGCTCTACTTACTTGGATGATACTGGTGTGAATAGATTCAAAGCACCAATATGAAAGAGACTTTCAACCCTGTTTTCAAAAATATTTATAGATTGGCACCTGGAGAGTTGCAGTAGTGGTTCTTGAAAAGTCAATACAGAAATCTAGTGCATGATCTTCTCTTCTTTCATTAGAGAAATTGGCAGCTGAGCGGAACCCGCTGGTTGTCTGACACCAGTACAAGTCATGTTAACAAATAGTTCTCACCAGAGGCAGCAACAAGCAGCACAGCTTGAAACCCTCAGCACCACTTACAAGTGATGATATACTGTTGCTGCTTCTCTGCCCATTTAAATCCTTGCTAAGCTCACAACTCTTCCAATGTCTTCTCTTCTACAACCACTTTTGTACTCAGTACTTTGTACGCCAAATCACGTTTTTACATGTGCCAACAATATTATACTGTTCACAAGTCCTAATGTTATGTGCATTTTGTTCCACCAGTTAGTAGTTAGAACTAATTGTTGGAAATTCATAGATTTTGTCCCTTGGATTTGGATATTTACACTCTTGCTTAGTCATGAGGTTTCTGACCTGGGTGAGCAGAATGGACTCAAATGTAAGATTGGAAGATGCCTAATATGGGAATACATGGAACAGCTATCAAGAGTTTCAGTGGGGCATTTTTGGTGGAGAAGGGAAGCAGGTGTTGGAGAAAATGTTAAGACTGGACTAAAATCAAGAAAAGCAATTAAAGGAATTAACACTTGACCTCCAGTTACCAAAGGAAGTGTGACAAAGAAAATGGTAAGGGAAAACAGGACAAAAGAATGACTAAGGGGCTCATTTAGAAGATGTCAGGCTTTTAAAAAGGTACATTTGTGTATATCTATATATATAAAATGCTAATATGCTAAGTGTCCCTCCAACCATCTGACTAGTCCAGTGTTTCCCAACCTTCTCTCATGATGAGAATCACCTGGTGGAGTTGTTAAAACACAGATTCCTGAATCCCAACTAAGAAGTGCTAAACTAGAATTTTTGAGAACATATAGGTTAAATTGCATACCTAACTTAGTGCTCTGTATATAACATCTGTCTTAGAGCACTAGTTAAGTATACAATTTTACCTATATGTTCCCAAAAATTCTAGTTTAGCACTTCTTAGTTGGGATTCAGGAATCTGTGTTTTAACAACTCCACCAGGTGATTCTCATCATGAGAGAAGGTTGGGAAACACTGGACTAGTCACTATGACATGCACTGACAGCCAGGGGGCAGAAGCTCAATGCAGGAGCTGCTGTGATGCACACTGGCCATTTACAAAGAAATAGCATCACAGACCTGGCACCAACAAAGCAACACCTGGCTTCCCCCAAGTGGGACACAGGCCCTGTCACCACCCCAGAGCAACACCACAACAATCACAGCTAATGCTGCCAAGACCCCATGGCACAAAATGTGGCCCATAGCCTAGCCCAGCCCAAAAACGGTGGCTGTGGGCATCGAGTAATGATGTCATGTAGCAATGCCCAGCTTCCTCTTCCTAGTGACTCATCTCCTTGGAGTTTTTTCAGCCCAGGAACACAATATGCTTTATAGCCAGGTGCAAACATTTACACTTTAACCGAATGTCTGTGAAGTGTTTTCACATGCCTCATCTCATTTAATCCTCACAGAAGTCCTGGGGTAGGTAGATAGGAGACTCCGTAGAATCCTATTTTCTTTTCATTAGCCAGAAAATGAAGATTTAGAAAGTTTAAAAACTTGACCTGACTGAGAAGAAGTAAGAAATAGTGGACCTTGAAAATGTCTTCAGGTTTTCTCACTGCCAAGAATATAGTCAAACACTGCTATAGTTAAATATTTCAACCTTTGTTCTTCCTGTTGATCTACAATAATAATCTGCTTCATGTTGATATTTACTGCTGTGTTGCTCACAATTATCTGAAAGAGAAGTTGGGGTGTTTCAACTAAATCAGGTCTAATTAAGCAAGTTTATCTATACTAATATGTATAAAGCTCTCGCTGGCACCAGTCACACACATGTGTATCTGTCATTGTCAATCGTGAATTTGGTTGACACTTCTATTATAGAAAAAGGGCAAATAGCAATATTAAAATATTTCTTCTAATTAATTTTCTTTCAATGTGCCTGAATTTGTGCACTGGGCCTCTAGTGTGAAATAAGGAAGAGCAGGGCTTTTGGCAAAAATAAAGTTAGCAGTTTTTCTTTCTTGGTGTTATTTAGTAGACATGATTTATTCTGTAATTCTAGATATTTTGAGTCTAACTATCTAGAACACATGTGTCAAACACAAGGCCCGCGGGCCAAATCCAGCCTGCCAGGCCTTGCAATGTGGCCTGCACCGCGCTGTCATCACTGCACTCCGCTGTCAGTTTATGACATTGTCAGTTTATGACTGTTCAGTAAACCATTTGGCCCGCGATTTAGGCTGGATTTTAGATTTTGGCCCCTTCTCTGATTGAGTTCGACACCCCTAATCTAGAATGATCCTAGTAACCATCACTTGATGAATGATCTGTAGACAAGACTAACATCCATTTGCATATGCCTGGTGATGTTCTTTGTTCTATTTCCATCATAGTTTTCTTCTTACTTAATTAAGCTTTCCAGGAAACCCAACACAAATCGGAAGAATCACTGAAATTGGGTCATTAAGGTGACTTCCATTTAGAGGTAGTCAGATAGAATTATAAAGGAAAAGACAAAAGCCAAGATGAAAAAAATAAAAGAAGGAAATTGATGTATAGTTTTGGGGGAAAAGAGAGTCTCTTTCCCCTAAAAGGAAATAGAAAGATGGCAAAGAGAGATAAAGTAAAAGTATCTAACCACTTAGAAGGCTGAGGAAGGATTAATATAAAATGAAAGAGCCTATTCATTAATTAGCCATGGAGCTCAGAGGGTTCAAAACAATTATATTAATATTGTAGCTGGATTTCAAAGCACCCCTATGACATAGAGTAATTGAGCATGCATCTAAAGAATAACATGGGTAAGCATATATTGTGACATAGTTACATATACAGGGAAATAATTAATGAGTTTCATATGAGGTAACTGGAGTAGTCAGACTCTTATCTTATTCCCTATCTCACAAAGTCAAATGCATAGCACAAACAGCAGCATTATCTTCCTAAGCAAAACTCCAAAGGCTATTCTCTAAAGGAAATAAAATCAATATTAGGCAACATCAGATTCTGATGGTGAGCGTCCTCTTCTTTCCTCTCCTGCTGAATAAAATGCTATTGGTATTGACTTTAGGTTGGGGAATGGGGGTATAAGCTTGTCTCCTGGATCACGTAGTTTTACATATCAAATGGCCTTACCCAGAGCTTTTTTTTTTTTTTTTTTTTTTTTTTTTGAGAAAATATCCTATAAAAGCTTCTTACCTTCCTGAGAGCATAGAAAACCTATATCCTTCTCACAAATGAATAGGGAATGCCAGGCATTTGAAGAAAACTAGCAAATACAAGAGAAATAACAAAACATTATAAGTGGTTTTACAGAAGGTTAAGAAAATAGAAATGAACTCTGAGAACCTTGAAAATTTCAGAGTGATCAGAGAAAGTATTACATTAATAAAATCAAAACATAGCCGAAGCCGGTTTGGCTCAGCTGTAGAGCGTCGGTCTGCTGACTGAAAGGTCCCAGGTTCGATTCCGGTCAAGGGCATGTACATTGGTTGCGGGCACATCCCCAGTAGGGGGTGTGCAAGAGGCAGCTGGTCGATGTTTCTCTCTCATCGGTGTTTCTAGCTCTCTAGCTCTCTCCCTTCCTCTCTGTAAAAAATCAATAAAATATATTTTTAAAAAATCAAAACATAAAGCTATAAACCAGAAACAACCAAAGGAGATGAAAAAGGTCTCAGAGATTAAACATATTATTATAACATTTATAAATGAATGAGAAATAAGGTTGAGGATATCCCTTAGAATATAAAGTGCAAAAAAAAAAATAAGTAAAGGGTCAGAGAATATGAGAGAGGAAACAAAATAAAGGCATATCCAGCTAACAGAAATTCTGAATGGAGAGAACAAGGAAGTGAAAAGCAGTGGACAGCAAAATAATAATCGAAAATAATTTCTCAGAGCTGAAAGAGGACATATAACCAGCTTGAAGACAAGTAGAAACAGAGCCACCAAATGAACAAAAAGATACCCATGTTTAGTAAATGAAACTGCAAAACATTAGCAATAAAAAGTAGAGCCTAGAAGCTTCTTTATAGTATAAAGTAATTGCCTTCCAAGGAAAATGAGGCAGTGTAGCTTCAAATGTCTCATCAGCCCACTGGATATAAGATAACACTGGAGCAGCAGTGATGGGAAAACAATATGAAGGTCCTTCAAAAAGTTATAAACAGACCTACCACAGATACAGCAATTCTACTTCTGGGTATATACCCAAAGGAAATAAAAGCAGGATATTGAAAAAATATCTGCACTCCTATGTGTATTGCAGCATTATTCACAATAACCAAGATGTGGAAACAACCCAAGTATCTATCAACAGATAAATAGATCAAGACGACGTGGTGTATATACAATGGAATATTAATCAGCCAAGAAAAAGAAGGAATGGATGAATCAACCTTGAAGATATTTTACTAAGGGAGATAAGTCAGAAAAAGAAAAATACTGTATGATTTCACTTATATGTGAAATTTTAAAAAGCCAAATTCTTAAAAACAGAGAGTATAATAATGATCACCAGGGTCTGTGATGTGTCTTACAAAGAAAATACATGCATTAAATAAGTTTTCTGAAGGCATGAATTACAGTATTGTTGGTTGTAAATTCAATGTTAATTACATTGATTATATTGTTATTGAATCAATAAATGTTTTAAATGATATTATTTATATATTAAATATGGTGTCTTTAAACAGAAATACAGATAAAACAAAGAAGATGAAGAGATTAACCAAAAAACAGAAGGTATACATAACACATAGACACAGACAACAGTGTGGTGATAGCCAGAGGGAGAGAGGGATAGATGGGTGGGTAGAGGTGAGAAAAGGGGAGGATAATGGGGAAAGAAAGTGACTTTGCGTGGGGTGATGGCTGCATGATGCAGTATACAGATGAAGTTTTATTGAAGCCTGTCTTGGTTTTGTGAACCAAAGTCACCTCAATAAATTTCATTTAAAATTTAAAAAAATAACTAATAGGAATAATGAGGATCACTGGATGCATGAAGGGACAGATAAATGAATTGATGGACAGATGGATGGAGATAGATAAATAATTGACTCTGTAAGTATATGTATGTATATCCACTTGTGTATATGTACATGTAAATATAAATACACATGTATAAACACACACAGCAAGCAGAACAAAAAGTAATTAACATCTACTGAATTTGAGGAAAAGGTATATGGAAACTTCTTTTTTAGTTCTTCCAACTTTTACATTTAATGTGAAATATTATCAAAATTAAATTTTGTCAACATGCATAATGGAGAATAAATTATTACAAGACACTTGCTTACAAGAGACACAAATTGGTTTTGTTCCCCCTGGAAATTGGAAATCAAATGAAAATGCAGTCATCTGGATGGTATTCTATGGACGATTACAGAGAGAGAAAGATACTGGTTAAATAAAATTCAGATACCAGGAGAAATAGTGTTCATGCAGTAAAGATGAAGTAACCACAAGACACAAAAGAGAAGCAGTGAGTTTTTTAGTGGCTATTGGAGCTCAGGGAATATGTAGCATGAACAAGACATGGTAAGGAGTAGGGCAGAATATGAACACTGGCCCTGAAGAGACTGTTTCTGTTGGGATCTACTAGAGGGAGAAGGAGGCAGACACAGGAAAAAGGCCACGTACTTAGGAATAAAGACAATGAGTCTGGGTTTTTCTTTAAAATAGCCATAGGGTTAGCTCTGCCCTACTGACAGAGTAAATGGGCTTAGATTGGAGGATCTCTGTTATGCTGAAGGGGTCTTTGCTCATTCTTCCTTTCCTTCCTGGGTGGCAAGCATTCAAGTACTGATGGCAAATAGGCAGTGCATTTTACTTTTAATTAAAATATGTTCCTTATATTATGAAGCCATTAGTTCCTGACATAATATTCTACCACTCATTTATAATATTAATGGATCTGAGCTTTTAAAACTTTTAGTTATAATTTTAATATTAAGGCTCATATTTTTCAATAAGAAATAGCTATTCTTAAAAAATTGAGTTTCACAGTTACACGCTATATAGTTACTTTGATGTCAAAACATCAGACTTAAAATAAAGGAACCTAACACTGCTATTGTTTTCATTCTTTTTTTTTTTCATTTTAACTAATTATTTTAATAGAAATAGCTCAGATAATTTTATACAAATGGATTTCCCCATCCAATCCTTGGAGATAAAATAATAAACTAAAATCATAAAAATTCATAAAGTCATTCATTCCACTTAAATTAAAACATATGTTTTCTTGAGACCATAGAATTAATATTATAATTAAATTAAAGATTTAGGACTTGATTTGATTAAACAAATGTTTGTTGACACTAAGTACTGAAAGGTCCTTTTTTTCAAGGAGTTCACATAAGATATATACATAATATATATACTAGAAGCCTGATGGAGGAAGATTCATGCAAGAATGGGTCTTTCTTTCCCTGGCTGCTGTCACCGCCATTCCACTCCAGCCCTGGAGCCACCTCTTTCAGCTCTGGCCCCTCCTTCTCACACTGCCCAGAGGCCCTGAGCGGCTGAGAGGGGGGGTGGGGTGGAACACCATTTTGGGGGGGGAGACAATTTGCATACTCACTCCTGATTGGCTGGTGGGCATCACGAAGGTGTGGTCAATTTTCATTTTTCTCTTTTATTAGTGTAGATCATAATTGTAATAAATTATATTACAGCTAGCAGAGGTTGTAGTGAATATTAGGGAGAAATAAATATTTATTGATCACCTATAATACGTTTACCACTATGGTAACTCATGCCATCTTTATAAAAACCTCATGATGTCATATTTTATAGATGTTCTGAGGCTCACAGAAGTGACATCACCTGGTCATGGTAAGTAGCAGAACTAAGATTCAAACCCCTATCTCCAATTTTAAAAAAATATATTCTAGAAAACATCTGAAGAAGTAATCATTCCACTTTGATGACTTAAGGAAGGCTTTCAAAAATAAGTGGCATGGAGGCTTGTCTTTGAATATTACTGTAATGACAGCTCAGGTCAATGACTGTGGAGATAGTAGATATGTATTCTTGAAATAGAATCAGCTGGCCAGAATGCATTTGGTGAACTATGGATAAATTTAAGTTGGTTCTGAGTTTCTAGCTCCAGTAGTATCATTCATTAAAATAGGAATTGCAAAATAAAAACAGGTTTGTAAAGGAAGATAACTCACCGAAATGGCTGATTCACAACAAATTATAATCTCAAGACAATATCTTTATCTGACTTTAATGGTAAAAGAGAAGACAACTGGGCACAAGAGGAAAAATTTTTTTTGTAGGCCAAAAATTATGTTTTTGTAGGCCAAAATATGCAGAAACACATTGGAATATTTGAAAACGCTATAATTAAATGTTCTACAATTAAAGGTGAGAAAAGCATTTTTCAACAATTAATTATTTAGCTAAAATTGTTTAGTTTTTGTTTGCTCTTTTTCCCCACTCCATGATAGTAAAACTGTTTGCAATTAATTGATGTCTTTTGAAGCTACAGTATTTATGAACTTCAAAAAAACTTAGCAGAAAGATTGAGCCTGATAATGTGTCCCTGGATTTCAAACCCATGGCTGTTTAGGATGCCTAAAGTTGTCCCACTGGGATGTTTAAATTTCTGTGGATACTCTCAAAACAATCCCTTCTGACCCTGAGTTAACTGTCAATCTTCTGAGGTTGGCTCTTGTCAAGGAGAACTGTGGGTGACATGGAAACAGAGACTTCCAACTAGGTTAATCCACTAGAGTCTGTGAAGCTGGAATCCCATGTGTTCCCAGGCATCCTCACACCTCTTGCTGCTCTAAGGGCCTCCCATTTGATCAGAGTGTAACCAAGGAGGAAAACGTTTAAAAAAGAAAAAAAGAGGAATATAAAACTTACTAAGGCAAAAATACTATTCAAAGTCAGTTTTGTATTTTATTATAACTGTCATTCTTGAATCTACAGAAATAACAAATAATTTTTGGATGGGAGAATATATAATTGCCTTCTCCACAAAGGAATGATCTCCCCCAGTCAGGTTAAGATTTTCTATTCTGTCTTCCTGAAGCTTCCTGAAGACTATTGTTGAGGTAATAAATTCTGCGGCTTTTCTGACCACTATAGTATTTAAAAGCAGTATTTTCTTGTCATTTGAAAAATTCACTCTTCTAGATTTCAAGAGATACCTCTTAGATTTAATATTCCAGGAATTATCAAAGCCTGCACTCACCTGACACTTGGACTTCAGCTACATGATCATTTAAACTCTCTACCTACATCTCTTCAGGTCTGATGCTTAATTATTTTACTTCCAAGAAGGACTCCACTACTTACCAGGTCTGTGACCTTTATAGAGCTGCAATAATTTCTCTGTATCTCAATTCCTTTATTTTTAATACATTTTAATAGTATTAAAAATAACTGCTGACCAGGCCAACAGTTAAGAGGATTATTATCCTATGTAATAAAAGGATAATAGCCAAATTGACTGTCACTTCAACACACAAGATGGCCACCCCCATGTAGTCAAAGATGGCCACTACAAAATGGCCAGCAGGGGAGGGTAGTTGGGGGTGATCAGGCTTGCAAGGGAGGGCAGTTTGGGGTGACCAGGCCAGCAGAGGAGGGCAGTTGGGGGGTAATAGGCCTTCAAAGAAAGGCAGTTGGGGGGGGGGGACAGGCCTTCAAAGAAAGGCAGTTGGGGGGGGGGGGACAGGCCTTCAGGGGAACGCAGTTGGGGGGGGGGCAGCCCTGAAGGGGAGGGAAGTTGGGGGGGGGGATGGACCAGGCCTGCAGATGAGGGCAGTTTGGGGTGACAGGGCCAGCAGAGGAAGGCAGTTGGGAGGGGGGGACCAGACCTGCAGGGAAGGGCAGTTGGAATCAACCAGGCCAGCAGGAGAGAGCTGTTAGGGGCAACCATACCAGGAGCGGAGGGCAGTTGGGGTCAACTGGGATGGCAGTGGAGGGCAGTTCGGGGGGACCAGGCCTGCAGGGAGGGCAGTTGGGGGCGGGGAGGGGAAGGGACCAGGCCTGCAGGAGAAAGCAATTAGGGGTGACCAGGTTTGAAAGGGAGTACAGTTAGGGGTGACCAGGCCAGCAGGGGAAGGCAGTTGGGGATGACCAGGCCTGCAGGGAAGGGCAGTTAAAGGTCATCGGGCCAGCAGGGGAGCAGTTAGGGGCCGACCAGGCTGGCAGGGGAGTGGTTAGGAGGTTATCAGGCTGGCAGGCAGAGCAGTTAGGCGCAATCAGGCAGGCAGGCAGGTGGGCAGTTGGGAGCCAGCAGTCCTGGGTTGTGAGAGGGGTGCCCGAATGCCCCCTACACAAGCAGTTGGACACCCCTCAAGGTTGGAGACAGTGCAGGCTGGGCTGAGGGACAGCCCCTCCCCGATGCAAGAATTTCATGCACTGGGCCTCTAGTACTATATAATAAAAGCCTAATATGCTAAGTGCCCAATCATCTATTTAACTAATCAAAGCACGATATGTTAATTATATGCTAAGGCTGCTCAACTGCTCACCTGACATGCACTGACCATCAGGGGGCAGACACTCCGACTGGTAGGTTGCCTTGCTGCTGGGGTCCAGCCAATCAGGACTGAGCAAGATGGGTAGGACATGCCCTGGAGCCCTCCCACGATCCCTCCCTGGTTGGCCAACCTCCTGCGTCCCTCCCCAGCCCCAATCATGCACCAGTGGGGTCCTTTGGCCTGGTCTGGGCCCTCTCATAATCCGGAACCCAATGGGAGAATCCGTACACCATGCCTCTAGTATAAATTAAATTATTCAATGTATAAGATAGACTACTACCCTATTTCTATGGTATGGCTCAATAAGTCTTAACTATTATTTCCATCACTGAGAGAGACAATGTCTTAACACATGAACAGTTAATGATGCCTACCTATAAGGTAAAGAACTAGAACTGGTGGGAAATATGAGAAGAGTGTACCTGAAATTATATGTAGTTAATGATAATAGCACCATCTTATATTTATATACCACTTACTATTTAGTGAACTGTTTAAAAATTTTACATATATTAAATAATTTTATTAAAAATTAAATATTAAGTAATTCCATAAGGTTTGTACTTCTATTGTCGACACCATTTTACAGACAAGGCAACTGAGGCAGAAGCAACTTAACTTGTCCAATGTCACACAGATAAATGGCAGAGTTGGCATTATCCTAGGAAGTCTGCAGATAAATTTTACATCCTTAGTTATTATGTAATATTATATCACATAATGGTTACTGAAAAAATGTTATTATTTTATTAGTCTTATAACTGTCGCTGCTTCCCTTGTTGCTGACCCTCATCCTTTTAGAAAAATCCAGCTCAGGAGAATATAGGTGAGAAAGTGAAACGAGTGCATCCTTCAGTAGCATCACAAGCATTGACAGAGCAGGAAACCAGGTCTCACTCAACAGCATTTCTGAAATTGGGAGGATTAGATACGGACAGGAAACCAAACTAAAATTAGCTCTGATTTTGGTTTAAGTATATATTCACACTTTCAGTGACACGACAGTTGTGAAAATCCTAACTTTTTAATAAATCACTCTGAACCCTTGGGTAAAACTATGAAGAATAATTTTGGGGAAGGAAATGCAAAGAATATATTGATCAAAGTAGCAGAGTGGTTGAATGGGAGGCATCAATGGAAAAATCAAAGGTACTTTATGAATCCAAAAAAAGATCTAAAATCTTTTAAGTTAGAGCAGTACTATTGAGATTGGGCAGAGAGGCAGGAATGGAGGGCTTGGCAAACTATGGCCTCTATGTCAAATATGGCCTGTCACCTATTTTTGTATAGTCCTAAGAGCTAACAATGATTTTTACTTTTTTGAGTGGTTGGAAAAAAAGAAATATAAGAATATAATTTGTAAGACATAAAAGTTAAATAAAATTAAAATTTCAGTTTCCATAAGTAACATTTTATTGAAACACAGCCAATCCATTTGCTTATGTTTTGCCTGCATCAGCTTTCTCACTGCAACAGTAGAGGCGAGTAGTCCCAACAGTGACCATATGGCCACCAAGTCCAAATGTGTCCTATCTGGTCCTTGACAGAAAAAGTTTGTCAACCTCTGGCACAGTGCGGTGGAAAATAACTTAAGTTTCTGCCAAAAAAATTAATTAGTGTCACGTGGATAAAAATTGCTACATTTTTACTGCCTTAGGTGTCCTCACCTATAAAATGAGAGTTGCATCAGTCACAGTCCTTCTCAGACTAACCCCTCAGGACCACTGGAGTTGGCTAGGAGTGATCATCAAAGGGCAGATGTCAGCAGGAAAGGTCTTTGCCCTTCTTCAACTTGAAGCATGATTCTTACATATGATTTCTGAATAAGAATTTGAAGAATGACTGCAGTGTATAAAAACAGAAACCCCAGATTTGACCAGCACTGAAAGGGCCTCTCTCATGTGGATAGGCCTCATTCTGAACTCCATCATTCCTACACTGTCCCCATTCCTATAGCATGTGCCGTTGGTGCTCACTTGTCAAGGCCTGTCATGGACCAGAGGAGGCAGGTTCACTTTCTCTACTATAAAGTCTCTATGTTCATCAGTGAAAAAATTTAAGTCCTTTCACTCAAAGCTTTGGGTTTATATATACCTTGTTCCTTTAAAATACCAAGAATAAGCCCTTGTCTAGATTACTCTGGACTTTAAAATTCATAAATGCATCAGAAAGAAACAATGGACAATTTCTTAGATAGAAGGGGGGGAAAAGGACAGGGACTTAAAAAAATAGATTAGCTCCTGAATTTTCATCCCTTTAGTCAAGAAAGACTCGAGCCAACTGAAAAAAAAAAATGAAGGATTGCATGAACAAAGTTGGTTGGGGGATAAAAATGTATGCATGATATTGAATAACCATTTTTAAATTTACATTGATCTTCTTATAGAAGCATCAAGTAACTAGTTGTTTGCTTCACTGCTATAGTGATCGCCATGCACAAATTGTTTCTGAGGATATGAAAGAATGGAATATCCTCTGGCAGGTGGATATCCTTTTATTAAGGATGACAAAAGACTCAGATATATTCTCACCCTTGTGATGGTTTTGTATTTAGGAAATCTATATATTTTATTTTTACAGTCTGATTTCTACTCGAAGATGGCAAAAAGGCAACTTTATGGTTCAAAGAGGAATGGTTAGCATGGCTTATTAAAAATGTATAGCACTTCTCCAACAGAAAATAACTCTCCAAATGCTATAGTTTGGTAGGCTAAGTGTAAATGAAATGGGAACACACTCAAAATATACCTGAATTTCAAAACCAAAAGAGAAAAAGACTCTAGGCAAAAAAAAAAGGATCATGATTTTACAAAGCCTGACTCATTTAGAAAGTTATTAGAAACATTTTGCTAAACACACCACAGCTTGTATTTCTTATTCCTTCTGAATTGTTCAGTGGGGAAAAAAGTGTCTGTGGAGAAAACACAATATTCTTGGTGCCATCATTTCAAATTGAAAAGCCTGCTGTGCTTCCTGTCTGATGCTCCTGTGTGCTCTTGCTCTGAGCTGGGAAACACTAGCCATGGCAGAAGCAGCTGCATGGCACTGAGGTGTGAAATTATCTGTAAACATATTTGGTGGAAGAGTCTAAGTTTATTCATTGTCATCACTGAAGTAATTGTAAGGACAGAGTAGCAATTGAACAGACCTGGTGACACCTGTACAAAATACAAATTCTTTGTTTCTCTCTGTTGATATATATTCTGCAATAATATTTCCAATGCAGTTTTTTATTACAAAATTTTAGCAAAGATATAGAACTTTAAGTGAGTTTAGAATAGTCTTTCAATGTCACCTCCTGTCTTATCCCATTTTCCATCCCTGTTCTCTGAAAAATAACCAGGATGCGCCCACATCAGGGGCCATCTCTTTTAAGCATTCTTCAGAAAATGGCATTACAATAATTAGAATTGGGGCATATTTTAAAAGCAAGTGGAAGAAAGCTATGCAGATTTTAAGAAACGGTTATGAAACTACTACCATCATAACTCCACCAAGAGGCAGAGTTGAGTGGTCCACTGAGGATGCAAGTGTGGAGTTAACCTGAAGTTCAATTTGGAAATTAGAACAATGGATCAGCCCCTTGAATGAAAATTATCCTTATTTACAAAGCAAGAATAATTCTAATGCAGTGAACTGATTTCCTCTCAGGGAGTTGAAGAAACTTTGCTTGCCCTAGTGAGAGTTTACTACTTAATAGCTTAAAAAAATATAAATAGAGAAACCAGGATTGAAAACACCTTCACCCTGTCCCAGGATTGAGAGAAAAACACCTTCATCTGACTCAGGTTCAACTTCCTGTTTTTCTTTTCTCACCTATGATAATTATAACTGTCCTGGTCCTCTTGATTGTGAAGTATTTAACCTGCTTTTATTTTGTGTTATATTTTTCTCTTGACACCTTTATTTAAATATATGCAAATATATGTAAAGTGACTATCCTGAAGCTGGTTCTTTATGTCTGACCATCAGGCCCCACAGAGCCCAAGATGGAAACATTATTAGTTTCATTTGGAAGAAAGAGACCCTGCAAGGTTAAGCAACTTGCTTCTGTGGCCCAACTGGTGCGGGACTCAGTCTAACTTCAAAGCCTGTACAAGTTTGTCTAAAACATGATGCTGAGAAAATATTGAGAAGTTTCTGAGTTCTCCATATTTTAAGCTTTTTAATAAAAAAGTTGTGGAAAGTATACAATTCTCCCTACACACTCAATAAATTTATATATGTTTTGAATTTTAATGATATTCTGAAAATTTAATTCTATATAAAAGCCCAGCAACCAAATAGCAGCAAGACCAGAATGGCTGGTTGACCAGTTGCTATGACGCACACGGACTACCAGGGTGCAGATACTCAATGCAGGAACTGCCCCCTGGTGGTCAGTGTGCTCCTATAGTGGGAACCACTGCTCTGCTGATCGTGTTGAGCGGTGCTCCCACAGCAGGCTGATCCCCATAGGCCATACCCCCACCAGTGCACAAATTCCGTGCACCAGGCCTCTAGTGTGTGTGTTTGTGTGTGTGTGTGTGTGTGTATGTGTGTGTGTGTGTGTGTGTATATATATACATATATATATATATATTACATCACCTAAACAAAATGCTCCAATGATTTCCCACTGCCATTCAAAGAGACTTACCTCCTTACCTCATTTTATGAGGCTCCTTAAGATCTGGTCCCTGCCCACTTCTCTAGCCTGGTCTCCTATCTCTTCCACCCCACACCATGTCCTCACTTAGTAAGCTCCCAGAAGGCAGGTCCCTCCTCTGCAATGTTTTCTAGCATGCCTATAACAATGCCTCAAAAAAACATAACAGTAATTCACAAAACAAATACTTTAGAATAAGTGGATGCTTATATTGACACTAGATAATTGCTAAAAGGTTAGGGAAAGAAAAATAAAACCAAAAAAAAAAAAAAAAAAAAAAACACCAAGCAGACCTAATAAGTAAATGATGCAATAAATCAAAGAAAGGCCAAACTGTGACTGTTGCACTGCCTAAATGAATGTTTCTCAGGAGTTTAAATTAAAAAGGGTGGAAAATGTGGATCTTCCCGCACACTCAAAGTGGTATGGCATGATGAACAGAGATTCTGCATTAGTACAATGCAAACATCGCTTTAATTTCCTCAAAATAGCATCATTAATCATATTAAGTTAAAGTTATTACTTGAATTTGTTTTTATTTTATTGCTTGAATTTTTTAACTTTAATTCAAAATACATTAAAATATAATTTTATATCATATATATTTATGCTTATTTACATATATTGCTATATAATTTGATATGCATTTATATATTTAAATATATAAATTATAATTTACTTCTAAATTATAGATTTACTAGTTACAGAAGTATAATGAGTTTCCACTCTGTTTCTGATAATATGAACTAGCATCATTATTATACAAGCAACTTAAATGGATTCATATATTATTCAGGTTTGGGAAGCACTGTTTTATTCCATGCTTTTTAACATTTCACACACATCTCCAAACAATCTTTAAAACCATTAGTTTTTAATTAAATATTAAGTATGAATTGTGACTAAAGTATCCAACACATAAACTGTCAACAGGAAGGATTTTAGTGTGTCTCAAAGAGTTGATGTCATCCTTTACGCAATTAATGATAGGCATTCTGGGAGGGAGAAAATTGGCACAGTGGGTTAATTCAGTGGTTCTCACTGTGGTCACAGGACCAGCAGCATCCAGGGACGTACCAGAAATGCACATTCTTGAGCTCCATCCCATACCTACTGCACCCGGAAACTTAAGGGGAGGACCCAGATAGCTGTGTCCTAACTAGCTTCCCACCTTATGCCTCTAACCTAGACATCACTGGAGAAGATAATGACTCAGATAATATTAAGAATCAAAAAAGGCTTACTTTTTAATAAGTTTTTTATTTTAATTTGTAAAATGTGTTTCCCTTTCATATTCATCATATCTTTCTAGGTTTTTATTTATTTTTTTCTTATTTTCTGTAGACCTCTTAAGGTCAATGCCAGTTAAACAAACAAAATACCTTTTGGATCAACAGGCTGTGTTTACAAGATCCCAAACCAAGTAGTAAACTTATCATCTACTTCACTTAAACACAGAAGTGAAAAATGAAGGTACTCATTCCCCCAGTTTGCGCCTGCCCACAATGTAAGGAGAGTGAGCATCACACATAATTCCAGACAGATGGTCACAGTCAGAAAAGCCACTTTTGAAATGAGGACTGGGAAGAGATGCACAACTACTCAGGAACCTACACTTGAGTCTCACACTGGCGCCCCACGGTGCCATCACTTCATTGGCTGGCTTATAGAATTCTGCAGTCTGAAATTCCAATGGAATAGGCATCTTTTTGTCATATGTTTTCATTGATTTCAGAGAGAGAAAAGGAGGAGATAGAAACACCAATGATGAGAGAGAAACATGGACTGGCTGCCTCCTATTAGGAATTGAGCCTGCATATTGAGTATGTACATGGACCAGGAATTGAACGTGACCTCCTGGTTCATAAGTTGATGTTCAACCACTGAGCCTCACCAGCTGGATGGACTTAAAGCCAGGAGGCTTCCAAAGGGAATGAGCTGCATTCAACTTGCAAATCTGTTTATCTTGAATTTGTCTTGGAGAGAAATGGAAATGCAGTTTCCTCAAGAAAGATCCAAAGAAGGACAATTATCCCTCTTAAACATACCATTTAAAATAATTGTTTCCCCACAAAAAAAAAAAAAAAAAAAAATTCCTCATTGGCCCCTTAGTGTGTTCTTGAATTATTTAGAACAACAATGGAGCATCTCCTCTCTACAGAAAGATACCACGTGATTCACAAACACTCCAGGAAAACAAAATAATCCTCTCATTCATCTCAGAAGCTGGGCCCTGCAGGAGCAGGGGGCCTGGCAACTCTGGCACCAGAGATGCTTTCACACCAGGTCCCCTGACAAAATTATTAGCTTGGAGAGAAAAGTGGCTCCTGTTGTGCAGAGTCACAACACAGCTAGGAATCTGAAGCATCCTCTCCACGGAAGCTGTTTTGTGTGCAAGTTGTTGTGAAAAGGGAAGGAAGTTGAAGAGAAGAAAGGAAAATTGGATCCAAAATAAAATGCATTGTCTCTTCCAGAGACACACTCTTATTGCGTGACATGCATCCCTTTGTTTGGCTGTAACCTGTGTAACTATAAAAGGCCCTGTGTCCTCTGATTCCAAGGAGGATTTATGCGCATGCAGGCTACAGAGCAACCTTCCTGACTGATCTCAGAGCTGGCAGCAATGGAAGAATCAGGGCCTATTTACTGAAACTGTGGTTAATGTGTTTATCTGTGTAAGGATCACTCCTTCCTTCCTCCATCTCCAAGACAACTTACCCAAGAGCCAGAAAATCATTCTAGGATTCATGAATTCAAAATCTATTATAAGTTCAAAAGGTTTTCTTTGAACCAAAATCTATAAGAAGTCCAATAATAGTAGAAAACCTACATTATTCTCTTAGAAAAAATGTTATAATAAACAAGATCATTGTTGGCTCTATCTGCAGGAGGTAAGGTACAGTTAAAGGGGACCATCTGAGAAATAAAAACAAAATACCCAACTGTGTGTTAAAGGGTCAAAATATTCAATATACACTTCAAGGAAAACATGTCTGAAATTTCTGCCTTTTAATGGTTCATATGTAAACTCAGGAAAGAATGGTTTCTAAGAGTCCTAAGATCTAAAAATCATTTTTGGCAGGTATTTTAAAGTAAAAGTATCATAATCACTCAGAGGAAGGAGCATAGGTTTGAGCCAGGCAGTACAGAATTCAAATCCAAGCTCTAATGATGTCTTTGTTTATATGTGCTTGGATAAGCTACTATATATCTCAAGCTCTGACTGATACAACTGATATTTATTTACTTAGTGCTTCCCACCTGCTATTTCTAGATTCTTGGCCAATTGAAAGGTAAAGCATGGCTGGAAGTGAATGAGTGAGGGGAGAGGAAGTTAGAGAGCAAAGCAGAGCCAGGCCAAATTGTGCCATGAGGCCATAGTAGTCTTCAGCTTGTATGCTTCCTAAGAGAAGCTTCCTAAGAGAAAAGCCCTTGGAGGGATTCCATCAGAGGGGGGGTAGGCTTTGCTGCAGGTTCGGCAGAACCACTCTGTGCTCTGCAGAGGGGCAGGACACCAGTTAGGAGGCCTTTGCAATCATCTAGATGAGTGATAATGTGGTCATGAACAAGGGCAAGTGGTCACTGAAAAAATTCTGAAGGTAAAGCAAGTATAATTTGCTGATGGATTCAATAATGGGTGTGAAAGAAAGGGAAGGCAAAAAGCGCTAAGATTTTTGGTCTAAGCAAGTGGAAAAATAAAGAAGTCATTAACTGAGACTGCAAAGGACAAGTTAGGGTCAGGACTATCAAGAGTCCAGCTTTGAAAGAGTAAATGTAAAATGCCTGTTAGATATGCTACCTAAAAACATAAAAGAGAGCGTGTTCAAGGACTCCACAATTAGAGATCAGACTAAGGATGAGAGGGGAAGAGAGGGAGGGAGGGAGAGAGGGAGAAGGGAGGGAGGGAGGGAGGGAGAAAGGGAGGGAGGAAAGGAGGGAAGGAGGGAAGGAGGGAGGGAGGGAGGGAGGGAGGGAGGGAGGGAGGGAGGGAGGAAAAGGACAGTTGCCAGACATCACTCATAGCCCAGTGAGGTTAGTGGGCTATGAACATGGTGCAATTTTCTCCTGCAATGTTCGACTATTCAATGTGCTGGTGAAGAGTTACAGGTAGCCAAGGGAGTTGACCAAACAGGTACTATGAGATGAGGGCAGGGCAAGGGAAACAAGTATGTATACAGGAGTGATTACAGTGATTGAACCAGCATTTAAGCTCGGTAAAGAAGGATAGGAAGAGAGAAAATAGGAAGGATCATAAAAATGGGATAGGTTGATGGATTGAAGATAGGAGTAGATGCTTTAAGGAGGGATAATGTATAGATATAAAATTCAAACTTGCGTATTTGTAGTGAGAGCATATGGTCTTGGAATGTCAATGGGAATTAAAGAGGACACCTACCTTGCCTTCAGATCTAGTGGTATGTGGTATTTGGGAAAGAAAACAGCTACCCCTTAAGAGGGCCTCATAATAAATCACCAGGAAAAAACAGTTTCTATTAAAACAAGAGAGTGAAGAAAACAATCACAGCAGGCATTGAAGATGTTGGGGATTTTCAGAAGCCAATTGTGGAAGGGGTCAGTAGCTGGATAGATGGGAGATGCAGTTGGGGAAGTTGGTGTTTGGAGCCATGTGACTATTAGATATTAGATATTAGATGTAAAAAATGACCTCAGGAGCCTGGACCTCAATAAATGTAAGCCAGTCATGATGAGATTAGCTCACATGGCCCCTGCCCTCCCCCTGTTAAGGACATTCCTGTTGGGAGACATGGGAAGGAGAGGAGCATATTAGGACAGGTTTTGGGGTCTACCTGAGTCCACAAAGGTTATTTTACCCCTAATAATTTCAACCTGCTACTTATAAACCTAGTTCTAATTATGGTCCACACTTGAAAGTGATAAAATACTATTTATTAAAAATTATTCTAAAAATCAAATTTGCCTGAACTAGGTGAACTCTCAGCAGTTTTAACTAACTTTTGCTCCCATTAGTTTAGCTGAACCTCTTTGATAAAAATAATATTATATTTACTACATAATTCTTTATCCCTAGCTCTTGAATTTTAAGTATTTACTCTTTTCATAGAGTCGCAACATTATTTACTTGAGTGTTAGCAATTTATTAAAGGTAGGCACAGGTGGTTTCAGGAAAAGCATTCATGCTCCACTGGCCAAAGGATGCCATTTCCTTTGGTTTCTTCGGATCTCATGTTTAATGCTCCTTTCTCTCCTCCTGGCCCCTGGTGTGCCAGGTGACATACTGCCTTCCCTCTACTGTCCATTCCTGCCCCTTCCCCCTTCTGCCTGTTCAGTCCCCCAAACTGTCTTGCTCCTCAATAGAATAGTCTCAGTTAGGTGTTAGGAGAAATTTGATCACAGAGTAATTAGCTCTATCTAAGCAATGATTGATTCGAAGGTAAAAATGGGTACTTTCAGCAAGAGAAAGAAAAGAGTTTGTTAACTCAAATAACTTGTGTTAGATAAAAATATGTACCGTATTTTCTGGCGTATAAGACGACCCCCTAATTTTACAGTTAAAACATAGGTTTAGGCCTATATTCGCCGTATAAGACTACCCCCCACTTTCGAGGCAACACCAGTTCTTTTTTTAATAGACCGCCTCTCTGACTCTGGCCAATCTGAGCAGGCTTTTTACTAGAACACAGTGTGTTCTAGTAAAAGAACTGGTGTTGCCTCGGAAGTGGGGGGTAGTCTTATACGGCGAATATAGGCCTAAACCTATGTTTTAACTGTAAAAATTAGTGGGTCGTCTTATACGCCGGAAAATAGGGTACATCTTTTAGTTAAGGAGCTGCAAGGGAGGACTACCTACTAGTGGCCTTCATCTACTCTTAACCTGTTCCTGTTTCCATTACTCCCCCTATCACAGCACAGGCACCACACATAATCAAACTCAGAGGCATGACACACCAAGGCTACCCAAATCAGGAGCTATGCTATGCCATTCCACTTCAAAAACACTGTCTTCTCTATTAGAACTACTAGCTTCTGTTAGTTGTTTTTTTGTTTTGTTTTGTTTGTTTTGTTTTTCCCACAACTGCTTCTTATTAGGGGGAAGGACACTTTTTTGTTTGTTTGTTAAAACAAGTGCCATGAAACATTTATCTGTATTAATCTCCCATCTGTAAAACACTCTTTACTGTGATTGTCAGTAAGGTGTGTGTTCTCTCTGAATGTTTTCTGGGGAATGGAAATTTATTCAAGAAAATTAATTTGCAAACAGATACAGCTATTGCTGGATGAATGGATTTTCTCTTGGCACTTTGAGATATAGCTCTGTGGGTATCTGGGTTATTGGCACTCACTGAAGTTCTTAGACTGGCTGCCAGACCCATTCCTATGATGCTGTATGAAAATATATGTGACAATTTTTGCAACCCAGAATATAACTTGGCATTTAGCTTCAAGATCTATTTGAGTATTGAAATGAATTCTGTAAACTCTTAGATTCATAAATGGGACCGTTCAGTTGCATTGCTTGTTTTTACTTGTTAATATAATACTTTCACTATTTTTATTCCTTGCTTTAGATAATCTCAGGGTTTTACCACATAGAAACAAAACTTCTTGAGATTCAATAATACCCAACTATCCACTTAGAGCTGACCCATTCTGGAAATTCTTCAAACTAGACAGATGCAGAAAAATATTTTTTTCTTTCCTATCCTTTTTCTCTGAACATGATGGAACAAAGTAGCTACGCTTTCCCAGGGCAAGTTATGTGTTTAAATGGACGAGTACGTAAGACCTTGATCTATGAGTTAAAAGAAAAAAAGAAAAAGTGGATATGAGGCTTAAAATGGCAATAATTTGCTTTTATTTTTTAAATTGTATTCTTATTGCTTAATGTAGAAACAAAATTCAACAAACGGGACTATGAGGTAATATTAACAAATGCTTACTCATCAATCTATATAGAGAATTTGATAGAAAATATGATGTCCCAGAAAGCCTTCCACTACAGTGTAAAAATTCTCCTTCACAAAAAAATTTTCCTTCCCAAAATTTTCCATGCAGCCAATAATAAATATTATGATTCCTTCATCATCAACTATCCCCAGACACTCAGATTTGGGATACCTGCGATCATGGTTAGTTCCTGTAAAGATGTGATGATAAAGAGCCAGCAAGAACAGTCCTCCAGTGACACAATGAAGACAGGAAATAAGGAATATGGTGTCTGTTTCCCCAAACTGATTTTACAGGCATCCCTTTATTATAATGGCTCTGAGTACTTAACCAGTTTCATCATTTGTGAAAGGAGGAGATTAGAAACAAATTAACTTGATGTTCTAATGTCATGCTTCACAGCTCATATCTAATATTTGAGTTTTATTTTAACTTCTTGTTAGATATTCTCTTAAAATCCCCCAAATTAAATTTTAAATGTAATGACTAATTCACCAATTGTTTTATTTTCCTAAAGCAAACTTGTATGCATCTCAATCAAATATCAAAGGCCTACTGAAAAGTATATTTTACCAAAGGAATATTCTTTCCGTGGGCCTTTCCTAGTTCAGGAAGAGGCCATCTTTGTGCAGAGTTACTGGAGGGGAAGAAAAGAGGCCGACACTCCAAAGTAATAGAATAAGTGGAAAGAACACGAGAGCCAAGTTGAATACAGAAAGGCCTGCTCGCAGCAGAAGGCATTTGCTTTCCCCATTAACAGAAAACCTGTTGGAGATTTTTTTACGCAGGAGGGAAAAGAATTGTAGGGAAAGGAAATTGTTTTTCCTGGTTTTCCATCTGCTGGACTCCTGTTCAACGGGAAAGAAAAATCATTGGGAGGAAAATGCAAGGCTCTAAAAAAGGAGCATTGACTTGGCTCCTGCCCTTTCCCTACATGCAATTTTCCTGTGCTCTTTAAGAATATGTGTATTCTTGCCCCTTTTTATCACTTATATATTTTTTAAAAAAATCTCTAGGGAACTTAGAACTGGGCTATTGGTTTGCCCCATATAAGACAAAGTCTCAGATGCCTATAAAATAGCTGGTGGAGAACAGTGACCACTTACTATTCTCTTCTTACCAGTGGGTTCCAAAATAATATATTTCAAATGGCCCCTCCTGGGGGAAAGAAGCTGAAAGAGGGTGTAAATCAATATGACCTTCAACTCCTTAATAGTCAGAGCTCCTGCAATACTTAATGTTTCCATCCTCGTGGGAGAGCAGCTATTCCGATTCCTGTTAAAGGAAAAGCTGTAATACTCTCCACAAAATGGATTGGTTAGTCAATAGCCAGATGATTTGTCTGTTTACCCCGGCCATAATATATTCCTTCCCCAGTGGAGAATTATTGTTAAGATTCTAAATTAGTATCCTTTAATTATTAATGTTTAAAAATAAAGGTAAGTTTGTTTTTATTCTATACACTATGTGTGTGAATTCATCTACCAACTTTTATTTTCAAAAAAAAAAAATCTTCATTTGTGTTTTTGTGTCTTAATTCTTAACACAATTTGTAAAATGGCCATTACAGTTGACCTTGCATAATGTGCAAATATTCAGGAAAAATAAGCCTCAGTAAGATGCTAGTTGTATTTTAGTTGGTTTTTCTCATTTTGAGCAGCAGACTCTTGACCCTAATAGGAAGTAAGCTCAATACATATGCTGTCCAATTCAATAGCCACTAGCCACATGAGACAATTTAGATTTAAATTAATAAAAGTAAAATAAGCCAAAACTGGTTTGGCTCAGTGGATAGAGTGTCAGCCTGCAGACTGAAAGGTCCCAGGTTCGATTCCGGTCAAGGGCATGTACCTTGGTTGCAGGCACATCCCCTGGAGGGGGTGTGCAAGAGGCAGCTGGTCGATGATTCTCTCTCATTGATGTTTCTCTCTATCCCTCTCTCTTCCTCTCTGTGAAAAGTCAATAAAATATATTTTTTTAAAAGTAAAATAAAATAAAAAATTTAGTTCCACAGGTGCCTAGCCACATTTCAATTGTTTAGCAACCACATGTGATTAGTGGCTGCCCTACTGCACAGCATAAATAGCATTCCCATCTCTGCGGAAAGTTCTATTGGACAGCCCTGGTCCAGACCATTTGAGTTTCTTTGTATGGCAATGCCCACAGAGTTATTAAACCAAGCTTTCCAGAAGGGTATAAAACATTTTGATGATAATTACTGATCTCATGCTCTGCAGAACCATGAATATAGAATTTATTTTGAGGCATTCTTTGTTTTTTGAGTAAAACCCTGTGTACTTGACATCTTAGGCAATGATATCTTTAATGGCCTTTCATGGATGAGATAGTTTTTACATGTTGCTTATCAGTGAGTATTCACTTAACCTTTCCCCTCACCTAACAATTTAGGTTGATCTTTCTCCACGGTGGTTTGAGCAATCATTAAAATATTCTGCTAATTTCTACTTTAATATTTTATTTAAAATAATGAAAATATTAAATGGATAATATGCATCCAAAGATGTGCATGTTGCATAATTATAACATAACCATCAACAAGAAAGTTAGATGCAGCCAAATCGGTAAACCTTTACCTCCAATGGTATATTTCAAGAATAGAATGATGTAATTAGGCATGTCCAAAGTAGTGAATATTAAGCTTTAGTTGGATGGCATGTGAATCTAGATAGGACAAGCTGAGTGGAGGAACACAGAAAAGGTTAGTCTGGAGTCCTGGCATGATCTCTATGACTCATCTCTTTCCATCTTGTGATACTAATAACTACTATGGCTGCATAAGAAAAACTAGAGGATCTCTTGGCTCATAGATCTTTGAAGCACAATCTGCTATCCAGAAATCAGCCCTATGGCCCCAAAATTCAAGAAAACCTGGAAATCTGTATTTCCTCATAGCCTATGGAGAGGAAATGTGTGATGATTTATCACATTGATTCTTCCATATCTCATTGGTTCTATCTATATAGAAAATACCCTGGCATTTTCACTTGATTTCTGGCTAATGGAACACACTTACCTCCTGCCCAAGAAAGAAAATCCCTCTCATCACTGCAACCAACTTAGAGACAAGGATCTCAGAACAACTGTTATAGCCCCCATGTGGTCGGAATGTGGTGACTCTTAGGGTTAAAAATGGGAAGGTTTAGACTCCCTATCTCTTCTCCTAATATGAAACACTGGAGCAAAGACAGAACTCATTTAAAAGAGAAGAATGCAGCCCCAAAGCAGTCATTGCTTCATATCCATTTTCATGTTCCTCTGGCAGAATTTAGGAGAGGTTCCTAATACAGGCCCTGATTCAGCTTTCTAGGGGAACATTTTGGGCCATTGTAGCTGCTGGCTCTTACTCCAGAAGCTCTTCCTTAGTATCCTCCTTGGCAATATCTGAAGTGTGATGGAGATGGGGAGAGGAAGCTTGCTCTACTTAAGGGCTATTTATAGCCTTTGAAGTCTCCTGTCCATGGAAGGGCCCAGCAGCTGTTTTAAGTTTGGAACAAAGGCTCATGGGTTCTTTGTTACTATTTGAAAGGCTTCTAATTCACTTGCCTTCAGCCAATTCCATGTGCTGGTAACTACAACCAAAATTCTTTCTAAACACAGGTGTTCAATGTAATGGTGCCTACCCTGTGGTTATAGAAACAATGAAATAATGAACCACATCCTTAACCTGACTGGCTCCCTGAGTCATGTGATTCAGCTGAAGTTTTACTGGACCTTTGTCACTGAAAGCCTTTACAAATTTTCTAGAATCAGTAGGTTTTTCCAAGATTTAAGACCCAGAGTCTCAGGAAGTGCTCTGTTTTGGTGTCTACTTGCCAATTCAGGTAACACACAATGCTACAGCTTGCACACAGAAATTCTGGTTTCTGAATTCTTCCCCTAAAGCTAAAAGCTAAGAAGGTGCAAAGTCTCATATAGTAGATAATAATCTTTAAACTATGTTCCATAACATTCACCACTATCTTTTTTAGCATCCATATCTGTTTCTTTACTGCTTGTTCTCCAAGTACTAAGCACCTGCCCAGTATTTCCAGTTAGTGTTAGAATAGCACCTTATTTCCAGTATCAGTCAGGCTTTGATCATCAAATTCATAGGAACCTTTCTAGTAATTTCAGGTAGGAACAGTTTTATGGTAATACTGGAAAGCTGGTGAAATGCAGATCAGGAGGCCACCTCCAACAAATCCTTAAGACACCTAGGCAGATGCCACCAACTATGACTCCTTTCTTGACAGACCTGAGGGATCCATTTGCCCCAACCCTATGTCTGCTCTATGCTGAGATAGCCATCCCTTGTTCAAAGCTCTTAACTGATATACAGATGAACCTAAAGTCTTCTCTTATTAGTTCTATCAAGGCTGCTTAATGCTGCAGGCCTCTCTAACCACATTTCTCTGTCTGTGGTCTTCTCTCAGCTGCATTTACTCTGTAAACTCTGCATTTCTCTGAACTGGTGGCTTCTCCTGGTCCTGAGAATGGAACCCATTCAGCATGTCTTTTAGCAGTAATCCTAGGGCATGTCACAAGTGGTCAATATTATATGGGTTACAATTTCAGTAATGGGTAAAGGAACAGAATAAGTTCCCTTTGTTGATGATAGATATTGTGGCTTCAGCGAAATGAACTATTTTCTTCAAATTCTATATGGCTCCTGCTGGACTGTGTCTGGAGTTCATAGCAATACAATCTCTAGAAATTCCAGCAATACAATCTCTTTCTCCCTATTCTACTAATAAAAAGGGATTTATTAGTAGAATAGGGAGAAAGCTGGTGATCCAGACTCTCCTCTACTCCAGCCCTTCTATGCTTTTCACAGAGGATTGAACAAGAGTGAAATATAATAGGGGTCATCTTATAAAAATTATTTTTTTAAGTGCCAGACAGAAGTATAGAACCAAAGGACCCTATACAATCTTTGCTTCCTGTATCCTCAAAAGGTAACATAATACCCAGTTCTTTGTTCTACAAACTTCAACATAATGGAGGCTTTAGAAGTTGTGGTTAAAATTCAAGTAAATTTCAATCATCAGTTTTCCTTTACCATTTTTCTTTGTATAAAACTTTAGCCCTTTCTACCTATTCACAAACAAACATAAAAGGAGCATCATAGTTGTTTTATAGGCAGCCAAAATTTTACTACGGAAATAAAAGATATGGAATGAACAATGAAACATCACCAGAGAGTCCTAATGGTATTTGACAACCTGCCAGAAGACAGAATAGACACTAAGACAGAATCAAAGACCAGCCAACAGGCAGCTGATCTGCCACAGTAGCTGTCCAAACCTCCCAGAAATGAATTGGAAATTAACACATAATTGCTGTTTTCTAATTTTTGTTTTTCCCAGAAGTAAATATGAAAAAGGACTTTTGTTACTGTAAGACTTAAGAAAATATTGCTTACCTTGTTGTTTGCTACTGCCTGCATTGTTGTTTGCTTCCTGCCAAGCTGAGTTTCCTGCCGCAGCTGAATTTGAGTTTCCCGCCGCAGCTGAGTTTGAGTTTCCCGCTCAGCTGAGCTTCCCGCTCAGCTGAGTACTGCTGATAGAGCCACCCCCGCCCTGGGCTTGACCCTGAGAGCCACTGCTGTCCCAAGCCCAGCGGTCCTAATCAGAGAAGGACAGCTGTTTCCCTCCAAACCCAACTGACCCTGAAGCTGCTTGTGGTTTTTGCCTTTATAAGCCTACTGTAAACCCTCAACGGGGCCCTTCCATCAGCTTCTGAGCTGGAGGTTGGGTCCCGGCACCGGTCAATAAACCTTTTGCTTATTGCATTGAGACAAGTGTTTGTGTGGTTCGTGAGGTCGCCTCCGCCGTGCAGGACAAAAGGCCTGTTTGGGTCTTGCATCTGGGGGCTCGTCCGGGATCAGTGGAGACCACCCCAGGACTCACAGAAACCATCTCGTAGGTAAGAATCTCCGGAGTGTCTATGTCTGTGTCTGTCTGCGTCGTTTGTGTTATAATTCCTGGAATTCTGGTATTACTGGTTTTCTGGTATTTATGGTATTCTGGTGTTTATAGTATTTTAAATTTTTGAACGGATCCAAAAAGGCAGGATCCAAGGTCCGTGAGGACGGCGGGTCTCTGGCTGCGAATTGGCCAGAAGAAACTGCCACCCTGGGGGACGCCCCAGGGAAGGAGCAAGGTGTCGGGTTAGAGTCCCAGGAGCAAGGTGTCGGGTTAGAGTCCCGGGAGTGAATTTTTTAACAAAAGAACAACCACGGATGTGGCATTTCTGTTATTTGTGCTTCTGACCACCAAGGCCTGGGTACCACCAACACCTGGTTCTAGGTTTTGGAGTCTGAGGTGGGTCCTCGTGTCTGGTCTGAGTGAGTGATCAGGTCTGTGGCAGAGGCCTGGTTCTGGTCTGAGTGAGTGATCAGGTCTGTGGCAGAGGCCTGGTTCTGTGCTGAGTGAATAATCAGGTCTGTGGCAGAGGTCTGGTTTTGGTCTGAGTGAGTGTTGTTGTGAGACTCCCTGGTTCTGGTCTGATGCCCCAGGGCAGGAAAGGGCAGGAAAGTGATCGGGAAGGTCTGATCGCCTCTTGTCCTGTCTCTCAGAGTATTGATCGGGAAGGTCTGATCGCCTCCTATTCTGTTTCACGGGGTGTCTGCCTTTTCGGAAAGACAGATCATCAACAGAAAACCGATCCTTGGTCAGGACTTCCGGGTAAAAAGAGACTTTATTGTTTCCTTGGTGTCTTCGCAATCTTTTTGTTCTGTTATCTCCTTATCTCAGAAATGGGGCAGGGAAAGAGTTCGCCTTTAACCTTAACTCTTGACCACTGGAAAAGCGTGCGAGGTCGGGGCTTCGATTTATCTATGAATATTGAGAAGAAACCATGGCAGAAGTTTTGCTCCTCGGAATGGCCCACTTTTGGAGTTGGCTGGCCGAAAGAGGGCACTTTTAACCTCGCCATTATTTTTGCAGTCAAAGAAAAGGTTTTTCAGGCCACGGGAGGACATCCTGACCAGCGGCCCTACATCATTGTCTGGCAGGATCTTGCCCAGAACCCCCCCCCTTGGCTAAAGCTTTTTCTCTCTTCTAGCCACTCACCACCAGGTCAGGCAGCGACTGCCCTGGTCGCTGGGGCCGGCAGGGCAGCGGAAAAGAAGCCGCTCCCGGAATCACAAGACCTTTTACTCTTTGATTCACCTCCGCCGTATCCCCCCGCCTTGCCTCCCACTGTACCCTCTTCTCCTCCCCCTGATGCAGGTCCTTATCTGGGGCCGGCACAAGGCACTCGCAGCCGCCGAGCGCAGCCGCCCCCTTTGTCACCGGATTCAACTGTTGCGTGCCCACTCCGTCCAGTCGGCGTCCAATTGCCACCCCCAGATGACGGCACGCCAGCCCCCCTCCAGCCCCTCCAGTATTGGCCTTTTTCTTCCTCTGACATCTATAATTGGAAGGCTAATCATCCCCCTTCCTCAGATGACCCCCAGCGCCTCACGGGGCTGGTCGAGTCCCTTATGTTCTCTCACCAGCCAACATGGGACGACTGCCAGCAGCTCCTTCAAACCCTCTTCACGACCGAAGAAAGAGAAAGGATTCTCCTAGAGGCCCGAAAGAATGTCCTCGGCCCTGAAGGGAGACCTACCCAGCTTCCTCATCTAATTGATACCGTTTTTCCTCTGGCCCGCCCCGACTGGGACTTCAATACGGCTGAAGGTAGGGAGCGACTGACCGTCTACCGCCAGACTCTAGTGGCAGGTCTCAAGGGGGCAGCTCGCCGCCCCACCAATTTGGCAAAGGTAAGAGAAGTTCGGCAGGGCCCCTCGGAGCCTCCTTCTGTCTTTTTAGAGCGACTTATGGAGGCATTTCGGAGGTACACGCCCTTCGACCCCGCGTCAGAGGGGCAGAGAGGGTCGGTGGCCATGGCCTTCATAGGACAGTCAGCCTTAGATATAAAGAGGAAGCTCCAGAGGATTGAAGGGCTCGAGGACTACACCCTGCAGGACTTAGTCAAAGAGGCAGAGAAGGTCTATCACAAAAGGGAGACAGAGGAGGAAAAGGAAGAAAGAAAAGAGAAAGAGCGGGATAAGAAGGAGAGAGAGAGGGAGAAGGAGCGAGACAAGAGATTAACTCGTATCCTGGCCGCAACAGTAGGCAAAGAACAAAAGCCTAGGAAGAAAGGTAGGGCACCTAGCAACAGGCCGCCCATTAGCAAAGACCAATGTGCTTATTGCAAAGAAAAAAGGCACTGGCAGAGAGACTGTCCGAAAAAAGAAAAAAAAACAAAAGAAGTACTCGCCCTCCATGAAGACAGCGAATAGGAAAGTCGGGGCTCAGAACCCCTCCCTGAGCCCAGGGTAACACTTCAGGTGAAGGGGCAGTCAGTAGACTTTCTCATTGATACCGGAGCCCAATATTCAGTATTGCAAAAACCCCTGGGGCCCCTCTCCTCAAAAACCTCCTGGGTAGTAGGGGCTACAGGGAATGAAAGATACCCATGGACCACCAAGAGAACTGTAGATCTTGGGAAAGGGAAGGTTCATCATTCCTTCCTAATTATCCCGGAGTGTCCTGCCCCTCTCCTAGGAAGGGATCTACTGACTAGGATGGGGGCCCAGATTACTTTCACCAAAGAAGGACTGGCATTGACCATGGGTTCAGCGGCTATCCTCACCCTGAGACTAGAGGACGAACATCGCCTTTTCTCAGAAACACTCACAGGAGATCCACAAGTCCAGACCTGGTTAAAACAGGTCCCTGAAGCCTGGGCAGAACTGGTGGGAATGGGACTGGCCACTCAGAGACCCCCGGTAGTTATAGAACTTAAAGCCACTGCAACTCCAATAGCAGTGAAGCAATACCCAGTACCGAGAGAGGCTCGTGAAGGTATCAGGCCACACATCCAGAGGCTACTGGACTTAGGGGTCTTGGTGAGATGCCGTTCTCCCTGGAATACTCCCTTATTACCGGTCAGGAAGCCAGGTACCAATGACTACCGACCGGTACAAGACTTGAGGGAGGTTAATAAGAGGGTTCAGGACATCCATCCAACTGTTCCTAACCCCTACAACCTCTTGAGTTCAATACCCCCTTCCCACGTCTGGTACACTGTGTTAGATTTGAAGGACGCCTTCTTCTGCCTTCGCTTACACCCAACTAGTCAGAAGTTATTTGCCTTCGAGTGGCAGGACCCAAAGACTAGACACACTGAGCAATTGACTTGGACTCGCCTGCCCCAAGGGTTTAAGAATTCTCCTACTATCTTTGATGAAGCCCTCCACCAGGACCTTACTACGTTCCGGGCCAGCCACACGGAAATAACACTCCTCCAGTACGTGGACGACCTCTTACTTGCAGGAGAATCAGAGGAAGACTGCAAAACAGGTACGGAGGCCCTGCTTTCTGAATTGGCTAAGTTAGGGTACCGGGTCTCTGCGAAGAAAGCCCAGCTGTACCGGAGAAAAGTTACATATTTAGGCTATTCTATAGAGAATGGGCAGAGGTGGTTGACTGAGGCACGAAAAGCGACCGTGCTCCAGATTCCAGTACCCCGAACCCCACGGCAGGTCCGCGAGTTTTTAGGGACAGCGGGATTCTGTCGCCTCTGGATACCAGGGTTCGCTAGCCTAGCTGAGCCCCTATATCCACTGACAAAGCAGAAGCAGCCATTTGAGTGGGGGGAAAAGCAGCAGGAAGCCTTCGAGAAAATTAGGACGGCCCTACTGTCAGCCCCAGCTTTGGCCCTCCCTGACGTCTCGAAGCCCTTTACCCTCTACATAGATGAGAGGAAAGAAATAGCCCGGGGCGTCTTGACACAAGCCCTTGGACCATGGAAAAGGCCTGTCGCGTACCTATCAAAAGGACTTGACCCGGTGGCGAGGGGATGGCCTGCTTGTCTCCGAGCGATCGCTGCAACGGCTTCCCTAGTGAAGGATGCTGACAAACTCACGCTGGGCCAGAAACTAACTGTGATTGCTCCCCACACCCTTGAGAGCATCATCCGCCAGCCCCCTGACAGGTGGCTGTCAAATGCTCGCATGACCCACTACCAGAGCCTACTGCTGAACGAAGAGAGAATCCACTTTGGGCAGCCCGCAACTCTCAACCCCGCCACGCTGCTACCCGAGACCGAGCCAGGATCTGAGGTACTACACTCTTGCCCGGACATTCTGGCCGAAGAGACTGGGCCACGAAAGGACCTAAAGGATACACCATTGCCAGGCCCAGTCTACACTTGGTTCACGGATGGGAGCAGCTACCTACATGAAGGTAGGAGAGTGGCGGGGGCAGCGGTAGTAGACGAGAGCCAGACTCTTTGGACGAGCAGCCTGGCTGAAGGGGCGTCGGCGCAAAAGGCCGAGCTCATAGCCTTGGCTAAAGCACTTGACCTAGCAAAGGGGAAGCGCGTAAACATCTACACCGACAGCCGGTACGCATTTGCCACAGCACATGTACACGAGGCCATCTATCAACAAAGGGGACTCCTCACCTCAACAGAAAGGGACATTAAGAACAAGCAGGAGATCATACAGCTCCTCGAGGCTATCCATAGCCCAAGAGAGGTGGCCATAATTCACTGCCCAGGCCACCAGAAGGGAAGTTCAGAAGTAGCCGAGGGGAATCGGAGAGCAGATGCCGCCGCCAGAGAAACAGCCCTAGGACCCAGGATATTGCCTGTCCTACCCCGGCAGCTCGCCTCAGCCTCCCCAGAGCCCCTCAAATATACTCGGGAGGAGGAAGAGAGACTCTCCAAGAACCCACAAAAGTTCCAGAAAGACAATTTGGGGGTCTGGAGGCAGGACAGGAAGCCGGTAGTATCTGAGGCCGCCACCAAGGAATATTTGAACCAGCTACACCAGCTGACACACCTGGGGGCAAAGCGCCTGGAAAAAATCTGCCAATCCACCGATTACTACTTCCTAGGCCTGACTCCCCTGCTAGAGATGACTGCTCAAAAATGTAAGGCTTGTCAGCTAGTCAATGCTCAGGCTTCAAAGATAAGCCATGGGAAAAGACTACGGGGAGACAGGCCTGGGAGCTACTGGGAAGTTGACTTCACTGAAATTAAACCTACCAAATATGGATATAAATACCTTCTAGTTTTTATAGACACCTTCTCAGGGTAGGCAGAAGCCTTCCCCACGCGGCGAGAAACAGCCACAGAAGTGGCTAAGAAGATACTGGAAGACATCTTCCCCCGTTTTGGACTCCCCAAGGTAATCAGGTCAAACAATGGGCCGGCCTTCGTTGCTCAGGTGAGTCAGGGGCTGGCCAGGGTACTAGGGGTGGATTGGAAATTACATTGTGCCTATAGACCCCAAAATTCAGGACAGGTAGAGAGAATAAATAAAACTCTAAAAGAGACCATAACTAAATTAGCTTTAGAGACTGGCGTGGCAGACTGGACAGTCCTCCTTCCCTATGCCCTCTTCCGTGCCCGGAACACCCCGGGACCCCTGGGAGTTACTCCTTTTGAAATTCTCTTTGGTACCACACCTCCCCTGGCTACTGACCCTTGGGCAATGACCACTGACTCTCTTCCTTCCACCTCCCAATCCCTACTTGCTAGATTGAAAGCTCTTGAGGCGGTACAGAAAGAAGTTTGGGCCCCCTTGAAGGCCCTCTACCAACCTGGGACACTGCAGGTACCTCACCAGTTCCAGGTCGGTGACTAGATCTACATAAGGAAACATCGCACGGCCAACCTCGAACCCCGGTGGAAGGGACCTCATCTGGTACTTCTGACTACTCCTACCGCCATCAAGGTAGACGGCATCACCACCTGGATCCACACCTCCCACGCGAAACCAGCATCTCCTCCGGAGGATAATCATGAATAGACTGCTGAAAAAGAAGATTCCCCCCTCAAGATTCGGCTTCGGCGTTCTCCTGTACCTGCTAATGACTCTGGTAAAGGGGACTCCCCACGAGCCCAAGAGAATTACCTGGCAGGTACAGACTCGCGCGTGGAGGACCGTATGGTCCATCTCTAAGGTGGCCCCGCCTGGGACTTGGTGGCCCTCTCTAACCCCCGACATCTGTGCCCTAGCAGTGGGAGACCCATACTGAGACCTCCCAGATAGAGATCTCGAAGAATCCAAGGCTGGGGTGGAGAGCAAAAAGTACATAGGAGCCAGGGAAGATAGTGCCCACTGCAGCTGGGGCTGGGTGAGGGAACACCTAGCCGTGCTCCCCTTTTATATCTGCCCAAAGGATAGGAGAGGTCACAAGAAGAACTATGAGAGCGCCAGAGAATTCTATTATAGAGAATGGGGATGTAAGACAACAAGGACAAGATACTGGATAAGGTCACCCCCCCCTTGGGAATTAATTAGGGTACAGCGAAATCGAACTCAAAATTCTAGACACAAAAACTGGATCAATACTCTAAATATTACCTTCACCCCAGCAGGAAGACAGAGGTATCATTGGCTTAGATTTAGGAAGACCTAAAGGCTAAGAATCTATAAAAATCTATATAATGATGAGCTACTATTCAATATAAGTGTACGCGAGGAGCCGGTCCATACCGGGTCCCTAGGACCAAACTCTGTACTATCAAAAAAAACTAAAAAAACTTCCCTGAAGGAACCCCTGCTGACAGTTGCCCCCCAGACTCAGACCCACGGAGGCGGCCCAAGACAAAGAACAAAACAAAGGTTACTATCCCTAGTCCGAGGGGCAGCCAGCACTCTAAATTCTTCCCAACCAGGTCTCACCAATGACTGCTAGCTTTATTTATCAGCAAGCCCCCCTTATTATGAAGGCATAGGAGTAATAGGTAGCTTCAGCAACTCTACTTCCCACACTAGCTGCGCCTGGGGGATGCCAGGTAAGCTCACCCTTCCTGAAGTTTCAGGACGGAGCAGGTGTATTGGGACGATCCCTAGAGAATGGCAACAAACTTGTAACATCACTCATGATCCTCCTTTTCCTGGGACTTATTTCCTTATTCCAGAACCTGGTACGTGGTGGGCATGTAACACTGGCCTAACTCCATGCTTATCAGCCATGGCCTTCAACTCCTCTGGTGAATTCTGTATCCAGGTTCAGGTAGTACCAAAAATAACATATTACCAGTCCTCTGCCCTCGAGGAGGAAGTTGACTCTCACCCCAGGTCGAAACGAGAGATTGTCTCCCTTACCCTGGCTGCCCTCTTAGGGGTAGGGGTGGCAGCAGGGGTCGGAACAGAAGCCGCTGCCCTAATTCAAGGCCCGAGATTTACAGAAAAACTCCGGGCAGCGGTTGATGAAGATCTTAAAAGCATAAAAATCTCTATAACCAAATTACAGGAATCCCTCACTTCCCTGTCCGAAGTAGTTCTCCAAAACCAACAAAGCCTAGATCTACTACTTCTCAGGGAGGGAGGTCTCTGTACTGCCTTAAAAGAACAATATTATTTTTATATAGACCATTCAGGAATAGTTAAAAACTCCATAAACAAACTAAAAAAAAAACTTAAAACACACACAAAAAAAAAACTAAATAAGCAAGAATGATTCGAAGGATGGTTCAACACCTCCCCCTGGCTCACTACCCTCCTTTCCTCCCTTTTGGGGCCTCTGTTCATTTTACTACTCCTATTAACCCTTGGACCTTGTATCCTCAATCGACTAATATCCTTCGTGCAAGATAAGATAAATACAATTCAAATATTTATTCTCCAGCAGAGGTATCGCCAGATTCCAAATGAAGAGATTCTATAAGCCCCAAGATTGAGCCTTAGTTACAAGAAAAAGGGGGGGATGTAAGACTTAAGAAAATACTGCTTACCTTGTTGTTTGCTACTGCCTGCATTGTTGTTTGCTTCCTGCCAAGCTGAGTTTCCCGCCGCAGCTGAATTTGAGTTTCCCGCCGCAGCTGAATTTGAGTTTCCCGCCGCAGCTGAGTTTGAGTTTCCCGCTCAGCTGAGCTTCCCGCTCAGCTGAGTACTGCTGATAGAGCCACCCCCGCCCTGGGCTTGACCCTGAGAGCCACTGCTGTCCCAAGCCCAGCGGTCCTAATCAGAGAAGGACAGCTGTTTCCCTCCAAACCCAACTGACCCTGAAGCTGCTTGTGGTTTTTGCCTTTATAAGCCTACTGTAAACCCTCAACGGGGCCCTTCCATCAGCTTCTGAGCTGGAGGTTGGGTCCCGGCACCGGTCAATAAACCTTTTGCTTATTGCATCGAGACAAGTGTTTGTGTGGTTCGTGAGGTCGCCTCCGCCGTGCAGGACAAAAGGCCTGTTTGGGTCTTGCATTACTATATCTACACTTTTTTAAAGCACACTAATTATTCTCTCTCCTCAAAATGAAAACCAACAAATTTTTAAGCATGAAAATAAGAAAAAGAAGTAAGCTAAATAAGGGATTTTAAATACCACATGTATCAGTTATTAATGCGGATTTTGTAATCAAAGAAAACACGAAATTTCAAGAGAAACATAAAAAATGCTTTATTCAAAGTAATGTCCATCACTAGCCACACATTTCTGCATCTTTCAGGTAATTTGTGGATACCATCCCAATAGAACTTTTCTTGTTTTGAGTCAAACCACTCAGAGACCCAATTTTTCACTTCTTCATATGTATTGAACTATTGTTTCTTAGAAAGCGTGTGTGCCATTGAACAGAACAAGTGGTAATCTGAAAGATCAAAGTCTGGCGAATATGGCCGGTGAATAAATACTTCCCAGGCAAGATCTTTTAACGTGTCTTTAGCTGGTTTTGAAGTGTATGATAGTGTTTCATCATGAAGCAAAATTACTTTGCCTTGTCTTCTGGCACATTCTGATTGTTTTATGATCAAAGCATGGTTGAAACTGATTATTAGTTGTCAGTAGAGATCAGAATTATTGGTTTCACCTTGTTTTGGAGGCTCATAATACACCATACCTTCCTGATCTCACCAAACGCAGAGTATTGTCTTCTTTCAGAAGCAATTTGGCCTTGCAGTCAATGCTGATGGTTGATCTGGATCAACCCATGATTTTGTGCATTTGTGCTTCTCAAAATAAATCCACTTTTCATCGCCAGTCACAATTTAACACAAATAAGACTTTCTTTCATGCCATTGAAGCAACATTTTACTGATGATTTTTCGGTTTTCCATTTATCTTTTGTTCAGTTGATGTGGCACCCATTTTCCTTCCTTTAAAATCTTTTTCATCACTTGTAAACAATCAGAAATTGTTTGCTGAGCAATATTTAATCTTTCAGCAAATTGTTTTTGAGTTTGACACACATCTTTATCCAATAACTAGAAGCCCGGTGCATGAAATCTGTGCACAGGAGGGGTCCCCTCAGCCCAGCCTATACCCTTGGGGGATGTCTGGTACTGGTTTAGATCCTCTCACAATCCAGGACTGCTGGCTCCTAACTGCTCACCTTCCTGCCTGCCTGATCACCCCTAACTTCCCCTCCTGCTGGCTTGGTCACCTCCAATCCCCCCCCACACACACACACACACACCAGTCTGGTCATCCCTCACTTCCCCCCTGCTGACCTGGGTGCCCCTCACTTGCCCCCCTGCCGGTCTGGTCACCCCTCACTGCCTCCCTCTGCCAGCCTGATCATCATTCACTGCCTACTATGCTGGCCTGGTTGCCCCATGCAGCCTGCTGTTCAGTCATTTGGTTGTCCCTCACTAACCCTCCTTGCTCACCTGGTCACCCTACACAGCCTGTTATTCAGTCATTTGGTCATCCCTCACTAACCCTCCTGCCAGTCTGGTTGCCCCACCCAGCCTGTTGATTGGTTGTCACTGTGAGGTGTCCTGACCAATTTGAGTATTATCCTTTTATTGTTAGTCTTCAAACTTTTACCTGTACGTTCTTTGTCTTTCACAGTGAAGTAATCACTTTTAAACCATTTCAATCAGCATTCACCAGTATCTTGAGATGGAGCATGTTCACCATAAGCTTCCTGAAGTATACAATAACTTTCAGCAGCACTTTTCTTCAAAATAAAGTAATGAATTAAAACTTCCCACAAATACTTTTTTGGCATGAAATTCAACATTTTTAAGTGTGAAAATATATATGATGTTAACATCTTTAGAAAATTTGACATATGAAGTTTTGAAGCTTGCTGTCAATACAACAAAATAGCATACATATAAAATCACATGTATATCAACATATGTTTAGCTCCATCTATTGAAAAAATTCCACATTATTAATTGGTACACCTGGTTATGAAAATTACAGTGAGAAAGAATGAGTTTTTTCCTTTTACCCTCTTCTATCTTATGAGTGCAGAGAGACACTCAATTAAATTAGATGGCAGTAAATTTAGATCTAATAATAGGTAACACTTCATTACTGAGGAGGTATATGGAATTCTCTGCAGTAAGAGGTCATGAGATGAGCACAGAGGCTGCATTTTAAAAAGGAGCAGATCATTTTTATGTACACTAACAAACTCCTGAGTGTTGCAAGCAAAGATAATAAAAAAGGTAATCTGACCACTGGCATCTGGATACAAACTATTTGCTTAAGTCAGCCTCCAAAGGAACTGCATCTATCCCTTATAGGTCACTTTACAACTGAATGAAAGGGTTGTGGTTCTATATAGCTTCCTATGAACCAGAGGGGTTAAAGTCATTACTGGAGAGAAGGTTCTAGGCTCATTGATTCGGTATTCAAATGCTTAGAGCACATTATGGTAGTCCACAATCTGGGACTTACTCTTAAATGATGTTAAATATGCATTTCTTAAATTGTCTAATTGCAATGGGAGTCTTCATTCATCATCAGCCTTCCATAGTCATAAACAGCAATGGAGCCATAGCTAGAAATTTTGTATAAGTCACTTGGGCAAAAAAACCCTCAAAGCTACAATTAGTCTGCTTTATATGCATCAGCAGTACTATGAAAAAGTGGGGGACAATACCTGTTTCTTTTGAATATCACATATTTTATATAAATGCAAATCAGACAATGCTAGGCACTGTTTGTGGGCCAAAGAGTTGCAGTGGGAATGAATTAGCAAGGCCCTCATCAGGCAGCACACAGCATAGGGGAGAAGGCAGGGCTATAGTTTTTAAATGCCCAAAACACAGTGTTTCTCTTATTCTAGTCGTAGAGAAGTGAATGACTAATTCAGATGAAGCTGCTAACCCAGTTCTCTCTGCAGCAACTGTGAGGAAGGGATAACTGTTCTTATCAGCCAGTTTCTGTTGGAAGCTGAGTTCATCACCTTAAACATCAATGAGTTATAACACTGAGAACAATACCATCCTCTGGCTAAAGGGATTCTTTCACCTAGCAAGCCAGTTTCTTCTAAATGCTTCTAAAAGCAGCAAATAGATGCTTAGCATCACATGACTTGTCCCACCCACTCCATATGCAGAACATAGTAAAATAGTTTGTGTAGCTAGATCCTAAATCTATTATTTTGCTTACTTATTAAATAAGACAACATTTATATTCAAGAAGTGTAAGGTCCAGGGCAGGAGATAAGGTCAGAAATAGAAGTAGGTTGTCAAAATTTAATGGAAAGGAATACTATGTTGAAGGCTTTAGATGCCAAACCAGAGAGGGTTTGGATTTTATTCAACAGGTAACAGGCACCATTGACAATTTTGAGGTGGGTGCCAGCATCATTAAATACTAGTTCTCAAAGTAAGACATATATGGTAATATAGAACTATTAGAGAAGGGAAGCAAAATGATTTGTTAAAAAGCGATTTAAATACCCAAGAAAAATTATGAGGATCCAAAATATAGTCATGTCAGTAAAAGAATAAACAGAAGACAACATCTTCAAGAGAAATGGCATCTTCAGAATGTTGTGATTAACTTAAATTGGGGAGGGGTTTAGAAAGTTCTTAGAGTAACTCCCATGGATCAGACAATGCTATGATTTGAGACATGAGAATGATTCACTAGCTTATCTATATGTCAAAACTCCTGTGAAGTTTCATAAAAATACAGATGTCCTTGACCCAGTCCTAGATAAGGTAACACAGTAGGGCTGGAATAAAAGCCAGGCACTTGTGTGTTTCACAAATCGCACAGGTGAGGCTGATGTGAGCCAGACTTAGAAGCACTGACAGAGGGAATACAGGAAACCTGCAGATTTGACTAGTGAAAGAAAAATATAACTTTCCTTTTTGAAAATAATGCAATTGCATTACTTGTGAAAATAAAAGACCCAGGAGGGACTTGTATATCTTGTATGTGTCTCACTTTGTATCTGGAACACAGGGCATCCCATAGTATTAATTTAATTGAAGGAGTGAACATCCCTGGCAATCAAAAACATGGGAGTGGATTTATTTCCTGAGATACAACATGACAGGATGGAAAAAAAGATGAACTTTACAAACAGAAGGTTCCAGTACCAGCTCCAGCATTTACTGGCTGTGTGGCATTGAACAAGTTACTCAGTTTCTCTGAGACTCAGTTTCCTCAACTTTGAAACTGCTTCAGTGCTTTTTGAGAGAACTAAGTTACATATATATATATATATATATATATATATATATATATATATATATATAGCTATGTTGTATAGTTAGTAGATAAATCACCTCAGATTGAGTACAAACTCAATAAATAGTGATTACTGATATGTTAATCATTATCCTTATATGGACTTTGAAGTGACTCAGAGGATCTAGGAAAGTTTGTAAGTCAAAGAGGGACAATAACCCTTAAGTTCATAAATAATTAAAGGGCAGAGAGGAGAACAAAAGGTAACAAGAGTCCAAGAGAGAGAACTCCTTTGTTTAGGGGATTAGATGTTCCCAAATGTTCACTTGCTTGCAGTGGCCAAACCCATTCTGGCCACTATCTCTGTCCCCAGGTGTGACTGACAAGCAAGTGCCTTCCCTATGTCAACCCAACTTTACTATTTTCTCTTTGTTGGATCCCTGGGGAGTGTGAAACTGAAGATTCCTGGTGAAGTCGCCCAAATGACATGCCTACAATGTCTCACTTCCCCATTTTATCCTTTCCTGTTATTTTTTTAAAATATATTTTATTGATTTTTCACAGAGAGGAAGAGAGAGGGATAGAGAGTTAGAAACATTGATGAGAGAGAATCATTGATCAGCTGCCTCTTGCACACCCCCTACTGGGGATGTGCCTGCAACCAAGGTACATGCCCTTGCCCGGAATCGAACCCGGGACCTTTCAGTCCGCAGCCCGACGCTCTATCCACTGAGCCAAACAGGTCCCGGCCTTTCCTGTTATTAATAACTAGCTAATTACAATGGTATCATTCAGACAATAGTATAATTTACATTATTTCCTGTACCCTCTTAGCACCATGCATAGTTATCATAAGATTATTAAATATATTCCCTGTGTTGTATTTTCAAGAACACATTTAAGGTAAATGAAGTTACCGGTCACACAGAAACTTGGGAGAACTCAATCATAGGGATTTTAAGCACTTTAAGGCAGGAAGACTGCACACATTACAAAGGCATAGACTGATGCAGCTTGTTAGTCTTTAGAGATGAACAAGTGAATATGAAGAACACTTTGTGAGGCCATTATAAGCATCCTTCCATGAATTTAAGAAAGTAAGATAAAATAAAACCTAACCAATCTCTATTATTCTGAAAAACCTTTTCCCTGAGAGAAAATAAAGAAAAGATGACTCCAACGGGGTTTTATCAACTTCCTCATGCTTCCTGTTTATTCTTTTTTATTCTTTTCTAATTTTTTTATTGAGTTCAGAGACAGAGAGAAACATCAATGATGAGAGAGAATCAAAAATGATTGGCTGCCTCCTGCAAGACCCCTACTGGGGAGGAGGGATGGAGCCCACAACCAGGGCATGTGCCCTTGGCCTGAATAGAACTTGGGACCCTTTAGTACACAGGCCTACACTCTATCCTCTGAGCCAAACCAGCTAGGGCCCTGTTTGTTCTTATCAGTCTCTTTTGAGAGAGAGGAGAAAATGCAAGTATTTGAAACCAGAGAATGCTGGATATAAATTTGAAAAGTATTGAGACTTTTCTTTTGTATGTTTAATTTTCTCAGGCTTCTTTGGAAACTTTTTTTGCAACCAGTTCCAAGATATGCATGGTAAAATGTATTCAGACTTAGGTAGTTACTAGAGATGAAAAGGTAGCATTGAAACAAAGCATTTAAATAAAAAAGAAAAATGAAACAATAGAAGGCTTTGAAATGTTTTCACACACATCAAACATATTCACAAGATAGCCTGGCCTTAGCTAAACTCATTTTGAGATGGTGTTTTGTTTCATGTTTAATGAAGTAGACATATAATATTTCAAGGTATTCATTTTAATACAATCAATGATCCATTTTGTGGGCTCTTCCCACCACTGGAGAGCTTTAAAAGTTTAGAAGGCACATCACAGAGCCAACTAGCTAGAAAGGTCACTCTCCTGTCTTTTCCAGCCCTCTTTGGCATTCACTGCTCCGGCTTTTTGTAGTCATCAGAGTAACAGTCCAACATTGTATGTCTGCAAATCACAGGGAACAAAGAGGTCCCATGGGAGTCCTTTCTTTAGACATGGGGGCATGGCCTTCCATCAGAGCAGGAACTAGATAAGAAATCTCTTTGCACATCCTGTCATCTTCCACTATGACCTGTGTTTCTATCCTGAATCCTGTTGAGAGATCCAAGAATCATGGAGCAAGTTCTCTATAATTGCATTTGTAAATTCTCCATCTGGAGAGTGTCTCTGATGCCAACTTGGATATCATATCGCATCCCAAGAAAACATGGGCAGCAAGTTCCACTTGAATATCTGATTTTACCATGTCACAAAAAAATCCCAACAAATCCAGCCCATCACATAGGTTTGATAACAAGATGAAAAATTTAAATTACTACAGGAAGAAGATTGTATTTTCTTAAAACCCAAATAAATTCATTTTTTTAAATCCCACTTATTAATATAAATCTGTGACTTAAAAAAAAAGTGTATGCCCTATAGCACTTAAGGTATTTCTAGAGAGGCAGGAGAAGAAAATCTGCTAGCTTGGTGGTGTTCCATGAGGCTAATTGTCTGGAGAATTGATGTAATAACGCAATGACAACAGGCTGTGCTCAATATATTGCACTTTTAGTGCAGCAGGGAACTGGAGCTGCAGCTTTTGCTCATCTCTCAGCTTAAGGAATTATATTCTTCCTCAGTTGGTAACATTAATGATAAGAATATATTGTTACAGAACTTTGGAATTTAATCTAGCCGTGTGAATCTTTTGGGGGTGCTTTTTTGAGTGATTTAAATCTTAATTCCTAAATGAATCTTCAAATAACAGATGTTAAAATATGTATGGTACTAGTAATGGAATTTGCCCACCTGCATGTTTTTAACAGCCGCACTTACATGTATTAATGACACCTCTGTGCCTCCTAGACCTACATTCTCCTCACTGGCTTCTCACACCATTAGGCCTGAGGTCAAGCCTGTTCAGAACTGGACCTCGAACAGAAACTCTGGGAAAACACCATGTGAAGGTATGAGTGGGACTCACATTTTATTCTAACTTGTTTTCCTAAAAAAATAAAAATAAATAAATAAATAAAAATGCTTTGATATGATTTGAGTCTCTTCCTTGATCATAAGGAAAGTTTTGAAAGATTGCTTATGTAAAGTTGTCAGGGCCCATATCCATTGCCTACTTGTTATTAACATCACTAGAGGCCCAGTGCACAAAATTCATTATGTGTTTCTCAGCCCAGCCTGCACTCTCTCCAATCTGGGACCCTTCTCATAATCCAGGACTGCTGGCTCCCAACTGCTTGCCTTCCTGCCTTCCTGATTGTCCCTAACCATTTCTGCCTGACAGTCTGATCACCCCCTAACCACTCCCCTGCCATCCTGATTGATACCTAACTGCTCCCCTGCCAGCCTGGTCACCCCTAACTGCCCTCCCCTGCCAGCTTCATTGCCCCAAACTGCTCTCCCCTGCTGGTTTTGTCTCCCTGCCCAACTTCCCTCCCCTCCAGGCCTGGTCCACCCCAATTGCCCTCTCCTGAAGGTCTGGTCATCCCTAACTACCCTCCTCTGCAGGCCTGGTCTCACCCAACTGCCCTCTCTTGCAGGCCTGGTCCCTCACAACTGCCCTCCCCTGCTGGCCATCTTGTGGTGGTCATCTTTTATCCACATGGGGGTAGTCATGTTGTGTGTTGGAGTGACAGTCAATTTGCATATTACTCTTTTATTAGATAGGATTATTAAAGAGAAGATATTCAGTCCCATGAGACAAAGGTGTAATCAAGGGGATAAAAGTGATAGCAGTAAGAGAAGGATATATACTATGAATTTTGCATGTGTTTCTTCCCTTTCATCCTTCAGACTGCTTTGTCCACCAAACCAATTTCCATCACTTTTCAAACTGGGATATGTGGTTCCCTATTACTGGGGCCATGCACTATGGTCTCACAGCTTCCTCATAACATCCTGGTCCATATTCTGGGCTTTTCTAGGCCACTCTGCATTATCTCAGATGGGAGCTGTGGGGAATTCCATGGCAAACTGGCATGGCTCAGCATAGAGCTGGTACAAAGTGCTCAGCACAAAACCCAGGAACATTCTGGAAATTCTACTCATTCTTCAATGATGCTCAATTATGAAAGCTTTGCTACCGTTAACCCCAGTCTTCATTTTCTTAGTCAGACATGTTTCTGATGATTGTTTTGTCATTTATCCTATTATTTCTAACACAAATGAAAACAATATGGAAGATAAGGGTGGTAAAAATCTTGATAAGAAAAAATTCAATTTTCAATTAGGAAAGCTTTTAGAACAGCCATAATGGCTGCCTTCAGTCCTTTCATCTCTATTTTGTCTTCTCAACAAACATGACTTCCCAGGAGCTCATTGCATCCTAAAAGTGGCTAAGAAAAAGGATATGAAGATGCCTTCATAGTCTCTCTACCCCAGACCTAAACTTAGCATCACTAATTTCCTCCCTTTAAGTTAAAAAGTCCTGGAAGCATTATCAATATTTACCTATTTCATCCTAAACTTTCTGTGAACTTGATTCAGGGACTGTGTTCAGAAACTACAAAATAACTTAATAAAAAGGAAGCAGAACAATAACCAACACTCCCAGGTGCCAGATGCTTGATGCCATGCAGATAAAGTAGCCAGGGGGTTTCTGGGTTCCATTGTATGCTTTTAATTTATGCACACTCACCCCTAACCCTTCTTTTTCAGGTGCTCAGAGACAGAATTCTTTGAGACAAAGAAATTTAGAGTTGTAGTCCTGACATACTCCCTTTCTTTTTATTTAGGTACCACTTCTTGGTTAACCAAAATGCATGTACTCTATTCTGAAAGCAATTTCTCCCCAAAGAATTGTGTCATTTATAACATATTTACAGTATAAAAATGGTTTTTTGACTCAAGAACTATAAAAGAGTAAATTTTCCCTTCCATATTTCCAATCCTAGTTTCTCATGTCTGTCCTCATGTTTACCCCAAAGCAAGTCCCTGAAGGCAAAGATTCCTGAGAGGATGTGGATATGCGCTGAAGATTTCTTGGGCTTACTTGTCAGCTATGTAGTTTGGTGTGAGCCATCTGATACATTGCTTCAATATATCAAGCTGCTAACTCTGAAAATTAGTGTTAATCCAGGACTCAATGAGAATTTTCCCATAACCTCTTGATGCTAATCTTCTTGATGTTAATCTTCTGCCCCCACTCCCCTGCCCCCAACATTTGGGACCTGTATGCCATTAACAAAAATTAAAGCAAAATTCATAATCTTGTCAACAGAGTAAGTCAAACTAGTTTCATTTTCCAGAATTCCTTTCAGGCTTGTTTGTGTTCAATTTCTGACTCAGCAGCTCAAAAACCACAACACCTTTGGCAAGTTATTTAATGTCTTCATACCTCAATTTCACATCTGTTAAAATGAAGGCAATGATAATACCTTCCCCATAGTACTATTGTGAGCATTCTCATAGATAATGTGTGTAATATGGTTGAGATCATTCCTGGCATAGAATGCAAATTCAATCAATATTATGTTATACTAGAGGTCCTATGCACAAAATTCATGCATGGGGGTAGGAGGAAGGAATCCTTCAGCCTGGCCTGCACCCTCTCTCAATCCGGAATGCCTCACTCCTAATAGCCTGCCTGCTCACTCCTTACCATTTATCTCTCTACTCCTTACTGCTTGGCTTGCTGCCCCTTGCTCCTTGCACTGCCGTAGGGGTGAGAGAGGCCACTGTGCTTACCTCACCAGCCGTGAGCCACCAGGGGCAGCTCCTGCATTCACCTTTACAGGGGCTGCTATGATTACACTGGACTCACCAGGTACCGTATTTTTCGGACCATAAGACGCACTTCCCCCCCCCTCCCCCCGCCCCAGAAGTGGGGGGAAAAAGTCCCTGCGTCTTATGGTCCAAATATAGCCTACACATATACTTTTAAAAAAAAGGTTTTTTACTTGCCCGGCTCTGTGTGGTCTCTGTGTGCTTGCCCAGCTCTAAAATGGTTCTAAATGTTGCTGTTTACTTTACAGGGTTGATTACATGTGTTTATGACTGTGATGTTGGGTTTTAATGCACATAAAATATTTTAGGGCACTATTTGTTTCAGAATCTTTTTTTCTTCATTTCCCTTCTCTAAAAACTGGAGCGTCTTATGGTCCGGTGCGTCTTATGGTCCGAAAAATACAGTAATTTTCATCTTAAGAGCCTTAATTTAATCACAGCTGCAATGTCCTTTTCTGCCATATAAGTTAGCATATTTACAGGTCCTGGCATTAATACATGGACATCTTTAGGAGGTCATTATTCTGCATAACAAATGCCCCTGACATCAACAGTGTCTGTTGATAAACCACATTATTTTTTTGAAATATATTTTTATTGATTTTAGAGAGGAAGGGAGAGGAATAGAAAGAGATAGAAACATCAATGATGAGAGAGAATCATTGATCAGCTGCCTCCTGCATGGACCCTACTGGAGATCCAGCCTACAACCCATCAGTATTATGTTATACTAGAGTCCCTATGCACAAAATTCATCACTGCTCCAACCTCTGCTTCCATCTTCCCAACTCCTACTCTTACTCTGAGACTCCTGGCCCCCCTTTTCACTTTTACAGGGGCTGCTATGATTACACTGGACTCACCAGGTAATTTTTATCTTAAGTTCCTTAATTTAATCACAGCTGCAATGTCCTTTTCTGTCATATAAGTTAGCATATTTACAGGTCCTGACATTAATACATGGGCAGCTTTAGGAGGTCATTATTCTGCATAACAAATGTCCCTGACATCTATGTCCACTAAGTAGAGGTGCATATATGACTTTTTCATTTGCTCAGACTGAGTATAACAACCTTCCACCCCCATGTATGTCTGACACATCTTAGTGCTCACCCTTCCAGGTCTCAGTCACAACTCCTGGGTAAATCCTGGCTGAACTGACCCTCCCATGGATTATGTGTCAAGATAATCTTCCCCTCAAGACAAACCTTTCATGGAAGGCTCTCATCTTAGCCACTGTCTTCTCTCACAGCATCTACAGCACAGTCTCTCACTTTTGGACTCATGCCATGCCAATGGGAGCAAGTGAGGGCTTAGCAGCTCTAATTCACAATTGTGTCTCTTTGCCAAAGCTGACTGTGCTGCCATGTTCATCCTGCTGGGTCTTGCCTTACCAGACAAGACAGATGTGCCTTTTCCCACCACCTAAAGTTCCATGTGGAAAGTAGCATATCGAAGGCTCTTTGTTTTTGGCTTCCCCATCACTGCATCTACTATCATCACCCAGCTTGAGGGTGAGTTGGTGGGCAGGGGGGGGCAGACAGTGACAAGATAGCCTCAATAGTCTACTCTCCTTAACTCTCTCTCTTGGTCTCCAACTTACCATATGCACACAAATGAGAGGGTCAGTGAACTGTCTTCCTTCCCTGTCCTTCATTTTATATACTTCCCTTTTTTTCATGAAGAAGCATTTGCCCTGCCTTAGACCCTAGAGCCAAAATGACAGGAAAAACCTCTTGATACTGAAAAAACATAAAACACTATCTTTGCTACAGGGACCATTTTATATTCTACTAGAAGCCCATTGCATGATATTCATGCAAGAATAGGCCCCTGGCTTCACTTCCAGCTGCCCAGGAGCCAGCAAGTCTCCACTCCCTGGCCGCCCAGAGCTAGCACGTCCTGGCTTCTGTCTGGAGCACCACTCCAATAGCTCTCTCTGCAGCCCTCCTTCCCCTCATAGCAGGCTTCACACCTCTCTCTACCTGCATATGCAAATTAATCTCCATCTTTTTTGGGTTAATTTGCATACTCACTCTGATTGGCTGTGGTCATAGCAGAGTGATGGTTAATTTGCATGTATCTCTTTTATTAGGTAAGATTTGCTTTACCACACTAATGTTTTGGTTGACTAAATAATGTTTATAATTATTATTTGTAATGACTATATAATATTCCTTTATAGAAACATTCTAAAGCATTGTGGTAGTGTGAGCATTATGTAAATTTTGCAGGGTTGTCATGTTCTCTTCTAATTGTTTTCATAGGATAAATAAAAAGCTCTTAATTGGAATTCTTGCATTAGGAGATAAAAGGTTTACAATTGTTAAACCATATTTTCACATTGATTTCCAAAAAATGTCATTCCCATTTATACTGATAGCTACAATATGGGCCTGTGCACATTTCACAGCATGTTTTTCAACATATGATATTATCATTTTTTAAAATGTTATGATAAATAATAGCAAATATGCATATAAAGTCTTATTTTAAGACAGGAAGTATTTCATCAATTTCCATATATATATATATATATATATATATATATATATATATACACACACATACACATACACAAAGCATAAACATACATTAGATGCTCAGAGAATCCCTGTATTATATTTTATTCAATTTACTCTAACAGATGAAAACTAGAAGCAGAGAAATTAAGTAATCTTCCAGGTTCACACAGGTAGAATATGAGGTAATTTCACTGATGTTCTAAATTTAAGTTCTTTGTGGTATAGTTGGATATTTTTTCATAAGCATGCTAATTATGTCTCCTCTTAAGGAAGTCTGAGAGGAGTTTTTCTGTACATGTATTTTTTAAATTTAAATTTTTTTAATTTAACTAAAAAAGTACAGTTTTTAATATAATATATGCTAATCTTCTGGCTATTCTTTTTGTGATATTTTCATAGTCTATTAATAATAAATTTTTATACATTTAGTCTACCTGCTATAATAAAAATGTAATTGTTTATATAACCTTTGTCCTGGTGCTTTGTTTAAAATAAGGAATATTAGAGGAAATGTTATAGAACAGTTTAAAAAAAAAATAGCCTACTGGGATTTCCTAATACTCAAAATTATACATAATATCTAAAAGGACATTTCATCACATGTTATATTAACTTTAATTTATTTCACCTGGCATGCAATGAGCCATATTTCTTTCAGTGGCTAAGCTGTGGCCAGGTTCTAAATTAGGCTCTTATGGAAGCTGCATCAACTCCTCAGGAGAGTATTGCTGCAGAGTACAGACAGTGCATTCGGAATGACAGGAGGTTGTACTTGCTGGAGAGAGAGAGAGACCACGGCCAGGGGAAGCCACTGCACATAGTCATGGGAGGGCTGCCATGCTGACAGTTGGCCTGATCCCTGGGCTGCGGGCAGGGGCTGCTCTCAGCTCAGCTGCGACTGGCAGTGAAACTAGCTGGACAGTTGACTCATCAACACAGTTCATACCTAAGAGCTAAATGGATACAGGAAGCTTGACAAGGTCCTGATCTGTTGTTGGCAGATGATAAAATGGGTAAAGTTTATTTATTCTACTAGAAAGCTCCTCTCAGTTCTCTTTGCCTTCCCTCCATACCATCAATTTCCCCATTTCTGCCAACCAACTTCTACTATATCCACGTCCTACCTAATTCATCAAACTCAGATTCCAGAACTGATTTTAATACCACTTAACCAATCAAAATATTAATTAAGCACTCAGAACATTTATTAAACAGTTGAAACTATAATAGCAATGAAGACACAATCCCTGCCCTGAAAGAGCTTCCACTTAGTATCTTAGAGTGAATTCAGTCTACCTGCTGCCTTCCCAAAAGTATTTGAAATTAACCTTTATTTCTTGTAAATTAAATTTCATGTATCAATAATTAGATGCCGGCAATAACTTAACTGACAAAAGAGACTTTCTGGTGCCCTTGCAAATATCCATCTCTGTCCCTTCTTTTCTCTTTCATCATGTATCCCTAGACACATTTTCAATACCTATATTGAGACTTCAAAACTCCAATGTTTTCTAATTTGCTATGGAAAGAAAAGTGAATTGAGTGTCAAATTCACCATACTATTTGTCCAATGAAAAAGCCAATAACAAAATGCTTTTCCAATGTAAAATATGTGTTGATAAAAATGAGGCATATCTAAATGAAAATAGAGACAGAACCACACTGTGGGAAATATATTTTGAAACATAATAGCTTATGGCTACAGACCATTCCAACCTTTATCTTCAGAAGGAAACAATTACAGTCATGTGGTGTCTATGAATTATCATTACTCACCTGTACAAACGTGCAAATGTTACTGTAGCACTTAGTCATGTACTATCACTCTACTTTTAATAAAATATTTTAATGAACAAAACTAACTAACAAGCAAAATAGAGACAAAAATGAACTAACAAGCAAAGTAGAAACAGATCCATAGATAGAAAACAAGCTGGCAGATATCTGAGGTGAGGTGGGGGAGTGGAGGGATTGAGAAAAAAAAAAAAAAAAGAGAGAGAAAGGTCATGGTCACTGATACAGAGTGGTGATTGTCAAGGGGAGAAGTGTGCGGGGGGGAGGTAGAGGAATGTAAGGGGAGATAAATGGAGATAGAAGCATTCTTGACTTGGGTTGGTGAACAGACAATACAGATGATGTATTGTAGAGTTGTGCACCTGAAACCTGTATAAATTTGTTAACCAGTGTCATGCCAATAAATTCAATAAAAAGAAAAAAAGAATTGAATATTTGTGTTGATACAGTTAGTAAATATTAAAGATGTTATTTTATGTGCTAAAGAATCTGTTTTATCACAAGGAAAGAATATGAAGAAAGGAGAAATAAAAATATGAAAGAGGACAGTAGAGCAGGAGAAAAGAAATGGGAAACAGATAACAAAACTCTACTGAGTAGTTGGTAAAGCTAGGTGTTTTCACATGAATTACCTCACTTAACAAATAAGCATTTTTTCATTAGATTAATCTGTGTTATTCGGTATTCTCCAAAGAAGCAGAACCAGTAGAATATATGTATTATATATGTGTGTATAGAGAAAGGCAGAGACAGAGATAAGAGATTTATTTTAAGGAATGGGCTCATGTGATTGACAAGTCTCAAATCTGAAGGGCATGCCAGCAAGCTGAAAATCCAGTAAGTTCATATTATCTAAAATGTTGTGTCTGAAGGCTGGAAACTCAGGTAGCATTTCTAAGGCACAGTCTGGAAGTAAAAATTCTTTCTCTTCTGAGGACATCAGTGTTTCTTTTAAGGCCATCAACCAATTAGATAAGGTCCACCTGCCTTAAGGAGGGTAGTGTGCTTTACTCAGGGTATAGATTGAAATGTTAATTGCATCTGAAAAATACCTTCATAGTAGCATTTACACTGGTATTTGACTAAACAATGGGGCACCATAGCCCAGCCAAATTGATGCATAAATTAACATCACATCCTTATTTTCAGAAATGGGAAAATGGAGGTTCAAAGATGTTAATAACTTATCCAGGGTACACAGAAGGATTGTGGTTTAAAGGAAAGGAGCAGTATACAAGCTTTAGAAAAATGTCTACATATGCATCCCAGCTGCAAAAATTATAAACTGTGGGAACTTGGGAAATTCACACACCTGTATTTTAGTTCTTCCATCTATATAAGGAGTTATATGGTATACTTTCTGTGGTTGTTTTAAAAACTCAAGGCAATGTGTTTGAATAGTATGCATGGAATATAAACAGGCCTCCAATATATATGTGCTTCTATTTTATCATCCCTCATAGGATGGAAGCATATTCAAATTCAAGGTTGACTAGCTTTAGGCTAATTTTCTAATTAATAAAATTCATGGCTCAACGTATGAGTATGAAGTACTAATGTGTTTTACACAGAAGTGTCCATGCCGTTGGTAAATGTCATTGCTTTAGGAAACCCTGGAAGGATAGCATCTCATGGGTATCTGAAGCCTTCCATCAGGTTCTGGGCAGGGGGAAGAATATCTAATTTTTAAAAATCAGTATAACAAGGTCAGTTCCCTCAGAGGAGTTTAATCTAGTCTGGAAGAGAGACATGTGTTTGCATCACATCGAGTCCAGAATTGAGCAGCTAAAGGAGCATATTTGAACTCTTCCATTAGGGCAGAACCACATTCAAACATCCCCTCACCAGAATGATTGACACCAATAGAAAAGAATAATGTGTTCATTATCATTTCCAATAATTTTCATTGAGGCACAGTTCCTGCAGGGAACCATCTCAGGGGGGTAAATATAATGTCCATGGCGTATAATATAGTTAGGCCATTACATTTGTTCATGAGACAATACTACTAACCTGGAGCAATTGCAGTGGTTAATGACCAGTTTGCTGTAGCATGAACACCTGCTTTTCACTTCAGGCTGTTAAATAGCAGACAGTAACTTGCTGGTCATAATCTGTTCTGTTGGGATAATTATTGGAAAAGGGGTACTATCTAGTATATATAGTTAAAATCAAAGATAAGTTTTGCAATAAGCAAGATATCCTCCTCATCCTTTAGTTTAAAATAATACATGTAATAGGAGTGCCTTTCTATTTTAAGTTTTGATGTTTTATGTGCACAGAGGAGAGGAAAAAAAAGAAAAAACAGTTAACTACAAATTTACAAAGCTCCCTTTTAAAAATTCCCTCCGAAGCACAACTTACTACTTACTCTTTCTTCTGCACTGTGACTACCTTCCCACATCTCAGAAGTGATCAACATATAAGTTAATAATCATAACTCCCTCGTGTTGAGATATGAATTAGAATTTAATTTACCAATTGCTTAAGTTCCCTTCAAGCCTAAAACTGTAATTTCTTGTAAGTAAATGACTGTTCGAGTGCAGTCTGTGGCTCCCCACTCTTGCCTACTCCGAACCATCCTCCAGTGAACTCATATTTAAGAGCTCATTCAATTATTTCCTCCCCTACAAATTCTTTCCTGTCAGCTCCCTCTGTACCCAACCAAATGGTATCATTAATTTCTCCCTCATGTATACTCCTTGTGCACTATATGTTGTGCATGGAGTTTTAACAAGGTATAATGCTTGAGAGCACTCTTTTGCTATGTGGCTGGCTCCTGGTAAACTATATATGCTTTTGGGCCCAGGGACTATGTTTTATTTATCTTCTATTCCCAATGTTTAGAGTGTACCTGAAATACATTAAACAATTAATAATACTGGATGAATTAATGAGAGAGAATATCATCATTGCTCTTACTGTAAAAGTGCTTCGATCTAGCAATTTTTGCACTGGAGATTTTGTCATGATGAATGTGAGTCTTGGAATTAGAGCATTAGAGACAGAAGGGACTTTGAGAAACATCCTGTATCTCATTTTACAAATAAAGAAACCTTGGCCCACGATGATTATTTTTCTAAGGTGATACAGGTTGTAGGTGCCAGTGCTGAGATTGGAATGAAAAACTCCGAGCAATTTGTCGGATGCCTGGACCCTTTACCTGGCTCTCTTGAAAACAAAGTGAAGTGCATTTCCTTTCAAGCAGGCTGTATACTGACCTACCTATTAATTCACAATGGCCTCCTGCCATTTACAACCAGTGAGCTTGTTACTAAAGCATTAATTTTGGTTTTCCCAAAGGTTGTTACTTTCTTAAAAGATTCCTGTGATATAGCTTCTTGAAGATATATATTCAGATTTTAAGGTTGCTGTTTTTTTTTATACACAATTACTGAATAAATACAAGAAATGTCACTTTCCTGGTAATACATAATAGATGTATATAGTGCATACATTTTACCGATGTAGGGCTTTTAAAAATCAACAGTGCATCACCTGCTGTGCTCATGCTACACTGTACACTGAGGGGCACCCATTGCCATTCTCTACTGAATTAGCCTCTGTCATAAAAATAACAATGCCAATGAAGTAAACTTATCTTCACAGAGGTTTCCCCCCCCCATTTTTAAAAATTGAGTACTTTATAATTTAGCAGCTAAAATAATCATCTATAGGTCTGCTAATTCCACTTTAATTATATGTGTACTGGTGAGACCTGAAAGCAGCATGCAGATGCACTCACAAGAGTTAGATCTCAAGATTACAGATAATGGAATGCCAACAGGGGGATTCTTGCTTTTAACATGTTTTAGACAAATTTTAAAGTCTGAATTATCAATTTCAAGAGAATACTTTACCTTTTTTCCTGCATATGTACATTTGTTGAAGTGTAAAAGTTTATATTAAGTCAGCTTTAAAATGACAAGAAATGGTTGGCCTTCAAATGACAAATTAAGATGTGGGTTTGGAGTTGTTAGAGTGTCAGTCAATTTGACTGACAAATTTCACTGCTAAATTAAGCTTTAACTTTTTTATAAACTTGATGGCCAGTCACAGTGTTTAATGTAGTCTCCAATTCACTGTAAAAATGCTGTTTTCTGGAGAGAATAAAAAATGTTGCATGGTTGTTAAGGGTGGTGCTTGCATAGTTCAGGCTTTCCTTCAAATCATTGTCCACATGTCCTTTCATAAGAATAACTGACCTTCCTTTCTCTGACCTCAACAGAATATTTTCACTCTGAACACCAATACACTAAGTAAGCATTGGCGTAAAATTGTGCTGTGTAGCACAGAAGGTGAAAGATAAAAGGAACCATAAAAATGATAAAATACAACCCAAACATATCACAAGTAGAAGTGAGCTGACATGCCACTGGTTAGTGCCATAAGGAAACCAAAGCCCATGATTCCATGTTCCTACTCATATCATGGGACAATTCTTCATTTAAAAGTCTTAGGGGTATTCCCTCTTTAATAGTTTAGTAGCATCTGTTTAAGTGAATGAAATATCCATATCATATATTCGAACACAGAATTCAGAGATGTGACTTGGTGCCATGTTTTGTGAAAGATTTTGTTAAAACACTTAATATCAGTCTTGGAAAACAAAGTAAGAATAGATTTCACTTTTTCAACATGATGAAATATATTTGTTTGTTCCCCAATAGTGAGGGAGGCTGTTGCAATGGCGTGACCCTTAGAAATACTAAAATGCAGGGCAGTGACCATGAAATGAATTCCTGTCAAAAATCCATCTCGATGATCTAAAAATTAATGTGATTGTTTACAAAGCAACTAGAAGGTAGCCTGTAAGTATAAACTGGAAGGAAAAGAAAAAGGGTCAGCCTCTATGTCATCAGTATTATATATTGAGTTTCAGAAAAATAAAAATTATCAGTAGACATATAGAATTCTATTTACACTAGAGGACCAGTGCATGAAATTCATGCATTGGGTGGGGGTCCCCTCAGCCCAGCCTGCACCCTCTCCAATTTGGGACCTCTTGGGGGATGTCCGATTGGGCCTAAACTGGCAGTCAGACATCTCTCTCACAATCCTGGACCACTGGCTCCTAATTGCTCACTTGCCTGCCTGCCTGATTGCCTCTAATTGTTCCCCTCCCCCTGCTGTCCTGGTTGCCCCTAAATGCCCCCTGCTGCCAGCCAAGTCACCCCCAACTACTCCCTTCCTGCCAGCCTGGTTGTGCCTAACTGCCCTTACTCCCGCTGTCCTAGTCACCCTTACTGCCCCACTGCTGGCCTGGTTGCTCCTAACTGCCACCCCCCTGGCCTGGTTGCCCCTCAGTGCCCCCCATGGCTGGCCTGGTCACCACTAACTGCCTCCCTTGCTGGCTTGGTTTCCCCAAACTCCCCTTCCCCCCATGCCAGCCTAGTCACCTCTCACAGCCCCCCTGCTGGCCTGGTCAGCACACACTGCCTGCTGTTCAGTTGTTTGGTCATCTTTCACTAACTCCCCTGTTGGCCTGGTCATAGGCAGCCATCTTATGAGAGCATGATGGTCAATTTGCATATTACTTCTTTATTATATAGGACATATGCAAAGTTAACCTAAAAATATTTTACTGGGGAAAAGAAGAAGTTCAAGTGAACTTCTGCATAGGTAATTTACAGAACACACACAATTATATGATAAACATTAGAAGAGATGTTCAACCTCACTAGCAATCAGGCAAGAGTAAAATAAAATACAATTTTTCATCCATCTCACTATAAAAATTGTAATGATCAATAATAATTACTGTTGAGTGTTTTATGGGAAATCAGGCTTTAACTTTTGGAGAGAGAGAACATGCAAATAGGTAGAGTTTTGGGGCTGATGATTGTGTATTTTTAAAATGTACATTGACCGCTGACCAAGCAATTACATTTTTAGGAATCTCTTACTCAAAAATATTCACATGTATACAAAGTTAGGTCTTTAAGAATGGTCATTACAGCATTGTTAAAGTAAAACTTTAAAAATAATCTAAGTGTTTGCCAATAAATTCAATATTGTGCATATGTATGAAATACTATGAAGTCATTAACAGGAATGAGGAGAACATACATATGTAAATGTGGAAATATAAAAAAGACATGCTATGCAAAACAGCAAATCACAAAATATAATTCAATTTACATATTTTAAAAGCCGCGCCTGTAACTATGCCTATATTTCAAAAGTAGTTCTCTATGATACTACTATAAGTATATAGAAAAGGTCCTAGAAGTGTATACGAGCATTAACAGTACTTGCACTAAGATTAACAGTAATTGCACTAGAAAATAGGAATTTTACTATCATATAAAAATAAATAGCCCTATTTTTTACAAGCATTTGTCCATTTATTATTTTTATAAATATTTATTTATACACACACTTAAATTATATTAACTAAAGATTAACTGACTCTGCCAATTCATACAAGTTGTCAATAATCAGCACACAAATTCTTCATATTTAACAAGGAATGTCAAATTGTCAGAGACTGCTTAAAACAAGTTTTCTAACATGACTTTAAAAATATATACATATATATGTATACACACATACACACACATGTATTCACATAATCAATTTGTCTATATGATTTAGTCTCCTAACCTATAAAAAATTTGTGAGATATAGGAAAGTTTCAATTTAAATCCCATCTTAATTACTCAAAGTTTTGAATTACTATAGCCAAGATTAATGAGCATTTACTGAAATAATGTCATTTGTATTTATGGAAATGAATAAAATTTCATCTTAGCCTGTTTAAAATACAGAAGGCTATGAAGTTTCCTCTAATACGGTTTTAGTCACATTATGCTTTTTAAAATAATTTGGTTATCTTTTTTAATGACCTAGGTGAAGTAGTAGTCATACTTTAGATAGCTGACCTTCAATTATTAACAACAGCAACAACAAAAGCAAAACACTTAGCCTAATAGGATAGAAAAATAACAACAATATAAAACAAACTTTAGTAATCATATGTGAAAATTAGTATAAAATTAGGAAGAAATTAATAACCTAACCTTTTAACTGGAATTTTTCATGTGAAGTTTTTGGGACAGGACATGCAGTCTCAAACCCATAATATTTCTCTACTCTCTAGTATTACATATACCTAGTTCCTTTATTTACTTAATCTACTTAGCCCCTGAAACAACTGAAGTTTGTAATCCTGAGAAAAGAATATGAACAGGTAATATTTTTTAAAAAATCAATGAAACACATCAATAAATTAAAAAATATATTTCTCACTCAGAAATTTGGCAAAAACAGAATTATTGACATCAATCAACACTGGCATGGTTGTAAGAAACAGAAAATGCTTTACTTTGTTTAAGTGGTATTATCTTTTTGGAGGACATGTGATGTGGTCGGCATTTATTAAAATTTTACATGTGCATCACCTTTGATGTAGAGATTACACTTTTAAGTATTCATTTGTAGGAAACATATACATTAACAACAATATTAATTGAAACATTTTTATGATAGTGAAAGAATAGAAATTAATGTCCACCAAGAAAAGATTGGTTGGATAAGTTCCATAAAAATAAAATACTGAGTACTATTCAATCATTAAACAGAATTAAATAGATCTATACTACTATATAGGAAAAAGATGCAAAAATATGTATACCACTATCTTATTAACAACCAAATCTAAACAACTCTGTTACAAACACCATGTAAATGGAATGTTGCACAGTATTCAGCTAGCAAATCACAGGACCTAATCTTACTGGCCAAGTTAAATTGGCAAATGTGAACAAATAACCAGGCTAGACCAAGAAAAGACAGTCTGGGGTTTTTCTAGCTGTGGCTGTTAAGAAAAACTACCACTTTTCCAACTACCTTCCCTTTATGCAAGTAAAAGAGCTGTTTGAGAACTCCAATCCACTGTTGAATTAAGCAATAAACATATGTAAAGATGATTATTTCATTGGCCATGAGGAAAAAAATAAAACCACAATGCACACAGGAGAATAGCTAAAATGAAAACAATGGATAAATTTTAAATATTGATGAGGCTATTAAGCAACTGTACAGGAAGGTGAAATAAAGTTGACAACCGTTTTGGAAACTTGTTTGACAGTGTCTACTGAAGCTGATCATTTGCATATTCTCTGTTCCAGCATATGCCCAACTAAAATGAGTACTCTTCCAAAAAATACACTAGACCAGTGGTCGACAAACTCGTTAGTCAACAGAGCCAAATATCAATGGTACAATGATTGAAATTTCTTTTGAGCCCTAAGCCAACTTCTGTGCATAGGCCACAAAGTTTCAATCACACTGTATGTGCGCACCTGCACGTGGTATTTTGTGGAAGAGCCACACTCAAGGGGCCAAAGAGCCACATGTGGCTCACAAGCCGCAGTTTGCTGATTCACTGCACTAGACTATGCATAGCCCCAATCTGGAAACTACCAAATGCCCATTTGCCAAGGGTTTAGCATATAATAATCAAAAGGAAAACTATAGATTTTACATATAAATAATTTTTATGATGGTCATGAAGAAGCAAAATTAAAAGGTTAACTTTTGTTCACCTCTCAGTCCGCTTATGCAAGATAGCTACATAGTGGAGAAGTCACATTAAGAAAATCCAGAATCATATTAATAATTATTAATGGAGGACTTAGAGGAAAAGCAATATAAAAATCATTTCCCTCACCCTTCATTTTCCATTTCTTTTCATCTTTTTGCTGTATGTTCTACACACAAAATGGCAGAGAAATTCTAATAACTATTTTGTCAGTAAACAATATCATGCATCAATTGGCAGACTCCAAATTTTCCAGTGGCTAAAGGAAGCATGAAATAGCCACAGCAGTTCTTGGTACATAGAAAATACACTAAACTTTAGTTGTTCTCCTCTTTCCTATGTTAAGGAATGGTTGAAATAAGGATTATCGGCTGGCTAGATTAGATATTGTTAACTTGTCATCTAACCCAGTTTCATCAGTCACTGAAAAATGCATCAACAAGCCCTTTGCTTTTTGCCTCTGGAGGCTTTGTCTCACCTTGTTATTTCACAAAACTAGTCTCATCTACAGACTTCCAGGAGCACACAGGAAATACTTGGCTTCTGTGTGATGTCTGCACTACCAAAGGACACCGAGAAGGAGCAGGGAACAGATCACAGATCAAGGAAGTGGCTTTGCAAATCTGCATGCACTATTTCTCTCATACAGCATGATGGTAATGACCATCTTTATTTTACAATAAGAAATTGACATTGCATTAATTATTGTTTCTTAATCATTTTAGAGTACTATAAATGCTCCAATAAAAATTGCTATGCTGATCAAAATATTTCCTGTTTCATTAAAACTATGAACTCTCCCTCATAACTGCAAAATGAGCAATAAAGTTTGATAGCCTGGCACACTCAAGATTGCCTACTGGATAAGGGTGATTTTTCTCAAAAATGTGTTATACGAATGTATTAAATATTTGATGGTTAATAAAAGCAAAATAACATCCCTTTTCACTCAGCTGCCTCAAATATAATTATATAAAATAAGATTTGCTAAGCTAGTGATTTTCTAAGTAGCCACAAATGCTTCCTTAATTCCTGATGGATTTCTTCTTTGTTCCTCAGCATGGATGTGTTGTTGCTTTCAATATCTGGTGAACTCACTTTTTTATAGCAAAGATTTACTTAACAAGCCTTTTCATTCTGTCTTGAATTTCACACTGATGCTTCTAACAATGAGTTATCAGGGAACACTCTCTCTGACATGAAAGCATTTGACACAAAACCAGGATTCCTTGTTCCTATGCATTCTAATTATGTGATCTCTGGGCTGCTTTGTCTCAATAATATTTGAGGACTTAAGGATATTTGCAAATATACTATTGTTGACTGCAAACATCAACTAGTGTGTTCCCTTACTTGCTCACTTATCTTGGTGTCTACACCCTTGTGAAATCCCCTTCCTCAGTGATTTTGGAATCAGCAATGTGACCTTTGGCACATTAGCAAAGGCAAAGCAAACAGAAGCTGGAGAAGTACTTTGGTCTTACTGTTTAGGGGACTCAAATGCCAGGTGGAGAGATCACATGGAGAAGAACTAAGGTGCCTTGGCTAACAGATTCAAGCAACTGTCAGACATGGGAGGGAGCCATTCGGAACAAGAGAGCCCCAGCCTACCTGCTAAATAACCACAATTACATAAATGAGTCCAGCCAACACCAGATGGAACAGAGCTGAGCCCTGCCCAAAGTGCTGACCTGAAAATTGGGAGCAAATAAATGATTCTTGTTTCAAACCATTAAAAATTATTTTGTTCCACTCTGCCTTTCCCTATTCCTGTGAGCCAGAACAGGGACATAAGGCTGAGGAGCAAGGCTCAGTTATGTGGAAAAAGACAAAGCTTGGAGGAAACTTGCAGGATACAAACAAGAGGTGTTTTATCTGACCAGGATAGATCAAATAGGGGGTGATGAACATCTCATTTGGGGCTACTGTGGCCAAGCGATGACTGGTATCCTATATGATAAAAGGCTAATATGCAAATTGACCAAACAGCGGAACAACTGGTCACTATGATGCACACTGACCACTAGGGGGCAGATGTTTAGCACAGGAGCTGCTCCCTGATGGTGAGTGCACTCCCACAGGGGGAGCACCACTCAGTCAGAAGCCGGGGTCACGGCTGGTGAGTGCAACGGGAGCCTCTCCTGCCTCCATGGCAATGCAAAGGATATCTCACTGTGGCTTTGGCCCACTTCCAACAGGGAGCAGGCCTAAGCCATCAGATGGACAGCTCCCAAGGGCTCCTGGACTTCGAGAGGGCATTGGCTAGGCTGAGGAACACCCCCTCAGTGCACAAATTTTGTGCATCAGGCCTCTAGTACTAATATGACCACTGAACACATTGTCAATATGTCAGCCACCTGAAAGTAAATCTAACTCAGTTAGGATGACACAAATATCTTTAATTGTTTCTACCAGCTGAATCAGTTCTCAAAATAAAAATCAGTCTTGGAATAATAAAGTTATTCTTCTTGCACCCTTGGCTTATAGGATATTTGTACAATTAAATGTGTTTATACATGCCTGATTGCTATAACTTAAAAGCAAAACAAACACCTATTTGAGGATATATAATTCTTTAGTAATTCCCCATCGCACAAGTCTATAGTTGATCAATTGTTGACATTATTGACTGAATTTGACAGTGCTCTCTTTTATTCATTAATCCATACAGTTAGCAGTTACTTACAGAGTGTCTTTCCTATGCCCAGCATTGAGCCAGATATTGACAGACAATGTAAGAAGTTCCTCATGGGACTTTCATAGCCTCAAAAAACATTTAAAAAACAAAATAACTAAAAATCATGATAAATATTCTGAAGGAATGAAACTGATTTTGAGAAAACACTTTAGATAGCTAGCTAGATAGATAGCTAACTAGATAGGTGATAGATACGTAGATAGATAGATGATAGATAGATAGATAGATAGATAGATAGATAGATGATAAATAAATAGATGACGATTAGATGATAGATATAGATAGATAGATAGATAATAGATTAGATAGATAGATGGATGATAGAGATAGATATATATTAAATATAGATTAGATATAGATATAGTTATAGATAGATGATAGATAGATAGCTTCTTTAGATAGGATGGTATCAACAAAGACCCATCTGAGCATAGGTTATTTCAGATCTGAAAAATGAGAGGGAGTCATCCAGGGCTAGTCATCACAGATCACTGTAGGTCTATTAGTTTCTATGATAATGACTACATGTCAAAAGTGGCCTCACTTTTACATACTGTCAGCCAACAGTGAGCATCATAAAGAAGACAATTCTGTATTGCTATAATCAATGAAACATGGAAATTTATTGAAAAATATTCAATAGATCAAATTAACTGGTTGAGTATGTGTTTGTGTTTTTTTACTTTCTGACTAATCCTGATGGAACTTTATGAAAATACAAGTCTTTCTTTATTACTATGTTATTTCTACTCACCTGTCTATTGAAAATTTAGCTTATGATAAAATCAAGCTTGATCTCTAAATACATTTGCTTGCATGAATCTTTCTAATGAATTTAAATTTACTTTAAATAGATAGATAGATGATAGATAGAAATTATTTTATACCATTTTGCAGGTGAAAAAACTGAAGTAAATTATGAGAAGTGGCATAGGTTTGTTTTGAAGTTAAAAAGAACAGTCTATAGCTATTGATTTCTAACATTCAACTCATTAACCTGGACCTTTTCCTTGTATTCTTTAAAGTTTTTGTTTCTTCCTAGAGAAAGATGTTACATTTATATTTTGCACATGAGAGATAATTCTCATATACATTTTTGGCTGAACTAGATTCATAGAAAAGAAACACCCTGAGCATAAAATAGAGTGTAGTGCTAGAAGCAAGCCATGTACAGTAATAGCTATTTCACACTTTCAGAAAGTTGATTCCAGCATGGTTTGCAATTACAGGAACAGAGAGACATACACTAATTAGCTATTGAGTCCCTATGTTCTTCTTTAAGGAAAGTCATCGATCTTTGCCCTCAGAAAGTTATTTTTATACAGTCACATGTGCAAGGCAGTGGGGGACGGACCACCTGTGGGGTCCTCCTTTCAACTTTGGTCTTCAAAATTAAAATAACCCTACTTTTATTTACAGGGATTTTTGAGTCTTCCAAATAGTCTGGAATATGGCTATGGTCACCAGGTGAACTATATTTAATTACCTATGGCTAATTACTTGTGCATCACTCAAATATACTTAATAGCATAATTTTAAAGCTGTGTGGGAGGCCTTTTAACAGTGCCCCTTTAAATCTTGATAGCAATAGTCCTGGGGCTAGAGTTATATGTATTATTGCTCTAAAATGCTGATGAGAGAAACAATTCTGATAAGAAGAAGAAGAAACATATTTGGCAACTATGAGCTTAATAAGAGATTATGTCTGACTTAAGAATTGAAGGTATTTTTATACACAATTTGAGACCTTATGTATTTCTAATCCAAAAGGACATTATCTTAAAAATAAGATAGATTTATATATTCCGCAATTGATTTTTAAACAGAATGCCATAATGTATTTGATATTTAAGCCTTTATTCTACTAAAACCTCTGACTAATATTAAAAGCACAGCAATTGTTCATTGGAGTGAAGTTGGGAGTAGAATTAGGGTTGATATTTCTAGCTACTATGCCAAGTAATCAAGGTAAGATCGTACATAAGCCTAGTTCCTTACCCAGTATTAACAATAAATTACATAGAAGAAAATATAAATAGTAATTGTGGTTCTTGATCTTAGAGGAGATTTTGGTTATTAATGCAAAATAATCAACAAAACAAAAAGGCAACCAACTAATTGGGAGAAGATATTTGCTACTCTTTTAAAATATGTCAAATCATATCATCCCTTCATTCACATCCCTCATATTTCACTCCATTCCACTAAACTAAAATCCCAAATCCAGTTGCTTACAGTACTCCTCAATACCTTTCAGATCTCATTTCCTGCTACTCTCCCTCTCTCACCCCAGCCATGCCACAATGGCTTCTTGTGTTCCGGTATCACTATGTGCTTCTGTTATGTGCCACCAGAACTCCCCTAGAAGGCTGATGCTCTACTCTTTCAACTCATTGCTTAAATGTCATTTTCGGAATGAGGCCTATTTGTAATACCTTATTCAACACTGCAAACTGCACACAGACCCTCACTCTGGAAATCTACTCCCCTCTACCATACTGATTTTTATCCCAAACACATAGTTCTTTTTATCATATTTATTTTTGCCATGTTACACTAGAACGTAAGTTCCAGGGGACAAGGATCTTGGCTGTGAGTACACAGAATAGTGCCTGACACAAAGCAGGGACCTCCTAAATATCTGTTGATTGAATTTTCTCATTATATGGCTTCAAATTTGAGGAGTCTCACCCCAGTTCCTATATGGAATCTGTGTCTTTTCTGGAACAAATACAGCCTGGGGTGATCACAGTCTTGAACATTTCCATTGGAAGTTATGACGGACTCCCACAAATTGAACACAATCTGTTCAGAGTTCCAAGGAGTTGTCAAAATACATATAAATAACACCCATAAGATTTGGAAACACAGAATTTCAGAATTAAACATGATCAGTTTAGCAGCCTGCAATTTGAGCACAGTACTATTAACTTAAAGTGTAGACCAAAACATCTCACATTTCTGTCTTGTGACAATGCCCATGAGAGATGATAATCTCTTATGCAGAACATTCTATTTATGTGCCTGGGATTATGCACTGATTCTTGCATAATGGCACTACATAGTAAGGTTTTCCCCTCTGTCCTGGAATCCAACCTGGAAACTACACTAATAAAAGAGAAATATGTAAATTGACCATATATCTGCAACATCCACCAGCCAATCAGGAGGAAATATGCAAATTAGCAGGACAAAGATGGAGGTGGCCCTGCCCACCCCCAGTCGCTTCAGGTGTGGAGCAGCCAACTGGGGCAGGACACCTGTTATGATGGGGAGGGGTGGGGTGAAGGGAGCTATAGGGGCAGCGCTTTGGCCAGAGCGAAATGAAGACTGCAGACTCTGGTCAGAGACAGCAAGAAGCCTGTAGACTCAAGCTGAAGTGAAGGAAGAAGGTGGTGGCCAGAGCAAAGGCTTGGATCTTGGGTGCCAGAGGAAAACCACTGCCAGCAGCCAGGTGAAGGAAGGCCTACTGCATGAATCTTCGTGCAATGGGCCTCTAGTTGAGAAATATCTCTGTTCTATACTCTCCTCTCTCCTGTGAACAGGATAATTATAACCTGTGAGTTCCAGGCCCAGTACTCTCCGTGTTCTTTCAGTCTTTCTCCACCAGAATACAAAGTCTAACCTAACCAACTCTGCTATTCCTGTAACTATGCTCTTGCTCAGAAATGTTTTTAGCTTGTAATTTCCATTCATCAAAGGAAAGTCTCCCCTTTGTGTCCACATTTGAGTGGAATCCCTGTCTACAGGCTTCAGAACTTGGTATTCCACTCTTCTTCTTTCTAAGTCTGTCTTATCAAGGACCCTGAGAAAACTGGTATATGCCATTTGCTCTCCCAAACTCTGCTTTCCTCTGCTTCCACACCCATAGAAATGTGAGCAACTTCTATTTTGATGGTAACAAATATTGCTAGTTTAACTTCTTCTGACCCTGCTTCCTCTGGGGTTCTAGGCCACTCAGATGTTACCTTAACCCTTCAGCTGTGCTTTGTAAACTTTAAATCATTCAATGAATGTCCCCTGACTTTGCTTTCACTTTCCAAGTTTCTGTATTGACTTCAATAATTTTTCTCCCAACAATCCAGTTTCTCCCTGAATTCCCAGAGTTCTCCTTTCAAAATCCAAGCAACACTTTTCTGTTCACAAACAAATACCCACACTCAGTGGTCAAAAATACTTTCATAGTTCCATCTGTTCTAGGAACTAGATTTGCTCAGAAGCAAGAAATCCCAAATTTTGGTTCTCTTAAAGTCCACTTTGGACTTCAAATTGTAAATAAACCAGAAAATCTCCTTTATAACAAAAGCCCCCTATGGCTGACATAGATCCTCAAATTTGTATTGCCATAATAAAAGCTGAAATACATGCCCACTTCCTAACCTTGGCTAAAAGCTAGAAAAACAGCCCAGCTGGTGCGGTTCAATAGTTGACATCAACCTATGAATCAGGAAGTCCTGGTTCGATTCCTGGTCAGGCTACATGCCCCAGTTGCAAGCTTGATCCCCAGTAGGTGGAATGGTCTGTTTATAGAAGATATTACAGATGTCCCCTTTGGTGTTTTTTTTCCCATTGATCCCCTCTACACCCCACATCTGCCCCTCCCAGGCCTTCACCACACTATTGCCTGTGTCCATGGGTTATGTGTAAATGTACATAAATTTCCCATTAATCTCTCCTCTCTTACCATCCCCACTCATGCCTTCCTTCTGAAATTCATCAGTCTAACTTGAATAAGGTTAAAGACACTATGATTTAACTCTCTAAAATTTCAACATCTTATTAAACATTAAATCCCTTCAATTAAGTATTGTCTAAATAAAATAATTACTTTTCACATCCATGATTTGGATTCCAACCAAAGCACAGCATTATAATAATTTTAAGTTGTACATCAAGAGCAAAACAGCCTTGGAAGAATAATAAAATTACTAAAATGTAGAGCCACTGTCTACCAAACAATTCTCTGTTTCCAAATAAATCTGGGTATGTTCAAGCAGAAGTCACATAAAGCAGATATTAATAATCAGGTCATTAAACAGGTAACCGGGACAGTGAGAACGTGGCTTCTGTAAAGCCAAAGACTTTAGGGGCATCTCAGTTCAATATTTACTAAACCATCTCACCAGATGGGAGCATTAATGACTGAATCGATATGTTAGAAGAGCATCTAGTCTTTAAATGATTGCTTTATCCATCCTATTTACAATGCTTTTCCTTTTCTGTATATAAACTACCATGATGACAATCACTATGATTTAGTTAGGAACAAAGAATGTTAAAATCCCTCCCTTGTGAATTTCTATATAATGAATAATGAAAATACAATCATTTTTGTTAGCATAGCTATTTCATGTTCCTTTGAATGATCTATAAGGGAGTTACTGTATTTATGTTCTTTTCTTGTTTTACAAAAGAAATTGCTCTTCTATAATTATAGTTATATAGTAAAGGATTTTCTTATTGAATTTTCTTTTTTGACAAAATTGACTTCTTTATTGACTTTAGGAGTGAAAACTAGTAAGTTGAATATGGCATAAAAGGAATATTTGTCCATATGCTTATATCATTTACTATAATCTGAACTCAGCAAGAATATTAATAGTTTCTGGTTTCCCATACAAATGTAAGGGCACATTTACAAATGGAAAAGTCAGTAACTATTCCAAACAGGTATATAAATCCACTCCAATAGTCACTTGAATTGTTAACTGAAGAAACTATGCAAAGGAGAGCCAAACAAGAGGCACGTGCTTAACACAGCAATATTCTGGCTTGAAGAGAAGTAGCACATGGGGCAAGGAACTAGATTTAGCACCATTCCCGTCTGCTTTTCTCATATGCCTTATAATTGAAGATAACTAATGACGATGGCTGGGATGCTAGTTGGCTAGAAAATAATCCAAAGGGTCCAAATAACTCTGTTCATTTCTGGACACAGAGTAAATGCCAAGATTTCTAACAAATATGCATATTTGGTCATAAGAAACACTGGTTGGGAGACTGTGGATGTCCTTAAGCATCTCTATGATTACTATGAGAAAAATAAAAGGCATTACCTGTGCAACATGGAATTTGTAGGGTATTGTTGTTGTGGCTAACGGACATGTTCAACCTGAGAAAAGCCAATTCCTCTCCTAATTTAAAATGAGTTTGGTATGCTTGTCTATTTGGCACTATCCACTCTTTCCTGAGATTGGTGATGATAAACCAGTCTCAGTATAATGCCCGTGCATTGAAGGGTTACTCTTCATTATGGGAACTCATTCCTTCATTCTGACAGGGAAGCTTTGACTTATTTGAGGCAATGAGAGTGATGATTTATCAGTGACATTTTACTGTCTGTTAAAGAATGGCACCACGCTACATGATGCAGACATGAAAAGGTGCAGCCTGTTGAAGACTATGACAGAAGTCCCATAATAAATTAGCAATAAGGCCATGACGCACTGCTTTTTGACTGTATTAGTATTGTTATAAGATTTCTTTGTCTTTGAACTATAATAGGCTATTATATAATTCTAAGACACTTCATCCTGCAATGTCATATGTTTTTCTCATAATGACAGTTATTAGCAAATATGAAAAGATTCATTTAGAATTTTGACATGAAGCTGTAACACATGAATTTTGATCCAAAAAATTAAAGCCATCTTGAGCAGTTATGCCCCTGTTTAGTATACAGATATATTTTTCTTTAAAAAAATAAAAACTACAGTAAAATTTCAGGGGAGGGGCAAATTGGGTAAAAGAAATATATGAAGAAATATGGTTTACTAAAATGAAAATGAAAAAACGTGTTTTGTGTTTGACGGGTTATATTGAGGGATATTCTGTACTCATCAATAGCTATTATTGACTTAAGTGATGACTGAAAATGGTTAAGAACATAAATTCTTATTCTACTGGAAGCATGAATAAATATATATCAACAGCAATCTCATATAGAATCGGTACTCAGAGAATTCACTCTCTCTGAAGGGCTATTCCTTGTCAAGGTTAACTCTAAGAACAAAGAGGTATTTTAAAACAACATAAACCCATACCCCTCTCAAAAACACATCTATTTGGAAGATTCTTGTGTACTCAGATCCAGTCATCCCTAACAGCCATGGTCCTATACAGTACCAGATAACATAAAACTAATACAAATATATTTGCCTCCTAAAAGGAGCTTAGAAACCATGGTATCTACCTAAACTTCACTCTACCACTAAAGCAATGCCTGGGTACAACATGGACAAGAAAATCAAACCACCAAAAACTCATGAGCTATGTAATGCCACTGCCTTCTTCCTTCTCCCTTCAATTGATTCCTTCCATAACCTGATTCTCAGAACACAAAAGGGTCACAGAATGAAGTTTCTCATGTCTCCATGTCTATGTAGCTTTGGTTTTACATGACTTCTAATATTGCCAAAACATTAACATTATGCATTAAAGAGTCCATGTTTTCTAAAGTTGTGTATTAGTAAAGTTACATTCATATGTAAAAGATGTAGAAAATATAGAAGTTACTTTTTTTTAAAAAAATGTTCAGGCAATAGTTGATAGCTAGGAGACTATTTTGCAATAGTATAGGCACTCTAGGCTATTTTAGCTTAAGTAAAAAATATCAAATGGTTAACAAAGTAGGTACAGATGCTAAGGGTTCACATATTTTTGCCTTTCTGTGTTACCAACCCATTTTATATATTAAATCTCCTTATGGCCTCTGTGGTATTAATATCCCTTATTACCAGATGTGAATATAGGCCATGCAAAGAGGAAAAAGGAAGAAATAAAGAGGGAAAAGAAAGAAAGTGTGCCCCAATGGCATATTTCTACATATTTTTACTGCCAATTCTTTCTGGGGACTTAAGACTGAACAACGGAGAACATGAGAGATTCAGTCTATCCCGATGTCCCACCGACAACCAAAAACTGCCTATAGGCTCTAAAGCAGGGGTGGGGAAACTTTGCTCTGTCAAGGGCCATTTGGACATTTATAACATCATTCGCTTTATATAAACTCATTCAATTTTGATTTCCGGGGCCAGAAGAAACAGTTAAAAAAAATGTTTAGCACCTATCCCAGTGCATTCCAGCGATGATTATTTATTTAGTGACTTCCCAGGATGTATAAAACATAGATTTAGAGTAATGCAACTGCCCCAGAGAGCATCTGAATGTTTTAGAACAGAGAAATCACCATCCTTGAAAAGTAGCTACATTATCATAACTTAAGATAATTTGGAAAACAGTTATTGTACAACATCAATTAGGTCCCAATATTTGAATATAACTATTCCCATTCATGAGCTGAATTTGGTGAATAGAATTACAATTGTATTTCAATACTGAGCTTGCCCATTAAAAATTGTTCATTTATGTTCCCAGATGTTATCAATTCACAATAAGCTCACATTCTGCTTTTGCTTTGAGGTTTGCCAACATGAACCTGTAAGAGTTCTTTGGGGAATCCTGCTGGCTCCATATACCCTGAACTTTAAACGAACCAAGTCCTAAGCTCAGTAAATGAACAGACAGTAACATTTCATTGTCAGAATCAATAGTCAAGTAGCAGGCACAGAAAAATGATCCTGAATCTTCCCTTCACCCAGGTAAAAATGAAGAGAAGGATCCGCAGTGAGTATTCTCTGGTTCAACTTGAATATCTCTAAATTAAAGCAATCTGGATCCTCTATCTTTCCCTTTACTGAATTACTCTGATTTGTACTGAGAACCATCAAATTAGAGGAGTATGTAATATAATATATATTGAGGACATGGGAAAGTTACCATAATCCACAGTTACACCAAACTTTTTAGTCAACTTTTAATTTAGTCTTTTAAACTACATAGTAATATGCATCATTTGGGGGGTTTTCTTTTTTTAATTTATTTAAATTCTTTATTGTTTAAAGTATTACATGAGTCTCCTTTTTCCCCCATTGACTTCTCCCCAGCCACTCCCAGCCCCCAGCACATGCCCTTACCCCCCTACTGTCTGTGTCCATTGGTTATGATCATATGCATGCATACAAGTCATCTAAATGATCTCTTACCTTCTTAACCTCTGCCTTCCCTCATAGGCTGGGAAAGTCTGTTTGATGCTTTATGTTCATCAGTTTATGTTGTTCATTATATTCCACAAATGAGTAAGATCATGTGATATTTATCTTTTTCTGACTGGCTTATTTCGCTTAACATTATGCTTTCCAGGTCCATCCATGCTACTATAAATGGTAAGAATTCCTTCTTCTTTGTAGCAGCATAGTATTCTATTGTGTATATGTATCACAGCTTTTTAATCCACTCATCTACTGATGGGCCCTTAGGCTGTTTCCAAATCTTAGCTATTGTAAATTGTGCTGCTATGAACATAGGGGTTCATATATCATTTCTGATCGGTGTTAATGGTTTCTTGGAATATATTTCTAGAAGTGGGATTACTGGGTCAAGTGGAAGTTTCATTTTCAGTTTTTTGAGGAACTTCCATACTGTTTTCCACAGTGGCTGCACCAGTCTGCATTCCCACCAGCAGTGCACGAGGGTTCCTTTTTCTCCACATCCTCACCAGCACTTGTCATTTGTTGATTGTTGAGGATAGCCATTCTGACAGCTTTGAGATGGTACCTCATTGTCATTTTGATTTGTATCTCTCAGATAATTAGTGACTTTAAGCATGTTTTCATGTCTCTCAACTTCAGTATATCTTCTTTCGAAGTGTCTATTTAGGTCTTTTGCCCATTTTTTTATTTGATTGTGTATTTTCCTTTAGTTAAGTTGTATGAGTTCTCTATAAATTTTGAAGATTAAACACTTATCAGAGATAACATTGACAAATATGTTCTCCCATGCAATGGGCTTTCTCGTTGTTTTGATGATGGTTTCTTTTGCTGTACAGAAGCTTTTTATTCTGATGTAGTCCCATTTGTTCATTTTCTCCTTAGCTTCCATTGTCCTAGAAGCTGTATTGGTACAGTTGGGGGATTTTGAAAATTGCTCCCCAACCTCCTTTCAGAGTACCTCCAAAACTTCTTTGACTGCTTCTTTTTTCTTTTAATGCCAACATAGTATTTTTTTCCCTCTCCAACAATAAAGTCACTTTTCCTTCTCCATTGAAAAGTTTTTTTTTTCCTGAGTTTTTTATAAACATAATGAGAACACTTCCTCCAGTGCTTACTTTAATTCAATTTCTTCACCTTCATATTATCACACAATAGTGCACCAACTTTTAGAATAAAATCAGTTCAGAACAGGCCCATCTCTTTTGATATGAAGTTTCTTTCATGTCAATTGGATCTAGAAGTCTTGAAATAAGGAATAAGCAGCATGAAAATCGGGACTTTTATGACATCAGATGCAAGGCTCCCTGCCCAGTTAAGTTTTCTAATAATTGATTTCAAATATTGATTATCATAGATAACATTAGAAGCAGCCAGCTCTGCAGATTCCCAGAGCTGCTACATACTCCTGTGGTTTAATACCTAATTGGGGAATTTTATCCAACCACTGCAGACAGTAGAGAAAACACTCCCATCAAGAAGGAAGAACATTCTAGGGTTACTTGACAAAAATAAGGTTAAGATACGACTGTTTTAATTTTCAAAAGGAGTCCTACTTCTCCTCTCACCGTCCAAATATATATATATGCATATATATCATTTTAGACAGTTCTTCAATAGAGCAGTAAGGACTTGATGTCCTTTTTCTAGTTGATGGCTTCATAGATTAACTGCCTGTCCCCAATGTCTTGTTGAAAAAGTTAATATAACCTGCTCCATCATCATGTCCACTCATGGAGTTTTTGCACCTGTTTCACTCAATATCTGAGAAAGGAATCACGCTATTTATTTCTGTAATTCAATAACTTCAAATAGATAGGCTACTCTTTCTTCCTGCCAAGAGACAATTTGGGGTGATTGCTAAGATTTAGTCACATACACTACATGAAACTAAAAGTTTCAGTATAGCACAGCAGGGACAGTGAGAATCTGAAAAGTCTATACCTACATCAAAAGAGAGGGAGGGTATAGAAATTGAGTCTAAAATTAACCACTCACCCAAAGGACTTGGGTAAATCTTGTGTTAAGATTTGTGATTTACTGAAAATCATAAAATGATCATGTAAATCAGGAATATATTAAAGGCATTAGGATACCTATTATTGTAGTATAACTAGTGATGAGTTACATAAATACTTTTAAGGCTCACCCAAATATTTTCATTTTATTTCCCCTGAAAGTTAGCCAGAAATTAATGGTGACAATAAGAGATTATCTATCTATCATCTATCTACTACCTATCTACCCTGGGTCCAATTTTAAAAAAATAAAAATTGTATGTATATTTAAGGGGTACAAAATGATGGTTTGAAAATTGAATTTTTCAAAGTAATTCATGTACTTCATTTGTTGTAGTAAAAGGTTTATAACAAAAAATAGCAAAGTCTATCCCATCACTCCCCACTACCAATTCCCACTGTACTGCTGTTTCTTCCATTATTTACCTCCATATATGTTTTTAAACTGCTATTTAACTTCTCAATTTTTAGGAATTATCTGTCAATTTCATTTTATCTCTCACACACCACCATCATCCCACATCCCACCTACCCATCTACTGCTACATCTCAATTAACTTGTATAAATGTGACAGTATGTCAAATAAAATGTCATATATTATTTAATGTATAATTTAATATATTGACATGTGTATATTAATATATCCAATAAAAACTAATGGTTACATTACCATGTCTGGCCTGTACTAAGCAAAGTCTTGAATTATACCTGTGTGAACATATATACAAAATCTCATGCATCTGTTTGCTTTTTCCTCCCATTGCATCCTTCCATCATGCCTCAAATGCCTGCTCAGTCTGTACTGGTTGCTCTTTGGTCATGTTGCACTGTGTCAGTCCCAGGATTTCCCTTTACTGCACTGACATCCTCAGATGTTCTTTCATTGTTATCACTACACTTAAAAAAAAAAAAAAATTATCATCATGACAGAAAGGTCAGTGGTTATGAGACTGGGGTTCAGAGAAAGAGTTAACTGCACACGGGCACAAGGAAATTTGGGAAGGGGATAAATTAAAATCCTATCTAATAAAATAGTAATATGCAAATGGTTGTACTTCACTACACCCACAAGCCACACCCACCAGCCAATCAGGACTGAGTATGCAAATTAACCCAACCAAGATGGCTGTAGCCACGAAGTGAGCAGGAGGCTTGGGTTTCCCCGGCAATGGAGGAAGCCAAACTTTCCACACACCTTGGCAGGCCCAGGCCTCCACTCGAGGCTACAAAGTTTCAATTATAGAAGATAAATAAATCCCAACAAAAATGGCTGTGGCCATGGAGCAAGCAGGAGGCTTGGCTGTGCTCAAGGCTACAAAGTTTAATTATAGAAGATGAATAAATCCCAGATACCAGGGCCTCCACTTGGGTTGCCAGGGGTGTGTGACTGGCCTGCAAACCACCACAGGCCCTTCACCCAGGCCACCTCACTCCCCAAGAGAACTTCCTGATCTGGGACACCCTTCAGGGAAAACCAGCCAGCCTCCACCCATTACCAGGCCTCTATCCTATCTAATAAAAGAGTAATATGCAAATTGACCATCACTCCAACACACAAGATGGCTGCCCCCCTATGGTCAAAGATGGCTGGCCCCATGTGAACACAAGATGACTACCACAAGATGACCAGCAGTGAAGGGAAGTTGGGGGGGGACCCAAGCCTGCAGGGAGAGCAGTTTAGGGGTACCAGGCCTACAGGAGAGGGCAGTTAGGGGTGACCCAGCCTGCAGGGGAGGGCAGTTATGGGTGACCAAGCCTATAGGGGAGGGCAGTTAGGGGCAAACAGACTGGCAGGGGAGCAGTTAGGCATCAGTCAGGCTAACAGGGGAGTGGTTAGGGGCAATCAGGAAGGCAGGCAGGTGAGCAATTGGGAGCCAGCAGTCCTGGATTGTGAGAGGTATGTCCTACCAGGATTGGGCCTAAACAGGCAGTTGGACATCCCTCGAGGAGTCCCAGATTGGAGAGGGTGCAGGCTGGACTGAGGGACATATCCCCTGTGCATGGATTTCATGCACCAAGCCTCTAGTGTTTTATATCATAAATGTGATAGTGGTGACATGTCTATGTCTATTTGTCAAAACACATCAAGTTATATATTAAAAATTGGTGAATATTATATGAAAATTATTCCTTGATAAAGATAATAGAATACAATGCCATGGTAAAGCATTTACAATATGTTATTAAAGTAAGTAGATTTATCAGTGGACTGCCAAGAAATGGCTACCTTCATCAGGCAGTTTAATAGAAGTCTCATTGTGGCAATTAATTTATAAAGGTGTTGGAATAACTGAAAGGTTAACTATGGAAAGATGATCAGACCAGATAGTAGCAACATCTAAGGCACTACCCTACCTAAAACAAGGAAAGATGAAAAAATAGAAAGGAAGGAGGGAAAGGAGAAGGTAGAGAGGGGGGTAGGAGGAAAAGAGGGGGGAAGAAGAAATAAGAGATGATATTTTCAGATCTTAGTAACAGGGACATCTGGGAGGAGTCAGTATCTGGCAGGAGATGCCCATGATATCATCACAGATGATGGGGCTCTATAAAGGGATCTGAACTATTGGCAAGAAATAGAGAAGAATGGCAAGAAATAGCCTAAGTCTCTCCTTCCTCCCACCTTCCCTCAGGACCTTTCTTTGGCTGAAACTAGCAGAAGCCTTTTGGCAAGGAACCAAAAAAAAAAGAGTTTACAGAGGTTAATTACCTATGACCTATGATACACAGTACAGCAAAGAAAGGATGGTTTAGATATGTGGAGAAAGGTCTGCAAAAATATGGCCATGACCAGAATTACCTCTGGTGGAATAATGGGTAGTTCTTAATTCCTTTCTTATTCTTTAGCTTTATATATATATATATATATATATATATATATATATATATATATATATACTTCTTCACAATCAATAATGAACAGTTATACAAATTGAATCAAGTTTGAAAATTCTCTATATTTTGAAGGAATCAAAGGGAATGCAAAGAAGTGTCTCAAGTTTTCCATACATTTTATTTTCTACTCTTTGAGAGAGAGAGAGAGAGAGAGAGAGAGAGAGAGAGAGAGAGAGAAGCTCTGGGTTAATTTTGGACTTGACTAGTCAGTGAAAGCATTAAGTCCTCAGCCATCCCTCCTTAATTAGGTTACATACAATGTTGTTTTAAAATCTTCCAGCAGAGCTTGGCATGTAGGGTTTTCCCATCAGCCAGCTGGAAAGACCACCAAAGAACAGAGCCAGAAAACACTGCAAACACGAGTGGTGGAATCACATGGGCAACTCACCCAGAGGCCAGATGCCTTTCACAGTTTAACCGAAGGTGCTGGGCAGAGATGATTAACTGAGGGCCAACCAGACCTCATGAAATATATTTGGGTGATTTTTGCAGAGCTTTATGAACAATATCTTCCCAATTTCACAAGCAAAGATAATTGTTCTGAGCAAACATTTTTGTTAAATGAAGTCACAGTATTATTTTAAAATCCCAGGGCATCAGAGTTCAACCATAGAAATAGAACTAGTAGGAATACATATATATATAGATAGATACATATACACATCCACATCCATATACATGTGTCTATATATAACACACACATATATAGATAGATGTGTATACATATATCTCTATTTATATGTTATAGATAGAGAATGTATTACAGGAATTGGCTTACGCAATTGTAGAGGCTGGCTAAGCATTCTCACAATCTGTAGGCAGGGCACAAACAAGCCGGAAGCCGATAGGCACAGGCTGAAACTCCTATCACAAGCAGAGAAGAAGGGATCCAGCAAAAGGAGAGCAACTTTGAGAAGTTGGGAATCTCTATTGCCATGAAGAGTCCAGTCTCTTAAGAGCTTATCTGATTAGGTCTGGCCTACCAAAGATAATCTTCAGAGTTTAAGGTTAACTCATCTGGGACTTTCATTACATCTATAAAATCACAGAAGCACCTTGTTTTGTGTTTAATTTTGAATAACTAGAAGATGTGTGTATCCCGCAAATGGCTGCTGCCCTTTTTTTGACCCTGTAGTTTAGCCTTGCTAAATTAACACATTAAAACTAGCACACTCAGAACCACATATTTAAAATTCTAATATATAAAAAGCCAGGGGCCATCATGACCTAAATGACCAGACAGATGACCGAACAGCAGGCTGCATGGGGCAACCAGGCCGGCAGGGGAGGGGCAGTTAGGGGCAACCAGGCAATAGGCAGAGGCAGTTAGGGGTGATCAGGCTGTCAGGAGGGCAGTTAGGTGAGATCAGGCAGGCAAGCAGGTGAGCAGTCAGCAGTCCTGAATTGTGAGAGGGATGTTCAAGTCAGTTTAGGTCACATCCCCCAACGTGTCCCAGATTGGAGAGGGTGAAGGCTGACTAAGGGGACCCCCCCGCCCCCTCCATGCATGAATTTCATGCACCGGGCCTCTAGTATCCTATATAATAAAAAAATAATATGCAAATAGACTGAGCAGCAGAACAACCAAACAACCAATCAAAGCATAATATGCTAATGATATGTAAGGCTGCTCAACTGCTCACTATGACATGCACTGACCACCAGGAACCAGATGCTCTGACTGGTAGGTTAGCTTGCTTCTCAGGTCTGAACAATTGGGACTGAACAAGATGGGCCAGACACACTCTGAAGCCCTCCAGTGGTCCCTCCCTGGCCCGATTATACACTGGTGGGGTCTCTCAACCTGGCCTGCACCCTCTCACAATCCAGGACCACTGGGGGGATGTCAGAGAGCCCATTTCAGCCTGATCCTACAGGCCACTCCCCTTGGTAGGGTGCCAGATGCAGGGCTCATGGCTGGTGAGCCCCTCTCAATTGGGACTGATTGGGCATGAGCCTGCAGCAGGCACAGTGGGGCCCGGATGAGCTGGAACTGCAGGCAACATTGGACTGCGGGTTTCAGCCTGATCCCTGCAGGCCACCCAGAGGGACCCCACCTATGCATGAATTTGTGCACCAGGCCTCTATTATATATAAATATATACATACACATGAATATTATCATTTGTCATTGTTTTAAAAATCCAAATATATCCCTACCACTAAAAGTATCTGTCATTTCTTAATTGTAAGCCCAGTGGTGCATGGAAGATGCTCAATAAGTTCTGAATGAATAGGTGAATAAATATTTTCTCCTATAGATGCTGCAAAATCAAAACACATGTTAAGTCCACTAATATGAAATTCATTTTCCTTTGAAGAAAAGTGAAAATTAAACTACATGGATATGAAAAGAGATGATGACATTAATAAATGACATTTGATAGCCAAGAAGAGTGCTTCTGGTTTTCCTCCTCATCCCCTTAATTTCTGGTTCATCCCCTAAGCCTGTCTGCTCTCCGCCCAGCAGAGCTGGCACAGGGTGTGCACTCCATGTGGGCTAGAGTGCTAGTTCGAGTTTCACAGTGAGATGAATAGTCAGTAGTTTCACAGTCAGATGAATAGTCTCTGACTTTGCCTTCATTCCTTTCCTAACAGAAGTCTTTCCATACCCATGGGGTTATCTATTTCTAAATTTTAATATTACTATAACTTTTATCAAACTCCATTAGAATTGGCCATTAACTTGTGTATTTCATCCGCGTTTGTTAATTCCTTGGCAACAGGATCAACTTTATTCACATGATAGCCCAAGAGCCAAGTTCCTGCAACATACTAGGAGCTCATTGAATACAATGAACAAAGAATAAACTGTGCCCTTGCCTTAAATTCCTGAAAAACCCTAACTTCTTGATATTGTTTCTGAGTAAACTCTTTCTTTTCACCTCAATACCATCAGTAATCCTAAAAAGGGGGACAAAAATAAAACTCAATTGTCAGTGGATATGTTGTTGGCCAATAGTAAATCTGTTATTTCTCTAAGGATTATGTATATACCTAAGATTTTTTAAAAATTTAAATTAAAAAATTCTCATCTTGATGAGCTCTGCATACTCAGTGTGGAGAAGCTCAGAATTGATTAACAGAGGCATTTAAGTATGGGGAAACATGGTCAAATAAATAAACTCCAGGAAAGACTCAGTAAGCACCCTCATAGATCAAGGACAATCTCTTGAGACCATAAGCCTGAATTATTAGAGGTTTCTTGTTTGTATTTCCTGTCATACACTCAATTTTCCCTCAGGAGAGCAATTGAAAAATAAAAACAAAACAAAACAAAAACACTCATGGACAGAAAAACAACCTATAATCAATTTCAGCTTCTAAGTGAAAAGCACTAGCTAGCAAGGTTCATTCTGCTAAAAAACTAATGCCAGGGGAAAGCCAGAAAATCGCCATGTTCAGCATTCAATTTCACAGCATTTTGCCTTAGAACTGTTTTAGAATAACCAAGTGAATATTTTATTGGAATTTCCAAATGGGATAACTTTTTGCCAGTTTGTTATAAAAGCTTAAGTTCTCAGTCACTAATTTATAAATAAACCAAATTATGCTACATGCATTCCACTGCTCTTTGGCTCTTTTGGGGTATCTCACAGATTCCTAAGTAGTGAAAGTTGCCAAGGTCACAGGAAGAACATTTTAAAAAATAGACATTTTTAAATTTCATAATTAGAGATCAAAATTCCCTCTTTTGCTAACGGCTGGTGAGAAACTTACCTCTGTGCTCAGACCCTAAAGCTATATTCCTCTAGCCTCCCCTGCCCCCAACTAAAATGCTGGTCCAGACTTCAGCCTGTCATTGGTGGTAGAGCACTGAAAACAAAGCTAAAACTGACAGGATGGAGACTTCTAATATAGTCTCCTGCTCTTTGGGATGTTGTGGAAAGATCCAAGTTGGCCCTTGAACCTCCATCTAAGAACAGAGATTGTGAGAAAGTCCAACAGAGCATGCAAATAACCAAAGAGTAGCTACCAATCCATTCACAACTGATAACAAGAAGTGCATTAGTTATCTGCTGCTGTGTAATAAATTCTCACAGCCAATCAAATCATGCATTTTCTTTATGATCTACCTATATCTCATCTTCCCCGTGAAACCTTCCAGGACTTCTAAAATAACCAACATTGTGTTATGTGTCATGTTGTATTATTGCTTCATTGTTTCCCCGTAGATTTCTCATTTCCCAAAGTTAATTATAAGCTCCTTGAGGATAGGGTCCATAGCATCTTATCCTCCTGTGTCTCCCAAATCCCAAGCAAGATAGTATCTTCCTCAAGAATAGACTCTAGTATAATACATGCGCTCAGAAGTCAATTTAAAACTAATAGCTTAATTTTACTTAGAATTAGAACCATGCTGAGTTTATGAGGAAGATAATTTTTAAAAAGTAAAAGGATTTCAGGGAGAAAAGCTTTGGGTAGATTTCTTGTTTTACCCCTACAATTTGTCAGTTCAGAAAATGTCAACTGTGGTACAACACAGTACAGAGCCCTCCAAAAACACAACCAAAACAAAACACTCCCCTGGGAATCGTTTCATTTTGCACCTAGGGAAAGAAATCATTTTCAAGGAAGTTTGAGGTCTAGTTTCTCATTGTTAACTTGTTTTGTGACTTTGTACAAATCCTGCAGCCTTTGAGGCTTTATGCCTTCTGCTATTGAAATGAGAAAGGCTGCCCTGGGTGGTTTTACTGTCCCATACAACTATAAATCTCCAAGCTGAGGACTTCTCACCTCACTCACAGTTCAGAAACTTGTACGGTGTATCACTTAAATGGAAATTAGAACACTTTATGGGAGATGAACTAAGACCATTCAGTTCTACCTGTTTTGCTGGGCATTATACTTCAAGGGACTGCCCACAAAGGCAATGAAATGCTCTTAACTAGCTTCCTGGAAGCCCTAGATACTCCACTGAAACTATGAAAGTTTTCCTTCTTTTTTATAACCTAATTTTTTCTCCCTATCCTAAATATGTTTGCATAGGGAATTTTTAATATTTAAATCTGTGTGTCTTCCAGATCAACCCTAAACACAACTTTCCTTAACTTAGAAAATGCAAACAAATAATGAGAAAAAATGCCAGGAAAATAGTGAAAATTTCCAGAGGAATGAAAATATAAACAGAAAAATATTAGAAGCACTATTTACTAGCCCAAATACATCTATAACTCCCTGCTTTGAAATGTTTTCTAGAAAGATCTTTATGCTTTGTTCTATGCCTTTTTTTCCAATAGTAGAGAAGCTCTTCTTATATTAGATGGTAGTATAAGGTGTCACAAAGAGAAAGCTCTACAAACCTCACTTGGAATTGAGAACTTTGGAGCAAAGTCTTTACTTAGAGATAACCAAATAAGTCTCAAGAAGGCATGTGGAGCAGTCAATCATGAAATTTGAAGTGACACAGCAAGGAGTGTTTTATCATGCCTGTTCATTTTTAAACTCCTGAAGGGAGATTAGCAATAGAGTAAATACACATAAAAAATATTACCATCCAGAATGCAAGCATTATAGAGGAGAAATTCCTAAAATTGTGTTAGGTACAAAGTAGCTCTGAAATTGCCTCTGGTTAGCATCTGGTAGCTCTTGGCATAAAAAGCCAAGCAGGATGTGAGGGGCAGCCTGCTACTGATCTCAAAAAAAGTAGCAACTTCTGTTGGGAAAATGGGGAAATAAATGCTTGATCCGTAGAATGTTGACTTCGTACAGTTGACTGCATTGAGCTTCAACTATTCATAAAAGAGAGGCTACTTTAGAACAAGTCATACATGAGCTAGTTGAAGGAGGTAGGGTGGAGATGGAAAAGAATAATCTCTCTGAACATCTGTCATGACTACATGTAAAACCTCACTACAAAGTCAAATGCATTCTGTTTGGTAATTTGGCCTGTTGAGCCTCAGCAATATGAATGAGTATCTGCAGACATGACTACATGTTTTATCTGTTTCTATGGTGCTGATCACTACATACCAGGGCAAGCAGAGGAGGCATAACTCACATAATCAACAGGTCAATAGAAAAGATGCATTTGACCACTGAAGTTGGAGAACGGGCTGCACATTATCATGTGCTCTCTTGTTCTTTTCCAAACCGAGTCAGGCAGGGAAGTAAGCACAGTTGCCCTTCCAGTAGCTGCTAGTTTACTGTGACTTTCTGGACAGATGAAGCCACAGGCCACCGTCACTCTGAATCTTGTCAGCAGAGATGGCAGTGGACAGACTAGTAAGAGCAGTGGTCCCTCTGTTCCCACCACAGTGAGAAGGGAAAGCAATGCTCCCACAGAGCTGGCACATGTGGTGCTAACTCACACCCAGCATGGCTCCTCCAAGCTTGGCTGCCTACTGCACAGTGAGGGCCTTTTGTAATTTATTTAGACGCATTTTGACCTTATTTTCTTGGCACTGTCATGTGAGAGTATGTTCTTTAGGAGAATATGGGGACAGGGGGTGGGGTGCCCAGCACTGCCTGGCTTTATCCCCTCCTGCAGATTAGCTGGTGCAGAGCAGTTGGCCGTCTCACCCTCTCCATCAGAGCATCACCATCCATGCTGGCGATGGTATTTTCAAGTTTTCCATTTAGATCAGAACTTTAAAACCTGAGGAGGCACAAAATGGACTATCTAGTGTCATTTATTAGCCTTTAACCATAAAAACTCTGTAATGATTTTCTTTTTCTTCAAGCAGTTGCTGGCCAGATTTTTCCAAATAACAAATGTCCCTGATTTCGAAATAATCCTCCAGAATAAAAAATCCACAAGCATCTGAAATGAAACAATACTGCAATTCTTTACATAGACAAAGATACCCTTATAATGATGAGTTTTAAATGGGCATCATCTCCACAGTTGTAAACAGATATCCTTTCACGGATCATGACAGAGCTGGCCATTGCTTTAGAGTTAATGTATCACCCTTTCTTAAGCCATCGAAAAACATTCAATAAGTATCTTTTAAAAGAAGTTACTTCCCTTATGATTTTTATTCCTAAACTTACAGTGTTAAAATTTAACTCCCCTCATATTGTACTCATATATTCAAAATAATCATTCATATTTAAATTATGGAGAATATTTCAGTACATCACAAACTGTCAATCTCTATGTTTTTATAATAGTTTCGTACTAGGACACAAGAGACCCGTATCAAACTTGTGGCTGACACCAAAATAGAATGAATAGTTGTAATATTATGATTCAGTGAGAATAGAGTTGGAAGGGGCCCCAGAGTCCAGTTTCTACTTAATTCTTAAATTTCCCCCATGAGGCACATAAAAAAGAAATTAAATAAACTGGCCAAAATTGCATAATCAATCTTCTGAATTTGGCCAGCATTTTACATGATTACTATACTGTACCAGGATACATGGCAGAGCCAGAACTAAATGTATCCGTTGCATTAATTCCTAATTGGATAAATTTAATTATAGCTCATTACCTCCCCCTCATCTCCACTGTTGCTCTCAAACTTCACACTCTGTTTTATTTTTCTTCATTGGTCTTATCAAGGTGGAAAATTATATTATGTACATACTTAATTGCTTGCTCAATGTCCATCTCCCCCACTGGAATGGAAGTGTTCTGGTGGCATGAATCATACCTTCTTTATTCACTGCTATATTTCCATCAATGAGAAAAATGCCTGGCACATAATAAGAATACATACACGCATCAAAAATAAAACAAACAAAACAAAAACAACACTTGAAAAACTGATTAATCCATTAGCAGTTGAGATTTTTAAAAGACCAACTTGCATTTTATTGACACTAGCAGCCCCAGAGTATGAGAAGAGCAGAGTCCCTAATACCATCACCTACTGATCTTCAAAGTCCAGTTTGGTTGACATTGACTAAACTCAGCTCCAACCAAATATCCACCCCTGCTACTCCATTGAAACTTCATACTCAAATGTTTCCCCAAGCCTTCTTATCTAAGGCCTAGTTGTCTTTTCTATACCTTTCTCTCTTTTGCTCTCTCTCATGGCATTTGTCATGCAGGAAATTGTCTGTGTCTTCATCTCTCTCTTTTCTAAGCGATGTCTGATTTTTCTTGATATAAGACCATTTTTCCCCCTTCTTTTTACTTTGACCATCTGACTTACCACAAATTCTCACTGTTTCACTGGCATCTCTCTACACAAACCCCTGATGTCAGTTTCCAGGCTTATTTTTTCTGTAAAATCTGGAAACCTTTCTTTGAACTTGTATGAGATATTTCTTCTCACATGTGCTCCATCACCTAAAACTCACTGTGTCTAACACTACCTATTTTTGACATTTATGTTTATGAAAATATATATTTTCCTCCCAACCAGATTAAATGAAATGACATAATACTTTCTGGATTCCTGTATCAAAAAGCAAACATAGTGTCTTGGGCTTTTGGGGTATTTAATAAATACCTGCACTTGACCAATATCAATATGGTGAGTGTCATGATAGAATTGTGTCCCCCAAAGAAGGCAATACTGGAATCCTAAACCTCAAAATTGTGCTGTTGAAAATGTGATAAGTTAATACTAGTGTGAGGTCACACTGAGGTAGGCTGGGGTGCCTAGTCCAATATCACTGGTGTTTTTATAAGAACAAGAGAGAAACACACAGGTGAAGAATACCAGTGACAGTGGAGACAGAGATTGAAGAATGCCAAGGATTACCAGCAAATACCAGAAGCTAGATGAGGCAATAAAGGATTCCACCCCATATGTTTTAAAGGGAGCATGGCCCTTCATTTCAGATTTCTATTAGCATCCAAAACTAAGAGGAAATAAAATTCTGTTGCTTTAACTCATTTGATCTATAGTATTTTGCATGTCAACCCTAAGAAATACTAGTAAATGCATGAGTAGGAGGGATCAGATGACTCCGAAGTCAATCCCAAATTTTCTATTTAATTATGTGAGCTTGGAAAGCTTATGAACTCCTTTTGTGTTTCATTGTCTTACCTGTAAAATTAGGATAATATCTCTGTTTCACAGGATTTTTGCAAGAGTTACATTTGTAATGTATATTATAAACTATATAGAATCTATCCCAGCGTATATGCTCAAAATTAGCATCTTCTTTTCCATTTTCATTTTGAAATAAGCTTTTTATTTATAGGAACTAGTGGATTCAGTCAATATTTATTGAATATATTTCTGGGTTAGGCACTACTCTAGCATTTGGGACACAGAAATAAACAGAAAGACACTTACTCAAGGAGCTTGCCTATAGATAATAAGCCTATTTTTTTCTCTTACTAAATGGATGAATGAACTAAAATTGTCATTGCATTTTATCCTAAACTCTGCTTCAAATAATTATTATGATTTAAAAAAAAGAGTGGATTTGGCTATTAAGCTACAGCAGGTCCTTGTCAGGGTATCAAGGCACTAGGAGCCACCATTCTATGATATCTTGCCATGGTATAAAGCAACATTACTTTATACCTTTCCATTGACAGTGAAAAGAGAAGAAAAAACAATTTTTATTACTTTTAACTGCAATTTCACATTTTAATGAAATGCTATATGAAACCAATTAAATTTAACACATACAAAATATATTAAAAGGTCAAACTGTCATATATAAAGATATCTCCAAGTAAATCTTCACCGTTGAAAGGAAAAAAATATCACCTTCAATGTACTTTTCAACTGTAAAAAGAAAAACCCTCATGCAATTATGATCATTTTCTAAAATTTATTTAATGACACTAGGGTAATGAAAATTTTAACTAAATGCTGTTGAAAATGTAAAGCAGTATAACAAAATAACTACAAAATGTTCATAAGCTTTAGAATATTAAGAAAGAACAGAGAGAGAATCAACATACAGGCATACTTCATTTTATCCTGCTTTCTTTTAGCATGCTTTATTGTGCTTCACAGATATTGCTCTTTTTACAAATGGAATGTTTGTGGCAGCCCTGGCCTGACCAAGTCCATTAGCACCATTTTCCAACACCCTCTGTTCATTTTGTGCTTCTAGGTCACATGTTGGTAATTCTCTCAACATTCTCTCATTATTATCATATTTTCTGTGGTGATCTATGATCAGTGATCTGTGATATTACTATTATAATTGTTTTAAGGGTGCCACAAACTGCTCTCATATAAGACAGTGTCTTAACAGATAAAAACACTGAGTGTTCTGACTGCTGTACCAATAGGCCACTGCTCCATCTTTCTCTCTCCTCAGGTCTCCCTATTTCCTGAGACACAGCAATATTAAAATTGGGCCAATTACTGTCAGAGCCTACAATGGCCTCTAAGTGTCCAAGTGAAAGGAAGAGTCACTTGTGTCTCACTTTAAAATACAGTGAGGAAGGCACACATAGGCGGAAGCTAGGTAGGTCTCTTGTGCCAAACATACAAGTTCTGAATGCAAACAAAAAGTTCTTGAAGAAAATCAAAAGTTTTACTTCAGTGAATGTCTGAATAATAAGAAAGCAAGACAGCCTTGCTGCTGATACGGGAAAAGTTTTAGTGGCCTGGATAGAAGATCAAACCAGCTACAACTTTCCTGAAACCATAGCCTAATTCAGAGCAAAGACCTAACCCTCTTTAATTCTGAGAGAGGTGAGAAAGCTACAGAAGAAAAGTTTGAAGCTAGCAGAAATTGGTTCATGTGGTTTAAGGAAAGAAGCTGTCTCCAAAACATAAAAGTACAATGACGCAGTAAAAGCTGCTGCAAGTTATTGAGAAGATCTTGTTGAGACATTAATGAAAATGGCTTCTCTCAACAACGGTTTTCAAAGTTTGGTGGGATTTATTATTTTAGAGCATGTCAACCTGGATGAGTCACATTTCAAATGCACAGGAGCCACATTTGGGGTTTGGCTATGTTACCATTCTGGACAGCGAACTCTAGAGACCAAATCAAAATATTACTGCTCATTGTCAATGCACCTGGTCACCCAAGAGCTCTGATAGAGATGTTTTATGCCTAGTAACACAACACCCATTTAGTAGTCCATGGATCAAGGAATAATTTCAACTTACAAGTCTTATTATTTAAAACTGCAGTTGCCTGAACAACAAATACATATCTATCAACAAGTGAATCTAAAAGTCAAGTGAATTAAAAATCTGAGGAATAGAATGAACTGGTGAATATAATAGAATTAGGGGCATAGAATGGGAGGGGATTGATAATTCTCAGGGGAAAGGAGTGTCTGTGTGGGGGGTATGGGAAGAGACTGGACAAAAATCATACACCTATGGATGAGGACAGTGAGGGGGAGGTAAGGGCAGAGGGTGGGGCGGGAATTGGGTGGAGGGGAGTTATGGGGGGGGGGAGGAGAAACAATTGTAATAATCTGAACAATAAAGACTTATTAAATTAAAAAAATAAAAAATAAAATAAAACTACGGTTGCCAACACATGGTCCGCAGATAACTGGTGGTCTCTGAGGTCCAAAAGGTTGGCAATTCCACATTTTTAATGAAATGGTATATGAAACCAATTATTTAGCCAATTGATTTAAAAGATATATTTTGTAGTGACTCCTTGAATATCTGGGCAAAATAAAGTGAAAACCTTCTGGGAAGGATTTATCATTCAAGTTGACATTAAGAACACTAGTGAATAGGTCAAAATATCAATATTGACAAGAGTATAGAAGAAATTACTCTAGTCCCTCATGGATGACTTTGAGGAGTTCTAGACTGCAATGGAGGAAGTAACTGCAGTAGTGATAAAAATGGCAAGAGAACTAGAATTAGAAGTGGAGCCGTAAGATGTGATTAAATTGCTGCCATCTCATGATAAAAACTTTTATGAATGATGAATCTTTTCTTATGGATGAGCAAAGAAAGTGTTTTTTTTAGAAGGAATCGATTGCTGGTGAAGATGTCATGAAGATTGTTGCAATGACAACAAAGAATATAGATTATTGCATAATTTTTGCAATAAAGCAACAGCAGTGTTGAGAACCTGGACTTTAGCTATGAAAGAAGTTCTGTAAGTAAAATGCTATCAAACAGCCTCACATGCTACAGAGAAATTGCTTATGAAAGGAAGAGTCCATTGATGTGGCAGTCTTCATTGTTATCTTAAGAAATTGCTACAGCCACCCTAACCTTCAGTAATCAACCTTCAGGAACCACCACCAGCCATTAACATCAAGGCAAGACCCACCATGAGCAAAAGATTATGATTCGCTGAAGGCTCAGATGATGGTTAGCATTTTTTAGCAATAAGTATTTTTAAGTTAAGGCATATACATTGTTTTTCAGACATGATGCTAGCACATACTTACTAGACTACAATATAGTGTCAATATAATTTATGTGCTGGTAAACCAAAAAATTCATGTAACTTACTTTATTGCAATGTTTGCTTTACTGTAGTAGTAGCTACAGACCCAAACCTGTAGTAGCTCTGTGGTATGCTGGTAATGTTTTATCTCAAAGACAAGGAATTACTTTATAGATATTTAATGTATTTATCAACAAAGAAAGTATGCCAAGTACCTAATTTGAATGTCATAGGAAGCGCCTCAGTATGATTCTCTCCCTTGTCCCACTTCTCTCTGACTCTGACCAGGTCTCTGGAGTTCACTGTCCAGAATGGTAACATAGCCATAACCCCAAATGTGGCTCCTGTGCATTTGAAATGTGACCCATCCAGATTGGCGTGTGCTAAAAGAGTAAAATGCCACCAAACTTTGAAGACTTACTATGAAAATTTTTTTTAATATATCAATGATATTTTATATTGATTATAATTTAAAATAACCTTTTTGTTTTATTTGGTTAAATAAAATATATTATAAAAATTAAGCCCGCCTGTCTTTTTCCTTCTGTGATGTATCCACCAGGAAATTTAAACTTCCATATGTGGTTCTCATCTGCAGTTCATTTTATATTTCTATCGGACAGTGCAGCTCATGTTAAAGGAGTCACTGTGGTGGGTACTGGCAAGGGCTTGTTGTAGTAAAGATCAGGAATTAAGTTATTAATTCCTCTCTAACACTAGCTGATTGATCTAACTACACTTTCCTGAGTATGAGCTTTATTCAAACTATGAACCAACTATGGATCAACTTCCTCTGCTGAGCAAGAACCAGAGCAACATATTTACATTCTGATATTTTGTTAAATCCACCATCACTGAGTAATTAACATGCCCTCACTAGTCCCTTGATGGAAACCCAGGAAAGCTCTCTGACTGGCTTGGTTTAAGGAAGGTACCCAGCATGATATCAATCAACTGCAGCCAAGTGGGTGAAATCTATAGGAAAATGCAGCTCTGTGGTAACCCCAGGGTTGGAGGGAAGGAGGGAGAAGTTCCCATGAGAAGGATGATAATGCTCCTAAGAAGACCTACAAGAAGAGGGCAAGGAATTTAACAGCTATGCATTATAGTATGAATGTCTTGATAATATTGCAGAGAAATCCTTGCACTGTTTCTTTTTGTAAGAGGTACCTATTGCTGCTTTGACCAATAGCTTGCCTTTGCAGAACAAAGTTGTTCTATGTGGAATTTTATCCTTTATAAATTGTTCTGATGATAATATTTATTAGAGTTAACACCCCATCCCACCCACTGGATGATGGGGAAGTGTATGTGACTCAGACCTAGTCAAGCAGAGTGTCACATTCCTTTGTACCAGCTAACAGCTATTGTTCTACAATTGAGCACATGACTGAATGATGAGCAATCACATTCCTCCTGGAACTGAATTATGAAATATAAGGTAAAAGTTTTATTTCCACTGTGACTGATAAAGGAAAAGGATGGGAATCTGAGACTATTAAGGAATATCTTCCCTGGGTGTACAAGGAGGACCATCTTCAATAATACAGAACAAAGACAACACAGAAGGGAGCAAAGATGATAGAATCAGAGAGAAAATAAAACAAAAGGAAGAGAAGAGGAAAACTGTGTAAGCCCTGGGAGCTGAGTTAGCCATACTGAGGTCTCAGGAATCATGGACTTCCTGGTTCTTGGAACATGTACATTCCTGTTTTACTTTATTCTAGATTTTTTTGTATTAAAAAGAATCTATTATGATTATCTTAATGATCAGACCAATTAAACTTTTGACTTTCAATCTTAGTGTTAGCACTAAGCCTGAAAAATGCCAGAAAGCTTACAATAAACCAGAGGTCATGTATTATAGACAAATTCTATAAACAGAAAGCAAGCTTAAGTGTGATATTCCTTTCCTTAAAATAAGTGAGCTATATATAATCCCATGTGTCTCATCTGTGGCTCCCACATCTATCACAACATCCTAAAACCTGATGCATTTATCTACTTACTTATCTGTCTCTACTCCTGGACTGTAAGTCTCTTGAGAGTAAGACACAACTTAGTTTATCTTTATTTGATGATAGCCTCACACAGTACTAGGCAATGCATGCTTATAGAAAGAGAAAGGAATTAAAATGGAGAGATAAATTATACTGTACACAGCTTATGCAGGCACTTATTTGAATTATGCTTTCACAGATATAAGACAATTTTTTGTTGTCTCTCTGTTTTACTATTGGTTTGTACCATAATATTGTAACTCATGGAGGGATGGTCTGCTCCTAATGAAAGAATAATGTAATCATCATCATCATCATCATATACCACTTAACATTCTCAAAATCCCAGGTACTCTGCTAATTGCTTACTATATCTTCTCTGCTCAGAATGCTGAGTTTGGAATTGCAAAGATGAAAACACCTTGGAGTACTTTATATTATAGCATTCTGTAGTACTTTATAGTTTGCAGAATACTTTCATGTATATTATCTTGCTTGCAATTCTTTGAAACCCAGTGAGGCAGATGGGAAAATATATTATCTGATAATTGATATGAAAAAAAACACCTCAAGAAATGAGAAGATTTTTCTTAAGTAACTATATGAGTACATCAGAATAAGAATGCGGGTCTCCTGACTCCACACCAGTACTTGTTCCACTAGAGAAAGGGCATTTAACATCATTACAAATTAACTGAAAAGAGTGAGACACCTGGAGAATCTGTGAATCATACTGGTAATGGTTTTATAGGTGCCCTTTACTTCCCATTTTCCAGGCATCTTCAAGTTTAATCTCTGCATGAAAATTCTCCCCCTCCAACTCCTTCCCTTCCTCTTGGAATGAACAAAGTACTACGATTGTAACTACTGAGAGGTTTTGCTTGCAAATAGAAAGCTACTTACTTTTCCCCTAAAAGTAATGCCTGCTTCTACAAAATAAAAGACCATGAACCATGACAGGGAAAATCCCATGCCCTGTAATTCAAAGAAAACTTTTCTTTGAAATTCCTGCTAGGGCAGCTTGTTCTGATGGCAACAAACAATGCCTAGGCTCCTTCTGGCTTCAAGATACTGAGTAGCAGAAGCTGTAATGTAAGGGAGACAAATTTTGCCTTCTCATATCTGCCCTCATATAATTTCTTAGAATAGGTGCATTTTTAGACACATGGTGAGTGCACCATAAAATCTCATATATATACACATCATATACACAGAGAAATGTACACTAAAATAAATAAAAGAACAGAATATGTAATTTGCACAGTTAAGTTTATGTTGAAATTGAAAGTCTATAAAACAGTGGGTGAATATATTATATTTCATTTTTGTGATTTTTTTCATTTTTAATAATTTTTAGAGTCTCTGTATAGCTTTGATGACTTATCAGTCTAAATATTTCATTCACGATAGAAAAAGAGAGGTGGCACTTGAAGGCACTACAATAATTTCTTAATATTCTTTTTTTTTTTCACAAGAGACTGTAAAAGAGTGGGAATCTTATTTTAGCTTGCAAGGAAAAGAAAGCTTAAGAGTAAATTCTGGGAACAATTCATTTATTTTTATCCTTTTATAAAAAACTTTCAGACTGCTACCACCTTCAATCAAAGAATATTAATTGAGTCCTACTAGGTGACAGGCCCTACTATGTGTCTGGACTAAAAACATAGCTTCCTGCCTCCTAGCACATACTTCAGCTATTCATTCAACAAATTTATTGAGCATCCTGTATATTCTAGGTTCTGCAGGCCAAAAGCACGCTAAAATCCATGTCTTCATGGAACCAACATCCCAGTGGAAAAAAGAGATAATGAGCAATAAATGTTAAAATAGACAATCTACATTCAGAAACAGAAAAGTTTTTGAAGAAAATAAGAAATTCAGAATGCTACTGGGAGGGAATTTTGTTTTAGGTAAAGAGATCAGCAGAAACCCTGTAATAAGCAATACTTATGTGGAACCTTGAAAATGTGAAGAAGCAAACTACATGCAGATCTGGAAGAGTGTTGGAAGCAGAGGCCACTGGGCAGAGAGCCGTTTGGCTGAAGTGTGTTGAGCAAGGGAAATAGCAGTAGGGGATAACATTGGACATTGGATAGAAGGGCAGGGGCTAAGCAGACAGTGGAACTAATGAAAACTTTGGACTTTATGCTAAGTGTGACACAAGACCCTAAGAAAAGTGGCATGCTTGAGAACATACACTCTTTCAGGGGTCTTCAAACTATGGCCTGTGGGCCACATGCAGCCCCCAGGGGAGTCTGATCCTGCCCGCCAGGTTTTTTGGGCAGTGAGCGCAGCCAAGGTGTTACAGTAGGGATTAGTAGTTCATATAGTCCGGCCCTCCAGCTCTCTGAGGGACCATGATCTGGCCCCCACTTTAAAAAGTTTGAGGACCCCTGCTCTAGGCACTGAGTAAAGTATAATCTCTAGGTTTGGGAAGCAGAAACAGAAGGAGCAGATTGAGGCTTTGCTGCAATCTAAGAAGGAAACAGAGATAGTGAGCATAATACTAATACAAATGTAACCATGTCCTTCACGATTCTATGGACTTACATTTATTAACTTTTTTTGACTCTGTTCAATATTTAAACCATGTGATAATAACCCTTTGAGATAAGTACTATAGTCTTGCCCATTTTACAGTTATGAAGAAATTTGAGTAAATTTAAGTGGTTACTCAAGACTACACAGATAATAACTGATTAGGGAAATGTGAAGGTATAGCAAACTAAAAAGAAAGAAAATAAGACCACCTTCACTTCTGATATCAATTGCAAGTTCAAGGGTTTCCAAGACCATCTCATGCATCCAAAATTTACTAGAAGGACTCACAGAACTCATTGATGGCTGTTATACTCGTGGTTATGGTTTATTACAGGGAAGAGATTAAGACAGAAGTCAGTCAAGGGAAAATGCATATAGGTTGAAGTCCAAGAAAATACTGAACAAGATGCTAGATAATGTCATTTGCTGTGGAATCAAGACAGCATTCGTTTGTTGGCAACCCTGTGTGAAAATATACTCAAAGTATCGCCAATCAAAGAAGCTCATCTGAGCCTCAATGTTCATAATTTTCATTGGCACCCATCACATAGGCATGATTAAGTGGCTGATTTCTGTCTCTAGTCCCTTTGGAGTTACTGATACTATGAAATCCAAACTCCTCCCCCAAATAACATCGTTCATCCTTCTCTTATGGCCAAACCATGTATGCCTTTTAGTTCCCATTACAGAAAGAGAAATAGATGGGAAAAGGATAAGAAAAAAATGAGGAAGAGAGACTACTGTTGAATGGAGCAGGCCATGAGTCCACTCTAGCTTCATAAGCAGTGACTAGAGGCATGTCACATGTACACAAGGGCAGACTCTTGATAGCAGTGGATTGGCTACTGAAAATGTGAATCCACAGTGAGAAAAGAAGCTTGTGGCACAATGCAAAGAAATGCACTGCTACTTTCATCAATAAAGTCTTACTATGGATAAACAAATGCAAAAAGTCAATTGAACTAAACAGAGTGTTAGTGATATAGTTCATTTACACTCTGGCAATAACTGCTTATATCATATTAGAGGCTTGGTGCATGAAATTCGTACACAGGGGGCGAGGTGTCCCTCAGCCTAGCCTGCACCCTCTTCAATTTGGGACCTCACGGGAGATGTCCAACTGCTGACTGCTGGTGTTGGATCAGGCCTAAGTTGGCAATTGAAGATCCCTCTCACAACCTGGGACTGCTGGCTCCCAACCACTCGTCTGCCTGCCTGCCTGCCTACTTGCCCCTAACTGCTTCTGCCTGCCAGCCTGACCACCCTAATCACTCCCCTACCAATCTGATTGACACTTAACTGATCCCCTGCGGGCCTAATTGCCCCCAACTGCCCTCCCCTGCTGGCCCAGTTGCCCCCAACTGCCATTCCCTGCCAACCCCGTCACCCCTACCTGCCCTCCCCTGGCAGCCTGGTTGCCTCCAACTACCCTACCCTGCCAGCCTGGTCACCCCTAACTGCCCTCCCATTATGGCCTGGTCACCCCTAACTACCTTCCCCTCCTGGCCTCATCACCCACAACTGCCCTTCCCTGTTTGCCATCTTGTGGTGGCCATCTTGTGACCACTTGGGGGTGGCTATCTTGTGTGAGGGTGTGATGGTCAATTTGCATATTACCTATTTATTATATAGGGTACAGGACTGAGGACTGGTATCCAAGACTGTAGCCCCACTTTGAATAACATTGCTCTAAAAAGAGCTGTGGATTAAATAGGCATTTGGAATAACACAAGATGCAATATATGTTGATGTCAGTGATCAAACATTAGCAAAAATGTCCTTCTATCAAACCCATGAGGAAAGGATTCTGAATAATATATAAAAGTATAAGACTCATCCTCAAGCATCAGACCATATTTCTAAAGATAGTAAAAAATAAGCTTAAAGTTTAATTCATCACTGAAAATAACTTGCACTACTAGCAATAAAGATGTGTGTTTTTATAAAATAAAAAAAAGAAGAAGAGTGAATCCCAAGAGCCTTAGAGGTATGCCTTTATAGCTTACTTTTATTCCTCTCCACCCAGTACAGTCACCAGAGTGACCTGGGAAGCATAAAAGTCAGAGAGTATTTTTTAAACCCTCTTCAAGGCTGTTAGGAGGTATAAAATACATACCTTGAGTAAAATAAATGTATGCACCTTAAGAAGGTAATAAATCACTGGTAGCTTTATTGTTGTCAGTCATTGGTTCTTGAAGGGCAAATTGTACTTGATTCTTGACTTGGTCTTTGCTTCACTGATCAGCAACTTCTCTTAGAAGTTACAAGTTTTCACTGTTGACAACTCTGGGATTTTTTTTAAGTCACACAGAGAAAAACAAATACCATATGATTTCACTTATATGTGAAATCTAAAAAACAAAATAAACAAACAGAAGAAAACAAACAAACTCATAGATGCAGAGAATAAATTGATGGTTGCCAGATGGAAGGCCGTTTGGAGGATGGGTGGAAAAGAGGACAAGAATAAAAGTACAAACTTCTAGTTATAAAAATAGTCATGGGCATGTGAAGCATAGGGACTATGTCACTAATATTGTAATAATTATGTGTGGTGCCAGATGGGTACTACATTGATAGGGGGGATTACTTCATAAGGTATATAAATGTCTAATCACTATGTTATTCATACACCTGAAGCTCATATAATATTTTATGTCATGTAATTTAAAAATAATTTGTAAGAGTCATAATGTTTTTTAAATATTAGTTCATGGCCATATTGGTGTGCAATTCAATTCTACAAACTTTACTTGAATGCCTATGTGCCAGGAACTGCTTCCTCTCCACTCTGGAGGGAAGGCAGAAAGGAATAAAAGTCATCATGAAACTCATATAACTCCTTAGGGGAGACCAATGTGCACACACATAACTAGAAATTAAGGTAGGTTGCATCTAGTGCTATAATTGGGCAAGAAAAGGGAATAATTCTGACTCCGGGAACACCAGAATATTTCACAGAAGAACTGGTTCTTGAAGGATAAGTAGAATTTCAAGAGGCAAGAGTCATAAAGAACATTCCATACAGAGGAAATAAATGACCCTCCAAAAGTGAAGATCATTTGCAATCTTCTAAGACTAGTCCATAAGATGTGCTGGGGGAAGGGTGGACAAAGTGTATAAGAGCATGCAGGCTCACAATTCATGGAATTGTGGGTAGTCCAAGGCTACAAGACCACAAGGGCTGTATAGAAGAGCAGTGGGCTCTGAGGCTGGGATGTTGATTAGGGCCAGGTTATGAAAGGCTCTGAATATTATGCTGAGGAATTTAGAGCAAGCAAGAAATGATACAAGATTTGTGACATTGTAAAGCAGCCTCTGTGGTATAGTATATTTGAAGTTTCCTTTCCGTCCTTCTTTTTTGTTCTTTTTTTCTTTTTGCTCAGCCCCCAAACCCACCAACAAAAAGTTTCCCACCAGTGACTGCATATAAGGGTGAAACTCCAGCTCTTGGGCACTGCCACCATCATCTACCCAATGTTCCTTTTGCTAGGTGCTGTGCAGCCCTTCCCTTTGGATATCCCATTCCCCACCATCTCCCCCTAAATAAATTTAATTTATTTGAATCACCATGTTAAATGGCTATTTAGCCTACCTGGGTGTGTTAACCCACCACAATAATAATCTACTATGTTTGCCTTTCAATTAAAGTATCTTTTTCATATCTAAAAATATATTTTTTAAATTTTTGTTAAATCTCACCCAAGGATATTTTTTTCCATTGATTTTTAGAGCAAGTGTATAGGAGGTAGAGAGGGAAAGGGAGAAAAAGAGGGAAAGAGAGAGAAAGGGAAAGAGAGAGAGACTGGTGTGAGAGACACATTGATCAGTTGCCACCTGAAGTTCTCCGACTGGGCCAGATATTGAACCCGCAACCCAGGTATGTGCCCTTGTCCAGAAATTGAACCTGAGAATTTTCAATGCATGGGTCAATGCTCTAATCACTGAACACACTGGCCAGTGCAATATCTAAAAGTAATTTTTAATATTATCAAACTATCAAATATCCAGCAATGTTATAGAATAGTAAGAAGCTAGGAAAATTCCAGGCTAAGTGGAATGGGGAAGCCCATTCCCTCCTTCTCTTATCACAACTTTCCCAGTGCCATTGCCTTTGGCCTCAGTCATGTGATTTGCTTTGGCTAATGAAGAAGAATGTGATCAGACATGCCCTCTACCATGCTCAAGTGGACGCTTTGAGAGGTATTGAAGGTTTCTGCCAGACTATTTGCTCTTGAACCTCTGCCATAGAGATAGTCTGCTTTTTTAGCCTGAGTCACAGAATAGAGAGAATTATGAAACAAAACTTATATAACCATAGGGAGGATCCAAGATGGCTGCTCGGGTATACACCTAGCCGCAGCAGCTCACAACAATTTCAAAGGAATACAACTAAAATGTAGAGTGGACATTGCCCAGAGCTACAGGTAGTCGACTGACTGAAAACTCTACAATAGGAAGGAGGGAGAAAACCAGAAGGAAAATCAGAGGAGCTGAAAAAAAGCCTAAGGTACGGAGACATGCTGCGCGCTCGCACGCACGCGTGCGCGGAGAGGTCGCAGCCGGAGAGGAGGAGAGGGCTGGGTGCTGCCTGGCGTTCCCTAGCAGGAAGGAAATAGAACCCCCAGCCTGGGCTGAACCCCCGAACCGGCAGCGCTGAGCCCCAAGTGATGTGCCAGACCCTGGGGACCCAGGCTCCGGCAGGGGGAGACAATCCCGGGGGACGGCGAAATGCGGGGCCCCCGGAGTCGCGCGCACATGGCGCGCAGAGGACTGAATGTTGACTCTGATGCTGGATTACCCTAGCCGGAAGAAACAAAGCCTCCGGCGGCAGCTCTGAGCCTCAGTCCAGACCTCCCCGAACTCCAGGTCTGGGCCAGTCCCTGGGGACCCAGGCTCGGGCAGGGGGAGACGAGGCTGTGAGGTGGAGTCCTGGGAGCGCGGCGAAAGGCCGAGCCCCCGGAGTCGCGCACACTGTGCGCAGAGGACAGTCTGTTGACTCTGATCCTGGACTTCCCTAGTGGGAGGGAGAAAGAAAGCTCCAGACTGGAGGAACGCCACGAGGAGCAGGAGCCCCTGCCGGACACCAGCCAGCTGGGCGCCAGCAAGGAGCCGGGCGACGGGGCCCCCAGTGGGGGGGGTGCCCCTGAGCCTTCGACTGCTGAGTGCTGGCAACGGAGCCAAGGACGGGGGCTGCTTCCTGGGCGGCGCCGACCCCGGCAACAGGCTGGAGCAGCGCGGGAGCCCGCGGAGAACAAAGGGGTGCCACAGGCCAACCTGCTGAGCTCCCAGGACAAGGAGGAAGAAACCAAAGAAGTTCTCAATGTGAAGAAATCAAGTGAGAGCAAATGATAGTAAAATTACTTAAGAAAGAATACAAAGAAGATCTTGAAAAATCAAAGACTAAGTCAGAACTCAACGCACCAGCCAACATTGCAACATAAATGCGTTTTGTTGTTTTTTTTAAAAAAAGAAAAAAAAAAAGAAGAGAAAAAAGGGACAGAATGTTGGAACAGCGGCGACCAGGCCTAGAGTGGCCAGGCACAAGGCAGTGGCAGCTGGGCCCGGAGCAGCAGTGGCCAGGCCCCAGAACAGCAGCAGCCAGAACAAGAGCATCAACGGCCAGCACTGGAGCAGCCAGACCTGGGGCAGTGGCAGCCAGGCCTGAGGCAGAGGCGGCCAAGCCCAGGGTGGCCAGTCCAGGAACACCCAGACACGGAGTGGCTGGGCCCGGAGAAGCCCGGCCCAGAGCAGCCAGGTTGGGAGCAGCCAGGCCCAGAACAGCAGTAGACAACCACGAAGAATCCAGGCTGGGAGCGGCCAGGCCCGGAGCAGCTGGGTCTGGTGTGGCCAGGCCTGGAGCAGCGGCTGCCAGGCTAGGAGCGGCCAGGCCCGGAGCAGCAGCTGCCAGGCTGGGAGCAGCCAGGTCCGGAGCAGCCGGGTCTGGTGTGGCCAGGCCCGGAGCAGCGGCTGCCAGGCTGGGAGCGGCCAGGCCCGGAGCAGCAGCTGCCAGGCTGGGAGCGGCCAGGCCCGGAGCAGCCGGGTCTGGTGCGGCCAGGCCCGGAGCAGCGGCTGCCAGGCTGGGAGCGGCCAGGCCCGGAGCAGCAGCTGCCAGGCTGGGAGCGGCCAGGCCCGGAGCAGCCGGGTCTGGTGCGGCCAGGCCCGGAGCAGCGGCTGCCAGGCTGGGAGCGGCCAGGCCCGGAGCAGCCGGGTCTGGTGCGGCCAGGCCCGGAGCAGCGGCTGCCAGGCTGGGAGCGGCCAGGCCCAGAGCAGCCGGGTCTGGTGCGGCCAGGCCCGGAGCAGTGGCTGCCAGGCTGGGAGTGGCCAGGCCTGGAGAAGCGGCTGCCAGGCTGGGAGCGGCCAGGCCCGGAGCAGCCGGGTCTGGTGCGGCCAGGCCCGGAGCAGCGGCGGCCAGGCTGGGAGCGGCCAGGCCCGGAGCAGCCGGGTCTGGTGCGGCCAGGCCTGGAGCAGCGGCTGCCAGGCTGGGAGCGGCCAGGCCCGGAGCAGCCGGGTCTGGTGCGGCCAGGCCAGGAGCAGCGGCTGCCAGGCTGGGAGCGGCCAGGCCCGGAGCAGCAGCTGCCAGGCTGGGAGCGGCCAGGCCCGGAGCAGCCGGGTCTGGTGCGGCCAGGCCCGGAGCAGCGACTGCCAGGCTGGGAGCGGCCAGGCCCGGAGCAGCCGGGTCTTGTGCGGCCAGGCCCGGAGCAGCAGCTGCCAGGCTGGGAGCGGCTAGGCCCGGAGCAGCCGGGTCTGGTGCGGCCAGGCCAGGAGCAGCGGCTGCCAGGCTGGGAGCGGCCAGGCCCGGAGCAGCCGGGTCTGGTGCGGCCAGGCCAGGAGCAATGGCTGCCAGGCTGGGAGCAGCCAGGCCCGGAGCAGCGGCTGTCAGGCTGGGAGCGGCCAGGCCCGGAGCGACCGGGACCGGAGCAACCGGTCCCAGAGCAGCCGGGTCGGGTGCGGCCAGGCCTGTAGCAGCAACAGCCAAGTCCAGAGCAACTAGGTCGGGAGCGGCAGTGACCAGACCCGGAGCAGCTGGTTGTGGAACGAACCAGAGCAACAGAGGCCAGGCCCGGAGCAGCCAGGCCCGAAACAGCTCGCTCCTCGCCTGTACCTGCCCACGGCTGCCTCTCAGACATGGCTGGAAACTTTTGCGGGAACTTGAGGGTCTGCTGAATCAAGTGATGAAGGCTTAGATCTGGATGTGTTGAGTTAGTATAGCGCTGGGGTGTTGATCTGTAAGTGCCTTGGGTGGGGCCTGGATGAGGCTGGTTGACCTATTTGGAAATGTCTTTTGTGTGAAGTGTATCATTGGGCATGTGGAGGTATTATTGATATGAGATAATGCTAAGTAACAGATTTACTATCTGAAAAGGGATTTACTATCGGGGAAAGGGAGGGAGGAAGAGACTGAACATAAACTGTGCACCTATGGATGAGGACAATGGGGGATGGGGAGGGGGCGGAGGGTGGGGTGGGAACCTGGTGGAGGGGGGAAGAAATGAGGAACCTTTGTAATAATATGAACAATAAAGATTGATTAAAAAATAAAAATAAAAAAATAAATAAATAAATAAAAAAAAAAAAACTTATATAACCATAAACTGAATAAGAGCCACATTAGCTGACTGGCAGCCATCAACATAAGTGAGCAAAATATCTGCTATTGAAATCCACTAAGATTTCAAGATTCTTTTGTTATCAGTATAAGGTAGTGCAAGGTGACTAACCTTTCTAAAATAAAACCTAAGACATTCATACTGTAAAAAATATAATATTTTTAAAGAAAAATAAAATTGCCTGTAATCACAATACCCAGAGATAACAGATAACATTGTAACCATACTTTGCATTAAATACCAATTCCGATGATTCATAGATCTAAATAGGGAAAATAAAGCAATAAATTTGTGGAGAAACAAGCATAGAAAATATATATTTATTACATAGGAGAAGGTAAAGATTTTCTCTAACACAAAACAAAAAGCACTAAAGTTAGAAGATGATGAAAATTGGACTGCACAAAAATAAAAGATGCCTATTAACAAAAAAAATCATCAAGAGTAAAATAGCAAGCCACAGAGTGGAACAAACATGTGCTAACTCTCTAACCAAATGAGGGCTCATATTCAAGATATATAAAGACGACAAACACACCAATAGAAAAACACTTAAACTGGCCCTTCAGCCAATTATACTTTATTTCCTGTTCTGGTATTGGTTACACTGGTGAAAATTAATATAGCTGTGTGCCTATTATGATATGTGTGTTTGTATATCATACTGTAATACACATTGCATTAAAATTATAGTATCCAAATTATTACATTTAGGTTTAATTTAAAATATTTATTTACTTTTTAATTTGTAATAACAAATGCAACTCAATTTTAAAAGGGGCAAGATCCTTTGAAAATATTGATGGAAATTTCTTTAGGAAGTCTTCTGGTGTACAACATACTCCACTACTAACCATTAAGAAATTTCTGCAAAACTTCCTAACTGGAAACATAATGTTGGTTGACAGAAATCTTGACATCTTACCCGTATGATTTTAATAAATATAATTTTTGAATATACATCAAACTTTAAAAGCTTATTATGACTAAGATTAAACTTATACAATTCTCCAGGCAGATATTAACAAATATGAAAGATAAATTTCCTTTTCATTTGCCTCATTCTTCCATTAGGTACCATAAAAATCATATTTCAATCAATACACTTGATCTTTTCAAATTAAATTATCTTTTTTTAGAGAGCCAAATAAAAGATATTTTGAACAGATTAAACAATTTGGTTTATTCTACATTTTTGTAATAAATTCTACTTAAATGCAATTCCTTTACCAATTAAATTATGTTACTAGTTTTAATCTTTTTTAATCAAAACTAAAATTTGAAGTGTTATTCCAATATTTTATGACTTAACAGATTAAAAATAATCTTTTCATAGAATAAACATTTTTAACATGTAGTATTCAGCCTGATACAAAATAAATCTCATAATATATCATTCATTTGTTACTGTCTTTTTTCATATCACTGGAGATATAATGTAGGTATTAGTCATAGAATGATACACTTATTCAAAAAGTACTTATTCAGTGCCCACTCTGCGCCAGCTCTGTTCTCAGAGTTTGGGTGCCTACAGGTAAACATAGAGATAAGGTCCCTTTTCAAAGAGTTTATCTTTTATAGGAAGGAAACAGAACACCTGGAAAGAAGAAAACCAGATATAAGAGAGGGCCTGAAGGGGCTAACTCAGTTTGCAAAGCCAGAGAAATCTACTGAGAAACTGGAATCTGAATCGGAGAAGCAGTTGTGTTAACTTGTTAGGGCTACCACAGCCAAGTCCCACAAACTGGGTGGCTTAAACAATAAAAATTAATTGTCTCACAGTTCCAGAGGCTGGAAACCAGAGATCAAGGTTTTGGCAGGATTGGTTCCTTCTGAACACCGAGTGGGAGAATCTGTTCCACGTAGCTCCCCTGGCTTCTGATAGTTTGATGACAATAGCTGGCTTTTCTTGGCTGGTAGAAGCATCACCCAAGCCTCTGCCTTCATCTTCACATGGCATTCTCCTTGTGTGTACATCTTTCTCTGTGTCCTAATTTTCCCTAGTAAAGCTTTGATCTTGGAACTCCAGCCTCCAGAATGGTAAGACAATAAATTTATATTGTTAAGTTTAGGGACCCCTAATGAAAACTTTGAATCTATTATAATCCAAGAAATGTCTAAAAGTTGCTTTCTAGAGACAATTTCTTTAAAGAGCAAATAAATTATTTTGAAGAAAGAGCCTCTGTTTTGGGTGCCTCCAATAAATACTTATAACTGTGTTGATAGTAAGATCATCTATTTCCAACTTTCATTCACACATTTTTATATCAGTGTAGACACATTTTGATTGCATATTTTATAATTAGAAAAATATTAGTGAAATCATTTCATTTTATGTATTTGTCAATAGCAAACTTGGATATTGAAAACAGTTGTTATTCTTTATCTAAGTCTTTTTATGCTAAATTGACATATCCCATTGATCACATTAAAGCCATTGACAATTTTTAACCCCTTATTGCTAAAAGAGTCATAAAAATAGCCACCACCGTGCAGTCAATAAAAAAGCCAAATTGTCTTCTTTATCTCTAAAACCAAACTCTATATATCTCTACAGAAAGTTCACAAAAATGGCTAAATTGAGAGTTATTAGTGCTATTTTCCTTGGAGATGACCACAGCCATAAGACAAGGTAGACTTGTGGCAACCTGTTAGCCTGTAATCAGAAGATCCTGTATCTGATCCAGTAGTAACAAAGTGATCGTTCTTTCCAACAAGCTCCAGGACCCTTTGACAGCCCAGGTGGAGATTTCCCTCAGAGATTGCCCCTAGAGCTCTCCAAAGCCAGGTGAAAAACTGATGACAGCATAAAACACTCCAGAGCATTTTCCTTTAAAACTGATGGATCAATATGTCTGTCACCTAACTTATTCCAGAGAATGAAAGCTCAGGAATCTAAGGGAGCACGATTACTCACTTACACGGTTCCACTGCCCTAAGTGGCCAATACTTAATTGCCTTTATGGTTTGAACATCATTACCCTTGAATGGAAGGAGAAGATCTCTCTCTTAATTTTGGAGTGAAAGTCTTTTGTCTTTTCCTACTCTCTATGATAACGGCTGTACAGTTCTTCTGTGATGAATAGAAGACAGTGCAACAAATTAATACAAATGAAGTCATTCCTGAGTGACTCCATCTGCTTTAGAAATAAGGCTCGGACAATGATGTGGCCAAGATCCAGATAATTAGGCCTGACTCCAAATTAAGGCACACAGGTAACTTATAGCTTCATTAACTCTCTTCAAGAAGACAGACATCCAAAAACTAGACTTAATAAAGGCAGCATATGATCCATCGACAATCTGTTTGATGTTAAAAAATGAACTTTGTTTTTGCAACGTTGCATGAGCAGGAGCAAAGAGCATGTGCAACTCAAAACACCATGAACCAAGGTATGGTTTAGCATCGTAGGTGCCAGTCTCAAAATTTAAAGAACAAAGACCTTAATTTTGTTTATAAAATGTAATCAAAAGGCATTAATAACCTAGCAACTAAGGAAAGCACATAAGGTGTCTGCAAGTGTCTTTTCTCTGTAATCAACAGGAAGATTATTAGCTAATAACAAATGTTATTCATCTTCATAACAGCTAAATGACAGCCTGTTTAAAAATAACAAATGACTACTCCTCATTGACGATTGCAGGGTGAGCATGACCTTCATGTGTTTTAAGCAAACAAGTCCTCTTTTCAAAGACTTCAGGAGTACTCTAATTGATAATAATGAGATGTTTTATCTTTACCCAGGGATGCTAAACCTTTTAAAATGCTATTTAAACTGAGATAATTTTATACAGCCCCCTGAGTTAGAAGAGACTTGGAAGGTCTTGCAATGATTTTTTTTACAAGCAAGATACTAATAAATCACAAAAGTAATTAGTTTACGATATACAGAAATGTTTCTTCTTTGTCCTGCCTAGATTTTCTATTGTACAACAGGTACGTGTCAAGTCACAGGTAAAAAATAATAATAACAAGTAGAATATTTTAAAACTGGATTTTTACAGATTAGCCCTATTTCCTTTGAAGTACAAGCATTACACATCTCTAAAGACTGAAGATATGAGGCTCCAACTGAAAGCTCCCGTGGCTTCTAAACAGTCCTGACAATCACACCTAGCATAATTTATAAAAGCCTCTTATGATACTTTATGTATCCAGCTTCCAACATCTCCCAACCAGTCCTTGCAGTGATAGCATATGATCATTGGCTCAATGTGACAGCAGCTGTGACGTGCAGAGGCCAGTTAGGGAAACCTGGAGGACAGCCTGCTTGCCATCCTGACACATAAGCCAGTGAGCACAACAGCCACTGGACTGCAGCCACTGCCTCAACATCAGAGGCCAGAGTTAACTGTAGACTGCCTGCCTCGCTGGGGGCCTTTTTCATTTCCCAGAACCCTACCAAAATAATCCCCCCTCCACCACCAGCGCCCCCCCACACACACACACACACACCTATCGTGTCTCTGTCCTAATCCCTGAAACCTGTGAATATGTCAGCATAACTATAAACCAGGAGTTGCAGATGTGAGTCAGTTAAGGATCCTGAGATGGAGGAGGTCGGGGTGATGTGTGTGAAGCTGGAGGAAGGACTATGGAGCTGAGGAATCAGGCAACCTTTAGAAGCTGGGAAAGATGAGGAAATGGATTCTGCCCTGAAGCTCCAGAAGGAACGCAGCCCTGCTGACATCTTCATTCAAGGCCTGTTGAAACTGATTTTTGACTTCCAGTCTCCAGAAATGTAAGATAACACAGTTGTGCTGTTTTAAGCCATTAAGTCTGTGGAAATTTGTTACGGCACCAACAGGAAACTAATACATCTTTGGACTCAGAATGTAAAACCTCACCAGTGGCTGGTGGTCTTGACAGTAAGGTGTTCCTTCATCTCAGTAACAACAGCATTGCCATATATTAAATAAAGCAAAAGCAGAAGTCCATGGAGGAAAAATAGTTAAAGCCAAAACTTAAGGTGCTTGTTTCTTTTCTAGTTCAGATGCATATTTTGAAGCATTACCAAACTCTGCCTGGGTGTGGGAGCCACTTAAACATGTATTTCGGGAAAGGAGTAACTATTTTCTCCAACTGCATGCAAGATATTTTATCATTTAAGCCTGCCTTTCCTCTTCCATACACTGGCAGGGTTCAACCAAATATCCTCCAACTGTATTCCTAGCTCTGAGATCCAAGGTTCTAGCCTACTCAAGAGTCTTCTTCTTATTTCTAAATTGTATATATATATATATATATATATATATATATATATATATATATATATATATATATATATATATTTACTTCACAAGGAAATAGGTTTTTCCTTTGAGCGTTATTTGACAATAGTCCTAATTATTTCACCTCGGTTCCCATTTCCTCCAAAGGGAAATTTTTGCTGCAATTCACAAAGGTTATTTATCATCGACCTGCCTTTTTTCCGGGACTGAGTACACACATTGATTTTGCAACACGGTTATCAAATTATCTTCATAAATCAGCTAATAGCCCAACAAACAATGTCACAAACAGAAGTAAAAAATATCTTGGTATTCAAAGGAAGTGTGTGCCTTTATTTCCAAAAAGCTATATGATGTATACCAACCACCTAAAAGCATCTTTGCAAGTCCTTGTCCTGTACTCTCGGGAAAAATTAGGACACTGCCATCCTCAAGCCTGTGATTTTTCTAAATGAATTTATCTAAAGTAGCATGTCATCTGGGTGAAGGGGAAGAAGTTGATTTCTGGTAAAGCCTTGAGCACATAGTTTAAGTTAACGAGACATGGCAAGAGCAGGTGGGTAATTCTGTGTTCATACACTGTAATGGGCCAAAGGCTGATTACTATTCACTGTAAAATGAACATAAAAGTAGCAATTATGCCTTCATCCTAGTGGATGTGATGTATTAAAAGCTATCAGCTTCACCTTCTGTAATAACAGCTTTAGTCTGTTTGTACCAGGATGTGCAAAAATAAGACGGAAGTGGGAAGGGGGAGCTCTGTGACTTTATACAAGAACAAACACTGGATTCTCACTGTCCCTCCTTCTGTGCTCAATGCACAAAGGATAGATGAAGCCTTGTGGTTCAGAAACATTTGTGAATACGATGCTTTTCTTCTCTAGCTGTGAAATGCCTCCCTTACCAACTCTTCAGATCACCAACTCACAAGCCACAGATAAATGTTGATTTCACAAGAGGAAAGCCTCAGCCACCAAGTTCAAATTGTCAGAGTTGGGAAGACATCTGAGTAGTGCTGGCAGGCTGAGCTGCATGCCCATCATCTTCAACTTTGCCAAAAGCTCCCAAAAAAGGGGGTTAAATGATCTTGTTATATAACTAATAAAAAAAGTGTGAAAAGTACACATAGATGATATACAAAAGAAAGATAAAGAATAAGGTTCAGAGATGTCAATATTGTAGAATATTTCACATTTGATATTGGAATGAAAAGCTTAAGTATTCTGACAGAAAAGAAAAGCACGATCTCCTGAGTAGAGAGAAAAGCATGCTGAATATCTGAACATGAAACGTAAAGAGAATTCTTATTTCCAGCTCAGGGAAATGAAAACCAACTTTGACCTGTCTGTCGAGAGCCTACCACTTGAAGACTTCTGAGACGTACCTATTTAGTGAGTTTCTACCAGACATGAAAGGACTATTCTATGTAGCCTGGAGCCTGCATCATCCTCCACTCTGTCTCGGCTTGTTCTGTGGTTAACCCCCTCTGCTTTTCACCCACAGCCTATACCAATGGTTTACAGAGAATCTCACATTCCAGCACCGCTGAGACCTGCCAGTTCTGTCACCTCAGGCTTGATCTGGGACTTGAGTGCTGCCCCTTGTGCTGTAGCCCTGGTGCATCTAGCCTGGTAGTTCCAAAACCTCCTCAAGAGCCAAAGGGTCAGGTCTTCAGCAGATATTAGAGTGCTGCACCTGAAATATCAACTCATTTAAAACTTGGGAAATGCACACATTATGATGATATGCAATGCTTTGCATGTAGCCCAAGCTGTGTGAAGATATTTTTACAGAAAACGGTCTTATTTTGGAATTGAAAGATGTCAGTCTAGAGTAAGTACTTTGCCCAGATTAGTTCTATCTTTGTTTCCATCTACACTACTCTAGGATTCTCTTTTGTTGTTGTTGTTGTGTTAATCCTTACCTAAGGATATTTTTCCCATTGAGTTTTAGAGAGAGTGAAAGGGAGGGAGAAAGACAGAGACAGAGACACATCAATGTGAGAGAGACATATTGATTAGTTGCCTTCCACACACACCCCAACCAGAGCCAGGAATTGAGCCTGCAACTGAGGTACGTATTTTTGACCAAAATCAAACCTGGGACCCCCTCAGTCTGTGGGCCAATGCTCTATCCACTAAGCCAAACAGGCTAGAGCTGGGACTCTAATTTGATGGTCAAGTTGTAAAAATCTGTTTAATAGATCTTACACTCAAAAGCTGACAGGCCCTTCAGCTCCTTAGAACCTTAGTTTGGGCTTAAAACATCAGCTCCCAGAGATACGTGGACAGAGCACTGAGTGAAGTTTTGATCTGTGCCAGGAAAATATCAATGCCAATGATATCTGATCCACCTGGATTTAGTGAGTTCTACCCAGAAGGCCTCCTTGCCCAGAGGTGTCCCAATTCATTATGCAGCTGCCATGGTGCCAAGCCCAAAGTCTATCCTTTGGATGGACAGAGCTAAAAATGTGATCACCCTAGAAGCTTCTCAGAGATACCGCGAAACCCCACTATTTTCCTTTTGTCACATGCAAGACAAGCTGAGAGGGTTGTGAACGTGTCTACAGTACAAATTATATCCCAGTGCTATAATGCATTACACTCTATGGGTGTTGAAATCCAATATTGATTTTATTTAGAACAAAAATCATTATTTGATGACAAAATTTAAATTTATACTATATAAAAATTCAATTTTTTAAAAAAGCATTTCTTCTGGATATATTACAACTACTCTGCAACTACCCACTTCCTTAATTCCTTCACTTAGAATTATCTGAATCCCAATGCAATTAATGGCATTTTCCTATCCTTTAAAACAACGATTTTCCTCATTGACATAAAGCTGGAGACCACCCAGTGTCTTCTGACTCCCCAGGTCTAATTATGCTTTGTGGGTTTTCTTTAATCTGCCAGCTTTAAAATGTGTCTGAAATAGCTTTACTGCATGTGCTTTCCCATCATTCTTAGCCTGAATCCTGATTTTATGTACCCTTGTCTACTCAAGGAGATTACTAAGGTTACTGATGTGTTCTTAATGTAAATATTCTCCCTTTGTCATGAAAAGGGAAACTACGAAGATGTCAAGTAATATTGAATGTAAATAAGCCTCTCTCATCTCATTGAATGCTGAATTTCTGTCACTTAGTAAATAAACTGGGATCAGAGTAGGATTAATGTCAATGATGCACTGAACGTTGCCAGCTTAAGGCAAGACAATGAAGCAGAGACCACAAAATACTAATGGCTCTTCTGGATGTTGGTGTTGCCTGTTTCCATGGGATTCATAGATCTAAATTCTGTCTTTCTGATATTGACATGGCTATGGACCATTAAAATACAAACATGATAATTTAAAAAAAAAAAAAAAAACCTATTTGGAGATAAGGCAGATGACCCAAGTGTTAGCAGTGATTCTGAACCTCATATTTTCACTTTATTCCCAGAAATTTAAAGGCACTGAAGGGTGCTGCTCATTCATTCTTGGCATCACTAGCAACGAAGAGCTAGTGTGGGACAGACAGACAGACATCAGTGTAAAAACATACAGGTGTCAGACATTAAAGGTAAGGGAACATATGTCCTAAACCAGGGGCCAGCAGAGCATCGGAGTCTATTGTAAACAACCAAAATAGTGCCTATCTGGACCCTGCATAAACCCTATTCGGAACCCAGTTTATGTGTGATCTCTGGGCTAAGAGGATGGGTTCTCTGCAGATTCGAAGCCTGGATGCATGTATATGCTTTTGTAATAAATCCCAAAAGCAAGACATTGAGATGAAAGTTTATGTACAAGGAATGCTCCCAGGAAAAGAGGGGGGAAGCAGGACAGGGCAGGGAAAGAAGCAAAGCAAATGTGGGATTTCAGGCCCAGTCCTTGTCCCAGCCTCAGCATCAGCCTGTAGGGAGCTCAGCAATGTAAATTATGCCTCAGAGCTGATCCCACCTCCATGCAAAGGAGAAGGGCTTCCATACTCATGCAGCAACCACTGGCTAGGGAGGGGGTGGTAGTTATAGCTCCTAGGCACTTTCTGCTCTCTGAGTGTGTCCAGGGGTCCTCAAACTTTTTAAAGTGGGGGCCAGATCACGGTCCCTCAGAGAGCTGGAGGGCCGGACTATATGAACTACTAATCCCTACTGTAACACCTTGGCTGCGCTCACTGCCCAAAAAACCTGGCAGGCAGGATCAGACTCCCCTGGGGGCTGCATGTGGCCTGCGGGCCGTAGTTTGAAGACCCCTGGTGTAGGCAATGTAGCCCCATCATTACACCAAGGGTAGGATTCTAAATAAAGTCATGGATGTAAATTGGCAAAGCAAAGCATGGCACATGGAAGCTGAGCAATGAGCACAGGAGCCCACAGAATATTCAAAGGGGACTGAAAGGATCTGGGCTGAGCACAGACCCAGGCAATACCAGTTGTGTGTGCACTGGCATGTGCTGAGGATGTGACAGAGGGCTCAGGGTTGAGTGGCAAATGACTATCTCAATGAATATCCTTATCCAACTCATTGAGAGGCCACTGCTCCACCCTGTCATAGTGAAACACTTCTGTCCCCAGCATGAAGCACAATGATAATAATATTAATAGTGGTTAATATTTATTGAGCACTGTCAAAATGCACTGGACTCTCTGAATCTTATCATTTTATCTGATCCTCATAAAAACCCTGCAAATTTTGTCTCATTCTCTCTTTTAGAAATGAGGAACATAGAACTCAAAATGGTTAGCTAAATATACTCTGAAATGAAGCAGGAGACATGAAATTCAGACCTAAATCTTTATTATTCTAAAGCCCTTATTCTTCTCACTCTCCCACCTCATACCTCTCCGTAAAATAGCTGAAAACAAATCTCAACAAATAGGCACCTTTGTGACATATTACATGTGAAAATCTCAGAGAACAAAAGCAGAGAGAGAGAGGAAAAGAGCTGATTAAACCATCTCATTCAAGAGGATATCTAGGCTTGAAAAGCAGCTAAAATGGAAAAACTACCATGGCTTCGGTTTTTCAAACTACTCTTAACAAACAAAACATATATCTTACATAATTCAGCTTGCAGATTTGTACCAGATCCTAAAGGAAAGGCCTGTGTGTATTTTAGAGCAGTGGTACTCAAACGTTAATGTACTTCCAACTTACCTGGGCACTGAACTTGGACATTCCCTGACCCGGCTCTCTGAGGTTCTGTGTCACTTATATCTAGGTGAGGCCCAGGTGTGTGGGAAATTCAAAGCAGATGGTCCATAGATTACATTTTGAAAAACACTGACTCAGAATGGGTAAGACTAACAAAAAGAACACACTCAAGATTCTGTCTGTTTGTGGTAATTTCATAGATAGATGATGATGATGAAGATGATAGATAGATAGATAGATAGATAGATAGATAGATAGATAGATAGATAATCTATCTAGTCTGACCAGCTAGTTATGGAAGAGTTTTCACTTACACAGGAGTTAGTCATATAAGACATCTCTATATGAAATCTAATCACTGATTTAGAGTTGAAAATTAAAGTTAATCAAGTGCAATGAACTAGATTCAGACATATTTTTTAGTATAAATACATTATGTGCAATAATTCAGTGTGCTTTTTCCCCCACATAAATTCCAAAATGAGTAAGAGGAAGAACAATTTGGTGTGGTGGCCAAGTTCTATTCTGGGGCAATTAAAATATGACTTCTTCAAATTCTTTTTGTAATTTCAATATCAGCACACTCCTTCCTCACTTCCTGTTCTATGCTGTTCCTGACTGCCCCCAGTGATGCAGGGGTGGCCACGTGTCAATCCAAACGTGAATTAGATAAGCTATGAATATCAATGTATATGCAGAAATATAGTCAGGTAACATAGCCACGTGTGACTTTGATTCTAGGATCTTAAAAAAAATATGTTTCTATTATATTTGGATCTTGGGTGGATAGCTTGGTGTAGCCAAGTAAATTTATACTAAATTAACATGCATGATTTACTGAGAGTGAATCTCATTATCTAGATAAATAGCAACTTGTCTTAGGGCAATCTTGTGCTGTTATTTTTTTTTTTTTTCCTTCCCAAATGATTCCAGGCTTGTGATTGTTTATACAGAATGAGAGGCTTGTGTCCCTTCTCTTTCTAAGGGCTTTCAAATACTTTGCAAACAATAAAGGTGGACTCTGACAATGCTCTTAATAAGGTTTAAGTGGATGACATCAGCAGGCAAAATAAATGGAGGGGAAGTAAGAGAGAGGAAAAGGGAGGAAGGAAATGAGAGAGAGAGAGAGAGAGAGAGAGAGAGAGAGAGAGAGAGAGAGAGAGAGAGAGAGAGAGACAGAGGGACAGAGAGAGAGAGAGACTGCCACATGGTCCATAAACAAAGAGAAAAACATGCTACCAGATGGCAAGTGGGACAATAGCCGCTTGCAGCCGTTAGAAGCAAAAGCATCCACTTTAATTTCTGATATTGTATTTCTGTCTAAATATGGCGATGAACCCTTTTTTGACTGGCATTAGCTTTTGTGATGCAGCAAGGAAACCTGTTTGGCAGAAGGAGAGCCCACAGAAGAAACAGAAGGCAAGATCCCATGAGACTGAACGGGTCTGCCGAAACACAGAAATCAAGCAAAGGCAATAGATTTAGATTGCTGCTTTGAAACACTAAAGAAGACTATCTTGCATTCTAGAATGGAAATGCAAAAACCTTCAAGATAGAAGCAGACTTACTTTCCACTGGTTCAATTTACTCCACATTTTAGCAACAAGCTTATTTCAACTAACAGTAATGTTCAAATATAAAACTCTCCACAAAACAGCCTATTGCTCTTCTGAGAGCATAAGTAAATTTAAACTTTTCAGACATCTGACCAAGGCTATTTTGTAAGCAACTTTCATTTTTTAAAAATGTAAGTACCTGAAACAGTAAAATAAAGTATTTTGATCTAAATATATATGAACATAATACCAAAAAGAAAGCAACATTAGAAATCAAGGACACAAACAAAAATAATATTAAAAATAAAATAGAAATCTTAAGCGCCTAATTTTATCCATCTCTACAGATTTTTTTACTTTAGAGAAATGAATTTTTTTACAAGAAATAATATCACCTAATCCTAGCAAATCAAAAGAGTTTGGAAAATATAAAGGTTGAATAGAGGACTTCTGATTGAGAAATCGGTAGCTTTTTATTTGAAAATGCTCAGTAATGTCTTATTTGATTGAAATTGCTAATCAAGGTAAAAGATGTATGATTCAAGCAATTACAGAGCAAATATATAGTTTCTTATTTTTAAGACAGACAGTGAATATCTAACCAGAACTTTAATAAACATTTTGAAATACACCTTAGATGTTTTCAATTATTTACTTCCTCTTTCTTTCTTTCTTTCTTTCTTTCTTTCTTTCTTTCTTTCTTTCTTTCTTTCTTTCTTTCTTTCTTTTTTCCTTTCTCTATTACATGACTAGCTAGCTATAACTATAATAACATGTCCAAGTTTTCTATTATTTCTCGCACATATTAGATAACAGAGAAGTCTTTGGTGCATGAGTAAATGGTGAAGGAATGGATGATGAATGACAGGATAGAAAAGTAAATAGATGAATAGACAAGTGTGGTCCTGGGTCAGGTGTGGTGGGCACAAACTCTGAGAAGGAGATCTGTGTGCAGGGCCAAGCTCTCATACATGAATGAGAAGGGGAACTGGGGTGGGAGGAGAGAAGAGCTAACTGGTGATCCATTCTCAAGAGGTCTCCTTAGCAGATCCCATAAGGAACTTGGGCAAAGTGACAAAGTTTTCTTTCTGAATATGTATAACGTACTTCTTTCTTATCTTGAACTGAATGAAGGTGCTAGTATTTTTCTTTTGGCATTTTTCATGAGCACTCAATCCATTTTTATCCCAAACTCTACAATATACTCACCAAACAGTATAACTCTGGCTAACGTAGCATTTGGAATATCAGCTTCAACAGCCCACACAAATTTAATCTCTGCACAGCTTGGCACACCACTTCTTAACTCTAGAGCATATTTATTTTCATAGTTTCCAACTTAAAAAAAAAAAAAAAAAAAACACCCACCTTGTTAGGACAGTTTTATGTCGCATACTCAAGACTTTTAAAAGTATTTTATCTTGGTTTAAAACTTAAAATTAGACTGGCAGATATTTCCTGGTTAAAATATAAATATTTGAAGTGTCAAGAATGCAAAAGCATGAACATTAAAACCTATCTGATTAAATCCTGAGTCCTTAAGAAGGTCTTGTTATGGCAGCTGCAGGGTATGTGTTATCTATAGGTCCTGCGTAGACAGAGCTTAGAGTTCTAGAGACGGTATGATAACATTTTCAAATCACCATGGAGCTTTCCTAGAAGGCAAGGTAAATTCCTCCATGAAGAGAATATATGCAGATTTAGTCATTTTCCAAATGGAAAGATGAGCTGCAGATCTTCATACCATTTGGAAGTTATATTTGCCCAGTGGGAAGACCAGTTAAAGCAGAATTACAGTAGTTTAGGCTTAAAAAAAGAAAAGAAAAATGGGAAAGCAATAAATCAATTCTCTTAGATTCTGAGCAGTGCTTCTATGCTTAATGTTACAGTACATATTTTCCCCCCTAAAGAAGGGAAAGATTTTAAATTAAATTATTATTGTGATTCATAAATAAGAATGTAGTACTGAATAAATTTAATCTGACACTGATGCTACCAGCAATTGCAGTTTCCTGTTGCCACAGAGGGGTGCTACTAAGAGGTCAGGCATGAAGAATATCAACTTATTGTGTTTTGCTTATTAAGTCTATTTTTAATTGGAATTAATAAGAAAAAATTAATCTAGTCAGTAATTATCCTGATGTTCTGTATAGGGTTCTGTCTAATTAAAAAAAACAATATTAATGCTACTTGATGTATATGCTTTGTGGTGTGTAATATTCTCATTATCAGATTAAAAATACTCCACAGCCAGCATAATCTTGATTTAGTTATCATTGTTGGGTTTGTTTGTTTGTTTTTACTTGATAGCATTTGATTGTAATGGAACAAATAAAAAAGATTAAAAACTTAATGAGTCTCAACAAAGTTCAGTTAGTTCCTTTGACATTGGCAGTGGAGGCAAACATCCTAATCAAGTCAGAGATTCCCAACTGAAGCCAAATTCAGTTCAGTTTTTCAAAGTTTAAGGACTGTTCTTGTTCCTTTGCTCAGCATCCTGTCTGACTGGTTATAAAGTTAGAAACCAAATTTTATAGGCATTAAAGATGCAGATGTAAAACCAAACCAAATTCTTATTTTGAAATCTATTACACATGGATCAGGTAGTTTAGCTTTCACTGTTTGTGCAAAGTCAACATCATCAAATATATTAAGTATTCTCTGTAACTAGCCTGTTCAAAAATTCAGAAATTTCTATACCTGAATCACTCAATATGCCTTGGTGGATCATTTTTATCAATTCTCTAAAGACATAAGTGCTATCAATTATCAGAAAGGTTATTCATGCTTCATATTGTAAATCTGATCACAATTTGAATCTATTTTAATAATCAAAAGATTAAATATATATAATTTCATCACTTTCTTCAGGGTATTATTTTAAGGAAGAAGGATAATGATGGAAGCATACCATACTCCTCTCAGAGTAGAGAAAGAAGAGAGGAGGGTATTCAAAGTCAGATTAGAAGAATTCACTCTTCTGGTATGGATCACTGATGTTACTACAAAAAAAAAAAAATGTAGGATTATCCAGATATAAATGTTGTCACCAAAAAAAACATTACCTTTGCTGAAATAGCCTCTGGAATAGTGCATGCACTGTGGATGAAATAAACCTCTTTAGACAAAGGATAATATAAGAAATTCCATTCTAAAAACATGGTTTGGAACTAAAATATCTATCCCTGGTTTCAAATGTACAATGTCCCTGCTCTACTCAGCAATGAATACCCAGAGTCTATCCCACAGTAGTAGACATAAAGTACATTTATGAATGAATGAAATACTAAAATGGGCCAAATGTGTCTAATTGTCTGAAAGCAAACAAGAGTTACACAATTAGAAAGCAACTTACAAAAGCCTGAGATGTTTTTTATTTTTATTGTATTCACTTTATACTATGGGCTAGCAGTTCATGTTTGAACTGCTCTAGTTCATAATTTCTCCTTTTGCCCTGACTGGGGAATGGAATTGTGTGTGACCTCCTGATTCATGGGTAGATGCTCAACCACTGAGCCACACTGGCTGGGCAACAACAATTAAGTACTTCCTGTGTACTCAGCACTGGGAGGGGTCCATATGGGCATAAGGCCAACATGGTTCCTGCTCTCTCAGATTTTACTGTCAGTTGGAAGATAGAAACAAGTCCATAGGCAAACGAAAGACAATATAAAAGTGCTTTCATGGGAAATATACAGGGAACTCTCACAGACATAGAGAGGACAATGACTGGGGCCAAGGAAGGCTTACTAAATAAAGTGACATCTAAAAAAACCCTGAAGGAACATGGGTCAACCATGGAAAGGAAGACAGGAAGACAGAGGAAGGGAAGGAGAGGAAATGAAGAAAAGAAGATTTCAGGTTTTAAAAATAGCCTGTGTACAAGTTCAGAAGTAAATAAATAAAAACCAAAGATTTAGAAATCAGTTCAATATGTCTAGAGAGGAGAAATCAGGAGACATGGCTAGATAGGAAGCAGGTGTCAAATCAAACAGGGCCTTTATTAGCCAAATTAAAAAGATTGGGTTTCCTACTGAGGACAATGGGATTTGCTTATGGGTTTTAAGCAAGATGAGAAAAAACCCTAGTTATGAGGTGGAGGATGCCTTGGCAGGGACAAGAGTAAATCAGGGAGTCCAGCACAGAGACAGGTACAGTGGTCCAGGTGACAGATGATGGGGCATAAATTAGAGTGAGACAGTACAGATGGCATTTAGGGGAGGGATTCCAGAAATATAGAAAAGAAAACCAACAGACTTGGGAACCTGGAAGTTTGCACAAAAGGGACAAGGGTCAGGGTTAATTCACCCATTTAATAAATATTTACTGAGCACCTACTATATTCCAACACTATTCTATGTGCCAAGAATATAGGAGTTTTTTGCCTCAATTCAAAAGTGAAGTTAGGAAAACAGCAGGAAAGTCTGGGATCAAGGAAAAAACAGTCTTTCTCAAATTCTAACCTGAAAGTTAGAAACACAAGGAAGTAAACCCAATGATTCATATGACCCTTTTCTCATACTTCCACAGTAAGATAAAAGCATTGAGGGCCACATATTAAACATGTGACCACAAATAAATGTATAATTAAAATTCATGTCAAGAGCTATGAAGGAAAAGTACCAAAAGAATATGGTAAGAGACCATAATTGGGACTGATTTAGACTGGAAGATTAAAGAAAACTTCTCTGAAGGGGTAACCTTTAAGCTGAATCAAAGGACTGAGCCAAGTGACAAATGGGAGGAAGAATGCCCAAGGCGGAAGAAATAATGTGAAGAGAAGCAACAGTATTGAGATACATTCAAAAGGAGAATCGATATACCTGGTGATTGATTGGATGTGGGACTGAGGGAGAAGGAAGCCTAAGGGATGATTACCAGCTTTCAGGCATAAACAATAATCAGATAGTGATTAGCTCTTTCCTCACAATCTCTGTCTTCATGACAAACTGCCCAAGTGCCAGTCATCAGTCATTGCTTCTGTGTGAGGCCATTCTCTGCTGTGTGGTGCAGCCCCTTGTCTTCAGATAGGTTGGTCTTATTAAAAGTCAGGGGAAATGGCTGTGGGATCTTCAGTCCTCAGATGGGGAACTCATGTCTTGTCTTTTCAGCATTCCTCCTGAGTTTGGCCATGTCCCACAAGGACCAAAACCTACAAACCAGCTCTAGACACTCCTTAGCCCTACTTGGGAATGATTCTGACTAATAGGTAATGAACAATGATTTGCACTTCAAAGAGAATATTCCATGCCTTAACCTACTGATTTTCACACACTTTAAAGTAGAATTCTTTTATCAAACTTACAAACTTACTCTGACAAAGCTCAAGGTAGAGAACAAATGAAAAGGGAGCTATTCTGGTGGCAGCTGTGGTAAGGGTCCTGAGCCTCATCCACTCTGCTCTTGACCCGCCTCCCTTCTCCAAAATGATCCCTGTGGAAGCGGGGGTATTGCCTCAATTCAAAGTGAAGTTGTGAAAACAGCAGGAAAGTCTGGGATCAAGGAAGAAACAGACTCTCAAATTCTAATCTAAAAGTTAGAGAGAATTACAAAAGAAGTAAACGCAATGTTTTCTATGAACCTTTTCTCATTAGGAAAATAGTATTTTAAATATTCATATTTTTATCTACTAAATGATAAATGAAAGAGACATGGTGTCACTCAGGGTTTTCACAAGAGGCAGATGGGACTCAGATTAGGTAATTTTAGGGAAGCTTCTTAGATAACTGTGCACAATGGTGTGAGGGGCCACAAGGGATAACAGGGACTCCCATGAGAACAAACCTGAGTTAGGAGGAGAAGCCCCATAGGAACAGGGTCCTTATGGAACTGCCAGCATGGGAAGCCCCTCAGGGTGAAAGCCTAGGAAAATGCTGCAACCTCACTCAGATTTCCCTCTGCCCTCCTGTAACCAAAAGACAAGGAAGCCTGAGAAAGACCCTCGGGGCTGATGCTCAAGGGTAGAAAGCAGGTGTGGGAAACAAACAGGAAATATGCAGTAAGGCAGTTGGCCTGATATGCAGGTAAGCGACTATTTTAACTTAATTCTCATTCTTAAATTATAGTAAAATGTAAGATCACTTAGCATGTGGCATAACATAAGATGGCAATTTATGTGATATTAAGTTCAGGGAAATAATATAAGAATTCAAAATAATGCCTTTGATATTATGGGACAATGAGTTGTGTTTTTAAATATTTCTCCCTAGGATTTCTAGGAGAAATTTGTTTGACCTTTAGTGAAAGACTGTCTGTCTCAGGCAAAGGATTGATTATATTTGCCCTGAAAGGCAATTTACTGGCACAATTGCTACAAAGATGCTTTTTCTTCAGGTTTTTCTTCAAGTTATTTGGTGAAGATACTCAGGTGACAACAACATGGCCAAATGCCTCCAAAATCCACTCCTCCAAATTCTGAGGGCTTTAATACTTAAGCTGCTTTGTGAATTTGTTTAAGTAGCCACTATCATCCAGAACCAGTGTCATACAGTAACATGTAATTGGCATGCTAGCCAGGCACATGGCAGATGCAACTGAAATGCAACTTATTTTTTCTTTCCCAAAGTTCTTTTTGATTTGCCAAGTGGCGTAGTCCTCCCAGCCTGGATGAAAACTCCAGAGGACCAGAATTCTTCATGCACTCTGATTTAGAGGGCAGGCTTACCATCTCTTTATTCTTTCTCTGCTCATTTTCACCTTGTTCACTAGGGTTGACACTGGGGGGTGGAGGAAACAGGAAGGGATTGGACCAAACAGCCTTACCAGCTGAGACCTGCTTCTGCAGTAAATGGCCTTTGAGCTCACTAGCCCCTATGGCCATTTGAGTGTCACTCTTTCTCCCATGGGAGCCATAAAGGGATTCTTAGGAGGATCCCAGCTAGGCTCCTCTGTCCTGGCATCAGGACCACTGAGCAACAGGCTTTCACTGGCATTCCCTCACCTCGCAGAGCGCTTTTAGGGCCCACTAAGGCTTCATGCAGGCTGGCTTTCCCCCATGCACCAATGGGACTCTTCAAGGAACACTTCCATGGTGAGAGACAGTTAATCCCCCAAACAGTTCTTTCACCTCAGTTTCCCGTTGCTCCCTCTGCCTTGCCACTCTCTCTCTTTTCCTTTTTCCCTCTCCCCTTCCTCCACTACTCCCCCCACTCCTCACCCCACCACCACATTTCATGTTGCCTTTGCTTTTTCAAATGTAAGCAGATATCAGACCAGTGTCTTCAGCTCCAGGAAACAGCTTTTAAGAGGTCCCTCCCTGCTCTCCACTGTGACAGGATAGTAATAGAGCTCTCCACAGAGAACAAGTCGGGAAACTGCATCTCATCCTCTCGACCCATAAGTGTCTCCCTTGTGAATTTTTGAGTCATCTCACCAGTTCTCCATCATTGATACTGACATATCCTCATAGAATTTGGCACCACTTTCAAATTTCACATCTATTCTATTTGGTGCCTTGGACAAAACTTAAAGGTTAACATTTTATAATACATTCATTTGTACATTCATACATGTATATTCAATTTTATATTTTATACTTTCACAGTTTAGGATTTAGGTAGTTTAACTCTAGTATGCCTCAAACTGCTAAAAATCACAATCTGGTGGGAAATTTTACATTTTTAATAGGAATAAAACTAAAACCTGCCTACCTATTTATCCATGTCCCACCCAAGGAATCTAATGAGGGCTGCAAATAATATAAAAACATGAGTTTAATGATTGAAATTAGGAGAAAGTAAGCATTAACTGATTTCTTAGAATCTCCTGTGATTGGGTTCCATTATACTTAATGGAGTGAAGGTAAATAATTAGATAGGTCTTATTCTATACCATTGGTTCTTTTTCATGGGTAAGAATCACACGGAGGCCATTAAAATTAAGATTCCTGGGGATCTTTCCAAACATCTACATTTTAATAAGGTGATTCTGATGCATGGGTTCAAAGAAGAGATTTTTTTAAATATATTTTATTAATTTTTTACAGAGAGGATGGGAGAGAGATAGAGAGTTAGACACATCGATGAGAGAGAAACATTGATCAGCTGCCTCCTGCACACCCCCCAATGGGGATGTGCCCGCAACCAAAGTACATGCCCTTGACCAGAATCGAACCCGGGACCCGTGAGTCTGCAGGCCGACGCTCTATCCACTGAGCCAAACCGGTTTTGGCCAAAGAAGAGATTTGAGAAACAAATCTTTCAGACACCCTGGTGAAAGACCAAAGTAGACTTGTAGGAGCCTGTGGGCATGATGTGTGGACAATATGCTCCCCTGTACTTAAAGGAAGCCCTCTTAACTGCCTCTCTCAGTATCCTGATCAACTCAATCAAGAAGGTTATTTAAAGCTTAAGTCACACAAAAAATCATAAAATATCTATATGTTTCTTTCTTTAAAATATGTTTATTCACCAATCTTTAAGCCTTTCTCTCTCTCTGACTTTTTCTCTCTCTGATTTTCTTTCTTTCTTTCTTTCTTTCTTTCTTTCTTTCTTTCTTTCTTTCTTTCTTTCTTTCTTTCTTTCTTTCTTTCTTTCGATACATGTTCTAATAGACCATTCTTTCTTAAACTACCCCCCTAATGCATTCCCTGCAATTCCCCATTCTGGTTTCTTTAAAGTGGAGTCAGAACCTATACTCAAAATGAATGCAAAATCCTTCTGGATTTGTATTATTTCCTTCTGGTAGCTTATTGTTATGTTGTACACACCTAGTTTTAGACCAGTATATTTTAGCTACTCACCCCATGCTTCTATAGAACATTCAACTTAGTTTTCCCAAATCTCTATTTTTTAATTAAATTCATATGATATTGGTTGATATACACAATTAGATTGAATGACTTCATTAACAAGTTTAGGAAAGAAACCCACTGATTCTTGATTAGAATATAACTCACCATGGAGAGCAAAAGTGCAAGGTTGGACTACAGCAGGGTTACCTATACATTACGTGCTTACTTACCTATAAAATGGGAATAATCATAGCTCTTTCAGTTGGAAAAGGTGGATTGATACTAGTTAAATAATGCATTTTGTAAACTTCTTATCTGGGATAGAAGAGGTTTCATATATTATAGCTATTTATTAAGCATCTAAAATATTCTGGGTAATTCTGACTGTAAATTTGAGAATACATGCTTAGCCTCTCAAACTTAGAGATGATATCTAATGGTGTAAGAAAGCATTAAATAAAATAATCTATGTAAATAATGATACTTGCTAGGCACTAAATTAATGTAAGCACCAATCTTCCAGTCCTCCATATATTTGCTCATAGACAAAGGTTAGTGAAATTAGTCTACTCCTACCAATCTTCATATAAAATTTCCAGTTTCTTTTGGAAAAGAAAAGCATTTAGAATGAGTTTTCCTATTCTTGAGAAACCTGTCAAAACAATTATTGTGATTTATACAACAACCTAGTTAAAAACTCTGCTGGTCACTGATTCATTGAAAATGCTTTGAGTCTTCTTCTGAATAACTCAGTGCCACCAAAACATTTTAATAACAGCAAATCAAACATTTGGTTAGATATTTATTCTTCTGTAGTAATTTTAAATGAAGAACTTAGAACAAAAGCTTTCAAACAAAAGAAACTAAACAGCTACAAATATTGACTTGAAGATGGGGAGGTAGGGAGAGAGAGATCAGTGTTTGCCAACCAGGTAATGAATCTTTCTGCACAAAAGTTCAACCTGCCCTCAGAATCCAACTAAGAAAATTAGCACACGATTAGATTTCTAGACACCGTTCATATTTAAACAAGCCTCACAATGTCTATTGATCTGCATTTAGACAAGTTCTGAATTTAGACAAGGACCGGCATCTGTGCGGAAATGAAGAATCATGAAAGAGTAAATTATGCTCCCAAATTGCATAACCTCTGTTCTTTGGGGGCTACAAACAAATACAATGAGCAATTTACATGCCCATTGGATGCTGAAGATAACGAAAGATTACTAGAAATCAAGGACATTGACTATGTTGTTGAGTAAGATCAGACAGAAATTTATAAATGAAGATAAACATCAAGGCTTCAAAATAAAAGAATACATAAAATCCTAAATCATTTAAAATATTTACTAATTTTTAGCTCTATCAAGGTCATTTGGACAAAAATTAAAATAATAAAACTACATCTTCAATGTAAGAGTTTCATCATATAAAGCTGAATTAAACTACAGCATGGAGGCCATGAGGGAAAGCTATGCTTTTCCCCAGCTTCAAAGTTAAATTAATAAAGGGTAGAAAAATATCAAAAGCTTTCTTTGTTTATGTGACAGAGAGGTGAGATTAAAAACTCCTGTGGGGCAGCAACACCATCATTACAAAGGAGATTTTGGACCATGGTGGACTCTACTTTTGATATTCCCTTCAAATGGCATAGTGGTTTTCATCTACTCCTCTGTGTATGAGCAGGAACTCAGTGATTATTTTTATACTGGCAGATATTCTAGAAGTCACAACTCCACAGTGATCAAAATAGTCTTAATTTCTCCTCAGTTTGAAGAAACTTCAGATGGATTTCTTCCAGACTAGGGCCCCTGACCTCCCTTTTCTTAGAGCATTTATTTATCTCTGCTCCTTTGAAATGTAGAGAAATCTCCCCTATTCACAACCCAGGAATGTCTTTCTCAAAGACCTGGGAATGAACCCTGTGAAATGCAATTATCAAGAAACATACTAACAAACAAAATAGAAACAAACTCATAGATAAAGAAAATAGACTGCAGTCTGAGAGGAAGGGAGTTGGGTGGCTGGGTGAAAAGGTCAACAGAGTTACATATACAAAAGCATCCTGTAAGATAAAGCAGAAAATGATTGCTGGGATGACCTTTGCAAAAACAATTCTGGTTAAATGGTAACATTGATTGTAAGGCAGAAGAAGAAAAGAAGAGAAGTTAGCCAACTTCCCAGGAAGATTACTGAATTGAGGATAAATCTAGTGCTTTTGTCCTGGGTCTGTAGTGTCTGAAGGATAGTGGGTGCCCTTATATAAGGCTCGCATAGGTAAGTTTAGCCCATCTCCAAATGTAGCATCTAAAAATCAAAGTGCATACTTTACACTTTGCCTTCCAAGCCAGTATACAGAAGATAGAGGTAACAAGACAGTTGGTAAAATAACTGAATGGGATGGAACTGGACACATCCAGAACAGAACAGCTGCTAGGGTTGAAGGTGACATTTTAACAGATGACAGATGGAAAAAGAAAGTGATTAATTCTGTTGCTTACAATTGTTCCACAAAAGAGATTGGTCTTCAGAGTGATTGATACCTCTGAAAAAACACTAGTAAGAGAGAAATGACACTCATATTTGGTAAAGAGATTGGTGGACAGTAGCTGAGAGTTCAAATTCTTCTCCCCATTGAATGGCTCAACAGGGACCCAGTGTGTGTTAGGGAGAGTACAAACATACATTTCTAAAAAGTCACAAAAAGGAGAATACAAAGGTAATTCTAATTTCAGAAACAGACCTCAGAATATCACAGAGTCATTTTTAAGTACAAAAGAAAAGTTACCTTATAATAGAGCAACTTCGTGGACACCACCTAACCAAGATATCAAATTAAAATTCCCAACCATGGGATAAACAGCCATCTGACCCCTCATGTAAATTACCGAGCTGGATACATTCCCTACATAATATTTTTGTCAAAAATGCTTAACCAGAAACTGATAATGGGGAAATAATTAGACAAATCCAAAGTGAGAAACATCCTGAAAAACGACTGAATTAAACTCTTAAAAAATCTTCAATATCGTGAAAGTTGAAAAAAAAAAGGGGGGGGGGGGGGCAGAAAAACTTCTAAATTAAAGGAGAGTAAAGAGGCAATGACAACAAAAGGCAACACATCACCCTTATTTGGATCTTCCTCTAAAGAATATCAATGTGATGATGGGGGAAATCTGAATAGTAGTCATATATTAGATAATATATTAATGATAAATTTCTTGTGAGCAAAAAATATACTGTAGTTATGTTTTTGAAAATGTTCTTTGTGACAATCTTCCTTGTTTTCAAACAGTTCAACTAAAATTAAACATATACATATTATATATATATCGCTAGAGGCCCAGTACACAGGTGGGGTCCAGCTAGCCTGCCCCAAAGGGGGCCCGATTGGGCAGGGGGGGAGAGAAAATGTGGGAGGGCTGATCAGGGGCAGGGCCTGCCAAGGGGAGGGGCCACAGGCTGTTGGCCACCCAGCCCTGCCCCCGATCTGGGTGTTGGGGGCCAGCCAGGGAGAAAGACCACAGGAGGTTGGGGGGATGATTGGGGTCCCAATTGGGCCAGTTGTCCACCACAGTGTGCATCATAGCAACTGGTCGTTCCAGTTGTTCCAGCGTTTCGATTTCTTGGCTTTTATATATAGTATATAGATAATGTTAAGCAAGATTCTATTTTCAAATTAGTTAACAAGAGCCTAGAAGAAGAAATCATGTTTATTAGAAGCCAGCTGCATGTTTACTAAATTAAGTTATACTAATTTTTGGAAGCTTAGAAGATAAGATATTTCAGGGAAATTGAATGGGATTTAATTCTTTTTTTTCTTTTCAAAATTCAAAAAAACCACTTAATGTCTATCTTGAAATCATATATACAAACTAAAGAAATATGAGTTGAATGGTCACATGGCAAAGTGAATTCAATCTTATCTGAATGGATATAATTCAAAGAGCTGACATCAGCCTGGAGGGAGTTCTCTAGTATTAAAATATACAAGTCTAGCCCTCAGCTGGATAAGCATATGAATGGAAAGTTGGCCAAATCTGTGAATGACCTTGGCAAATATTCTCAGTGATACAGTCATGAATCCCAAAGATTTTGATGAACTAAGTGGATCAAAACCAACAAAATAATATTTAATGAAATTATTTAAAGTCCTGTTGTTATCAATTAATCAGTATGTGCATTTTGAACATGTGCCAGGAACTGAGAATAAAAAGTAAACAAGAAAGCTGTTAGAACTCTTTTTCTTAGGTGAAAATTATACATTTAAAACAATTAAAAGTGAGATAAGTACATGAAGGACAGAGTCTCGGAGTGTGTATTAGGGAAACCTAACATAAAAAGAAAGTCAGGAAAGGCTGCCCATGGGAGGCAACGTACTGGTATACATGGAAAACTTTAGATGCTCTGCGAATAACCAATCAAATGGAAAGCTGTCACAACACAGAGGTGAGAAGAACTGGAGCAGTTAAAAGAAGAATTCACAATCCTGGCAGAGGGAACACACACACATATAAAGCCTAAGCAGACGTGGCTATGGTATAGCAACAAGCTGAAAGCAATCCAGTGTGACTAGATCAGAGACCAAGAGGGGACAGGTCCAAAGAAATACAGGGTAAACCAGGCAATCTAACAGCTGTCTGAGTTGAAAGGTGTTACAGGTTTAATTAACTCTAATTTCAATATGATTCAATAATGCCATACAATATCCTATCCAAGACAAGGGGCGATCCAGAATCTCAGCCCCCCCGAAGCTTGGCTTCCTCCATCATCAGGGTTAATCCAAGCCTCCTGCTCACTCCAGCTCCATGGCCACACCATCTTTGTCTGGTTAATTTGCATACTCACTTCTGATTGGCTGGTGGGCATAGCAGAAGGACAGTCAATTTGCATGTTTCTCTTTTATTAGTATAGATGACTGGCTTATAGGATTGTTGTGAGGATTAGTGAGTTAACAAATTTAAAACATTTAGAATAGTGTCTGGAAGACAGTAAATGCTATAAAGTGTTAGAAGTGAAACTCTTAAGGTCAGACAAACTTGGACTAAACCCTAGTTTCTTTGCGAGCTAGTTACGTGACCTTTCTTCCCCTATGAAATGGAGATGGTGAAGCATCCATCTTATATAAAAACTGCCGTTTGAAAATTTAACCCTGCTATTTTGGCTTCTGTAAATGTTTGCTTGCTTAAATAGTAAGGAAAATAGGACTACTTCCATTTCAGAGAAGCCATTAAACCTTCCCTAGACAAAGTTACCAAGGCTGGCACCAGGCCAAGCCTTTGGTCAAGGTCTGAAAGCCCCAGCATATAGGAGATCTTTAAAAACTTGCAAAGGGTACAGAAACAGAGCCCATATTTGGGAGACAAAGATAAAAACATATAAATAGGGAAAGTTCCTCCATGTTGAGGCCCAGAATTTGAGAGACATTTTTCTCTGGGCCCACACATAATAATAATAAATGTAACTTCATCTCTCTAAGGATTGCTTGGTTCTTCTCCAGTTTTCTGTAACAATGGAAGTATCTACTAGTCAAGGTTCAATTTCTAATAGCAGAACCCATCCTGGCCAGCATAATCAGGAGATTCAGTGTGGGGATTAGCATTTTGTAAAAAAGAGCTAAAAGAACAGGTTCTGGACTCAGCTTTCAGAAGTGACACCACCCAGGACAGTCCCACACCACTGGTCCTCCACAGAAGATGCTGTTTCTGGCATACTTTGCAATCAAGAGAATCAGAACTCACTGTTCCATCTGCTAATCATGTGGCGCTTCTGCTGGATCTAGAAATCCAACACTGCCACTACAGCTGCAGGCTTCTGTAACGCACCACCAGAGAATATTAGTAAATGCCTGCCCTCTACCTCTCTCCAACCACCCTGTTATCACTGTTGCAACCCAGCAAATGCCTCCCCTATGGTACTTTCAGAAACAGAATGTAGATTACCTCGTGTCTGGATTCTAAGCAGCTGGGTGGCACATAGGCTCATGCATAAACCCAGGCTATAAAGAAATGTGAGAAATGTAGACTGACTTTTCAGGTCGAGCAGCAATATAACATTCTAAAAGGAAGACAGAATGGATATAAAAGATCTAATCTGCAATATCTATCAGCCTATCTCTTATCACTAGGGTGAGAATTAAATAGGATAGAATTCATGTATAGTACTTAGCCCTGTGTTGGGCAGAAAGTAATCACTCAATAAGTTACTAGTGACGTTCAGCATAAACATCTCTGAGCAAGAATTACCTTTACATTTCTCATCCTAAAATCTAAGAAACAAAATGAAAACAATAACTTAAAATCCTATTTCCAGTAAAAGGAAAAGAAATACATAATCCATTGAGTCATAAACATACATAAAGCCTTCCCAAATTAGCAGAAATAAAGCCACATTGAGAGAAAAAGCTAAGATTGCTGGCAGACTATATAAAGTGCTGGGAAGAAACAAACTTCCTGCAAGTGAACTTCACACTGAAGCCCAAAAGCTCTATACCTGAAGGATGAAAGTGAATGAGGAAATGGAAGGAAGAAAGCTGACAAAGTAACTCTTAAGGGTGAATTTTATTTTATTTTGAGAAACAGAGAGGAAGATACTCCAACGAATTCTTTCAGGAGCCAAAGTTATGGAAAGCATCCCTCTCTGTGGTGACTGGGCCCTTTGCAGGTTGCAGTGTCACAGACGCCTTGGAACCAGGCAATGCCTATCTCCCACTTGCCAGGATTCCCTAGAGAACCAGAGTAATTGTGGTGGGAACATTCAAAAGGCCCTGGGGAGCTGATTTTGGGGAAAACCAGCCCAAATTATTGTGTCATGCAGACAGAGCCATGGGAATCATCATATACCCAGGATGGGGAGGTGAGACATCATACCCTCAGAGAAGCTTCCTTGCTAAAAGAAGAAGCCTGGGAGGGTGACCACAGCCATGTGTCTGTAGGGACAAGACGAGGATTGGTCCTTCCTCCCACCTGTCCCACCTGGGAGATGCAACAGCGTAACCAATGGACATAGACACTGGGGAAGTGGAGGCTTGCCCGGGTTGAGAATGGCTGGGGGAGGGAGTGGTCAATCAGGGGAAAAGGAGACATATGTAAATCTTTGGACAATAAATAAAAAATAATAAAAATTTTAATTATAATGATAATCACTAGAAAAAAAATATAAACTTCTCTAAATGCCATTACCACAAACACCAGGGAGGTGAGGGCATGATCAGGGAGATGGGGGGCAATGGGGAGATAAGGACACATATGTTAATACCTTAATCAATAAAGAAAATAAAAATAAAAAAACATACCCATACATATACAAACTAATAGACCAAAAGAGATCATAGTTAAAACTTTAAAAACATTACATAAAATAATACAAAAGGACTAATAAGATCAAATACAACCTATGTGTCAAGTAAAGAAATATATAAGTTTAACTCACTAATTTAAAAGGAAAAAAACATTTTACATTAGATAACAGCAACAAACAAAAAACACAACGCTTGATTTTTCATAAAAGACAAATTAAAACTAAGTGAGGCAGCAAGACTGAAAATGAAACATTTGACAGAAGTATATGGGAAATGAACTTCCAGCTACGCAGGGTGAACAGATCAGCAAATCCTCACACACACAGACACACACACACACACACACACACACACACACACACAAATGTAAAAACTGGTCAAAATTTTCAAAAAACAACTATTTTGGGGCTCTAGAAACAGATTTTAGGCAGCATATTGCAAAGTATTTAATCTGGAAGAACTACAAGCTTCGGGTAAGCACAGATAGACTGTCGCCTTGTTGCCTGGGGTTGAGCATATACCCAACCCCCGACTCAGAAGATAAGAGTGGTAGTTTTTCCAAAGTTGGCATTGTTAGAAAACTAGCCACTCGTATCTGAAGTCTTCGCCTGAATTTGGGGTAGGATGGGGTGGGGTGAAAGCAACTCATGGCTTTCTGCTAAAATGATGGCCTCAATAGGAAACAGTCAAAAGGAAACTACCTGAGGTTGTGGTCACAGGTGTGGCAGGAACTGCAGATGAGGGAGCCACAAAAAGGCTGGTGAAGCTCCCTACACATCCTTTGATGTGGAGGAGGAATCCAAAAAAGCACAGGGGAAAAGAAAAACCAAGAGAGACTTAAAAATGGCAGAACTTGGACTACACTTGTAACCTCAGCAGAGGGCTGAAGTTCGATAGAGAGAGATAATGGAGAAAGTGGAAAGCTCAGTAGTGTGTGAGCACCACCTCTTCCCAAGTCACTGGCTCAGCAGTAAGGTTTGCAGACACCCTGTGAAGCCTGGCTAAAAAATAAAAATAAGTAAACTACCCAGAGATATAAGTGGCTGCAAACAATGGAGGAAACTAGATTCCAAGATGAAGCCCAGGTAATTCACACCGAAAACCCAACCAAATATTTATTCCCGAAGTGATGACTTCAGTTCTCATTTCATTTCTGCTTCCCTCACTCTTCTTCATTTCAAAGCATTTACAGTCTTGGCCACACAGGATTGTCCACAGAAAATTCCCCATCTAGATTTGAGGATAGAATCCATATATAAATATGCCAATTGGATTTGAGCAGACAAGTAAAGGAGAAAATTACTTTGACCTAAAGTAGCAGAAACAGATCCAGGAATTTTGCAAGGATGGTCCTTGTACAGATAAAAGAGCTAGATTTATATGAACCCAAAAGTTATGTCCTAAATATTTCTACAGATCATAACAAGCACTCTAAAATTGAGCAGCTGTATTTTCATAGCAGAGCCATAACTTCCCAATATGTCTCTGGCTTCCATTATTTATGTGTTTAACCCAGGCTCTCAATAAATATTTGTTGAATGGTAAATGAATGGGTGAATGCTTGTAGTTTTGATTAGACAGATAATAGCATTTGATCCTTTCATGGCAGTTGACAGACATAACAATGTCACTTTGAATTATTTTAAGACTGCATCATTGGAGTTACGGAGAGGGGAGGCCTCAAACTTCATGTGCCAAAATATTCCATTTAAGTGCTGGATCCATTACAGTTTACTTCAGTTTTGTGGCTGAAGCCTATGAAGTCAGAAAAGGAAAGGTGTGGATGGCTCCTAGTACTCCTTTAGCCTCACACTAAAATTCATAGGCACAGCTTCCTCCTGGCTCCCCAAATAAATATAAGCTTCCTTAGCCCTAAAACTACTGAGCTTTCCATTTTCTCCATTATCTCTCTCTATTCCCTACTTTACTTATTTCAATGTGGAAGTCTGAATGTTCTCTACTGTATATCTACTTGGGATCTTTGCTCTGCTCTAGGTGAGTCAGTAATCCATACATCCTAATTGGATTTTTTTCCATTTCATTAATTTCATTTTGTCCCATAGCTATGGGTTTCTGCTGAAGCCTCTGGCAGCTACTCTTTCCCAAGCAAGCCCCAGTGAGATTCCATGCTCAACAGGACTACTGGTAAGCAGGAAGTCCCTCAATAGAGTAAGAAGTCAACTCTACCTAGCACATGGACTCAAATGTTACACCATTCTAAATGTAAAAATTCTGATGAAAACATCCACCCAGTAATTAAAAATGGATTATAAGAGCCTCATGCTGACAGTATAAAGCTTTAGTTGCTGGGAAAATATCTGTTGATAAAATATCTGTTGACAAGAGACCCTGCCTAGGAAAACTTCAGTCTGCAAAGATCTACCAAAGATATCTCTCTCTTTCTCTCTCTCTCTCTCTCTCTCTCTCTCTCTCTCTCTCTCTCTCTCTCTCTCTCTCTCTCTCTCTCTCCCTCCCTCCCTCTTGTTTCTTTTCTAGTTAGGTAATGTCTATCACAAACATCATAACAAATTTTTTTTCTTCTGATGAGGAGTTTTAAAATCTACTCTCTTAGCAACTTTCAAATATGCAATATAGTATTGTTAACTACTAGAGGCCTGGTGCACAAATTTGTACCATTTGATGTGTACCATTTGGTTGGGGTTTCGGCTGGCTGGGGGGAAGGGCTGTAGGTGGTTGGCAGGCTGGCCCCACCCCTGATCGGGGTGGAGGGGCTGATGGAATCAGAGCCAGCAGGGAGGAGGAGCTATAGGTGGTTGGCCGGCCAGCCCCACCCCTCGGTCGAACTCCCAGTCAAGGGGACAATTTGCATATTAGCCTTTCATTATATAGGCTAGGCACCATGCAATACATTAATCCAATGACTTATTTGAAAATGTGATCCCTTAACCAGGCATACCAGGAAGGCACAGCTATATAGTTCTCTGATGTCAACAAGATACCCTGTACATATACAGGAAGAGTGGTAGGTTGTATAGTGATTGAAGGTACAAGCTCTAGACCCGGCTCTGCCACTGACATGGTGAAGTTATTTAATTCTCTCTGTCTCAGTTTTCCAAGCTATAAAATTGAGATAACAATAGCACCTACTTAAAAGTGGTTTTGTGACATAGAACAGAGCTTGGCACTTAGTAAGTGCAGGGGTCTCATTCCATTCAACAAATATGTATTAAGTATGTACTATAGAGCAGCACTGTGTGTTAGGGGAAGATAATAAGGAACACAATTAATTATATGATCTCCAAAAGCTTGTAGTCTAATGGCTCCACAGGAGATCATTCTTTTGTACTAAAATAATATCTAAGCACCTGGCAATATGTCACAAACTATATAACTATTCTCTAGGACAGTCCGACCATGAAAAAGTTGAGCTGAGCTATTTTTCACAGCAAATTCTGAAAGCAAATGGGAAAATTGCAGTTATTTGGGGCCATCGATAAACTACATAAACTTCCATTTAGACCAAAATGCTTTTCACCTGAGTCACTTAGAGAGTTTTCTAAGCCCCTACTTCCTGGGGCATGTCTGCACCATGCTCGAGATTCAGAGGCTGAGTTTCTGCACTGCTCCTAAGCTTGCACTGCACCTAAACATAAAATGCAGAGTGTGATTGATATGTCAATCCAAAATCTGTGCAGGTACTGGAAAAAAAAAACATAGGTAATCTAGCTTCAGTAGGAGAAATTACTAGAATCAGACACAGATCTCTGATTAACACAGTCATATAAAGAAAGTAAATGGAATTAGAGAGGATAACAGGTTCGAAACCTCTGCATCCAGCCTCTAACCTCTCTTGAAGTTATATAACTGTAATTATAAAAGTGAAAATGACTAAAATCCACTTATCTTCAGGGACTGCTTTACATATAACTCCATAACAGGCATACAAATGATTAGAGCAATTAAGGTTGAGACAAGGTATTATTTCCAGAAAAGCTATTAAGAAATCTTGGCCTTTTTCTATGTCTATAAATGTGATAATGTCCAAATTTTATAAATTAATTATAAATGTTAGTATCTAAGAAGCAGAAAAGGGAACACAAAGTGTTGTTCCTCAGCTCCCTCTCTCTGCCTGCAGAATAAACAAATTAGATGTAAGAGATGTGGAAATGCCTCCTCTACAGGACATGTCCTAAAGAGCCCAACCCTCTGTAGGACCAAGTCAGCTGGGAAGTTCTAATTGTGGTGCTCAGTCCTGCAGAAGCAGTTCCAACCTGCTTAAGAGTTCCGTGTGGGAATTCAAACACAATAGAATTAGGATCTAAAGGGGAAGTGGTGGCCTTGGGAATATAGAGGAAAGTGTATCTACTAGTATCTCCAGAGAAGCACTCAAGGATCCTGGGGATGAAGGAAGGACACTGGCTGTCACTACCTAGCTGAACACTAGGAGATCTGCAGAAGCCAGCTAGCTATGTCACTGACATCAGAGCAGATTGTAGCAACAAGGTTCTTAAGCAAACTTGATGTATACCATTTGGAGATATATGAACAGAGAGACACCTAGATCCCCTTATCTGGGAAATTTTGGAAGGCAGCAACAATCCATACAGACAAAACAGAAGAAGAGGGAGGCAGTGGGTCAGTCACATCTCCTTCTATGGAATATGACAAAGATAGTCTTATTTCCATAGAGCTAACTAAGTACTTGGAGAGTAGCAGGACCTGAGCCATCACTGCAGATACCTCAACCAAGAGTATGAGGATGAAAAGACCTCACAGCATGAGGTTACAGACATATTGCAAGGGGCACAAAACAAGTGTTGGAAGGTTAGTCAACCATAAAGTGAACCCAGTATTTTGGAAGTATGCAAAGTGGCATCTTTGGAAGGACTTCTAAATTACCCAACAAATTACCCTGACCTATAGATACCCACAAGGCAACCTACCACCTGAGGCATACAGCCCCAGAACAAAGCAGCACCATTTAAGTAATATGTCAACACCTTCTTCCTCTAATCCCTTACTTCTCCAAAAGTCAGGAAAGCAAGGAGAACAGGAGGAGGAATAAAGTACAATTGTATCTTCTCCCCAGTGCAAATGTAGAGAGTCTGTCAATTGCATGTCACAAATAATTTTTTACTTGACTGGATTTTTAAAAAATATTTGGATGAATCACAATTACAGAGAAGGGATTTATCATTACAAAAAGGAGACCAGAATGTTACACAATATGCCTGAGAGGTAATCAAGGGATGGAAAACATCATAGACAGGGGTGGGGAGGGGGGCGGAAATAAAGCCACTTTCTATTAGTTGTCCATGACATTCAGACAGTCCCATAATCAATCAATCAATCAATTGCTGAAGTTTTTATTGAGCACCAACTATGTGAGAGACAGTGTGCTCCCATATAAATAACTTATAGTGCTTTTATCCCACCTGGAAAAATTGGGGTGAACAGTGAACAGAGATATCTACTAGTTCTGTACCTACCCAACATGACTGAGAATGGACTAAGGGGGAGGCCCTTGCTAGGGGGAGACACTTGCTAGAGTGGTATTTCTAAGGACATCTGGACCAGTAGAGTGGCAGAATCTAATAATCCTTCCAAAGGTAGGAAATTTTAGTTTTAAAAAATCAATGACAAATGTGTGTGTGGGGGGGGGGAGGGGAGGAAGAGCAGGGGGACAGTAGTTGATGATAAAGAAATGAATATAAATAGATTTTGTAACAAAGGAAATCCAACATTACATTGGTGCTTTGAGGGAGTTTCAGATCAAGACAATGATATTGTTCCAGTGCAATTATATCAGGATGAAGTCATATGTTTGCCAAGACCCCCTTGCTTTTGGAATCTAAATAAGAAGAGTAAGGAACTCTTCCAGGAGGAAGGCAAGGATCAGCTAAGGCAGAAAATGAGACTTCAGTGAAGTGAGTCAGTCTGACTCAACAAATAATGCTGTATCCTGCTAGAACCCAGCACTGAGAAAGAACTCACATTCTGACCCACCACCACCTCTTGACTATTTTAATACAGACTGAAACTGGATTACTCCATTCGACTGCTGAGGTCTAAGGGTATACCTGTGGCATTTTATGGATCTCCAAACCTAGGGAAATTCTCTCTAGGGCAACTGTAATTTACAAGAATGCCCACTGACTACTATTCACCCCCAAAAGGGATCAGAAAGATATCCTACAGTAGAGTTATCAGAGATAGGAACTATTCTGGGTAACAGTAGTATCCTCTCCATAGTGAGCAGTTGAATTCGGCTTACAAGAGTACGCAATACAACACTTTGACAAAGTCAAGGTACTGGCTTTGTCCCCAACTTACGTGCAACCCAGGAATAACCAAACCATGCTCAATTTTGATGATTCCTGTCCCTAATAACATCTGTTATATAGGTAAGGACTGATCGTATTTGGAAAACATTACAAGTACCTCTGTAATTCTTACTGATTTGTTCTGTAATAACAAATGACTATATTGTTATACCATGACTATATTGCAATATGGTATAGCATTGGCATTACTGGTAAGATTCAATTGCCTTATGTACAATAAATAAATTATACATTAATACTCATATTGATTATCAAATGCATTGTAAGATGGAATTCAAACCTCTTTAGGATGTAATACTGAAGGAAAATGACTGGCCTGAGGAAAAACTGGATTTAGCTAAACATCAGGTAATTTATATGCTAAACAGTTCTATACAAGTTTATCACAAGGTATAAATAATAATAGATCAAAGCAGTCTGAAAGTAATCAAATTGGTACAAATAATGCCATCACAGATGGATTGGTTGTTTCTTTAAGTTTATTTCTACCCACATGAATCCTCCAAGGTTAGGCATATTATTGCTATATCTGTTACATACAACAGTAAATGCTATACTGAATGTATATACTCAGAAAAATAAGTTCATTTTAGGAAAAGAATCTAGGCTAAATGCCAGGAGGGTGGACTTTGTGGGGAAGCCTCAAACCCTGCACATTCTCAAAAATGCCTTCTTTAGGATTGGTACTTGCGGGCTCCTGGAAGATAAATTCTGAGCCCTTGGAATATTCTCCCTGATAGGAGTGCTTTTGTATGCCTGAAGCCTTGAGCCACCCAATACCAGTCTGATCAGATGGTTTGTGCTAACAATATAACTTATGGTGAATGCCTATTTTTGCTTTAGGGGACTGGAGTCTGGGTAGTTCACAGTCAGGCCTATGTGAATAAACCCCAATAAAAACTCTGGACATCAAGGCAATGGTGAATTTCCCCTGGCATGTACACTTTATGTGTTGTCACACATCATTTCTGGGGGAACTAAGCACAGTCACTTGATTCTCTGGGGAGAGTACACCTGAGAGCTTGTGTTTAATTTCTCCCAGATTTTGCCATGTGCCTTTTCCCTTTGCTTACTTTAATCAGTGTCCTTTCACTGTAATGAACTGTAACCATGAGTGTAACCAGGATCAGATTTATCTGCTCCCTGTAAGTCCATCTATTGAAGCATGAAGCTGAAGAGAGATCTTGAGGTCCCCATGGAGTAATCAGAGAATGCAACACAGAGGAGGCAGAATGTGAGCTGAGTCTTGAAGGATGGGTAGATCTCCTAAGTAAGGATAGATAATTGAAGATAAGAGGAAGATTGGACATGTAGGAGAAAGCCTTCTAATGCAATTAGTGACCAGTGAGCATGGACCCACCATGCTTGTCCTGAAATGCTTGTCCAGATTTCTTTTATGTGAAAAAAATAAATTTGTTTTTTGAAAAAGAATATTGAAAGAAAATAGAAGAATTCATCTCATCTAGAATTTTTTTATACTGACTTGTAGCTTCCTGGGAATCTCTTTATGACTACTTTCTAACCCTTGCAACAAATAATACAAAACTTAAATTTTGTCTCATATATTAGGAAGATTATCATGAACAATTCTCCAGTTCACACATTCTCCCTAAACACTGCAACCTCTTTCTATTTTGAATGTTGATAAACTGTGAATTTTATCTTTCATAGAACGTAGGTATTTTATTTTTACAGACAAAGCCCACAAACAGACTGCCTTTTTATTTTAGAAAATTCACAAATAATGCCACATGATAGAATATGTACTATAAAAAGTTATTCCACATCAGCTGAAACCAAAAACATCTGAATTTTTTTGTTTGGCCAATGCTTTTTTCCAAATAGCTAACAATGTTCTACATGGACACCTGATTTCCTACTAAGCTTCTAGTTCATTTCTATGAAAAAGCCCTATGAATCATTGGTATTATCAGATTCAGATTTGCCTGATGTTCTAAACATACCAAAGTCTACAGCACAAAACATCCTCCTTTGGGTGTTTCTTATCACCTCTGTTATTCATTTTTTCTCTGACTGCCTTCTGGTTTGAAGAAATTCTTTCTTGACTCTTTAGCTCCCAAATCCAATATTTTTTGGTGTCAAAACAAGAAACAAAGACCTTCCACAAACATTTCAGATTTTTTTATTTTATTTTTATTTTTTTGCTCTGAAACACCAAGAAAATTCTGGCTAACTTCTTGTAAGTTTTTCTTCTGCATTATAAATGGAGTTTTATAACATAGGAATGAAATGTGGGTGAGATCACTTCTTTCCACATCAAATTCTCCTCCCATGCCTCTTGTATGGTTTCTGAAGGGGGAAAGTAACTCTATAGAAGGCAGTGAGTTGAAGAGTATTCTCATGGGAGAACACTAAGCTCAACTGTTTCCTCTTGTTTGCTTCCTATTTAAGATGTATCTTTCAGATACCTAACAGTTCTCTTAAATTCATACAAATAATGGAACTTGGAGGGACATAAGCCAGCTAAGTAAACAACAGACCGGAAACTCCAGAGCAATCAGTTCTCATTCTATTAAAATATTATAATCTTGTCCAAGTACAATGACCTCCCTCTGCTTTTGATTTCCAGGGTATGAGATCATTCCAGGAGTACTAACCTATCTCACTGGGTTACTTGAAAGATTATTAATAAGAGAAATTTCAAAGAGTTCTTCCAGCAGAAAGCATTATACCAATGTTAAGTAAAAACACATGAATGATTTTAAAATATGGTAGTGAAAGTGTGCTGTAATATAGACTGTAACAGCCTCTAATACTTTGTGTTTACTTTGATAAGAATGACAATGTTGACATAATCTTTGTGAGAGTAACAACAGTAGTCAACCAAGGGCTTGCCTTGCTTGAAGAAGCAGAGCAAGATTTCTTACGTACTTCTGAAGTTGGCACTCTCAACTACACTCCATGTCTAAGACCAGCAGATACACTTAACTTGCATGAATTAATTGAAACAGGGTGAATTTTACCTGAGACTTTGCCTAATTGTGTGATTTGCTCTGTTCTTTAGGCACCTGGCACCTGACAGATTCTAATTTCAATATTTTCAAATCATTAGTAAGATTGCACTAAGCTTTAATTTCAAATGTCTTTAATCACTTAGTAGAATCTGTTTCAACGAAATTGTTCTATTTTTAATACTTTTTTACTGCTAGGAATGAGTGAGAAGTAGTTTCTTTGCCCAACATCTATCCAGAACTTTTTCTTTTCTTTTTTCTTTTTTTTTTCAAATATATTTTATTGATTTTACACAGAGAGGAATTGAGAGGGACAGAGAGTTAGAAATGTCGATGAGAGAGAAACATCGACCAGCTGCCTCTTGCACCCCTCCAATTGGGGATGTGCCCGCAACCAAGGTACATGCCCTTGACCGGAATCAAACCCGGGACCTTTCATTCCGCAGGCCGACGCTCTATCCACTGAGCCAAACCGGTCCCGGCTTTTCCAGAACTTTTTTCATGAGAAAGGTAAAAACTTGAAATTAAACAAGCATAAACAACAGTGGAAAACAACCTATCTGCATCGACCAAAACAGACCTATTGAAAATCCAGGATCAGATCATTTCTTTTCAAGTCAAATTCTCCTTCAAAGTCCCCTTTATGGTTTCTGAACTTACAAGTGCAAAAAGCATTTGACTCTGAGCTCTATCTGTACAAAACACACTTAGTGTGATGATGTTCTTTTTAATGGCATAACCGTCTGTACAATGACTGCATTTCACTCATGTCCAATTTCCAAATTGCGCTACTGAAGAACTCAGCCTTAGCAGATAACCTCACAAACAATGTAAATGCAATGAGAGTGGGAAAATGCACCTACACTCTCTCAGCTCTCTGCAGCCCACTTCCTCCAGGAGGGGAGAGAGATATCCTGTTCATTCATCATTGACAATGTGCTGCCACCATTCCACAAAGTCAATACACACTCCTAACCTGAAGGGAAGAAAGGAAATTGAATTCCCTCCAGCCTATACACACGTGTCTAGGACAAACATATTTGTTCAAACATGAATAGATAGAAGCAGGAATCCAAATTTAGTAAGAAAAGCAAGAGTCTAAGCCAAAAGTTTAAGATTAACTAATATTTCTGCTGAGGCTGAGGTACAGGTAGGATTCCACAGGTTAATGGGAAATCTGTGAGCTCATAAGCTGGACAGAGTGCACCTACCCAGAAAACTCTGCTTTTACCTGAAAGCACTGCTTTGCACTGTAGGAAAGAGTCTACTCCATGTTTAATACTTGGCTGCAGACAGCTTTCAAGTTCCTCGGTCCCTCTTCCCTCTGCTCTATACCTGGCCAACCTGGTATGAAAGCCTAGTGCTCCCTGCTTTGGTGCTAACAAGAGGTCCAACTCACAAGCCTCAGCCCATGTGAGGGAACTGTCACTCCAGTCCCATCCCCAAATCACAATAAAAGACAATCCAATCTCCATTCCCTGTTCTCTCCCACCTGCTTGCAAGTCTGCCCTGCTTGCCCCAGAAACCCTCAGTATGTGAATAATAAACCTTTGGGCATGTATGGCATCATCAGTTTAACATCTGAACAAAATTTTGGGTAGGTGAAAGATGCACCCTGTCTGTGGGGGATCAGAACAAGAGCCACCTATGCTAAGCATGGTCATTAGCAACTGGGAGAGCAATCCATAGGGTGAACTAGGAGTAGAGACATTTCTTCCACTATTCAGTTCGGCATTTTGATTTCTCAGGGTAAAAATGGTAACAAGTATTTTATAGTATTATCTATGTAAAAATAATTGTAACCCTTTTGTCAGAATTGACTAATGGAATAAGAACACTAACTTGTCACTGGGGTTTCACAAATCCCTCAGCTCAAGCCTCTACCCAGACATTTAGAGAAACTTTGCTAGGCAACCCAGCATTTTGGTTTAATCCCTACTGTAAACACACAGAGAATAATGCATAAGTTGAAAGGTCTGATTAAATAAAATTTAAGAGTAATAAGTATATTGTAAATTGTGCTGCTATGAACATAGTGGTACATATATCCTTTCTGATTGGAGTTTCTAGTTTCTTAGGATATACAATAGCTAAGATTTGGAAACAGCCTAGGTGCCCATCAGCAGATGACTAGATCAGAAAACTGTAGTACATCTACACAATGGAATACTATGCTGCTATAAAAAAGAAGGAATTCTTATCATTTGCAGCAACCTGGATGGAATTGAAGAACATGATGCTAAGTGAAATAAGCCAGTCAATGAAAGAAAAAAAAATTCCACATGATCACACTCATTTATGGATAATAAAGAATATTATAAACAGATAAACAAAAAGATAGCTAAAGAGATAGTAAAGCATCAAACAGAACAGTCAAATTACAGCAGGAAGGTTAGGGAGAGGTGGGGGAGATAAGAGATCAACCAAAGGACTTATATACATGCATATAAGCATAACCAATGGACGCAAAACTTTGGGGGTTGAGGGCATGTATGGGAGTGGGATGGGGGGGGGAAAATAGTAAGATATGTACACATATAATACCTTAATAAAAAATGAAAAAATAAGATTAATAAGTATAATATCATATCATCCCATATCACAGCCTATTGTATAATGATTTTCTATACCAATTATTAAATTATTTCCAAAGATTAGATGGGTCTTGATTAAATATAGAGAGCATTTAGGGCAACTGAAATTTAAGAAAAATGGGCTTTTATGTAAATCTCATTCTGTTTCTATCTTAATAAAAGCAGAACAACAAACTAAAAAAGACTCAATAGGAGATACTTATGAGACATACAGTGCTACCACCCCCCCCCCCCCCGACTTCCAGCTGAGTGTTTACAAAGAAAGGAGAATAAAAAGGCAGAAAGAAATTTGGAGACCTGAGTCAGTACTGATACTGCTGGTGGAGGCTAGGGCTGCAGAAGTTACCTCCCTCTTGAAAAACTGAGGCCGCAGTGGTATTAAGCACACAAATTTGGACAGCAACAAATAGCCTGCAATTATGAGCGCCATACATTACATTCTGAAAGTGCTTCCTAAACCCAAGCACTGCATAATTGCAAGTTAGTCGTGGCTGTGTCCCTCTTTCCTACACCCTTAACAGATATCATGGTAACTCAAAGCATATATAAAGTTGGGCTTGATATAACTTCTTTTCACTTTTCTTTTTGAATTCATGTGTATATTCATAACAAGCAGATGTTGTGTATTTGTTAAACAAATTTAAAACAATAAGTTTACGGGATCAATTCTGTCCTGCTAGGAGAAAGGATTTTCTAATTAGAACTGCTCTACAAAGAAATGGGCTTTCTCAACAAAGGATTGAGCTTTCACTCCCTGGAAATACTCAAGAAAAAGCCATCTGTCATGTTGTAAACAGCATTTCTGAAGGGGGGGAAAGATTGAAAAAACATGACTTGTAAGATCCCTTTCCACGTCCAAAATGTGATGACTGATTGATCATGTGGGCAGGAAAAACATACTGTGAACTTGAAAAAATGTTTGTCCTCTTAAAAAAAATTTTTAATCTCTTTCCCAAAATTATGTTTCTAAGGAATGTGACACTGATGGTCCCCTAGAGGAGAGTAAAGACAAAATACCCAACCTTGATTTCTCCTCTCTAAAACATAAATGTCCGATTAAGAGCTGGGGGTGGAGGGATGGTGGGAAAATAACATAGTTAATAAACCTTATAGCACAGCCAGCACATCAATCTATCAACAGCTACATATTGAGTAGTTATTGTACTGCAGGCATTGCAGGAGATAAAGAATGTGTAAATGCAAGGTCCCTAGTTTAATGTCCTTAAAATATGTTCCAACAAATAAGACATAAAAAGTAAACACATAAATAAATGAAGAGGTTGCAAACTAACTACCAGGGACTAGATCCAACCTGCATGTCTTATTTGGTCAACATGCTGTTTTTAAAATTTGTAAAGTAGAATGCCATTAGGCAGGATATACACTTTTCTATTCACCATGTCACCACTCCTCATCATATTATCCTGACCCATGTATGTACAGCAAATACCTGACCTTTACAGGCAGTTGCATTTCTGGCATCCTAATCTATAATACAAAGACTAATAGCAGCAATATTGTAAGATGCATGTGGTTATTGTAAAATAACTTCACAAGCAAGAAACTCTAGAAGGTTTTAGAGAAGGAAAAGGCCCTGAGTCTTCTCCAAAACTTCATGGAGAAGGGAACATTTAATCTGAATTTTAAAGAACAGAAAGGACTTAAACAAGCAGAAAGAAGAAGAGCTATCACAGATGTGGTAGTGACAGGAGTAGAAGTCAGAGGTGGAAAAGTTTTAATCAAAGTTGGGAAGATGTGTTGAGAACAGTGGGGAGTAGAAGAAAGATATGAGGATAAGAATTAAGATTTGATCAAATTGTAGGAGGTTCTGAAAGCCAAATTATATTAATCAGAAATCTTTCCTGAAAGTGACAGAAATCCAAAGTAGGAATTTATTAGATCCTCCAATTGGTAAGTCAGATACAGCTGGATCCAAGCACTCAAATTATATTATGGGCTCTTTATCTCTCTTGTCTACTCATTCTTCTAATCCCTTCTGATTTCTTCTATGTGTTGTCATTTTGTTTTGTTTTCTGTCTTGCTGCAGATGGGCTATCACCATCAAGCTGAATCTTGGACTGCATGAGACTCAACTTCTCCAACTTCACAACTCAGCAAAAATAAAAAGACTTTCTCACTTAATATTCATTTATGGGTTTAATGGAAGACTTTGAATCCAGAAAAATGGGGTCCTGGATCACATGCTAACTCAGAGGAAAGCATGCCTATTAACAATAATGATGTATGCTCACTGTGCAACCATAATAAAAGAAGGTATTGAGATGGCTTAATGGTGTCTTCAGGCCATAGAAATCCACTGAAGGTTTTAAACCTGAAAACCATAAGACCAAAGTATTCTCTTAATAAGTGTACCTGATGAGTTGGAGGGAGGCCAGTTAGAAGTCACATCCAGTAACCTAGGACTTGGAACATAAAGCTTAGACTAAAGTGGAGAAGGACAATGAAAAATAGACAGATGAAACTGATGAACCAAAAGATAGATATAGAGACAGTAAAGCAACAAGCAGACTGTCAAATTACAGCAGGGAGGGTAGGGAGGTCTGGGGTAGATAAGAGATCAACCGAAGAACTTGTATACATGCATATAAGTACAACCAATGGACACAAAACTCTGGGGAGGGAAGGCATGTATGTGGGGGGAAGGCAATGGTATATAATATGTACACAGATAATAATTTAATAAAAAAATTAAGAAAAAAAGAAAAATAGATGCAAGAAATATTTAGGAGCAAATATCAATAGAATAGGATAATTGATTGGATATGGGAGAGAGATGTTTTAACAATAATTCATTCAATAAATATTCATGAATGTTTATTTCATGAATAAACAAGGTATATTTGTTTATCAATATCAAACAAGGTATCTGCATCATAGAGCTCAGGTTCTTCTGGGAAATATGAAAGACACACATAAACTGAGAAATAATATAATCTCAGCTTCTAACATATGCTCTGAAATAAAGTATGTAAATGTTATAGAGAGTGATGAGTGGCAGGTGCTATGTTAATAATAGTGTAGAGAATGGACTGTATGCAAGAGTGAAGCACAAAGAGTCGTTATCAGGTTACTATGGCAGTCCAGACAAGAGGAGATGGTGGTGTCAGCTGTGATGTTGGCAATGGAGATGGTATTGATATTAGATAGTCAAAGAATGTCAAGATTTTGTGCCTGAAAGAAACATGGCATTATCACAAACAGAAAAACAGAAGTGGGTGAAGACATTTTTTTTTCAGAGTGAAACCTGAACACCTGAACACATCTCATACTCAGGAGCTGCCTTAACTGATGGATGATACTCCTTGTCCAAGAGCAAAGGCCCACCAGCACTTCCGACCTACTTTGTGGAGAGGGAGACCTGCGATCTTGTACCTAAGAACTGCTTTTGACCAAAAGTTTTCACCAACAGTGGAAAATTGTTGACAATAGCTATTTCTGATACATCAAAAGCCCTAAAGGATGCCCCAAAGTAAAAGAGAGGATGAGAAAGAAATATAAAAAATAAATCAAAATGAATTTTTAAAAGAAAAATTATTTGACAGAGGAATTTTTGAAAATCTCATAAAAAATGAGTTCCTTTGGCCTCTGGCTTCTACAAATTTTTACAACAAAAAAGCTATAATTCCATCTCTCTGCTTTACTTTCTTTTGTCCATTAAACTTTTTGTGATTTTTTTTTTCAGAACAAAAAATATTAAAGACAATATATATACATTTCTATTTAAAGAGTAAATATCTATAGATTTCTAAAGGGTATTTTGGCAGACTGTATAAAATAAAACATGTTTGCACTCCTTATTTATTTTGCTAGTTATAGAAATTAATCTTAAAGAAATCCAAATGTGTAAAAATGTTTATATAAAATTATTAATTACAGAATTTCTGTATATACATCAGCTAAAAATCTGAAATAATCTAAATGAACAATGATAGGGGTTAACATGAACATCATAGATAAGTTTTTCTGTATCCTTATTGTGTTGAATTATCAATACACATGGGCAGGAGGGGAATCGAGAAAAATCCAAGGCCCTTCTGGAGTTTCACTAGGTGAAGAAAACCTTTCATCTGATACCTAGTCTATGACCCTTGAGTGGCAATAAGAATGAAATTCTGGCTTTGTTCAAAGAAATCCCTGGATCATTTGTTATTTCAGTCCTTAAATTCCAGTTTTGAAAGTAAAATAACCAATTAAAAAGAAGCAAAAATACATATTTTAAAAATCCCATGGAACTATATAGGCTCATCATCCTGGGATTGAAGACAATGAGTTAGCCCCTTGAGTCTGAAGGGTGAGCCTCCCTGGCAGTCATAGTTACTTACATTTTGATCCTGCAATCATCGCATTTTGCAATGCTGCTTTTCTCAATTGCTCTTTGGCCCTATGTGATACTATTGCTATTTTTTCCTTGATATATCAAAAAATCTTTAGTCTCAGTCTTTATCAAGTATCAAGAAGGAACCCAAGGAGCCACAACAAAGAACTGGTTGTCACTGGTTGCCTCAGTTTCATGGAGAGACAAGGAGAGGGAGGGAAAGAAAGAGGAAGGGAGAGAAAGGGAGGGAGGGAGGGAGAGAAAGAAAGGGAGGAATGCAAAAATGAACAAGAACATTCGGCAAGCATGTCAGTGCAGTGACAATAGTACCCCATCTCCTTTGGGTTACTTCTGAATTATTTTTCACAATTAATGGGAGAACTAAGGAAATAAATGGCAGAAAATTTAATTGCGAGTGCTAAGCCTGAATGCAACTTGAGGCAGAGAATTTAATCTGATGGCTTCATGTTACTGACCCAATAAAGAAGGAAAGCACCATGTGTTTATGTTTGAATGATTTTCATTTTTAATTAGTGACTTCAAAGATTTTCAACAAACCTGATTTTGGCCCCTCAAATATCATATAATTTTAATTAGTTTCCAGATTTCTGCAGCATTTTAGAGAATAAATTCAAGGCTTCTTTTCCTTTGAGTGACAAATATCTTAGCACACTGACAAAACCTATGTCAGAACTTTTTAAAGCAGAGATGATTTATAAGTAATATTTACATTTTGGTGACTCTGTTTTAAGGTTTATTTAAAAGGTAACCATGTGCCCTTGGTTATGATAAGAGTTGTTCTACCCTTAGATGGCAAAATTCTCCAGAAAGATCACTTATGATTAACTAAACACATTTGGCACAATCAAAGCTGTATTTTAATGTCCTTATTTGCAGTATTGTCTCATAACTTTGGCCTCTGCTTCAGATGCAAAAAAAAAAAAAAAAAGGAACAAATAATCCAGATCCTAGTTTTTTCTGTTTCCTCCAACATTTAGTAGTTTGCCATGATTGTGAAACATGACTCTTTGTTTCTTTATACATGATGATGTAGGCTGTTGCCTGGAGATTTTTTTTACAGCAGAGAGTTCCCTACTTAAGGAAGAATGAGGGGATATAACATCTCCATGGCAGTGGACTCTGGATCCTCTGGGTGTTTGAAAGGGCACTTCCATCCTAATGACAGAAATGCATCCTATTTATACATTAAAAGAAAGTCTGATATAACCAAAGACCCAAGTTTAATGAGGAACATGATCACCATTTAAACCATGTAAACAATTCCCACCCATGTGATTGGGACACTGATACCTTCATTGGTTGAATAAGAAATTGCCCAGAGGTCACACTGTCCCCACAGAATCATGATGGTTAAAGAAATGAAAGCAACAGTCCAATGTGTTAACAGTTTGGCATTGGCTGAAGAGTCTGAAACTTCCATAGCATGGCTTGCGAGTATTGACTGACTGTGACCATTAGCCTTTTCCAGTTGTGATCTTCCTTTTTTCATTTTGTGTGAGATTAATTTGTGACTGAGATTTATTAGCCTAAAGGAGGCTGAGGTTGATGAGATTTTGCTGATATAGTGCATAGAACACACATCAAGTCAAAGAGAAAAAATGAAAAATTGAAATGATAAAGTTGCATTGCTAGCTTGTTGCTGAGGTAATTGAAGTAGCTTGGGTTGTGCTGTGCTGTGAGGGCTAGAAATAAAATATGTACAAATTTATCTAGATCATCCTTCTGAAGAAAGGGACTACAATATATATTCCCTCGCTCTTTATGTGTTGAGGAAATCTCCCAATTCTTTTTTGACAGTGATACTGAAGCAAGACAAAATGAAACCCATTCAGAACAGGCTCCAGAAGTAAAGGCAGCTCTAAGTTACCCATGGAAATAGGCATAAGGGTTAGCACAGATAATTGAAATATGAGCATAATGTAAAAACAGCATTTTCTTTATTAGGTGAAAGCACAACTCCATAAAATGTCTGTCTCAGAACTGAAATCACAAAATAAAGTCGTTTTTGTTAACCTGACCAACTTTCCCTCTGGTGGAGATTCTGATTATCAGGGTTATGCCTTAAAAAAAAATACACACTCCAAAACACACAAAAAAGCAACTTAAAAATAGGGGTGGGATGGTCATGACATAAAGCATTAGGGTATCATTTTCAGGAGTCATTTGGCATATAAATATGTCATGCAGAAATCTGGAACTCTATGATAGTCCACCAAAACACAATACAGGTCTAGTGGCCATGGGTTTTCTTTGAAGGGAGCATGACTGGATGGATCAGAGACACCTCTCCACATCCCCCGTTCCAGAGCTGTAGAGACTGGCCCTCTCCCTCTGAAGCTCATGGCAATATTCCAGGACTGCTCTCCACCACCTCGATTATTTACTCTTTAGTTCACCAAACATGTAACACTGACCAGGCACTACAGGTCTTCTCAGAGTTCCACAACTGAGAATCCAGATATCACTGTCTTCTCTACCCTTTTCTAACCTAGTACTCTCACACAAGTGAAATGAGGTTTAAATAAGCCAAATGCATAAAAGGAAAAAGCACAAAAGGAAAATTTGAGGGAGATTTATAAAAGCTAATGTGCTGTATGTTGGTGGGTGAGGGCTACGGGAACAGAAGGCATTTGTGAGATTCCAGACTTGGGAGGAAGCATGGGGAGAGGTTTCCATGTACCTGTGGGAAGCACTTCCTTCCACATCACCTTGACCACAAAGCAGAACACTCTATTCCCCAGAGTGTGTTCACTTCCAATCACCAAGGAGGTTTTGGGCCATAAACCTGAGAAGAATCTAGCATTGTGCAGGTACCTATTTATTTTAGTTCCCCTCTTAGTAGCATGTGCTCCAAACAATACCTCCAATTTCCTGAATGAAGGCTCAATCATCACCCAGGGACCCCATCGTGATCCTGCTCTCTCCCTGATGACAGCAGGGACTACCTAAGACCCTTTTCTGCATCAGTCTCTGCAAAGACATCAAAGCCTGAGACTGCCTAAACTGAAAAGCTTCTCACCAACAAAGGAATGGCTAAACTGCTGATGCTGGAAATTTATTAGCTGGATGACCTTGGGCAAGTCACTTAGTTATTGTGAGGCTTATTCTGTTCATATATCAAATGGAAATACAACAGAACTCACCTCGAAAGGTTGTTTTGGAATTGTGTGTGAGAAACTTAGCACAAAGTACTGACACCTGCTACAATTTACTAGTAGATGAGTCTTGAGAACAATATGCTTAGTGAAAGACACAATCACAAAGACCACATACTCTATGATTCAATTCATAGAAAAGTCCAGTATAGATGAATCTATATCACAGAATGTAGTTTAGAGATTGCTTAGGGCTGGAAGTGGGGATGGAGGAAAAAGAGAGATATAGCTAAAGTGGATGAAGTTTATTTTTAGGCAACAAGAATGTTCTAAAATTGACTCTGATGATGGATTCATATATCTGTGGATATATTAAAAACCACTGAATTGTACCCTTTAATAGGTGAATTGTAAATATGTGAATAACATCTCAATGAAGTTATTCTCAAAAGGCTATTTAGTGACCTTGCCGGTGTGGCTCAGTTGGTTGGGTGTCGTCCCCTGCACCAAAAAGGTGCCTGTTCGAGTCCCAGTCAAGGCACATGCCCAGGTTGTGGGCTCCATCCCCAGTCAGGGGCATGCAAAGGCAGCCAATCACTCTTTCGTTTCTCTCTCTCTCTCTCTCTCTCTCTTCCCCCCCCCCCCGCAAATCTGTCCAAAACTGAATAAAAAATACTTTTAAAAATATCTTTAGCACAGTGACTGTCACATATTTAATACTTGAAAATGTCAGACATTATCATTTATTAATTCATTCAACAGATATTTATTAAGTTCCTATTATAAATCTGGCAATAACCTTATACTTGTTACTGTTACTTGTATACCATTTTTACATTTTAAACTTTGCATGTGTGTGAAATATGCATAAGTTTTAGTAATGCAGAAAAATTCCATAATGTTATTGAGACTAAAATGCCTAACTTGAAAAGATAAAATTAATTTAGGTGAATAAAATGTTTTACATGTAAACTTTTATATTTTAAAAATAGTCATTAAAATCCTGAAACCTATTAGGCATCTTGAGAAATCAATAAAAAATGTCTTCATTTATTAACAATTAAAGTTAGTTTATTTATAGTCAACTTAGGAAGTTTTATTCCAAACAAGAAATACATAATTTAGTGACAGCAGAGCAGTTCTAGGCTTCTGTGGATTTGAGCATTTCATATTTAAGAAACACAGAAATGAAATTCTGCTTTGGATGTTTTAAGCCAAATGACAAACAAACACAATCTAAAAGCCATATTTGAATCTCAGAAGACATTAGACAATTATTCTAAGCAGCTCTACAAACCACATCATCCCTGCTATATTTCCCTTGACTTTCATAAAATAATCCAATTCTACTTCCCCTTGCCCTTCTCTTCACCTTCAATCACATTCATTTCCATCTTCCACCAAAGACTGCAGGTAGCAGGGAAAATAATAGACATGTAACCAAAAATTATAAAAAGCAGAAGAAAAAAATTAATACTCTAAAAAAAAAAAAGATCTATACCCAAATAGGAAATCCTTTCACAAAAAACATTTGGATCTGCTTCAGCAAGTGCAGACATTTAAATGGTGCTGAGTTATGCCAAGTTGGCACGCTTGCCAGCTCAAAGCTAGTTGTCTTAACCATTTTTGAGGCCCCGAACACAAAGAGTACAAAGAAGCACAGTGAAAAGACAAGGCAGTCAGCAGCCAGAATCCCCCTGTCAATCCTAACTCCTTTGTTTTTTGTTTCAGCTCAGAAGGGCTGCTCACCAGAGTACTCCCTCAACTTTCTAGTAAATTCTCAAAAACCCACAGAAAGCACTGAAGCACCTGTAAAACTCTATTTCTCCTAGAGATTTGCTGAGACCTTGGCTGCTCACACTGGAACCCAGTCAAAAAAGTAAGTCCGTGCTGGTGAAGAATTTTTATTCTAAAGTAATGCTCTCCTGATATCCCTGCTCTCTTCATAAACATTCCATGGGTTTGTTCATTCACATTGTTGGCTAAACCATCAAAAGCTGTTGGGGGGAAAACAGAAGTTGGGGGGAGGAGACTATCTGAAAATAAAGTCTCCTAGGATGTACTTTTTCCTAATAGACATTTTCAGGATTCCTCCACAAGCACCGATTTTGAAGCAATCAAAGGAAACAAAAATTGAAACAACTAAAAAAAAGTACAAATTTACTCAAGGTTTACAGACTTTCCATGAAGAGCTCCTTGAATATATGGCTAACTTATTAGGCCTCCTACATTAATAACACAGTACATTTAAAACATACAAATATTTAAATTTTTTTATAGAAGCACACTGTTAGTTTTATTTTTATATACAGACCAGTCTATATAAAGTAAAATAATAATAATGATCCCAAGTGAGTTTTTGTTTCTATTAAGATGTGAATTTCTTGATGAATTAAACTTCCTGTTATTAAAATAACTATGTCATTGTAAACAGAGCTACATTAACCTTAATTCAGGTATTTGTCAGATATTCAAACCCTTCTATGGTTTTAGCCTTATGATAGTGGCTAGATCGACTTTAAATTTTTTGAGGAAAGTGGCTGTTTCTTATTATTTATTTGTTTTTAGCCCTCTTACCTCACACAGTGTGCAACACGTAGTATGGCTTCAGAAATTGTGAAATAAGTGAATTACCACCTGAATTACTAATGTATACATGGCATCATTTCAGAGATCTGTGACCAGTTAAGGCAACTTCTCTCATAAGACATTAGTCTAAACCCGAGGTCGGCAAACTGCGGCTTGTGAGCCCCAAGCGGCTCTTTGGCCCCTTGAGTGTGGCTCTTCCACAAAATGCCATGGCCTCACAGATAATAATTTAATAAAAATAATAATAATAAAGTCACACTTTCTTAAAGAAAAAAAAAAATACCACAGCCTTGGCGAGTCTACTGTGAAGAAGTGGTGTTAGAAGAAATTTAAGTTTAAAAAATTTGGCTCTCAAAAGAAATTTCAGTTGTTGTACTATTGATATTTGGCTCTGTTGACTAATGAGTTTGCCGACCACTGGTCTAAACCATTACCAGTGTTCATGGTCTGGTGCCCAAAGAATCACTGAGAAGAGAACTTCATTCTGTTTCCTCTTCCGGTGGGTTTTAAGGGTTGCTGGGAAAGAGGATACGCATTCCTGGTAATTTTACACCATTTCAGCATAATATCTCCTGTTCCTTTGGGAATTAGAATATAATGAGTATATCCCAACTGGTCTATTAACTTCCCCCAAAATTATACTTGCCCACTATTTCCCACTCTGCTCCCAGATGCCTATCCCCACTTGGAGGAACCCGAATCAGGTAGAAAGATATGAGGACACATGGCCTTCCTCTTCGCCTGCCGCTGAAGCTGCCTGCAGTGAGCCCAGGATGGATGCAATGCACGCCCAGGACTCCTCTGACAGTTGCTGGGTTCAGACTCTGTCTCGCTTTTGCTTTCACATGCTTCATTCTTTGCTTTCTGTTAAAGATGTGTATTGACTTTGTGGAACCACTGCAGTGAGCTGTAAATGATGCATTTAATGAAAAATCCTTGCCTGGCTCTCTGAGACAGAACGCAAACAATGTAGGGCAGGCATTGCTGCGCAGTGATGGGTGTTGGAACATCCCATTCATCTGCCTCCCTGGCAAGACAGGTGTTCCAACTGGCAGTATTTCAAGGGGACAGAGTAAAAAATATTAACTAATGTTTTAATCATGCTCATTACTTGTTGTTTCTCCTCTCCCTATCACAGTAATCCTTTATTTTTAAAGGTCAGCCACTATTTTATCTGAACGCCCCAAATCCTACATCCTGCAAAAGATGCACAAGAGGATTTTGAATGGTTTACTTTTTTGGAGGAATTATATGAAAATCTGATTTCTGTGGAGCTCTGTAGTTATTGCTACCATCCTTGTATTTCAATGTTGAACCTCAGGTTATGGAAAGGACTATTTTTCTTCCAACTTCTCTTTCTGTTTCTCTCTTTAAAACAAACAAACAAACAAACGAATGAATAAACAGAATTTGGCTTGTTCCAGGAAGAACAATAGAGGTGACAAAGTCCAACTTAAACAGGCACCTGATGGTGACAGAGAATGTACAGGGCAGGGCCTGGTTTGGATGAAACTAGACTGCTTCCCAGAACCCCACAGTCCCTTGCCTGTCATTCACACAAAGGTGAAGGAAAGCGATGTCAATAGAATTCACAAGTTCACATCCTCCATTATGACTGTACATGAGGTTGTAGCATGTTGCGTGAGCACTTCCTGCTGTAGCCTGACTCAGCAGCCCACCAGCTGGTGTGATAAGAGGCTTCCCCATTTCTGAACAGCCCTGAGACCAGCGACATGGTACAGCCAACAACTGGCACAGGGTAAGCAGCCAGGACTCTTTCAGCGAGCTAGTCAGCCTGCCCTACATGTTGTTGGCCTGGAGCTTTGTAGGCTTGGAGAGAAGTGCTGGCTTAGTGACGTGCCTGCTTGGCCCACTGGAGCAGGCTGTCTAGTTGTCCCCAAAACACCCAGCAGAAGTCACAAACATACCAGTTGACTGGTGCTCTCATTAGCGGAGGCCCATCCTGGAGACAGTATCTTCCTGTGCTGCTCTAGTTTCCATTACTAGCTACTCTAATAAACAGCTGTCCAAACTGCAGCCCAGGGCTTTTCTCTATATGCATTTCTACTCACTCTATTAATTAAAGGGCTTTCTAGTGTTTTTGTGGCATAATCCAACCACAAGAGCAGATTTCCAAAACTATTCTCTATGTGGTACTTAAATATTTGGCCAGTTCTCATGGGGAAAAGAAATTAGTCAACCAAGGACTGGGTCTCATCTGAAAAAAACTGCTTGACAGCATTTTGTTGTTGTTTGTTATTTTGGCCTCAAAAAGATACAGTATGAGTTATAGAAGTGGTCATTCATTTTTTTCTATTTATGTCTAACTTTGACAGGTTCCTGGAGTCTCCAGAATGGCATTCTGCATCTCCAGCCACCCAGAGCATACCCGAGCCTTCAGAGAAGCCTAATTAAAACTGTGGTTAGAAAATCTTACTTTCAAGCATCTCTAATCACAGGAATGTTCTCAAGTGGAGATCTATATAGGATGACTAGAATCCTATTAATTCCAAGTATTAAAGGATCTCTTGTGTTTATAAGTTTTTTTTATTTAAGTGCCTCCCTTAATTTCTTATCACTGAATAAATTATAAAAATAATTTATATACAATTTAAAGATGTATATTTTCCCAAAACTATAATTCTAGAAATATGCCATACCAATTTATTACAAATTCAATATGTTCATATTCCATTTTATTTAACTCATCACTTGTTTTATCTTTATTTTTCTATTTTGTCCATCCTACTAGTACTTTTGGAGTATTATAAATCACTCAGTCTCCCACACTTAACCATACCAAGCTAAAGAGACCTTACCACCTCAAATCTTGCTGTTGTGCTTTCTCTTGAAAAAGAACCTTCTTTGGTTACTTCTACTTGCCTCTTCTTTCCCTCATAATCTTGTCTGCTTGACTCAAAAGTATTTTGCTGCCCAAATTTGGGGACATGAAATGTGTTATTACTTCCTCCCAATGCTTTTCCTGGGCCAATGGATTCATCTCAGGGATATTACACTGGCTTTCTGAAGGAACCTGCTGTATAAAATATCACACATGACTCTGACACTTTTGCCCTAGCTTTTCCATTTCCTGAAGATTTTAAGGATTATATGAATCTCCTCACTCTAAATCCCTCAATTTCTGTTTTATAAGTACGAACCTTCTTCGGCACTTTTTTGTGTGTGACACTTTGCTGGTTTTCCCTGTAAGAAATTCAGCCTTTATCCCCCCATTCCATCATCTCCCTCACCATATCCCTCTAGTCTAGTCGCCTGTCTCTTCCTGCTTTCCAGAACATTTGTTCTCCTACAGACATTCCTTTCCATCGGAGGATAAAACAAGTAGCTTGCTCCCTAGTTATCACATCCCAGTTCCTCACAGAGAATCATACAAACTTCAATCACAACTCACCGGTACTTATAGCTTATAGCAAAATGTGTCAATTGAATATGACCAGATTTTCCATAGGACTAAACATAAAATTATCAACAAACAAAATGTAACCCGTGTTCCCTAATAATGGCTTCTAGCGTCCAATATGTACTTTTCCTACATTTTTATTTCCATTTCTAGTTAATGTTGCTTCTTTTGTCACTCTAAACCACTTTGCCCAAACTTGTACTGTCCCTGTCCCCAATGAATGCATTTTCAATATTTTCCATTTTCTTACATTTTAGGAATTCCCTTTGTTTGGAGATGACACAGTCAATTTTCCCAGTATAATTCTTACATTTCAAATACTGACTCTTTTTTTTTTTTTCATCATTACCAGTGGGACATTTTCTGCATATGTCAATGTGGGATTAGGCTACATGCTATTTCTTTTCATCTTTATAATCTACCAACCTTAAAGAAGGTAACTATCGATATATCTCCCTGGTTTTTCCCCTCTAAAAAAAAAATGTCTAAAATCCACAATTCGACACGGGCTATGATGTGCCTCTTATTCCTGCAATGATTTCCTCTCCACCACTGAGAGTAAAAACGGATGCCTTTCACTTTTGTGTAGACTCTTCACATGTAACAGTAACTTGGCTGGTAATGCACAGCTTTCAATAATCTTAAGAAAAAACTCTGTTGGACCCAAGGTTGTTCTCAGTCTAAACCTAGTAAAATTCCCTCCTTTGGCACTCTTCCTTGTTCTTTCCCTAAGACCAATATTAATCATCTGTCTTCTACCCATGAGGATCTGTAAAAGTGCTTAGAAACCTATTTAACACTCTTTGATATTGCCAGATCTTCCAGTAAGAAGAATTAACCTACTAATTCTGTAACTAGCATTCAAAACATCAATGAAATCAAGTTTTAGTACCTGTCTTCTCCTCTTTTCTTCTTTATTGGTCATCTCAATTCGCTCCCATGTGCCATAAAGAATTTCGCATATTTGTTCAACCAGGTTTAACAAAAATGTAGAAAGAATCCATTCTAAGAATTGTTTTCCATTCCTAAGAATTTGATCATATTGCTAACTTTGAGCTGCAAGTAAGTATTTCAAAAGATACTATTAATGATGTTCTTTGAATGGCAGGAAACTAACTGGCTTCTTTAAAACACACACACGCACACACACGTGCGCGCGCACACCTTTACACACTCAGACCCTTTTAAGTTATTATCTCTTAATGATTATCCTGTCTGCCAGGACTATCTGGGCTTGACTTTGGGAAGTGAGCTGGGCTTACCCGGTGAAAACAGTGGGATAACCAGAAGAATCATAAACAGCCTGAGTCAGGATGACAAGGCCCAGCTGACCCTCTCCTCATGGAACATCAGAGGTTGAAGGTTTCTTTGCCATTAACTGCTTTACTTCTTTGGTCTTTCTCCTGTATTTCTTCACATCCTTTAACCTCAGATTGTAGCTCTTCCTGCTCTGAAAACAGTTCTTAAAAGCACTTCATTATTCACATTATTTCTTTAAGCACCATTCAGTCTAATTTGGTATCCTCACCTGTCAAGCACTCCTTTTCTTGCAAATCAGATGGATTTGCCATTGCTTGACTTCTTTTCTTTATCAACTTATCCTATATATAAATTCTTCCTTTATTTTTTGATTTGTTATTCATGTCTTATAAGCATTCTCTCTCTTACTCTCTCCTCCACTAAAGTATCAATAAGCATGCTCTTTACTAGTATTTAAAGAATCCATAGTGTGTACTTTATTGGTATTCTAGAAAATTCCAGTGCAATCAACAAATGGAAAGGATTTTATTGTCAGTAAACCAGTGAAATTTAGTTGCCTCACTTTCTAGCTTAGGTGATATTTAGCCTACATGTGGTCTCTACCTGGAAAAGGGATGGGATAAGACTAGCAATATCATATATGATTATACATGGTAGTCCAAGAATGTCTTGAAATTTTCTAGATTTTTACATATAAAAGACAATGATCTATTTACATTATATATTTGTAATTTTAATACAGAAATAATCAACATTGTTTAAAATATAATTTGAATACAATCTCATGATTGATACTTGTGCCTCAACTAAGACTATTATTAAAAGGACCTTTCTTGCCCAACTGCAGTGGCTCAGTGGTTGAGCGTTGACCTAAAGAGGTCATGTTTTGATTTCCAGACAGGCACATGCTCAGCCTGCAGGCTCGATCCCCAATCATGCAGGAGGCAGCTGATCAATAATTCTTTTTCATCATTAATATTTCTACCCCTCTCTCTCTCTCCCTTTCTCTCTGAAATCAATAAAGATATTTAAAAAAAATAAATAAATAAAAGAAGCTTTCCTTCCTTCTTTACACTGAATTCAAGCTCTTGTAGATTGTTCACAATTTCTGCTTTGAGATTAGGTGGTGCTATTATATTAACGTTGCAAGTTTCCATAAAAAAATCCCAAACTGGGTTTCCATTTTCATTGCCATCAATAAAACAACCAACTATGTCCATGGTGGACAGAAGGTCATAACACTCATACTTAATCACCAACTTGTCCACCATCTGAGTAAGATCAGTCAATGTGACATACTGTCAGAGGTCATCCCAGTGTAAGTGGAATCTGTACTATTTCCATAGCTTGTCCCAGCCACTGGTTCCTGACACAAGAATAATAAAAATCTTAGCATTGGTAGCTAAGAGACTATGTAAAATTTTCAGAGTAGCTGGGATGCCTTTTACATAATACAGCATCTGAATCATATAAATAAAGTCTCACTTCTTAAGTTCTTTTTTTCTCCATTATTCTATTTGGAGATTCAGATGATGTCTCCTCATGCCAAGAAAACTTTACGATCTCAAGATTTGATGACTTAGCTACAAACCCTTTGTATTTGCCATTTGTTCAGCACTTGGTTCAACAACTTCATTGTTGATAAGAATTCCTTGGTATTGAGGCTGCACCTTATAGAAAATTTGAAGATCAATTTCACCTACACCTCTGCCAATGCTTACACAATCTTAATTTCTGATTTTTTTGTCTCCAACCTTTGCTATTATGCCTGGCAGCTGCTTGTCCAAGAATTCCTTCATGCACAGGTGTTCCATGGGATTACTGAGAAGCCTCTAAAAAGATTCAACATAACTGTTATGATCAGAAAACAAGCTCCTCATGGAAGATTCCATACTTGGTTTTTGAGGAAGATAGGGAGAGACAAATGCTTTCTCTCTCTTGCTTACTTAATACTTGTTGCATGTTTCCATGTTCTTTTAAAATTGAATTACTGGCTTACATCTCTTTATTTCAACATATTCTAAAGTGAATTTATTTCTCCATCATAGATCTTAACTAAATTTTCCAGACTTTACAAATTAATTTAGCTATTACTTAAAAATTAAAAGGAAAATGCAGTATTTATTCAGGTGTTAGAAAATGGTTTTTCAAAAAATTTGTTTACTATCTCTGTCTAATAGGTACTGTACCAGGCATTTTGGGATATACCAATGATGAAGATACCCGCTGTCATACTCACAGTGTCAACATTTACTGTGGAGCTAAGTGTGTAGAGAAACAACTGCAGCCAATGGGGCATATGAGAAGTCTCCATTGGTAGAAAGTGATCAGAGGTCCCAACAGAAGAGGAAGCAAAGTGTTGAAGGGGGAGAAGTGTGCCAATCAGCAAGCTAGGTATCAAGTGGGAGAGTGGACAGGAGAGGGCATTCCAAGCAGGGAAAAAAAATCATCTTCAAAGTCAAAGAAGAGTAGAAAAAATTATGTATTTAAGGAACTACATGTATTAATTGCCTTTACAAAGATAAAGCCAATTATGCACCCAGTTTATTAACAACAACAGCCTACATTTGTGGAAAACTCAGCAGTTTTTGTCACCTCATTTCATTCTAACAACTTTGTGACGAGGGCATTATTTCCATTTTAGAGGATGAAGAAACTGAGGCTCAAAGATTATTTTTAAGTTTATCCAATAAATTAATAAATGTAAAGTCAAGACTGAATCAAGCTAATTCTGATTATGTAACTCATACTTCTCCTGCTATTCTAGGATTTCTTCCAGATCTCATTCCATAGGTGTTAGAAAGCCAGAACAGTTTCATATGGAAGAGGAACTCAATCAGATTTGCGTTTTGAAGAAAACTGGTTTGAGGAGAGATGAACTGTAGGTAGGAATGCCTTTAATGTTTTAATAACCTAGGAAAGAGATTGTGAGGATATTAATTTGACAGATAGTTGTAAGGATAGAAGAGAGAATATAGCTTCAAGAAATGATTAGGAATTAGAATGAACAGACCATAGTGACTGGTCAGGCATTGAGAGTGACTGAGAGGAAAACATTTTAGGAGTCTTTTGGAATTCTGACTTGCACAACTTGGTGGACAACTCAAATAGAGAAAAGTGGGGGTGGGGGTAGAGGATATGGGGGATGAATTTGGTTTCTTTAGCCAGATGGGCTATGGAACAGGCTAAAGTGTCCAACAGGCAGTGATTCAGGTGGGGGCTCAAAACTGAGATTAGAGCAAGAGATATATAACTTAGGAGTCAGTATATTTTTGAAGCCATGGGCATGTAGGATATTGACCAGGGAGAACATAAAGCATAAAGAAAAGAAATACATATAAGGACACAGAAAAGAGGGAAGTTATTAAAAGCCTAAAAGGCCGTTATCAATGTAGGCAGAAAAAGAGGAACATGAAGTTGAAGAAACAGAAAGAGGAGTAATTACTAAGAAAGAAGGCATGAGTATGGTGGTAGCCAGGACATTCCCCAATGACCCCATGTGCTGATATTCACATCCTGTGTAATTCTGTTCCTGGAGTATGGACTCAATTTGGCAGCTTACTTCTGAGTAGAATACAGAAGTGAGGGAGATTGGGTTATAAAAAGATTGCCACTTCCATATGGAACACTCTCTCTTGATGTCTCTTGAAACACTTGGTAGAAGCCAGTGCCATGTCATGAGGCAGTCTTGGAGAAAGAGAATCCAGCTGCCATGCCAGGCAGCTGTGGAAGAAGCTGCTGTGGTAACAGAGGGAGACCTGCCAGCAGCCAGTGGAGTGAGCTTGGAAATAAACACCTCCCCAACCCCCAGTGGAGCCTTGAGATGACAGCAGTGCTCCCAACAGTTTAACTGTCACCGCAGCAATACCTCCCGGCTGAGCCACAAAAACTTCCTGATACACAAAAACTGAAATAATAAATATTTGCTGGTTTAGGCCACTAAATGTGGAATAATTTATCATGTAGCTATTGATAATATAATCACCTGCAAATGCAGCCAAGAATAAGCTAGTTAGGACCAAAAGGAAACTTGCTCACTTCTCAGTCACACTTTATATTTTGTGCTATACATCCATCTGTCAATTTTAGGAACCCATTCATCATTTTGGTAATATATTCTGGCCTGTAAGTAGTGCACAGCGGTGTGCTGAGAAGCAGGGCAATGTGGTAGAAAAGAGCACAGGCTCTGAAACCAGATACTTGGGTCCAAATGCCTGCTTACCTCTTACTCCCTGTGCAGCTTTGGTGCCCTTCTTATGGTAGAAAGGATACTAACAGTAGCCCCTGTAGGGTGGTTGGGAAGAATTAATGTGTCAGTGCAAGCACCTCTCTTTCGACAGTTCCTAGACCACTGCAGACACTCAGTCCATATCAACTATCATTATTGGGGGTTGGAGGATGCATGTGCAGAGAGAAAAAGAAAGAAAAGAGAGAGATACATCAATCTATTTGATCACACTGACTAACCCTTCACCTCCATCGGTCACTCTTTATTTTCAATTGTATCCCTTTTCCCCCTGAGATACAGTTCCTAATTTAACACACCTACAAGCCCAACCTGGTTCCTCCTTGATTGAAGCTCATTATCATATAACCTCCACCCCAGATTTCACATCATGTGCCTTTAGAACAATCACTGACCTAACCCTAACCCCCAACCTAACCAGCCCATCCTGAATCACAAATATAACCCTACTGACAAGTGTTATAAAACTGCAATCTAATTTCTTGCTGTGCAAGAATGCCCGTATGGAACCCTGACCTTCCTTCTTCTACACCTTTGCCTGGTGTTCTCTGCTGAAGCTGCCTCCAGGACCCACCTCACTCATTTCCTACCTTCCGCAATTACTTGCCTTACAGACTTTTCTTAGGTCTCAAGGCTTCTTCCCTCTTCTCCTATAGCTCTTGTCCTTTAATCAGGCTGACGGGCCCTCCTCCTCTTCCTCGCACTGTGGACCTGCCCTTTCTGGGACAATCAATTCTCATCTCTTTTGTTCAGCAGGAGCTGCTTCATGCACTGTTATTGACAGCTCTTCTGTCTTGTCTCTAAGGTGTTTGCTGCCCTTCACTACTCTCTTCCCTCCCCATCAAATCCTGCCTCGCTTTTCCTGTGGCCCCTCCTACTATCTTACCTTCTGCCTCTAGGTGGCACCCGTGCAGCGGTAAGGGCAGATGGCACCAGCTCTGTCCTCTACTGCTCGCTCTGGAAACTGCGCAGTATGCCCTTCTCTCTCACCAAGACTCTCCGCTATCTACATAAAGACATCATTGCTGTGCCCTTGCTCTCCACACCTGAAAGACTTCCACTAACAGCCTATTTACTAGAATAATTTCTTAAACTGCACCTAAAAGCTGTTTGTCTTTTGGGCTCTGCTAAAATTAGTTACCCTCACTAAAGCCTCGCTGTCCTTATCTATGAGGTAATAATAGTAGCCACCTTAAATTGTGGTGATGCAATTTAAATGATATAATGTATGCAAATGCTGGGTACAGTCCTTGCCCAATAGTAAACAAGCAATAAATGCTAGTTATTATGGTTTTTGTCATCATCAACATCATCAGCCCTGTCATATACAAACTGCAGCTCTTTGTTCCATAGGGAAAAAATTCCTGGAATGTGGTTTAACGCCATCTCCCAGGGATATATTTCTATATCCCCAAATATGTCCTTTTCCAAAATATCACCATCCTAAAAGAAGCCCCAATTGTTCAATCCCACTGTTTTATTTTTTGAAATAAGGGTGAGAATTTTTATTCCTAAACATGCTAAGTAAAAACTCAACAAATTTCTTCTAAGACTCCTGTACCTTTTACTCCTATAAAACCACCAAAATAAATCAATTTTCTCTATTGATCTAAAGCTCACAACAAACTTCCTATTGGGAAGACTCTGTTTTAGTAATAAATATTTATCTTGGGTACATCCTAATAAACCGATAGTCAGGGTGTCAGGCGTATAATCTCCTGTTGGACAGATGTCCCTACTCCGTATAAAAAGAATCCTTGTGTCAAAACCTGTTTGGCTCAGTGGAAAGAACATCGACCTGTGGACTGAAAGGTCCCAGGTTCAATTCCGGTCAAGGGCATGTACCTTGGTTGTGGGCATTATCCCCAGTAGGGGGTGTGCAAGAGGCAGTTGATTGATATTTCTCTCTCATTGATGTTCCTAACTCTCCATCCCTCTCTCTTCCTCTCTGTAGAAAATCAATAAAACATATTTTTTTAAAAAGAATCCTCATAACAATTGTACTTTTGACAGCATATTTATGGTCCTCTTTCACAGACTTTCTAGATGTCCTTTACCTTTCTATGTGTTCTGTTCCTTCCTACCTGTAAACTATATGAAAGGCAAAAGGCAAAAGAAGCCATTAGAATTGTAATCATTCCCTTCCTCAAACCTCTTCCAAAATCCCACTCCAGGCTAAAAAGTCATAAGCCAAGTCCTCTGTTCCACAACTGGGTGCTCATGCAGATTATTAACAGCATGAGGTTTGAAGAATCTGACCCACCTTAGCTCTAACTGCCTCTGACTACTTCTTAGGCCACTGTTATAATAAAAGTAGCATATGCAAACCTCTTGCTGGTACATCTCTCACAGCTCAATCTGTTTTGAGCTCCTGGCCACCTGGGAGGCGGTCTGATCCGATGTCAGATTAAGATGAGAAAATGAAAGCAAAAGAAATGAAGAGCTTGCCTAAATTACATTAGATGATTAGAAAAACAGATAAACTCACAACCCCACCACTTTTTCTAGGACAAAAAGAGGCCCTTCCTGCATATTGTCAACAGGATGACTCAGTACCCACCACCCTCCCATGGAAAACATTTTAATTTCCATTCTTCTGTCCTTGTATCTCACACTGATAAAGCTTGCCACCCTTTGCAAGGGTGAGAATCAGATTAATTAGTCCTATAAATTTAATTAGGTTCACAAAACCACATGAATAAGGGAAACACCCTATATGCACATGGAGAAGAAAAGTGGAATGACTTTGGGCAAGTTCCTTTGATTCTCTATACCTCGGTTTTCTCAATAATAAAATGAGAGGAGCTGGATTTAACCATCTTTAAGATCCCTTCTACTCAAAAATTCTGTGATTTATTATTTTAACAATGGTATAAATTATATTGACAAAAATGCTTCCCTCTCCTTTCTTGATAAAGATTATATTAAAATGCATAGAAACACAGGGGTATTCATAACCCTTGTATTACTAATAGTGGCTATTCTTTAATGTAGGTTCACTATGTATCAGATGTGCTAAACAGTTGTCATGTATTATCTAATTTAATCCTCATAAGAACCCTACTATTTGTACCCTCTTTACAAATGAGAAAATGCAGGTACAACAAGATTTAATAACTTGCTCAAGGTCACTGGCAAGTAGCTGAGCCAAGACTCAAACTCAGACAGAGTTCAGGGGCAGCCTGCATAGTCACTAGCCTCTACTGCCTGCATTTTTTTATGCGTTCCAATGAGAGAAAAAATGTGTAATTAGTGGCTGTTAATTTTCCAGTGTAATACAGCATGACTCTTATCATTTAAATCATTTACAAGTCTGCTTTTAATATGTTATCAATAAGCATATTAGAACTGTTTTTTGCAATTATTTGTTGCCATAATATTTCACAACAATGCCAAGAATAACAAATAGATTTTACTTACAAAGGACTTGCAATTGAGTTTCCTTCATCTGTGAAACCTCTCCACATACAATTAGTCATCCTCTTTTATACTTTATTTTTAGGCTGCTCTATGTTCTCGTAACATTTGCTGTAGTTGAATATCAAAAGTCACAGAAATTTTATCTGTATGGAAAAACTTACTAGAGGCTCATATTTTAAAAATTAATTTATAGCCCATGATAATTTTAGGAAACAGTATATTTTTAAATAACATGCACTTTGCCCACCTTATAAAAACTCTGTTATGAATAAGGAGTGATCATTGTGCATATGTGTCATACTGAGCCTACATGGGAGTTTAACAGTGAATATACTTCAAACATCTTTTCTGTCATTTACTGTATTCTTTGATAAAGCATCAAAGTAAAATAACAAGCAACACTGTATGTTACTAAAACACAAAAATTCCTACTCAGTTACTGACAACTTACATTTTTATACAAAGCTACATTTAATATTATTATTACTATCTTATTTGAATTATTAAATTATCTCGCATGACACCTGTGATATAAATAACAACAATTAAACATATTCTTCCAAAAGATTTGCCACTTGAAAGAGAATTATAAAAATGAAAATTGAAAAATGATTGTTTTGTATCAGTAAAGCAAAGACTTGGTGACTCAAACAAGGTTATAAACACACATTATGAATTTTGTGTATCCATACTGTGTTTCACAATTCTTGAGATGCTAGTGTCCAATCTCAGAGTACTGTCTGAGGGATCACAAAGGGAGCTTAATTCAAAATCATCAGCCTCCTCACTGCACCCAGTATGACATAATCAAAGAACAAACACTCTGCCTTCACACCACTAAAGCTGTTGTGTATACTATATTCAGACCAAGATTGGGAATTTTATAACAAAACATACTTCTATAGTTGAATCTAGAACATCACACAACCATAGCTAGTTTAGTTTGGGGCATTCTGAACTGTAATCCTATCTAATAAAAGAGTAATATTCAAATTGACCTGACTCCAACAAGATGGCTAACCCCATGTGGTCAAAGATGGCTGCCCCCATGTGGACACAAGATGGTCGTCACAAGATGGCATGCAGGGGAGGAAAGCTATGGGCAATCAGGCCAGCAGAGGAGGGCAGTTGGGGGAGACCAGGCCAGCAGGGGAGGGCAGTTGGGAGGAAGCAGGCTAGCAGGGGAGAGCAGTTAAGGACAACTGGGCCAGTAGGGGAGGGCAACTAGGGGGGACCAGGCCTGCAGGGAAGGGCAGTTGGGGGGACCAGGCCTGCAAGGGAGGACAGTTAAGGGCAACCAAGCTTGCAAGGGAAGACAGTTAGGGGTGACCAGGCCTGCAGGGGAGGGCAGTTAGGGGCAATCAGGCTAGCAGGGGAGGAGTTAGGTGTCAATCAGGCTGGCAGGGGAGTGGTTAGGGTGTTATCAAGCTGGCAGGCAGAAGCGGTTATGGGCAATCAGGCAGGCAGGCAGGCAAGTAGTTGGGAGCCAGCAGTCCTGGATTGTGAGAGGGATGTCACAGATTGGAAAAGGTGCAGGCTGGGCTGAGGGAAACACACACACACACACACACACACACACACACACCCTGTGCATGAATTTCATGCACCAGGCCTCTAGTCCTATATAATAAAAGGCTAATATACAAATAGACCAAACAGTAAAACAACTGTACAACTGGTTGCTATGACAAGCACTGACCACCAGGGGACACACACAGAACATGGCTGGTGTTGGCCAGGGTGGGATGGTGAAGCAGGTGCGAGTGGGCACCAGACCAAGGCGGGGCACTGGATACTGTCATCGGAGTGAGCCTTTGTTGGTTACTGAAAAATCTTTGTTCCCACATGCCGTGGTCCTGCCCAGCACTCGATTCCATCAGATTCACCAAATATTTTCATCTTCTCAGACATTTCTATAATCAGAAATCATTATTGACTCCAGACATGCTCTTTGTTTTCCAATGCCAATTAGTAAGGGACAGAGGAGAAATTTTGTACTTTGCCTAACAAAATCCAACACCAGCAGGATCAATATTTTGCAATTCCTCATTTACTCTGTTGCCCCACATCAACTGTTTTGTTATTCCATGCAGCAAACAATTACCTAGGGCCAATAAAATGCCTTGCACTGTGCTAGGTGTGTGTGTATAGTCAAGTGTGTATGTATATGTGCATGTGTACATATTTGTGTGCTTATGTGTGCGTGCATATGTGGGTATGGTATGTGCCTGTGTGTTCCTTCATGTGTGCATTCGGTCATGTGTATTTGTGTAAGTGTGGGTGAGAGAGAGAGAGAGAGACAGAGAGAAAGAGAGATGTTGAGACAGAGCATGCAAGACAAGTAGCAAAAAATATTAATTCAATGTAATACTGACACACATACTGATACATTTCAGGTCCCACTTCCTCATTGCTGGCTCAGGCCATTATCACATCTTGTTTCAGATCCTGCAGGTCTCCAAGCTGGTCTCCACCCCTTGGTGGTCTCCCACCTCTGAAACATTTCCACACTCCAACACAGCTGTGATGTGTCACTCCCAAGCTAAAGTGACCCATTCTTCATTGCCTACAGAATAACATCTACATTCCTCCACTACTATTCAAAACCCTCTGGGCTCAGCTCCGTTTCTAGTTTTATCCCCATTTAATGCCAACAGCACATGGGCTGATGGTAATTACAGCAGTAGCTCAAAATCATGCTGTGCTTTACCAGGTCTCTACCTTTGTCCACTGGTGGTCACTCCACCTTTTCCTGTGTGTCCAAATATTACCCATTCATAAAGAACCCAGACCCAACATCACTCCTTCCACAGAGTAGTCTCCTATCCCTTGTCCACAGAAAATAATCTCTCTCCTCAGGGCTCCCACAACATTCCAGTTTTGATCCTTTAATAGATATCCTCATTTTTGCCTTAGATCCTTTATTTTGCTATATATGAAGGCCAGTCTCCCATATTATAAATGTCTTGAGAGCAGTCACTAGTTTTATTTCTCTCTGAAACCTCTATAGCAACCATCATAGCACCTTGCCCATAGCAAGGACACTGTGTTCAAGTTTGTCAGATTCCACTGACTAGATCAGAATTGTCAACTTCCAGAATGTTGTCACAAACACTGATGCTCTGTGTCTACTTCTCCTCAGAGAGGATGGTGGCATCTGTCTGTACTGTATTCACAAACCCAGTAAACCCAATAGGCATCAACAGTGAGGGAACCAATTTCTTCTGAAAGTCACTGATCAACTCATAAAGTCAAAGGATATAATGGATTATATGTTACACCAAAACAAAAGTAAAGTAACAGAATTGAAATGGCCTTAGTAAAATCAGAGGCCTTCTCTGACTTGTACATCAATGCTATAGAAAATAAAGAACCTACAGATAACAGGAATTCCCAATTCTGTGAATGTGTGTGTGTGTATTTTTAACCAAAACAACTGTTCCATGATGAATATTCATGGTCAAGATATGCTATGAAGCTACAAAGTATTTTTAGTGTGTCTTTGTCATCAGTTCTGCTAAATAGTGATCATTACAAATCCAAAAATATCTTAAATGGATAATACTAAAAAATCTACATCCTGAAATTGCATTACAAGGGTATTAGCTGACTCAGGAGACTAATTATAAGGAGGTATTGAGCTGCTTATTGCTTCTCTCAATTGTAAAACCATAAACCACACCGTATAGTGGTTGCCAATCACAGTCAGTGTGAGGGTCAGGAGCCCCAGCTCAGCCGTACACTCTGTGACCTCGGGAGCTCTTAATAAAGATCCTTCCATAGTAGAAAAGCAGATCCCTTTCTTAGAGGAAACACAGCTATCCTCGCAGCTGCTGCTGCTCATTCACAGAAAACAATCATAAACTGCAGAAAGATGAAAACAGTTTAAGAAACAATCTTAAACTGCACACGCGCGCGCATGCGCGCGTGCACACACACACACACACACACACACACACACACACACACATTCATTCACCTTTCTCAGACTATTACCTTCTTGCTTAATAAGCCAGTTTAGTATTATTATTAATCAGATAATTATTATCTGAGCAAGTGTTATCCATCCATGTCCTAAGTAACAGTAGCTGACAAAAAGTATCAAACTGCTTTCTTATCAACAGAATTTACCAGTCAGAGGTCAAAGCTAAAATTATTATATTTATTCCTAAAGCTACTTTTGAACAGTGAAAATAATTATATGATTACATGGTGTTTTTAAGTTTCCAAAGTGCCTGCCAACTATTTCATTTAATCCTAATAGCCCAGTAAAGTCAATAAGACATATTTTTGGAACTGTGCATAATTGGTGTTAGTGGGTTTTCTGAGCACCTCCACTAATCTAAATTTGGGGATACAAAACTATTAAGACAAAGTTCCTAACTTTTGGCTGCTTTTGTTTAGTAGTAGAGACAACACATTGTATTCCAATTATTATTTATGAATCTTAGAAATCCCAGGAGGACACAATGGAGGGTACTGTATTTCTACTGGAAAAAGAAATGTATGTAGGGAGGTGCAGATAAAGGGAGATATCAAAGATGTCTTTCATGAGAAGGTGACTTTTTCATTGAATTATAGTTCCTGTTCTACCTGTTCCTAGAAACTGTGTGTGTTTCTAAATCTCTGTGAGCTTGACGTTCCTCATCAATTAAATATGGATAACAATGCTGAACTCACAGGGTTACCAGGAGGATGGAATGAGAGAGCACACAGTAGAGCAATATGTATGTAGAAAAGTGCCCAAGAAATGTGGTATTTTTATTTGTACTTTATGGAGGCGATAATCTGGTTCACTCCAAAGGTAACTGGTTTATCCAAGATTGCCCCACACCCCTACCCAGAGTTGTGGTCCTCCCCCCACACTGCAACAATGGAGCACTTACAGAAAGCACTTGTCCTCACAACATTTTATGGTTTCAAAAATCATATTAACATATTCACATATGGAAACATTCCAACATTTTCTGTGAAATGTTGCTTCTAAATCCTAAAGGGATACTTCTCCTTAAAAGAAGTATCCAACAGAGCATTGTAAGGGAGGAATCATGTGGGGAACATCTTAAATATTTAATGCAAGAATAAAACAGTATATCCTTTTTTTTTTTTTTACAAAGGATTTTAAACTACTCAAAGTTTCAGAAAGTAAAATGCTGCTGTTTTAAGTGATTGAACTTTAATAGAAAAATATCTGAATAGAAATGTGTCTTGTATTTAGTAGGTACTGAACTACTGCTGAATTTAACCTGATCACTTCTACCCTTGAAATTTTAGTATTAAAATTTCTCCCCTCATATAATAACATCTATAAATTTTGCTTTAAGCCAGTCTATTTTAGTCCACTTTTTAGCTCTTCAAATGTAAAATTTCATTAAATTTGATTATGTCTCCTCTACATTATATATATATATATATATATATATATATATATATATATATATATAATCCCCTTATTAGTGGTAGGATTATAGGTCTGAAAAATGTTAAGTACAAATGTATATTTATTATATGTTATGTACCAGATAATATGTTGGAAGATGAAAATATTCATACCATCATGGGAAATTCACAAATAGTAGTATTTACTGAATGTATCCACCTGCATTACAGTTCTCCGGGGAAACAGAATAAAAGATTGATAGTAAGGAATGGGCTTATGCACTTATTGAAGTGACAAGTCCCAGTTTCAAAGCCACTGGGAAGGAGAAATCTCTCTTACTAAGGGAAAGGTTGGCTTTTTTGTTCTATTCAGGTTTTCTGTTGATTGGGAAGGGCAACCTGCTTTATTTAGCCTACCAATTTAAATGTTAATCTCATTACAAAACACCTTCACAGAAACACCCAGAGTGATGTTAGACCAAACATGCAAGCACTCTGTGGCCAGTCAATTTGACACATAAAATTAATCACATCATTCCTCAAAAAAAATGTTTTCTCCCTCTAAATTGTAATAAATTAATCACCAAGGACAAATCACTTCAACAAAACTCCAAGAATCTGGTTCTCTTTTTAGATAAGGAGGCAGTATAGGCTGCTGGGACCTAAAGGCTCTGGCATATTGATTAGGCTGATTTAGGCCAAAGTTCATCTCTACTGCTTATGAGCTAGGTGCCATGGACACACTACTTATATTTTTAAGTCTCACCTTCCTCATCTATTAAAATGGGGAGATGATATAGTTGGAAAGATTAAATGAGATGACTCATGTATTGCATGTTTGTCACATAAAAGTTCTCAATAAACAGCTGCTCTAATGTTAATAATTACTGTTGTAACTGTGAGTTCCAATTCTAGGTCTTTCTGATACATATTAAAATATGGAAGAATCTTAACCAGGGTGTTTATTTCTTTTGGCACACATTTGGGTATTTTATCAGTTACTTATGCACATCGTTTTATCAGTTGTTTATCTGCACAGATCATTTGACCAAAAGCACAAGTGGATCATTTAGTAACCAGGTAATTCAATCAAAATAACTTTCTATATTTAGAAAATCAGTGATGGGAGAGGAAATTCTAAAAGCACCACATGTAAAGATTACGAACAGAGAAGTGAATGCAAAACTGGGCAGAGTCCCTCTCTACCAACTGGCTAAAGCCAAGTTGTAATCAGTAACTGAAGAAGTTGACATTGTAGGGCAGGAGACAAGAGAGAGATTGTCCATCCTGTTTACCTTGTCTATTTGACCCTAGAATACTGAAGATTGGTCTACTAGTCGGAATCACTTTCAAGAATGGCTCTGCCATAATTACTGTGTAAACTGGGAAGCATTCTTCACCAAGGCAGTCTCAGCTTCCTCCTCTGAAACGTCTGCTTTTTCAAGTACCTCTGCTCCAACCCTACTTCATCCAAAGGCTTAATTAGAACTCTATGATTTTGTTATAATGGTAATGGAAGGAAATATGAGCATTTGGATAATTTTTTTTAAATTGATCTTTATTGCTGAAAGTATGACAGATGTTCCCCCATTGACCCTCTCCTTGCTGGTAGATCAATGATTGAGGTTCTCTTCTCCCTCTGTGATCTCTCCTCACTCCTCCTCTTGAAAATTAGCATCCTCTGCATCCTCAAGGTCAAGGTTAAACCTAGGCTGCTATCCACCTCTTTTCTGATCCTGGTTTGCCCATCTTTTTCTATTCCCATCAACTGCCTCTTCCAGAATCTAGAATCTATGCAGAATAAGTCACTTCAACTTTGATTTCAATGGGTTTGGATGTAGATATGCTCCCTCCCCCACCAAGTCTGCCTACCCCCTTTCCTCTTTTCCTCTTAACATTTCCTCACTCTCAGCCAATAGAGGAGTTTAAAAAGGCATCTAAACTGCATTTAAAGAATTAACCCATTTTGCCCCTCACTGGTCTAAACCACAGGGTGCCCATCGGAGGCTAATTGCTTTCCGCTGGTGGTGTTCTGACAGCTCCTCAGAAGGAAGGAGCGGAGCGCACATTCCTGGCACCAATTGGCTAATTCAATTTTCACCGGCATTAGCCTCTGTCAGAATATTCATGAGAAGGGAAATGAGGACCCGAGGCACAGGCAGGCGGCAGCCACTCCGGCTAGGGAAGGCGCGGGGGAGTGGAAGCGGGCTGCGCACCACGCTCAGGGGACGCTCCGGGGACGGTCACCACAACTAAGCGGTCCTCTCCCTGGCGGGTCCAGCGCAGGGGGCCGAGGGAAGGTAGGGGCAGGGCGTCCGCGGAGTAAGCGCGCCTGGCATCGCCGCCCAACTCCTGGTGGCAACGCGGAGACTTTGCAAAAGATCCGGAGGCAGAAAAGCTGTGGTGACACTTTTGACGGAGGGGACAGGGGGGTGGGGGGTGGGGAGAGAAGGGGCAGAGCCGCGAGCGGGGGGCCAAAGGGACCCAGCAGGACGCCGGTCGCTCTGTGGGGCTGGCAGCAATGTGAGCTGGACGCCCGCCCTGGAGGAGCCTGGACCGAACGTCCTCGGAGAGTCCCCGGCCGTGCCAGGTAAAGCGGAGAGCTCGGGTCAGGCCGAGCGTCTGTTCCCAGATCCGAGCGCTGGGGAACCCAGTCTCCAGGGGGAAGTCGATCCCAGGCTCTGCGCGGGGTCATGCTCCTTGACTCGCCATCCCCTCAAATACCCGCCTCCGCGCGAGTCTGCGGGCGGTGGGAATGGTACTTCCTGGCACTTTGGGAGGAAGGGGAGTGAAGGGATGTCTGGGCTGGGGAACTGCTCTCTGGGAGAAGGAAGCTGGAGCGCAGCGGGTTGGAGGATGCCGCGCACTGGCAGCCGGAGCTGGACACGCGGGGGTAGAAAGACTCACGGGGGCGCTAGGCTGGGCTTCGCTCTCGCTTGCCCCGCCGGCGGCGGCGCCGGCCTCCAGCTGCCCATGGAGGAGAGCCAGCTGCGTCCCCGCTCAGGGATGCGCGCAGGGGAAGGGGGACTGGAGATGCCGGCTCCGGGGAGACGCCGGGCGCCTGTGGGTCGGTGGGTCCGCTTGCAGTGGTGCTTAGAGCCGCACCGCAACCCCCCACTGGAGCTCAGAGAAGAATGTGGTGGTGACTTGTGTCCCCACCACCTGCTGGACATGCTAACTCCCCGGATTTCCTGTCCCCGGGCCTTGACACTCGCAGGGAAAGCTCTGAATTGCTGGATTGCGTGCGGGTTGTTTGGGCTTTGCACCTCGTAGTTGCTCTGGGTAAGGCGGTAGTACGGAGGGTGAGCGGGCAGTGCGAGGTGAAAGTTGCAGATTTGTAAAGGAAATGTTACAGCGGAATCTCAACTGGCCCTTAGCAACAGGAGAGACTGTGGGCTGATTTAGGCTGAAGCCTGGCTATCCACCTTGGGGACAGGATGGGCTGGGGGCTGAAACCTGGAGGGCAGCCCGGAGGCAGCGCCAGCGTCTTTCTTTTCCTGCAGAGACCAGGCAGGGAGTAAGAGCACTGAAAGTAGATCACTGGGGGCAAGGGGGGTGTTGGTTGGTCGCCTGAAAGATTCACAGCTTGCTGTTTCATTATTATTGCCATTATTATCACCGGTATTAACGCTATTGATGTTGTTGTTGGCACGAATGCCAGAAAGGATTTTGTTCGCCTGGAAACTGAGCCTGCCCCTCCCCAAATAAAATGTGCCCTGAAACCCTCTAGTTTCTGATGTATCTTCTCCACCAAAGAAAATCACCCCACAGAGATATGGCAGTGTCAGGGATCCAGCTAGGGAGCTGGATCTACCTGAGAACAAGAAAAAGTCACAGCTGTGTAATGTGCATGCACCAAAGCCACAGATGAATATTAATGTCTATGTGATTACCTTTCTCAGCCTCATCTGGCTATGGAACCCTGAAGACACTGCCAGTCTGGAACCCCATGCTTGACCCAGCTTTTTCCTCTCGTGTATTATACTGTCTGGAAATTAACTTTTCTCTTAGTGTGACCCTCGCAGTCTCAGTAGGCATGTTACTTGGCAGGGCCTGGCGTCAGTTCCCAACACTGGAGGCAGCCACAAGGGCACCTGCGGCTGCCTCCTCTTGGCTTGGCCCCTGGTTAGAGCTCCTGCATGGAATGGCTTGCCCAGCTGATGACTCAGAAAATAGGGCAGGAGTGTGGGAGAACAGTGTCCGAGTTAAACCAGTATGGGAGATGAGGTCAAACCTCATGCTGGCCACATCCCTTCCTGTCAGAGAGACAAATGAAGAGCCAGCAGAAAGTAGTATGAATTGGAACCAAGATCTCAGTCTGGGTAACTGTTGCCACTGACTTGGATTTACCCTTTCCTTTCCAGTGCGGATGTTCCCTATTTGCTAGTGTGCCCGTAGCCATGCCTTCCTAATAGGATCATTGTCATTCTGTATCCCCAAAATGCTTTGAGCATCCTGGGAAAGGACAGTCTATAAAATATGCACTTTTCATGTTCTGTGAAGTTTGCTACACTGCAGGTTAAGGAGATAGATACGTTTTTAGCATGTGTGCCATGTGGCAGTGTGAAATCAAAACAGAAAAGTACACACACACAAAATGACTTAGCATTCATGACATGCTTGTGCATACTTGTAGAAAAATTATCTTTCATTTGGGGCGAGTTGCCCGGGAATTTAATCAGTGTTTACACTACTGAACCGCCCCCTTCTACCTTTTTCCCCTGTAAAATTTTATGACCCAGTTCTCACAGTAACAGCCATGTGAATGTAGTAAGTGCTGGGAGCTGAGAGGCGAGAGCATCGGTTGTTAGGGGAACCGTCACAGAGGGTTTGGAGACCAGTATGGGAACAAAGATGCCATCATCCCTGCAAAACAGGAAAATGTTCTTCGGGGAAAGATGGCTGAGCAGGGAGACCCAGCATTGGCGACCACCTGCTCTCAGGTCCAGGGAGGGGACTTCATCAGATCAGATAGTTCAAGAAGGGCCAACCCAGGTGTTGTTTTTCCCTCTTCCCTTTGGTAAAGGCATTGCCTGCATCTTATCTTTGGGTTGGTGTTAACTTCTCTGGCCCTGCCTGTACACTGCAATAGCTCTCCCTTGCCATTTCAAAGAGACTCAGAGGTACTCTCTCAGCCCCTTATATATTTGTAAATATTCCCCAACCTCTGAAGCTTCCCAAAGACATGCAGCTATTGGTGAATTTAAGTAAACAGTTGGAAGTAATCAAGAGAGCCACTGAAAAGTGAATATGCTTTCCCCTGGTGGAGAAGTCATTGAATGCCTTTTGAGCTAGAAAATTAGCAGTTTAGAAAGGCAGGAGGGATTTCCTTGACTTCTCTCTCCCCATAAACCAACAGTTGTATTTTTCTTTCCTTCATAGTAGTGGGCACTGTTTGCTAAGGATTTTTTTCCAGTTTTAGACTTAGAATGGGGGTTTGCCTGGTGCTGTTCTATGGACAGAGGAAAAATGTAAAGAGATACGGAAGGAAGAGCTGCAGTGGCTAGAACATAAATCAGCCAGAATATATGGGGGGTGATGAGAATAGGTCTTTTCACCCCCAAAAAAATGTCCACTTTGGAAGAAAAAACAGTCTTATTATTGGCATCCAGGGCTGAAACCAAGGCAGCTGATGCTGAGAGGAGCCAAAGGGCAGTTCTTCTTAGTTTAGAAACAGCAAGACAGCCTCTGCCAACGATTGCTGTAAACACGGAATAAAGATTTCATTGTGGGCTGGTGTGACTGGAATAATTAGACAGTTAATTGTTCATTCTGATCTGGTGGTGTTGCAATCAGGAGTGCAGAGCAGTGAAAATAAGAGCAAGGGCAAAGCAGGAAAATAACACGCCACCTCTCTCTTCACTTGCTTCACTTTGATGGCACTTTGGAAAATCCTGGTAGCTAAAAAACAAACAAACAAACAAAACAAAAAACTTATCTCTGTTCCCAGAACACTGAAGAGCTAGCCCTATTGCTAACATCCCTGCACATACCCAGGCTCTACTCTGGACATGGAAAAAAATATCTTTTTATAAAACAGCATGGGAAACCACAGCAAGAATGAATAACTTAGGTAGTTCTGGTATTAATTGATTCCAGTTAGGTGCAAGCGTTAGTGTTGGCTCAATAAAAATATATGCAAGTAGCACTCTATTTTTGCACTTTTCCAACATTTTTTTCCACAGGCATGTAGGGGTTAATAAGTAAATTCTCCATTTTTTACATTTAATTATTTTATAATGGGAAACAAATTGCCTAGTGATTAATTTTGCACATTTAATTGAAGAAATAACCTCCTCTGTATTTTCATGCTAATTGAGAGATAAAAGAAAATGTATTTTAAGTGATAAAGGTAATTTTAAGCAGCTGAGCATCTACAGTTATTATACACAGTAGACTGTAACTCACTGTTATTTACTAAAAGATATCACTGTCATAAATTCCTTCTGAAATGACTTGTGCAAATGAAGAAACAAGTAAGGGACTACAGAGAGGATTAAGTACATGGAATCTGAGGAGAGGACAGAATCATGTGTTTAGCACATTCAAATCCTCCCTGAATCCCAATATTGACATGGAGTACGAAGCAAAGTTTTCAGTCTTTGAAATAAAAAAGGAACAACTTTTACTATCAAAGTATAACGCTCCTAGGAATAAAAGTACGATGTTATTTTTTTAAAAGCATAGTAAATGACACAAGTCATAAAGTCTCAAAAGAGAAATACTTAATTTCTTCAGGATATTCATTTAGTCTCAATGTATTTAAAAGGTACAAAACTATCTTTACTAACCTTTAGTTTCTTTTATTCATCATAAATCAAAAGGGCTGGCAAGGGCAAAATACTTACTCAAGTTCTAAAAAGTGGTACGAAATTATAGAACTATCAAGCTTTCACAAGGCAAAATTCTATTTTACAAATTGTCTATAGCCATGGTCGACAAACTGCGGCTTGCAAGCCACATGTGGCTCTTTGGCCCAGTGACTGCGGCTCTTCCACAAAATACCATGGTCTGGGTGAATCTATTTCAAAGAAGTTGCATTAGAAGAAGTTTAAATTTAAAAAATTGGCTTTCAAAAGAAATTTCAATCGATGTACTGTTGATATTTGGCTCTGTTGACTAATCAGTTTGCTGACCACTGGTTTACAGCAATTAAAAATAGAAAATCATGTTGCCATATTAAGTTATGACAATAACACGTTTTCAAGAGAAGTTTAGCCTTTTCTCATTTAATTGCTAGATTTTCAGAATAACCTGCCAATCTCCTGCTAACCACGACTGTCTAGTTAAGAACATTCCTAATTACATATGGATTAACTTAATTTTAGAACCCTCAGAGTATTCAACTCAAAGCATTACTCAAGTGCAGTGCGAAATAGAAATGATCCAGTTCTCCTCAAGGTATATGCAATATTTTTTAAGCTTAAGGAATCATAAAAAAGAGCACATTTGGTATGGAAATACATCAGTAAATAACTACAATAAAGGAGTAAGGAAAGCTATAAACTGTGGATCTTTTTAAAGAAAATGCTAAGTTATAATGGTACCACTCATTTTTTCTCCCAAAGCAATAAGAGCTGGTCATATAAAAATACCATGAAAAGTACAGATATCAAAGACCTTTCCAGCAATTCCTAAAATAGGAATATAGTTGCTAATTATAAGAATGTTTCACAATCTAATAAAAAATTTAGACTTTATTCTCATTAATGTCATGACCATGTTAAGAGTAAACATAATTAATAAAATAATAATTTTATGTCATGGCAATGGCCATATCTGGTTGTCAAGGAAGTTTATTTGACATATGGCAACTGGTCAAGCCCAACCATAATCTGCAACACTGTGTTCAACATCCGGCAAAAAGACAGAAAGCTAACCCTATGCCCAATATATTACACCTATCTGCCCCTACTCCTGATTTAAAGCTAAAATAAGCTATGTGAACCTTCCACCAAAAATTAAAAAAGGGCTTATAAGGAACAAAAATGCCTCTAGATAAATCATCAGTCTGACTTTTTTCTTTCTTTTAGATCTGACCTTATTTGAATTAACAAGGTTGTCTTAGTGTTTTCTTAGTGAACAGTACATAGTGTAATTTACTGGCATAGTTGGGGGCTAGCAGTCAAGAGAAAACCAGGATCGAATTAGCATGAAGATTCAGTTACACATTGTACCCAGAGAGAATGGTTTACTAGGATTCAAGTTGAGTTGTGGTCAAATAGCATGGCAGGATGGGCAGTGCAAGACTCTTGTTCTCTGGCTGATAATTTTAGATGGAACCAAACTTTGACTTCTACTTTCCAGCAATAAATTAAAGTATGGTTTATTAAATAGTAGCTTATGCAAATTAATGGATAGACATTATAAGTATGTACCTGAATATAAATACTTAGATGCACTTATAAAAATCTGTGGCTAAAGTTAATGTATATGATGTTTTATTGAAGAAGTAATGTACATTTTATATCACACTAGAGGCCCAGTGCATAAAATTCGTGCACTAGGGCGAGGGGGTCCCTCAGCCTGGCCTGCACCCTCTTGCAGTCTGGGACCCTCAGGGGATGCCCGCTCGCCTGCTCACTGTTCCTTACTACTCGGCTCACTGCTCTTTAATGATGCCACAGAGGTGGGAGAGGCTCCCGCCACCACTGCTGTGCTCGCCCAGCCATGAGTGTGGCCACTGACCACTAGGGGGCAGCTCCTGCATTGAGCGTCTGCCTCCTGGTGATCCATGCACATCATAGCAACCAGTCATTCTGCTGGTCTGTCAATTTGCATATTTGGCTTTTATTATATAGGAAAGATGAATTTTACTTTGTTTCATTTTATAAAGTCAATATCATTGAACCCTTACCAAGTCCCAATTTGAGTTAATTTGTAGATATTATGAATAATCAAAGAACTTTAATTTGTTTTTAGACCAATCTTTTAAAACTGAGGTAATTTCATTTAGCAATTTAATTAGAAATTGGCTAAAGACATTTCATTTAGAAGTAATTTCTAAAAGCAACCAAATACATGTTTTTAAATTTGAAAGCTTATTAGCACTCTAATAAAAGTATCAAAACAGATGTGACACTCAAATCTTTGCATCTAAGATCTTTTTTGACTAGACAGTATCACCCACCTACCACCTTGTAAGATCAAGGGGGAAAACAAAATAGATATTATAGCCATCTCTGTGCCCCTATAACACAAGCCCATAGACTTCCCTTACTTTCACTTTCTAGAAACAATACAAACCCCAATAGCACTCTTTCAAATCTCTTGAATTTCTGAACCTTGGGCTCATCTAGAGTATGAATTTGCAACAGCAGCATCATCACATCACTAAAAGAAGCCACACTTGAGAGCATGTGTCTTATAAGCTTTTTTTATATTAAATGAGAATCTAAATCTGTACCCATACTTTTCACAAATTGGCAAGAACTCTCAATGATGTTCATCTATATATATAAATGCCTAATATGCAAATTGTCCCTGTGGGTGTTTGACCGGGAGAACAACCGCTCTCTATAATGTGTGCTGACCACCAGAGGGTGGTGCAGAACAAAGGAAGGACCTGGTCGGCAGCTGGAAGGCCCCAATTGACCCTGATCACCAGCCAGGCCTAGGGACTCTTGTGCACTGGGTCTCTAGTCTTATAAATAACTTATTATGTATCACTTTGTGTGCTTGCATTATTATCACTACAAATTATATTGAAATAAAATAGTATATTGCAATCAAAGGACATCTTCATTAATGTTATAGTTTTGAAATGTGATAGTTATATCTAGCTTTACTCTTAGCCCATAGTCTCATCTCCATAATATCAGAAATATTTGTTTCAGTCTAAAAATGTGAGGCATACTTGCATTTGGAAACAAAATCCTCAAGTAGTCATTAAAAAAATTAATCCATTTGGCAATTCAGCGTCTCAGTGGAATACTCAGGCAGCTAAGCACAGGGGCTGGTGAGCATTTGGAGATCAAATTGCTGAGGAGTGCTCGCTAAACACAGGAAAACAACAGATTTCTCCATAACAGAGAAGTGCTGTCCATTTCTTTGGATATATCTATATGGCTTTCTCGTGTCAATTGAAATGTGTAGCATTTAGAGAGAAAGCAAACAGCGCAGTAAAAATAACTGCCCTTTTATTTAGCCCTGCCTGTGCCAGACATTGTGCTACATGCATCACAGGCACGACCTCATTGATCCTCTCTGTGAAGCAGGCATTGTTACCATCTTCATTTCGCAGATGCAGAAACTGAGGCACAGGTGAAGCAGTCACTAAGGATAGATTTCAAACCCAGACCTGTCCAGGCCCCATATCTATACTCCTAACCAGATAGTCCCCCTGCCTCCCCCTAGAGCACGGCTTCTTAATCTCAGCCCTACTGACATTTGGACCCAGACAATTCTTAACTCTTCTTTGGAAGGGTGAGAAAGGAACTGCCCTGCACATTGTAGGATACCTGGTCTCTACCCACAAGATGCCAGTAGCATCCTCTCAGCTTTGATGACCGAAAAGTCTCCAGACATTTTCACATGTCTCCTGAGGAGCAAAATTACTCCTGATCAAGAACCTCTGCCATAGAGCCAGGTTTAACCTCCACATATTGCTTATTAAAGCACACATTTTTTTTTTTCAATTTAAGGATAGGCCATCAATTTTTCAAAGTATAATATAAACAATTATCATAGTTATGTTAGCCACATTACAAATGATTTTATAAAAAAAAAAAAAAAAAAAAGATTAGACAAAATTTTGGGAGAAAAAATTATTAAGTCAACATGCCTTTATTAACATCACGTCTTTTCCTGTTAAACTCATTTCCTTTGGAGCCCAAATTGGGTGATTGAGTTCTGTGATTATTTATTTATATCAACAAAGATGGGTACAATGGCTAAAAAGTTTTTTAATCACAGTGCCCCAAATGCCAAGTAGTAGTCTGTCCACTGGACTCCAGGTTCCAGGAGAAGAGATGGAAATTCTCTTGTTCATTTTTACATCCCTTGAACCAAAGGTCATACCTAGCACATTGTCAGTGATCAATAAACACTTCTATACAAATGAATAAAATCATGGTTAACCCAGAACAGATGCTGAATGCTCTGTTGTAGGCCTCTGTTTTGGACTTGAAATTATTACTGGTTTTGCTTTAATTAGTGGTATGGATGTGCACAGGATGGTTCGCCAATCATATTTATAAAACAATGAAACCAGAAGGAATAGATAATACATTAGGTGAAGAAATAGGATGAAAAAAGCTGCTAGGATGGGCTAAGTGTAAAAAATTGAAACAAATCATCTGGAGGTTGAGTGGCATGCTAAGGCCCTCAGCCAAGGAAATGCAGACCTAAGACTGAGACCCAGGCCTCTTGATTGCCACTCTTTCCAGGGATGAGTCAATCCTGGCCTTGCTCTATCTTGGTCGGGACACATCTGAGGTGTCTCATGCTGTCCACTCACTGTGCTCTACCAAAGTTGTGTCTGAAAAATATAGCTCCTGCTTGCCTCTGAGGGGCTCAAAAATATGCCATATGAGAGAAATGATAAAAGGTGTTCAAAATGGCAAACCTGATGTGGAAAAGACTTAGAGAGGCCATAATAGTCACCTTCAATTATCTGAAATATCTCTATGTGAAATAGAAATTAAATTAAGTATGCATTGCCATGGAGAACTGAACCAGGGCCCCTGAATGGAAGCTACAACAGCGCAGCAAATTTTACTCCAGCATAATAATGAGCTTCTTTCCATATGATGAATTGTCCTACATTTGAGCAGGCTCCCCTAGGGAGTAGTGAGCTCTTGGGCATCAGAGGGGAACATGCAAATGACTAGCCTATGGGCGGCAGAGCCCAAACAGGTGGGGGAAAGTGCCAAAGGTTCTTTGGATGCTTTCTAGCCCTTGTGTATGTGAATGCTTCCTTATAGGCTATCATTGACCTTGTAACTACCCTGTAATTCTATTAATAAAAGCAGAATCTATGTTTTCTCTAATCCACATATTTAGAGTCATAGGGATAAACTGAATAAGCAGGAGAGGAAATCTTACCATGTCCATACAGAATAAGAACCACCTGCTCTGTGCCAAGTACTGTGTAAAGTACTTCACCAGCCTTATTCCATATATTTCTGAGAAGAAAAACAAAACATGAAATAGGAACCGGTATCATCACCATTTTGTAACTGTGGAAACTTAGTCACAGAGAAGTTACGTACCTTGTGTAAGATCACACAGCTAGTAATTCCAGCCTTGTTGCTTGGACCCAGGTCAGTACAAAGTTGCCAAGTCTATGTCATAACTATTACAGTATACCACCTTAACCTTTAGCAGGGGTACATGCTTCTGTTCAGAATGTTGGTGATTTCTAGAATTTGACACCTACAGCTATTTAATTGCAAGTACCCCAAACATCTTCCAAGTGATATTTTAAAATGCATCATTTAAAAAATAATTTGTGGTTTTCTATTTCCACTCCCTTCAAACAGTGCAAATTCCTATGAGTTAACTTTAAGTAAATGAGCCAAAGAGGGGTTTTAGAGGTTTGTAGGGTCTTGTAAGTCTACAGAAGAAAGATTAGTAATGACATTTCTGACACTATTCTATAAATGAAGCAACTAGAACCCAGGTCTCCAGGCTGAAAGCATCAGCGTGAAACAAGACTGATCATTTTCATTTCCACAGATTCAGGGTATTCTAATGGTCACATTTTTCAGACAATTATATCATTAGAGATGTGCTTTCTTCTTATCAGGAATCTCTTATTGGATTATCTTCTCTTTTATGATTATCTTGTTGGATACTTCATAAAAACAAACTGATTTTAAAAATTATTTTCTCTGCCTCTATTACTTCAGTACCAAAAAACACTGATTTTTGGATTCAGCCTATTGGTAACTCTGATTTAGTTGAAAATAATGTCAACTTCACCAATTTAATCTGGCAATTTCCTATTCTTCAGTAACACTGCCTCCTTCACACCATTCCAGACAATAGTCCACAGGACTTAAAACCCAGTTCAGCATTTGCTTTTTAAATTTAATGTTGCCCTGGAATTACATGCACTTCAACACTTACTGAAGGCCATGATTCTATGTTTATCATTCATGCAAAGTATCAAGGACATTGTAGGAAGGGCCCAAACACTTATCATAGGATTTTAAATGGCATCCTATGCAGCTCTCTGCAGGCAACTGTTTTGCCAAAAGGCAGAGACTTGGCCAAAAAGCCTGTTCTTTATCTGTTGATGACGGGGACCATCTATTGCTAATGAAATCGTCTTGTGCCATTTCCCCACCCACCCAGGCACATGTATATTATAACTTCCTTGCTGAGAATCTTACCATACATTTGCTAATCAGGGTACCATTCCACCAGGTGAAATGTGGCTTGAAGACATTTATCTGACTTTATGAAGTGGAATGGAGATCAGCACACTGATTTTTTATTCATAGATTTCCTGTTTTTACATTATTCCATAGGAAAAACATTTTTAAAAAGAGCATTCTCGGTATACGTTATGGTGGGAAATATTCTAAATCAAGAACCAAGACGTCTCCTAAATGAACATGTCACAGCAAACATCTCTACAACTCCAAGAAGCATAGAGTGTGAAACCAGGAAAGCACACCTTTAATCATATGTGAGTTACCCAGAATGTAGGATCTGATAGGTTATTGGGAGAATGCAGACAGAATAAATTAGAAATTGACCTGAGAAAGAAAGATCCTATGAATACTGAGGAGTGGATCATGCAACCAAATGTTGCTGTAGTACCTGACCTTGAATTTCCTTGAGTCAGTGTGGATGTCAAAAGCCATGTGAGATCAATTTCTACCCTCATTCATGGTTCTGAAAAGTGTAGCTGGCCTTGTAATGCCACCTTTAGAAGTCACTGGCTAAGGGATATGAATAAGTGGGGGAGGAGTAAGTGAAGTATAGAGGAGAAAATGAATGACCGCTAAGGCATGGCCTTATTTAGTGTAAGGGTAGAGAGGAAATATATCATCATTAAAAGCTCATTTCATTATGATATGCAGCCTTTAAAACAGAGATCTGTTACCTTCCCTTCCCCATTTCAAAGCACCATTATTTATGTCCAATGAAAGATACATCTTGTGTCTTTGAGATAAAAGGGAACCTTTCATACCTTTGGTGCTGGGTAAAAAAAATATTTAAGCCAAACTGAAGGCATCAAAAATAAGTAAGTGCATTGAAAAGTCACAGCCATATTTAAACAATAAACAATTTATGGAAGGAGCCCAAGAAAAATGTTTTTTTTTAAAAATTGAAAAGCATAGCTTCTGACAAGTATTGTTTATTCGTGAGTATAAGTAGAATTTTTCAAGGAACACAAAAATACAAAATAAAATGCAACTTTGACACATAATTTTTCTTTGAAGCTTTGTCAAAAAATATATGTATATCTAGATATGAGGTTAACTGCAAAATATAATTCTATGATCATTATCTATGCTAACTGAGAGAAGAGGTCAGGATTATGTAAAATTATAAATGACCCAAAGTCTTTGATAGTTGAATGGGGAAGTGTTTTTGGCCTTTGATTTGAATATAGGTAATCATATGGATATAGCATTTTAAATTTTATAAAGATAATGAAGTCTCATAAATGAAGTCAGATGCCCAAGTTTGAAAACTTGTCTTGTTGTTCCCCTTCTCTCTTAGCTTAGCTCCTCTCTAACTGTCCTGAGGTGCTGGTGGGCTATTCTTTTTTTTTTTTTTTAATATATTTTATTGATTTTTTATAGAGAGGAAGAGAGAGGGATGGAGAGTTAGAAACATCTATGAGAGAGAATCATCTATCAGCTGCCTCTTGTACACCCCCCACTGGGGATGCACCCGCAACCAAGGTACATGCCCTTGACCGGAATCGAACCCGGGATCGTTCAATCCGCAGGCCAATGTTCTATCCACTGAGCAAAACCGGTTTCGGCAGGTGGTGGGCTATTCTTACCAGACCAAAGCTGGTTAGTTTCTGCTGTGTATGCCAGATAACCTGATAGTTTATTAGCTGTCTTCTCGCCTTCTGTTCCCTCAGAGCTCATGCAATTTTATTATGAAATGAATGGGTATGGGGAATAGGGGATGGGAGGAGGTGCTGAGAAAGTTAACCCAAGAAACACAGCCCCAGATCTAACAATTTGCAGACTGTTTACCACTACCAAAATCTCATAAACAAAAATACCATCTCTCTTAAGACATCTGTCTGGTCCCGAGACAAATTGGATTATTAATTATTTCAAAGGGATTCTATGCATGCAAAGTGAATAGCTGTCAAAAAGCCATAATTAAAGAGATGAGATGCTGTCAATAAACTTGAAATTATGATTTTCCTTGGAGCAGCCACGTTATAGCTTATATTTTCTCTACCTTTCTCCTCACATGGGCTTCCTCCAGGATAATCTAGAGTTTTCCCAATATAATTTTGAAGGGGAAACTCCTTATGTAGCTCTTCAGAGACTTTGAGAAATTCATAGAAAAAGCACTCTTCTTTCTTTCCAGGTTGATATGTTGCTCATGTTTTCTTAATAGTTGTGATATATTTTTGGCCAATTATTACAATTATCCTCCCTCCAGCGTTCTGTGCATTTCAGAACCCAATATAGACTCATTAGTTTCTGACTATACAATAAAAATGACCTTAGGTATTTGGAGCTTTGTCTTTGTAAAGTTTTAAATGTGGCATTTTATGTTTTCAATGCCATATGCCAAAAACCCTTCTCCTGACTACAACTGATTTCACATTATTTCTTTGGTCCACTGGAAAATTTTAAGTCTCAACAAATGTCCTATATAATAAAGAGGTGATATGCAAATTGACCCTCACTTCATCACATCATCACAAGATGGCTGCATAGGAGGTGGAGCTTTTGATGCTGGCATAGAATCCGAGCAGCTAGGGGCATGATCAGGCTGGCAGGAGAAGGCAGTTAAGGGTGATCAGGCAGGCAGGCATAGGGGTAGGGGAAATCAGGCAAGCAGGCAGAGGGTTTAGGGGCAATCAGGAAGGCAGGCAGAGGCAATTAGGAGCAATCAGACAGGCAGGCAGGTTAACAGTTAGGAGCCAGCAGTCCCAGTTGCGAGAGGGATGTCCAACTGCTGATTTAGGGGTCGGGCCTAAACTGGCAGTCAGACATCCCCAAAGGGGTCCCAGATTGGAGAGGGTACAGGCTGGGCTGAGGGACACCCCTCCAGTGCATGAATTTTGTGCACCGGGCCTTTAGTTTTTAAATAAAAGTATGACTTTCCATGCCCAAAAAAGTCACTTTTCTTACTCTCAGTCTTAGCAACTGTTCCTGCCATTGCCTTGCTCGTGTTTCTAGAAACCACATTTTTTTCAAACTATATCTGATCCTTTTTCTCTCAGAGATCCTTTTTCTCTCAAAACGTCTCATTCTGAGTGAGAACTCAATTGGCCATAGATTTCTCTGCCCACCCCCAAGACTCTGTTATTCTCACCTGGACTCTAACACATTTGTGAGCCATGCTGCACAGTGTTTTCACCAGTGATAGTGGTTGTCCAGGTGAATATTTTCGCTCCATCACTCCCCTAACTGAGTCACAACTTCTGCAAAGCAGAGACATGAATATCCTCTTTTCTAAGGCACAGAGTTCCCCTCTCTGAATGATGGGGGTTCATCAACATCAATGACCTAGTGCTTTACACCTCTAAAACATTCCACTGTGCCAGCTCAATGCTATAATGTTCAAAGTCCACATCCCCAGCAGTGTGTTCTCTGACTGATACAGCCACAGAAAGATGAGGACTCCAGATGGTCCCTGCCATTTTGGTAAAGCAGGGGCTGCAAAGGTGGTGAATGAAGGGCCCGAGAGCACAGCTAGAGCTAAGAAAGGAAAATGGAAAGCTAGGAAAGGTGTTGGGAGGGAGCAGTAGGCAGAACTATGTAGAAAAGGGAAAAAGTGTTCAGCTTTTTAAAAATATGAATAACTACATTTATGGTTTACTTCTTGGAAACTAAGTATAGCTTTGTTATGTGTTAGGTAAAGTAAACATCTTTTTAAATGGCACATGGATTGTGCTTTAACAGTGGAAGACTGCAGGGGCTGAAATGTATTCTCTTTGTGAGTAGTTGGGAGGAACACTGAAATTACCAGGACAACTAACCATTCTCTCCATCTCTGAAGCCCAGGCACCAGGTGGTATTTCGGTAAATCTGTTCTCTGTGCCCTACCAGCTAAAAGATCTTCTCTGTGACCTTAGTCAACAGCCTCTTCCTAACAAACCCAACCCAAATCCAAAGTGAATGGGTGGATTTAGGTCCTGGAGTTTGTCCTTTTTCTGGGGAAAACTAGAAAAATTTGTTATTGCTTAGCAGTTTGAATTACTCATTTACAGATTAAACCTAAAGCACAGTTATTCTCTGAATATGCCTTCCCAGAGTGAGATGTATGAATATGAGACATGCAAGAAATAGGCTGATTTAGAAGGAATGTGAGTTTTTAATGAAAGTTTCCTACAGATTCCATACTGAATCCACTGTTTTTGCCATGAAAAGAAATACGCCCTCTTCACTGTCATTGGCATGCACTTTTTAGAGATTCATTCCTCGCAGTACAATGATGATTATTTTTCCATAGATATAAACAGATTCAGCAGGTAGAGGTTCTGTACTGAGAATCAGAACATACTCATTCAAACAGTATCATCTCCAAACCAACACTAAAAACAAAATGCAACAACATCCCAAATTAGGACAAAGCACTATACACACTCCTAACTGCCACATGCATGTGACAAAAGAAGAATAAGTAAGATCATAATTGGATATTTTGGTCAATTTCACATTGTAGCTTGCTATACAATGTAATTTACTTTATGTCTCCACAAGCTCACATAAGCTGAAGATTAAATGAATAACTAAAGAGAATAAGGGCAAAGGTGGTGTATTAGTCTTCTAGGGCTGACATAACAAATAGCACAGACTGGGTAGCTAAAACAGATTTATTTTCTCACAGTCTTGGAGACAAAAAGTCCAAAATCAAGGTGCCAAAAGCATCCGTGTCTAATGAGGCTCTCCCCTTCGGGTTTATATGGCTTCATTCCCAATGTGCTCTCACATGATTTCTTCTTTGTGTACAAGGGGAAAGAGGGAAAGGGGGAGAGGGAGAGAGGAAAAAGAAGAGGAGGGGGACATAAGAAGAGGGAAGAGAGGGAAGGGGGAAGGAGAAATCTAGTATCTTTACTTATAAGGGTACTAATTTTGTCTGATCAAGGCCCCAACCTTATGACCTCATTTAACCTTAATTACTTCCTTATTCCAAATACAGTCACATTGGGGTCAGGGCTCCTTAAACATAATATAAGAAGGGGCACATACATTCAGTTCATAACAATGACATTTCAACCAATAAAGCTTATTAAGGTGTTTTGTTGGGGTTTTTTTGGTTTTTTTGGTTTTTTTTTTGTTTTATTTGTTTGTTTTGTTTTGTTTTGTTTTTTTCATTTAGATTGACATAGCACCAAGGAATCCCTAAATGCTATTTGAATCCACTACATTAAGTGCCTTTCTCAGTGGTCATATAATATCTGACTAACCTAAGACTGGATTTCAGGACACCATGCTATTGTTCTTGCTGGCAGAATATAGTGCTCCCTCACAATCCCCCATTTTTGTTATTGTTGTTGTTTAAATTTCTGGCATAAAATTATTGCTAATCTCCAGCCTCCATTCTCATCTTCTACCAGGATGCTTAACTTTCTAACAAGATGGCACTCCCTTTAATAATCCCCTTGGTTCTAGGACTGAGAATCCCAGGTATCTTTGATGTGTCAAGGTAGTTATGCAGATGGAAGTGAATCTTCAAGATTCCTTCTTCAATCAAAGGAACCATAAGTGAATGCCTGGAGCTCAGCTCGTTATGCACTGGAAAGAGAAAGGGTGCCTTGAGGGTGAAAGGCCATTACTGTGAACAGAAGTTAGGGTAATATCTGCTAACTGCTACAATGAAAATACCAAGTGTGGTTTGACACAATGATAGTCTATTTCTTGCTCAAATCAAAGTTCGACTTCATGTCAGGTGGTTCTTCTGAGCATTTTTCCTCCAAGCAGTGTCTCAAAAATTCAAGCTCAGACATCTTGTGACTCTCCCTCCCGAAGGACACAAATCTTTGCTCAATGTCAGCAGAGTAGCGAAGATGGAAAATGTGGAAGATCTTTCATAATATTTTACAGTTAATTACAAAAATGTTGTCTATCACTTCCAACTGCCTTTCAATGACCAGAGCCCTACCATATAACCAAGCTAACAGTAAGGGAGGCTGGGAAATGTCCTCTTCCTGTGTGCCCAGGAAGAGGAAATGGGTCTCATTACCAGCTGGCCAGTCTCTGACACGGCTCACAACCTTTTCTTCATCAGGAGGAAACATCTTGTGCTTAGGTAAACTCATCTAGTTTGGTGGCATTGGGGATGGGGAAATAAGTAAGAGGACAAATAATTCTCAGTAATGCCAACTTAGCTATGACATGAAATGCAAACTCCTTAACAAATCCCAGGAGATATAACACAGAGTCCTGTATGATGGTTAAGTGCATGTTCTCATGAATCAATATAGTACAGCTGGTGCTGCTGATTACACATTGCCCACAGCCTACCCATTTCTGTGGCTGTGGGTACCACTCTCCCCATCTGATGATTAGCTCCTATAGAATTGGTTGGGGTTAGATCCATAAGACACTGGAGTCTGCTTGGCTTTCAATCACTCTTCCTGACTCTTCCTGAGCAAGTTACTTAGATTCCTGAAGAAGTTACTTCTCTCTGATGGAGATTGCTTATTCGAAAAGTGGGGGTAAAGAAGCCAATCTCAAAGAACTTCCATTTGATTATCTATAAAAAGCATTTCCTACTTCCCTAACATGAAGGAAACACACAAGAAATGTTAACTACAAATATTATCAGAAGACAGGGACTATGCATTCATTGTGTGCCTCTGTACTGACTCTAGCCAATAAAACTAACTCTAAAATCAAATTTTAAAATAAAAATTTTAGGTGGTATTCAGTCATTTTAAAACAGCAGGTTTGGTCTCATACCTAAAGGTAGGTATGAACAGTGTGACTTCGGCCAAGTAACTTTATGTCCTTCTTTATAATATGTTCCTATTTCCTATGTCACAAGATTGATGTCATGACTCCCTATATCATGAGATAATGTAGAAATACCCAGCACAATTCCTGCAACATAGCAGGTACTTAACACCTGTTGAGTAGTAGTTCTCTCAAATGTTTCCATACACATGAAAAAACACCATCTTTTAATAAAATAAGACATGTTTTAATAAAATAAATTATCGTAGTTTCAAGCAAATGCTTATAAGGGTGATATTTGATCTGTGACTTTTATCACTGCCCCACCTCCATTTGACAACAGCTTCTGGATGCCTCTATTCAAATAATAATCATGGCAAAAACTCACATCCATTCATTCAGGAACTTGCAGTACACATCTTACTAAACCATAATGAACTGAGGATGTGAAGAATAGCTGGATAAACAGGCCTCTATGTCCAGCTGTCATGTCTGTTTGTGACAGTAACTGGAATTTCATTGTAAAAGATGCTAATTTCAATCTGAGCTGTGGCAGTGTTGAGAGGAGCATAAAAGGAATTCTTGATTATCTATAGCGGTAACTGTAGTCCCTGGGGATATACTCAGAAACTTCGGATCACATATGGCAAGAGTGCTGTGATAAAATATGAATAAAATAGGCATCAATGAAGCACCACGATTTATGATGATAAAGAAATAGAAAGTTTTGGCCTCTGTGATAACCATTTCTCCCTAGTTTTTTCTTTTTTTTTTTTTTTTTTTTTTTTTACTATTTCTGGAGGCTTTACAAAGGACACTTGTCCTAATTATTACACCATTCTGTACCTAGACCATCATCTCATTTCTGTAACTCTTCTGTCAAATTCCTGGAGGCTCATCATAACTGTTTCAACAATGAGGATTTTCCCAGGCTAAATTAGAGAAATAATAATTACCTGAGCTGCAGGACCACTTAGCTGCCTCCAAGAATTAAACAAACACTAATTATTGCTTATTAGTATTGGCCAGGCTACAGAGAAGAGGGAAGCTGAAGTTCTCAGAGACACACAGCACACACTGTGGGAGGAATTCAGGTGACCACTATCTTTTCTTCAGAATGTACCATTCTTTATTTTAAAATTAGAGGCCTGGTGGATGAAAATTCATGCACTGTAGGGGGGGTCCCTCAGCCCGGCCTGCACCCTCTCACAGTCCAGGATCCCTCAGGGGTAGGAGGTAACCCAATGATCAGGGGAAGGTGAAACCCCATCACACCTCTGCTGCTGCCACTGCCAGTAGCGCAGGCCTCAGCCGGCCCTGGTTAACTGAGCCTTAGGCGGTCCTGGGTGGCTGGGGAGCTGAGGGGACTGGTGGACTCTGGAGGTAGGCACGCAGAAAGGCCAGTCCCACTTGGGGGCATGCCTGGCCTTGCTGTGCACCTGCTGCCCCAGTGGGGCTGTGGGTTGGCGTCACCATTTTGTGGCTGTGGGCGCCGCCATCTTTGAGGATGTGGCAGTCAATTAGCATATTCCCTCCTTATTGACTATGGGCACTGCCATTTTTGCAACAGCATGAGGGTCAATTAGCATATTCCCTCTTTATTAGATAGGATTATGCTCTCCCTATTTTGTGGGCAGGAAGTATTACAATGAACTTTTTTTAAAATCTTAAAGGTGATAATACTAGATGATTATATTGGAGATATTGAATTTCTTACTTGGCAAAATTAAAAGTTAGCAACACTAAATACTCCCTTTCTCTGTTTTGACGAGTCCTTGAAATCTCAAAATCTGGAAACCAGTCAGAATCTTTCCTGTAACAAACATCCCATCACAGAATCCTAAGGTGGTCATGGCTTACTCACCAATTCACAAACTATTGGTTCCCTTTATGGAAGCTCTCATTATTAAAAAAATTGCTCATTTTATTGATACAAAATCTGCCTTCATATATTTGAAATCCTAGTTTGGTCCTCTAGTACTGCATGAAATAATTCTCATTTCTTTTGTCATAACAGCTCTTCAAATATATCAAGAAAGGCAGCATGGGTTCACAGGTAGCCTCCACTCAGTAATCATGGGCATCTGCTGCCCACAGTTTCCACCCCATGGTTACCCTCTAACAGTTGCTCCCTCATTTCTAATCCCTCCATGATGTGTGCTCTTACCTACAAAAGAAGGGTCTGATAAGTCAACTTCCAACTTAGAAAATTTAATTTAATTATTTAGGGAACAAAGCACTAAGTTTTTAGGCTGCATTAGCTTCTCCATCTTCTGCTTCCAAACATGCTTGGACAACATATACCAAATCACATCCTTCCTTCCATTATACTTTTCTGACCTTGAGCCTTTTCTCATGTAAATGCTGACCTCTAGCTAAGTCTGACTACTTTTCAAAGCCCACCTCTTTCACCAAACCTTCTCAAATCCATAACTTCACCATCCCCTGGATTCCCATAAAATGCACTTTCTTTTGAATAATTTTTTTACTTGTGTTCCCATCTATTTAAATAGGGCCTTATGAAATCTGTACTTGCACAGGCAGCCTTACTTGCTCCTGAATAACCACAGAGTATATACCATAGTGCTATGCACACAGTTTAATGTTCATTAACATTTTATTCAATTGTATTAAAAGCACGCAACTTATCAAGTGCCTTTTGACCACAATCTCCCAAGTTTGCCAACCCAAATCTCAATGAGATCTGTCTTGATCTCAACCTACACTCTCTAATATAGCTGCCATTGTAGGGACATGCAGCTATTTAGTTTTAAGCTCACATTAATTAAAGTTAAACAAAATTCAACCTTCAGTTCTCCAATCTCAATGGCCACATTTCCAGTTCTCATTAACCACATGTGACTAATATGTGGACGGACAGCAAGATAGAGAATGTTTCCACCACTGCAGATGGTTCTGTTGGAGAGCACAGGTCTAGACACTATTCCAACGATAGAAGCACTACTTTCCTTGCTGTGTGATTAGCCACATCACACTGTTGTCAAACAGTATGCAAGCCTTTGGCTAATTAAAATCCCCAGGTCTTTTTTAAATGAACAGCTTGTAAGCTAAACTTCCCTGATACCACCCTTAAGTAATTACTGTGGGGGATATAAGGGTAATTTCCCTCTGCTTATCCCATTTAACCCTAATACATTTACTCTTTTCTATTTTATCCTATATACCCAGCTTACCAAGATCTTTAATGTTTAATTCTGGCATGTTTTAAGCAATCCTATCCTAGGTTTGTGTCACCTATATATTTCTTCTGACTTCATATCAGTTGTTATTAAAAATGTTATCTGTAAGTAGGGTGACTACATAACCTATCATCCAATCAGAGACACATCAGAGTGATTTGGAATGCTGTGGAAATATATACTTAGACATAGGCTATATGGGACTATGAGGCTGACCAGGATGGACAGAATTTTTTTCACAAAATAACACCTTCAGAACTACTGCCCCATCAATAAAGAATTACAACTAAGCTAGTCAAAAGTCTGTTAATAGGTTGAGTAAAATTTAACCTGGGGCCATATTATTCCAATTAATTCATAGGGTTCTCATGAGACATAAACATCTTAAGTTTAAATCATCTCACTGTTTTCAGCATTTAATAATTAAACTAACACAGAATTTTTTTTCATAAAAGAAGAAAATATAGTTACAAATGGAAATAAAATTTATACATTAAATAAATGAGTGGAATAAAAATTTACAAAATTTTCATATCTTTCTTATTGCTATATAGAGACTCTGGAGGTTCACAAAGAACTGTCCCTTGTACATGATAGAGTAACAACGACTTGAGACTTCATTTTAAGATTCGAGCAAAAGGAAAGAATATTTATATCAGTTTTGTTTGGAAAGTTACTCAACATATACTATTTTATTTGTGGAAGTGTCAATTTGGAGAAAATCTACGGTTTATAGTAAATCATTAACTATCCCTGGCCTTACATCTATGGCAACTGGGCTAACAAAATCTTGGTAAAATCCTAATCCATAGAATGTGTGCCATGTTTTTTTTTTTGTTTGTTTTTAAAGTAAAGACAAAAACAAGTGTGAAAAATGAAAAAGGTGATGTAGCACTGCCAAACCCACATAATAGTAAAATACAGATTTATGTGGAGGCCTGTTTTCATGGATTTTATTTAGAGACTAGAGACCCGGTGCACAAAAATTCCTGCAGTTGCAGTGGTGGGTCCCTCAGCCTGGCCTGTGCCCTCTCACATTCTGGGACCCATCAGGAGATGTTGACCTGCTGGCTTAGGCCTGCTCCCCAGGGGATCTGGCTTAACCTGGCAGTCATACAACACTCTGGCAGCCCAGGAGCCCTCAGGGGATTGCCTACTGCAGCTTAGGCCCATTCCCCAGGGGGCCTAACCACAGTCAGACATCCTTAGCACTACCTAGGATGTGAGAGAGGCTTCCTCCACCGCAGTTGGTCAGCCCAGCTTGTGGCTGAGTGGAGCTCCCCTTGTGGAAGTGCACTGACCACCAGGAGGCAGCTCCTGCATTTTCCCAGTTGTTCCACCATTAAGGTCAATTGCATATTACCGTTTTATTATATAAAAGGATATATGAATAATTTAAGGCGAAAATTAGGCAAAAGCCCCATAAATTAATGTTGCTAAAAGTCAAATAAAGGTCATACCATAAAACTAAAGGAAAGGAATGAAATAATAAAATTAAACTTAAACCAAGGAAAGAGACCAAGTTTGGGCTCCACTCCCAACAAACCCTGGATCCTTAGTCAAATCCTTCATAATCCCTGCCCTTGTTTCTTCATTCCTTCAAGAAACAAGTCTTGAACCCAGCATGACCTTGGCAGGAGTTATGTAGTGGCACCACCCCTCAAAATCTACATGGACAGACTTGAATCCAAGAGTTCTCTACATATATTTAGTTAAGGCTTCTTTTATCCATTGAAAATGTAATTCTCATTTATAATTAAAATAAACTCTGGATTTGCCATTTATTTTTTGGATCTTCATAATGTGTAGCAATTATATACAATGCATCTTTTCTATTTTCAAGATATTGTTAGGATACTATATAGTATTATTCCATTTGTCTTCTTATTTTGTCATGTTTTACTCATTGAGATTATTTTTCTTTAAACTTGAAATCATATATTTGTAATTAGGTATTTATAAGTGAAATATCACTTCTTCAAGAAAATATTACTTCTATTGAGCTATATTAATAACACTAAAATGAAGATTGCTGTCATTTAAGAAAATACTTATTTTCTTCTACAGACTAGGTAAACAGGGAAAAACAACTTTCTAATCTAGAATTTGTGAATATGTGTTATTTTATTTTGGTCCTTATTTTAATTCCCAAGCTAATAGCAGTTCACAGGCAGTTAAGAAACTCAATTTGATCAATTTTCCAAGTCCCTTGTTTTTCATTAGGATGATTCTTAAGGTAGGTGGCCTTCAATTAGTTTGGCGACAGCTCTGGCTAATGTTTTAATGATCCCTAGCAAGGGAAATAGAAAAGAGAAAAAAGAAACAAGGTGGAGAAGGATTTACAAGGGGTGAGAATAAGCGAGGCAAGGAGACAAAGTACATAACCACTGATTACCTCATGTCACTTAAACATATGCAAGCTAAAAGAAGATACCCAAGTATCCCTGCACTTGAAGTACTTGCTACAAAGAGTAGAGCCTAATTCTATATTCCACACACATAGGAATTTGTCAAACAGCCCAGCTACAATATTAATACTAATGCAACATCTAATTTGTGAAGGCAGGACTATACCAAAATACTTGTTGTAAAATGAATGGAAAGAACATCATCTCTTGCAACAGCCTTTAACTGTTCTCTCTGCTTCCATCTTGCCTCTCTGCTAGTTTATATAAAGCAGGCAGAATACTATCCAAGAATAAACTAGATTATATCACCCTTTTTGCTTAAAACTCTCTAAAGGCTTCCAGTTGCAATTAGAATGAATGCAAAAGTCTTTATCTGGCAAATGAACCCTACATGGTCTTGTCCCTGACCAAATACACTTTCAGCTGCATGAATTAGAAACCCAGCTATAATAGCTTAAATGTAACACTTGAACATGCAAGAGATTTATCACTTTACCCTTAACCAAGTAAAATGTTTATCCCCCCACCCCCACCCCATGTAAAGATCTAGAGGCTGAGGGCTAGTACAGCTGCTCAATGAAGCCATTGAGGAACCGTATGTTCTCTGGCATCCTGCTCTACTATCCTCAGCAGGTGGCTTTTGTCCTCACAGTTGCAAAATGGCTGCTCTATCTCCAGGCTCTGTGTCTAAATTCCAGGCAATAAGAAGAGAAACAGCAAAGGATAAAAGCACTGCATGTCAGCTGAGTCTATTTCAATCAGAAAAAGAATTTTTTTCCCCAGAATCTCCATCCAATAGTCATCATCTTGCTGTCGAAGACAATGTCACAAGTCTGTTGCAGCTTGAAAAAATCCAGTGCTGTAATTTTTTGTTCCTTCATTTCCTAAGCTCTTCACTCCATTCTCCATGCCCAGCCATTCTAGCCCCTCTGTCCCTCCAACACCCCTTCCTCATTCCTCTCTCTTTATCTTGGCATTTGTAGTTCCTTTTGCCTGAGCTTTTCCCCAGATGGCTGCGTAGATCATGCCTTCTCAACATTGAAATGTTAACTCCTATAGGCAGCTTTATCTGACCCCTCATCAGATATAGTCCCCATCCCATCTTCAGTCTCACTCTAGCTTTTCTTTTGTTTAATATTTGTTGTTTCTATTGTTACTTTATTTTCTTCATAGCATTTCTTCATATTTGAAATAGTTTATTGTGTCTGTTTATGTGCTTAGTTCCTACCTGCATTAGAATACAACCTCATAATAGTGAAGTTTTCTGTCTTTGCTATATCCACTGCCCTAACAGCACCTAGCACAGGGTAGGTGCTGCGGTAATAGCCTGATTATAACTTAATGAATGGATCAATGGTTCTCCTGACCCAGCCTGAATCTTTAACCCTTCTTTTCACTGCATTCTTATTTACTTGTCTTTGATCTGAAATGAGTAATAACACTATACTGCTTGATTCTATTTGAAATTTTCCTTACATTTCATAATTTCTTAAATTTCCATATTGCTTAGTTGGCTTTTGAAAGCATAGTTTTCTTGGCCATCAAATGTATTTGAGGAAATTATTTCCAATTGTTTGTGTATATGCACTGGACTTTTTATTCCATCATTTATAAGCCTCTGCTTTCAATTTTGTAAACACTTGTGCATTTTTTCTCATTTTCTGTATTCTAGAGACTGTTATTCAAAATTTGTCTTGCACCTTTTCTTTCTTAAAGTCCAAGAACATACATTAAATAATTCCCCACAAACATCTCTAGATCCCTTTTGAAGTAAACAGTTGAAACATTAAATGTTCACATTCTACTATTAGACAGATCTCTAAATCTTTGAACACACATGTTTTTGACTATCTGCTTTTTGTTTCTGATGCAAACTTGGTAGATATAATAAATGACCTCATTGTGACTTCCCTACTCCACCTTTCTTTTGCATCCCCCATGATACATTCTACAGAGAAGAATAGAGGGAATAAATTTCCTTATCCCAAAGATTTAGCATTCATTATATTCAGAAATTTTTTTGGTACAGATTTTTTCCTTTATATTCATTTGTCCCGCTGCAGGGACAAAAGGCTAGGAGATCAGGGAAAAATAAATAAAAAGAAAGAAGAACAAAGAATGCACCAAGCTTACAATTTTTTTCCCTTTCCCTCATGGGCATAAATGAGTACCTTTTCATGACCAGTTTTCTAAGAATTCATTTTCTTTCCTCTCTAACTTCACTGAATAAGGGTGGAGATCATGCATTATCTGGATAAAGTAGAGGTAAAAACAGTGCTACACCAGGATATGTTCTTCTTGTGAAGCCTGCGGCATGGTACATTAAAAAGAATGATCAAACTGTCCCATTCCTGGGGGCTCTTTCTACAGAGACAAAAACATTTGAATACACTGAGAAGGAGGGTTAAACATGTGAAAACAAAGACTGCTGTTCATACGTGAACCAAAATTGATCTTTCTGGACTTGAATTGCGGTCACTGGTAATCATCCATCATCCATCATTACAGCTATGTTTCTGATAGCCCAGACCCAAAAGTAGGTGCTGGGCTGCCCAGCCAGGGTTTGGCATCAAGCCCTGGCTCTATCCCTGTGCTCAAAGAAGCAATAAACACAGACAACTGTCCCTTGAGCAAGGTAAACTCTTCTAATCTGTTATGAAATAATCATTAGCAACATCCCAAAGAAATAGTGGCTGTCAACTTTTAGGGTGTCCAAGAATCACTAGAGAGCTTGTAGGAAAATGCAATAATTTTTTTTTCCATTCTACTTCCCCTGAATAGGGGTGGTAGCATAGATTATCTGAGTGAAGTGGAAGTAAAGATAGTACTAAATTAAGACTGTATAGTCTCTAGGTTGGTTTTTTTTTTTTTCTCTTCTTCTTCTTCTAGGAAGCTTCATTTAGCAAGCTCCTCAGGTGATTTTGATATAGATGATCTGTGGGCTACACTTTGAGAAAAAGTGCCCCAAACTATTTAAATGAGCAAAGGGGAGTGGTGGGGCTTATGCCTTAACAATTAAGCCATTCTTCAAAATTGATGATAATAAATACTAGATTGCAGAATGGGGAAAAAAGAGAAAGCAAGCATGCATGAATAAAGGAATACATTAAATGTTTTATTCACGAATATAAACAGAAGGAATGCAAACTGAAAGAAACAAAGCCTGTCTAGAAGTGCTCCATCTTGTGAATGATACACAAGCTGCCACAACCCCCAGTGGTGAGTGTATAATATAGTGCATGCAGGGCAGGGGCACGTGGAGGGTTGGGCTGAGCAGCTAAGTTGTGCCAAGTGCTGTAGAGATAGGCACCCTACATGCTCTGCCTGGAGGCACTGATTCAGGCCCCAGAAGGAAGATGACACTTAAAGAATTAGTAAGAATGTACCTGGTGACGAAGGTGGGAACATCACAGAGAGGAGCAGAGAGTGCCAAAGCACAGTCAGGACAAAGGATCCAACACTTTTCCAATTCTGCCTGCTCCAGGGCTAGGTGCAGGGAGAAAGATGGTGGGAGACCATTTCTTTGAGTTGCCATCAAAACCATGAATTGTTTCCTGCTCTCAAATTTTTCTCTTATGTATCAGTTGCAGTTTGCAGAAAGCATACCGGTACTCTATTTGACACAATCAGGTTAGCAGTGAAGAAACTACCACAATTTCTGCCTCAGAATTTTCAAGCAAATAAATCTCAGTCTGGGTCCTTGGCACAATATCATAAGGTGTACAATTAATTTGATTGTCATCTAGACAGACTATCTGAATGTCACTAAGCTCTATACAGTGACTATAAGTACTTCAATTAGTTTGCAACAGAAAATTCCAACCGAAACTGGTTTGGTTCAGTCTGAGGACTGAAAGATCCCAGGTTCGATTCCGGTCAAGGGCATGTACATTGGTTGTGGGCACATACCCAGTAGGAGTATGTAGGAGGCAGCTGGTCAATGTTTCTCTCTCATCGATGTTTCTAACTCTCTATCCCTCTCCCTTCCTCTCTGTAAAAAATCAATAAAATATATGATAAAAAAAGAAAGAAAATTCCACTCACTTTTTCCCATCACATTGTGATTACCTTTCCCTTCTGCTAGAAGCATGGTAGTAACCAAAAGCTTAGAGAAGAAGGTAAGAGAAGGAGCCAAAAGAGGAATTAGGAGGAGAAGCCAGAAGAAGCTAGGGGAATAGCTAGGAGGAGCCAGGAGAAGGAGCTAGGAAGAGACACTTAGAGAAGGAGTTTAGAGAAGGACCTGGGAGAAGAGTGAATGCCTGAACTCAAGGACACCTTCAATACCACGTTGAACAGATTCCTGGTAGTGCTGTACACTTGAATAAAATTTTAAAACAAGGGAGAAATTTGCCTTTCTAGAAGATTTTACAGTGCCTTTTCTTTCTATCAGTCGTGGGGTTTTTTTTTCCTTCTAATTTTTCTATAAGTTCACTTTACCTGATTTTTGTTTATGAATTTTATCATCTAAGTCAGCAATTTTCAACCGGTATGCAACAAGAGGCACACTGTGCTGCAAGAATTTTTAAAACATGCAACACCTGACTATTTAGTCAAGGGCACTGACCTCTTCTCCCTTAGATGGTCAAAATAAGAAAATGACAACAGCCAACCCAACAACAGCCATCCAGTGTGAATGAATCAAATTTATACCTATTTTTTGTCAGATCAGCAGAAAATCTGTATTTTGGTGTATCGCAGAATTTTAGTAATTAGTTTATGCATGCCATGAAATGAAAAAAAGTTGAAAATCGCTGATCTAAGTCAATTAGCTTTTTGAAATGCATACAGAGGAAAAAATCTAACAATTGCTGAGCTAAGAATGGAAAATAATAATTTTACAAATATATGTCTGATCAATCATTCATTGGTTACAGTAATTAAACAAGAAGAATCTTCAGAGGTCTAAGTGCCAGCTAGTGCCATTCCATGACCAGCCAGGTACAGAAATTCTCAGTTCATAAATATTTAGCTCATATAATTTATTTTGTCTATTAAACCTAAAAATACATCTTAAATTAGCTTATATTTTAAATATTTTTCATTTTGTCTCCTGTATTTTATGCAAGCATCAGAACACAATAGGTTAGAAAATAAAGCCAGCCAGTCAACACAGATGGTTTGATGTTCTGATCTAAGATAATCCTCAGAATTATAATAATAATTACAATATTAATTTATAATTGCACAGAGCTTTATGTTTTTCAAACATTCCCTCAGTAGCATTCTCTTAATAGCAATCTTGCTAATCATTCATCTCCACTTTACAGATGAAGAACTTCATCTCCAGAGAGACTAGTGAATTAGCAAAGGTCACACAGAAAGTCTGAGGCAGACCTAGGACCAGGACCCAGAGCCCATTACCCCAAGAAAGGTTTCTTCTCTCCCATCCTAACTCAAAACCATCACTTAAAATTAATATTTCAGAAAATCTACCAATATTAGGAAGAAATGTTTTAAACTTTTTCTGAGGCATGGTTTAATCTAGTGTTTAAAAATTTTCTATTTATGGATCATTTTAATCAGCAGAGATATTAGCATACACCATCTCTCCTTTTATTATACAGAAGGGGAAAACAGAGACCTAAAAATATAAGTTCTATTTATCAAAAGGCCAAGGCTAAATAGATGTTACATCTCAGGGCCCAATGTCCTTCCCACTTGTAAACACCACCTCTTTTACTTATTTATTCAACACATATTTACTGAGTGCTTGCTGACCACAAAAGGCTAACCTAGATGTTAATGACATGAACAAAAAAATCCCAGTGTCTTGCAGGTTACATTCTAGTGGGGACAAACAGATAATAAATATAAAAATAAATTAATCAAACATGCACTATGCTGATAAACAGAGAAGAGGAGGGGTGAGAGAGCCAGGGAAGCATCATTTTAAGCAGAGTAATCATGGTACACACCACAGAGCATCTTTTAAATAAGTATACTTTTTTATATTACTATACATGCTTATAATTTATTCATTCAGTTTCTAAAAAAAAAAAAAAAGTGTTATCAGTTTTGGCCAATGAAGGAACTGCTTTAGGAGCAAAATCACAGTTCAGTAATCTTCACAAAAGGCAAAGCCTTTGAGACAAGAGACTTTGAAGATTTAAATGCCCTGGGGAAGTTCTATCCTGTTCTTGCCATCTTCATAATCCAAGAGCAGAAATGAATGATAGCAGGTGCACCTTTTATGATTAATTAACAAGTGATCAACCTGCTCTCCTAACATGCCCAGATCTGTGCCTGAATTGTGGAGAAAGGATGGAGATATTTGGCCCTGCCTTTAGAGAGTTTACAGTCAAGCTTGGGTGATAAAAAAGAACATACTTCAAACATCCCAAAGGCATTTGGGATGAAAATAAACAGTAATAACTGTAAGATGCTGCAGGATTTTGGGCACGTTGAGAAGGCTGGGTGTGAATCTCTTTATTTGGGCAATGTACTTCTTATGGGACCCCAAAAGTCTCCTCTGTCAAATAATAATGTGACAAACATGCAATGATGTCATTCTTTCCATTTCAGCTAATTTATGGGGTGGAGGCAAAAGAGAATTTCTCAAGAATAAGAACTAAGACTAAGAAAAACTCAGAAAAATAGAAACATGGCATTCCTTTAGAGTGATATGATTTTAATTAAGAAATGAAAGCATGTTTCAGCACATTTTAACTATTTTAGTTCTTTGGATGATAATGTGTACATTTTGAATTCATGTGGCTTAAAGTACTGCTTGTTTTCTGGGCTTGTGCTGCATGTCACAGAGAGAATGACTTATTGTGGGTTTATGATGAAGGTCTATAAATTTTTATTTTATTTTACTTAAAACAAGAGCCAGGAAATTCATCCCACAGGATGGTAGTAACAGCCTTTTATGATATCAGAGTTAATGACAGCTTACAGAGAGGATTTGGCCTTTGATTGTGTAACTGCATGACCTAAATGAAATGAGATGGATGGTTCTCCCTTGAGTGGTTCTTTATATTGTTTTAAAATAGATATATATAGAATGAATGAAATCAAAGTACTAGTGAAACTCATCTTCATACAGTGCAGTGCTATTGAGGTCATCCTGTGCAATGCCAAAGTGAAAGTGTTAGTATAGCTTAGAACTGACTCTTTAATCCAGCTAAACAGTGACCCATCTCTATAATTAAGTTAAATGAATTAAAACTACTAAAATCATATTTGTAATATGTTAACTATTAGGCAAAACAAAACAAACTAAAAACTGAACAAGCTAACACTATGGCTTCTGTAAGCATCAAAACTACTTTTATTGTTTTATTTTGGACAGAAATCGAATTTTCTTAACTAGGAAAAGCCTGTGCTTCCAGAGTATTCTGTCTCCACTTTCAGGGCATTTAACTTTCTATATAGAAATTACATATTTTCACATCTGTCTTCTGCCCTAATCGATCACATGCACAGTCCTCAGGAGCAGAAAGCATGTTTCATTCATGTCTGCTTTGCCTGTAGTAGGTAATCAATAGCTTTTGTGGAATGAATCAGCAGTGCCCAAACCATGACTACCGCAGTGCCTTCAAAAGGATCCTGTCAGTGAAGAGCCAGGCATCACTGTGAACACGCATTACTGAGCTGCACTGCAGCAGAGATTCCTCAGGTCCTCCTCAGGATTGCAGGACAGTTTGCCTCTATGTTAACTGGTCCCAGGTGTTATGGGTTTCAACTCCTATTCAGAGTTTAAGCAATTTCTAATCTCATGGAAAACCAGGCCTCCACACTTCATTTTTTTCAGATACCTTAGCATAGTAATGGATTTCCAGTGATATTCCCAGGAGTAAAAAGGGTCCAGGAGTAAAACTATGAGCTCTTTGGTAACTCTTTCTTGGCAGCTCAGAACCACAACCCTGTCACCCCTTTTTATACTTGATCTTGGCCAAAAGACCAAGAAGGGATTCCCTTCACCCCTTTTTAAATTTTTTGTTGTTGTTGTTTGGTTTTTGTTCTCAAATATAAATCAGGGAGGTCAGGCTGTTGATTGAATAGTTGAGAAGATATATTTTCCAAACCTAAAAACTCATAGATATATTGGGTTTACAGATTCCTGGAAATGGAGTCCCTTGGCAGGTAAATGTTTTCTTAGAATTCATGGATTCTATAAATTTGTACCTGAACCAGTAAAACTCACATTAGAGTGAAAAAATGTTTGGCCTAACATAAGTCTTCAATACTTTTACAAAATAGAATTGATGTTTGAGAATTTGTGTATCTAAAATTTTTAAAACTCTTTAGAGGAAAACTTTTGAGTAACAATATTGGAATTTTGTTGTTATACATACTGTAACTTCTTTTAAAAATCAACATTACTTGTAACATTGCACATTTAAGTGACTTACGGTTTTCATAGGTATTATCTAATTTGATGATCATTGTGATCACTCATAAATATAGGCTATTGTGAGATTTTTTAAATATATATTTTATTGATTTCTTACAGAAAGGAAGGGAGAGGGATAGAGAGTTAGAAACATCAATCAGAGAGAAACATTGACCAGCTGTCTCCTGCACACTTCCTAGTGGGGATGTGCCCACAACCTTACATGCCCTTGACCAGGATCGAACCTGGGATCTCTGTCCACAGGCTGATGTTCTATCCACTTGGCCAAACCAGTCAGGAATATTGTGAGATTTTTATCAATTCATCTGTAATACTAAATTCTCAAGTTTCCCTTGGTTCTAAAACTGGCCTCCTCCATATGATTTCACTCATGTATGGGATTTAATGCACAAACTGAACAACCAAGCAAAATAAAGACAGACTCATAGATAGAGAGCAGGCAGATAGTTCATGGTGTGGGGGAAATGGGAGGGTTGGGGGTAGAAAGATGGCATAAAAACAAAAAGAAAAAAAGAGAGAGAGAGAGAGACTCATGGACATGGACAACACTGTGGCAATGGCCAGGGAGGGGGCCGGTAGAGGTGGACAATGGCATATAGAGGGGATAAATGGTTATTGGAAAAAATAAAATATAATTTAAAAATAAATAAATAAGATAGAACTGGCCGCCTGAATTCTCTTATCCTAGATATTATTCATTTCTTGTGTAAATGTCAGGGGCCAGAGAAAAATAAACTCACATTCTGCCATTTGAAGCAAGGAGCCTGAACCAACATCATTAGTGCAGTCAGCATTTGGTATTCAAGTTAGAATAAAAGGGCTCTGCTTCCCCATGGCATCCTTTGGACCACTTTTAGTTTCCTTAGTCATCATGAAAGTTATATTGTGAAGAAAATGTAATGTTTGTAATATGAATGTGGCATTATTTCTCTAATATGTGCATTAAAGAATTGGGCATGCCCATACATTCTTGTGTTTTTATAACAGGTTTTGATATTTTTTAAAGAGTAGCAGTTTGTATAAGTTACAAAAATAATGGAATTTGTATTTCCTAATTTTAAATATGAAATGAAATGAGTCTATAATAAGTAGACTGCTTCTTATTTAAGTATACCTTAGTTATCATTTTAAAACATTTGTTACACAGTTTATTCTAGAAAAATTGAATGCTACTTGGAGATTTATAATGTTGCACACACACTTTTCATAAATCCTTTTTCTAATTTCATTTCCAACAGTGAAACAAAGCAGAAAGGTATAACAAAATCTCTTCTTGCATGGTTGTAGTATTTTATCTAAAAATTATCTATTAACTGTTACTTTACAATTACTTTAAATTACTATTAAAAACTGTATAATTACAGAGGAATCTTGCAGGAATACAAAATGAGTATATTAGGGGTGAAACAGGCAAAATCAATTCCTAATCCTTAGTCTACTAGTGGCCATCTCTGTGTGACTTAAGAGTTACATGCAGGATTGCAATTTCAGAGAAGAAAAGAGGAAAAAGAAAATGGGTCTATTGTGTGCCTTAGTATAAAGGGCTTCTCTAGGCTTTTTAGAAATGGTACACGTTTCTAAAACATTTTCTGTGATGTAGAGCAAGGGAAAATCCTAAAAGAGTTTGCCATTCTTAAGAAAGTGAGAAGAGAAGCAGCATGACGAGCTCCTTTAAAAAATGTTTTACATGTTCTCTGAAGTAGCAGATAAGGAAAAATTAGCCCCAAAGCTTTGAGTCCTCTGTAGATAAAACCAGAACAAAAAGAATCCAAGCAGAACCCCAAGGAAATCAGATTTCATACCTGAGAGGAATTAAACTCACTCACTGTCTAGGGTTTTTATGGCTTCTGTGACGAATTGCTACTTAGTGGCTTAAAACAACACACATTCACCAGCTTACAGAAGTCCAAAATGGGTTTCACTGGCCAAAAACCAAGGTGTCGGCAGAGCTGCATTCATTTTTTTAAGGAAGCTCCAGGGGAGAATCTGTTTCCATGCCTTTTCCAGCTTCTAGAAGTTGCTTGTGTTCTTGGCTTGTGGACCTTCCATCTTCAGTCAGCAATGGCATGTCTCATCTTTCTCTCATTGAATCACTCAGCGACTCTGCCTCCCTGGGCCACATTTAAAGGGCCTGTGTAAGTTTGCTAGTAACAAACTGCCATAACAAAGTGCCACAGCCCGTGGCCTCAACACCAGAAATGTGTTGTCTCACAGTTGTGGAGGCTACAAGTCCAGATGAGGGTGTTGGTAGAGTCTGTTGCTTCTGAGAGCAGTGAGAGGAACATCTGGTCCAGGCCTCTCTCCTCAGCTTACAGCTGACAGCCTTCTTCCTGTATGTTCACATCATTTTCCCTCTATACCAATCTCCTCTTGTTATAAAGATACTCATCAAGTTTGAGTAGGGCCCACTTTAATAACCTTATTTTAACTTAACTACCACTGTAAAGGCCCTATTTCCAAATAAGGTCACATATTGAGGTAATGGAGGTTAGGACTTCAAGGTAGGAATGGGGGTGGGGCACCCATTACAGGGCATTGTAATCATGCTGGGCCTACTTGAATAATTCAGTAGTTATTCAGGTCTGATTAACAACCCTAACTCCATCTGCTTCCTCAATTCCCCTTTGCATTATAACCAGTTCTGGGGAAAAGGACTTGGATGTCTTTAGGGGGATCATTACTCTATGGATCATACTCACTTTCTTTTTTTATTTAACAGCAAATATTTATTAGAAAATATGGTATACCTGCTATGTGTTGATGCCTCAGATATTTTAAATAATTGATAAATGGTGACTATTAGAAAAAACTGCTGTTTCAGTGAAGGGTGAAGCAGCTGGTAAATGTACATAGGGGCAAAATACATTTAAAGGTAAAATAGATCATTCTAGCAATTATGAAAATAGATGCAACACATATAATATTTTTTAATTAAAATTTTAAATGTGCAGACATAGCAAAATGTCCTGTAAGACTATTTTATGTTGATACCATATTTTAAAAAATTATTACATTAATATCACATATCATATCTCTTAATAACAAATTAGTAGCCAACTGCATTTAATATATAAATACACAATTTAATAAATATTGCTTCCAAATCATCCTTCTGGAGAAGGAAAACATCTTTCTCAAGTGGCAAAAATAAGATGTAAAATTTATAAGCAAGATATGGAATTTACATAAAGCCATCCTTGGAAAAAATAAAATAGGAACTAATTCTGTTTCAGAAAAAAATAATTCCAAATTAGTTAGGAGTTCTTAAAATCAGGTTTTTTCCCCATTCTATTTGTCTCATAGAATAGCTATGCCTCACAATTAATAATTTAAAAACCTAATTTCTAATAAATAATAATTTTACTTAAAATAAGGCATAAAATAAAATAATTTATAGAAAATGTTCTGTAGAAACTATATTTGGGATTAGGATTCAAACAAAATATCAGGAGAAAAAAACAAAGTAGCGCCACTTGTTATGTGGGTCTACTATGCATGGGATAGATACAGGTATTTCAAGTAACAGTACTATAAGGTAGGTAGTATTTTAATTTTTTTTATTTTTTTAAATATATTTATTGATTTTTTACAAAGAAGAAGAGAGAGGGATAGAGAGTTAGAAACAGCGATGAGAGAGAATCATCGATCAGCTGCCTCTTGCACACCCCCCACTGGGGATGTGCCTGCAACAAGGTACATGCCCTTGACCAGAATCGAACCTGGGACCCTTCAGTTTGCAGGCCGACGCTTTATCCACTGAGCCAAACTTGCTTCGGCAGTAAGTAGTATTTTAAATTGTGGAAAATGAGGCTCAGAGAAGTTCCATGACTTACCCAAGCTCAAACAACATATAAGGGGGCAGCACTGGAATTGGAATTCCGGCTTCTCTGACTGCAAAGCTCACGTTCTACTCCATGCTGCTTCTCTAAATTGGAAAAAAATATAGTATATAGATTTCTATTCTCTTCACTTATAGGATATAATTTTAATGGGAGTATCTAACTCTATGTATAATACACATTTAATTTAAGAATTATCTTTAAAATACCCAGCTTATATGTTAATGATTATATGCTAAACCTAGTAGTTTTAGGTGATATGCTAGTATTTTAAAAGGGATTTGTAGCCCATGTTTAAATTTTCATTTCCAAGAGTTATCTCTTATTTATGAATTTTTATTACATAGGATTTTTACTCTCAGCAAGACAGTTGTAACTCTATAGGGTGCATAATCTGTTTTGTCCACTTGATTTTCTTAGTAAGTCCTTTGTGCTAAGGAAATAAAACACCCCAAAGTCTCTCATCTTGAGCACAGTCTATCTATTTACAAGATGCTCTGAAGTCCATAGGCTGCCTGGCATGTCCTTTTTCCAAAATGGATTTCAGATGTTTCTGATTTAGTCATTGATTCAGATTGTTTAAAAGTAGGTAGAGCTATGCTTTTGGTCCAGTTAAATTTAATCCCTACTGAAAGTAGGATAATTTTCATAATTGATGTTATATGATCACCATATTACTTTTCCAGTATTCAATTTTTCTTTGTAATATTGGCTGTTCCAATAATAAATCAACATCAAAAGTATCTTTTTTTAAAGTATGATCACAGATCAATTTTTAACTTGAAAGCCATAATCAGTAGTCTTTTAAAATAACAGTAGAATTTTCTACAACTAGAAAACAATTAGACAAAGCAGGTAGCTCCAGCAATAATTATTGATGAATAATAAAATCTACTTTTTAAATATATTTTTATTGATTTCCAAGAGGAAGGAAGAAGGAGAGATGAGAATATCAATTATTGATGAGAGAAAATCATTGATCAGCTGCCTCCTGTGTGCCCAACACGGGATGGAGCCCACAACCAGGGCACATGAAATCAAACCATGACCTCCTGGTTCATACTTCAAAGGTCAACCACTAAGCCACACTAGCCAGCCAGTAAAATCTGTTAAATGACAAAAGCACCCTTTTAACACAACTTTTTACATTTTTATTGAATTTATTGGGGTGACATTGGTTAATAATATTATGTAGGTTTCAAGTGTACTATTCTATAATACACCCTCTATATTTACATCGTGTGTTCACCACCCAAAGTCAAGTCTCTTTCCATTACCATTTATTACCCCTCCTTACCCTCATCTACCTTCCCATATCCCCTGATAGGGCTATGATCTCAGATATTCTGGATGAAGAATGAATTTTAAAACAAGAAAATTTCATTAAAAAGAGAGGTCATCTTTTCTTGGATTTATGTTTTTTTAGGTTTGAAAAAATAAAAAAGGAATTAGTAACCTGCAATTAACCACTATTTGTGCACTTCTCATTAATCAAAGCGCTTTCCATTGTAACCAATGAGACTGAGCATCAAGGCAGTATTTCTTCATTAGTGCTGCTTGGCTTGTTTTTGGTTTTTGTTTCCTATTCAATAAAAACTAACTGGTGATAATGAAATGTCTGTCTTGTTATAGGTATTTGTACAGTGATCACTATAACCCTCTTTGGGCATGCTACCCATAGTATTGGAACACTGCATTTACTAAGTTGAGGAGGCTAGATTCAGTGAAATAAGGTCACACATATTTTGTAATCCATTTATATGTATGGATATAAAATACACCTTTCCTTGGACATAAGGGAAAAAACTTCTTTTTAATGGAACTAAAGAGAAAAGTGAGGTATTTTGTTTCTAAAAATACTCATGTCCTATCTGCCAATACATGGTAATGATTGACAGCTGCCTAGAGGGCTTAGTCTCAGGAAAGGCTAATAAATGGCCAAAAGCAAATAGCTCATTAAGAGCTAGAAAGCAATGACTTTTTATATCCTGCAGCTAAATTTGTGACAAATATGATGATTGGCCTTACATTTTCCAAATGGTCTCCCTTCTTTCATTACAAAACAGGAATACACACCACTGCAAGTCAGCATGTCTTATAGATGATTCTAGTAGAAGAATGATACCTGTAAATAGCTTGGTTAGTCAGAAATGTACTGACTTCAAGAACAATATTTCAATTGCAGTCATTCCCTCTTCAAACATGAAGGTCATGTTCTTAAAAATCCCTATGGGAGTAAAATTGCAAGTTGAGAAAATATCACTGTGGAAAAATGAGGCTGGAGGTCACAGTCAAGAAAGAATCTATGAAAGCTCACTAAATATCTGTGCATGTATTGTATGTGTGTAAGAGCTACACACTAAATAAAAATAATAATAAAAATGTTTCGCTCATTTTAAATTTTGAAATAATTGGTATTTACTATTAATTCCCACCTGTCTTCTCTAGCACACTAGAAATTTCTCAGGATCTCTTTTTTTCCCCTAATGTCAATGTCCTAGACTTTGTTTCACTTTATTGCACAGAATACCCACACTAAAACGTTTTCTGTGTCTATTGATCCATTCAAATGTTCAACTCATTTCTCACTTGATAATGACTTATTAGTAAAAGGAAATATTTCATAATAAAATAGAATGTTTTTAATACATAAATGCTCAAGAAAGACTTCACTGGAAGCCAAAATAATGTCTCCAAAATTTCTCAAATGCTCCCTAATGGACAATATCTACCCAAAGAAGAACCTCTAATATAGGACTCATCGCTTGTCTTCATCCAACCCAGGGGCTTAAGAATGCATTTTTAAATGGTTGGGGTGGGAATAAAAGAATAATATTCTGTGACATTAAAATTACACAAAATTGAAATTTCAGTGTTCATAAATAAAGTTTTATTGGAACTTCTCTACACTCATTGGGTTATGGCTGGTCTCTGACTGCTCTTATGTTACAACCACAAAGTGAGTTGTGACAAAGCGATGGGCCCACAATGCCTGAAGTTTTATAATCTGCCCATTTACAGTGAAAGTTTGCCAATCCCTTATCTAAACTGCAACATGCCCCAGTACACCAAGTTGTACATTTTCTGCTCTGTCATAATCCCACAACCAAATCCACATTTCAATGCCTTTTCACTGATATGTCATTATGAGGGAGGATTTTAATTTATCCTTTCTTTTTTATCTTGACCCAACTCAGTTTAACTCTGCTTGGGGGTTTCAGTGTTTTTTGTTTGGTTTTGTTGTTTTATGTTTTAATTCTCTCCTATAGAAATGACAGTTATTGTGCATAAAATCTATATATTCCCAACTTAAGAAAACATTATATTTATTTTATATCTAAGTACTATTTCATGAGATTCCTGAAATTCATACCCATCAGATTTTCCTATGATTCCTCAGGTCACAGCCCTCAAGAGCTCTCTAATAAGTTTCGTGGGGACTTCTGTCCCTCCACAGTGAATGCCATTCTTCAGACCAGATGTGCCTTCCATGGCGACTGCTATCACCTGACTTTAAGTTGATGACTTCTTTTCTCCTGGCTGCTCTTTCCAAAGCATAGGACAGACTCTGATTCTAAGAATCTGAGACCAAGCCTTAATAAAGGCTTAAAAGATATGATGGAAAAATGTACAACACAAAACATAATTGATAACTGCTACCCTAATGGCTACTTTTAAAGCCCATAGCTCCAAAACCACTGGGACCAGAATCACTAATTTCTAGGAAATTACCACCCACCTCCTTGCCTTGGTATCTGGGATTAACTGAGCCCCCATCAGAGGTGTAGAAATTTGTCCTTCTCAACTCAAGGCCCACTTCACGTTTTACTCCATGTCTGGGGAGATTAACCTTCTGTCCAGATACTCATTCTTCTAAATGGAAACAATGTCCTCAAAAGCTAGGGACTGATGTAGCACCATAGCCTACACTACAGAAATCCAAGTCTGTCAGCACAGTTAGCCCAGCATCTCAATTGTCTTCTACTCTCTGCCACAATCTTTTCTCTAACATGAAGTGACAAGAAAATCGGGTATGTGTTTCTCTCTGAGTCCTGTCTTAACTTATAATCATACCTAGATTAAATCATAATTTCATGCATAGAGCATCTGCATTTAAAGTTATTTTGTGTGTACAGAGGGGTAAATTTTTCATGAGTCATATAGCCAATCTCCATTTTTTAACACAATTTTATTGAATTATCTTATTATTAATATATACTGAGAATAGAGGTTAGGTATTTGCATCACATCTGCATAACTATTAATATCCACCAGAGTGGATCTTCCAAGAATAAAAAGGTCTGTTCCAAATGTAGGGAAATTCCTGTGACTCTTTAAAAGGTAATTTTCCAATCTTAAAGAACCCCATAAAATTTTAGGTTTAGTCCTTTGGACAGAAACTGTAAATAAAATTAGTACTACTTATAAAAAAAAAAAAAGTATTTAGAAGCACATTAGTAAACTCCTTGCTTAAGAGGAGTATTTTTTATGTTCTGATTGTGTTTATTTTTTTAAAATACTAAATCTGCATTTTACACAAATTCATGTACCCACCCTTTTTTAAATCCACAAAAAAATTTCCTTTTTAAGCCATTTCTAATTACTTTCATGGTTTTCAGATTTTTGTGGACTTGAATATTTGGGCTTTTAGTTATCTATTAAAGGTTTAATTATGTCCTTCCAGTTTCAGTCTGAAGTCTCCAGAAACCTGTCTACATAGAGCAAGCACAACTGAAAGACATGGGTCTATGCATTTTGCAGAGGGCATAATTTCCTGGTCTAGCCACTCTGGGTACATATTATTATATTATTTATCAGGTTTTTTTCCACTCAATTTGTGTGTCTTTATCAATAACTAGAGAGGTTATAGACTTTGTAAAGAAAGCAATAACATTGAATGAGAATAACTAAACCCATAATATAGGATAAATTTATTAACAAATGTTTATAAATATATATATATAGATCAAATAATAAATAAGTTGGTCAAACTAATAAATACTTCCTTTAACTCTGTAGACTCTCTCCATTCAATGGAAAAACAATCTTGGCCTCAAATCAGACCCGAGTAAGTAGGAAAGATTTACCTGTTGACTTAAGAAAAGAACCTACTGAAAATGCACATAAACATATTTTCGTTTTTGACCTGAATGCCAAAATTGGCAGAATATGTTTTTTATTTAATGAAGTTCTGAAATGCAGTTCTAGCTTGCAAACATTTTTAAAAGAAACTTCAGCCCTAGATGGTTTGGCTCAATGGATAGAGTGCCAACCTGCGGACTGAAGGGTCCCAGGTTTGATTACGGTCAAGGGCATGTACCTTGGTTGCAGGCACATCCCCAGTAGAGTGTGCAGGAGGCAGTAGATCGATGTTTCTCTCTCATCAATGTTTCTAACTCTCTATCTCTCTCCCTTTCTCTCTGTAAAAATTCAATAAAATGTATTATAAAAGAAACCTCATAGCAACACAATGACATGTGCCCTCCATCCTTAAAATACTATAGATTAAGGTCACCAAGATTCTCTGTGGGCTAATCATGAGGTGTGAAATCAGCTCACCTCCAAGACTATTCCAGTAGATTCTGTTCACACATCAAAGGGATGCATAGCTCTATATATAGCAATTTGTTCTCTATCCTGATTTTTCTATCAAATGTTTAAAAGATTCAAGGCAGTATGACTCGGCTCTCTTAAGATAGCATTTTTATAAACTAAACAATTCCATTCTGAAGAAAAATAAATTACTAGCTATGAGGAATTTTTACATATACTATTTTTCTTAGTTTGCGTTTATATTTGGATATAAAATTTCCACATCTATCTATTCTTTTTCCATCAGAAAGTCACTTTTCCTGAAACTACCTTTAGTATTGCTGGATTTCTAGTACTAATTATAAAACACAACTGGAAAGCTGTTTAGATGTTGATTCTTCTGAAAACAGAAGTTTTTCAACCTAATCTTTCCTTTAAAAACTAAAAACAAAAAAAAATGTGCCTCTATTGGATTTGTGACTACCTGTTCTAATTCACTATTATTAAAACACATACAGCTTGGCCAGTGTGGCTCAGTGGTTGAGCATCGACCTATGAACTAGGAGGTAACGATTCAGTTCCCGATCAGGGCACATGCCTAGGTGTGGGCTCAATCCCCAGTGTGAGTCATGCAGGAGACAGCCGATCAATAATTCTTTCTCATCATTGATGTTTCTCTCACTCCCTCTCTCTTCCTCGCTTAAATCAATAAAAATATATTTTAAAGAAACACATACAAAGAGAGACAGACAACGAAAGAGAGAGAGAATGAGAATAAGAAAAGAAAATAAACATGCTGAAAACCTTATCCTTTAACTTTACTGGTAAGAACAGTTATTTCATAGACAGTTTTTCTATGAGTAAAGTAAGTTTAGCATATATAAGAATCTCAAATATCTCCTTGGATGTGTCACTTTATTATTTTGGAGCAAGTAATTTTCTCCCAGACAAATATTTGTAGAAGTGATACTTAGTACACCATTACATTTCACTGGAGAGAACTGTGTCTCATTGCCACATCTAGCTGCAAAGGAGTATGGGGAGTGCAGTCTCTAACAGAGCAACCATGTACCTAGATAAGTCTTTTTTCAGTGAACCAAGAGAAGAACAACACTGAGAGGTAATTAATGGGTGCTTATTTGAGCACTTTATTATGGGGTCCCCAGTACTTCATTTATCTGTTTTTATGTTGTGGGTCTAAATCTTGAGGGAAGAAATTATATATTGGATCTATGTTCCACTGTACCCCAGAGATCTGCACATATTAGGCCACTTGCTATGTTTTAATTAGATTGAGTCCAAGTCCTAACAAATAACAGGTTACTTACTGCACATTTTGGAAATGTAAGGTCTTACTTTAAGAAAGGATCTGCCTATGGGAGGTGGGGAGGCAGGAACAGGTCAATAGGGGGAAATGAGACATATGTAATACTATATGTAATACTTGAAGCAATAAAGAATTTTTAAAAATAAATAAATAAATAAATAAATAAATAAATAAATAAATAAATATCATACAAAAGAAAGAAAGAAAGGATCTTCCCAAACAGGAAAAATCTGTACCTTTTGCAATTTGTACCAATTGAGAATTGGTATAAATGTTGGAATCTAGGCATTACTTTGATGCTCCTATCTTCCTTGCAGAGTCCCAAGGGCAATAAAACTCTGTTTATATCAGAAAATATTAATGCTAAATACTAGATTATTCACCATTGGTTCAGATTAAATATTTTTACTAGTATTTAAAATTAAATCTTACACAGTATTATGAATTAGCTTCATTTTCAAGATTATGTTAACTTTGGTTAACTAATGTCTTAGTCATGATGAGAGAGAAAGAGAGAGAGAGAGAGAGAGAGAGAGAGAGAGAGAGAGAGAGAGAGAGAGAGAGAGAGAGGAATTGCCTAACATGATCATGGAGATAGAAATCCTAAAACCTTTAGTTGGCAAAATGGAAACACAGAAGAACCAATGGTGTAAGTTCTAGTCTGAATTCCAGTCTGAAGGCATAAGACCAACCTTCCAACTCAAAGATGGTCTGACAGAGAGAGTGAATTCCCATAACTATGTCTTTTTCTTCTATTCAGCCCTCAGGGGACTGGATGTCATCCCACATTGGGAAAGGCAATTAGCTTTACTCAGTCTACTGATTCAAATGTTAATCTCATCCAGAAACACCTCATAGATACACCCAGAATAATGTTTATCCTAACCAAATATCAGGCGCTTGTAACCCAGTTAATTAAACATGTAAAATTAACCATCATGGCTGTTGACAGTCATTCTCTTTAGTAAAAGTTCTGAATTAGGTATGGCAAAAATATCAGATAGATAATGGGAAAACAATTGTGTTTTGTTTTGTGTTTTAATTCTAAAGAACTGGCATTTGGCACTTCACCTTAGGTGTGATGTGGGATATATATTTAAGGAAATAACCACACTCCAAGCAGAATTAATATGAGACACACAGAGCTATTTATCAGAAATAGAATATATACTGCAAATAGAAAGAGAATATGTAGCAATTTAATAATATCTTGTGATAAATTTGAATGGTGACCTTTTTTCCTCCTCTCAATAGTTTTCCCACAGTATTAAAGACTTTCTGAGGTAGCTGTATAAATATGACATATAATAAAAATTTAAGAATAACACCCATAATTGCTTTTATCCTTTATAAAATAATTTTCAGGCTTTTAGGCTATCTGTGTCTCTTGAAATGATGTATAAAAACGATAATGACTCAACAGTGTAACATACAATCAATTCAGATAATTACAGCATAAGAGTAGATTTCTTTTATTCCAACTGCTCTTTTAACTGATCTGATAAAGCTTACAAGCAATTTCTACTTAACTTGTGCTGGGCATATATAATTTTAGCAGACTTGAATCATCAATCTGCTCCCTTAACATTTTTGTTAAGGCTCTTTGAGAAACTGTAATGTCGAAATTTTATTGGTTTCATGAAGGACACCAAGCCTTAAAACATTAATAGAAAAACCCCTTCATGGTATTGCATTGGTTTCCCAGTTTTAAGATACAGAATATACAAACTTAGCCACTTTTCTCTTTATATTATTCTCATTCGCAGTAAAGCTTAATAAGAGTAAGGAAAGACCTACAAAATATTCTTTAGGACCTAAAAGATAGAATGTCTGTTATCAACTGATAGTTTCACTACTGTAAGATAGTTCCCAGTATGAATCCCAAAGATAGCAAAATTTTAGTGTGCATTAAGTAGTTAAGAAAATATCAGAGGGGGAACAAAGGCTACAAAACTGGACTTGAGATTTATTTATCTGTCTCTTCTAGTGTCTTTGTACATAAACTGGTGATTGTTGGAAGTATTGTGATGTGATCTGCAGACAAAACAGGTTTTTGCTTAAATGAGATAACTATTCTCAGTGAGAAGGCTGCCCAGGGGAAGAAAGCAGGTAGGTAAGCCTTCGATGATTTCCTTTGGATTTTAGTGTCATAAACCATTCCCAGTAAGACTCTATAAGCCTTATCTGCTGCTGGACTGAGGCAATGAGCAAAGTGTTTCTAAGGACCATCAGCTCATAGTTCATACAGGCTAAGCCTCCTTGTCAGGATTAGTAATGCAGGCAGACAAGTGGATGTTTACTTTAGATCATTTGTTCTGACAAGACTGTCGATTTAGACTTGCTGGTTTTGGGAAGTACTGGACTTAGCTGCAGGCAGAGAAAGCTCCCCTAAAGGGGGTTTCTGGGGAGAAGGGTCAATAACCTGATAAAAAGTCTTCTTGGATTTATCAATAGTTAAGTTCTTTGAACTTGAAAAATCTAAAGTGAAATCAAAGTGTATTTCCAATACTTGATTCAATAAAGAAGTAACCATGGTGTAAGATAGTGGTCTATTTTAATTATGTTGCGTGTGAATATCCAATTTCTCCAGCACCATTTATTGAAGATATTATCCTTTCCCCATTGTATATTGTTGGTTCATTTGTTGTAAATTAATTAACCATGTATGCAGGGGTTTAGTTCTGGGCTCTTTATGCCATTCCATTGGTTTATGTGTCTGTTTTCATAACAATGCCATATTCTCTTGATTACTATAACTTTTTAATAAAATTTGAAATCAAGAAATGAAAAAAAAAAAAAAGTAACCATGGCAATTTCTTATACTGCATTTGGGATTGAGGACAGGAAAGTGGGGAATGTGTCTCAAACTGGAAGTATAGTATAAATGCCTTAGCAAAATTAGGTAGGAAAAGCATTGAAAAAAGTTAAGTATCTGAGGAACAGGTGACAAGGCATTGGTTGTGTTATTTTGGTTCACACGAGTAGAAACTATAGTTATTTCACATTTCACTGAATTTCTGCACTTTTTGTTGTAAGAGTGAACAAGTCTGGGGCTCAAGAAAGATCAGCATGGTCATGGATGTATATCTTGGTCAGTTGGTAGCACGTATTGCTGAAGTAAGATAAATGGGCTCTGATTTTAAAAAGCAATTATTCTGCAGAAAGGATAGAGCCGTACCTCCCCTTAGTGTGATGAACAATGTGTTTACTATAAAATGCTAATTAGCCCTTAAAGTTATTAATGTAATTATTGCTCATCTAAGGACATAAATCTGACAGCCCCTGAGGACAAGGCCATTGCTCATTTTGAAGAAGCAGGCTTAAAGCACTTTTTGCTTACCTATTTGTTAATTGTAAACTAAATTACTCTTTAAATGAAGAAGAAAAGAAAATATCACAAAGTTAGCAGTCATTCAATGGAGCTGAAATGAGGTTAAGAGACACACTGACATGTGTGTTCATAAGTAAGGCATTATATTTAGGCCTAATAAGAGCAGATGTAGGATTTAAAAGTAGGTGCTATGAATGCCTCATTTAATTTCTGATAGGGCATCTTACCTTAAATACTGTCTGGAAGAATCTTTTGGGCAGAGAAGAAAATGAAGAACAGTGTTGCTCTATTCATAAATATGGAGGATTTTGGAGGGGGTCTACTTATTTCAATTTCTTATAGAACTTCAAAATTATGTGTTGCTAGGGCAATATTGATGTCTTGTCCTCATTGCCTGCTTCAAATAAAGAGGTATCTATCACTCTAGTTGTCTGGAGTGAATAAAATTACCTTGCTACAAAAATAAAAAGCATATTAGAAATTCACCAATCATGTTCCATACTATTTAACTGAGACTAAGGTTAGGACTCCTCGATAAGACAGAAAAGAGTAGGAAGACCTTGTTGCCCAAATTCCCAACCCCTCTTACTTTAAAAATTATTTATATCACATGCAACAAAAAAATCCAACCTAACATTGATTAAGCAAAATAGAGAATGGCTTTTCTTTTAACTGGATACTGTGATGAATACCAGACTCAGAAATCCCCCAGATAATCAAGGCTTCTGCTATTTTTCACTGTGATTCACACAACTGTGCCCTGCTCTTGTATTGTCTTAGGTAACCTGCCCTCAGAGTAGCAATACTGTCTGCAGCAGTTTTAGAAATCAAAGCCACATATCATGTGGTCTATAGAAAGAGAATGTTTGTAGAAGAGCAAAGAGGTGATCACTAGGAGGATGCCCTGGTTCATTGGTCGACTCATCACTGAGCCACACTGGCCAGGCTAGATTCAGAATGTTTAAGTAGATATTTTAAGGTATATTTTCAGTATATTAAAAGAAATCTTTTACCCCCATGCCTTCAGAATTGAACAGAGAGATGCGGGAGAGGCAGCTCTTCTGAAAGGAGTTCCTGAGCAGAACCATGGGCCAAAGAAGGGCTCAGCCTAAATGGAAGTCCCCAGTAGGAAAGATGTGGGCATGATCCACATGTTTCTGAGTGATAGAAAGATCCCAGCCATGTGGTTTGTGAGACTGCCAGATCTCAGAAGCAGGCTTCCCTACCTCACACGCAAATCCGTCACCGGGGCATCACTTCTCTAGGCTGAAAAGAAACCACAAAACAAATCTCTGTTTCCTATTCCCTTAATTGAGAAAAACAGGGGCAGTGGTTCTTGCATTTTTACCAAGAATTGGTGAAAACTGCCTACTACATTTTTAACAGTGTACTGTCTCAGACTAATAAGTATTTTCACTCAATTTTCAGTCCGAAGGCAGGCTAAAAGCATTTATCATCATCATTCATAACGTTGTATCTCAATGGGTGGGGGGGAAAAAAGAGTTGTCCTGATTAACAGTCCTAATTCAGTCTAATTCTGACAATAAATTAATAGTTTTAATATTTCAGTCTTTGGAATAAATCTTCCAAAGGTGAAAGAAATGCCAGCCCTATGCCAAGAAAACTAAAGAATTTTTGTGCCCTCTCACAAGTACCATGTTTTCTCATTGACTCATTCCCAATAACTCTCAGAAAATCTAAACAAAAGGGTTTAAAAGATTGCCTGACAATGTCCTCCAACTGCAGTTATAAGCACTAAATAAATTTGTGATAGATAAAGCATACTGAGACACTGATATAATTTTCTTCCAGAATCTTAAGTATTCTTCCAGCATTTATGGCTTAATTCTAAATAATCAATTGCTTAAGTTGGTAAATTCTAGCTGAAGGATTATTAAAAGATCCACATTAATATTTACCCCTTAAAAAATAACTAGCAGCAAATCTAAGTTGAGAGCACACACAAGAACATTCCACTGCAGCCAAGTACTTTATCCCATCAGTATAACAAACAATAAACTGAACATTATTTGCTCAGCAGATACTAAAAAGATTATATATATATATATATTAAATCCTCACCTAAAGATATTTTTCCATTGATTTTTAGAGAGAGTGAAAGAGAGAGGGAAAGACAAAAGAAATACCACTGTGAGAGAAGCACATTGATTGGTTGCCTCCTGTATGTGCCCTGACCAGTGCCCAAAGGGGGAGGAGCCTACAACAAAGGTACATGCTTTTGACCAGAATTGAATCTGGGACCCTTTGGTTCGCAGGCTGATGCTCTATCCACTAGGCCAAACCTTCTTGCTAGGGCAAGAAGTTATTTCTTAAAATTCCTACTTTTTCCTAAGAATAGTAAAAATAATAGCTAACTACTATAATATGTACAGTTTAGATACATTATCTACTTTAACCATTTCATCAACCTTACCCAGAAAATGGCATCAGACAACTCCATTTAAAAATTAAGGCTTAGAGACCTTATTTCTAAAACTCGACTTTAATTAATCCAATATATTACATACACTATTGGTAAAAAAAAAAAAAAAAAAAAGAAAAGAAAAAGAAAAAGAAAAAGAAAAGAAAAGAATATAGTGCAATAATCCTAATCTGATAAATTACATTTACCATAAATCAACAGGCAATATCATATTACTGGCAAACAAAAAAATTAATGCTGAAGAGCATTAAAAACCAACATAAAAGACATTTAAAATGTATAGAAAAAGCACAAGTAGTCAGTAGGTGTATTATTGATTTTTATATACACATTCGTGAATTCCTATATTTCCCAAAGTCTCTACAGAAAGCCTAGATAGTTTTTACACTCTTTAAAAAATGTTAGAAAAACTAGGGGGTCTCAACTAATGATATCCACTAGGTGAAAATTTTGATACTATCTCAATTTTTGTTGGCAAGAAGCTCTAGTATCTGTGATGTGTTTTCACCCATACTTCTATTCAACTTCCACAAAAGAAACTGCTCCCATCACACTGTTTATGTTCACTGGAATAAAGAATACAGGTGACCACAGTGTGGGCCCCAGCAAGCATGCCTCTCCCACTGTTCTGGAGGCTGGCTTTTTCTCAGTGTGGCATAGACTGTCAGTCCTGCCAAAAAGAAGCAGAGAATGAGAACTAAGAAACTGAGGTAAATAATTGCCAAGGTTCATGCTCAAAGTGTAAGAAACACATTTTTTAGGGTAAAGATAAAACTGTCACATACCATGTAACATCAATAATGTCTTCCCAACTAAACTCAACATTTTATCCACTAGAAAACATTAGAATGAATTGCTTTAGATTCTAAACTTTGACTGTATTAAGGTAATCTATAGTAAAAGCATAATATGCAAATCAACCGAATGACCTAACAGCAGAATGACCAACTAGAGGACCACACTATGACACCCACTGGTGCCAGGCCTGCCAAAGCGGGTGCAATGCAATTGGTCTGGGCCCTGGCTGGTGAGCAGGGTGATCAATCAGGGGGCTCCATGGGCTGCGATGGGTGGGCAGGGCCTCCCTCCGTGGGGCAATGGATGGAGATTGCAGACCTCCGGGACTGTGAGAAGGCACAGGCCGGGCTGAGGGACTCCCGTCCTCTGCCAACTCCCAATGCATGCACTGGGTCTCTAGTGGATTGATAAAATGATTCTTTTCTATTTTAACTTTTCAACATTTTTCCAAATTTTCATTTATTGATTATATATTACTTTTGTAATAGAAAAAGGAAAGAAAGCCAAACCTTTAAGATGTATAATATTCTCTGCCCTTTCAGAAATTAAAACCTGGCAAGGAGGAGAGAGTTGACAACTAGCTATATAACCATATGAAGAGTGTTATGGCCACAGTGCAAAGTTCTCAAGGAGCCCCCAGGGAAAAGAGAAGGTCAATTTTCTCCAGGAAGAGGAGCCATGAGGTTGAGTGAGCATCACAGAGAAGCAGTGTATGTAAGGAGCCTGGAAAAATGAGCAGTGCTTTTATCTGATTTTTATCTGATCAAGAAGAGCATTCAGAGAGAGAGGTCAGCATGAGAACACTCAGAACATGCTAGCGGAAGGGCAGTTAATCTGAGGTTATAGCCCTTGTGTGTGAGTGTTTAATTTTTATTGAACAGCCTTTCCAATTGTCACCCTCTTCCAACCCTATATTTAATCTTGATTAACTTTTAATTCCTCAATATGCATTTGGGTTACAATTGGTCTTATTTTAATATGTTCCACATTAAATAAGGCTATATGCTTTATCTGTCTCAATGTGGAGATTATGTAAAAATGAAACTGATTTCAGAATTAAACAGATTTAAGTGTTCAGTCAATTCATTTGATTTGCATTTTAGAGATTTCTGTTGAGAAATTATAATGGCCCCTCACAGCTCATTATTTCTTAGTAATTTGATTAAAGGTTCTGTAATTCAGCTAATTCAGATGTGGAACAATATTCAGAAAATATATTTAAATGGTTTATGACCTATGTGAAAATGTGCACAACAGTAAGTACTACTATACAGTAATAGTTTCTAGCAGAAATCATTTGATAGTTTAACCACAGACTCCACTGAATCAACAAAAAGCCAGTTGGGGAAGTCATATGGTAGTGATATAAAGGCCTGCCTAGACAAGACATAGAAGACCAGGCTCTAATTCCAGTTGCTAGTCGTGAGATTATAGCCAGAGAAGAACTCTGAACCTCAGTTTCCCCAGACGTGAAACAGACACAATGGCACTGCATAGTCCTTACTTTACAGGATTATTAAAATCACATGAGACTGTGCATGTCATTAGTTAAGTAATTGTTAAAGACCTTAGAAATAATCTTATTAGGTTTCTAACTGCTTCGAGGAGCCCCACTTAGGGGCCCCTGACAACAATATGAGGGAGGATGGGAACAGGTTGAGGGATACTGCTGCCAAGTGAGCAGGGTGCCCTCACTCCCATCCCTGTTTTCACCTGAGGAGACCCAAATTATGTGCTTTACACACTAGGCTCCAGGGAAGCTTCCATTTGAAGAAAATGCCTAATGATTTAAAAGAATTGAAAACCAATGCTTTGTTCCAACTGCCTCATTTTACAATCAAAAAGGAAAACCCAGAGACGTTAAATAACTTTCCCAGCTTTAAGTAGCAATAAAGTGGGTAGGCAGAGAGTTGAATGAAAGCCCTCTGTTTCTAAGACCGATGCCCTTTTTGCTATACCACAAGGAAGAGTTAAATAAATATTATGTACTGAAGTGCTAAGAATCAGTGCAAGTTTACACAAGAGATATGACATCACCTATACCGTGTGAAAATTCTGCTCATCAATATACAACTGTAATTCATTCATTAATTTGTATATTTATTCAGTAAATATGAAGTGTCAGATATGTGCCCAGACATTGTTTGAAGCACCAGTTTCAACATTGTATAAAATTCAGTTTCAAAGAAGTTAGGACATCCAACCCTGACAATGGAATGAAACATTACATGGAATCAATGAATAATATACAGGGTACTATAAATTTAATGATTGCCCATCCAAAACCACCTCTTTAATTTCAGTAGTGAAATAAACACAAATCTACATCTATCTCACCCATCCTCATTGAATTTCCTTTTGTTAATTTGTTCCTTCTACAAAAGTATGCTCAACTTGTGGGATACATTCTACCTACTCTCACCTTCAAGGACCTGGCACTTTCAGGCACCTCTTCCTCTTCTGTATATTTACTTTCTCCCTTTCTGGCAGTCATTTTGCAGCACATAAATATGCTCTAGTGTATCCCGAAAACAAAGCAGAAACCTTCTTTTCCCCCAAATGCCATCCATTCTCCTTTCTTCATTTCAAAGAAAATATTTTTGAAAGAGTTGTCTACAACTACTGTGGCCTTCCTTCCCACCCTCACTATGAGAGAAGACAAGCTCCACTGTCTCTCCCCTCTAGAATGTGAGGAAGGGGATCTTGTCTGTTTACTGGTGTTACTGGTGTACTCCAGCACCTGAAACAGCACTTAACATGTGTCTAACTCAGTTAACATTTGTTGTATGAATCATCGAGAACCATATGATCATTTAGTATATAAGATAGAGCTTGTAAATTCTTCATATATTTTTGAAGAACAAGTCACAATATATGCTAAATTTTTTTAATCCCAAATCAAATTATTTAAACCACTATTTGAAAATATATATATATAATAACCTTCATAGTGCTAGAGTGAAGTTACTCTACCAATGTAATTTAATTCCTACCAAAATTTCAATAGGATATCTTTGTGTAACTTGGCAAAATAATTCTAAAATCTATTTTGGAGCATAAATATCTATATAATAAAAGCCTATGTGATCATTATAGCAGAACAAGAACAACCAGTCGCTATGTTGTGCACTGACCACCAGGTAGCAGACAATGCAGCAGCTGACCCCTAGTGGTCAGTGTGTTCCCACAGGGGGAGCACCAGTCAGCCAGAAGCCAGGTTCATGGCTGGTGAGTGCAGTGGCAGTTAAGGGAGGCTCTCCTGCCTCCATGGTGGCACTAAGGAGTAGCAAGCAGGTGGGTGGTAAGACCAGTAAAAAGCAAGGGGTCCCAGGACATCCCCCAAGGGGTCCTGGACTGTGAGAGGGTGCAATAGGAAAATTTGGCAAAGAAGTAGAATGTAGGCAAAATTGCACTACCAGATATAAAAATGGTGTTGCAAAATAAACAGTCATTAAAAAGTATGAATCTGGCATAGGATGAGAGGCCAGAAACAGAATACAGGGTCCAGAATGAACTCGAATATATTTGAGGATTTTGTAAATAAAAAAGATAAAATTTCAAATCAGGGAGGGAAAGGGTGGTTATTAAATCAAAGGTCTTGGACAACTGAGTAGGTACTTTCTAAATAAATAACCCTCACTCCTCATGCCAAATTCCAAATAAATTCATAATAGATAATAAAGTATTGGGAAAAACTTTATAGCCTAGCCTTAGGAGTGAGAAACACCTTTTAATTATATCAACAAAGCCAAAACCATAAAGAAAAACAATGGCTAATGACATACTCAACTACCTAAAAGTGAAAAATATACATGGTAAAAACAAAATAAATTAGAAAACCCTGTCAATTAGATTAAAAGGCAAACAAAAAAACTAGCAAATATTTCTGTATCATACATATGATAAAGGATTACAAAAGAGTGATGTTAAATCAACAGATAAAAGGACATCCCAATAGATAAATGGGCAAAGGAAATAGATAATTCACATGAAAATATATATAAATGATCAATAAACATGTAAAAAGATAGCCAGTCTCATTAGTAATCAAAATAATACAAGTTAAAATATTAAATTTATTTTACCTATTATCTTAGCCAGCTATAATTAAAAGTATTGGCAAGGCACTGAATTGGCAAGGGAATGGGAAGCAGAATTCTTCTGTACTATTACAAGACAGTAAACTGACACAAGGTTCCTGGGAGTCAGTTTGGCATCAAATGTAAAATATCCATTAAGGGGATAGTGAAACAATACACAAATGGTGTTCTTTGTAGTCATATATAATTGGGGGGGAAAAAGTCTACCAATAGGAGATTATTGAATATGTTATAATTGATCTCTACAAGGAATTATGGAGATCTAATTATATAAACCTACATTTTTGAAATATAGAAGGGATATCCACTATACTAATATGTCAAGTGATAAAAGCAGATTACAAAACCATTCTACCTCCTAAATATTTCTTAAGTCAGTCCTATCTTTCATCTTCATCATTACTCTGGCACAAGCTAACATACTCTCCTCCTTGGTCCCAGCTTCCTCTTGGCCTTTCCTCCATGTAGAATTTTCACCTGCATGATAGTGTTAGAACACTAAGGTCTGATTATCTTACTCCTCACTGAAAGTTTACTACCCGATGGGGTTCCTGCTTACTCCTTCAGCACTCTCCCCAACCACATGGGTCTTCTTTCAGTTCTTCTGTTCCCCTGACTATTCCAACCCTGGTCCCTTACACTTGTACTCTATCTGGAACCTTCTTGTAAACCATGCACCTCCATCTCCACACTGAGCCTATCGCTGCTTCTGCAACTTTCGGCACTCAGCACAAACATTTCCTCAGGAAAGTCTTTCGTAACCACCCTCCCTAGGTCTGCACCCCGTTTACAAACTCCCATTCTCTCTTTCTTTTTTCCTTGATCACCTTATCATAATTTGCAATTATATATTTATGGATTATATCATTACGATTCATCTCCTTCCACAGGGTGAGGACAAGGACCATGTCAATTTTCTTCATCATTATGCATCACATACATATTAAATGTAATTTAGAGACTAAACTTTCAGGCACTGAAATACCTTATGAATGAAGGAAGGGAGGGTAGAAGAAAAGAGAGGGGTAATGACTCAGTGCTCTGTTACTTGAAAAATCAATAAAAAGGCCTGGCCAGTGTGGTTAAATGGTTGAGTGTTGACCAATGAACCAGATCTTACTCAGGGCACATGCGCAAGTTATGGGCTTGATCTTCAGTTGGGGGTTTACAGGAGATAGCTAATCAATGATTCGCTCTCATCATTAATGTTTCTATCTCTCCCTCTCCCTTCTTCCCAGAAATAAATTTAAAAAAATATTTTTTAAAAGACCAAGAGGTAAATAGTCTCTGGATTATTATAATAAAATATGTATACATCCATTACAAATTTTCAACCATAAAGTAATAAACAGGCACCTCACCAAAAATGATATACAGAAGTCAAATAAGAAGATGAAAATATGTTCCATATCATATGTCATTAGGGAAATACAAATTAAAACAACAAAGAGATATCACTACACACCTAATTAGAAAGGCCAAAATCCAAAATATTGACACCACCAAATGCTGCCACGGGTTTGGAGCCACAGGAACTCTCATTTATTGCTTGTAAAAATGCAAAATGGTATAGCTCCTTTGGAAGACAGTTTGGTGGTTTCTTACATTCTGAATATAGTCTATCATTTGCCCTCCTTGGTATTTACCAAAGGAGTTGAAAACTTTGGTCCACACAGAATCCTGCACACTTGTTTATAATAGCTTTATTCACAACTGTCAAAAATTGAAAGCAACCACAATGTCCTTCAGTATATGAATGGATCAATAAACTAGTACATCCTGAATGACAATGTAATATTATTCAACACTAAAAAGAAATGTGTTGTCAAGCTATAAAAAGACATTAATGAAACTTAAATGCATGTTACTACATGAAAGAAGCCAGTCTGAAAAGGCTACATACTATATGATTCTAACAACCTATATGACATTCTGAAAATGACAAAACTATGAAAACAGTAAAAAAAAGAAAAAAGACCAATGGTTGTCAAGAATTAGGAGGGATGGGGAAGAGGAAGATAAATAGGGAGAGCACAGAGGAGTTATAGAGCAATAAATCTACTCTATATGATACTACAATACAATAATGGATACATGCTATTGCACATTTGTCCATGCAATGTACAAAGCCAAGAATGAACATTAACTTAAACTATAGACTTTGGTTGCTAATTAGGTGTTGATGTAGGCTCATCAATTACAACAAATATACCACTCTGGTGAGGGGAAGTGGAGGACGCTATGCATGGGTATAGGCAGAGAATATATGGGCAATCACTAAACTTTCTGATCAATATTGCTGTAAACTTAAAACTGCTTTAAAAAATAGTCTCTTAAAAGCAGGTAGTATGGTGTTTTTCTACTATTTATTCTTTTTCAAGTCAGAGGATTAATGGTACATTGTCTGGTTATTATTCCTCACTACCACAAAACAAGATGGCAGATTAATTTCCGGGGAAGGGTCAAATTCTGATGCCAAGAATCAGACCAATCTCTGAGCCAGAGCCCTGATTCCGTAAATGTTGTCAATAACAAAGCCAATTCTATTTTCCATTTGCATACAGTAAGTCAAACAGTCTATGTTTAGATGGATGATTCACAAATTCTACTTCCCCCTCTTTCTATGGCCCTAAGACGGTTTCACTTTCTTGGGGAAATTTCACTATAAACCCAAAAGGGTGAGACTAATTTCCTCTTCGTCTTCTCTCTTTTTTTCCCAAGCTTTCCACACCATACACTGCAGTGCCCACCAAATCCACTCCTAACAACCTATGAAACTCAAGACAGACATTTCGCTCCCCATGGTTATTGAGTTTTGTTTCATGAATTCCAGCTCAACACTGGATTTTTAACATGTCAAACTGCATAAGCAATAATCAGTGTTAATCTATCAATACAGTAAAGAATTCAGGCCAGTGTGCAGAACAAAGCCTATTTCTCCAATTAGGTTCTCCCCATCTCATGCAGGAGGATGAAAGATATTAAGGGAAAAGAAGACTACTGATTCAAGATGGCTTAAGATAAAGAATTCAATAAATACTGTACATTTTGGCAGCAAATTTAAATAGTGACAACTATAGGCAGATTGGCACCTGTAGATAGTAGGTGGTTGAAGATTTAAAGTCAATATTTAGTCAATAGTTCATTCTCTTTGTTCTAGATATAAACATCTATGACTTATTTTAAACATTATTTTTCACTTATGTAATCTTTTTCCTGATCAATTATATATAGAGTAATTTTTTAAATAATACAGTTCAAACACATTTGACATAGTAGAAAATAGGTGTGCAAGTGTGTTTACATATACAATGTAATTGAAAAAGTGGACTTACAGTTAGCAGATCTTCTTTCAAGAGATCATTTGACATCGCTGGAAATGAGGTTTTTTTACCTGTATAATTTTTAAAAACACAAATTAATTCCAAGGTCTCACACTCCTTTTCAAATAATCTTTATATTTATGTAACAGTCTGCTTGTATCCCACAGCATGTATCAGATCCTACTTGTGTTTTAGTTATATGAATTTTCACACTCTGCCTACTCCTCCAACTCTAGGTCCTTGAAGCCAGGGATTTTGTTTCATCATCTGTATATTCCCTGCTATAAGCAGTTTTGTGATTCATACTCCTTATGACTTAGGCCAAGAATTTGAATTGTCAAAAACTATGTCTTCCTCTTCCCCTTGCAAGCACTCCTGCTTCTTTAAGGCTCACGCTAAACCCATGGCTTCCTGGTCCCTGCTGTCACTGCACCATTCGCTGATACAGCAGAGCAAAGTGGTTTATTATGGAGGTGCTGTGCTCTGACTGCCTGGATCTGAGAAATAGTTCTGACACTTTCTGGCAATGCCGCTGTAGCAAGTTTATCAATCTTTGCGAGCCCCATTTTCTTCAGCTATAAAATTGGAGTAATCCTATCTAATAAAAGGCTAACATGCAAATTAACCATCACTCTGCTACACCCACAAACCACACCTACTAGCCAATCAGGAGCGAGTATGCAAGTTAACCCAACCAAGATGGCTGCAGGCCAAGGAGCAAGCAGGAGGCTTGAGTTTCCCTGGTAATGAAGGAAGTCAAGCTTTCTGCATACCCTGGCTGGCCTAGACCTCCACTCAAGGCTACAAAGTTTCAATTATAGAAGATAAATAAATCCCAACAAAAATGGCTGCAGCCATAGAGCAAGCAGGAGGCGTGGCTCCGCTCAAGGCTAAAGTTTCAATTATAAAAGATAAATAAATCCCAGATGCCAGGACCTCTGCTTGGGTCATCAGGGGGTGTGGCCAGCCTGCAAACCACCACAGGCCCCTCACCTAGGCCGCCCCATGCCCCAAGGGAAACCCCTCTCTGATCTGGGATACCCTTCAGGGCAAAACAGCTGGCTCCCACCCGTGCACCAGGCCTCTATCCTATCTAATCAAAAGTAATATACAAATTGACCATCACTCCAACACACACATGGGCTGCCCCCATGTGGTCAAAGATGGCTGCCCCATGTGGACACAAGATGGCCACCACAAGATGGCCATAAGGAAGGTCAGTTGGGAGGGACCAGGCCTGCAAGGGAGGACAGTGTGGGTGATCAAGCCTGCAGGACAGGGCAGTTAGGGGTGACCAGGCTGGCAGAGAAGGGAAATTGGGGGCAACCAGGTCTTCAGGGAAGGGCAGTTGGGGAGGACCAGACCTGCAGGGGAGAGCAGTTGAGGGGAACCAGGACTGCAGGGGAGGGCAGTTAGGGTTGGCCAGACCTACAGGGAAGGGCAGTTAAGGGCAAACAGGGGTGGCAGGAGAGCAGTTAGGCATCAATCAGGCTGGCAGGGGAATGGTTAGGGGGTGATTAGGCTGGCAGGCAGAAGTAGTTAGGGGCAATCAGGAAGGCAGGCAGGCAAGCAATTGGGAGCCAGCAGTCCTGGATTGTGAAAGGGGTGCTATCGGGCATTAACAGGTAGTCAGACATCCCTCGAGGGGTCCCAGATTGGAGAGGGTGCAGGCTGGGCTGAGGGACACATCCCCCTCGTGCATGAATTTCATGCACCAGGCCTCTAATAATATATAAAAGCTCTTCCAACAGAAACTCCACCTTTCTTAAGGTTGACTTTTCTGGGGAGAGGGGAAAGCTTTCACAGTAGCAAGAGACTGCTGAAGATATTCACCATTTGTCCACATACAAAGTCTCCCCAAGACAACCCTGTGGCTGTCTGCATGATCCCTTCAAGCCTGGATGTTCTCCCCACTATTTATGTTTCTGGGGGTCCAGGAACTGTGCTGACTTTGGTGCCATGCTGGCACTCCAGAGTCTCAATGAGGCTATCCATCTGTCTAGCTCTAACATACTGCTAATGCTTCTGGTAAGTGAGGGGGTCATTGCTTCTATGGCCATCTGCCCAGGACATAGGGAAAAGATTGCCCCTGATCTCAGCATCTTTGAGTTTCTTGGTATTTCTTTGAGTTTCTAAGTTACTCCCTAAAACTATCTCTGGGACCCATCTACATCTCTGCCCTCCTACTTCCCTTCCATATGCTTTCCCATCCTCATACAATCTTCCCACGACCCAACAAATATCTTTATCCACTGGGAGAATAGTTTTCTCTGTCTAGTTTTCTCTGTTTATTATAGATATTTTGTCTGGAGTCCTGTTCTAGCTCACCCCCTTCCTAAAGCAGCAAGCACCCAATATCCTGTTCTAGCCTCCCTGAACCCTGTTGAGCACTTGATATTCCATTGGCCTCCTCTCTCAGCCCTCCAATTAGCTGGCTCCTTCTCACCCTTCCCGCCTCAGTCTAAGTGTCAACTCCTCAACAAAGCCTCCCCTGATCACTCTAAAGAGCCACACATTCCCTTCATCTCCCTTTTTCCTTAAGAGCCCTATTACAGTTCATTTCTTATTACTCCTGTTTGCCTGTTGGCTGTATATATTGCCTGTGGAGGTTCAATTCCAGGAGAGCAGAGATTATACCTGTCTTGGGGATAAGAGCATGGATTTGGGAGTTAGCCTGACTGAACTCTAATTTCAGCTCTGTCAACTTATTGGCAGTGTGACCTTGGGCAAGTTAATCAATCTCTCTGTGACTCAGTTTCCTCATCTGTAAAATGCAGGAAACATACCTCATAGAGTTGTTAGGATAATTAATCAAGTAAGTGAATGACTGGCATATAGTGTTATTAAGTGTTTGTTAGACAAAATAACCAGCACTTGTTATAATATCTAAACCATATGAGATGCACAAAACATCTACACTAATAAAAGAGAAAAATGCTAATTGATTGTACCTTAGCCACACCCACAGCCAATCAGAGCAAGTATGCAAATTAACCCAACAAAGATGGCAGTTAATTTCCATATGCTGAGGGAGGGGGGAGTGAAGACTGAAGACAGCATAGAAGGAAGAGGGAGAGAAAGCAGAAAGCAAGGCGGCTATGGGAGGAAAAGCGCAGGCGGGGCGGGTTGAGGCCAGGACAGGGAGGTGGCGGCAGGCGGTGGTGGGAGGGAAGCCTGCCGGAAGCCCTGTTCTTGCAGGAATCTTCCTACAATGGGCACCTAGTATTTAATGAATGTGGAAATGAATAAAAGAATGAATGAATACATACATACATACTATAAGTTCAAACATATATATAATCTTATATCTGTGACTCACTTGATGTGCCAGCTGAAACACAGCACAATGAGACTCAAGGTCATTTGCTTAAATCCTACAAAGGGCAGCACAGTTTATTGTTCCCCCACAGCAACTAACTTAATCTCTAAGCCTGTTTAGCTGTCTAGCAATGGAATAGTGCTGTTTTTAGCTGTTAGGAATGAGAAAGTCTAAATGGGTCAATGTTTGTCACAGTGTATAAATGATACTTAGGACATGTCTTACCTACCATAGTTTCTTAATTTCACCTGCTTTGCAAATGATAACTATGGTTTTTATTCATCCTATGAAAACTGCAATTTTGCCAATAAACCTACAACTTGAAAAGAGTAATAGAAATTTAATTCTGATTTCCATAAAATCATTTACACATATATATAAAATTAATGTAAGTATAGATACAGTTTACCTATACACCTGGTTATGCAGAGAAAAAAATTTTGAGTCAAGTATCTGCAAACCTTTTGGCTAGTCTTCATAATGACATTTTTTCAATGTTCATAAACAAAATGAAACAAAAAAAAAATGAAAATCAGAAGGATGTAAGAAAATACAAAAATTATCCTTAAAGCCCGGAGAGTGTAGTTAGTGGTTGAGCATCAACCTATGAACCAGGAGGTCATGGCACATGCCCAGGTTGTGGGCTCAATGCCCAGTGTGGGGCATACAGGAGGCAGCTGATCAATGATTCTCTCTCATCATTGATGTTTCTCTCTCCCCCTCTCTTCCTCTCTGAAGTCAATAAAAAATATATTTTTAAATGATCTTAAAGGTGAGTCTTTACTATGAATTTAAGTGTATCTACCATATCTACAAAGTGCAAGCATTCTTGTACCCCTTGCTTTGTGGGCTTTAAGGCTCCTGCTTATGTACTTTTCTCTTTGCTTTGCTTTTTCTCTATCCACTCTAGGTCACTATAAAGAAATACCTGGCATAGGGAGATGGTCTAGCACTACCCAGTCAGAAAAAAGATTATTCTGATATATAAAAATGGCAATTAATTAGAAGGTTGTTAGTATGGGAAGATCCAGCCTACATAAGTATGTTCTGGGTGGCCTGTGCTCATCAAGGAGGACACCCTGGTGAGGAGGAAAAGTACTATTTCCCCAGACCCTATCCATTATCAGCTCTTAAGAGCAGGGCTGTCAAGGGTAAATGAAAATCCATTAACTTGTGTGTTTATACAGTACACTTGAAATTTAGTCAAGCATGGGGAATAGAAAACTTTTATCCACATAACTAATGAAATAAAGACATAAAATAGAGGAATTTTTGTTATGACCAACCTGTCAGATCCTGACCCTATAATCATTCAATATTCATTGTTAATTCATGTTAGTTCCTCAGATGGATTTAGAGAGCACTGGCAATGATATGTAACCTATTGAGTAACATCACTGAGAAGTATTCTGTGCTAAATGTGCCTAGGAGCAAAATGTTCTATGTTGCCCACTAAATTCTATGACATACTCAAGTAGCTTAACTTCTAGCACTGTTTTCTTTCCTGCTTTCCTTTGCTCCATACCCAATTTAAAAATCTCTATGGCTAAAGGGCCACATATAGAAATGCTATCTCCCCGTTACACTTGATTTTGTGTCAATACTATAATTCATTTTATATAGGCAGCTCAATCTAACACTCTTCTCTCCAGCCTAAAATTTCATCGTGCTTTGTTCAGCTCACTGGATCAAAAATATATTGCCATGTCATTTTCTCCACTGGAAAACATACTTACTATCATTATTTATTTTGATGGAAATCAGGCTTTATCCCTTGCACACTGCTCCTCATCTCCCCCACCAATGTCTCTCTCGATCCCTGCCTAAAATTGTTCTTCAGTCCAATAAACTGATATATTGGAATGGGGAAAAAAATGGTTCAGTCTCAAAGATCAATTTATGATAATCTTAAATAAGCTTTGTTTAAATTGAGTTCTACTGCAAATTGCATACTTCGGGTTTACTCTGTAAGCAATACAATTAAACTGAGGCAAAGCTGGTTATGACTCATGTATAATGAAATGAAAACAGTATCATCATTAAACACCAAATAAAGTCATTGATTCCATGTATTATTCTGTCAGTTTTAATTGAATTGCATTTTCCCCTTTTCAGTTCTTAATTATGCAGTTCATGCTGAATCTTTATTTTTATGCACAGAATGGGATAATGTTTCCTTCCTCCTTACCTTGGTGTCTAAAAATATAAGCCTATTGAGAGTAGAATAGTCTTTGTTGCTCTTAATTAAAGCAAAACACCTGCTTTTATCCTGGGAGCTGAATGTCTTGCTGTACTGTGAGGTTGTTGCCAAGTGAGGGGACAACAGGGCTGCTTCCTGTTGCATGTCCCTCTCCCCAATCTGTGGTCTCAGCCCCTTTCCAAATTCCATCCTAAGAGGGAAAGCGTGATATCACGAATAAGATCCAAGGACCTCCCCAGCATGCTAATGAGCTTGAACTTTGTCTAGACTGTCAAGTCTAGACAGAGTACAAAATGAAGTAGGTACTTATTTAGCATGGGGGGTTTGGTTAGTGAGATATTAATCTAAAAATTCCTTATTTTCTTCAGTCAACTTGTGAAAGATTTAACAGCAAAAGCCAGTTTCTTTCTCTGATGTGTGCCACATAACTCAGATTTTGTGCAAATGAAAGTAACAAAAGGGACACAGTAAGTGTGGAAGCCTATATTTGAAGGGAGTCTTGCTACTACAATGTAATTCCTTCAGTTCAAACAAGCAGAGGCAACACAACCTCAACTATTCTCTCTTCTCATAAGGTTATTGTGAAAGTGCTCTTGCTGGATTCAAGTACACAAGCTACTGTAATACCAACACCATTTTATTTCTAAGATATCTTGTCTAGAGGTATCAAATGATAGTGGATAAAGAGTAAGTTAGTTACTTTGCAGCATATGATAAAAACAAAATTTTGTGTTTTCAGCAAGGACAGTGTCTCAACAGAAACCTATATGGTGAAGAAATCTGGGATTTAAGAATGAAGGGATTACTGGATGACCCAGGCTCAGTCTTTTTCTTTCTTTCTTTTCTTTTCTTTTTTTTTTAATATTTTTAATTGATTTCAGAGAGGAAGGGAGAGGGAGAGAGAGATAGAAACATCAATGATGAGAATCATTGACTGGCTGCCTCCTGCACGCCCCCTACAAGGGATCAAGCCCACAACCCGGGCATATGCCCTTGAATGGAATAGAACCAGGGACACTTAAGTCTGCAGGATGACTATCTATTGAGCCAAATCAGCTAGGGCAAGACTCAGTCTTTGATGTCCCAATGACATTCAATATGAACTGTGTAAGTGAAGACTAAACTATTATCAGAGTTTAGACGGCCAGATGACCAGGCTCTGAGTCATGGGAAAGAACAGTGGCTGCCATTTGAACATATCATAAAGTTGAACGACAGGCCTTGGGCCGAGAACATCTGATCTCCCCTGAGGAACTGGCTCTCCCTGGAGTACCCCACAGCTCTGGTAGACTCGACTCTGTCTCCCAGGCAGCTGTATTGCCAGTGTCCATGAAAATAGAGAAAGCTGTCTTGGAATCAGAAGTGGCACTTATTCTTGTACAGACAGTCCTCGGGTTATGTCAGACTCAAGGTATGTCGTTTTGTGATTACATCCCCATCTCCCATTTATTTATTTAAAAAAAAAGGTTCCATCATTTCCATGTATGTACATATGTGCTTTATGTTTTTTTATTATTTACTGTATTTACCACAAATAAAGGTCAGGGATTGTTATCTTTTAATTTTTTTTATTTTTTATTTTTATTTTTATTTTTTACTGTTCCACTTCATTACTGCTGTGTATGTGCTTCATGTGAGTGACGTAGGTGCTTATGTAGGTGGGCTCCGAATTACAGTGAAAATCACGTCATATCGTGCCATAGGGATGGATCTCCGATGTAACCCAAGGACCTACTGTATTCAGTTTACCCATGTTAAAACTCATCTGCCAATATTATATTTTCTTGTATGTTGTGCTGCCAGGCATTCTAATAAACTTATTCCAATTCTATCTCCTTTTTTTATTCCCAATCTACCCTTTGACAGAAGAGAAAGGAGAAAGGAAAATGCCCAAGAAATGAGTAGGGGGGTGTAGGATGGGCCGAGGAAACTCACATTTATTGAGTCCCTTTTATGTTATAAGCACTGTTTGGGTTTGTTTGTTTTTACATCAGTGACCAGTTCAGTTTTGTTTTTGTCTTTGAATAATTAGGTTTTTCTTTTATTATTGTCATCAGTTTATGTTTAGGATCACAGGAAAACAAAGTAATGTCACTGAGATACTCTACAACCATGGGTTAAAAATGTAAATGCAGGAACATGAGTCTACATATTTTATAATATTCCTGACTCAGATTCTACAGTAATAGGGAGCTAGTAAGTTTATAAGTAATGTTGATTTTTCTATGTTAATTTTTCCTAAGGTTACAAACTAATGTTTATGCCATAGTAACTTCTATTTCAAATCAATTCCTTGCAAATGCTTTATATGACTATATTTTTTAATTAATAAATTAAAACAGCATGTTTGGGCAATGTATTTTTTTTTGTTCTGCACAAATCTGCAACGATCCAAAAATATTATGAAGGAGATAAAATTGTCATTTATGGAGTCTCTCCTTCAGAAGGGCTTTTATGAAATTGTTCCTTCCTTATACAAAATGGGAAATTATAAAACAAGAAGATTCATTTTTTAAATATACTTTATTGATTTTTTACAGAGAGGAAGGTAGAGGGATAGAGAGTTAAAAACATTGATGAGAAAGAAACATCAATCATCTGCCTCCTGCATATCCTCTACTGGGCATGTGTCCACAACCAAGGTACATGCCCTTGACCGAATCGAAGCTGAGACCCTTCAGCCCACAGCCTGAGACTCTATCCACTGAGCCAAACCTGTTAGGGCAAAACAAGAAGATTCTAACAAATCCTTGGCATAAATTAGCATGAAGACTGCTGGCAAATTTTAATTAAGGAGAATAGGTTGACTTATCAAATGTAATTGAGAGAATATTGCCCAAAGGTTGATTTGTCTATGGGGTAGTCAATGGAACATGAGGTCTAGACATAGCCTCTCTCACACTCATCCTTGACATCCTTTGAAGAGGAACATTCTCCCTCACCTTGCCTTCCAAAAGCTGAAAGTTATATTAAAATGTCTTGCTGGATCTGACAGCCAAATTCTAAAGAAGTATGAAGGTTCTGACATTGAAGTAACTTTTACAAGTCAACTCTAATGGGATGGATCCCCATGCTTTTGGAGATTGAGTAGGATTCCTATTCTATAACTTGGGCCTCAACAAACACTCTGGTAAGATTTCTTGAAGTACTTCTGAATGTAGGAAGATGTAGGTTTACTTGTCAGCATACAGAAATAAATAATTTCCTGGTATTAAAAATGACATATAATCAAGAAAAAAAATTGAAATTGACTGACAAAAATACTCATGAACTACACCCCTTCATTCCTTATTGTCATCCTTTTTACGAGTCAGGTTTTCTCATGGCCTAAACTGCTCCCTGACCATATGCATAACTTGTTTGACAGTAGTCTGATGATCTACTAACAGAAAATAGGTTTCCAGATAGTATGGCCTGTGAAGTGTATCATTAGTGTAACATTTACCAAATCCTATTTATGTCTTACTAGAGACCCACTATGTGCACCAGTGGTATCCCTCGGCATGGCCTGTGCCCTCTTGCAACCCAGGATCTCTTGGGGGATATCGGACTGCCAATTCTGGCCCAATCCCTGCAGGCCAGGCCAAGGGACCCCACCGATACACTGGTCTGTGCACAGGGCTTCTAGTATGCCTGTAAGATCTTTGGTTAAACTCTTCCTGTCCACCCCCACCCCTTTCCCCCTGGGATTCATCAGTCTGTTCCATGTTTCCATATCTGAGTGTTGAGTGTCCGTCACCTGGTGGGTCAGTGTGCATCATAACTACCAGTCATGGTTTAGGGCTACCATACCAGCAGGGGTGGCAGTTGGGAGTGACCAGGTCAGCAGGGTGGGGCAGTAAAAGGTGAGCAGGCCAGTAGGAGCGACCAGGCTGGCAGGGAGTGGGCAGTTGTGGGCAATTAGGTTGGCAAGGGCTCAGTGAGTGGCAACTTGGCTGGCAGTGGGGGGCAGTTGCGGGCAACCAGGATGGCAAGGGGGAGCAGTAAGAGGTGACCAGGCCGGTAGGGGGGCAGTTAGGAGTGACCAGGTTGGCAGAGAGGGGGCAGCTGGGGGCAACCTGGCTGGCAGCGTAGGGGGGGGGGCAGTTAGGGGTGACCAATCTGGTAGGGGGGACAGTGAGGGGCGATCAGGCTGGTGTGAGGGGCAGTAAGGGGTGACCAGGCCAGTAGGCAGGTTAGCAAGTAGGAGCCAGTGGTTCAGGATTGTGAAAGGGATGTCCGACTACATTCAGACATCCTCCAAGAGGTCCCGGATTGGAGAGGATGCAGTCTGGGCTAAGGGGACCCCCCCCTCCATGCACAAATTTCATGCACTGGTTTTCTAGTAGATATATAAAAGGCTAATATGTTAAGTGTCCAACTGTATGACTGGTTACTACAATGCGCACTGACCACCAGGGAGCAGATGCTCAACACAAGAGCTGTTGTGATTTGCAATGGCACTGTAGACCTGGCACCCACAAAGCAACACTCAGCTTCCCCCAAGTGGATACAGGCCCCACCACCACCCTGGAGCAATACCCCACCAGATCACAGACATCACTGCCAAGACCCCATCATGCAAAATGTGGACCACAGCCAAGCCCAGTCTAGAAACGGTGGCTGTGGGCACCATGTAATGACATCACATAGCAACATCTGGCTTCCTCTCCCTAGCAACTAGCCTCCTTGGAGTTTCTTTAGCCCAAGAACATGACTTGCCTTACAGCCAGGTCCAAACATTTTACACTTTAAATGTTTGTGAAGCATTTTCCCATGCCTCATCTCATTTGATCCTCATTGAAGTCCTGGAGTAGATAGGAGATTCAGTAGATTCCTGTTTTCTTTTCATTAGTTGGAAAATGGAGATTTAGAAAGTGTAGAAACTAGACCCGACAGAAAAGAAGTAAGAAATGGTGGAACTTGAAAATGACTTCGGGTTTTCTCACTGTGCAGAATATTGTCAAACACTGCTACAGTTAAATATTTTACCCTTTGTTCTCCCTATGTGATATATATAATAATCTGCTTTGTCTTGCTATTTACTGCTGTGTTGCTGACAATTACCTGAAAGAGATGTTGGGGTGCTTCACTGGGCTGGGAAAAGTTTAGCTAAATCAGAAAGCAGGTCTAATTAAGCAAGTTTATTCTACATATATAAAAGGCTAAGTTGACTCACACATGTGCAATACATATAAAACTCTTATTGGCACCAATCATACGCATGAGTTTCAATTTGTCATTGTTGATAATGAATTTGATTGATACTTCTATTATAGAGAAAGGGCAAGTAGTGATATTAAAATATTCCTTCTAATTAATTTCCTTTCAATGTGCATGAATTCATGCTCCAGACCTCTAGTATATAGATAATAAAGAAGTAACATATGTGATAAAGGAATCTGAGCCAATGAAGAAATTGATGTGAAAAGCATCTATCCCTTGGGCTGGCATATTTTATGTTCCAATATTGAAAGGGGAACATGTTTTGCATCAGAAAAGTTGCTCTTAGTTGTTGGCAGAGTAAATCCATGCTATCCTACATCCTGAAGCAGTTCATCTGAATCTAATTGGAACATCTGAAGATTTATGCAGCTTTCTGTATATTAAAGTCCTTACCTTTGTGAAATAAATATTTCTCCATAGTCCTTTATTTTTACTTATCTTAGTGTTAATCAGATTAATATGGTATACATTTTAACCACTTTTATGATCCTAGGATAACTGATGCAATACAAGCCTAAAATATCAAGACCCTATAAATAGTGTCCGTGTGCACTGGATTTCATTGCCTTCCTACTGGCCATCAATTTTGGCTTAGAGAAGGGAAACAATTATGAACTCAGTCATTTGCTTCTTGTTATTAGTTTTTCAGAGATCTTCAAGGTGATCCATGCATTCCTGGGATGTGAAGTAGAACCTCTTTGATCTTGGTGTCTCTTGACAGAGAATTCATTGAATCATGTAGGCAATTAGAGCCCCTTCCCCCCAAAAGAAAGTCAATTTCTTTTTGCAATTAAGAAAAATTACTCAGACTAATATAGAAAATGGTATTAAAAATGAGTGTTTTGATAAAGTTAAGTATGTAATAGCCCTCCTTTCTTAGTGAGAAAATATGTCATCTTTCTTGGGTAACAATGCCTCTTGATTCACTTAAGAACTTTTGTCTTCACCAGCCTTCTACATCAGATCAGGCTCACTTCAAGCTAATGAGTAACTTCCACCTTAGCCTTATAACACCCAAGGTATCACTAATTAATCTTAAAATTAGTTTGAATTTCCTCAGGCTGACAAGCAGCATAAATTGAAAAGAGGCCTAATCCTGGAGGCAAATAGACCTACTGAAACTGCAGTTTCATCACTGGGCAGGTGTAAACCCCTGAGCAGTAATCAAACCACCTTGAAATTTAATTCTTCCTGGGTAAAATGGAAATAATAGTATTTACTTTTGCACATGATTTTAAGGATTAAATGAATGCATGTCAATAAACAAAAGCTGAAATGCATGTCACTAATGCATGTCACTAATGCATGTAACTAATGCATGTGTAACTAATGCATGTCAATAAACAAAAGCTGAAATATAGAGATAGGAACCTGAGACAGGGAGCATGCAAAAGAGAGACCCTTTTCTTGACAATTAAAAACAATATAACGTTTGTTTAATTTTAGAAAGAAGGTATTGCTCACTTTTAAAATATTGTTATAAACAAACTCCATCAGCTACTTTCAGTCCTAGGACACTTTGGAGCAATGATTTTCAAAATGCAGTGCCTGGGCCAGCACCAGCACCTGGTAAATTGTTAGAAATGCAAGTTCTTGCCCCCCCCGCCACACACACACACACCTACCAAATCAGAAAATTGGAGGGTGAGGTCCAGCAACAAGCCCTCCAATATGTGCTCAAGTTTCAGAAACACTGTTTTGGACCTTCCTTCAAATGTCAGCATAACCCTGAGGCCTCTGCTGTGAGGATGTGAAGAATCCTAGTAGATTTGTTAAATGATCACAATCTCATTTCTTCCCTTTGGCATTCCATCTCCTGCTATTTAGTCAGGACCAACTTAAGTTCACACTGGCCAATTAGTCAATGCTACAATTTAAATGGCCCCAGTTGTATCCAGAATTAACATGAAAGGTTTCCTGAAATATGAGTGTTTTTTAAAAACACCAGATTTTCCTATTTGACAAAACAACACAGACCTATTAGACCTATTTTGATTCAAGTATAAAGGTGTATTCATGTGCTGCATTCATGTACTACTTCCTCCATATAATTATTTTGTATATTCTTTAAATTCTAACACTAGTTTAAGACTTTGACAAGTTGAAAAAAAATGTGATAAAAGCAGATGGGTGTGTACATATAATGTACATATATGTATATATGTAATATACATGCATATGTGTAATATGCATGTGTGTATGCATTATGTATTATATACTAAATATGTGTGTTAAATAACTACCCAAACTGGCTGATTATGCCTATCTTATTCATTCATTCATTTGCTCATTCCATAAATACTTGTTGAGTACCTATTAGGTTCCAGGCACTGTTCTATGCATGGGGGATTCAGCTGAGAACAAAACAAACATATGAGCTGGGAGTTTGAGGAGTCTCTTCCTCCTGGATTTGGCACTCTAATTGATGAGACCACACTATAAAAAAAGTCAACAAATCAATAAATACAATAATTACAGATCATGTTAAGTACTCTACAAGATATAAACAGGCTGATCTGATAATGGATCCCTGGAAAGAATAGCTTCCTTAGACAAGATAGTTTAGAATGGCCTCTTTAAGCAGATTATACTTGAGCTCAGTCTTGAAGAATGAAGGAGCCTATTATAAAAAGAAGTGGAAGAAATTGGGGGATTTCAGGTCGAGGTTAGTTACAGTAACAACTTGCTGCTCTTCAAGACATGAAAGAAAGCCATAGTCAATGGAGAAGAACATTGTGGAAATATGTAATTTTTAAAAATCTTATCCCAATACAGAAAACCTTTCCACAACACAGGAGAGAAAGAAAACAACTTTATTATTGAACTAGAGCACAGGGCACATAGGGTCCTCTAGATGTAGCCTGCCACCAGGGCCATGTGGGCCACCCAGAGACACCTCACAGGCTCCAGACACTGCTGGCGCCAGGGGTGCGGGGAGGTGGAATTCCAGACCCCAGACCCCGCTGCCTCCATTGCGGATCTCCTTAGCTCATTTGTGCCTGGCTGGTCCCCATTTCTCTCTCCCCAGGGTTGAGTCCCCATTTGGCTCTTTCCCTTAGTAACAGCTCTTACCTTCTGCCTCAATTCCTCTCCCAGCTCCCACCCTTCCCCCACGACCCACCCCCCCTCCTGCAGCGAAGCACCTCTGCTCACCACCTGGGGACCTGCACTGCACTCCCCGCCCGGCTCCCATCTCCCACGCCCTCTTCACTATGTGGCCCCGCCCACCCACCGCGGCCAGCCTTGCTGCAATCAGAGCCTGTGGGTCCCAGGACAGAGAGGTGCTCCATGCACCTCCTGGTGACAGGTCTTGGGTCATTATTGTGTTAAGATCACCGTGATACTCATTATAAGCAACCCCCTGAGAATACCAAGACTGAATGACATCTTTCACTTTTTTACAGCTAAGCAGATACATCCCTGTTCTCAAGGAAAACAATCACTAGTCAACTAAGAGTACATGACAAAACCACTGTCACACACAGTTTCTCCTAAATTTACTTAGTAGTTGGGTGACCCTCTGGGCTGGCTAATAGCTTTATCCAAAAGAAAAATAAACTTCTCTTTACGACAAGAAGAGAAGTAGTTTGGTAACTCAACTCAGAGTGAGGCACCCAGTGAAGTGATGCTCCTCCCCTCCCACAGAGACTGGGTGATAAGGGCGCTATATTCATCAAAAATATGGTTCCTAGGTCCTTGAGAAAGACATTCCTGGACCCTAAAGCTGACATGAGTCTATTTAGCTTTAGAAAGATTTACAGACATTTTAGAGATAGATAACTTAAAATTACTAGTTTTCTAAAGTAAATGCTCTGAGAATAGGAAGTGGGAGTAAGTCTCTTCCTTGATTTTCAACAGGGAGAATTAAACCTCTTATTTTTCCTTCATGTTTGCCCTTACAAGCCTGAATTAAATTACACAGAGAATAGATTCTGCAGGGTCTTAGTAGAGTTTGCATTCTATTCTCAGAGAAATGGAAACCCACTGAAGGTTTGTGACATGATCTATTTTTTTTAATAAGACCCCCTTATAGGATGTACTGAGAAGAGCATAACATCATTTTGTGATAATTCTTGCCAAAAATGCATAACCTCAATCTAATTATAAAAAATGGCACAACTAAATTGAGAGGCATTCTACAAAAGAACTGACCAGTTGTTTTCAAATATATCAAGGTCATAAAAAACAAAGAAAGGCTGAGGCCCCATCACAAATTGCAGGAGACTCAGGAGATTTGATAATTAAATGTAATGTTGATCCTGGGTTGGACCTCAGACCAGAACTTAAGTGAGAAAACTGGTGAAAGTTGAATAAGATCTGGTACCTTAGTCAACAATGTTGTATCGATATTAATTTTCTGGTTTCCATAATTGCTTATGTAACATGTTAACATCAGAGAAAGTTGGGTGCAGGACATATGGGAACACTGAGCTGTTTTTGCAACTTCTATGTAAGTGTAAAATTATTTCAAAATTTTAAATTTTTAATTGTAATATTTTTAAAACATCGTTTACCAGTAAGCTACTGAGTGAATAAACTGATGGAGTGGGGGAAGGAGAGAAGTTAGGAGGCAAATGGAAAAAGGCCTGGTGAGAGAGTAGAGTCTGGAGATGGTGGCAGCAAAGATGGAAAATATATAAGAGCTAAGGTGTATTTCTGAGATGGAATTGAGAGTATTTAGAGATCTGTGTGTAATTAATGAAGGACAGATCATTTCTAGGACTTTAATGCAAGTAACTGTTGTGATAAGCCATTTGTTCAGATAGAACCAAGGGAGACACAAGATTTCAGGCAAGATAACCTGTAATTCCAACCTCTCCTCAAATGTCACTTCACAAATCCAGCTTTAATATATGACTCTAATATGATTCCTCACAAAAGTAGCTACAGACATTTCAAATCCCAGTTTAGACCTGTGTACAAAGTACAACCTGCACATATAAAACTGGTTTCTCATTAATATTTAGTTTTGGACTCATTTTCATTTTCTCCATATGCCCCCTAAATTACTCCTAAATCTTAACTAGCAAACCAGTAAGAAATCAAGGGATATCTAAAACCCTGGTTGAACCATTTGGTCCTCTTAATTTAGCCAATTGTAGAAGAAAGAAAGAAAAAAATACAAACACCAAAAAAACTCTCACCATCTATTTTTTATTTAATTAGTCATACTGCATAAGATGAAGGTATCTAGTTTTAACTGAACTTCACAAAGTTGACAAATGCAGATAAAAAGATAATACTAGCAAGAAAAATGACAGAACTGACATTTATAGTCCTAGTATTAGCTCATCTGCCACATTACAGCTTAAAAGTAAGCACAATCCTATGTAATAAAAGCCTTCTATGCAAATTGTTCCTTTGGGTTGGCAGTCTAGCAGGAGTTCAACAGGGAGACAGGGAGTTTGACCACTCGTTATGACATGTGCTGACCATTAGGGGGTGGTGTAGAACATGGTGGGTGGCAGCCACACGGTACTGGTAGCGGGCAGCAGTAAAGATGCTGCCAGTTCCAATGCACTGGATTAAAAACAAATGTAAGACTTGAAACCAAGGGTGGGGCCACCACTTGGCTTCCAGGCGCTGAGGGAGGAAGGGCAAATAGCAATCCTAAACAATAAAAGCCCAGTGACTGAATGGCAGAATAACCAGAACAGCCAGAGTCAACCAGTCGCTATGACATGCACTGACCACAACACAGTAGCTGTCCCCTGGTGGTCAGTGTGCTCCCACAGTGTGAGCGCTGCTCAGCTGATCAGGACGATCGGCACTCCCACAGTAGGAGCAGCCACTCAGATGCGATCCACAGATGCTCAGCTGACCAGGATGAGCAGCGCTCCCACAGCAGGTGGATGCCCGCAGGCCACACGCCCCCACCAATGGATGAATGCCATGCACTGGGCCTCTAGTATTAAAATATTTCTTCTAATTATTTCCCTTTCAATATGCATAAACCCATGCACTGGGCCACTGGCTAAATCATATAAAGCAGTAACATACTACTCTGCGTTTCGTTTGAAAAATAAATAAATACAACTTGCACATTTCTAGGTAAGAATGACTTTTTAGGGAACTAAAATGTTACTACTTTTCACAATAAACTGATGCTATGCCTTAAAAGAATTTGGGGTATATTTTGAAATGGTTGCTTAGAAATGTTTTCATTGATATATGATTTTGTCATAAAAAAAAATAAGGCAAGTCTTCCTCACACTTCTGATTGTGGGGAAGTGAGGTCCCACGGTGCTTTTGGGACAGCATTCTCATCTCCACTTTTCCTGACTTTAAGAGCCTGACTTTAAGTCCCATTTTTTTTTCTTTTGTTTCCTTTGCTTGAGGAGCTATATCAGAAAAAATATTGCTAAGAGAAATGTCAGAGATTTTACTGCCTCTTTTCTTCTAGGAGTTTTATGGTTTCAAGTCTTACATTTGTTTTTAATCCATTTCAAGTTTATTCTTGTGTATGGTATAAGAAAGTGGTCTAGATTCATTTTTTTGCATGTATCTGTCCAATTTTCCCAACACCATTTATTGCATAGACTGTCTTTACCTCATTGTATCTTCTTGCCTCCTTTGTCATATATTAATTGATCATATAGGGTTGGGTTTATTTCTGGACTCTCTCTGCTGTAACATTGATCTATGTGTCTGTGTTTATTCCTGTACCAGGCTGAATTGATTACTATAGTGTAGTTTGATATCAAGTAGTGTGATGTTTCTAACTTTGTTCCTTCTCAAAATTTCTATGTCTAGGAGCCTGGCTTACAAAGAAACAGGCAACTGTCTCTGCCTTTGCTGGCCTGATCCTAGGGATGACTCCTTCAGTGTGTGCCCATGGCTGTCCTGGGAAAAGGACAGGAGACCCAGGAGAACCTTTGTAGAATTATTTGGATTCACAGCCTGGTCCAGCCACTTACAAGCTATGTGGACTTGGGCAAGCTGTGTATCTCCCTGAGCCTCAGTTCTCATTAGAGAGGATCAGTTGCCTAGTGCTTCCCTCATAGTGATGCTGAGGGTATTTAATAAGCCAGGGAATATAAAGCTTTTAGAAGAGACCTAAATAAAGGGTGGCTACTATTATCCTGGCCTCCTAGTGGTAGCAAGTTTCTAAGTTCCTAGTTTCAGAATTATCCTGCACCTGCATCAACCATTACATTCTTCTTAATTAAAGCATGAGCTGTTACTGAAATATACATATTTTTAATATGGTGTGTCTCAATTAGTTGGGCATCACTCAGGCACCAAAAGGTTGCCAGTTTACTTCTCAGTAAGGGCACATGCCTGGCTTGCCAGTTTGATCCCCAGTTTGGAGCATGTAGGAGGCAGCGAAGCAATGTTTCACTTTCACATCGATGTTCCTCTCTCTCTCTCCCTCTCCTCCTTTCCTTTTCTCTAAAAATCAATACAATTAGATCCCTTCCTTATACTATTAAGCAAAAACTAATGTCAAATAGATTAAACATCTAAACAGAAAAGCCCTAGAAGAAAGCATAGAAAATTATAATCTTTGAGAGTAGGCCTTTCCGTTTTGTTTTGTTTTTTTAATATATTTTATTGATTTTTTACAGAGAGGAAGAGAGGGGGATAGAGAGTTAGAAACATCAATGAGAGAGAATCATCGATCAGCTGCTTCTTGCACTCCCCCCCCCCCCCCACTGGGGATGTGCCCGCAACCAAGGTACATGCCCTTGATGGGAATCGAACCTGGGACCTTTTAGTCCTTAGGCTGACACGCTCTATCCACTGAGCCAAACCGGTTTCGGCGAGAAGGCCTTTCTTAATCTAGTCATAAAGCCTAGAACTCATAAAGAAAATTACTAAAATTTGCATTACAACTAAAAAATATGTATATGGCAAAAAAAAAACATAAATAAAACTAAAAGATAAATGATGGTTTGAAAAAAAAAAACATACTTGCTGGGTATATAAAAGACAGAGGGTTAAAAGTTTCTATAAATCAATAAAAAAGATATAATTGAGTAGAAAATACACAAATGATTCAAACAGAAAATGATTCATTGAAATCAAAATACATACAATACACAATGAAAATTGAAAAGATGCTTTATAACTATATCAATAAAAATTTCAAGTAAAAAAGAATAAAAGAAAAGATGCTTAATTTTTTTAATCACTAAGGATATGAAAATTAAGTCATATGTTAATTTTTTCCTACGAAGTTGATAAAATTTTGTTATTTATAATGTTCGAGTGCATAAAAAATGGGAATTCACATTGTTGTTGGCAGAAATAAATTGTTACAACTTTTTGAACAACAAACTGGCAATATCTATTAAAATTATTAAAGGCTCACATTCTATTACTCGAATATTTCTCTTCCTGGAATCAATATTCCATAAATACTACCATGTGTACACAGTTGTATGTCCTAGGCAGTTTTGTTTAAAATAGAACAACAACAAAAAAAATGAATGGCCTAACAATCCATCAACTGAGGAATATGGGTGGGCAGAGACATAGCAATTCATCTGTAAAGGAGTGTAAATTTTAAAAAATTAAAATAGAAATAAAAAAAATAATGTCATAATCAAGCTATTGCTTTAAAACTATGCTTCATCCATAATGAAATATTCTATAGTCATTGAAAGTGATGCTTTAGAATATTAGCATTAAGATGAAAAGGTTCATGGTATACTAATCAGAATGGGGTTATTTTATCATAGGATTCATATCAACATATTAACAATGGATATCTCTGGGTGGATAAGATGTTCCAAGGTAATTTAATTTATTCTTTTTATTTTTATTGTCCAATTTCTTCAATAATCACAACCAATTTCTACAGCTAAGGAAATAAAAATTTTAATAAGAACAATGAAATGGAGTTTTGGGAGAATTCCTGAACTATGGCAGAGTGCTTTATTTTCTTTCTTCCCAAACCCCAAGCACCTAAAATGAAATGCTTTATATTTGTTTTATACATCTAAGAACAAAATGTTATAATTTCACCTCCAAAGTATCCATAATACCATACAAACTCTGTTAATCCCTTATTTGGGGTCGGGGGTGGAGGGGAGAGTTGTTGGAATTTGTATGGCAGGATCTATGAAGTCGATGTTCTGCTGTCAATCATAAAACCAGGGGTTTCACAAAGTACCATGAATGAAATGTGCCACTCCTGGCTTAGAGATACAATCATTCCACAAAACATTATTTTTAAACTGAAGAAAGAATATATGTTTTAGCCACTGTATATAAAAACTTTTCAATATGAAAGCTCAGCTGCAATGGGAAGAGAATATAATGCATTGTAAGAAAAAATTAAAGTTATAAGCTTGTGTGGCTATGCATTAAAAACTCCTAAAAACTGTGACCATCCCTGGGTTTCTCTGTGAATGGGTCTTTTATTCCAGGGACTTGGCACAGTGTGAGATGCCCTGCATTGTTCTGACATCACACCAGAATTGAAAACACAGTTCTGTTGACATCAATACAATGTGCTACAATAAATTTTTATATCCTCGGTAGGTGTTCTGAAAGGCCCCCTTTGGTGGAAATGCTTTTTTTTTTAATTTCAGGAAAATATGTGCAATAAATAGAATACAAAAGCATTTCAATTTCTTAGAAAAAAAACAGTCTCCTTAGAAATGTGACAGTAACATTAAGCATACAAATAGAAAGAAATTTCAAAGAGATCATATAAAACACTTTTCCTGTGTCACAGTTCATTATGCAGACTCCATATACCTTGGTATAATGCAGTATATCAAGAAAATTAGCTTATTAGGAAACTGGCTCATAATAAACTTCAACAGATCTAGAGAAACTTAATTTTGATGAGGACATGGTTTTATCTCTTATTCTGCTCTGTGTTTTCCTGCCTCCTGGTCTTAATCAAAATTACCTTTATTTGAATTCTTATAAACTTGTTATTTGTGGACTTCATGGCTCCTCTATCAAATTCCAGAAACTAAAATATTATTAGATGTAAGTGTGGATGGTAATATAAATAATGTGGAATGAAATTAAACCAGAGGGAAACCAGACAAGTAAGGAACACATGCAAAGCTTGGACCCCAGTGGGTCTTGGATACTGACTATTCAAGTGTAAGAGGAGCTCAGAATCTTGTTACATGCAGCTTGACTCAGAAACTGGAGAGGCACAAAGGAAGCTACTCGCCAAAATCAATTCATCTCAGCCCTATATATAGTGGCCATTTATGGCCCTCACATTGTACAAAACAGTAACTCCAAAAGAATTATGGGAATTGGAGAACTTAATCATTTGATAGCTTAATTATATATTATGTATACATGGATATATAGAGAGACTAATTTAAAACATTCATTCATTCTCAAGTTGATATGGGATCCACTGTATACAAGTGTCAAAATGAGTGATCTAGGGCTCTACATGTTGCATCTATAATATATGCTGGTTCTATATACTCTATATATCCTTATATGAGCATATTAGCATAGTACTATATTTAATTAATGGCAATTCTGTTCAAAAACATGTAGACCATCCAAAATAAAGGCATGAATAAGAATGAGACCAGTCATTAATGAAATCATTATATTGAAGGCAATTTGAGTTTTAATTTGATTAATATACATGATTATCAGAGGAGAGGGTGTAAGAATTTTTTTTTTTTTCTGAGAGGAAGGGAGAGGGAGAAAGATAGAAATATCAATGATGAGAGAGAATCATTAATCAGCTGCCTCCTATACACCCTCTACCAGGCATATGCCCTTGGCCAGAATCGAACCTGGGACCCTTCAGTCCACAGGCTGATGCTCTATCCACTGAGCCAAACTGGCTAGGGCAAGAGTTATTTTTAATTTTTAAAATTAATTTTAAAATTTTCATGCTATCTTTATTCTTCTGTAAATTATTTATAAACCTTCCCCAAAGTTTTCTTGTATGTGTTGTGCTCCCCACTTATTTTGGGTAGTTGTGGCATAAGATATTGGTTTCCTATCAAATGTCCATTACTCCCTTCTTCTTTACTAAAGAAATGTCTGTTATTTGGGAAAGGCTGGGCTAAAGTGGTCGGCAAACCATGGTTCGAGAGCCCCATGTGTCTCTTTGGCCCCTTGAGTGTGGCTCTTCCACAAAATACCAGATGCACACGTACAGTGCGATTGAAACTTCATGGCCCACTCGCAGAAGTCCATTTTCAGCCTGGGTGAGTCTATTTTGAAGAAGTGGCATTAGAATACTCAAGGGGCCAAATAGCCGTATATGGTTCGAGAGCCGCGGTTTGCCGACCACAGGGCTAAAGTGAAGAATCATCAGAGGAGATTAAGATTATACAGGTAAACTGAGGATAGGGAGAGACAAAGACTGCCTGCTAGGCCAATGGTATTCTTAGAATTACAGAATTTATACCTAAAAGAACACTTAGACATTAGCTAACCAAAAAGACATTAATTCACAAAATTGAAAATTATTTTAGAAATAATATTTCCCATTGTACATGATGATTCTTTTCAAAACATCTTCGGAAGCTGCCCAGCGGCATGGCTCTGTAGTTGAGCATCAACCTATGAACCAGGAGGTCACAGTTTGATTCCCAGTCAGAGCATTTGCACAGGTTGCAGGCTCATGCAGGAGGCAGCTGATCAATGATTCTCTATCATCCTTGATGTTTCTCTCTCTCTCTCCCTCTCTCCCTCTCCCTTCCCTTCTGAAATCAATAAAAATATATTTTTAAAAAATCTTTGGAAGCTACTATCTAAGTAAGCTCTGTTTCAATAAACCCTTCAAATGAGGTTGGAGCCAATAACTAGCAACCAATTCCTTTTTAAAACACTTTTAATTCTTGGAAATTCTTCATCAAATAGAACTAAAATAATTCTAATACAACTTACCCTTTTTCCTCTCTTGGATTACATAGAAAAAGGAATTTAACTAATTTCCAATGTATAAATCTTCAAAATTTTATTCACTTTTATTAATTGATAACTCCCACTTATTCATTCTTATTTCAAAAACTACTTGAATACATTTTTATGTAAAAATTACAGTTTATACAAATAAAGAGCCCCTTGACCTTCCCTAGATCCCACAGAGGGAACCATTATTATCAGATTGTTATGAATTATTCCAAATCTGTAATTCTTTATGCACATAGGGAATTACCTATATTATTTTGTGGGGGTTTTCCATAAATTATAATACATATACACTATATTCAACATGCCTTTTTATCACTTAACTAGAGACCTGGTGCACAAAATTCATGCACAAGTGAGGTCCCTAGGCCTGGCCAGCGATCAGGGCAAATTGGGGCCTTCTGGGTGCCAACTGGGGCCTTCCTTCTGGCTGCCAGCCAGAGCCTTCTTCCTGGCTGCTGGCTGTTGGCCAGGGCCTGCTGGATGGGTGGAGGGACCCCTGGAGGTTGGCCAGCCATGGGAAGTTGGCTATGGGAGTGCACTGACCACCAGGTGGCAGCTCCTGCATTGAGCGCCTGCCCCTAGTGGTCAGTGCATATCATAGCGACTGGTCATTCTGGTCATTCTGTTTGTTCCAGTGTTCCAGTCACTTAGGATTTTATATTATAAATTTTGATAGTATTTTGCATGTCAAATCTGTAGATCTGCTTCTTTCATTTTAACTGCTGCATGGTATTCCATAATTGTAGTAAAGATACAACCTAACTATTATTAAATCCAATTTAGGGAACTAATAAAACTTCCAATGTAAATACCCTTATAAATTTCTTTGTATATGTGCCTTTGTGTGTATGCACTTATGTACAAAATTTCTCTAAATTACCTACAAGCAAATGAGTATTTATAAAAATTAATCATTCCAAATTGCTATGCAACATAACCTTACCATTTCAGACCCACCAACAAATTATGAGAATTTCCATTTCCTTGCATTCTTACCAGTACTAGACACTATCAGTATTTGTATCTTTTCCCAATATGAAACATTTACTTTTTTTGAAGTCACATGCAATATCTTTAAAATGTTTTATTCCAAGCCTAGTCCTGCAGTTTCTTCAATCCTACCTTTACAGGTCATGGTTTTCAGACCTGTCACTATCCCAGCTTGCCTCCTGGAGATACTTCAATTTGTCATTGTCACTCTTCAAATGTATTTCCAAGAACTGATTATAATGCTACAACTGAACTTTGACCTGGCCTGTGTACAAAATAGGACTATTACCTATCTTCTTCTGAACTGGTAGGTATTTATATTTTGTGAGTCACTGTTCTCATTAAGAATCTAATAAAAGTTATAAATGCTTTCTCCTAAAAAAAATAAAGTACACATACATACAATACATACAATATCAGAGGCTCTATGAACCACAGACCCGAGGTTAATCAGTTATTGATGCAGCACCAAATCAGTTACATCATAGTAGTCACATCACATTAATGTTTGTTCACATGTAGTTTGCAATAAACTATATCTCTAGTCTGATTCGCATATTTTTAACTATTGGAAAGTCACATCTTGGTCAGCCTATATTTTTTACGCTTTTTGAACCAAGGTGCTGACCAATTGCATTATTTTAATATTGTATGTTTTCACTTTCTATATATCCCATCAGCCCATTGAGCTCTCTAAGAACTGTAAGTGTGCTGTCCCCTAATTTATGAATATCTTCATGCATCTCAAGGGGAAAATATTAAGTAGGAGTGTAATAACTTCTTTTCAGAATCTTTTATTTTCCTTTCAACAAGTATTTTTAGTGCCCACTGTGAGACAGTCTCTAAAGTAGCAAGCTGTGATCTAACAAACACTGTCCTCCCCAGAAAGATGTCATGCACCAATCGATCAATATCTTAACTGAAATCCAGAGATACTTGATGCATAGAATCCCACAGCCTACCAATGAGTAACCTAAACATCAAAATAAAAACTGATATTAGTTTTCATTGACCAGATTTGTTTCTCTGTTCTTTCAAAAGATTAGTAGTGAGCAGGTGAGAGGTGCTGTCCTAGTGCTGGGACCACAGGTGCACACCTCAGAATGGCGCCTGACTTCACAGCATGCAGTCTGGTGAGGAATGGCAATGTTCATGCTGGCTCCAAGTCATCCCCTCAGCCCATGCTGAGTGCTCGAAAATTTCTACCAAATAATCCATGCTAAAGCTGTGCCCACTAAACTAAACAAAAGGTTGGGATGTTACTTGATCTTTCCAAACTTAAATAGCTAATTAGTGATTACGTTTGGCATTGTTTGATCAAAAGTACAAGTAGCAAAACTATCAAAATGGTGTGGTGTCTACAAAAACATTCAATAATCTTTTTTATAAATAAATAAAGCCAAGGAAGAAAATAGAGGATGGCAAGAACACTGCAACAAACTCAGAACGCTGAACGTAGTGTAATCTAATACACTGAACATGAAAATAATGTTCAATTAATGAAATTCATAATGTTCTAATAATATTTGCAAATGCACTGTTATCACCAGAAACTTAAATCCTACATGCACATCCCAAAAGGGAAACCCAGGAGCTAAATCTCTGAGTCTCTGGCAGACTGAGTTTAAATGTTTCACCAGTTCATCATGCCATCCACAACTACCCTCTATCCCTGGATTTGCATGTCTCTCACAAATGCAAAGTATAAGTGTTGCTTCTTAAAAGAGGCACATGGTAACATACAATTAATAATACCACTGGGAAAACTAAGTTTAATCTGGTTAGTATCAATGAGAAAAAAATAGTTTTCATTTGAATAGTTACAAATTCCAATTTCAGTAGAGTCCATATCATAATGTGACTCATTCTCCAGTCACTTTTCTAAAACCTACACACAATGACACTGCACCTAATAGGTAAAATCACAAAAGAAGTATATTAATTTGGGATTAAAATGGTTTTAAACCCCTGTATTAATGGCCTTAATCAGGATGATAATATAAAAAATTTGTGAAGTGCAATGTTAAATTAACATGAGTAGTTCTTTTGTTCCATGGGACAGAAAAGTGATTTCCTACATTAGCTTACAGACAAAATCAAACATGTATTTCATTTCACTTTCAAGAATATTCTTTTGAGCACATCTGATACAACTGTGAGAAAAGCAAGTGACAGCTAACAGTCAAATAAGAAAACTACTGGTTCTTTATAAGCTACTCTGTGGCTTTTCAAATTCTTTATCTCTCTCCATCACATCCTCGTGTGTTTTGATATTTCTTTAATTACAAATTAGTGTTTTACTGAAAAAATAATATTTCTACAAGTTAAAAAAATAACCAAATTAATAAGAATTTATTTAATTGCTTTCTGTTTAGCCAGGCTTTCTTAATGACTCTTGTTCTGTGTTTCTGAGAGGAGCTGTTACTAATAGATGAACACTACATAGTTATAACTGTAAATTATATTTTTAAAGAAGCTCAAACTATTTTTACATCTCAGACAAAAATTATTACTCAGCATGGGAGCCAGAATTCTGAAGATCATCACATGGCGAGCTTTTGATTACATGGATTTAATAGAAATTATTCATAGCACACATCATAAAGAAGAAAAAATATGTATGTGTTAAATACTCTATTTACATAAATATAATAAATATATAAATACACACATATTTTTACATATATTAAATATATTCTAAAGATATATTTATATTATTGGCCATATTTTATAAAGAGAACTAATAAGTGTCAAAGGGCCTGTAATACATAAGTAAAACTGCCCATCACTCATCTATTTAACATAAACTTACTCTATGAAACAGCAGGGGAACTATATTCCAAAAATTATGGTATTTTGCTTTTGACTTTGTTCAGATGGGAATTCTCTTTTGCACAAAGAGCAATGTTTTTTTCCTATTACTTTTGTGTATTTATTGTTTTGAGTCTTTAAACATTACCAATTAGCAAAAGAGGAAATATTTAAAACGTTTGCAATTCTTCTTTCCCTTCTTCTAGACAAATTAACCTTCCTTGAAGTAACAGGAAAAAATAAAGTTGTTAATTTTTTAGTTAGGATAACATTCTAATTCTCCTCTAGTTTCACTGCTTTCTATTCTTCCCTTTTTTTCCAACATCACAGTTAGCATTACTACTACATACAATGATCAACATAAAGGTCCATATTAAGCAAAATTATGAAATTGGCATTCATGTTTTCACTTTGGAAAACATATGAATAAGCCAAAGCTTGGTAAGCCAGGCAGTTGTTAAAAATGAAACATCAAGCATGGAGGATATCAATGGTTTCATTCACTGGAAAAAACTGCGATAAGAACAAACCCTAAGGAGGTGAAGAATCACCTGAAGGGTGGCCCACGAAAGTTGTGGGTCATCAGGCTCAGGTCAGCATGAAAGCAGCAGAGGTCAAGATATTCAAAGCCCAGGGAGGATATGTTTTAGACGGGGTCACTGCCCCCTAGGGGTCCTTCGTGTCAGCTCTGCCAGGGCAGACTCCATCAGGGCACTTAGTGTGGCTGTAACACAGCCAGTCTTTCCTTTCTTCTTGAGCTCCTCTGAGTGGGACTGAGGACTCATCCCTAGGTGTGGAGAATCCACAACTCTGTGACTTACTAGGTGTACCAGTTAATAATGGCGGGTTTTATAATCAAAGAAAACATGATAATTTCAAGAGAAACACCAAAAGTGCTTTATTCAAAGTAATGTCCATTGCTAGCTACACATTTCCCCCATCTTTAGGTAATTTGTGGATACCACCTCAATAGAACTTTTCTTGTTTTGAGGCAAACCATTCAGAGACCCGATTTTCCACTTCTTTGTACGTTTTGAAGTGCTGCTCAGAAAGTGTGTGCCACTGATTGGAACAAATGGTAATCTGAAGGAGCAAGGTCTGGTGAATACAGCGGGTGGATTAATACTTCCCAGGCAAGATCTTTTAACATGTCTTTAACTGGTTTGGAAGTGTGTGATAGTGCGCCATCATGAAGCAATATTACTTTGCCGTGTCTTCTGGCTCATTCTGGTTGTTTTATGATCAAAGCTTGGTTCAAATTGATTATTTGTTGTTGATAACAATCAGTATTAATGGTTTCACTTGGTTTTAGAAGCTTATATTACAGCACACCTTCCTGATCCCACCAAACGCAAAGCATTGTCTTCTTTCCAAAGCCATTTGGCCTTGCAGTCGATATTGATGGTTGACTTGGATCAACCCATGATTTTGTGCATTTGGGATTCTCAAGACAAATCCACTTTTCATTGCTAGTCACAATTTGATGCAAAAAAACAACAACAATAAAAAACACACAAAAACTTTCTTTCATGTAATTGAAGCAACATTTTACTGATGACTTTTCAGTTTTCCATTTGTTTTTCCTTCAGTTGATGTAGCACCCATTTTCCTTCCTTTAAAATCTTTCCCATTGCTTGTAAAAGTTTGGAAATTGTTTGCTGAGCAACATTTAATCTTTCTGCAAGTTGTTTTTTAATTTGACACGCATCTTCATCCAATAATGCTTGTAATTGTTGGTTTTCAAATTTTTGCAGTTGACCTGGATGTTCTTGGTCTTTCACATCAAAATCATCACTTTTAAAATGTTTAAACCAGCATTCACAAATACCTTGAGATGGAGCATCTTCACTATAAGCTTCCCAAAGTATACGATAACTTTCAGCAGCACTTTTCTTCAAAATAAAGTAATGAATTAAAACTTCCCACAAATGTTCTTTTGTTGGTACTAAATTCGACATTTTTAAGTGTAAAAGTATCTATGAAGTTAACACCTTCAGAAAATTTGACATATAAAGTTTTGAAGCTTGTTGTCAATACAACAAAATAGCATACATATCAAATCGCATATATATCAACATATATGTGACTCCATCTATTGAAAAAAAGCCGCATTATTAACTGGTACACCTATTACACTCTGATAATATAAGCCAGTAGTGGGCAAACTGCAGCTTGCAAGCCACATGCGGCTCTTTGGCCTCTTGAATGTGGCTCTTCCACAAAATACCACGGCCTGGGCGAGTCTATTTTGAAGAAGTGGCATTAGAAGAAGTCTAAGTTTAAAAAATTTGGCTCTCAAAAGAAATTTCAATCGTCGTACTTTTGATATTTGGCTCTGTTGACTAATGAGTTTGCCAACCATTGGTATAACCTCATTAATCAATGTCAGTGATTTCTGCTTCATCCACTAGAGCCAAGGCCCTCTCTTTCCTCTACTCTGACTCCCCTGAATATGATGTATCACAAGTTTGAGCATCTCCTAAGCCCACACTGATTCTCTCCAGAAACTTCTCTTTCTTTTTAACTTAACACTAGTAGGTCTATGCTTGATTATAATATCTAGCCAGTAAGAGCCACTGTTTAATCATGATGTGTTTAAGACTTTCCCATCCCTACTCCTCCCTATCGGTCTCTCCATAAAAATCCCTAAATTCAAGGCTTTATGATCTAATTCTGTAAATCTAAAGTTCTGCAAATTCTTTTTCTTAATATAAGTTGTTTACATTTCATTTCCAAATGCCAGGAAACATGTTGCCTGTTTCACTTCAAATGTTAGATTAAATTCTTTCAACCTGAAGTACCTTTTTATTTCCAAAAGCATCAAAATTAAAGGATATAATGTATGTAAAAAGGCAAAGATCTCATTCTCAAAGATTTTAATCACTTAAAGTTTGTAATTTCCCCCCATTTTCTTTCTCCTACTCTATGGCATACCCTTTTTAGCCTAGTCTTCCTATACTCTCCTATGCCAGAAATCCATGGGCAAGACAACCTCCAGCAGTGCTTCCAATGCAAACTCAAGTAAATGCATGGTCACACAAGCAGTGTGCTAGACATTGAAGACTCACCCATGTCTTCTACAGCATTTTCTAAATGGGAAGCCAAATGAAATTTTAAAAATCTTATCTCTCTGGACATTGAACAACATGGCAGTATTACAGCCGATTATTTATTTGTGTCTAAATTAAACTGAATATGCTCTAAAAAAGATGCCCTTCCTGCTGAAACCAGTTTGGCTCAGCGGTAGAGCGTCGGTCTGCGGACTGAAAGGTCCCGAGTTCGATTCCGGTCAAGGGCATGTGCCCGTTGGTTGCGGGCACATCCCCAGTAGAGGGTGTGCAGGAGGCAGCTGGTCGATGTTTCTCTCTCATCGACATTTCTAGCTCTCTATCTCTCTCCCTTCCTCTCTGTAAAGAATCAATAAAATATATATTTTTTTAAAAAGCCCTTCCCAATCAATACAATATCTGTTACACTATAGAAGCTTATGAAATAAACAGTGATTACCCTTACTCTTCTGATACCTAATTCATCTATACTTTTGCATATATTAATTTTACTTAATGTCAAATAGTATTGACTTAAGATTAGTTAATGTAATCTGTGTGTGGGGAGGAAACTCTTCCCAAAATGCATATTTTTTAAAATATTTTTTATTGATTTCAGAGAGGAAGGGAGAAAGAAACATCAATGATGAGGGAGAGTGTGTGTCATTGATTGGCTGCCTCCTGCATGTCCCCTCCCACCTTTACTGAGGATCATTAAGCCTGTGTCCCAGGCATGTGCTCTGGCTGGGAATTAAACCATAACCTCTTGGTTCCTAGGTCAGCACTCAACCACTGAGCCATGCCAGCTTCACCAGAATGCATATTTTTTGACATTATATATGGTAGCCTTCTGGAAATATACTGGAATCCAACCTGATATTTGAAGCTACCCTCTGCTTATATAATTTTAAATCCCATATAGGCATACCTCAGAGATAGTGCAGGTTCAAATCCAGACCACCACAATAAAGTGAATATTGCAATAAAGCGAGTCATAATATTTCATTTCCAAATGCCATTTTTGCTGGTGGAAGATCTTGCCTTCAATTTGTAAAAATAAATAAATAAAAAGAGCAACATCTGTGAAGCATAATAAAGCAGCACCCACCAAAATGAGATTATGCTTACATTTATTATTCTTCCTTCAATATTTTTGCTTCCCAACAGTAAAAGAAGTGATACAAGAATTTGGCCATTGACTGCAAATCATTTTAGGGAATTCCTCAATATCCTCATCCCAATTTGTTAATAAGCAATAAAAAAGTTAATCAATGGTAGGGTAAATAGTTCTATTCCAAAATATCTCCTATTATTCAACAGTCACTTTCTTTTTCTCCTCCTCTCTCTCCCTTCTGCTTGCAAAGATCTTACTGAAAATGCAAAACAAAGTGACAATTATATTTCTGAGGGGAAAGCCAAAGTCCTAGAGATGCTTATGTCAGACTGTAGGGTCTGTATCTACAACCCCCCAACTTTATTATTCAGATTTATTCTCAAGCAGAGAGAACAGTGAACAGGAAGTGGTGAGAACTTCCATTGCCAACCCTGTTATTGCCCCATATGATAGAAAGTATAGTCCTATACTCTCAGATATGAAGCTCTAAAGAACACAGAGAACAAAAGAAAGGTATGGGGGACAGTGACCTCAGTTGACACCTGCCTGGAATATGTTCACTCTGCAACTCACTACATCATCCTGTGCTCAAGGTAAAATGGGGATAAAGAGAAAGTACTTCCCAGGGAGATTGTGAGGATGAAATGAGTTGGCATACATAAGCTCTCAGAAGAGGGCTCAGCACACAATAAGCCCTCACTAAATCATTTTCAAAGAAATACAATACGATGTACAAGATGTCCTAGGACATAATATTTACAAAGGGTTTGAAAATGATTTCTCAAAGTTTTGGGATAGGAAAAGAATTGTATGAGTAAAGGTGTTCTTTATCTTTTCAAAATATAGAACATTTTATTGATACTAGGCCTAGCAAACAGGGAAGGGAGCAGTTTTGTGTTTGTTTTGGTTGTGTTTTGTTTGTTTTTTTGTTTTGTTTTTTTCATTTATTTGCTTCTTTTGTTTTTTGACCAAATGGAAGGAAGTCTCTAACTCCAGTCTTACAGGTAAATCAGCTCCTTCTCACTGCAGAATCTAGTAGGAGTATAACATCTTGTCCGTCGTCTCCCTATTCTTTCCATGATAAGTCAGTATCGCCTGCCCCACAAGGCCTGACTTAATGGCCTGCATCAGCAGCACATTGTGTGATTCATTTGCTGTACAGGACAATCGGTCATCATTCTCATAAACATTGGCAGTCTCTGCTCATCTCTGTGGCAGTGCTCTGTGACACGTCCTCGTTGTCCTGTTAAGCAGCAGTCTGTGTGCTCTGTCAGGACCACCATCTAGCCCTGGTCATCTCCGTGCTGACTCCAGCAGGGAAATTAAAGCCCCTGAACTTGGAGGGTAATGGTTCGCTCTGTGGTCAGGTAGGCAGGGACCTGAATGACTAAAACATGCTTTAAGAATAAACAGTGTGAAAGGGGCCCAGAGCAAATTAGCAGTCAAAGCCCAGAGAAAAAAAAGTATGCAAGAATTACCAGTAAGAGAATATTATTATCATTGGTAAAGGGTGATTAGGTAGACCGACAGGAAATATAAAAAAGAATCTGTGGGGATCCAGATTCCCCTTTGGGAGCTATGTAACCTCAAATGATGCTTCTTACTTCTCTGTGTCTATTTTTCATGTGCAAAAATAATAATGGTCAATAATTGTGTAACATTTACTATTTGGCAGGCCTGGTTCTAACTGCTTTAAATATGTCAATTCAGTCTATCCTTACAACATGCTGAGGTAGGTTCTAAAAATGTAGTCTTCATCATAACCCACTGTACAGAAGAGAAAACTGAGGACCAGAGATTAAGTAACTTGCACAAAGTCACCCATTTACAAAGCAGAGGACTCCTATTTGGACAGCCTTGCTCCAGGACCCAAGGGCTCAGTCGTTATGCCATACATCCTGTCTAAGAAGTCAGAGAACTGCACCTCATCTGTATCTCCAACTTTTGTTGAGATGGACAAAAAGACACACCTTTTTGTTTCTTTCCTTTTTAGATCTTCATAAAGCAATACTGTGCTAACATTATGAACTAGATGCCCAGTGCACAAAATTCACACATGGGTAGGATCCCTGGGCCTGGCCAGCCAGCGATCAGTGCTGATCTGGGCCTTCTGGCTGATGGCCAGGACCTTCCTTTATTCCGTGCTTCCCCCTGGTGGTCAGCATGCATCATAGCAGGCGATCAAACTCCCAGTCTCCTGGTCGAGACACTTTGCATATTAGCCTTTTATATATATAGATAGGAAGTACTAGGAAAATGAGCACAGGATCAGATGTTCCTGTCATGTCAAATTCCTATAAAAGTTTCTAAATGCTCTCCCTCTCAGTACTTTCTTATCACAGTTCATGGACCACAGTTTGTGCAGTACTAAACTAATGAGCTCCTCTGTGGTTCTGAAGGGCAAATTTTGAAAAGCTGCTCAGATCCCCGCTCCCTTCCCTACAGAAACTTAATTCCAACAGATGTTAAATTTAGAATTAAATAGCCCAGACAGTGTGGCCCAATTGGTTGAATGTCATTCCATGAACCAGGAGGTCTGCGTTCCATTCCTAGTCACGGTACATGCCTGGGTTGTGGGCTCAAATCCCAGTAGGGGGAGTGCAGGAGCAGCAGGTCAATGTTTTTCTCTCATAGATGTTTATATATTTCTCTCTCTTTTTCTCTCTCTAAAATCAATAAACATATTTTAAAAAATAAAGCGCCCACCACAGTGTCCACTTTAGGTTAGATATCTTCCACTCATCTACAAGCATATGCTGAGCACCTGTTTTACTTCTGGTATTGTACCTGGTATCAAGAATAGAAGGATAAAGACACAGCCCCCTGCACTAACTCAGACTCTAGATGGGAGAACAAAAACATACATCATATTCTGCAAGAGTGCTGCAAGTGATGACATTTAAGGTTACAAAAGCAAACAGAAAAATGTTATTTCCTCTCTCCTTTCAGCCCCTTTCAAGGAACAAAAGGAATAAAACCTGTGTTTCCTAACCCATCCTTTTTACCACCTGAATATAGGATGAGAAGTGTCAGGGTAGCATGAAAATGAAATGTCCAGTCAAGTAAAAGAGCATTAATTGGGCTTTGTCCTCATACTCCTAGCAATTCTGCCCCTCTCATGCCTTGTTATTACCAAAGAGGTCTGGGTGGTGCCATACAATGTCTAATGTGTACTCCACAACCAATCCTATGGGACATCATGAGTCATTTTCTTCCTATTCCCATCTGATTCACTGTGGTGACATCTCCTGCATTGCATATAAGTAAGCAACAGCTCAACCACTGATGGTCACTAGACTCCTGCACCTAGTAATGAGGGTCTTGCTACAGGGTCAAGAGCTCTTATCCACCAAGTTAAAGAGCCCATCAATGTTAATGCCTTGCATCTCAATATCTCATCTCCTACACTCAACTTGTTCTTCCATTGTGCTTATTTCATTCCCCTCATACAGAACTCCGGTCTCAATTCACAGCCTAGGGTTGGGAGGACACCGATGAACTCTCTGTACCTCTCAGACACATGGCTCTCTGAGATGTGTGTTTCACCTCTCCCTGATATGAAATCAACTCATTCCCCTTAGTTCTCTCCAGTAAAGCAGACCTACCACCAGTCTTATCAGGCATGATGCAGGCTTAGGCTAGAACACCTATTCAACAATATGCTTCCTCCCCTTTTCTTTATTTTTAATTACCACCACTTGCTTGCACCATAGTGACTCCCAAATTCAATAAGTCTCCACAACACCATATCCAGTAATATATCATAGTTCAGGCAGCAATGGTGACTGTTACAGAATTTCCACATGGCACTGGGGATTTTATCTGAATCTCTGGGAATAATAAGGGTGTGTAGGGAATCATAAGTCTGTGATCTATTTGCTACATGCAGTCACAAAAAAGGGACATTTATGGGAAATCATAATGTGCTGAATTTTTAGAGGCTAATTAACATATCTTTTGACTTTTGTTTCTCCATTGTTCTCCTCCCAAACATAGGGCATTGCACTGGGTGTTGATTCTGTGGCTACCTTTGGGAATTTTACAGGATACCACCTATAGATTCTTGAATTGTATTCCCTCTCAATTGTTCTAACTTGCCTAAAACTTGGCTTTGGGGTAAATAAGATATTTTTTGTGTCTTCTGCCCTTTGTTGTTTATATCATCCAGATAGTCATAATTACTGTTTGTTTTTTTAATAAATATCAAGTCAACTCAACATCTCCTGTGATTTCTACCCTAAGGGAAATCCTGTTTTTCAAATGCAGCCACAACTTCATTTAAATTTAACTTTTATTCCAAATTTGATTAATCTTTCCCAAACCACCTTGAAGAAGGGCAGAGCACTTTTCTCTCCTCCTCTCTGGCATACCTGACGGCCTCTCCTCCTGTTATAATCTCCAACACAAAAGAGTCAAATAAACCACCTGGCAATTCTTTCAAAGCCTTACCAGCATACCTATCAAATCAAGAACAGAGAGAAACTTTGGGGAGTTCATTTGAGAAGTAATTCTTCACTAATCTCAGGTAAACAATGACGGTTTTTAATTTTCATTTCTTGTTTGGATTTATAGTTACCCTTCTCTCTGTTACTTCAACAGACTTTGTACTTGATATGATTTTGAACAAAAGCCTACAGAATCCTTACACTTCAGATCCTATGTTTTGAGTTGCATAGCATATGTATAACTTCAGAGGTGACCCACACAAGCGCCCTAACAGCACAGAGCTCCTAGAAGGGCTAAATAAGGACTGAATATTCGGCTCCCTGTTACTGCCCTCTTACCATTAGGTTTCCTCCTTTCTTTGTTTCTTTCTTCCTTCTTTTCTTTCTTCCTTCCTTTCTTCCTTCCTTCCTTCCTTCCTTCCTTCCTTCCTTCCTTCCTTCCTTCCTTCTTTCTTTCCTTTTCTTTCTTTCTTTCTTTCTTTCTTTCTTTCTTTCTTTCTTTCTTCCTTCCTTTCTTCCTTCCTTCCTTCCTTTCTTCCTTCCTTCCTTCCTTCCTTCCTTCCTTCCTTCCTTCCTTCCTTCCTTCTTTCTTTCCTTTTCTTTCTTTCTTTCTTTCTTTCTTTCTTTCTTTCTTTCTTTCTTTCTTTCTTTCTTTCTTTCTTTTCTTCCTTCCTTCCTTCCTTCCTTCCTCCCTTCCTTCCTTCCTTCCTTCCTTTTTATTTTTGAGGAAAATGCCTAAGTTGTTTTGCAGATCAGTCATGCTTACAGGCATAAACCTCACATTATCTACACTGTAAACTCTAGGAATAGGAGCATATCTTTTTTTTTTTCTTTTTCTGAATAATAATAAAAGGGGTTCTCAACAAATACCAGTCAGTTTATTTCAGAGGTAAATAATGGACAAATCTCTTGAAAAATATCAAGAAAACATGTCTTATTAACTCAATTTGCTTCATTCACCCATAATCAAATGCTTTATTTCCCCATTACCATCAGCGACAGGTCCCAAGATTTGATAAAATGTTGGCTCTCATCTGATTACAGGGGAATGTGAAAATGCCCACATTTTGGTTTGAGTCTAGGAGCTGCCTCCTAGGTCTGCCACCCTAGTCTCCCCTGGAGACTCTGCTCCTAACTTTCCATGCCCTTGGCCCTCTCGATTGGAGACTGCATGTTTGACCAGTCTAGCTAATACTTTTACAGCTCTTGAAACATTTTACCAAAATATTTTTGTTGTTTTAATTTAAATTTATTTGATTACTAATCAGGCTGGACTTTTTAAAAAGTGTGTCTTTGCCAAAACCGGTTTGGCTCAATGGATACAGCGTCAGCTTGGGGACTGAAAGGTCCCGGGTTCAATTCCGGTCAAGGGCATGTACCTTGGTTGCGGGCATATCCCCAGTAATGGGTGTGCAAGAGGCAGCTGATCGATGACTCTCTCTCATCGATGTTTCTAACTCTCTATCTCTCTCCCTTCCTCTCTGTATAAAATCAATAAAATATAAAATAAAATAAAAAGTGTGTCTTTATATTTTATATCCATGTCCTTTATGTGGTCCATGTAGCTTCTTCATTCTTCCGATTTATCTGGCTTCTCCAGGGTGATCAAACTTCCCAGTTTGTCAAGAACAATGCTAATTTATGTCTGCTGTCCTTTAAGAAGATAAATTATGTGGTCAGTCTATGTCCATTGCTGCCCTCATGTTTTTGTTTCTCCCACATAACTGCACTACCACTCCAGCTGCTAATCCTTACTCCATCCCTTTACCCCACTAGTGCCCAAAACATGCTCTGGCAATTAAACAGAGTAAGCTTTTTTATAACTAATCGTCTTCTGCCAAAATCTTCAAAACATTTTGCCAAGTGACTATTCTTTGTAGAAGATATGGTCTTCAATATAAATTTCAACTCAGTTCAGTACTGCCATACTCAAGTTGCCATAGTTGGAAAGAACACAGTGTTCTGAGTGTGACAGTGCCTTTCCCAAACCTTTGTGTTTGACGGACATTTTCCTCTGCTCCTGCCCTCTTAGCTGGACTGTATTCAATGCCAGTAACAAGAGGAGTCATAATGGCACAGCGATGTATACATACACTACTTACAGCCCCCACAGGAGAACAGCCTGCTCTCTCTCCCTTCTTCCTCTCTTACTTCCTCCATCCCTCCTTTCCTTCTTTCCATTCCCTTTTCTTTCTTCCTTTTTCTATCTTACTTTCCCTTCTCACTCCACCTCCTTTTTATGCTTTAGTAAGTATAAGTTGTTAATAGTTCAATTAATTTCCCCCTTTTACTTATTATGCAAATAATTTCATTGAAGAAAAATAGAAATTATTTGCATAATGTGTTGTGGCACAGTGCTAAAATTGAATAGGTGCTCAACAAATAGTATTATTAATAACTAGGGGCCTGGTACATGAATTCATGCATCAGTGGGGTCCCTCGGCCTGGCCTGCAGGATTGGGCTAAAACTGCTTTCAAACATCCCCAAAGGGTCCAGGATTGTGTGAGGGCACAGGCCAGGTAGACAGATCCAACTAGTGCATGAACAGGACTGAGGAGGGATTAGGGAGGTTGGCCAGCTGGGGAAGATCTGCGGAAGGACTCCAGGGCATGTCCTGCCCATCTCCCTTAGTCCCAATCAGCTGACCTCAGCAGCAAGCTAACCTACCAGTCGGAGCATCTGCCCGCTATGGGGTCAGTACATGTAGAAACAAGTGGTTGAGCGGCCTTAGCATATCATTAGCATATTATGCTGTGGTTTAATGGCCAACCAGACGACTGGATACTTAGCATATTAGGTTTTTATTATATAGGACACATCTTTTGTCAAACCTGAGATCATACCAACATTCCCAATTTGGTACCTGATATTTTGCTTAACAAAATACAGAACTCTTTCTAATTAAATATAGATCTGGATTATCATTTTTGGTAATTTATGTCATTGTACTGCATTTTTATTTTGAAATATAATGGGAAGAAAATAAGTTAAAAATAATTAATGAGTATCATATATTACTACTACTTTAGAAACTCATGGAGATTATCATTTATTTCCTTATGAATCATCACTACTCTTATTTGTCTTACACATGAAAACAGGGCCACTCAAAGTAAAAAAGATTAGGCCAATGATGCCTTTGGCAGCCCCTGTTCTCATGAACAGTAGCTCCTCAAACCAGATGTGCCATCAAGGACTGGGGCTGAGCAAGAGGCCTAATGAGCTCTAGGAAACAACCTCGGAGTATTGATCACCAAAGTATGAATTAAAGGTGGTGTTTTCATAATTTTATTTAAACAATTGCCTCTTGGGGTTTTGCTGTTATTTGAGGGACTCTTCTTTGTTTGCTTTCATTGCTGTTGTTGTTTGTGTTGTTCAAGAGCAGAAGTCTGGCTTTCATAATTGAGAAATAAATCAGAAAACAGTATACAAAGTGTAATTTCTATTTACTCTTAGAAAACGGAACCTTGGAAACAAATTCAGAGTTAGGATCAATACAACACAAAGGCAAGGTACTGAATTCCTCGGTATTGGACTAGATTTTCCCTGGACAAAAGTCTGGGAGGGTTTGTTATTTTGGGACACACATATGCATATAAACTCTTCTAGAGCCCCAACATAACAGCAGTAATAGCCCTGTCCACTATGACATAGTATGTATTTCATAAGTGACCTGTATTTTTCTGAATATATTTTCATATAGCATTCTGTATGTTAAAAAAAAACAAAAAATATGATGTATATAAATCAATTAAAGGAGCTCTGATGACATAAATCTTCTTGTCAGTTAACCAGTCCATTTCAGCTAGCACAGTTTCTGGCATTATAGGCAATGATAAATGCATGATAAACTGATTTGAAGGTAAATTGCTACAAGATGTGGTATGGAACTCTGTATGTGGTTTACAGGTTATGTGGAGAGTGTCTTCAAAGTATGCTTCGGCATTAATGACCTTTATTAAGCCCCCAGCACAGTAATAAGTGTTTTACATGCTGACCTTAGACACCTATGAGGGAGCTATTATTATGACCTAACTCTTAGCACAAGGTCCTAAACTTAGTAAGTGTTCAACATTATATTAATATTCAATTTATGGAAGCAAGCAGTAAAGATTAATGAACAGCAAGGACAAGCATTCCATTGCTACCATAATCTGTTGGCCAGAACAAAACATACATGGTAGATGTCTTTATATGTTCAGCCCAGTTGGCAGGTGGCTCCCTGGGGGCCTGTCAGACAGGAAGAATTCATGTGCACTATCTCTCAGTTCTTTCAGTTGAGTAGCCATGATTTGTGAGCCATCATGCTCATCATCCTCTTCCATCAGGCCACTTATGGCCCTTACAACTTCACTCTTGATGAGAATGCATAAAGTGTTACTGGCCCTATGTGCTTACTATATAATATTCAGAACTTACAATAGACATTATTCAATATTGTTAAATGAAGGATTGAACAGGCACACTGAAAGGACTGCATGCTTAAAGGATTCCTTAACCCCACAGATGCTACAGAAATGGATATATATATATATATATATATATATATATATATATATATATATATATAGTTAAATGGTTCAAAGCGGAATTTAGAAAGGAAGCTCTGGATCAACAGCACTAGCCCAGGGGACAGGAGCTTGGTTCAAATAATGACTCTGGCATTCACTTGACCTTGAGCAAGTCACTTTCCTTCTCTGGACATTAAATTCATCTATAAAATGAGGTGTTGGACAGTATAGTGTCTAGGTTCCTTTCCAGCTCTGGCATTATTTGATTCCACAAAAATATCCACTGCAGAATTTATTTCTACTACTCTTTTTCCCCATTGGTGAATCTATACTCATTTCATCCATATTGTGTTTTCAGGTTGGGTTGAATGAAACAGAGAATCTCAAGGTACAATTGCCCAAACTGCTTTTACTTGGCACAGATGTGCCAACCAAGCACAGAGAACTTGGGTAGTAGAGTGAAGTGTGTATATGAGCAAGAATAAATATTTTGAAGCCAGAAAGTTAAATCAATGGTATCTCAATAGGTGTATTTCAGCTCTGCTGGCAGGTCTCACTACCTCTTCTACCTTCAAACCTGCTTATGTCTGTTTCCACCTCTTTGTGCACTGATCCTCACATTAGTTCCTTATCATTTATTGTGTTTTTGCCTCTCTCTCTTGCTTTCTTTTTGCTCTACTTCTCTGACACCCATTACTCCAAAAAGACCTAACAAATTTATTCCCTGCCATCATATATGCTCAGTGTATGACTGGTGTCAGGAACAAGAGATGGGTTGATTCTAAGACTATAGAGAAGGTGGAAAGTAACTCTGAAAAGGGCTCTGACTCTCCTCCACACAGGGCCCGACACATTCCACGCAGGGAGACAGGGAGACAGAGATCACCTGTAAAGGCAAGTCCATAGGGCAAACCAACCAACAATATGTATAGTACTTCATTTTTTTTCAATGTTATTTCAAATCAATTTTTCTGATAGTTGTAGATATTAAGATACTGTTATATATTCATTTTTTAACAAAGAAGAGTAACTTTGAGATTGCCATACTTCCAAAATAGTAAAGTGGCAATGTTCAACCAAATGAAAGAAGCAATGTTAGCAGTCAACCACAAAACACTTTATCAAGATTCTAAGACTCTCAGAGAAGAGTGTGACCTACCATCTATATAAGGTGTTTAGATAATTTTTCTGTTATATAGCCTGTTATGTGAAAGGTAGAGTCCTGCATTTCTATAATAAATAAATTTATTTCGTTGTTTAATATTTTCAACCCATTTTATAGTTAAAATTTAAAAACACTTTATAATTAGCCTACACTTGCATATATGACTTTTTGTTTACTACAAGATTTCTAAGTAGAAGAAAGATAGTTTCCTGTTTTAACAATACTGTTAACCCAAGGAAACTTCATTAAAAGGGGTAAAGTTATAAAATGGCGACTATTGTGTGCTTTTAGAGAAGTCAGAACAAACACTACTTTGTGAAATTTGTAAAGTTTAGTGGGAGCATTGAAACGAAAATCTTTGTAACAGGAAGATCACTGAACCATTAGAAAACCAAAAGGCACTTTCTAAAGCAGTACTTTGATATATAACCTCCTCTCTGGGGAAAGTTAATAGTAATTCATCTCTAAGCAGTTAGCAGTGGTAGGCAGGGTTGGCCCTCTCAGATCCCCTCTTACCCCTCACTGATTTGCCCTCAGGTCTATATATCTAATGACTCCCCAGCTTCCTGGGAAAATGGTGCTTGACAGATGGGAACTGTGATTTTGCTGTGCATGAAAGAGCGTATGCATATCACCTTTCTTCCACCCACCTCTCCCAACCTCAACTGAGCAGGTTCAGTGCAATAAGTTTTGAAGGCTTTTATGATGGAGAGGATATGAAAGAAGACTCCATGAATGGATGGAAGAATAAAGGAAGAAGAGGAGGAGCATTCTTAATCACACCCCAACCCAGTTCTTTTTCCTTCTGGGGCTGAGATACAATCACACTTGCCTTCAGTGACCCACATGATGCTTAAAGGTCATAAAATCAAATGTCTCTCGGAGCCATCAGGCAACATAAGTAAAAATAAATAAATTTTAAAAACTGGGCCAAAAGGATCCCTTGGATTCCTTGACAGTACATGCCCCACATAAAAAGGAGAGTCACTTTTCAGTCCCATATTACTACTGCCATGTAGGAATGTGGAATCACAGACATCAGATGTTAAAGGAATACAAAACAAAGGCATGATTAGGAGTTATTGGAAATGTGAAATTTTATGCAAATCTTTCCATTTCAAAATGTTGACCACAGTGTGCAGGGCTAAAGAAAATATATCTGCAGGTTGGATGCAGCAACATGGAGCCCCAATTTTCAACCTATCCTGTAGAGCATTGCTACTCAAAGCACAGTCCTCAGATCGGCACCTGTGCACAAACAACTTGTTCCAAATCTGCAACAAGATAGAGAGCCAATACTAGAATGTAAATCAGTGCAACACTGAGAACAGCATTTAGTTCTGCCTACATCTTTTCCATAGTAAGTTTTTATTTATAGCAGATGCAAGGCACAAGCTCCTCACTTCACTGCAGCTAACATTTTGAATAGCACTAGTCTTGAGAGAAACTTTCAGGTATCTTCTTCATGGTGCTGGAATGGACCACTACCTTGGATCCTTGAAGCCCAGTACCCAATCAGGAATGGTAAGAGGAAAGGAGACAGTAGAGCTCCGGTAGGATATAGGAAGTTGTATATGAATAGCCCAAGACTAAGTCAGGGAAGTAGGACCTGCCTGAAGTCCAGTGGATCTGAGTGCACAATGTGGGCAGATAAGTAGAGGGTCAGCCATCTAGGCCAATTACTCTTTCCCTTTCTTAACATGCCCAACAACTACATGCACTCTCTCAGGCACCTAAGAGCTTGGGGCTTATAGTTGGTCAAGATATATTGCATGTCATGGATGCTCTTTCTAGTGAAACTTGCTTATTAGTTTGTCTTCCTCCTCATCACTGCCACCCCCTCCCAACTCCCATCATATATTTTTATAAACTCTAAGAGGATAAGGGGTCTATACCAGTATGTAATACATATCAGATACTCTATAAATATGAGGTGAATGGTTATTATAGCAAAGATGTATATGACAGGCACACACAACATGCTAATTAAATAATAAAACATTTTTTAAAATGTTTTCAGAGGCTGACATATACCTTTCTTGGGAACTGTTGAATATACCTTGATTTTTTGTCCAAGACAAAAGATATGTTCATTGACTATTAAATACAGTATTGGAAATGCTTTAAGGCCAAGATGCTTGTAAAAGAGACTGAAGTTGGTAGATATGGGAAGAATTCGGGATGGGGGTCCCAGACATTTTGGCTCTTTGAAAGGACCACAGTGATATAGAGCAGTGTTTCCCAAAGTGTGGTATGCTTACCCCCAGGGGTACGGGAAGAGTTTGGTGGGGGTACGTGTTGCATCGGAGTTCGGTGGAGATATGCACTGCACCGTGCTTAGCTGTGCCTAATTCTACATTCTCATGAGTACGAGGTATACTCAGCATTACGAAAATTATAGAAGGGGTACACATATGTCAAAAGTTTGGGAAGCACTGATATAGAGAAACATGTCTGTTCATATTACCTTGCTGAAACTCTATTCCCTTTCAGTTGCTGCATACAAACTTGACTTAAAATATTAGTAATCATGTATTTCCCTCACTAATCAACAATTTGAGCAGAGTGTGGCAGGAAGGCCCCTCCCTGCTCCATGTGGTATCAACTGGGGTAGTCCAACCAAAGGCTTAAGGATCTGCTTCCCAAGTGATTCACAGCCAGGACTAAAAGGTTGGTGCTGGATATGGCTGGGAGCTCAACTTAGACTTAAGGTCACAGACCTCATTGCCTCTCCAACTGGGTCTCTCCACTTGGCCTGTTCTTCCTCAAAACACACGGGCTAGGTTCCAAAGACAAGCATCCCACAGGAGAGCCAGATGGAAGTTGTATCGCCTTTTATGGCCTAGTCTCAGAAGCCACACAGCATCCCTTACACTGCATTTTATTTGTTAGAAACCAATCATTAAGGCCTGCCTTTACTTGAGGGAAGATATATGAGACAAAACCTCTTATGGGGAAAATATCAAAGAATTTGCCAATATGTTTTAAAATTACAACATATACTATCCCACAATCTCTCACCCATTTCACCTCCATCCTACTACACTACTCACAAAAATAACAAACTTCAACCACCTCAGCATCACTGAAAAAAATACCAAACAGCCCTAGCTGGTTTATCTCAGTGGACAGAGCATCAGCCTATTGATTGAAGGGTCCCAGGTTTGATCTGGTTGAGAGCACATGTCTGGGTTGTAGGTTCAATTCCTAGTGCAGGGCGTGCAGGAGGTGGACAATCAATGATTCTCTCTCATCACTGATGTTTCTCTCTCTCTCTCTCTCTCTCTCTCTCTCTCTCTCTCTCTCTCTCTCTCTCTCTCTTCCTTCTTCACTGAAATCAATAAAAATATATTTTTAATAAAAATATATCTTTTTTAAAAAGTGTCAAACACTAAATTTTCACTTAGAGGCTCACCTTCTTTAACTGTTTCCTGAATAGTCAATTCCTGCTCAGGTTGAGTACTTAGCAATCCTGTTATTCTACACTTGACAAAGGCTCAATGCTGGTTTAAATCTAGGCTGTACTACTTACTAGCTACATAACCCTCTGCAAATACTAACCACTATGCATTTCAGTTTTCTCATCTGTAAAATAAAGGTGAAGTTACCTCCCTCCTATTGATATTGTGGGGCTTTAAATCAGATAATACTATTATGTGTAAGCCACAAACCACAGTTTTTGGCCTACTGTTCATTAAATTTCAAACAAATACAGAAACAAAACAAAACAAAACAAAAACCTAGAAACGTGTTTAGGACAATTCAACCTCCCTTGATTTAGAGGGGAAGCTAGAGAAAGCCCAGCCCTCACCCCTACCATTTAAGGAAATAATTGGAGAGCATGTATTTCATTGTACTTATAAGAAACCTCCCACTCTCTCAAATACAGCAGGGAGGTCAAATAATATAAGCCTGAAAAGTGTCTATGGACTGGGCAAGAACACCTTGTGTAAGTTTCAGAAGCCATTTCAGTTGATTGAGGTAGGCAAAGCCAATAATCACTAAGTAGAAGAGTGAACAGGAAGTGAGAAAGTGAAAACTGTATGAACTTTCCTTTCAGAAGTGTGGCTATTGCAGGAATGAGAAGGAGGCGCTATTTAATTGTAATTAACTGGTGCTCCTCTACAGTCGCATAAACTTTCCCTGAATAGAGCAAAATTGGTCTTCTTGGTTTTATTTGAGCAAAATCTCATTTATTGTCTCTCAAATTTGAAAAGTGTAAAGGTTGTTTTAAATATTCATCCTGTTCTAATGACCAGCTTTCTCTTCTTCCTGACAATTTGATGACATTTACGTATCAGGAAGTGTGACTAAATCTCTCTTTCTGGAGATATTTAAGAAACAGATAGACATTATTGCTGAAAGGATTAAACTTGCTTTAAACTAAGTGACCTCTGAGGTCTCCTTCTCAACAGCAAAAGTTAATGCTCTTTGGGTTCCTCTATCTAAAATCAATTCCAAGTGGTCATATCAATCTCTCCACTGAGAAAGGACTGATATATTCTTATACCACATGCCCTTTCTGATTATATCACCTGTACACCCTGATTCCTGGTACTTAGAGAGGCTACTGATGGCTTTCAAGTCCATTGCCCATTTATATTTTGCTTTCAATGCCAAAAAAGTCAAAAGGACCATATTCACCTAGCACTTTTCTCATTAAAGCCAAACATGAGCTGACACCGCCCCCCCAACCTTTACTACTCAAACCAATAATAACTTCATTTAATTCCAGAACAGAACAATGTCTTTCTCTTAAAATTAATGTCTTGTCCACATAAAATTGAAATACAGAATGCAGCCTTCCTAATGACAAGTAGAAAGCATAAAGGTGACTTTTAAGAAGATAAATTTATTCCGTCAGGGAAGGAATAAAAACCTTTTGCTACTCACCTGTGACTTGAACATTCCTAAGCAGTGAATTCTTCCCTTATTTGTAACTAAACATGATCAACCTTCCTTTGCTGATGTGTTAAATTAATATAGATCATTTACACAGACATCATTTCTGATCCTCACATATCCAATGGCTCTGTATGAAAAGACCAGGCAGTGTGTTGGTTTCCAATAGCCATGCACACCGAATACACTATACAAATGAGTAGGTGGTGGGAAACACAGCACTCTAAATTATTTAAAATAGCATAATTGTATAGCCTCCATTTAAAAAGAATCTCAAGCAAGTAGTGCAAACTGTTTTGAGGTAAATGGAATAATAAAGAATTAAAGTGAACCAATAAGTATTTCTGGAAATAAAATATAGAAATATTTATACTGTTTAATATGAAAGTCCAGGTTTTAAAATAGGGAGATATATTGGATAATTTAACAGAGAAGGGGTGTTTTACTCAATGAATCAAAATCAAGAGTCTTGCATTCAATCTTCTGTTATCTATTTTCCAGATGTGACCTAAGATAAATAATGTTGGCTATTCTCTCAACTTCCTCAAACTCTGTTTTTTGTTGTATTACCTCCAGTGATCAACTATCATTTGGTAAAAACTTACTAGGTGTCAAGTATTTAATTTAATCCCCACAACAAACCTTCAAGACTTATTTTAGCATTCTCCTCCTTCTCATCATTGTCATCCTCATTACCAGCTTTATCATCATCATCACCAGTATCCCATTATGCAGACAAGAATTATAATCAAAACTTGTTAAACACCAGTGATGTATTTAATTCATTTACAACAACTCTATCAGGTAGTTACTACTATCACTATCAATGCCATTATTACTATCATTCCAAACTTAGGTAAACTGAACAACAGAACATTTACATAATTGGTTCAAAGTCACCAGTAAGAGGAAAGTCTGTCCTGCCTCTCAGATAAGGAAAATAAGGCTTAGAGTGGAAAATTATCTCAGTCTAGGTCACAGAGAGAGAAATTGGAATAAAATGCAACCCCCCACCCTTTTTCAATGTTTACATTTTATTATAGAATTTTTCAAAATAGATACCCAAGTAGAGAGAATGGTATAAATTCAAAGCAAGACTCAGCACCCAGTTTAAACCCCTTTTTCTAGAACATGTTTCACTTATGAAATAAATTTAAAAAATTATTCCAGCAATTTTTAATTGAAAGAGCTTTGATATTTCTAATTTTAGAGGTAACAGATGTTTATTATACAACCATTCATTCACAATAGAAAGGTTGGCCTCCATTGTGCATGTCCTTCCAGACTTTCTCCAAAAATAAGTGGGCACATGATATGTTGTTTTTTACAAAATGTAATGATACTATGTACACCTTTAGAACCTGCTGATTTTCTTCTTCAACTGTACCATGGATATATTTCCATTACAACAAATATTGATCTACAGTTTCATTCTTGATGTTCATAATGTATTCCATTATATCAATGAACCATCATTTACTTAATCCCTTATTGATGAATATTTGTTTTTTCTTTTCTTTTTTTTGTTTCCATAAAAATATTGTGGCAAATCTCCTATCTCAAACAACTTTATATGCTTGTAAAATCAATTCTTAGAAGTTCCTGGCACAGAATAGGTTCTCAATAAATTTGCTTAATTAATGAATGAAAGTGAAATGGCTATAATAGTCTTTATAAATCAATAAATAATATGTAGAGATTTTTAATTGCTACTTAAAGATCCATAGATACTAATTAGACCTGGAAAGTTTTATCAAACATAGTTCCTAAGTGAGATTATCCCTTGAAACTCCTTTACTTCATATAAGTTACCAAATTTTCTAAATATAAAGTATCAATATTTTATGTGTGTAATATAAAGCAAATATGAATCAATATCTTTAGATGAAAAATAAAACTTTTTTAAATTTTAACATCTAAGTAAATAGATATCTGAGGAAAAGCATTAATGCAAAAAAATCATTAATTTAACCTTCTCTTCCTTTTTAAATACTTTTAAAACCCCAAGATATCTTAAATTATTTATTCAACAGTAAGTTGTGAAACTCAATCCTCTATCCTATAATCTGGGTGGTCCCATTCCTCTGATTTGCTCCAACTAGGTATAAAATTCAACTGGCTGACAGATAATAAATTTTAGTACATTTGATGGTATTCGGTTCAATTTTTTTTCTTTCCTTATTTCAAGTTACCAAATACACAACGTGACCTTGTGTTCTGTGCTCTGCAAAGGATTTGGTACATACTGCTGAAGTTCTGCCAGACCTGTAGTTGGCTATTTGTTGTTCATGGGTAATACCACTAGCTTCTGTACTTCTCAGATTTGGTAGTGAAGACTCACAGACCAATCTTTTCCAATGCTCAAAGATTTCTAATCTATTGTAATAAAGCTGCTTTTATGATGAAAAAATAAAAGCTATTTATGGTTAAATAGAACTATAGAATCACATAACTATTAAAAACAAAGTTTGCTTTAGACAATAAATAAATTAAAATTTTAAAATGTTAGTTGTTCAAAGAAAACACAACAAAGTTTGGAAGGAGAGGTCTTGAGAGATGATAACTTTTCAATTTATGTAATAAGTATTAATTTGAGATAAAATTAAAGGGTCATCATGTATATGCCATTTAGCATTTTAGCCACATGAATCTAGATTTGCATGGGAGACGTTTTTCAATGGATACCGATTATTTATTTTTCATAATTTAGAAGTGTATTTGATTTTCATTGTTTTGGTTGGTAGAGGGAAGTAGTATGGGTTTTGGAGTGAGTTTGGGAAAGAGAACACTGATAAACATTCACTTGATCTCTGTGACTGAGTTCCTTGATAATCTTATAAAAATCTGTTACCTTCTAATGACTAATTACTTTGTTCTTTTCTCTCAAGAGGGAAAAACATCCCCATGACTTCTCAGGCAGTGATTATGGATTAGTGGAGAAACTCAGTAAGATGCAGAACCTGTTTCCTAATTCTCCAGGGTGTTACACCATATGCCACCCAATCCTTTTCCTCTTTCAGAATGCCCAACTCCATCAGTGTGTGGGTTTTGGGTCAACATGAAGGAGGAACACAGAAAAGAAAGGATCACACTGAATAATGGAGACCTCTCTGAACTCCAGAGAATGCTGGTTCCATTTAGTCTTTTTTTTTTTTTTTTTTTTCCTTTTAATGAAATCCACTCCAGCTTTTTCTGTACTCTTCCAGAAACAGATTATCTAAAAAACCTCCTTGATTAATGAAGTCATTTCCAATAGATCTTCTAATCAGAAATTCTAAATTGACCTTTTTTTTGTCTGAAATTCTTTCTTCTGCTGTAGAGCAGCCGTCTTCCCTTTGAAACATTCCCAGAATCTGAAACTTCTAGTTAATCACTGATGCTGCAGTGGTTGCCTAACCACAGTTTACTGATATGAGCTGTGACTATAAATCCAGAACGCAAGATCTGAATGGCTGAGTCTTCATTAATAACTGCAATAAGACTAACTAGCCTTACCTGGACAGGTGGCTCAGCTGGCTGGAGTGTTGTCCCTCCATACACCAAAAAAAAGGTTGCGGGCTTGATCCCCAGTGGGACATACAGAAGCAAGGAATTGATGTCTTTCATAGCAATGTCTTTCTCCCTCTCTCTCATCAATAAAAAAAAAAAAAAATCACACCCTCAGATGAGGGTTAAAAAACAATAATAAATAACCAGCCTTTATTCAGCACTTAAGAGTTTTGCCAGGCACTGTTCTCAGTACCTGTTGTACTGTCTCATTTAATGCTGATAACAACTTTGAAAGTAAGGTACTCTTATAATCCTCCCATTTTGCAAATGAGGAAATTGAGGCACAGACAGGTTAAAATCTGCCCAAATAACACTCTATGTTCAGCTCTATGAATATTAATTACTAGGGACCTGGTGCATGAATATTCAAGTGACTTTACTTATGTCTCTCACCTTTGCTTTCTGCAAGAGTAACTTGCTCTAGTGTCTAGGAGATCTCACAACTCCTCTGCCACCAAAACTACCATTCCCAGCATTCCTGGTGCTCCCCATGCTCTGGGCTTCCACTTCTGGTCCAAGGGCTGCGCAAACCAAAAGGACTGCGAACTCCAGCTGCCCCCAGGCTGGGCTAACAGACTGGACACTCCAGTGCTGTCCCCGGGACTCTGGCCGCTTGGCATGTGAGGAGCTGGCCACAGGCTCAAAGCGAGTGGAGTCCCCAGGGATGCCCACCGCATTGCCCCAGCTATGTGGAGAGTGGATTGGTGTCCAGCCTTGCCCCAAGTCTCTTAGTGCCTGGGCATGTAGGCCCTGCTTGGCGCTGTTGGGTTAATTTGCAAACTCCTGATTGGCTGTGGCCATCATGGAGATATGGTCAATTTACATATTTGTCTATTATTAGTATAGATATTTACCCTTCCAAGCTGGGTAATTTTCTTCAAGCAATTCAATACCATTAATTTCCTCATCTGCCATGGGACTAGATAGCATCAGTATTAATGCCTGTCCTGTCTACTTCACAAAATTGTTGGAAAGATCAAATATGATGGGAGAGGAATATGTTTGGGGGGTTTTTCTTCTTTGGAACAGTCATAAAAATACAAAATATAGAATAGATAACATACATGACAACATCTTAGCTATTTCGGAAGGAACTGAGTGCTTTCCAGAGTCAAACCAACAATGAAAACATAGGAGGCTGCGGATTCTCCAGCCTCTCAGCCCTTCCCCCTTTTCCATCCAGTCAAGCCTGGGGCCTCGACTGCCATTGCTGCAACCTCCTTTGAATTTTGTATCTATTTTTAAAATGCAGATTCTCCAGTGAACAATCTGTGTCAATTGACTCTTTTTATGAGCAAAGAAACCAGACTTCCTTCAAACACTTTTAAATAAAATACACAAAGCACAGCACAAGTATTTAAACGAACATGACAGCACATCTTTCTGTTATTTCCTCTGCCTCTCTGCATCTTCTTTCCATGTCTAGTTCTCTGTCCTCCTATCTGTCTGCCTTGTTGTTGATATGAGACCCTCAAATCTAGTTACCTTCTTATTCTCTATGATCTCCTCCCTGTGACCCTCCATTCTCTCTTAGCTTACTGTGATTATAATATTGAACCAATAGATTACCTAGTATTCACTCTCTCAAAATAGGATTTTGCCTGTTTAAGGACTAGTGGAGTATTCTAAATATCCATTTCCAAAAAGGACCCCAAAATACCTGAAGTTGTAAATGATTTATTTAGCCCTTACTCATAATTTATTAGTCTCATTCCTGCAATATTCAGGGTAAAGGAAGTCTGGAAAGTAGCCTGTCAAAGAGAAAGTATCTCTTTCCACATGAGGCCCACCTTAGTCCCCTCCCTTCCAAAGCAAAGCAGCTGGGTCTGTGCTCTGCCAGACACAGGCAAGAAATTGTTCTCCACAAACCTCTTTGATTTTACATCCATCAATAGAGCAGCCTGCTGGGTTGGAGAATCAGGCTGACAGGCTCATTCTGATGGAACCTATGATTCCATCAGAAGCTGAACAGAAGCTAAAGGGCCCACATGCAGGAACCTAATTTGAGAGGAGACTGTGCATAAGCATTTGAGAACAAAAGTCACCCTACAACTGTTTGTGAATTGATAAAAGCGTATTAGTCCAGGATTTGTTTTGTCATGTGGGAAGGTGATGACAGAGTAAATCTTCTAAATTTAAGTATATTTTATGTTAACCGCATAATGTAGCATAGATTTGTTGCTTTAAATCTCATCCACAGGGAGCTAGAATTCGGCTTGTTGATTTCTTTTATTATCCACTAAAATGACTCCAGTCCTTGTTTGTGTTTACTTAAGAAGCACAGATCTACTTCTGAATAGCTTTACAACTTTAAGTGTTTTAAGAAACTTTTTAAATACCATTTAGTTAATTGTACCATTATAGCTCCTAAGTGGAATATTATATCTATCACTCTCAAGTGCTGCTATGGATATAATAACTTGAGTCATATTATTATAATTTATTTTATTTAGAGCATCTGGAAAGCTAAAATTCAAATATGCCTCAATCAGCTATCATTCCAACTATTGCTTACCTTAGTAATAAGTAAATACTAGTGAAACTAATACCTCTTGTAAATTATATTCTGAATTCTTCAATGATAGAATATGAGTTCAATGTAGATACATCTTTCTTTTTTCCCCTCATTCCACACAGTTAAAAATGTTTCCTCTGTAAGGCAAGTATCTGTGTGCACTGAGTTTTTGAACTTTCAGTTAGTGCACTTAGTGGGGAGAGAATGAGAATGAAGGAGAAAGGGTTAACTGTGGAACTGTGTGGGAGATATTGCTAAAAGCTAAATCCAAAATGCACTCAACACTAGCCCAGAAATGGTCAGGTGTTAGGAGGTACTGACCCAAGAAAATGAGTCTGAAGCTAGATACACCCAAAATGGACCAACTGTTCTCTAGACATGGTTCACCAAATAGCAGCTATTTACTTCACCAATGAGATTTTTAGAAATGCAAACACTCAGGCCCCATCCCAGGCAGACCTGATAAAATGTGCACATTAACAAGACCCTCAGAGAAGTCCTATGCTTTTCCCAGTCTGTACCTGGCCCAGAGACTCCACTGGGAAGATAGAAAGTCCACCTTGATTAACCTCAAGAACTAACTAAGAATACTAGTCATTCCTCTTGGCAGAGATAGTGCTATAGACATATGAAAAGAAAAAAGCTGTAACTCTTTAAAAATTCAAATCCAACATAGAGACGGGGAAGAGGGAAAGTGTCACACATTTAATTCCAACCAACTGTTGAAACAAAAAGCTCTTGTTGGAATAATTTTACCTTCCTCTCTGTGTGTTGTTATTGGATTTGATTTCTTTTCTTTTAGAGAAGGACACATTTTTAAAAACTGACCTAAATTCAGTATTCCATCCAGACATTTTCAATTTGGCAGGTGGGAAGCAAGTTTTACATAGAGACTGAGCTCACTGAAGGCGATTAGAATTTTGAGCTGGAAAGTACAAAGGCATTTTAAAGTCAAAAACTGTTTAGAAGAAAATAAATACAAGTGACCTTGATGTTATTCGACAATGATATTCATATCTCAGAGCCATATGAGAATAAGCTCCTCTGAGTTCCTTTGAACTAGTCTCCCTGACATTGTGTTCAAAATAATATATTTTATGCTAAATTTCAATTTTTAATTTTTCAATTAAGGCTTATGTCCAATATTATTTTGTATTAGTTTCAGGTGTGCAACACAGTGGTTAGACAATTATATACTTTATTTACAAAGTTTTCTCCCTGATATTTCCATTGCCAAACTGGTACCATACATAATTATTATAATATTATTAATTGTTTGAGTTCTTTATAAATTTTGTCTAATAACCCCTTATCAGATGTATCATTGGCAAATATCTTCTCCCATTCAGTGGGTCCTCTTTTCATTTTGTTGATGGTTTCCTTTGCCGTGCAAAATATGCTAGATTTCACTCAGGCAAATGAGAAAAAGTAGGAGGTGTAGTAGGATACAAAACACATCTAATTTAAGTGGATAAGCCAGTCACAGAAATGGCATGCAATACAGGGAGGCATAACTTAAACAGGCAATCACCACTGCAAAGGCTGTGCTTACCCTGCAAATGGAGTCTTAGGACAAGCTTCCCTCTTAGCAGTGTAACACAGTCCTGCACCTCCCACTCATGACAGACACCCATGGGTGTGATGTGGGCAGCTCCATCATCCTTTCCTGAAGGTAATTTGCAGGGTCAGATTGACTCTGGTCTCAAAATACATTTGAGGTTTTTTACATCCCTTGGCCATATGGTGTATTTATTGCATAAGCTATTTTGCAGTTTCCTTTTTCCTTAGCCATTTGTATTTTCCACATGGTTTTGCCTTTTCCCCCCAATAAGTAGATATCCTAGGCACAGTTACAGCTGCTAATGTGAGATAATATTTAACTACTTTTTTTTCATTTGTTTTTCAAATAATTTATTGATTCAGGAATAAGTACATCTTTCAATATTTTTTCGTCCGAATCCTATATAATAAAAGCCTAGGTGATGCCACGCCCTCACACGATTTCGTCACAAGATGGCCACCACAAAATGGCCACCACAAGATGTCCACGTGCACAGTGGAGGCAGGGTCCAGTGGCCACTCCGCAGCGTGGGGGAGGCTGGTCCTGGCATCTCTGCCACCTCATGTGGAGGAGGCAGGTCGTGGCAAGGGAGGGCAGCTGTGAGCTATCAGGCCAGCAGGGGATGGCAGTTGGAGACAGGCCATCAGGGGAGCAGTTAGGAGGCAATCAGACTGGCAGGCAGAAGTGGTTAGGGGCAATCAGGCAGGAAGGCAGGCAAGCATTTTGGAGCCAGCGGTCCTGGATTGTGAAAGGGATGTCCCAGATTGGAGAGGGTGCAGGCTGAGACAACCCCCAACTCCGAACCCCCAGGCATGAATTTCATGCACTGGGCCTCTAGTCTTGTTTATAATACCTCAGATGATAGTTCTAAACAACTGTTTGGCATTGTTATATTTTTTCACTAAAATAATATAAATGAGTGTTTTAACTACTGGGTTCCTTTTTAAAAGAAAAATATAAACTTTGGCATTTCATAAAAAGGTAAATTTGAACCACAGCATATATAAATTACATAAAAATTATGCAAGTGGCCTATTTAGTTTTTGTGAAAATGTTTGTTTCTTTTATGTCTATAATCCCATCTCAAACAGGAGTATATAAAACTAATAAACTCATTAAAATTGGACCAAAATTATTACTAACTACAGAAAAATAGTTAAGCATGCAATATTCATTTCTGAGCTACCATAACATAGTACCATAAATTGGGTGGCTTAAAACAACAAAAATTTATTGTCCCACAGTTCTGGAAGCTAGAACTTCAAAATCAAGGCTTTTACAGGGCCTTGCTCCCTTCAAACCACTAAGGGAGGGTCCTTCCTTGCTTCTTCAAGCTTCTGACAGTAGGCATCAATCCAACCTCCATCTTCTCATGACCACCATCCCTCTGTGTCTCTGTCTTCTTTTCTTATAAGGACATTGGTCTTCCTGAATTAAGGGCACACCCTTGTGGCTTGATATTAGCTTGATAATTCTGCAAAGATAGATTCGTTCCAAATAAGGCCACATTCACATGTACCAGGAATTAGGACTTCAGCATATCTTTTGGTGGGAAGACACAACCTATAACACAGGCCTAGCATTTTCTCAGTGACACAGTATAGCTTATAACTTCACCAAAATGAGAGTATTATTTTTCCCTGTGCTCCAAAAATTGTCATTTATTTTCATTTGCATTCGCAAAAAAAAAAAAAAAATTTTTTTTTTGCTGGAAATCAAGCAACACTGCTAATGTAATGTATCCAACAAGTATTTGATAAAGGTTATCTCAGAAGAAAAGGAATCTAGGGCGTATCAGTGACATCTGCACCAATAAACAGGCGCTAATAACTTAAGATCCTTTAGATTTCAAGTAAGGCATAGGATTTAAGAAAACAAAGTTATATGTTCAAAATATTCATCACAAGGGCAGAGATAGAAGTCTGTCTAAAGTCATTTACTCCTTATCATAAATAATTTCATATGATAATTTTTTGATACCAGTTGAAACATAATTCACACTAGTGAGATATTTATCATTCAAGATTTAACATACTGTAGTAAACTTCTTTTTGTTGTTACACTTCTGTGCCTGATTTTAAATGTCACTTTCTTCCCAGACTTACAATGTTCCCAACTTCCCCTTGAGTACCACTTCAAGGCCCTCTCTACTATCTCTTTGCCATCCTCCAGTCTGAGCTCCCTTCTCTTCTTTGAAGGCTCATGGGCACCCTCACAGGCACCTCTCAGCAGCACTATCCCAGTTGCTGGCTTCCTCTCATCTCAACCCCAGCTCCCTATTCCTATCCCAGTGTCCTAAATACACATCCATGCCCATCAAACCTGAACATGGGACTTTGTCAAAGTACAGATTCTGATTCATCATGTCTTGTGGGGCAAGAGGATGGTCTGCTATCCTGCATTTCCAACAAGCTCCTGGGTGATACCCCTGCCACTGTCCATGGGCCACTCTGTGTGGAAAGGCTATACAACCTGACTGCCCTATTATTTCCCTAGTTGGGCCTGCCTTTCCCCAAAAGATCTCATACTGCAAAATAATCTCTTACCACCTCTACCAGCCTCCTTTCCTGAGCTCCTGCTGCTTTAAGCATATCTCAGGTGAGCAAATGAATAAGATGATCCAACTAAAGAACAAGTGACTCATACACTCTCCCTACTTACCCTCCCCTTTCTACCACAGGTTTTCAATGGCAGTTTGTGTGGATCTCTAAATCAAGTAACCTTTGCTTGAAGTGTAAATATTGGTACATTTTTCTGGAGGGTGGAGGTCAAGATTGTTATCAGACTTTCAGAATTCCCTAATCCCAAAGGATAAAAAAAAAATCATACTCTAAATAGCAAAATGTCAGTAACCTTGTAGAAAAGGGTGAGGAGTGGGGGTGAAGAAAGGGGGCTCACCACTTGGCTTCCTCCTTTCCCTTTATGAGGCTGCTGCTGGGGAGAGGGAGAGAGCAGAGTTGGGGGCTGCACCTAGTTTCCTACTCACATTCCCTCAAATTCCAAGGAGATCCTTAAGGTTCTACTTCCTTGTTTTCAAACAGAATTCCCATCTGAAGGGTGAAGTGCAGGCTGCAAGGTCAACTCCCAGCCTTTAGAGCACATGTGTCAAACACAAGGCCCGCGGGCCAAATCCAGCCCGCCAGGCCTTGCAATGTGGCCCGCACCGCGCTGTCATCACTGCACTCCGCTGTCAGTTTATGACATTGTCAGTTTATGACTGTTCAGTAAACCATTCGGCCCGCGATTTAGGCTGGATTTTAGATTTTGGCCCCTTCTCTGATTGAGTTCGACACCCCTACTTTAGAGAAACCTGAAGGTAAGATCAGAAATGGAGGGGAAAGTTATGTCCTCATTGAGTCCATTTGAGGCTAAGGTTCCAGGGCCCAGGACATTCAGATTCCCAAACCAGGGAGAGGGCAAGGGCCCTCACACTATGGCAAAAATAGCTACTCCTGCCAAAGAAAAAGGAATCCAGAGTATTCTAAGGGGCCTGGAGCTATAACTTCTCACTCCTTCACCCACACAGGCCCTGGAAATGCCTTGTTTGGCTAAACATTAAATGAGATCACATATGTTAAGGACCCAGCATGAAGCACAGCAGATATTAGGGATTCAATAAATATTAGTTCCCTTCCCTATTAAAAGTAACGCCAGCTACGCTGTTTATGTGATTTGCTTGCTATTATTACCATAGAGCACAGTAAGAAGTGCATATGTAATTAAATATGTACCACTATGGTAATTTCGCTTTTAAAATTTTATTTATAACAGTATTATACACTTTATGTAAGCTCTGAGCTTTTCTGCTTATACAGTCTGGTCATCTGTTCGTAACTTTCAGGGAAAAAATGAAAGGAAACATCTAAGGGAAGAACATTTTAGTAGGTTAACAAGGTAAAAAATAAAAATAAAAAAGTTCAACCTCTTCTTGCAGCTGTGGAATCTCACTTTCCTCACTGTTCCTCCTGTCCTAACCCGTCAACTCTGGTGCTCCCCTTATCTGCCTCCCTTCACCCTCCACAGAACACGCCTTCCCACTGTCCAAGGAATATCCCCTTCCATGTGCTTCTGGAAGCTTTGATTAATAATGCTGTTCAACCCCAACAGTCTGGGAACTACAGCCAGGGCAGAGCATGCTATGGGAGCTGGCAGCTGCCTGTCAAAACCTCTCCTCACTACAGAACCCCTGACCTAAACACTGGCTGGGAGTGAATGTGGGCTATGACTTGGTGCCACAAGGAATCTGAAGGCAGCCATACCCATTTATCAATATTGGAGACTAGGAAAAAACTTGAGCATCAGAAAGAAAAATAGCCACACCTCTCAAACTTGAAAGCAGACATTAATGAACCAAGCACAGAGCTCAAAGTTGAGATTGAGTTAGAACCTTCCATCATAGTCTACATATGAATTATTCTTACCAAAGTAATCTATGGAGCAATTCATCATATTTTCTTAAATTCTCAATAGTATCTATCTAGGAAATGACAGTGTCCAACACTGGTTTCAATGATTTCCAAAATGCCTTGAGACAGCAAACAACTTCAACCCCCAAGTAAATCCTACAGAGTATTTTAAACATGCTCATTAAAGAACTCACTAGAAATAAAGGGCTTGGCCTGGTTGCCCAAGAACATCCCTTGATACATTTTTTAAGTAGATTTTAAAATATATATACATATGTTTTTCTTGATTTCAGAAAAAGGAAGGGAGAAAGGGATAGAAATATCAATGATGAGACAGAATCATTGATTGGCTGCCTCCTGCATGCCCCACACTGGGGATCGAGCTCACAATTCGGGCATGTGCCCTGACTGGAAACCGAACACTGACCTATTGGTTCATGGGTCCATGTTCAACCACTTAGCCAAAACGGCCAGTCTTCCTTGATATTTTTTTAATTGAAAGCAAAAACAGGCACTGGCACGCATGTGTACTCCTGCAACTACTAAAAGACAAAGTATAAAAAGCAAATAACAGCACAAAGTCTATTGACTCTAGTCATCCTTCAGCCCTCTGGCCTCTCTCAACCATAACTTTGCATCTTGTTATTACAACTCCCATTTCTTACAAAGTATGGCACCATTCCCATCTTCTAACTGTAAGAACCTTTTGCCAGTAACATACATAATTTCCCATCACAATAAAGAAAATAAAGCTAAAGAGGCAATAAAAATCCAGAAATTGGTTAGAGTTACCAGGTTTGCAAAAATGAATTGGTATTTGGTCTTCAAAATACTTTTAAAATTTCATATTTTGGAAATAAAAATAGTCTTAATTTTCAGAAAAGAGTAATGGTCTAGAATTTTGTTGTAAAACTGGGTGAGTTTTAATAGCTCATTTTAAATATTAACATTGAAATGAAACATGAAGGTTGAACTGAATAGTGCATCAAAACATCCAGAAAATAGAAGGGATGCGTTGGTGATATAGTGATGAGCATAGCTGCCTTCCAGAAAATAGAAGGGAAAGAATATTTTTTAGTACAGTCAATAAACATTATCCTTATTCTACCTAACCCCTAACACTAATCCTAACCCTAACCCTAACCTAACCCACCCAGATATGGGGATCTGCCCTGGGAAGCAAGTATACTCATGACTAAATAATATAGAGCTGAATTAAGGCATAGCCCTTAGGAGCAAACAACTTCTTTTCACTCTTTGAAACAATCCATTAATTAAAAAAAAAAAAATCATATATATAAATTATTTACAATGAACAATCAGTTGCTATGACATGCACTGACCACCAGGGAACAGACGTTCAACTCAGGAGTTGGGCCTGTAGTGGCCAGTGTGCTCCAACAGGGAGAGCACCACTCAGCCACAAGTCATGCTCACAACTGCTGAGCAGAGTGGCGGTGGTGGGAGCCTCTCCCGCCTCCAAGGCAGCGTTAAGATGTCCGACTGACAGAGGGATTAAGCTGTCAGTTGGAGTTGGACATGCCCTGAGGGCTCCCAGACTGCGAGAGGGTGCAGCCTGGGCTGAGGATCCCTCCCCACACACCCACCCACCCCGACGCTGAGTGCATGAATTTCGTGCACCAGGCCTCTAGTAGATAATAATTCTGAGAGTGATTCTCCACCCACTTTTTCACAAAAAAGAAAGAATTCTACCTTGGTTATCTCACATGTGTTCAAACTTATTTTGTAACATTTACAATAGAAAGTCACTACTTCACTTAAAGGCTGCATCACAGTTCATTGTCTTAAGAATCAATGTTCATAAATCTTTTCATGGCATGATGTTCTAGTCATGCAGTTATAGCTCATGATCTCACTGCCTTTTCTAGGGCCCTTCTTGTTATGACTCTACTTCTGCAGTTCACTTGCTTAATAAAGGTGTTTGAAACAATGCAGAGGTCAGGAGAGAATACAACTCAATAAAAAACTTGAAACTTGCCGAAACCAGTTTGGCTCAGGGATAGAGCGTCAGCCTGTGGACTGAAAGGTCCCAGGTTCAATTCTGGTCAAGGGCACGTACCTTGGTTGTGGGCACATCCCCAGTAAGGGGTGTGCAGGAGGCAGCTGATTGATGTTTCTCTCTCATCGATGTTTCTTACTCTCTCTCCCTCACTTGTCCTCTCTGTAGAAAATCAATAAAATGTATTTTTTTATAAACAAAAAAAAACTTGAAACTTTTTCTCTGGATCTACACCTAGAGAACAGCTTTCCATGAGATAGAATTCCTGTCAATAAAGTTTTGGTCTGAGGGAACCAAACTTCCCTTGGGCTTGTTTTAAGAACAAAAAGGAGATGGTGCACAATTATAGACGCAGCACACAGAGTCCCAGAATGAAGGTTTAGCTCAACTTCCTGAAGGATGAAACTGGGAAGAATAGCCTTCTCTCTTCTCCTGCCCCCCTGTGTCTCTCTCTCTTTGTCAGACTTCCTCTGGGCTGCCTCTGCAGGAGGCAGAGGCACATTCCCAGGTATCAAAACCTTCTTGGCCCACACAGCTTAACTCAAACGTCCACCCCTGTTCCAAATATAATAGTTCAGCCTTGGGGAGGAGCAGAGTCCTTTGTTACAAACAAGCCTGGAGAGACCCATTCTTTGAGGGGAGGCAGAATAAGTTGCACAGGCACCCCCAAAGGTATGTGGGACAATTTCTAGTAAGAGGATCTTACATAATAGTGAGTCTGCCATTAGGGAGACATACTGCTATGAAGTTCTCAGTTAGGTTCTATCATCAGAATCACGTGTAAATTATTTTATTAGAAAAAACATTTCATATTCCTTCTATATTTAGAGAGACAGATCTATGTGGCATGATTTTCCTTTTTCTCCTTTTGAGAATCTGACAGTTCCCATATACTCAAAATTAGCAAGCAAGTTTCAGTCTGTTTTTCCCCTAAAATATGTCAAAAAATTGTGTCCAGGTAAAATTTTACTTCCCATTACTAATAAGTTTCTACTTCCTACTATCCAGCAAATATGGGCTTGTAACTTCAATAGCTTTAGGGAAATTACCGCAACTGACCAATAAGTTATGTGAAATCCCAGGTTGAAAAGAACTATTACCCCACAAAAATGAAGGGTAAGATCCAAACAATAATGAGAAAAGATGAACATTATAATAGTTTGCACCATAAGGACAGTTGTCTCTCTACTTTCGGAAAGAGTTCAACTTTTTTTTTTTTGAGCATATATTATATTCTACACACTATGCTTTGCATGTTGCATACATGAGATGAGTTAATCCTTAGAGTAACTCTGCAACTCTGAGAATTGGAAAAACTCTCTGAACCTCAAAAAGATTAAATAATATGCCCTGGCCAGGTGGCTCTGTTAGTTGGAACATCATTCCATATACCAAAAGGTTGTGGGTTAGATTCCTGCTCTGGGCACATACCTAGGTTGCAGGTAAAATCCCCAGTCAAGGCATGTACGGGAGTCAACTAATCATTGTTTCTTTCTCACATCAATATTTCTCTCTCTAAAATCAATAAAAACGTGTCCTGAGGTGAGGATTAAATTTTTTAAAAAATAATTTGCAAAAAAACAAAACCTAGAAGTGGAATCTAAACCTCATTCTACCAGATCCCACAGCCCACGTGTTTCTTCCACTAGCACCAATAGCTAGTATTTATGGGATACTGGCCATGCACCAAGGCCCAGTTCATACTGCTTCACATATACTGACGGAGGCAGTAGATTTATGAACTACCTGCTACCAGCTCCTTCTACAGATGTGAAAAGGGAAGCATAATGAAGTTAAGTCCTTGCCCAAGTTCACACAGCCTGTAGATGGTGGAGCAGAGATTAGGACCCAGGCAATCCAGCTGCATGGCAGGTAAGATTGCCTCCACTGGAGAACTTGATTCTGTGGGTGGTGCACAGCCCTTATTCATGACAGCTCTCACTACTGAGTAAATTCTGTCTGTGAGAGCAGCCGTGATTCCATCATAAGTTCAAAGAGAAACTGAGTTAAAATTGTATAGCTCGCCTTTTCACTGCATGTGTATAGAAAGAAATGACAGTCTTGGTAGCCAGGATTCACAAATCCTTATTTCACTACATCCACTACATCTTTTCCTTATATCCTCTAAGGATTCAACACATCCAGACAGGCTAAGGATGTTATGAATGAGGAAAATCTCTTTTCATTTCTATGTGGAGGTGTGTGTGTGTGTGTGTGTGTGTGTGTGTGTGTGTGTGTGTGTTGGAAGCAGTAGGGCATAGTACTAAAGAACAATGATAACTCTCTTCTGAGAATGTTCTTTTCCTTACCTCTGATTTTAAGCACAAGCAAATTTTGTCCGTTTCTGCTAGACCGTATTCCTCTAGTACATTTTTTTCTCTCTGCTTGCTACATTAAAAGTCTTCCAATCACTACAGTACCACTGGCTTAATGTACTATCCATATCTTATACATTGTGTCCAGGGTATGATAGACTTTCCTTATAGCAAGCATCACTTCAGTTGCAATGAGTTGGCCATGGCCATGACCTATGGGAGCTCAGTGGCCATTTATGATATTATAAACTACTAGAGGCCTGGTGCACGAAATTCATGCACCAGAGGGGGGGGGGTGTCCCCCTCAGCCCAGCCTGAATGCTCTCATAATCTGGGATCCCTCTTACAATCTGGAAATGCTGGATACTCACTGCTCACATGCCTGCCTGCCTGCCTAATCACCCCTAACCACTTGCCTGCCTGCCTGATCGCCCCTAAGAGCCTCTGCCTCAGCTCCTGCCACCACAGCTTCATCTGAAAGGATGTCCAGAATGACGTCCAAAAGGTCATTGGACTATCTGGTCTAATTATCATACTACCCTTTTATTATTACAGATAGCTTGTGGGTGATGCTAATGAAGTTCAAGAAGCAACATTTTGCATGACTTCACATTTTGCTGTGTCTCCTTCAAAATAGCTAATAAAACACTGGCAACTGTGCTCTTTGTTATTAATTTGTTCCCACATTTTTTTCATTCCTCCCTGTTTAAGGAAAATCATTTCCATTCATCCCACTACAACATATTCCTTCATGACCAGCAAAAAAATAAATAAGCACCCTCGCCCCCAATTGCAAAAACCTAATGCGGTAACTGCCTGCAGATTTGGAGCTTTGTATGCAAACTGTTTATTATAGTCACAAAACTGGGAAGGAACTGCAATAGAACTGCTTCTGGAAAGATGAAGCCAATTTCAGAATCCAATTTGCAATAGGAAATGCCATGTTTGTTTCATGTCTGCCTCTGTTTCAGCTGAAAAGAAAATAAAAACCCAAAGAAAAGCAAAAACAGTTGGTTTGGCTAGTTATTTCCAGGCAAAGAAGAGGGCAGATGGAAAGCCATTCAGCTGGCTGTAGAGCCTTGTCTGTCTACCTCCAGTCACATTTGAAGCAACTGAGAAAAGTTGAATCCCTGTTAAATGAAAATTCACACACACACACACACACACACACACACACACACACACGTTTATTTAAATAGCATTATTAAAAATACATAGGTTTGGCTCTCACAGGGACAGGTGGTGTGATAGACCAGGTTGGCTGCCCAGTTTGATGAGGGCCTTGCCTCCCACCTTTCCTGTAGTGAGAGCACAGTACACAGTCTTGGTTGTACATGTAACCTTTGAGCCCAACACAGCCCTCATTAGGGTGGAAGGATCTCTGGAAGTAACCTGTAGTATTTTGTAGATTTAAAAAAAATAAACCTATGGAGTATGAATATATATATGTATATATATATACATATACATATATATATATATACCTCTGCTTTTACATTTACATATGTATACTATAGTTTTCAGCTATCTACATACATGTGGAATTAAGGAATGAATAAAAACATGTAGTCACACATACACACACAAATATACACCAAACACAGAAAGAGATCTAGATATACTGCAGATATCAAATATATAAAGTATATAAATGATTCAGAAAGATTCTGATATAAAAAAATTATGTAATTAAAAACATGTAATTGATTTTTAAATGAGTTTCTTTCCCCAGTATTCAGCTTTCTTGCCAAAGACCATTTCTCTCATTGCTCCCTGGTGAAAATAATGTAAATGTTGCCTCTGCTGATCTTCACCACACACACACACACACACACACACACACACACACACACACGCACGCACCAATCAGTCTCATCCAAATGTGCTCACCTCTGCTAACTGTTGTGTATGCTCATCAATCACTAACACTGGAACACCCAGGAGGTATAGAGAGAACAAGGTTTGGTTAGCCTGGTGATTGTGGAATCACATCTTATCATGCCTGTACACAATATATCCCATGACTTGTCTGGAACATGAGTGGGCACTGGCTGTATCCAATCTATTTCTATGCTGTATTGTCATTGGTCAAAAATGGCCTTGTTCTCCCATTCCCTCCATTTTCCAACTGAGAAAATAAAGGAACCAATAAGCCTGAGCTCAATTTGTTTTGGCAATTATTGCAAAGTTCCTACTGTGAGGGAGGCCCTGCCCACTGGTGCAGAATGACACAGAGCCATCCAGGGTCCAGACAAAAGGAGACCCGCTTTTCTCCAAGTGTATTCAGCCATGTATAGACATATTGGCTGAGATGCCTGCCCATTCACATCTTAATGGGAAAAAAAAGAGAGACAAGAACCAGGGGTTGGAGGAGGAAAGAAGAATGAAAGATTATCAACTGACAGCAGCAACAAAACCTGAACTTGGTAAAGAAGAAGAAAGGAAACTATTTTGACCACAGAACAGTAAATCACTGATAGAACGTGAATATATGTCTTAGTAGTATTCAGATAAATTATGCTTTTATTACAGATAAAGGTTACTATGACACTAAAATGTGAAACTAAAGAAAGTTATGCTAGAAGATAGGATTATATCATATAGGATTATATGAGTCTTCTCTCTCTCTCTCTCTCTCTCTCTCTCTCTCTCTCTCTCTCTCTCTCTCTCTCTTTCTCTCCCTCTCTCTCTCTCCTCAACCCCACACTTCACTTAGAGCTGCACATTAACTCAACCAAATCAAACTGTTAGGATGAAATGCCACCAAGATGCATTCTAAAGTGTAATTCCTCTGAAATAAGTACTATGTAACTTTATTAAAAATCAAAGTACTAGTCAAAAGGTGAAAAAAATATTACATTATGATGAAAAAGAGGTCATTTAAAAAAAAAGGCTGAAATAACACTTCTTTTTGAAATGGCATATGAAGGCTATTTTAGTACTCAAAGAAAAGGTGACTTTTTCTTAATATTTGTCCTTATTCTCTGTTCATGAAGAGAAGGGTATGTTTGAAGAAAAGGTCACTTTAAATTCTAGACCATGGCACTTGTTCTTCTGTAAGGCTGAATGCCCTCATCTTCCTCTCTTTCAATTCTATCTAATGATAATTGGTCTACCTGTCCAACACTCCTGTCTACTCAGAAAACGTTGACTATGAAGTAATGTCAGAGTCATGTCCAAGACATGCCAGAAACCGTTTCTCCCAGCAAAAGTCACTTATTTCACAAGATAAGTAATGAAATAAATAGGGGAAAATTAAATTAATTAAATTAATTTTAAAATCTGTTATTAGTTGCTTCTCTTTAGTCATATTGGAAATGTAGGAGGAGAACTGCAGATTCAATAACAATATGCATTTTTTCCATTATAGAGAATAGATTAATCATTAGAGAATGATCTCTCTAGCCTTATCAAACTCCAGACATAGAAACAAATGGAAGTTTAAGACATAAAATATACTATAAAATTGTTGGGAAAATTGAACTACAATCCTCAATGAAATTACCTCTTATGGCAATTAAGAGCCCATTTGTAGGAGCATTAACAGCCTCAGGCAAACTCAACAAACCCATTCCTGACTGCATTAATGACAGATTTAGATTTATTAGGGAGTATTATTTAATTAACAATAACGTGAAATACCAGCTCAGCTGAGATACAGCATACTTACTGGAAACACTAAGCAATGGTAAGTGAAAAAGACATGCAATCTGTTAGCCTTCCCATGTTATTTTGTTTCTGAAATACGTAAGTAGATGATATATATTTGCCACTAGATATTTTCAGCTGTCTGTAAGGCCAATATGTCCAAAGAAGTTTAGCTCTTACTATACAATGATGCTAATAGGCCCTTGCTGTTTGATTCTGTTAAGAAATCCCCCTAGGGCCTCAAATGTTCAGGGACAGCATTCTTTGTCCTTTTCCCCGCTAGACAAGGGCAACTGCCAGCCCCCCTTCCTTGTATACACCAGGCTCCCTCCCACCCCCATACATCATTTGCCGCTAATCACCTAACATAAGTGATGCCTTTTGTTCTCACTCCCTTCCCAAGAAGCTTTGGGTTGTCAGCCACTCAGTAGCTGGCTGGGTATTATCCTCCCTCCCCTGTCCCCACTCTCCCCCCCACCTCCATTCTGACCCTATGGCATGGGCAGAGTGAAGAAAAGACTTAGATGGGTGCAGACTTCTCCCCCTCAAAGTTAAATTCCCCACATCCAACGGCCTCCTTTAGAGCCAACTGTCAGTCAAAGACCAGTTTCAAACTGGCAAATGCAGGACCACTTTAGGTTGTTCTGAGACACAGTGGGAGCTGGCAGCATGAAGTGAACTCCACAACTAAAGTGATGAGCACAGGAAGATGCAAACATAGTGCACTCCCTGGAAGAAGGAGAAAAGTAAGTTATAAAACTTTTCATGCTATCTGTTATTTTTATGACATATATTCACAAAAGTTAGTTTAAAATTGGTCAGTGACATAGAAAGGTTGTCTTAGGAAATGGTTGTGCTGATTTACTGTAGTTCCTGTGGGAGCCAAACAAAGCTAGCTAAGATAGTAATTTTAAATTATTATTATTGGGTGGCTGTTAATTGAAGTCACCAGTGTCCATTAAAATTCCTGCCCACAGAAAATTTTTATCTTGACTTGATTTATGAAAAGCTTAGAAATGAACAGTCAGTGTGGAACATGATTATTAAACAAAACAAATTTCTGTTCATGGCTTTTGAAAAGACAAATCTGAAATCCCAACAGTCAGCTTGTGCTTGTATTTGGGAGTAGATTAGGATGGTGTTTGTGTGAAGAGCACTAGCATCCACAGTGGATTAAGATTGATTGCAGAAGCTAAAGATTTTTCTCTTTGATTCTTTTGACTCCAAAGTAGTTTTTGCTCAAATAATATCAAAGGCATCTGATTAAACACATCTCCCAGCAGGATTTTATGGTGGTGCATGCTTTATTATATACAGTTTAATCAGATTAAATAATATGGTATCAGCCAGTGAATGTCTTGTTTTGAAACAACCTGTGAAAATAGATTTTATCCCTTTCTTTAATCCTGATTTGGTGCTATTAACCAATTCCATTATTTAAATTGACTGTTAAGATCAGAATCAGTTTGACTTATCAAAATGTATTTCCCATTAATAAGGCTTTCTTTTTAGCCTCCTTCTTTAACCTTCATTTACTTTTAGTGCTTTGAAGACAAACATTTGCGAAATATTTTTCCTTAAATAGATTAAAGTATATAGACTGATTCTTGTTAAACTCTTCATAACTTTACAGTATAAAAACAAAAACCTGCAGAGTTTATATGGGTTTCTTTAATGCAACTTTACTGTATAAGAAAGATGAAAGGGACTGTAAGATAAAGAAATAATAAATTAAATTTTGCAAAAGATAAATTTTCCATCCCAAAGATTTACTTTACTGACATAGAAAAGAAATCCAGAAGAATTTTAACTGCAAATTCATTTTCACTAGTAACATTTGAACATCTTCGTGGCATTGCTATATGACATTTAAATACCAGGAAGGGGGGAAGGAGGTGCCAGCAAGAAAGCAAGGGAGGTACACAGTTTTCCACACAGCAGAGCTAACAATCCTATCTTGCCACAGGTGCTACCTGAGATCAATCAGCGTATCATCTAAATTCTTCCTTTTTCTAGTGATATTCTACAGCAAATAAAAGTAGATATAGCTACCACTGAGCATTATCATCAATTGATTGCATTTAGAGTGAGACTGCTAAGTCTTTTCACTGAATGCCTGTAAATTCAATGTTTTTCCTAGGCAAAAAATGAGTGCAATGCTGTAAATGCATACTATGATGTAAAAGTCAGCATTTGAAAATGTTGTTGATTTACAGGATTTTTGAAAGACCTGAAGCCTCCTGGTTCCATGCCCACCTTTGGCAGACCTACACTGAAGTCAGCGGGAGAAGTTCCTCCCCTGCAGTCAGTCTGCTGCTCTAGCTTCAGCCCCTGCCCAAAACAGGGCTGGAGACTTCTTAATCTCCATAAGCAACCTGTCCCAGTTTATAAACTTCACTGTCAGAATATCCGCCCCTGTTTAAATCTCGCCTGCTGCTGATTAAAGCCATGTTCCCTGCTCCTAACCCCTAGGAGATGCCCATCTTCAGGGAAGAGGAATTTTTAAAATGTGGATGTTATTTAAACTGCACCTTGACTTTTCCCCCAATAGCCTTAAAGATTCCTTTCTTTGGCCACTGAAGGTTTCATCTTTAGGGCCTCATGTCCTCTGTACCTGCTCCAAACTTCCATCCTCATCTGCCAAAACTAACAAAGCTCTGCTGAGGATCCCAGTCACAGATGGTGGTTCTGCAGATTCCTATCTGTTAATGTTGCTATACAAGTACCACAATTCTCTGGAAATGAAAAAATTGTATTGCTGAATCATTGTACACTTTAACTAATTGGATTCTATTCCAACCTTTACTAAATTCCTGTTTGATGCCAACACTATGCTAATTCTGAAGATACAGAGGCAACAGTCACTGCCCTAAGAGAATTCACAGGATAGAGGGGAAAGCAGACCACAGGAGCTATGCTGGCCTAAAGGACAGAGTGGCATGGGGCACAGAAATGAGGCTTGGTAACCAACAAGTACTTCCTGGAAAAGCGAAGGATGAACAAAGGAAAGCCTGGGAAAGGCATTCAAGTTTGAGCAAAAGCATGAAGGTGCTAAAACATAGCATCTGTTGTTTATTTTGATGGACAAAAAAAAAAAAGTGAGGGAAAAGGGGACCGATGAGGCTAGAATGGTAAGTAGGAGCCAGATACTGTAGGACCTTAAGTGCCTTGTCAAAGAATTTAGATTTTATCAGTTATGAAATAAGGAGCCATTAAAGACCTTTTAGCAGGTGAGTGGCTGATAAGAGGAGAACAGGGTAGAACAGAGACACCAGTTAGAAAGCTGTGGCAGTGGTGAATGTAGGACATTTACAAAACTGGAACTACAGTAATAGCAGAAGGAATGAAGAGGAAAGATGGATTTGAGGAAGACTTGGAAGGTGTAATTGGTAGACTTAAGTAACCCAATATGGGTGGGGTTGGGGGATGGAAGGAGTCAGGGTAGACTGATGTCTGAATCTCTACTTTGATGAGATTAGAAGTGCCATTCATTCCCAGGCTAAAGGAAGCAAACCAAGAGACCCAACAAAGAAAGAAATCAGGAGTCAAACTGAAAGTGATGTCCACTATGATCCTCCAATGATTCTATCAGGAGCTAATTGGACTAGTCTTTGAGGAGTATGAGGGCTCTATTTAGAGACCAAATTAAGACCTCACAACTTTGCTTGAAATGTGGCTTCAGGTATTGAGCTAGAGAACACTACTGAAGAACCATCAGGGAATAAAAATGGTCCAGAAAAATAAGGACTTTAACCAATCTCTGCCCCATGATTATATTATTATCTATATATATAAAAGCCTAATATGCAAAGTGTCCCCTCTGGAGTTCAACTGACTGGGAGTTCAATCACTCCCTATGATGTGTGCTGACCACCAAAGGGTGGCGTGGAATGAAGGAAGGCCCAGGCCAGCAGTTGGGAAAGGGAAAGGAGGGCCCAGCTGGTGGCTGGCAGCCTCTAGGGAGCCATGCACAAATTTCATGCACTGGGCCTTTAGTTACATGTAACAAGGACTGATGCACAAAATTCATGCAAGGGACTAGGCCTTCAGAGCCTCGGCTAGCCCTTGCAGCCCTTGGCAGCCTCAGTCAGCCCTTGCAGTCTCTCACAGCCCCAGCTTCGTCCAGGTTGTTCAGACAGTCATTCTGCTATTTGATCTAATTAACATATTAACTCTTTATTATATAGGACTAGAGGCACAGTACATAAAACTCATGCACGGGAGCAGGGGACCCTCAGCCTGGCCTGTACCCTCTCCAATCTGGGACCCCAAACCAGGGATATCCATCTGCTGGTTTAGGCCCAAACTGGCAGACAGACATCCCTCTAGCAGTCCCGGACTAACCACTCACCTGCCTACCTGCCTGATCGCCCCTAACCCCTTTGCTGGCCTGATCACCCCTACCTTGCCCCTCTGCTGCCCTGATCGCCTCTACCTTGCCCCCCTACTAACCTGATTGCCCCTACCTTGCCCCCTTGCTGGTCTGATCACCCCTACCTTGGCCCCTGCCGTCCTGATTGTTCTAACTTTCCCCCCTGCCAGCCTGATCGCCCTTGGCCCTCAGCCTAAGCTGCAGTCTGTGTGACCTAGCCAATTGGGAAGGTGCGGCCCCTATCACCCCACTGCTGCTGCCATTGGCAGCTACCATGGCTGCCTGAGCCACAACAGCTTTGTCTAATAGGATGACCATCTGGTCTAATTAGCATATTACCCATTTATTAGTATACATTGGAAATAGGTTGCTGCTATACTCTATCAATCAAAAAACCACTCTTGTCACATACGTACAGCTGGGCATGCTCTGTTGGGGAGATCAAGGGATGGTGTATCAAGAAGAAAATATTGAATCTCAGGCTTATAAACAATGTCTTCTACAATTACCTCCTACAAAGGCAATGGGATCTGTAGATACATACCATCAGTCTAGGATAAGCTAATTCTAACATAGCATAGCTCACTCTATTAGTTCATCCTAGCATAGTGTTTTTGTTTGTTTGTTTTTTGTTTTTTGTTTTTTTTTTAAATATATTTTATTGATTTTTTTTTGCCCCCCTCCCTCCCTCCCACACATCCCCTCCCTCCCCAGAGTTTTGTGTCCATTGGTTGCACTTATATGCATGTATACAAGTCCTTCGTTGATCTATTATCTCCCCCAGATCTTCCTCCCCTCCCCGCTGTAATTTGACAGTCTACTTGTTGATATACTGTCACTATATCTATCTTATGGTTCATCAGTTTACAATGTTCTTTATTATCCACAAATGAGTGAGGTCATGTGGTGTTTCTCTTTCATTGATTGGCTGGTTTCACTCAGCATGATGTTCTCCAATTCCATCCAGGTTGCTGCAAATGATGAGAAATCCTTCTTTTTTATGGCAGCATAGTATTCCATTGTGTAGATGTACCATAGTTTTTGGATCCAATCATCTGCTGACGGACACTTCGGCTGTTTCCAAATTCTGGCTATTGTAGATTGTGCTGCTATGAACATAGGGGTGCATATATCCTTTCTGATTGGTGTTTCTAGTTTCTTGGGATATATTCCTAGAAGTGGGATTACTGGGTCAAATGGGTTCCATTTTCAGTTTTTTGAGGAAACTCCATACTGTTCTCCACAGTGGTTGCACCAGTCTGCATTCCCACCAGCAGTGCACGAGGGTTCCTTTTTCTCCACAACCTCGCCAACACTTGTCGTTTGTTGATTTGTTGATGTTGGCCATTCTGACAGGTGTGAGATGGTACCGCATTGTTGTTTTGATTTGCATTTTTCAGATAATTAGTGACTTTGAGCATGTTTTCATGTGCCTTTTGGCCTTCCTTCTGTCTTCTTTTGAAAATATTCTATTTAGGTCCATTGCCCATTTTTTAATTGGATCATTCATCTTCCTTTTATTTAGTTGTATAAGCTGTCTGTAGATGTTGGAGATTAAACCTTTATCAGTGGTAACATTTGCAAATATGTTCTCCCACACAGTGGACTTTCTTGTTGTTCTGTTGATGGTTTCTTTTGCTGTAAAAAAGCTTTTTATTTTGATGTAGTCCCATTTATTTATTTTCTCTTTAGCTTTCATTGCCCTAGGGGCAGTATCAGTGAAGAAGTTCTTTTGGCATATGTCTGAGATTTTGCTGCCTGTCATACATATAGTCTTAACTTCTAACTTTAATGCAATTATAAATGTCATGTAAGACTAAAAATTAGTGAACATGTGAAACAACTCTAAAAATTAAAAATTGATCATTCCTGTCTAACTGTAGTCATAGAAATTGCCCATGGACTGAACTGCAATTTCATTAGCTTTGATTAAAAGTGAAACAGAAAAAAGGGTAAAGTAGGTCAAAAACTTCCTGATTCTTTTGGGGTTAAAACATTTCCTAGATTCTAAATGTGTATGAAAGGATCAGTAAGAATGTATTTCCCATCCTTGGAAGATATGTAAATAAAGATAGGGCATCACTCAATGGGAAAAAAAATGATTATAATGAGAATGAAAAGCAAAAATGAATTAGGCATGAACTTCAGAGAAAGGATTTCTAAAGTGGAAATTCCGTTATTTGTGATCTTAGCTAGGGACACACAAAGCAGGTTTTATATGGGACTGATCAGGTTTTTCAAAGCCAGCTTTTAATTACATCATTCAAGCTTTCTTCCATTTTTTTTTTTTTATTCTACTCCTCTCGTCCACACATGGAAACACACATACGTCTACAGTTATATAAAACCAGATATTGTTACCAAGCTCTTCAACTAAACCATTCGTATACGTCCCTCTCAACCACATCAACCCCACAGTTCCATTTTTGGATTTCAAAAAAGCACTCTCTCTCATAAAGCAGTTTGGTTGTGGGAGGAACAGGAGACAAAAGAAGGAGTGGTGAGAAAGGGAAGAGTTCAGAGACTGAGAATAGCTTCAGTGAACACTATAAGAGCTGAACCTTTAAGGCACATGTGTCAAACACAAGGCCCGGGGGCCAAATCCAGCCTGCCAGGCCTTGCAATGTGGCCCGCACCGCGCTGTCATCACTGCACTCCGCTGTCAGTTTATGACATTGTCAGTTTATGACTGTTCAGTAAACCATTCGGCCCACGATTTAGGCTGGATTTTAGATTTTGGCCCCTTCTCTGATTGAGTTCGACACCCCTACTTTAAGGTCAGTATTTCCACAGTTTTTGAGAAACAGAATTCACAGAAATATAAGTAATCAAAATTAGAATAAGTAAGAGTGATAGCCATCTTATTTAAGAAATTTCAATTGACATTAAGTAGGCTTTGTTTTTCTGTTCAATTATAAAAGAAGGTAATACCATAATTCCTCAAATCCAGTCACATCATCAATTTGTTTACAGCTTCTCTGAGGAGTTGGGGAAGAAAATATGACCACATTAAATGTGAACATTGGTTTTAAGGTATATTCCATTTCAGAAATGTTAACTCTGGGAAGGAGGGCAAAGTCATGAGGCAAGTGAGATGTGGAGGGAGAGTGTAGAAGTGAGAGTAATAACCCAAATGCAGAAAATCTAGAGCCGGATAACCTCTTCAAGCTGTGGAGAGTTGGTCGTAGTTAGCTTTGAGTAAGCTGGTAAGTTGATAGCTACAAAAGAGGGATGAAGCATCTATTCATGACATGGAAAGTATGATGTAAGTGAAACAGACTGTAAGTCAGAGAACTGTCTCATTTTTTCAGCCTACAAAACCATACTATATACACCCTTTCCAAAGCAGACCCTTAGTGGTAGGATTTGGTCAGTAACACAGACATACACATTCAGATTCAGGGGAGTTGGAAGGTTGTTTACAGAAGCACTGAAAGTATTTTCTTTATGGAATTCCATAAGAAAATCTTGTTGTCTATGAACTGTACATGTTCAAAGATATCATCACCATATGCTTTTTCACTCCCCTTCTTACCCATACCACCTGTTTCATTCTCTGTGGGTTTGATATTCCATACTGAAGGATTTTGGTTTCTAAGTAAAGATGTTAGTTTGTATTTCTCAAGAAAGAACCTTGATGGAGAAGCAGGGTAAAGTGGCACTGAGTTGTGTTCTGATTTAATGTTGATGCACCTCATGGTCTCCTGCATATCTAGAATCTTGACAAGTTTGTTTTTTGTTTTTAAGTGCATTTTTGAGGCTCTTACTATAAGTAAAAATGGTAGTTTAAGAAGTCTAGCTGACTAAAACCATGATACACTGTCTGTATTTACCTGTAAAAAGGCATGCGGACATATCAGTAAATTAACACCCACTCCCTTCATAGGGAGTCACTAGCAGAGGCAATTGATTTTCTGCTACTATGGAGATGTCATTTGAGTTTACTGAGTAGTACTTCCATTAACCATGAAAAGCTCAGGAAAACTGAAATAATGATGAAAGAAATAAGAGGGAAACCATAAAAGCCCAGTGCATTTCAATAAGAAAGCAGTAACCATCCTTTCCCCCAAATTTAAATATCACAATGAATTCAAGCAACAAAATAAACAATTCACCAAGAGCACGCTTTATGTACAACTTTAATTTCTTCCTACTGTGTTGTTCATTACTAAACTATTTGCTTTCTTCAGGCAGTATGGAGGGGGAGAAGGAAACTTTTAAAAGACTCATTTAACAGAGAAGTCAATTTCCACTAATGTAGTCTTTGTGTGGAATATGTGGTCCTCTAAAACAGATCTATATACACAAATATACATACATTAGCCTCTTTTTTTATAACAACAACAGAAATTAGCTCACCTTCAAATATAATCGTTATTCTTATCCTGCAGGGAAAAACATGAAAATGAGAACCATATTATTTATAATAATTGCAATCTGGTATTTCTGATAGGAATGATTTTCCCTTCACTTGTATAAAAAAACAGCTCTAAGTGTAAAAAGAGTAGTATAACTATTGTATAACCCAGATTTTACTTTCTAAAAAATTATGCAGGGAAGGAACCAAGATGGTGGCATAGGTAAATGCCTGCACTTGCTACCTCCCACAACCACATAAAAATTACAACTAAAATACAGAACAACTATCATCCAGAACTGCAGGAAAGATCTAAGTGGAAGTACTACAACTAGAGAGGTAAAGAAGAAAGCACATTGAGACTGGTAGGAGATGTGACGGTGCGAAATGGGCTGATCCGGCACCTGGTGTGCTGCTTTTTTAATTGGGAGGGAGATCACTTCTGTGGAGGCTGCCCAGAGGAGCAAAGCATCCCAGCCCCACACCAGCCCCCCAGCCCAGGGTTCTAGAGCTGTAGAAAAAAGTCCCTATGGGCCATAAGAACTATGGACTGTAAAAACCAGTGTGGGTTGGAGCTGAGTGACACGCAGGCTGCTGGGAGACCCAGCTGTTCCTCTTAAAAGGCTGTTACTACAAACTGAATTTACAAGCTCCCACTTCCTCTGAGCTCCAGTGCTGGATGAAGCTCTGGGGGACACAGACTCATACTGAGAGTAACTGGACTGTCTGGCATCAGAGCAGGAACTCAGGGGAAGCTTTCTTCCAGAAGGAAGTGCTCACAGTGGTTATTGTTCCCTGTGCTGGGACCTCCCTGGTGCAGGGCTATCAGCCATTTCTGTTTGCTCTATCCCGGTGATTCCCTGAAACCCAACCCAATTTAGAACCCTACTCAAGCTAAGCTCAATGGCTTTTGTATATAAATGGCCTGTCCTTTCTCAGCCTAAAATATGTCAAACAAGATGCAGCTGGGTCAGAGAGCCACAAAGTTATCAATAAAAGGCCCAAGGCTTGCACCAGCACCAGCCTACCTTGCTTCACAGCTGGGCCTTGCATGTATACTTTCAAACCTGATACAAAGAAGAGGAATCTGCAGCTCTCTGTAGGTCCTGCTGGGTGGCCCCAGACAGTGGCTGAATTTGCACCTCCCTGGAGACCAAAGAGCCAGTGTACCCAGGGTCAGTGTCAGACCATTTTAGATTTCAACTCTTCTAATCCATAAGTGACACACTTAAGGGGAAGACTCAGTGAGCACCAAAGCCCCACTGAAGCAAGTCCTGCTCCATAACAGTGTCTCCTGCACAGCAGCTCTTTCACTGTAGTTGCAGCTAGTCCCCACAGCCAATTGGCCTGGAATTCAATTCCTCCCAGTGACATCGACAGCAATCAAGGCTCAACTATAGCAAAATTGTGCACACAGTCCACAAAAGGGTGCACCAAGAATGTCTACCTCAGGTGATTGGGAAGGCTGAGCCATTGGGCCCTATAGAACACCTACTATACAGGACCACTCTGTCAACTCAAGGAGACTTAGCAGCTACCCAATGCATGGAAACAAACACAGGGAAGCAGCCAAAATGCAGAGAGAAAGAAACATGTCACAAATGAAAGAAATGGAAGAAAGCAAACTACTGGATATAGAGTTCAAAACTACAGTTATAAAGTTACTCCCAGAATCTTCCAGAAACTTCCAAGGAAGTGAGAACTTCAAGGATCTTTGTGAGAATGCAAAAAAAAAAAAAAAAAGAGGGGGGGGGAGGGGAAAAGGACCAGTCAGAAATTAAGCATACACTGACTGAAATAAAGAATAATATACAGGGGTTTAACAATAGACTATAGCAGTGTTTCCCAAACTTTTGACATATGAGTACCCCATCTATAATTTTTGTAACGCTGAGTACCCCTTGTACTCATGAGAACGTAGAATTAAGCGCAGCTAAGCACGGTGCAGTGCATCCCCACCAAACTCCGGTGCAACCCGTACCCCCACCAAACTCTTCCTGTACCCCTGGGAATATGCGTACCACACTTTGGGAAACACTGGACTAGAGAATCCCGAGAATCAAGTCAATGATTTGAAATATGAAGAAACAAAAAACAGCAAACCAGAAAAGCTAAAAGAAAAAAGAATCCAAAAATATGAAGACAGTGTAAGGAGCCACTGAAACAACTTTAAGAGTACCAACATCCAAACTATGGGGGTGCCAGAAGAAGACAGAGAGCAAGATATTGAAAACCTATTTGAAGAAATAATGGCAGAAAACTTCACCTACCTGTTGCAAAACAAACTTAAAAATCCAGGAAGCACACACACACACACACACACACAAAAAAAAAAAAAAAAAAAAAAAAAAAAACAAGCAAGAGGAATCCAAAGAGGACCACACCAAGACACATCATAATTAATATGCCAAGGACAAAAGACAAAGAGAGAATCTTAAAAGCAGCAAGAGAAAAGCAGTTAGTTACCTACAAGGGAGTACTCATATGACTGTCAGCTGATTTCTCAACAGAAACTATGCAAGCCAGAAGGGAGTGGTGAGAAATATACAAAGTGATAAATAGCAAGGATCTACAACCAAGATTACTCAGCAAAGCTATCGTTTAGAATTGAAGGTCAGACAAGAAAAAGCTAAAGGAATTCATCACTACCAAACCAGTATTATATGAAATGCTGAAGGGTATTCTTTAAGAGATGAAGAAGCCAAAACTGGTTTGGCTCAGTGGATAGAGCGTCGGCCTGCAGACTGAAAGGTCCCGGGTTCGATTCTGGTCAAGGGCATGTACCTTGGTTGCGGGCACATCCCCAGTAGGGGGTGTGCAAGAGGCAGCTGATCGATGATTCTCTCATCAATGTTTCTAACTCTCTATCCCTCTCTGTTCCTCTCTGTAAAAAATCAATAAAATATATTTTTTTTAAAAGAGATGAAGAAGAAGATAAAGGTAAAGACAAAAAAAATATGAACAACTAAGTAACAACAAATACATATCTATCAACAAGTGAATCTAAATATCAAATAAATAAAAAAATCTGATGAACAGAATAAACTGGTATATGGAATAGAATCAGGGGCATGGAAATGGAAAGACTGATGATTCTCAGAGGAAAGAGGATGGGTATGATTTGAATACCCAACAATTTCCTGCCTGGCTCAGAATCCCAACACTGGTTGCATCTGGGGAGCAACTTGTTTAGGATAACATGAATAGGAAATTGTGAAGAATGTCAGAAGAAAGCAGAAATAAATTTTCAGAGAAACATCCATGTGAGAGGGTGTGTGAGGTGAGGGAAGATCTTAAATGTATGTATACATTACCTATGGACACAGACAATAGGGTGGCAAGAGTCTGGGGTGGGGTGGGAACTGGTGGAGGAGATCTATGGGGGGAAAAAGAGGGACATCCATAATAATATCAACAATAAAGATTTAAAATATTTTTTTAAAAAGTTAGGCAGGAAGTACTTTTCATTGCACTCCACCATGAAAAAGAAGGAATAAAGTGTGCTGCATTAACTGTAGATATCAAGTTATTTAACATAAAAAAGTTTATGAAAACTGTGGGCTTAGATGCTGAAAGATTTTAAAAGGAGACATGAGAGGGGCACACAGGCCATCAGAGCTTTCACAGGATTACCAAGGGTTCCAGCCCTAAACAGTCAGAGGCCACTTTTGCACATGCTCAGTGAGAGGGAAGAACACTCCAAAGCTTTGCACTGGAGTGTAGAAAGCCAAAGCTGACAATATTCAGTGAGAAGAAGAACACGAGGGCTTTGCATTGGAGGGTAGGAGGCCAAAGTAGACAAGAGAGAGATAGAAGCTGAAGGGACTGACCCACCTATAAAACACTCATCACAAAGATTCCAAAGATCAGTTTTCTCCCTTGATGTCTGCAGATGACATCTATAAGTAAATATGGAAGTTTTAATTGGCAAGAATGCATGTCCATTTTGTAAGAGATGGGAGAATATAAGGGAAAGTACTTAAAATCCCTCAAAATTTCCTCAAATCTCATTCTGTTCATAAATTTAGCCAGTGGAAGCAAGATAGGGAACATCTGCACACCCCATCCATGTATGTGCACCTGTGCACTTCAAATTCAAAGCAATGTGCTAAAACTAGCCAGAAAAAAAAATAAATAAGTAGAAGTCATTCTTAGGCAAAATGTACACGTATGAAACACAAGGATTAAAGGAAATATACTAGAGTATATAAACTGAGTTCTATCGTTATTGAATGCCATCCAAAAGTAATAATTTTTTCTATTCTAGAGAGTTTTTCAATAGCCAGTCCTTCATTAATTTTCCTCAGATGGAAAAACCATGTTTGGTTATTACAATTAGACTGGGCCAAAACCCACTAAATAGTAGAACTTATCACAGATGTAGAAGTCCATGAAATAATGTATATATACATTAAGCCCTTTAAGAATTTTGGTACAAAAAGTATCTGGGAAATGTTTCAGGTTTAGCTTTATCAGTTTTACACATTACCTAGGTCATTTCTCCTATGTGACTGTTCAAATGCAGGTGGGCACCTTAGTCATTTTCAGAGTGCTTTCACCTGCATTATCCCAACATATCCCCATGGTAGTCCTTGAGGTGGGAGAAGCAGTATTGTCCCTGCTTAACAGATGAAGAACAAAAGTGCATCGAAGTAAACAAGTCAGAGATAATGAAGATAGAACAAAGAGTTAAAGTGACTGACTCTTAGGTTTCAGTCTCACAACAAATGGAATATTCCCTTTATGGTTACCAATCACAGTATTCTGGTAACATTTCTTTTTTATTTTGGCAATATCCTTTAGTCTATCTTCTACTAGCTATTTCTCGCCAATCTTTGTCATTAATTCATATCCCAGATTAATGTTCCTTTTTCCAGAACATCTCCCCTTAGGAATCAGAGAAATATAAGCTGGGTTTCCATCTATTGGTCCAAAGAGAGGGAACACTAATACTTGGTAACTCACCTTTTGACATGCCATTGCTCTTTATTAACAAACACATCACCTTAAATAAGGCACACTTGGTTTGTTTTCACTGAACCATCAGTCCACCTTTAGAGCTGGAACTTATGAGAAGCACAGCCTCCCATTCTGTTACAAAAACTCTATAGTCCTCCTTGGCTATTCCCTTTCTCAGTCCTCATTGAAGTGATTTCTTGTACAAAAATGAAATGGCATACTGTATGAAATAATTATAAGATTTTTTTTAATTCCTTTGTTCGTGTTAATAATTGTGTATTTGGGAGGAAAGTTAAAATGAGTTCTGATGATAATAGGTGGAAGGTGGTAACTGAGCTAGCATCCATGCATTCATTTTAAACCACTTGGAGAAATGAAGCATTATTTCATTGCAAAGATCTGAAATCCCAAAATACACACATTTGTTCTGAGAAGATGACTGCAGTTCTCCACATTAACAGTGACATCTTGGTTGTTTTTAGCATGAGTGGCTTGAGTGCTATACCACCTCATTAAGCCCAGCTCAAGGAAGGGTTAATGAGGTCACAGCAGAGGAGTGAGGTCACAAGCTACTCTGACCTCACAGAACAAAAGAAATTTAACTGATGAAAAGATGTCCCCAGAGTAGAAGTCAATATCCTTTTGCCATCCCTATTCTTTCAGTGGGGGAAAAAGTGAAGGCTAGACTCAGTGTGCCCACAGTAGCATGAGACTAACAGCATTTTAAAGTCTCCTGTGAATGATGCAATGACTAGCTGACCATTCAATCTTAGAAAGGTCACATTAGTAGTTCCTATCAGTGCATGAGAGCCGAAACAGTGGAGTGTGAAACTGCAATTCCACTATGAGCTCAGAGAATGATTAAAGTCAGAAGTGATCCATGGCTGCTGAGAAACGAAGTCCAAGATTCCTAATATTATCAGTAACATGGAGCAACATAAGATAATTGTGGGTGGCAAAAAAAAAAAAGTTTGCTTTTAGTTTTTTAATGAGCCAAGAAAAGCAGTTGGGTTAATGAAAATATTAGTTATTAGCTATAAATTTTGGAAATGGATATAATTTTTAAGAGTTTAGAAGGCTGGCTGATCATAAATATTTCAAAGTGCACACTCTTAATTCAGGCCAATCAATAACACAGCATAACCCTCCAGCTACACTACCAATGAGACGAAATTTATGCATTACTATTATTCCTACTGAAATCCATATCCAAAGGTTTGGGATTGGTTATAGCAAGAGAAATTATTCTTTTATCAAATTATTATTTATTACTCAAACAGTTCTAAAGCAATAACATGTTATGACTCTTTAATTTGTTGAGTAGAAAACTGAGTAGTGGCATTTCTTGAAAACTTGCTACCATCCCACAGGAAAGAAATTGATATCATAACAATGTATTTTCCTTAACTTGACAGGAAGTCAACTTCAAGCACATTGACTTGAATTGGGATCTCATTTAGGAAGCGTAAGTATCCAATAAACTGTGCTATTTTTTTTACTTGCAAAATACTCAAGTTCCAGTGGCTTACCATCCTGTACTTTACTTTCTGAAAAATTGGCATTCCCATGTGGACTTCTGGTAGAATGAGCAATGCAAAGAGCTGGCTTGGACTTGGCATGTCCTTGTACTTCTGGGGATTGATGGACCTTGCGACCACCGTTCTCTCGAGCACACCAACACCACCAGGCAAATTAAAAGCGCTCCTGTCAGACAAGCCACAGCCACACTCAAGGACAAAGAGGAGCTGGGTTTGGAACCAGTTTTTTGTTCTGGAAGAGTACACTGGAACTGACCCTTTGTATGTTGGGAAGGTAAGAACTGCCAAAGAAAAGATAAATGATCAGGATATCGAATGCTGAAATTGAATATGAATTGAGTATGAAAGCTCACCTAGACTGTGTCTGAAGCCTAGGAACAATTTTAACAAGTGGTATGTTACTTGACAGCTAGCTGAATCTAATTTTTACTTTGTCAGATAACCAGTCAGAAAGGAAATATTTATCTCCTTGTTCATGCATCTGCTCTGAGTGGGGAGGTGGACAGGCGGGGTGTTTTGAGTGGGATTTGGAGGAAAAGCCTGGGCCTCTGCAAGAGCCATTCAAGTCATTCAAGTCCCAAAAGAAGAAGCATAGTAAATCTTAAGAATGACAGGATAGGGAAGAAAGAAACTAGGGAATGCAAAGGAGGAGGCAGAGGGCTTTTTGCTTTTCTTTTTTTTTTCTTTTTTTTTCTTCAAAGCATTTCCACAGGTATAGCCTAAGGCCCAAATGTAAGGGGAAGGGATGAGAAAACAACATTCTTCATTTCAAAAAATCTTAGCATGTGCTCTATCCTAAAGGATAACTGGAGACAATCAATGAATATATTCATAAACTTTATACTCAAATTCCCTTGATATATCTATCATTTTATTTTTAATCCAAGCTTTCTCCTATGTTTACATTATTTGGTTGTTAATAAGAGACCATGTTATGAAAGCAACCAAGTGAGAGAAAGTGGGAAACAAGGAACTAATTAGAAAATAATTCATTTAAATAATAACTTAAACACTTGTTTAGCACTAATGCTAAGAATATGGGTTTCAGAGTCAGAATCAGACACATGTGGGTTCCAGACCCTGCTCTGCCAAGGGCTTCCAGAGTGACTTAGGACAGGTTCACTAGGCCCCATTAGCCTCTGTTTCTTCAAATGTCTAATGGGGATAATAAGAGAACTACAACTTTTCAAGAGTTGTCTATATAAATGCTTTCCTCCCACCCATTTCTTTTTTTAAAATATATTTTTATTTATTTCAGAGAGGAAGGGAAAGGGGGAGATCGAAACATCAGTGATGAGAGAGAATCATTAATTAGCTGCCTCCAGCATGCCCCCCTCCCACTGGGTATTAAGCCCACAACACGGGCATATGCCCTGACCTGGAATCAAGCCATGTCCACCTGGTTCATGGGTCAATGCTCAACCACTGAGCCATGCTGGCTGGGCCCGCCCACTCAATTCTTAACCTAGTTATCTGACTTCTATCCCCACCACTGCACTATAGCTGTGTTTCCCATGCTCCTAAGGACCTCCCCACTACCAAAGCCAATGGTTTCATTATGTTGATTGACAATGCTAGCCAGCCCCTTCTTCTTGACTCATGATCATTTTTGGTTCATGACCTTCACAATCCTCTCAGCCTCTTTGCTGGTCCTCTCCCTGACCTCAATTACTAGAGGTCTTATAAGCTCTGCCCTGGACCTCTCCTCTACCCAAACTCATTCCCTGGGAGGATTCACCACCTTGTGATTTTTTTTTTTAATATATTTTATTGATTTTTCACAGAGAGGAAGAGAGAGGGATAGAGAGAAACATCAATGAGAGAGAATCATCGATCAGCTGCCTCTTGCACACCCCCTACTGGGGATGTGCCCGCAACCAAGGTACATGCCCTTGACCGGAATCAAACCCGGGACCTTTCAGTCTGCAGGCCAACGCTCTATCCACTGAGCCAAACCGGCCCCGGCATGATTTTTTTAATTCTATATTATTTAAAATATTACATATGTCTCCTTTTTCCCACATTGACCTCTCCCTGGTCATTTCCACCCTCAGCACATGACCTCATCCCCCTACTGTCTGTGTCCATTGGTTATGCTTATATGAATGCATATAAGTCCTCTGGTTGAACTCTTACTCTCCTCTGCCTTCCCTCTGAGGTTTTATGGTCTACTCAATGCTTCTATGTCTCTGGATATATATATATATATATATATATATATATATATATATATATATATTTTTTTTTTTTTTAATATATATTTTATTGATTTTGTACAGAGAGGGAGAGAGATAGAGAGTTAGAAACATCAATGAGAGAGAGTCATCAATCAGCTGCCTCTTGCACACCCCCTACTGGGGATGTGCCCGCAACCAAGATACATGCCCTTGACCGGAATCGAACCCGGGACCTTTCAGTCCCCAAGCCGATGCTCTATCCATTGAGCCAAACCGGTTTTGGCTCTGGATATATTTTTATTCATCAGTTTATGTTGTTCATTATATTCCACAAGTGAGATCATGTGATATTTATCTTTCTCCAACTGGCTTATTTGGCTTAGTCTAATGCTCTCCAGGTCCATCCATGTCGTTGTGAATGGAAAGAGTTTTCTTTTGTAAAGTAGAGTATTCCATTGTGTAGATGTACCACAGTTTTGTAATCCAATCCTCTCCTGATGGGCACTTGGGCTGTTTCCAGATCTTAGCTATGGTGAATTGTGCTGCTATGAACATAAGGGTGCATATATCCTTTCTGATTTATGTTTCTAGTTTCTTGGGATATAATCCTAGGAGGGGGATCACTGAGTCAAATAGGAGTTCCATTTTTAATTTTTTGAGGAAACTCCATACTGTTTTCCACAGTGGCTATACCAGTCTGCATTACCACCAGCAGTGCAAGAGGGTACCTTTTTCCTCACATCCTTGCCAGCACTTGTTTGTTGATTTGTTGATGATAACCATCTGACTGATGTGAGATGGTACCTCAAGATCGTTTTGATATGTATGTTTATATGTCTCTTGGTCTACTGTGTGTCCACTTTCAAAAAGTGTCTATTTAGGTCTCTTGCCTATTTTTTGATTGGATTGTTTATCTTCCTTTTGTTAAATTGTCTGAGTTCCCAACAAATTTTGGAGAAAATATTGGATAAAACACTGGTAAATGTGTTCTCCCACACAGTGGGCTTTCTTGTTGTTTTGTTGGTGGTTTCTTTTGCTGTAAAAAAGCTTATTATTTTGATGTAGTCCCATTTGTTTATTTTCTCTTTAGCTTCCTTTGCCCTAGGGTCAGTATCAGTGAAGAAGTTCTTTTGGCATATGTCTGAGATTTTATTGCCTGTGGATGCTTCTATAATAGTATTTTTATGGTTTCCCGTATGATGTTTAAGTCCTGTATCCATTTTGAGTTTATTTTTGTGTATGGTGTAAGTTGGTGATCTAGTTTCATTCTTTTGCATGTATCTGTCCAATTTTCCCAACACCATTTATTGAAGAGACTGTCTTGACTCCATTGTATATTCGTGCCTCCTTAGTCAAATATTAATTAGGCATGGTGATTTGGGTTGATATCTGGGTTCTTGATTCTATTCCATTGACCTATATGTCTTTTGTTGTGCCAGTACCAGGCTGTTTTGAGAACAGTGGCTTTGTAATACAGTTTGAAGTCTGGTATTGAGATCCCTCCTACTTTACTCTTCTTTCTCAGGATTGCTGTGGCTATTCGGGTTCTTTTATTGTTCCAAATGAACTTTTGAAGAGTTCTTTCTAGGTCAATGAAATATGCCGTTGCTATTTTAATGGGGAGTGCATTGAACCTATAGATTGCTTTAGGAAGTATGGACATTTTGATGATGTTGATTCTACCAATCCATGATCATTACTCTGAATTCTTGCTCTGGTAGGTTGCTTGCCTCTAACTCATTTACTTCCTTTTCTGGTGATGCCTGCTTTTCTTTCATGTGTGGGCTATTTCTTTGTCTCCCTATGGTCTCTCTTTTCAGGATGTCTGGTTATGTGGCATTCCTTCTCCTGCGTTGATTTAAAGGCACAAAATACAACACTACCAGGTACAACACAAAAGGCACTTAACAGGAATGTATTTGCAATATTAATAACCTCTAATAAAGGTGACCACTAGAGAAAGGCAAATTAGGGGATAGGAGAGAAGGAAGAAAGGTAAAAAAAAAATAATAAAAAATAGAATAAAGAAAAATTAAAAAAAAAAAAGAGGGATAAATAAAGAGATAGAAAAAGAAGAAAAAAAGTAATGACGAAATGAAGTTGGAAAATAGGGAAAAAAGAAAAAAGAGAGAGAGAACAGGGAAAAAAGAAAAAAAGAGAGAGAGAGAGAAAGAGAGAGAGAGAGAGAGAGAGAGACAAGAAGCAGACTAAGAGAGAAAGGGGAAACAAACTATATATATATAGTGGAATGGAAAGAGTTTATATATATATGGAGAAAATTCACATAGAACAACCACTAATCCCAGCCAATGCCTGCAATAATACTTGGAGATTAATACAAACTACAATATCCACTACTATTAAGTAAGGCTATGATATACTGAAGTAAAAAACAAACAAAAACAAATGATTTTTATAAAATACAAAGCAACAATAACAACACAAGAATAAGCAAAACAATTTCACTAAAAAGCATAAAAATTCACTATAATCAGCATTCACGCAAACAATGACAAAAGGATAGAAGGAGAAAAGTTTTGTTTGTTTATTAACTAATTAATATAGTGAAGAGAGTGGTATTTATACACTTGGATCAGGGGGTTGGAAATTTGGTCTATAAGTATGGTGAGAGCTTTAGCAGGGGGTATACAGAAAGAATAGGGGAAAAACTAAAGCCGGAAAGGAATAGGATAAACAGGAGACAAAAAGGGTAAAGGTTAGTAAGAGAGTGATAGTGTAAAGGTCGAGTTGAGATAGGGTTGAACGATGCTATAGTAGAGATTAAAATAGAATGAAAACTAATCCCAATGTAAAATAAAGAGAAAATAAAATGTACTGGAGAAAAAAAGAAGAAAAAGGAAACAAAAAAATGCAAAATAGCAGTAGTAATAGTGATGATTGAGATTGAAAAATGTAATAATTGAAAAGGTAAAATCAAGTAAGGAAAAAAGAAAAAAAATCGTTTCTTAAGTAACAGATGTAAAAAAATGAAAATAAAATAAAAGATGTAAAAAATGAAAATAAAATAAAGAATAGTAAAATTAGCATAAAAATGTCTAGTAGTGGTCATTCACTTCCTCTGTTATTGTATTTAGCATGCCTTGCAGTTCCCAGCATTCCACTGCACCTGTTTTGTAAGGTAGTCCTTAATTTTAAGTAGGCTATATCTTAGTTATTTGTGTCCATTTATTTTTGATTAAGTAAAAAAAAAAAAAAAAGGCAGTTTGTAATTCAGCCCCTAGGTGGCAGTGTTTCTGGTTTGACCTCCCAGTCTTTTTGGTTGCTCTGGTCTTCTTTCTCTATGGCTCTAGCTGCCAGGGTGCCGGCTGGCTCCCAGATTCTCGCTTCTGGCTCCCATCCCCCGTTTCCAGGAAGGCAATTTCCCCCTGCAGTCTCCCAGGATATGCCCAACTGGGCAGTCCTTCCCTAGTATTCAGAAGCAAGGGGGTGAAGGTTCCGCCCTTGGCGGGACAGCCCCAATTCTTAACAATCTGTCCCGTGTCCCTTGGCGTTTTAAAAAAGTCCTGCTTCTGGGGAAGATTACGCCAAACCCAGCACTGGGTCTTGCAGGGCAGGATTCTCGCTGCAGCTGCAGACTTCTTTTGGCACAGCTCGGCGCGGGGGCCGCTCGGGCGCTCCGCGGCTACAGTCGCGGTGGGGCCGCTCGGGCGCGCAGCAGCTGCAGTCGCTGCCAGTGCAGTGGGGATCCAGAACCCTCACACTATCCCCGCAAACTCTGACCTTTCTGTGGGTGACCGAAGAACTCCCCTTGAATCCACGTGTTTGCGCCGATTGGGGCGTCACAGCTGCTCGATGGTCTCCTCTGCTGTGGGTTTTCCAGGCCTCAGAGAAGATCCTCTTTTCCTGGTAAGATGGCGCAGCCTTCCCTCTGAGCCCATAGCTCTGGGAAAGGTCTCTGCTGCCGCTGTGCTGGCTGCTTGGTTAGGCAATCCTGTCCAGCGGACCCTTCCTTACCTTCCTTTAGAGTTCCGCTGCCCCTTAGCTGCCAATCAATATTCCCTGAGCAACTCAGATGCTGCTTTTATCTGTTCTGGGACCAGGGTCAGAACAAGTCCGTCTGTTCGGTCGCCATCTTGTCTCCTCCCCCAGATTGGGTATGTTTTTCTACCCTGTCTTCTAACTCACTGATTTGGTCATATAGTCCACTATTGAAACATTCCATTGTGTTTTTATTGTAGCTATATCATTCTTCATTTCCTCTTAATTCTCAAATATGTTGGTAATTTTCTCTTCTAGCCGGTTCAGGAATTGCATGACCCTTACTCTGAATTATTTCTCTGACATATTGCTTTCCTCCATTTCATTTTGGGTTTTTTCTGGCACTTCCTCCTTTTCTTTCCTTGGGGATTTATTTCTTTGTCTACCCATTTTTCTTTCTCTTTCTGGCCTTGGGCTCCCTGCTTCTGGCCCAAGAGGTTGAAGCCCCTAGTGGTTTAATGATCCAGGTCTTGCCAGACTAGAGATTGGGTCTGCCTTGGGTTTCACAACTTTATTGTTTCTGCTCTGAGTTGTACCCCTTCTCCCAAGGTTCTCGTCCGTCAGTTGACCACTTCAGATTATCGGGGTCTGAGGGGACACATGCACAGTTCCTGAGGGCCCATAGCCCTCTGGCATTCACTGTGCAGTCCTGGCACCTAAATCAGGATGGTGCCCTATGACCTTCTGGCAGTGAACATGCAATGTGGTCCTATGACCTGTGGATGGGAACACCAGGTTTCCCTCACTCTTGTGTTCCAGGGGCATAGCTGTGTCAGTTCCTATAACTTGTCAAGCTCTGCCTTATTGTTAACTCACAATGAAATGCTCTTCCCCTGGCTTCTCTCATGGCTGCCTCTTCATTCAGATTTGGATCTTTCTATACCATTCTCTAATGTAGGCCCTCCTATTAGACTCTCTCACTATCCTTTTTTTTTCATAGTTCTAATCACAACCTACAATTTAAGTGTTTATTTACATGTATAATGTCTGAAGTCCCAGACTAGACTATAAAATCAGTGTGGACAAAGATATTGCTTCTATTTTATTCTCAAATCCCAAAAAGCACCTATTATATAGAAGATGCTAAAAAATGATGTAGTTAAGAATTAAATAAGCTGACACATGGAAAACTGTTAGCACAGTGTCTAGTTTGGAGGAAAATCTTAAATGTTACCCTGCAGTAGTAATGGTGGTGGCAGTAACAGTTATAGTGCTAATAGTGGTAGTAGTTTCACTTGACTTCCTTTCCTTTCCTTGACTTCTTTCTTCACACACAGCCAGTCACCACATCCTATCCCTATTCCTTGCCAGTTTTTTCTCAGATTCACCTCATCTTCTCCAATCTCTGTCATTACTGTGGTCCTTCTGTTCTTCATGATTAGACTCACTAAGCAGACGCTGCCTGCCTCCCTGTGGAGAAATTCATCCATCCCTCACCCCAGGACTCAGAACATTTATCTCCTTAAAGCACCCTTTCTATCACATTGCTCCTCTGATTAAGAAAGCACTGGAGAACTCTTAGCATACAGTTTGAGGACTTTAAGAAAATGACTCCTTCTCCCTTAACCAGCCCTCCCTACAATTTCTCACATCTAGCCCTGATCCCAACTGAGCTGGGTCTCCTTAATGATCCTGCCACACGTACCACATTTGTCCCTACCCCAGAAGTATGCCCATGCTACTGTCCTGCCAAAGACATGCAGTCACCTACTCTCTGTTCAATCACATTCAAATTCCTTAGGCCCACTTTAAAAACCATTTCCAATATGAACACACCTTCTATCTACTCAGAATTCCAAAGATTTCCAGTTACTCAATATCTGTATAACATTTCTTCCAACTAGATATACTAGTACATTGCTACTGATAAATTACTTTTAAGAAAATAAAATTGTATTCAGTAACTGCTTTGTATGAATGGACAATTTAGAGCCCTCTTCTCTTCTCCCAAGAAGAGAAACTGAAACATCACTCCAAGCCTTTCTTATACTCCCCAACACTGAAACCCAGCACAGCATTGCAGAAAGACAAGGGTACCTAACATTTTATTGGACTACTACAGTACTATGTGTCAGTCAGTCATATTCACAAAGAGATCATTTCATTGCCATAACAATACTTTGAGGTAAATACAGTTCACCACTTTTAGGTAATTAACCCAGAAAACTTAGCTTATAGAGGTCATTTTCATTGCTCAAGTTATACAAAAGGTAACAGTAATAGCCCAGATAAAATATACACCAAAATCTGACACTGAAGCAATTGGCTTTCCTTTATGTTGCCCTATATATATGTGGCTCTGACTTTAGACTAAGCCCTGAAAGATACACAGAAGAGTCAATGATATTATGGTAGGGCCAGAAATCTAACCAAGCCTGACTGTCTCCTGATGCTGGAAATACTTAGCTGTGTAGCACTGTCTAGTTCTCATGATAAGTGTTTACCCTTTTCTAATTATCCCAACCTAGGACACAGGACACGTCATGCATCCCTAAAGTCATTGCCCAGACAACACACCAGCAATTAGTAGGAGTTTTCATGCTGTTCTGGGTGTACTACCCCCACATGAAGAAGACAATTATCTCTTCACTTACCCAGGCACTTTACCCCCTTACTTACTTTTCAAAGAGAAATCATCTACCTTTCATCCCTTTACATGCCAGGGGCACGAGCTTGTCACTCTGAGCTCTGGAAAATGTCTGTTTAGAGAGTCTGCCTGAGTATCTGCTTATTTCAGAAAGGAGTATTGCAACAATTATCAGTTGTAATTGGTGTGGCCTCATAGAATCCACACTGGGCTTTCTAGGGACAGGCAGTGTCGAGGTAAAGCTAGGTTATATTGGCATATGCAAAGGGAGAGATGCAGAGAGCTCGTGTTTGTGCACAAATCTGTAGTTCCAAGTCATACTGAGGTTAACAACTACACAGAAGCTGTCTAACCATAAATCGAAAGCACTTACTGCATTTCTGGAACGATATAAGACACTGAAAAATGGCAAAAGGACTGAAACTCACCTTGTTTTTAAGATCCTAAATCAACTAAGATTTTTCGTAATCGGTGTGTTCCCATCATTCACTACTCCTCTGGCTGAAGATCTTATAGACTAAAGAATTATTAGGCTAAGTAGACTACACACCCATCTCATTCTGTCTAGGAGATTTGGGGAAGAAAAATGTTTTCCCAAGATATACAAAACTATGTGCTGCCAACTCCACTCTAGAAGTTCCTTCCTTCCTCTAAAGAGCTGGTGCTCAGTCGGTGTTGGCTGAATTTAATAAGGATATGTATATAAAACATTTTATTAAAGTGCCAATTTTCTGAATGACTTAGAAAAGCTGTTAATGTCTCTTCACAATTTTCCCAACCAAATGTGTATCTATGGCTGGCAAATTCTAATGCTGAATGCACACTGCTATGCTGGTCATTAGGCTAGTGTCTCTCTGCTCTATATTCACCTTTCCATACTCCACTTTGTGTTGCTGGTGCTGGGTCTCTGGAAGCCACAATTTCTCCTCTTCCAACCAGTTCCCTGGTGGATTCTGAGAGTAGAATGCTCTGGATGGAGAACCACCAAGGCAGGAGGGGGGAGAAGGGACTTGCTACTTTTATCCAGCCAGCAACTGATTCCAGTTTCTGGGTTCGTTCCACACTCATAGCACCAGCCTTATCACTATCCCTCACAAATATCAGCACCAGTGGGTGGCAACCCCTTCTCAGAAAGCTCAATTCTGCAGAAAGTAACTGCTGGGCACACCTTCTCTAAGCTCCAGAATCCTTAGCCCCAGTGGACAGCACTCCATCTCAGAGGTCTGAGGCCCAGGCTCCTCCCAACATGTAGATTCTAAGAGATCCAACCTCTGCCCTATGCTCCCCAAACTGTGTCCTGGTGTTACTATCCCTCCCAAACCTCAGGGTTCCCTTTTTGCCTTTCATGTTAAATTCTTTGCTAAAATAACTAGTGTAGATTTGTTCCATGATTGGATCCTCAACTGAAACAATTATATTCCCCAGAAACCAATTCTCTGTAAGTAGATCCTGCCCTTTCATAGCTGGTACTCTTCCTTTCATGAGAGCTACCCCCTGATTTACTGCAATCCCTCCCTCCATTCTTCCTTTCCTTGTTCTTACAGATGCAACAGCAAACACACTCAGAAGCTATTTGAAAGATGCTTGCTAGCTCTTTCAATCACAGGTGAAGTGATTTCACAAACAGCTTTACTAGTAACTATAATCCTACATCTCACACTATTTTTTTCAATAAAATTTTACTGAGCATTTACTACATGTGAGGACCCACACTAAGATAAAAGCCACATGGTTCCTGACTTCAAGGAGCTCACAGTCTACAGAGTCCTTCAAATTCTTCCAGTTCATCCATATTAGATTAAAACAAAGATCTGAGGTTCAGCCCAGACTACTGGCATCAGACAGCCAGATGCCACTGAGGAGCCAGAACTTCCGCCACAGCAGCAACGATGTTTAGCCTTCAGTTACTTAATAAGCTCTCTCTAAGGGGAAAGAACTTAAATTTGGTCTATGATGATCACAACTTTGCTTAGCTTTGTTACTGTTATTGAACAAAACCATTTAGATGACAAATAGAACAGCTCAAAACAATCAGTTTCTATTCTTTCTTTTTCCCTTAAATAACCTGCAAAGCCCTGAATTAACCTGCTTAACCTGAATTAACCTATCCAGGTTAATCAAATATAACTTGAAAAGATAAATATCTACAAGTATATTTATATGTATATTTATTCAATACATATATTTGTAATCACATGCAAGCATATATATTTTTTAATTTTAAATAAATCCTGTGATTCTTGTCCTCCTCCCAATTCCATTGTGCTGCCTGGGAACAAAGTTCCACATGGAATGGATTTTCATTTCTTTATGGCCAGATCTGAATAAATGGCTTTCCATTCTACACAATAAGAACTGGGCACCTCTGCTTTTTTAACTGTATAAATAAAAGATTTGGACTGTGAAAAATAATAATACTGTATATGGAATGAGGAAATGTGAGCACTTCATATTCTAAATAGAATTCTTTCAGTAGAAAAAATCCCCAGCTATTTTTTCGGTCAATTTTGTTCTCTTATTTCCCTTCCCTAGATAAGACACAGCTGAATTCCTACAGGCAGCAAAATCACTGTCTGCCTGGTTTGGCCTCGAGTCAATCTGAGATCAGCTCAAAGCCACAACCTCCATATTCATCCTTGTCTGAGGATGTTGTGCATATATTTTCAGGTGTCTTCTTGGTGTCTATACCACTTAATCCTCAGAGTAACACTCTCCCAGCAGTGCTTCAGGCAGTCTTCTGCAGCTTTACCACCCCACTATGCATTTTAAAAAGCCAACAGGTTTCTGCCATCTCTGCTGCATGCCTAAAGGTTTGAAGAGAGCAGAGAAGAGTCGGGCATACTAACACCTTTTTCTTTATGTGCGTATATCATCCTTAAAAAAACAACAGTAAGTTTAGGACACTAAATGCAAAGTGAAAAACTTTACTTATTCATCAACCTATATTTGTTATTTGATACAATCATGTTCAATGAATATTAGTTCTTTGTAGGTAGACACTGTAAACATTTGAATGAAAAAAATTCTATTTGAAAGGAGATCATATGTTAGGACTAAATTGAAAATTTATTTCTGACAACTGTTAATTATCTATAATGAGATTTTGGTACTTTTCCCTCCTAGCTTCATTCAGACATGGACAGGGGAGATGGATCCATCAAATACATCCTCTCAGGAGAAGGTGCAGGCATTGTGTTTACCATCGACGACACCACTGGGGACATTCATGCGATTCAGAGGCTTGACCGAGAAGAAAGGGCTCAGTACACTCTAAGGGCTCAAGCCCTGGACAGGCGGACAGGCAGGCCAATGGAGCCGGAATCAGAGTTCATCATCAAAATCCAAGACATCAATGACAATGAGCCCAAGTTTCTGGATGGACCTTATGTTGCCAATGTGCCAGAAATGTCACCAGTGGGTAAGGTGGAGTTCACTGATTCTCATAGAGTGATTCCGCTATAGAAGGTCTTCCTGTCTAAATACAGAAAAGAAGATTATGCAGAATAGCTCACAAACTATGAAACTGAACCAAAAGTGACAACCAAGTCCTTAGGCAGGACACTACCTAAACACTGAAAACAGCCATTGTAAAATATAAAATTAATAACAAGGCTAGTGTTGTTATTCAGTTCTAGTTCTTCAAAAACAAAGATGGATGGATGGATGGATGGATGGATGGATGGATGGATGGATGGATGGATGGATGTTTGGTTCATAGAGGAGAAGCATTTTGGAATAATTAAAAGAGTAGTAGCCAAAACTGGTTTGGCTCAATGGATAGAGCGTCGGCCTGTGGACTGAAAGGTCCCGGGTTCGATTCCGGTCAGGGGCATGTGCCTTGGTTGTGGGCACATCCCCAGTGGGAGATGTGCAAGAGGCAGCTGATCGATGATTCTCTCTCATCGATGTTTCTAACTCTCTGTCCTTCTCTCTTCCTCTCTGTGAAAAATCAATAAAATATATTTTAAAAAATAAAAAAAATAAAAATAAAAGAGTAGTGAAAAAACTGAGTTGTCCTTATTGGTTATTAAGATTTAAAACATAAGTACAAATTAAACATGCCTAATTTCCAAAGAGGTACAAGATAGGAGTTATGGAAGCTTGACCTAGAAAAGGAAGCAAACATAACATTAGCAAATACTTTAAGATTGCCTATTTGAGATTGTGTCCAGCCTTTAGCAATTCAATTTGAACAGATTTCCATATCTCTCTTCCCCAGGGACCTCTGTTATCCAAGTGACAGCCACCGATGCTGATGACCCAACCTACGGCAACAGTGCCCGGGTAGTATACAGCATTCTCCAGGGCCAACCATACTTTTCTGTGGACTCCAAAACAGGTATTTGATGCAAGTCAAGTCAGGGGTATTTGTTTTATTCCCTAATAATGTATAACTGCTACTATGACAGACCCAACTCCCCTTTCAAGGATTCTCCAGTGAGTGTAATAACCAGAGAAAATTGTTATAAGCTTTGGGATTAAGACAAAAAAAAAAAAAAAGAGGAGGGTAAGAGCAGAGCAGTGCTATGTATAGACAACGTACAGGGCATGATTGGAGAGACCAAAAGGCCTGCCTACACATAATTACCTTCTCATTAGCCTTCAAAAAATCCTATGGCTTTATTTATTCCCAGGGATTAAGGTCTTTTATAACTCTAAAACCTGAGAGGATTGACATATTAACCTGGCTCAAAATAGAACCAGGACCATTGATTTTGAAACTAGAAAGAGCCCATAGAGAATTCATCCAATCTATCACCAATTCACTTACTAGATAAGGAAATTGGGAATTAAGACCTAAAAATGTGCTTCTAGTTGTAGGTATGTCCCCTGACATGTAGTCTGATTTCTTTCGACTGAACCACCCTGTACTAAACAGAGTAAAAGGCCAGAATGAATGGACACTGGTACAGACAGGTTTGATAAGGGAAAAGTGCAGAGCATAGGATGTTATCCCTTTTCCCCCTCCCAAAAAAAAGGCATATGCTGAGCAGGAAACTCCCATAGGAAGAACAGCACAGAGAACTGGGTGGGCAAGGAGCAATGTGGCAAAAAAGGACAAATCCATGGAAGCTTGGTTTTGTTTTGTTTTGTTTTGTTTTGTTTTCAGTTTTACCTGAGAGCTTTCATTGCAGAATTTATTTGTGAAGATATCCCTTTAAAACTTCTGAGTTGGGCAGAATAATGAGTATATCCTTATTATCTTGCACTTGTGCCAGGCTTTCTCCCTTTTAAAATACTTCCATATCTGAGTATCCAGATATTCCTATGAACTTATGAAACATATGGAAGTACTGTTATTCCCATTTTACATTCAAGAGAATTGAGGCCCTAAGAGTAAATAACTCTTAGGGACTTGAGTAAAGAAACTTATAGCCCCAGAGGTAAAGTCAATGGTCCATGCTCAAAGTCATCTCTTTATTAAGAAGAGAAAAAAATGCATTTCTATGAGCAACCTGATACTTTTTTTCTCCTCAGAAGTCCTAAGGGGAACCAGGCATTCATAAAATCATATCATAAAAGCAAAAAGTGAAGGACTGTAAATTAGTAGGAGGAAAAAAAAAAGATTGTAGTTAAGGACTTCTTTAAAGCAGTAACTTTAACAATTCTAAATATGGGTAAGAGTATAAGGTGCCACAGGGAGGATAAGTACAGACAGGAAGAGGGTAATGTGTCCTTTATATCCTAAGAGGAACTTTACATTATTTTGACAGCTCCCAAGGGGTATCTTTAGAGTTAAGGTCAAAATTCCATGAAAAGATAGTTATTGTTGTGCCCATAGGGCATTAAAAAAAAAAGAAAAAGCTGCATATTTCACTTTAGAATGTTGTTTCTAAATGCAGTATATACTTTACAAGAGTTAAACTGCGGACTGGTTTATGGTCCCAATCCCTTCCCTTAGCATGTAAAGGTCTATTTAGCCAAGGATCATGTTGTAAACTTGCAGTAAACAATTCTTGAATCTTTGCCTAGGGCTTAAAAAAAGCAGATAAAACATGACCACACATCTTGGCAGGATTAAAATACATTTCACTGGAGTTTGATTTAGTCCTACTTAATGAGACAGTTTTAGCACTGTGCTATGCTCCTTCTTACTGTCTGTGGAAGTTCATTTCTTATGCATGTTCAATATAAACAACTCACAGAGCAACTTTCATGTCCTAGCTCATGGAATTCAGTGAAGCACAGATGCTAGCAGTATATAACAAAACAGAATGAATATACAACAAAAGGAAAATTAAACTAGAATTCCAACCCTGCTTATAGGTATTGGGAAGGTAGGAAAAAGCAGACTAAGAGTGAGTTCCCTAAAGAAGAGTCATTCATTCTACAAGGGCTCTTGGAGCTGAAGAAGAATTGATCTAAAATCACAGATTTGTGGTAGAGATCAACCAATGAACTTATATGCATATATGCATAACCCCAGACATGGGGGGGGGGGGGGTGGCTAGAAGAGGTTAATGAGAGGTTAATGGAGGGGAAAGGAGGACCTATGTAATACTTTCAACAATAAAGATTTTTAAAAATTAATTAATTAAATAAAATCATAGATTTGCAGACACATTTGCAGCTCTGTTTTCTGGGCCTTAAGCCCGTTTCCTTTAGTGAGATGGAGCAGCCTGACAGCGCCAAGACTGCTAGCTCAAATCTGTCAGAGAACCGTTGCTGCCACCTCCTGTTATATCTCAGTAATGCAGACAGAGGAAATCAGCCCTCTGCATTCACTCATCATTTGTGTAAGCACAGCACTTTCTTGAAGCTGGGATTCTGACATCAAGTTCAATAAAATAGAGGTGACTTGTATATCGACTCTAGATATTAACAATGCACAAGGGAGAACCCAATCTTAAAAACTGGACTTGAGGTTTTGTTTTTAAAAACAAAGTCATTTCACCCGCTCATGTTTCTCAGTGGTTACAGCATCAGTCTGCACCCCCGAAAGGGTCCCAGGTTTGATTCCTAGTGAAGGGTCCATAGATGGTTGTAAATTCTCTCCCCATCACTAGTCTAGGCACATGTGGGAGGCAACCAGTCAATGTGTCTCTCACATCAATATCTGTCTGTCTATCTCTCTCCCTCTTTCCCCATCTCTTCCTCCATTCTTCTGTCAATTCCATTCTCTCTGAAAAGCAAAAAAATATATATATCCACAGGTAAGGATTAACAACAACAAAAATTAAAAACAAAACAAAATCATTTCTATCCTGCAGGTGTAATTAGGACGGCACTCACTAACATGGACCGAGAAGCCAAAGAATACTATGAAGTGATTATTCAAGCTAAGGACATGGGAGGGCAGCTTGGAGGATTATCTGGGACTACAACAGTCAACATCACCCTCTCAGATGTCAATGACAACCCACCCCGCTTTCCCCAGAGTGAGTATCTAACCAATGAGAGTACAGGTTCTCAGGCCAGAGGGGTCACTTGTTACAGAGATGAAAGAGAAAGACCTGGTTCTTCTTTAAGTTTAATTATTCATGATACCTGCCCTACAATTATCATGCAACTCTCACATAACCATTTCCCTTCTATGTCCCATAGCATTTTTTCACTATTACCTCCCTAGGAGCCCTTTTAGACTTTTTCCCTAATTGCTATGCCCTATCCCTTCATGAAATTAAATATGAAGGAATTAGGTTTTGTTGGGTAATGGTGAGCCATTGTATTATCCAAGGTTTTTCACCTCTCCCCCAGCAAGAACCATTTTCTGTACCCTAGGGGGTAATACTCCCCAGCGGAGAATGCACACAGGAAACTAAAGTAGTGACCCACCTCACCACCTAACCAATCAATTCACAAGCAGGAACAAAGTTCCTGCTTTGTAAGGGCATTGGGCATGAGGGGAACAAGATATTTGAAACACAGACCTGGGTTTCTACACTCATCAAAAGTTAACCCAGAAGCAGCATTTGCTGTACCACTTGGTTAGGGCAGAATGAAGCCTTCACAATGAACTAAAATGAATGAAGGCTTCATAAAAGGATGAGAACTCAACAGGGGGCTGAAGAATATAATGCATGTAAATAGGCAGAAAGGAGAACATTCTAGAAGGGAGAAGCCATTCGTTCAAAAGTTATTTGGTTTAGGCACTTTTCTTTGTATGGGATATAGAACGATACACAAAACAAATGAAATCTCTGCTCTCCTAGAGCTCATTCAAATAGAAATCTGAATATAAGGATAGAAATGTATATAAAGACCTGCAAATTAAATTGCAAGTATATTTTATGTTTAATGAAATGAAGACCTGTCTTTTGTGTTCCAAATGTATTCTGTCCAATGAAAGTCACTGACAGGTTTTTTAGCAAGGATAGACACAAAGGAAATCCTAGTTAGAAAGTCATGCATAGGTTGGCAGTGATGGAAACTAGAAGCAGGAGAGTCCATTAGGAGAGTCAATTAGGAGTGATCCAGATGTGAAGCAATAAGGATTTAAGGAAAAGGCAGAAGGAGAGAACTGAAACAAATAAGAAAACACAGATTTCTGCTACTTGATTTTTCTCTCTTTCTCAGAAGGGATTAAAATTTGAGGAAATGGTCCATTAGGAAGAATTGAAAGATTGAAAGTGTTATACTTCTTGCCATTCTAAAAGGAAGATTCACTGAGATAAGAAATAATTTTGGGCTTAGCCAGCATGGCTCAGTTTTTGAGCTTCGACCTATGAACCAGGAGGTCATGGTTTGATTCCTTGTCAGGACACATGCCCACACTGTAGGCTTGATCCCCAGTGTGGGTGTGCAGGAGGCAGCTGATCAATTATTCTCTCTCATCACTAATATTTCTATCTCTATCTCCCTCTCCCTTCTCCTCTGAAATAAATTTTTTTTAAAATTTAAAGAAGAATTATTTTTGGTTTTGTCCTAGCCTACTCATAGGATTACAATCAAGCTACTTTGGCCCCTCCTTACCAAATGTCTAGTACAGTCGACCTAATACCGTTTGCTCAGCCTCTTTGGATCTCAGTTTTCATCTGTAAAGCTCAAGATTTAGTTGTTGAACCAGGAGAAAGATGTTTAGTACAGCATGCCTTATATGATGGGATACTGATGAGACATTTTTATAGTCTCATCAGGCAGATTACAAGACTACAGGTTCTAACCTTTCTTCACAGAACATTATCAGATGAGTGTACTGGAATCGGCTCCTGTTAGCTCCACTGTGGGGAGAGTGTTTGCCAAGGACTTGGATGAGGGAATCAATGCAGAGATGAAGTACACTATTGTGGATGGAGACGGTGCTGATGCCTTTGACATTAACACAGACCCCAATTTCCAAGTTGGCATCATAACTGTGAAGAAGGTAATCCAAATCATTTTAATGAAGTCTTTGAACATTTTCAGGGCTGTTGTACTATTAAAGGCATTGTTTCAAATCCTATGATAAGCACTCTTTTTTACCATCAAAAGAAAACAACAACTCTTACTCCTTTTGCTTACATGTTAACACTGGCTGTGTCATCATTTTACAGAGAGGGTATAAGGTTGTGATAAAAATAAATTATAAATGTTATTTCTCCTAGCTCACTACTTAGTCACTTAAAAAACTGTTATAACTTAATTCCCTAATGATGTTAATGATTAATCAATATTTGTATTTGAATGACTTCATTTTTACCACAGTATGCCATAAATATATAAATATATAAAAAATATATAAATAACAGTAAAGCATTTATAAATCAATAAATAACATGTAGGGATTTTTAATTGCTATTTAAAGATCCACAGACTCTAATTAGACCTGGAAATGCTTTATCAAACATAGCTGAAGTGAGATTATCCCTTAAAACTCCTTTGCTTCATGTTAAGTTACCAAGTTTTCTGAGTATAAGCTATCAATTTTTTGTGTGCATGGTATAAAGCACATATGAATGAATATCTTTAGATGAAAAATAAAACTTTTTTTAAATTAAAGTTTTAACATCTTAGTAAATATATATCTGAGAAAATACATTATTGTAAAAATTCATTGATTTAACCTTCCTTCTCTTCTATTTTAAATACATTAAAAAACCAAGATATCTTAAATTATTTACTAAACAAATATTTGTTGAGTGTCTACGTATGTGCCAGGTATTACTCTAGGCATTTAATATAGAGAATAAATAAAATAGCCAAAAATATTTGCGCTTATGGAAGAGGAAGAAAATACTCAAAATAGCAAGTAAGTCAATAAAGTGATCCTATATAGTAAAAGCCTAATATGCTAAGTGTCTGGTAGTCCATTCAACCAATAAAAGCATAATATGCTAATGATATGTTAAGGGCACTCAACCACTTATTAGGATGTGCACTGACCACCAGGGGACAGATGCTTCAACCTGTAGGTTAGCTTGCGGCTGGGGTCTGGGTGATCGTATTTGAGTGAGATAGGCTGGACACGCCCTGGAGTCCTCCTATGGTCCCTCCCCAGCTGGCCAACTTCTTGCGTCCCTCCCTAGCCCCAATAGTGCACTGGTGGGGGTCTCCTGGCCTAGCCTGTGCCCTCTCACAATCTGGGCTTAGAGACCCCCTCCAAGTGCACAAATTTCATGCACCGGGCCTGTAGTATATTAGAAAGTGATAAGTGCCAAAAGGAGGGGTAGAATAGAACAAAAGTGGTATCAGAAGAGCCAAAAAGGCATTAAATTTAAATCAGGTGGTTGGGATTGGCCCCCCAGAGAAGTGATGTTTATGCAAAGACTTACTTAAGGGGTAAGAGTTACAGCGTCATGTTGGGCAGGTTGACAATACACAACCCTCAGAGGTGCCCTATAAATGACTTTCCATAAGAACTGTACATGGCAGCCGGGAGATGAAGAAATGGGAATGAAGATATTGAGGAGAGGGGACAACAAATGCAAAGGCCCTGAGGTAGGATTTTGCTTGGTTTGTTTCAAGAACAGGGAGTTTGATAAGACTAAGTGGAGGAGAAGATTAGTGGGAAATGAAAAAATTCAGAAAACAAGAGGGCTAGATTGTGTAAGACTTTATAAACTGATGTAAAGTCATGGAGTCTTACTCTGAGAAAAGTGGAAACAATTGGAGGTTTTTAACAAATGTGTGACATGACTGAACTTTCATCAGGAAAAAAAAATTATTATGTAGGTTCTGTTGAGTAAAGACCATAGGAAGCAAGGATGAAAACAGAGAGACCAGCTGAAAGGCTATTGCAATAATACACATAGGAGAAGATGGTGGCTTAGCCTTGGGTAGTAGGAATGGAGGTGGTGAGAAGTAATAAGAATCTGGATATATTTTGTAGGTACAACCAACAGGATTTCCTAACAGATTGGACGCAGATACAAAAGAAAGAGAGGAGTCAATTGAGCAACAAAAAGAATAAAGTTGTCATTAACTGAGATGGGAAGTCTACAAGTAGAGAAGGAGGCAGGGGATGGCAAATGTTGGATTAAGTTCTGGACATGTTACATTTGCAATGTCTGTTAGACACCCAAGTGGAGATGTGTAGTAGCTGTTGGTTACAGGAGTCTGGATTTTGGAGAAGAGTCTTGGGCTGGAAATATTAAATGTAAGAGTTATAAGCATGTAGATGCTACTTAAAGAAAATAATACAGGATGACATTCCAAGGAGAACACAGATGGAGAAGACAGTGAAATGAGCCCTGCAGCACCGCAGCATGAGAAGGAGAAGAGCAAGGACAAGCAGGGAGACTGAGGAGAGACCAGAAAAGAAGGGGGGAAATCAAGGGAGGTTGGTGTCCTGGAAGGCACAAAGAAACTGTTTCCAAGAGAAGGGAATAATCACCTGTGACAAATGCTTCTGCAGGTCATACGAGAACACTAAAATTGACCACAGACATTAGGAACATGGAGGACCTTGACAAAAGTAGCAAAGTTATAATTTACAATGTAGCACAAGTTAGTGTGTTTAATAACTTTATTCTATGTTGTTCCATAGAGTTGAATTAACGCTCCTTTAGAAGGGAAGAGTTTGTTTGTCCTGTTTTATTTAAGGTACAATAAAAATAAAGCAAAAGAAAAAATACATCCAGCAAACCACCAACCATAAATCTTTATAACCAGCACACAATGACCTCAGAACAGTGCAAAATGCTGAGATTAAATAAATCTGGAATAATCAAGTAAATGTGGATGTAATTTAAATTTTTTATAGTTTCTTATTTTATTCTCATCCTTTGAGAATAGCATATGCTAGAATTATAAAAGATGACTAGAAGTAATACCAACTTAGTGCATGACACAGGATTAAGAACATTCCCTTAATACATGATATGGCTCAAGTTAACAATTAATAATACATCACTTATCATGACTGTTAACTGTAAACAGATAAATGCTCAATTTTTTTATTAACAGTGGATCCTTTAAGCAAAAATTCTCTTTAAAAACTAAGCAATCAGAAAAAAAGAGCTTTTGGAATTCTCAATACATTTGAAATTTTATATTTTAAAATAATATATAAGATAATTCTAGCCGAAACCGGTTTGGCTCAATGGAAAGAGCGTCAGCTTGGGGACTGAAGGGTCCCGGGTTCGATTCTGGTCAAGGGCATGCACCTTGGTTGCGGGCATATCCCCAGTAGGGGGTGTGCAAGAGGCAGCTGATCGATGACTCTCTCATCGATGTTTCTAACTCTCTATCTCTCTCCCTTCCTCTCTGTACAAAATCAATAAAACATATATATTTTTTAAAAAGATAATTCTAAATAACAATGTAACAATATTAATTTATATCAATTTATTATAATACTAGGGGCCTAGTGCACAAATTTGTACACCTTGAAAGGAACTGTGGGACAAGAGGCTGTGGTGGGCACAGGGGCAGGTCTCAACCCAGCCCCTCCTGCTGAGACTCCTGGTCCCGTCTTCCAGCAGCCCCTCTCCCACCACCCCCACTTCCACCCGTTGATAGCACTGGCCCTGCTCACACCCACTGACGGTGCAGAATGATTGGGGGCAGTGCCAGCAGTGGGTGCGAGCGAGGTCAGCGCTTTCAGTGGTTGCAAATGGTGGCTGCTATCCCAATTGCCCCTTAGGAACAGGGGGAGGTGGAGAAGCCCTGAGGGGCAATCAGTGCCAGCAGTAAAAGCTCGTACCCACTGACAGTGCCAAGCAATCAGACTGTGCAAGTGGCAGCTCTGGCACCCACACTCCGTGGGACCAAGGCACACAGGAGCAAAGAATTTTCAGTAACCACAAGAGGCTCGCCCCAATGACAGCAACCGGCACCCTGTCTTGGTTTGGCACCCCCAGTCACTTGCTCCACCATCCACCATATTCCACACGCACCCCCTGGTGGTCAGCACACATCATAGCAACTGATTGTTCCACCATTAGGTCTATTTGCATATTATGGTTTTGTCTATATAGATAGCTTGTTCCTTATTATGAGATATTCTTTTAAAGATATTAACTATTACAATTTTGTATCTGAAAGGAACCCCAAAATGTCATTTCTCCAGCTCCCTTGCCTAGAGAAAAGATTAAACCTCACAAGATAAAATACTGTCTTTCCTTGTCATTACTAAAACATGTTTAATCCAAACAGATATTAGTTTTGCCAAGGTCATTCATATTTCTCTTCCAAACTTATGAGATGACAGAAAATGAAATTAAGAAAGAGGTCAATAAGTTGAGTAGATGGACAAGTTAAATATAATAAATACTTTAAAGGCTACTGACTGTTCAAGCTATTTGTTTAGAACAATTCACTCAGATCCCTAATCCAAACCCATCTTCCTACTTTGTTACTAGTAATCCTATATAATAAAAGGTTAATATGCAAATTGTCCCCTCTGGAGTTCTAATGGGAGACCAGGAGTTCAATCTTTCACTATGATATGCACTGACCAGGGTAAGGGGAGGAGAAAGGGGTGTGGAACATGGCAGGCAACCAGCAGCAGCAGCAGAGTGCTGAGGGAGAAAGAAAAGGAGGAAGCAGGGAGGCCCAGAGACAAGAAACCTTATCAGCCCTGATCGCTGGCCAGCCAGGCCTAGGAACCCTACCCATGTATAAATTTCATGCACCGGGCCTCTAGTGTCTTATAAAATGAAAACAAAATTTCTGCTTTTGATTAATTTCCCTAAGGCCTATCATTCATCTAAAAAGCACATACTGCCCTAACCTGTTTGGCTCAGTAGAGAGAGCATCAGCCTGAGGACTGAAAAGTCTCAGGTTGGATTCTGGTCAAGGGTATGTACCTTGGTTGTGGGTACATCTCCAGTTGGAGGTTTGCAAGAGGCAGCTGATCAATGTTTCTTTCTCATCAATGTTTCTAACTCTCTATCTCTTTCCCTTCCTCTCTGTAAAAAAAAAAAAAAAAAAAAAAAAAAAAAAGCAATAAAATATATTTAAAATAAAAACACATACTTATTTTTTAAAAAGAGAAATTAAGCTAAATGGATTGAATTGGATCTTCATAAAAACATTCTGATTACAACCCAGGATCTTAACAGCTTTAAAGATAACTTGAAATATATATTTTTAAGAATGTCCTTTATTCTATGAGTATGCTATTATGTCACTCGTCTTCAGCATGCCTTCCATCTTTCAGCACACAATAAGCAATAGTTTTGAGTCCATTATCCTCTTAGGCCACAAAGAGCAAAACTCCTATATTTCACCAAACCTAAAATGTCCACAAAATGTAAATTCCGTTATTGTTTATATATTACTTAAAAAAAAAAAAAAAAAAAAAAAAAAAAAAAAAAAAAACTCTTGCCGAAACTGGTTTGGCTCAGTGGATAGAACTTCAGCCTGCGGACTGAAGGGTCCCCGGTTCGATTTGGTCAAAGGCATGTACCTTGGTTGCGGGCACATGGCCAGTAGGGGGTGTGCAAGAGGCAGTAGATCGATGATTCTCTCTCATCGATGTTTCTAACTCTCCATCGCTCTCTCTTCCTCTCTGTAAAAAATCTATAAAATATATTAAAAAAAAAAAAAAAACCTCTTGCCAATTTAAATGATGCAATGCTTTCTTAATCAATAGCTTATGGTTTTTTTAAAAACCTTTGCAGACACAGACATATTTACTTCACATTCCTATTTGAACCAAGCAATCTGCCTTCCTAGTTCTTAGTCAAAAGGTAAGGTTTTCATTATGGGTATACAATGTATGGTGCTAAAAAAAATATAGAATAAGTAGAAACCCAATAACAGCAGCAAAACAAATAAAAACATTTTGTTAGAATTTGAAAATAAATTTAGTTAAAGCAACTACTACTGTTTCTCAAAAGCAAGCAGTTGCTTAAATTGACACATGCCTCTTTCTAACAAGAAATGTGCTTAATTCAGAATATTTTATTGAAAAAAAGCATGAATGAATATTTACTAGTAACTACAAAATTTTAAATCATCACCAAATGCACATGTGACTTTTAAGCTTTACTAACTTAAAATACTTTGCTATCCTCTGTAATTATTTTATAGGACTAACTTTCCATGATATTTTTATTGATGATAGTTCGAGGTAATTGTTGCTTAAAACATTTAAATATTGTCAGTGAAAAAGGAAGAAAGAAAAAAAAGAAAACATAAATGGATTATTCTTAAGATATGACATTCAAGTTCACATTCTGCCATTCTGAAGGTAGGTAGGGCTAGATCAAAAAAAAAGAACCACCAAAAAAATAAGATTTTATGGCATGTAGTTTATTTTGTGGGTGATCCCTGGATGAGGCATTTAAACATCTAGAGCAGCATTTTACTCTGACACTATGTGACCATGTTAGCTCAGTTCAGTCTTTGAATTCTCTTAGTCTGTTTCTTCAACTGGAAAATGTGGCATTGGATTCAGTTTTTAAAAGAGATTTTTTAAAAGATCATCTACCCTGTTTCCCCGAAAATAAGACAGTGTCTTATATTAATTTTTTCTTCCAAAGTTGTGCTAGGTCTTATTTTCGGAGGATGTCTTATTTTCGGGGAAACACGGTATGTCTCAGCAGGTTTGACTCAGTGGATAGAACATCAGCCTGCGGACCAAAGGGTCCCAGGTTCTATTCCGGTCAAGGGCACGTACCTGGGTTGCAGGCCCTGGTCAGAGTTCATGCAGGAGGCAACCAAGAGATGTGTTTCTCTCACATCAGTATTTCTCTATCTTTTCCTCTTTCTTCCACTTTCTCTAAATAAATAAATAAATAAATAAATAAATAAATAAATAAATAAATAAAATCAATGGAAAAATATCCTCGGGTGAGGATTAAAAAAAAAAAAAAAAGATCTTCTATGATATAAACTAAATACACAAATACTGATCTGACAGTGTCCTGAGAACTCTTGTTGATAGTTTCTTAGAAAAATCTCTATTGCCTTTGTACTTGGAAATTTTCTCTTTAAGGAATAAAACAAAACAAAACAAAACAAAACAAAACAAAACAAAACAGATTAGATTTCAGTTATATGTAGAGTCTGAAAGATAACCTGAACTCTCTCTTAATTATTGACATCTTTTCAAATGAATAAACATCTCTAAAGACAAGGGGACCATGCTGATAAACAGTAGACTATTTAGAGTCAGTCTTGCTCAGAGTACAGTGGCTTTCTTAACCAGCACACTGGCTTTCTTCACTATCTCTGAAGCATCTAGCATCTTCTTACCTTCTTTACCCAAGTTGTTAGAACTGACATGAAGGCCAAGAACTACAGAACAAAAGAAAAATCCCCTCTACTCTTCCCCGAACCTCTTTTCTACCATTTTAATGAATTGAGGAATCTACCCACCAGCCATCAATGACAGTCATCCTTTGGAACCCTGATATATATGCTGCTGGCTAACCAATTTTCCTGCCATTACTTTTCAGCCCCTGAGTTTTGAAAGCAAGAAAAGCTACACCTTAAAAGTGGAGGGAGCCAATCCTCACCTAGAGATGCGGTTTCTGAACCTGGGCCCCTTTCAGGACACAACCACAGTGCACATCAGTGTGGAAGATGTGGATGAGCCCCCTGTATTTGAACCTGGCTTTTATTTTGTGGAGGTACCTGAAGATGTGACTATTGGAACAACCATACAGATCATTTCTGCCAAGGACCCAGATGTGACCAACAACTCAATAAGGTTTTGCCACAGATTATACCTTTCATGGAATCTTCCCTTCCCCAGCATCAAATTTTCTAGCACTTTTCCCCTTTGCTTTTTCTATCTCTGGAGACTCTCCTGATTCTTTAAATTCATTCTGTTTAAATAACATAGTCTTTTCATGTTATTTAGAAGTGAAGTATCATTATAACTACAAGTTAGTGTCAAATGGTTCAGCAACACGTGTGTGTGCGCGCACACACACACGCACACACACACATACACACCCTTAGTTTTCAATCACAACCCTATTGACATTTTGGGATAGATAATTCTTTGTCATGGGGCTTCCCTGTGCATTGTACAATGTTTAGCAGCATCTCTGGCCTCTAAGCACTAAATACCAGTAGCACCTGAGTTGTAACAACTTAAAATGTCCCCAAATATTGCCAAATATCCCTGAAGAGAGTGGGTTACAAATTACCCCAAGCTGAGAATTACTAATTCAGATAAAGCACAGACAATACATAGGTGTCAAACATTAAAAACTATTGAATTTTAGTGATGAATATAAAGGTAATCATTGCACATTCTTTTGACTTTGATGAACCTTTGACATTTTCAGTTTTAAAAATAAGAAAAAATAACATACAATATATGTTTCCAAATTCTATAGAAAAAACCCACATAGAAACTATTCATGTTGCCATTGGCTTCAATGCTATGTACACTGGTCAGATAGGGCTTTCTATTGCAAGCCCGTGTATCCATCTTTCCAAAATGTGATTTGAACTTAAATATTCCAACCAAGATGCTTCCCCCTCAAGAAGGGGCAAAACAGGAGAGCTGCTCTTATAGCCATGGCCATTTCCATCAACCCTGGAAACCAAAGTGCAAACAGCTGGTGGACAGGTTGACACCTCAACCTTCCAGAGCAACTGCCAAGCCTCTGAGGCGTGACACAAAAGATCAAGATTCCAAAGCCATTTGAAGCCATCTGTCATGTTAAATGTTGGAAGTCACACAAATGGATCTGAAGCTTTAGTGCAAATAACACATTTTAAAAACTCCCTAATGTATTGAATGCCTTTTCTGTCAGCTATTAGTACTTCCCTCACCTGATGCTATTTTATATGTAAAGAAAATGTGCTTCTTGCAGCTTAAAAAAAAGTTTCTTCCCTGAGAATAACTAAACTAGGGGAAATTTGCTTCCTCTAACCAATTAGTAAGCAATTTACATTTTTTCTTTTTTTGAATTATGGTATTTGATTTTTTAGAAGTAAACTAATATTTATGAGCTATAACAACTTTATATGAGTGATATTTCTACCTTAAGCTTTTTAAATGTACAACAGGATGGGAAGAAGTTAGTGAAACCATATCATCCCTAAAATAATTATAAATAAAATTAATTCTACTATAAATGTATATTTTCAGAAGCCAAATATATATATTATTATTCCCCTTACCTCTTTTCTACCATTTTAATGAACACACACACACACACACACACACACACACACACACAGACACACACACACACACACCTTTTGATCAATTAATCTATTCATATCAAAGAAGATACTAGAGGTAAAACTTTAGAGAATAAAACTTCATTGGGGGAGGAGGTTGGAATAAGCACAAGCTTGAAAAAAATCAGATCTCATTACTAAAAGAGTCAACTAGACTATTCAGTGAATATTTCCACATGTTCTTTCCAGATTGACTCTGGACTCCTACATTTCCAGGTAAGCACTGGAAATATGGTTTTGTTTGGAGTCCCATTACTAAATGACAGGAGACTGAACGCTGTCAGAAAATACACAACGCGCACAAATCCTAGAGTGAATATGTATTTTTCAGGACTACAGTTGTTATCTTAAGACATCTAGGAAAGAAAGAGAAATAGCAGGCCTAGATCCACTACTGGTATGGAGCAAATGAAGGAATCCTACCTGGCTAACAGAGTGCTGCTTCACATGATGAGCCATTGAGAACCACTGGATGGCCACCATAATACACAGTTAACATTATGGAAGTCCATAATGAAATGCCTGCCTATTCTAACAGATCCCAATCAGAAATAATCCAAGAGTTACCAGGATGGAGGCACAGAGCAGGATCCATTGAGCTTTTTCCATGGTGGGACTCTAGGTCCTGAGAGAGAAACTGGCAAGAACAAGGCAACAGCCACAGGCTTGGGGTTAATAGTTAAAAGAGTTCAGGCACAGCAGCAAAACAGATTCCACTTATCATAACCAGTTGCAAAGAAGGGGCAGAGTTCATATTGCTAGATAGAGGGTCCCTGATTCTTTGTATTATCCCCCAGAAACAAAGAATGGTCCCTGAACCCAAGCAGAAAATCAGGGGTCCTGGACTCTCATAGGGAAAAGCACCTAAAAGTCTAATGTCTGGCTATCATTTAATTAAACCATTTGGGAATTACTTTCCTACGTTATCTTTCCCCAAATTGTTCACTTATCCTTATTTTTCTTATAAAAGTTATCTTGTTTTGAAATAATTTGCATATGTTATCTGCTGCTTGGCTATCTAATTCAACTTCTGCATTTTTATTACAAACTAGAGGCCAGGTGCACAAATTTGTGCATCATTGGGGTCCCTCGGCCTGCAGACTGCAGCCAAAACCAACTCTTGGACATCCCCTGAGGGGTCCTAGATCACTAGAGGGCACAGGCCAGGCCGAGGGACCCCACTGGTGCACAATTGGGGCCAGCAAGGGACATGGGATGTTGGCCAACTGGGGAAGGACCGCAGGAGGGCTCCAAGGCATATCCAGCCTGTCTCATTCAATCCCAATCAGTCGGACCCCAGGAGCAAGCTAACCTACCAGTTGAGTGTCTCCCCCCTGATGGTTAGTGCACATTATAGCAAATGGTTGAGCAGCCTTAGCATATTATTAGCATATTATGCTTTGATTGGTTGAACAGAGGACCGAACGACTATACACTTAGCATATTAGGCTTTTATTATATAGGATAGATGATGTTTATAGTCCTAAAAAGAAAATAAATATTAAATTACCCAAAAACCAACGTATTACCTAAGGTTTAAATATTATGAACAAATAGCCATTGAACTTTTTTAAAAGGTTATTAGGGCTCTTATAATCTCCTTTTAAAGAAGCCTGTGGTATGTTCAGGCATATATACTGGTCATTATTTACTAACTAGAGGCCCATTGTACAAAATTTGTGCATAGGTGGAAGGGGGAGATGTCCTTCACCCCAGCCTACACCCTTTCTTTTTTTTTTTTTAATTAATTAATTTATTTATTTTTACATATTTTATTGATTTTTTTTTGCTCCCCTCCCTCCCTCCCACAGATCCCCTCCCTCCCCAGAGTTTTATGTCCATTGGTTGTACTTATATGCATGTATACAAGTCCTTCGGTTGATCTATTATCTCCCCCAGATCTTCCTCCCCTCCCCACTGTAATTTGACAGTCTGCCTGTTGCTTTACTTTCTCTATATCTGTCTCTTGGTTCATCAGTTAATAACGATCTTTATCATCCACAGCCTACACCCTTTCTAATCTGGGACCCTTCAAGGCCTAAACAGGCAGTCCAACAGCCCTCTCACAATCCAGGACTGCTGGCCCCCAAATGCTCACTTGCCTGACCTCCTGATTGCACCTAACTGCTTCTGCCTGCCAGCCTGATCACCCCCTAACCACTCCCCTGCCAGCCTGATTGCCCCTAACTGCCCTCCCCTGCAGGCCTGTTCTCCCCCAACTGCCCTCCCCTGTAGGCCTGATTGCCCAACTGCTCTCCTCTGCAGGCCTGGGTCCCCCCAAACTGCCCTCCCCTTCAGGCCTGATCCCCCCCCAACTGCTCTAACTCTGAAGGCCTGGGTCCCCCAAAACTGCCCTTTCCTGCAGGCCTAGTCACCCCCAACTTCCCTCCTCTGCTGACCTAGTCACCCCTAACTGCCCTCCCCTGCAGGCTTGATTGCCCCCAACTGCCCTCCCTTGCAGGTCTGGTCCCTCCCAACTGCCCTCCCTTGCTGGCCATCTTGTGTTGGCCATCTTGTATCCATATGGGGCAGCCATCTCTGACCACATGGGGGCAGCCACCTTCTGTGTTGGACTGGTCAATTTGCATATTACTCTTTTATTAGATAGGATAAACCCTCAAACTAGTCTCCACATTTAGTTAAATGTACATGAAAAATACAATATTTGGATTTCCTGAGATTTTAGTAATTGCACAAGGAATTTCTGGCAAGTGAGAAATTGAACCATTTGCAACTGAAATAGGCTTCTGCTGTGTGAGAACAGCCAGCCCTCTGGTGCCATCCTGGAGTATGTGTGGATTAGTGAGGCTGCCCATGATTCCCTGCCTCCAAATTGCTTCCAAATCCAGTGAATGTCCTGAGCCAAGCAAATAAGCAGGAAGCTAAAAGAACACCAGCCATTGTTTGTTCAAGAGAGTTGTGTATGTGTATGTGGTGCACAGTCTACCCATAATAGATGAGAATATTATGGTTGGAGAAAGGAAAACCACCTGCATAATTCACCAGTATGTCCCAACTTCCTCATTTTCCATCTGTATTTTGTTTGTTCTCTTGTCTCCTGAAATTCAGTCCAGTGTCATATTCAGAGATATAAATGCCATCACTGCCTAAACTCGGGTCCAGTTGGGGAAGTCAGGAAGGGACTATCCTGAATAGGGAGCTTCCGCTCAGAGTGTCATGAAGCAGGACTGCCATGGGTTCTTTCAGTTAGTTATTTCTGCCATTCCATCTCCCACACCATCTGTGACATTTGCCATGGCTTTGTAAATCTGAGTGCAGAAAGCTGGTCATCAGAGGCTGCTCTCCCTAGGCATAATGCCTACAGCCTGGAAAGCTGCCATCAGGGTTGTGGCTCTGTGAGCCAAATGGCTGCTTTACTCACGTGTGGGGAGTGAAAGAAAAGACTGTCATGAGCCAACCAGTATTTTTTTCCTAAGACAAATTCAACTCTTAAAATAGCAGGTAAACTTTACACACACACACACACACACACACACACACACACACACACGTATGTATATGTATATGTATGTATATGTATGTATATGTATGTATATGTATGTGTATTTATTGAATTTTAGAGAGAAAGGAAAGGAGAGGGATAGAGATATAGAAACATCAATGAGATAGGAAGTCATCGATTGGCTGCCTCCTACATGACCCCCACTGGGGATTGAGCCTGCAACCTGGGCATGTGCCATGACCAGGAATTGAACCAACAACCTCTTGGTTTCTGGGTTGACACTCAACCACTGAACCACATCAGCCTGGCAAATTGGTAAACTTTAAAACTAAACCACTAATTATACCTAGAAAAAATACTTATTGAATTTTAAATGAACTTTGTAAGCATGTATTTGTTCTTTATTAAAAAGTCAACTGTTTCCTATCATGGCTTAATCTATCCTCAAGAAGAGATCAGGTGTGTTTCCTCAAACACTATCATTAGTTCCATGTGCAGGAAGGCAGCATGGCCTGGTAGTTAGGAGTAAGAACCTAAAACTCAATTATCTACTCTTGATTCCCAGCTGTGAGACCTTGGTCAAGGGATTTAACCTCTCCATTCCTCAGTCTTCTCACCTATAAAATGGGGATAATTATAGTACCTACCTTGTAGGGTTATTGTAAGGATTAAATGAGTCAATATAAGTAAGGTGTGTGGAGTGAATGCCTGACTACAACAGTGTTCATTAAATAGGGTCACAAGCAGAAAGAGATATTAATTTGCTTCCTTAAATCTCCCAACTCTTGGACAGCTATAACTGAAATGATTCCAACTTCTCTAGCTCTTAATTAATTCATAATTCTCTGAACAGCCATCCTGCAGGGAAAAAATATGTATTTGAACCACATTTTACCAAATAATACACATGCATATTCCATATATTTATTTACATATATTTGGGACAAAAGTTTGACCATCAACATTTACTCTTACTGCATGTGAGAGTATGGCATGCATACATATTATTTCATTTTCTTTCAACACTAGTCATAATCCACCATATTGGCTTAACTAACCTGCAGTCTGAAAACAATACACTAAAAAAACTGCTTACTCCCATCAAAATGCAGTTTCCTGGTTACCCTATTGCTGGCAACTTTAAATAGAATTTTGAACCCAATACATTAGTGTGTGTGTGTGTGTGTGTGTGTGTGTGTGTGTGTGTATGTATGTATGTGTGTGTGCGCGCATGCGCTTTCAAGTCTTCTACAAATTATCAACTGTGTAACTGTTTGAAAGTGACTTAACTTTTCAAAGTCTTAGTTTTCTCTAATAACTTAAGTAATACCTACCTCCTAGAAATGTTGTAAGAATTTAAAAAGAAGCTATAAAATGTCTGGTCTTCAATAATGGCAGCTATTATAATTACTAGCCATTACCAAGGACTACATTAGGTTCTCAAGGATGGATCTCAATCATGGTTACATGTCATAATCTCTTGTGAGGATTTTAAACATACAGATGCCTGAAACTCCCTCCACACTTACTGAATCTCCTAAAATGGGAACCAAGTAAGATGATGTAGATGAGATAACAAAAAGAGTTGGACTGCCAAATCAATTTCAACAGGAATTATAGATCTTACCCAGTAGCAAGGTAAATAATTACTCAAAGGATACAGACAACAACAAAATGGAGGCCAAGCATTCTTTCTTTGGAAAGGTCTGAAACCAACAGGCACAAGTGCCTATAAATATCCTTCTTTTCCAATGTACAAATACATGTTGGTCCACACTGAACACGAAAGGTATAAACAATGGATGTTGCTATTCAGTGCACTGCCTGAACAGAAGAAGCCATCTTGGATAAGAAACATCTGTTTTTTAGACCCCATTAATTATGTACCAGTAACTCATATGACATTTTCCAGCAAGCTGTGCCCCATAAATTCATAAATTCCAGGCTTATTTACAATAAGCAACCTAAACAGACCTGATCTTTCCTGTTAAAAACATTCCACAGATAAAGACTCTTCAGTGAGTAAATATATTATTGTGTTTGCCAACATGTCAGTCATTAGCACATTTATAAAGGACCTGACGAAAATCTCTTCTTTTCAATAGTTGATATTAATTACAGGGAATCGAATCACTGAACTACATGTTTTCCAGCTCCAATTTAGCATTTCAGAACTTATTTGAATAAATTCTTTTTGAACAAAGATACACAGGGGTTGTTATTCAGAGTGTTCCAAAAAGCCTTGGGCAGTTCTCAGCTTTAAATAGCTGAAATTGATCTTTAAATAGCTTACAATTGCCCTAAGGGTTAGCACCACTTTCGATTTAACTTTGTGAATCAGGAAATTAAAGCAGTAATAGTTTGCTGTGTTTTTTTTACAGGGGGAGGAGGAAAGGATGGGCTGGGGAGGGAGGTGCATAATAAAACAGTAAATTCAGTCTTCCAAGTGTCCATAATTCAGAACTAGTGGTGTCGTGTTTCACATGGTACTCACTCAGTTCTCTCCTGTAATATGCTATAGTATATTTATCCAAATGCCATGATGTGTTTAATCTGTGGGTTTTTTGTTTTGGTTTGGTTTTTTTTGCAGATATTCCATTGACAGAAATAGTGACCCTGGAAGATTCTTCTATGTAGACATTACAACAGGTGCCCTAATGACTGCAAGACCCCTTGATCGGGAAGAATTTTCTTGGCATAATATCACTATCCTTGCTATGGAAATGAGTAAGTAACACGATAAATTGGTCTCTATATAGTGACAAATATAAGCAATGTAGAATGTGGATGTTTCTAGAGCTGTTGGAATAAGAATTGTATTATTTATAGGAAGAAACAAAAATTATCATAGTTCATACAAGTGAGTGAATGTAATTAGTTCAAATACTTATTCAGCATCTGCTTGTATAGCTAGTCCTGGCTAGAGATTTTTTTTAAAAGGCACAGCCCAACTGGTGTGGCTCAGTGGTTGCACACTGACCTATAAGCCAGGAAGTCATGGTTCAATTCCCAATCAAGGCACCTGCCAGGGTTTCAGGATCAATTCCCAGTAGGGGCATGTAGGAGTCAACTGGTCAATCATTCTCTCTCATATCCCTTCCTCTCTGAAATCAATAAAATACATTTTTTTTAAAAAAGCATATAAAAGCTGTAAAAAAAAAAAAAAAAAATTCTTAAACCAAGAAGCAAGACTCATATGAGGAAAAGGGGCAGTTCCTGAAAAATCTAAGAGGCTTTCAGTCTTTGACAAGATTGGGAATGCACAAAAAGTAGAAAATATTACTGGATGAAAGGAAGCATTTGTAACAGATGAGCCTTATTACACACATACATGCATTCAAGAATTTCAGACATGTTAAAAATAAAATGCAGATTAACATAAACTTAAAAATGGAATGGAAAAGGAACCAAGTTGAGATTAGCAGGTTTATTATAAATTTAGCAAAAACTAGATTATTTTCTAGTACGTTTACTTTTTTTCATAGCACCTAGTGATGGCTTGGAGAAATGGCAGACCCTAATGCATTGGCAGAAGCACATACAGCCATTTAGGAAGGCAGTTTGGCAATTCATCTTTTGAATTAAGATTCTCTAAAATATTTGTACTCTTTTTTAAAATACTATATTTTTATTGATTTCAAAGAGGAAGGGAAAGGGAGAAAGAGAGAGAGAGATATGTCAATGATTAGAGAGAATCATTGATTGGCTGCCTCCTACATGCCCCCTTACTGGGGATCAAGCCTGCAACCTGCCCATGTGCCCTGATGGGGAATCAAACCCTCACCTCTGGGTTCATAGGTCAGCACTCAACCACTGATCTATGCTGGTAGGAAATTTGTACTCTTTTTCTCAAGAATTCTATTTCTAATAATTATCTTAAGAGAATAATCATATACTAGAATATCAACAAAGATTTATATACCAAAATGTCTACAATATTATTATTTAAAATTAGGATTACCTTAATATCTAATACCTAGAGGCCCGGTGCACAAATTCATACAGTGGGGTCCTTCGGCCTAGCCTTCGGGGACTGGATGGAAACCAGCTCTCTGACATTGTAAGAGGGCACAGGCCAGGCCAGGGACACCACCAGTGCACAACTGGGGCCGGGTAGGGATCACAGGAGGGCTCCAGGGCATATCCAGCCTGCTTACTAAGTCCTGATGGGCCAGACCCCAGCAGCAAGCTAACCTACAGTCAGAGCATCTTCCCCCTGGAGGTCAGTACACATCATAGCAACTAGTTGAATAGACACTTAGCATATTAGGCTTTTATTTTATAGGATGGAAGTCTGACTAAATAAATTATGGTATAATCATAAAGTAAAATGAAATTATCCCTGGCCAGGTGGCTCAATCACTAAGTCATTTGGAGCATCATCCTGTACACCAAAGATTTTGGATTCAATCCCAGGTCAGGGCACATATCTAGCTTGTGGGTTCAATCCTTGGTTGGGGCACATAAAGGAGGCAACCAATGTTTCTCTTTCTGTTTCTCTTTCTCTCCCACTTTCTCTCTAAAGTCAATGAAAATGTATCCTGAGGAAAATAAAAGTAAATAAAATAAAAGTACCATGTAGATATTAATACCTGGGCTCAAAGAATATTTCAAAGACACAAGATAATCTTAATCTAAAATATTAAAAGTTCTGAATACAACTTTTATATGTCATTTGACTACTGTATGTATGTGTGTGTGTTGTGTCCACATTTTTGGACACATATGCAATTTTACATATATCATAATAATGAATAAGGACTGTGGGTCATATTTATCCTTGTGTTTTTCTGGAATTTTCATTATAAAAAAAGTTCTACAGTTTAGTTTTAAAAATTTAAATATGTCCACATTTTTGGCCAAGCAATAGAAATATTTAGGGGGAAAACACAGTAAAGAATAGTATTTTTAAGAAAGAAAAAATGAACCAGAAAAATAAAACATCCTGAGATTTAACAAAAAGTTATTTACCAAGAATAATTTCTGTGTCTTATAATTCCTATTTTATCTTCTTGGGATGGTGACCAAAAAAAAATTAAAAAGACAGGAGGGGAACTACTGGGGCCATGAAATTATCTTTGTGTAGCAATGCCAAGCAAAAGACTGACCAAAAAGACATTTCCCCATGAATGACAATGAGTAACTTCTTCTGCCCCAACCAAAGATATGGATTTGGGGTGTGTTTGATCCTGTAATATCTTCCTAGACCCTAAGCAGAAATAAACATGTAATGTTATCTGTATTCCTATAAGTTGAAACCTCCTAAAAATATAATTCAAAAAACAGATAATTTCACGGGAATAAAGCCAAGCTATGTAGTATACCTCCAATTAAAATGGGCTACTTGCACGACCAGACAGAACTGACCTCCTTTAATTCCAGAACCTGATATCTGAGACAAGTAAGAGGTTCAAAACCTTTTAAAAACTCATTTTGTGGTATCTGCTTCCCCTTGATTCTGGCCCTTCCCCTCATCCTGATACCACACACTCTCTCAAACATACACCCTCTCTGTCCGTGCTTGTGCTCTAGCTACACTCTTATTAGGTAATACATGCATGCTCTGCTTGTGCTGCCATTTTCACGTACTTTATCCATTCTTTAAAAAACCAGGCTGCAAGGAAAATAAATACCTAACTGGCAACAAGCGCTTTCTTGCACTGCTAACATTCACCTTTGGTGTTCTTTGTGTTCTCTTTAGACAATCCCTCCCAGGTTGGAAGTGTTTCTGTCACAATCAAAGTCTTAGATGTGAACGACAATGCTCCAGAGCTCTCCAGATTCTACGAAGCCTTTGTCTGTGAGAATGCCAAATCAGGGCAGGTAAGGCAGCCTTTGAGGCACCTTGGTTCACTCCCCAATATGGAAATGACTTACAGATAACCAAATCCACAGTCAAGTTTAGATTCCAGATCCCCCAACTTCTATATATCACACTGCAACACTTTATTTGTTAAATTATATTTGGAGTCTCCATTGTATTTTATGATCTAAAGACTGCTTTGATGATGGTTTGATTCATGGGCTAGCCTATAATAAGCCATCTACCCACCTTGTATTATAACTGAAGTGTATAGAGCAACTATAATAACATGAGCTCTGGGTCGTGGAAGTGAGAGACCATGAAGACCAGAAGAAAGAATAGTCTTCTCTTTTCCTCGGTTAGCACTAATCCCTAAAAATGTTTAGAGTAGGAAAATTGTATTTTTTATATCCTCCCACCCCATTTCTTAACTTCTAGCAATAAGTACCCTTGTTTCGGGGCTGCCTGCTAGATTCTCAGAACGCTTTGTGACCTAGAATTACCTCTTCCCTCTCCTCTCTCAATTAAAACTCTCATTTGTTAGTGCTGTTCATGTCAGGTAAATTTTGAGATAAAATTAATCTGAATGGGCAAATTTCTACTTATTTGAAATAACTTTAGGGAAAAATTGCATATTTTTTTTTAAATATACTTTATTGATTTTGTACAGAGAGGAAGGGAGAGAGATAGAGTTAGAAACATCGATGAGAGAGAGTCATCGATCAGCTGCCTATTGCACACCCCCTACTGGGGATATGCACGCAACCAAGGTACATGCCCTTGACCAGAATCGAACCCGAGACCTTTCAGTCCCCAAGCCGACGCTCTATCCATTGAGCCAAACCGGTTTTGGCAAAAAATTGCATATTTTTTAAACTTGCTTTTAAACCTACATGAATATTCTGTTGATCAAACTCCAAGTGGTGTAGCTGAGAAACATCTGAAACTCTGCTTAGAGTGGTCATTTATTAATGTATGTGTAGGGCAATCGCCCACCTGAACCCATCCCTCCATACCTCAGATCATAGACCATCTCCGCCTTCTGCTCTTGCTTTGTAAAATTCTTTCCTCCTCTACACCTATGACCCAACAGATTCCCTATCGGTCCTATTTCCCTCTGCAGGACATTCTGTGGCCCTATGGATTCTGATGGTGGGTTGCAAACAGGTCAATATAGTTTCAGAATGAAAGTTTGTGACATGCATGTCTATAAGATGAATTCCTACTTTGGCAATTCAGGACTTCCAACTGTAATGCATTTTTTGTGTTCACTTCTCTCACTTTCCTGAATCATCACCTCCAGCATCCTGTGGCAGAGAGAGACTATGTCTGTACAACCCACGCTTATATTAGCTTCTTGACCTCACCAAAGACTGACTCACATCGCTACCATTCTACTAAGAGCAAAAAGTGATTCCCACACCCCAGGAAGAAAAATGTATCCTATAGTTAATTTGTTCTAAATTATTCCTTCCATTGACTCTGTGTCCATGGTCTATATAGCACTTCTGAAATTTTTTCAACAAGTCTATGATAATTCTACTTCCACACCTATTGAATTTCTAGTCTAAAAAGACCAGAAATATTATGGAACTAATAAAAGTTACAATGAAGGCTTTTATGGCACAAGAAATAATCAATATTATTATAAGAAAAGAGGTATAAAGACTACATATACATGCTTGAAGTTATGTAAAATTATGTCTGTTATGAAGAAAGATTGAGAGATAAGATATAGAAACAACAATAATTACTATGTACAGATGGGTTTTCAGTGAGGAGGTCTAGGTCTTTATGTTAATGTTTTGTTTTATAATTTATTATAAAACCATAATGTACAAAATATTATATTGTAAGATTATACTATAATATCACAAATGTATAGTTCTTTAAGTTACAATATGACAAGAGGCTAATTTTTTTTTAATTTATTGATTTCAGAGAGGAAGAGAGAGGGAGAGACAGATAGAAATATCAATGATGAGAAAGAATCATTGATCAGCTGCCTCCTGCACAAACCCTACTAGGGATCAAGCCCGCAACCTGGGCATGTGCCCTTGGTCAGAATCGAACCTGGGACCCTTTAGTCCACAGGCAGATGCTCCATCCACTGAGCCAAACCAGATAGGGCTCAAGAGGCCAATTCTTCATCTATAATAAAAAATAAATAAAGGACAGTGATAAGTAGCATAGTAAATTAAACCCCTCTCCCTCCAAAAATGAAACATTCCTTTCTTAAAGGGCTTCAGAATAGAAGTTGCATTCTGACAGGTTAATAGCACTTTAACCACCTTTCATTTTAGCACACAATCACATCTCCCTTTCTACATCTCTAAATATAGCTTTTAATGGTCTTTTATAAAGTTCTTTGAAGCACAGTTTATCTGTGACTTAAAATTCAGGTGATGAGCCACAAATCTCTCATATCTATCATCTTTAGCCTAAAATAATGAAAATCCTACCCTTTGATTTTGGCTCTGGGACATGTTTTGAAGATTTTCAAAAGCACACAGGCCACGAGGTATGTTGGTTTATAAAGAATCGACCTCCTTGAGTTAGACTTGTTGCACACTGTCAACAGCTCTGCATCTGCCAAGTTGGGACATGTGCTTTCCTCTTAGTGAGCAGATATGAAGGAAGCCCATGAAGAAATCAGAAGACATACTTGATGAGAGCTGAGGGCAGAATGAAACCTGCTGCGCGGAATAGTGCATGGAGAGTGGAGGGCTGGAGAGCAGGCCATGATGCTCCTCACACTCAACGAGGCAGTGTCTTTGCTCACTTATGCTTTAAAGCCCTGTAATCAACCAGTATTATGCCTCAGGCCCCCCTCTCACTAATATATATACATGACTTCACCGATCAGATGTTCTGAATTGACTTTCCAATTATGTTTACCAAGTTATACATAATCACCTATTTATAACATGCATTGACAAATATGTTATGTCTTTATATGTTTGGCACTATGAGCAAGATGGAATATACAGGATTTGTCTGGACCGGGTTGGAACAATAGGGTGACCTGTGTATGTGAGCAGCACTGACACCAGGCTAGACTATGGGGCAAGTTTATCCTTAGTACTCTCCTGACCCCTATCCTTTATTGCAGCACCATTCCCGCAATTTTTAGATTCAACGGAGGCCAGTTAACAGTTGGATTCACCAGAAGGCATATACTGAGACTGTGTTTTAGTATAAGATGCTTATTAAGGAGTGCCCCTGGGCCAATGCCTGTGGAAGGGAAGGAGTTTGGCAGGACTTGGCAAAAGGAGAGTCTAGTTGCAATGCAGACCCACTCACAGCCTTGTAGGACTTCATGTTGCTTTAGAACTAGAGTTTTCCCAAGTTGAGATAGGTTGGTCAGACCTTTCTACTAATGCATCAGTCACTGGATGTGGATTCCCCTGGAAGACTTTGGTGATCAGGGATAGGTGGTGCTGGAAACCAATCATTGTCTCACTAATAGAAAGAGGCTGGTCAACCTTGAAGCTCTGAAAGATCAGAGCCAACCAACACCCTATCTAACTGAGACAATAGTAACAGGCAACTTTCCCATCTTGTAATCATGTAAATCCTTACTGATATGATAATCCACTTATTACCTGCCTAAGGGCTATGGGTGTTTCCCAAAGCTGCTTAAGGGTACTGGGTGTTTCCCAAAGCTGCTTAAGGGTAATGGGTGTATCCCATAGCAGCCTCAATAAAAGGGATAGCAAGGCCAGAGCCTAGAGTCTTCCCACTAGAGGTTGACTCTTCCCTGGCCCCCCATTTGTCCCAAATTAACTCTTTTCTAGTCTCTCTCTTCATTTTAGTGTGTGGCCTCCTCCAGAAACCAGACCCTGAGTGGGCCCTAATCATGTGGGTCGTGTTAAGGGTTCCCACAAGGTGGCTCTCAGGAACTGAGACAGTCCCCAAAGAGACAGACAGTTGAAGTCTGGGTCACCAATGAAGGGAAATCTGAGCAGCACACTGTCCACAAAAAGTCCCCTTGTTAGAGCTTTCCTGTTATTTAATCCTCAGCATACTGTCAGGGTAGCATTTGCTCCCTTAACTTACAGCTGAAGAAATGAAGACTAAACAAGCCCACCTGGCCCCGGCTGAACTTTGCTGTTCTGATTTCTACCCTGGCATAACACTGCTGGCTTTTTTTTTTTTTTTTTTTTAATTTCTTTATTGATTAAGGTATCACATATTTGTCCTCAACCCCCCCAACACTGCTGGCTTTTAACAGCAGGAACATCACGTCAGCAGGGTCAGGCCCATGAGGGGTGGGAGGAGTCTTTACTATTGGTTGATAGAAAAGCAAACATATAGGAAGGAGATCACCCATTCAACACCCTTCCTATATCCCCCCAAGTCAGCCTGCCAATGGTTCAATTGTGCATTTCATACTGCTTTCTTAGTAGCTTTTTTATCATGGTTTTTGTAAAGCAACTTACTACGCTGAAAAGCATTGTGGAAAAGACAAAGTTTTGGCCAAAGAACTCCAGAGGAAGCTACTCCACCTCTTCCTCTCCTCATCCCCAAGATTTGCTTCTTACTCTAGTCTGTTATTATATAAAGTGACCATCACTCCAACACACAAGATGGCCGTCCCCATGTGGTCAAAGATGGCTGCTCCCATATGGACACAAGATGGCTGCCACAAGATGGCCGGCAGGAAAGGGCAGTTGTGGGCAATCAGGCCAGCAGAGGAGAGTAGTTAGGGAAGACCCAGGCCTGCAGGGGAGGGCAGTAGGGGGAAACCAGGCCTGTAGGGGAGGACAATTAGGAACAAACAGTTAGGGAGGAAAAGGAGGGCAGTTAGGGGCAATTGGCCCAGCAGGGGAGCAGTTAGGCATCAATCAAGCTAGCAGGGGAGTGACTAGGGGGTGACCAGGCTGGCAGGCAGAAGTGGTTAGGGGCAATCAGGCAGGCAGGCAAGAGAGCGATTGGGAGCCAGCAGTCGTGGATTATGAGAGTGATGCTCATTTAGATGGGGGCCTAAATGGGCAGTCGGACTTCTCTTGAGGGGTCCCAGATTGGAGAGGGTGCAGGCTGGGTTGAGGGACACACACACCCATGCATGAATTTCATGCACTGGGCCTCATATATATATATACCCCACTCTGGTGGTCTTGTGCTCTATACTTTATCTAGCTCCCCTTCCTACCACCAAAGAGTGACTGCCCTGTGACCATAGCCAATGTTTATGTTTATGTTTATGTTTATGTTTACTTCCCTTCTAGGTATTGGCTACTTTTAAATAAGGGTCTCTCAAAGATAACAACTTGACCCTGAAATATTAACCCCAAAATGGGGTTAAATCAGTGGGGTGAGAGGATGAAAAACTGGGAGACAAGCAGAACCTTGTAGAATCCCACAGTTCATTTACTCAACATCTTCTATTTAGACTGCCTAAAAATGGCTGGCCTTGGTATGAGAATATGTTATGTCAATGTCTAACATGTGAGGTATTCAGGTAATATTCACCTTGTGATGGTAATGTACTCAAGCCCAACAATAAACCAAAAATAAATCCTGAGTTATGGAGATTTTCCAGGTAAGTTCTAGAATATCCTTCTCATTAGGTAAAATTATCTGCTGTTGAATTTCAGGGTTTTGGATCTCTCTGGGCACTGAAGCTTTTTCTTTTGGCTCTAACTCACCTGAGTTCATGTCCCTCCCTCAGCTGATCCAGACAGTGAGTGCAGTGGACCATGATGACCCACACACTGGTCAGCACTTCTACTACAGCTTGGCTCCCGAGGCTGCTAACAACCCCAACTTCACTATAAGGGACAACCAAGGTAATTTGGTGGATGGTTGGCTACCAATGCTTTCTACTGCTTGGGCTGGACATTTGGGGTTACACCATAAGAACAGTTTCAAATCCCCCTGCTCTTTAATATCAGTAATACTAAAGTGTGGTGTCTTTCAAAATTCCTTTTTTTTTTTTTTTTCAGAACATAAAAGACAAAGAATCTAAAACCTTCATTGAGTCCGTTTACAAACACTTGAGTGCTGGCTCAGCCCCCTGTGCAAGGCACATAGCCTTCCTTCATCCCCACAGCCGTGTTTATATGTCCTGTGACTATGGGAGAATCTGAAAAAAAGATGATAGAAACTGAGTGAGATAAAGAGAAAAACCTGAGGGAACATTTCTAAGCAAGGATCAAAGGGGGAAACAGTAAAAAGCTCCCAGAATAAAAGGGAGGCAAAGGCTAAGTAACACAGATAGCAAAGGGCAAACATGGGGTCACAGAGTAGTTCTGGCATTAAAACAACTTTATTACTTTAGGGAGACACAGCTAAGGCTTCCCTATTCCAGAAAATGCTCCCCACTACAGTTTTGTGGGAATGGAATTCCAGACATTCTTCTACAATAAGCCTTAGATGAGCTAAGGGGTTTACAGTCCCAGCACACTCTGCCCTGGGCACACATGGGAAAATGAGGGACTTCTGTTCTCTAGCCAGATAATTTTCAAAGAAAGATGAGAACAAATGAAAACATAATTTAAATCTGCCAAGTGAATCCCTTCTGTTACTAACTCTGCTACCAACTAGTTGTCTGACCTTGAGGAGGGAGGTCTGTAGTCACCTCATTTTCATTCCAATCCTAACATATAAATTGTCACTTTATAACAATCTAAACAACGATAACAAAAAATTGTGATTAGGCATGTCTGGTCTTATTCTCAAACATCAGTTATTTGAGACTTAAAGTATTAAGTCCACCCCATGTGATATTCTGTTTTAAAAGTTGAGAACATCAAACCTGTGTTCTTCTAAATGGAAAACATCCTTCCAAGTCATCCCTTTAACGTTCTTCATGTTATCATAAAATCATTATGCTAATTCAGGAAGGAAAGATCATATAATTTATAACAACAGACCTACTACAATTAAATATCCTGAAATTTTCATTGGGTCAAATTTTGAACTATTCGGTTATGTGATTTATAGGGGAACCCTTCCTGCAGACAGTGGATCAGCTCCTTCAGGATTGGTTTCACAGTGGAGACTCTAGAGGGGGGAATAACACATTATACTGTTTCTTCAAATTTCCCACTGTGTTACTCTATTCTTTCACTCTGGTATTTATCAGAATCAATACAGACACAATATGGAGCAAAATGCTGCATATTTTTTAAAGATTACTTTGGGTACAAATTCATGGAGCCAATACCTTTAAAAGATAGGCAACCGGAACACGATGACTATAAAAAGAAATAACTCATCTCTTGAAAGGTTTTCCAAAATGAAAGTTAGCACATCTTTAATAGACAGAATAAACTTTTAATATCCTCATGACAATTTACCCCGCGAGTATTCTTTACTGAGGCTCATTAAAAAACTGACCAATATCTGACATTGTAGAGCTATTGGTAAGCCCCCAACTCCCATGCCCAAAACATGATATTCTTTTATGAACATAACAGAACACTATCTCAAATAAAGCCTTACTTTTTTTAAATTCCCAAAGCATTATGAAAAGTATTGTGTGTATACAGCACTTTGCCATCTCAAATGCATTCCCCATACTCAGTTTTATTTAATACTAGAGGCCTGGTGCATGAAATTTGTGCCCTGGGGGGGGGGGGAAGTGGGGAGGGATGTCCCTCAGCCCAGCCTGGACCCTCTCCAACCTGGGACCCCTGTGGGATCAGGCTAAACTGGCAGTTGGACATCACTCTTACAATCCGGAACTGCTAGCTCCCAACCACTTGCCTGTCTGCCAGCCTGATCACCCCCTAACCACTCCCCTGCCAGCCTGATCAATGCCTAACTGCTCCCCAGCTGGCCTTATTGCCCCCAACTGCCCTCCCCTGCGAACCTAGTTGCCCCCAACAGCCCACCCCTGAAGGCCTGGTCACCCCTAACTACCCTCCCCTACCAGCTTGGTTGCTCCTAACTGCCCTCCCCTGCTGACCTGTTTGCCCCAAACTGCCCTCCCTTGCAGGCCTTTTTATCTCCACCCCCCAACTGCCCACCCCTTCTGGCCTGATCACCCACAACTACCCTCCCCTCTTGGCCATCTTGTGGTGGCCATCTTTGACCACATGGGGGCAGCCATCTTCGATCACATGGGGTGGCCATCTTGTGCAAGGGTGTGAGGGTCAATTTGCATATTACCTTTTTATTACATAGAATTCATAAGGTTTGAAGGGAGTTCTTAATCCTGATTCTATCTCACTTGGTATATAAGAAATCAAATGTCCAAAATATTAAGATTGGGACTGGAAGCTGGGACTGTTTTAGCCACACATTCAAAGTTTTGTTTCATCTTGAAAATACTTTTCCTAAATGGGCTACAAAATCCCTTGTTATCATATTCAAAAAAATTCTATAAGTGGCTATTAAGTCCCAGATCCCTTCCAGGACTAGACTCAACAATGTGATGATCTGATCTTTTTTGTTTTTTTTAATCTTAACTAATTCTGAGATCAAGAAACACATGATGTCTAGTAAGTATGCTATAATGCTATAACACTTTTAAAAAATTCAACTCTGGTCAGGCTTTCTTATGACCCAGATTCAATTAAACTGAAAAATAAAAAAGACTTTTGCTTTAGAAAAACTTGGTTTAAAAAAAATTAAAGCTGTAAAATAGAATTTAACAGTATTTAGCAATTAAATCTGGAAAACAGAAAAGAGGATGAGTTATGTGATATGTGGAAATGAGAATATAATCCTCATATTGGCAATCAGTTGCTATCTTTATCTGGAAATAAGAGGAAAGGCCTATACCAACACAGGAAGAGATTTCAATTAGCTGAAGGATTTTCAGCTAATGTCACTGAGCTAAATAAGCTTTTACTAGCACATGGCACAACTGAAGGGGTATAAAGTTGGAGTCAGAGAGACCAGAGTTCAAATCCCACCTCTGCTACTATGTTAGTGACATTGATCAAATTATCTCTAAGCCTTAATTCTATCACTGTAAATGGGTGAAATTATCACCTTGTTGTGAAGAGTAAATGATATGCTTCACATAAAGTCAAACTACCTGACACATAAGCACTCCATGAACAATAGCTGCTACCTGAAAAAGCCAGGGGAGGAAAAAGTGAAAAAGTCCATCAAGTGGGAACACATTAGTCAGTATAGGCTAGGTTATGCTGTAGGAACAAATGACACCAAAATCTCTATGACTTAACATAACTAGAGGTAATTTCTTACATGGTGATGTCTAAGGGTGTCAGTGACCAAGAATGGCTGTCCATGTGCAGCTCAGTGTCCCATGTTGCCTGAATCTCCATCTCAAATATTATTTCATGATGCCACAGCAAGGCAAAGCACAGAGAAATACATACCGGTTGTTAATATTTCTGCCTGGAAGGGACATGGATGACTTTTTACTCATTTTTTTCATCATTTAAATATGCCCAAATTCAAAAGGGTAGAAAACCATAAGCCTTTATTATGTCCAAGAAGGGAGAACCAAAAATATCAATATTGATATTAATAATGTTTACTTTGGGTAGACTTTTAGAATTTTTTGTGAAGTTCTATACTCTTCCCTGTTAGTATAAAACACATCCAGAGAACCTTCCATGTGGATATTATCTTTGAGGATCATTGCTTGCTATGTCCTACCTATCTTTCAATCATTTCCTCTGCTGAAAATTATCTGAGCTTTGCAAAAATATCTTATTTATAATTCAAACCCACTCGGGGAAACTTGAAAACACAGATTAAAAAAACAAAAGATCACAACCCAATATATCACATTAGGCAAATATAATAAACACACACAACACACTCACCAGCTTTGTGGAAACATAGTAATTTTGCTAATCCCTTTTAAAACTGGAGGGAGAAAAAAAATCTAGTACTCTGATCAAGAATGATCACATTAACTATTTAAACTTAGACCACCAAGTAGGGGGAAATAACTATGTTGTCATATGATTAGGTGGCTTCAAATAAGCTTCTCTAAATGAGTAGGCTCTTCAGAAAGCACAGGAGGAGTTGGTGACTGCATTTCAGAGGCATAAAAGATAACAGCAGAAGACATGAATTCCAGCCTAAGTGGCAAAAATAAGTGATCTCCCCCAGCCACAAGGGCTCCTCAGCATTCTTTTCCTGGAGGCAAGAAGCAGCACCAGGCCTTAGAGAGCTGCTGAGGACCTCGAGCCACCTGTGATTGTTCATTTCTGTCAAGCTTTCCCAGGGACATTTCAGTTAGATCTGAAGTCTGACAGTTCGCCCTGGGCATTTTATGTCACAAAGGGTAAGACATAATCTCAAAAAGGGTTTTTTTCTCTCCTAGGCCTTGGGGTTTTGCCTAGAAACAAGCAAAAATCTTGGTTTCTGCATCCATATACTGATCCAGATAAAGCTATAGCAGACCACCTGCGGGGAATGTCTGACCAACCTTTCCCTCCCACACCTGTTCCTTCCCCCTCACTTTCCTCAATCCAAGAGACTAATCCACTTCTTGATTCTTCCCCTTTCTTCTTCTCTCCTTTCCCTCTCCCCTTTTCCAATCCTGAAATCCCTGTCTTCCTCAGATAACACTGCCCGCATCCTAACCAGGAGGTCTGGCTTCCGGCAGCAGGAACAGAGCATCTTTTACCTGCCGATTCTGATATCGGACAATGGGCAGCCTGTGCTTAGCAGCACGGGCACAATGACTATCCAGGTGTGCAGCTGTGATGACAATGGCCACGTCCAGTCCTGCAGCCCCGAAGCCTACATGCTCCCAGTCACTCTGAGCCGGGGTGCCCTCATCGCCATTCTGGGCTGCATCTTTGTCCTTTTAGGTAAGTAAGTGGCTCCCCTTAATTCTGTGGGTCCTGCAAATGCTTACTTAGATATCACTCAGTTATTGTCCTAGCACAGCCATTCAGAACTGGCTTTCCAGACCAGGCTTATTGAAAAGGTGACAGGGCAATGCTGAGAAAAAGTAAAGTAATTGAAGACAGTGCTTTCCTAGGGGATAGGGATTTATTTATCAAGCATCTACTATAGGCCAGGGCACTATTCTAAGTGCTGGGATTAATAAGACAGATATGTCCCAGCCTTCACAGAGTTTACTTCAGAACAAAGCAATTCATTCTGACAACACAGAACTAAATTGACAATTTTGGACAGGATATGATGATCACCTCTTTTAACCCTTTCATTTTGTACTAGCTAAATCACAAATTGGGAGTGATAAGCCCACGCCAAATGTCACAGACAGAGCCAGGACTGAAATGCAGGCAAGCCCTACACTATGCATCTTCTCCTACATGTTCATCCAATATTCTGGAGATGGTTAAGTGTTACAGAGATGGGAAGAGGGACAGGGTGTCCTAAGGGAATAAGAGACGGGGTAGGTGCCATATACAAAGGATGGTGAGTAAAGGCCTATCATTAAGGAGACCTTTGAACAGAGATCTGGAAAAAATAACAGAGTGAAACCACATGCATATCTGGGAAAATAAACTTCCTAGGCACTGAGGTCATCTAATAAGGAATAGTGACTGCTGGTGAAATAAAAAGATGTGTTGACAGGCCAGTGAGTGGGCACTGCCGGATTCTTTCTTCTTCATCTCAAGCCATGCTGCAAGGCAGATAGCCAGCTCCCCTGTATGTAAGGTCATTCATTGTTTTTTAACTCCACAAACACAAGAAATGAAATACCCAAACCAACTACTGAAACCAAGAAAGTATCCACAAATATACCCCAACTCTTCTGATTGAGTTCAAAGCATGTATATTCTGCTTAAAGAAAAGCAGACTTATGAGATAGTAATATTATCCACTATGAAAGAATTCCTAGCACTCTGTGAGAGAAAAGAGTAAATCCCTGGGGATTTAAACTAGAATAGATATGCAGATACCCACATATCCCCTTGAACCCAGGTTTACCATGACACCGAGAAACTCAGTCAGACCAAAGAAAGAAGGGCCTACCTGCAAAATATTAATTAATTCTTCATTGAATTTTAGGTAGGTCTGTGGAATATGTTTCAAAAAAGAAAAAAAAAATTTAATACAACATGTGGTTTAATTTTGATGTTTCAGATCAATGCTACATGAAGGGAGAAGTCTATAAATAACCTTCTTAAGTCCTTGGAGCCCTGAGAAGTTGTCATGTTTCTGGTACTTGTTGGTATTGACAAATAAAACTTTCCTGCAATTCCCCAAGTATCCATAAGGTGGCATTGGGAGTCCTTGAATACATAACAAGAGAACCTACAAGAGGCCTTGCATGAAACTGGCTAAGAGAAATTTCCAGGCTGTCCTTAGTTCTGTCTTCGGAAAATGTTTACATTTTAAGTTCACACTGGCCCATTAAGGAAAGACTGATAGGAAGAGGCTGGTGTGGAGAGGCTCTCAAGTTAGAAGTGGTGTGTAAAGCACAATTTGTTGTGCCTTCCAAATCCATTTTGTCTTGTTTTTGAATTATACAGAATAAATATATTGTTCAGTGCTAAACTGAACAGAGCTGTCATAAAGTCCTCATAGTTTAGGCACTCTTATTTCTATGAATACACATCTCTCATTAAATATCTCTATATATAAAAGTCTAAGTGTCCATCCAACCAGTAGCTAGGACATGCAATGACCACCAGGGCGCAGACACTCAACGCAGGAGCTGCCATGACGCGCACTGGCCATTTAAAAATAAATAGCACCGTGGACCTGGCACTGACAAACCAGCACTCAGCTTTCCCCAACTGGGACACAGGCTCTGCCACCACCCTGGAGCAACAGCCCACCAAATCACAGCCAATGCTGCCAAGACCGCATGGCACAAAATGTGGCCCACAGCCCAGCCCAGCCCAGAAATGATCGCTGTGGGCGCCAGGTAATGACACCACATAGCAACACCTAGCTTCCTCTCCCTAGCAACTAGCCTCCTTGGAGTTTCTTCAGTCCAGGAACACAACTTGCTTTACAGGCAGGTGCAAACATTCTAAACTTTAACTAAGTGTTTGTGAAGCATTTTCACGTGCCTCATCTCATTTGCTCCTCACAGAAGTCCTAGAGTAGGTAGATAGGAAACTCAGTAGAAGTTTCATTAACTAGGAAAACGGAAATTTAGAAAGTTTAGAAACTTGATCTGACTGAAATGTGAGAAATGGTGGAACTTGAAATTGACTTCAGGTTTTCTCACTGCGCAGAATATAGTCAAACACTGCTACAGTTAAATATTTTACCCTTTGTTCTCCCTGCGTGATCTAGAGTAATAATCTGTTTTGTGTTAATATTGACTGCTGTGTTGCTGGCAATTGCCTGAAAGAGAAGTTAGGATGCTTCACTGGGTAAAGTTTAGCTAAATCAGAAATCAGGTCTAATTAAGCAAGTTTATTCTATCTGTATATATATAAAAGCCTAAGCAACCGAACGACTGGTCGCTCTGATGCACACTGACCACCAGGGGACAGACACTTGAAGCAGGAGCTGCCCCCTGGTGGTCAGTGTGCTCCCACAGCCAACCTCCCGCAGCCCTCCTCCCAGCAGGCCAACCAACCGGTGGCTCCTCCCCCTGGCCAACCACCCATGGCCCCAATCGGCCCTGATTGCAGGTCAGGCTGAGGGACCCCACCCATGCACGAATTCATGCACTGGGCCTCTAGTACATATATAACAGACTAAGTGGACTCATGCATACATGATATATATATAAAGCTCTCACTGGCACCAACTGCATGCATGTGTTTTGATCTGTCATTGTTGATGGTGAATTTGGTTGACACTTCTATTATAGAGTAAGTGTGAATATCGATATTAAAATGTTTCTTCTAATTAATTTCCTTTCAATGTGTATGAATCCCTGCACCAGGACCCTGGTAATTCATAAAAGTGAGTAAGATTAAATAATTTTGATTTTTGCAGGACTTTTTATTTCACATCTCAATTATACATCTAGTTCCTAGAAAAATCTCATAGACCCTATATGCTTTGCCTGAATAGAACCCAAAGAGTAAGCATCCCTAGAATTGATTATCTTCAGTGAGGGAAGCCTTTCAGCTAAACAGAACCATTTTCACCAAAATTTGATTTTGCAATACTTGTTTGCAATTTAAATCAGATTACCTAAAAATAAATATGTAGAAACCTTTAATTTTCAAGATATAGATCAATTCCATGAACTGCCTAATTCTTCATCACCATCAGAATTCTTTCCAGCAGATACTCAAAGACTTTTCTAATTTTCCTTCCTAGTGATTTCTTTTTTATTATTATCACTTTCTTTTTCTTAATTTTTATTTTTTTATTCTTATTATTTTTTAATATTTATTATTGAAAGTATTACAAATGTTGCGGAAACCGTTTTGGCTCAGCGGTAAAGCGTCGGTCTGCGGACTGAAAGGTCCCAGGTTCGATTCCAGTCAAGGGCATGTACGTAGGTTGCAGGCACATCCCCAGTAGGGGGTGTGCAAGAGGCAGCTGGTCGATGTTCTCTCATCTCTCTCATTGACGTTTCTAGCTCTCTATCTCTCTCCCTTCCTCTTTGTAAAAAAAATCAATAAAATATATTTTTTTAAAAAGAGAGTATTACAAATGTCCTTTACCCCCCCATTCTAGCCCACCCCAGTCCCTTGCCCCAAGCCTTCAGCATACTATTGTCTGGGTCTATAGGTTATGCATATATGCATACAAGTTCTTTTGTTGACCTCTTCCCATCCACCAACCCACCCACCCCTTCCTTCTCTCTGAGATTGGACAGTCTGTTCCATGCTTCTCTGTCTCTGGATCTATTTTGTTCATCAGTTCATTTTATTCATTAGATTCCACATATGAGTGAGATCATGTGAACTTGTCTTTCTTTAACTGGCTTATTTTGCTTAGAGTAATACTCTCCAGATCCCTCCATGCTATCTCAAAGGGTGAGAGCCTTCTCTTTACTGTTGCATAGTATTCCATTGTGTAAATGTACCACAGCTTTTTTTATCCACTCATCTACTAATGGGCACTTGAGCTGTGTTTTCTAAAATAATATCCCAATGTCACCTGTGTGAAGGTTTTTTCTGAGACCCTTAGGAAGAATTAACTAGCCCTGCATTTTCTTTGCAGCACTTAAAACCTATGACAGACCTGCATTAGTCATCTGTGTCTATATCTCCTTAGACTCATGTTTGTAAGAGCAGTAATCATATTCTACATTGCTTCCCCAGGAATTGGCACAATACTTAGCAAATATTTATGTTTAGCGACTATTTATTGAATCCCACAAACAGCATGTTCACTTGGAATCCCATTTCTTCAATCTGCATCCATCCAACTCACACCCCAGCCTCCAATGACCAGTTCAAGCCTCCACTTCCTTGGAATCCTGTTTTTCCATTGCTCTGAAATCCCACACTTACAGTCATGAGCTGTATTTTTGCACATATATGAGAGTATATAATTGTTTCCTGTGGGTACTTTTGTCATGCAAGCTCTTTGGGAAAACATTAAGTATTAACATCATCAATTGCAATTTACAAAATGCACATTCTACATTAAAATTTTAAAAAGCATTATTATTAGTTTTTTAAGTCCATCCATTATCTCACTGGGCATACACTCTCCCAGCCATCCCCCCATCCCTTGGATAAGCAGGGGTCTTATTTTGCAGTGTTGTCAAGCTGCCCCTGTTCACTAGCTGTAACAATGCATACCAGAAAAATAATCAATAGTAGTTCTACAGCTAAAACAACACACTTCCTAGGAAACATTTTCAGACACAGAGATAAACAGTTCAATAGGATTATATCTCTCTCCTTTAAACCTCGGTGAACGGATGCTAGAAAAAATATATATATTTGTTGGGATAAAATTTTAGCCAAACCTTCAACCACACATCTAACAGTGTGTTGCTTCTTTGATAACACAATGAATTATATAAAATGTCATGTTCATTCCCTCCCTTCCACCAATATCATTGGCTCCAGAAAGGCAAAACCACCTCTCCAATTAGCAAAAGGCTTTTCTGAGGAACTGAGTTTATTGGAAAACAGTGGTCAGGGGCTCTCTTTTCTGAAGGAAGTATAAAAAGGTGAAGATTTTTGGCAAATGCATTAATATATGATGTTTACATAAAACAGAATCCTACTAAGCTGCTAATGTAAGAAAGCAGGATGCCACTTCTAGAATAAGGTTTCCACCTTATAATAGGACAATTGACAGCCATCCTTATAGAGTGGAAGACGTGATCTGACCTTTAGCGTATACTCCATGACCATGACAGGCCACAGTGCTCTGTGCTTTGTTAACGGGATTTTAGATACGGGATACCTTGGGGATACGCACCCACACACAATTTCACGGCAGCAAGCTGATACAAAGAGGCTTTATATGCAACTTGTAGTTGAACCACTCGGGGAAAACATAGGGCTTCATTTGTCTACACTCTCGGTCTAACACGCAGAATGGGCGAGAACGAGGTAGACTCTGTGGTTTTGAATACACCAATGCTGTCTCCGGGCTCACCGCTGAGAAACCGGACCTACCTGTGGTTGGTTAATCAAGACCGCCTCGGGTGTGGGCGCGCGTAGCGGGTCTCAGGTTAATTTCCTGTCCCTTTCCCCCCCGGCAGTGCTGGTGCTGCTGATCCTGTCCATGAGGCGGCACCGGAAACAGCCCTACGTCATCGACGACGATGAGAACATCCACGAGAACATCGTGCGCTACGACGACGAGGGCGGCGGCGAGGAGGACACGGAGGCTTTCGACATCGCGGCCATGTGGAACCCGCGGGAGGCGCAGGTGGGCGGCGGCGCCTCCGCCAAGACGCGGCAGGACATGCTGCCCGAGATCGAGAGCCTCTCCCGCCACGTGCCTCAGACGTGCGCCGTGAGCAGCACTGTCCACAGCTACGTGCTGGCCAAGCTCTACGAGGCCGACATGGACCTGTGGGCCCCTCCCTTCGACTCCCTCCAGACCTACATGTTCGAGGGGGACGGCTCGGTGGCGGGGTCCCTGAGCTCCCTGCAGTCAGCCACATCAGACTCGGAGCAGAACTTCGACTTTCTGACAGACTGGGGGCCCCGCTTCCGGAAGTTGGCCGAGCTCTACGGAGCGTCGGAGGGGCCAGCATCCCTGTGGTGACCGAAGCCCGAGCTTTGAGCTTTGACAAAACCCTGACATTCGAGGCGCATGCTTTGCGGACTCAGTGCGACCAACCCACACGAGCAATACTGTGCTGGAGAATGAGAAGGGGTGTGAGCAGAAGAACAGAATTGTTTCTGGATCAGCTTTACTACTTGGTTCGATTAAGGAAAGACAAGAAGAAGGGGACAGAATCTCCAATGATCTTTTTTTTTTTCTTTTTAACTTTTGGGACACTTGTCTTCAAAGACTTGGAGTCCAAGGTTAAGTGCGGTAAGCTTGGCTTTTCTTTGCCTTTCACGAAGGCCCTTGTCACTTTTCCACCACAAAGAAGCTCTGATCTTAGGGTGGCGGTTGAAAGCAGACAGAATGTTCTACTCTCGCGGTTCTTTTTTATTTTATTGTATTTTCCAATTAAGAGTTTCGCTGGCTCATCAAACTGCACAGAACAACCCCCACAAAAGAACACTGAAAAAAATAATGTTACTCGGTGGAATTAACCTACTTGTCCTGGGATGGATGGGATTTCTTTTAACCCTTTTTGAGACAAGGGGAAGGCAAATCAGCCTTGCATGGAGGGGTAAGGGGAGGGGGGAGAAGGAAGAGGCATTGACTTTGCACTTCAGTGTAATGGCTGAACCAGGAGTTGTTGGCATTACAACCAATCGAACTCCATCAAGTTAGAGTGCTCTTGTTCTCTCAGCACTTTCACTGTGCACCTGAAAAATTGTTCAGAATGAAACCAGAAAACCTGCCTCTTTTGCACTGTAGATGTCTCTTCCATGTGCCAAATGTGAAGATTAGATGCTACAAATGAAAGCCAAATAAAAAGAAGTATCTGATAAAAGCATGGGTTAGAGGGCTTTCCTAATCTGTGTAAGGTCAATCCAAGGGATGTTTACATACTGTAGATAACCTACTTGAACAAAAATCAGTATTATAGAGAATAAATGGATGTAAGAAAATTACATGTATAAGTTTTGTATATTTGTTAATAATTTTGGTAATAAATATGATGTACTGCATCTCAGTACCTTAGCACTTCTTTTAATAAAAGTTAAATAGAAAGGAAAGTCTATCGCTAATTTGTTTAATTGCTGAGCAGGTAGAAGAAGCCTTGGTGATCCTGTCCTGGCCTCAGGTTCTTGGGGCTGGGGCTGATTCATCAGGCAAAGCAATGGGGAAGAAGTATGAGGCTGTGCATTCTAGTTCAGTCACTGAACAGATGAACAGCTATGATTCAAACTATTAAGCCTTTCAAGAACACTATTCCCCCATCTATGAGAAGAGCAAAAGCTGGTTTGAGAACATCCACAATACAGTGGTGAATTTTGTCCATGTTTTTCTTTTCTTCTTTTTTATCTTATTATGGAAAGTATTACATAAGTGTCCCCCCCCCCATTGACCTCTTCCAGTCCACTCCCACATCCTCCCAGGTCCTCACTACCCCATTGTCTGTGTCCACAGGTTCCATATTTTTCATTTTGTGAGTAGGTTTTATACATAACCACCAATGAGACAAGCCACTCTGCTTATATTTCTGTTCTATTGGCAAATCAAATATGCACAAACAAATATGTATATATGTTTACCAAATATTCACAACTTATCAACACTGGATGAGCTCACAGAAGGCTGGGACCATATATTACTCATCTTCCCTTTCCCCACAATAGTTAGCATGGTCCTTTGCATACAGTAGGTGCTTAACAAGTGTATTATGGGTACATGATAATAGGATATTTTTTTTCTTTTACATCATATTACTAAAAGATATTTTACATAATTTTCTTTGCAATTGAGGACAAATTGTAAATAAAATAATTTTCTGCATGTCAGGGTTATAGTAGTGGTTCTCAAGTTTTCATGTGTGTTAGAATCACTAGCTACACTTCTTAAATAATATCTTGTTGGGCCTTACCCCACATTGACAACTCTGGTGTATAGTCTCTCTTTTATTCTCTCCTCTCTTCTTTCTCTCCTCTTCCCTTCCCTTCCCTTCCCTTTCCTTCCCTTCCCTTTCTCTCTCTCCTCTCCCTCTCCCTCTCCCTCTCCCTCTCCCTCTCCCTCTCCCTCTCCCTCTCCCTCTCCCTCTCCCTCTCCCTCTCCCTCCCCCTCCCCCTCCCCCTCCCCCTCCCCCTCCCCCTTCCCCTCTCCTCTCCTCTCCTCTCCTCTTCTCTCTCTCTCCCCAAACATACCAAAACTACATTATCAGCCCATTTGCACTAGGGCTCACTCCACCCATACAGTGGTATTGTGAATCTCCTTACAAGTACAAAAGACATTTTGGCAGAAATGTCTGAGAAGACTGATGTGGGTCTAGAAGCCAGATGGATATGCCTTATGCTTTTTAGGTGGTTCATTTAGCATACTAACCCTTGCCTCCCGTGAAAGGCAGTTCTCTCACATCCTCTTTAAATGTAAGATGTGATGTAAAATAAATTTAGAAAAGCAAAACCATGAACTGGAGTGCAAACCAGGCTCTAAAAAAATAAGTGATTTGAATGTGGGCAAATTAACCCCGATAACATTCTCCCTTTCTGTCACTAGCCCTGAGGACAATGTTGTGACTATTTCCATTTGTGTCGCTTTGTGTTGGTGAATGCATGAGACTTGATTGGAAAGTTTGTAAGGAGGACATTCTGAGAAAAGGAAAGTGTGTGGAAGACCACAAGGCCTGTTTATCAGAATTCCGACTTAGGGGAGACTTAGGGGAGTGCCAAAGGCGGCACCCCTAATTATTCCTTGACCTTTCTAAACAAGTCTGTGCATGTGTAGATCCCGGGTATTTACTGGAATCCTTATGCTTAAGCCCTGGATGCCCTTGCCTAGAGGACACTGTACTAGTAAACACATGTGTCCTCCCAAGATTATTCACCCTATTGATTGTATCTAAAAGATAAACTTGATCTCAAACTGCTGTTGCAATAAAAGGCTAATGAGGCTGGCAATCCAGGCTGCCTGGTTGCTATAGTCCGGCCTCTCCTTCACAGCAAACATTGTATCAGAGTAATCCATTCATCCATTATATAGGGTCTGCTGACCAACCCCAGCATTACATGTGCTAAAAACTGGGTACAGAGGACAAAATGGTGGCAGAATAGACTGACATGTCCTGAGCCTTGTCCAGGAGCAGATAAAATGAGCAGCTGAAACGAATAACACCCACCCCAAATTGGCGAAGGAGACTCAGCTGGTGAGACAATTTGCAGCCAGGTAGGGCAGAGGACCTCTGGAGAAAGGTAAAATCAAGGGTCTGGGCAGGAGAGATCTGCCAGACCTCTGAGCCCAGAGGGTCAGAGGGAAACTGCTAGGCAAGGAACTGCGTCCTTTGGGACAGGCACAGTATCTGACTGTGGAAAAGAGGTCCCAGGACTGCTGGTGGCAGGGGGTTCTAGATCTGGGTCCACAGTCATGAAAGTCTGAGCCCAGAGGGGGGCAGCCTGAAGGGCTGACCAGAACATGCAGTACCAGCAGGATAGGAGCTCGCAGGGGCGCAGTCTTTCCCCTCTCTGTGGTGTTTTCTCCATATATATATTCTCCTTTTTCTTCCTTTTTCTTTTCTCTCTTATCTTTTTTTCTCCCTTTGATATCATTTGTGCTCTCTTTTCTCTCCCCTAATTCTTTTCTTAGGTGGTCACTTATATTTGGGTTATCAGTGTCATGAGTACATTTGTGTTTTGTTCCCTTTGTGTTGTATCTTGTCGAGGAGAATTTTATCCTGTCGGGCCAATGTGCTAGAGAGTGAGCCACATAACCAGACACCTGGAGAGGAAACTCCATCCACGAACATGTCAATAGCATCCCAAACCCAACTACAGAAGCAGAAAGAAGGCAGCAGTGAGGGAGAGAGCAAAAGAGGAGTGTGTGGTCATGTGGTGTGTGTGTGTGTGTGTGTGTGTGTGTGTGTGTCACAATTAGATCGTGCAGGACCTTTGGTGCAGGCTAACCAGACTTGCCTAACTAGGCAGCCTCTGCTACCATTGCAAACAGTACCAGGACACTGGCTCTTCCTCAGAGGCCTTACCTTTTTTAATAGGATAGCTGCTGTAACTGGGAATCTCCACCCAGGGTGTCCTCAGATAACATCTGGGACTCTATAGCCACCCGTGCCAGAGAACTGCTATTTTAGCTGTGGTCCCACAGTCACTGAGTTTCCAGCCACTCTGGGCACAGGTTCCTGTGAGTTCCAAAGCATGCTCTTCTCTGACCAGCCCAACACTTTAGCCCAGGACACTGTGACCACACAAACAGCAAACACGTGAGCAACCCGCTCCTATTCGAAGAGCAGCAGTCTCATGTAGCCTGCCCCTGTCCAAGGAGTAGCAGCTGTGTGAGTGGCCCACTCACCTGTCTGAAGGGCAGCAACCATGCAAGCAGCACCCCTGTCTAAGGAGCAGCAGCTGCATGCAGACTGCACCCTGAATCCATCCGAGAAGCAGCAGTCACACAGCTGCCTGCCCCCATCTGAGGAGCAGCAGCTGTGTGAGCAGCTCACCCCTGTCCAAGGAGCAGCAGCTCCATGAGCAGCCTGCCCCCATTCAAGGAGCAGGAGCAGCCCCACCCAGTCCAAGGAGCCCTGAGCAGACTGCATCAATCCAAGGAGCAGCAGCCATATGCAGCCTGCACCTGTCCTGTCCAATGAGCAGTAGCCAGGTGAGCTGCCCCCCCCCCCCCCCCCCCCCGTCCGATAAGCAGCAGCCGCACATGAAGCTCACTCCCATCCAAGGAGCAGCAGCCATTCGAGCTGTCCAGCTCCATCTGAGGAGCAGCAGCCTCATAAGCAGCCCATCCCCATCCAAAAAAAGCAGCAGCTGTGCAGGCAGCCTCCCCCCACCATCCAGAGGAGCCACCACTGCTGTGAACAGCACCCACCAGAGGAGCCACTGCCAACTGAGGAGCAACCACTTCCACGACTGCCTGAGGAGCAACCGCATCCAGAGGAGCCACTGCCACCCAAGGAGCAGTCCCTGCATGATTGCACATCTAAACCCGTAGGTGAGATAAAAAATGGATAGACAAAGAAACTCCCACAGGAAAGAAAAGGAGGAATCACCAGAAAGGTGATTCAATAAATGCTGTTGGGAAAATTGGACAGATACATGTAAAAAAATAAAAATGAAACTAGACGACCAACTTACACCATACACAAAAATGGACTCAAAATGGATAAAGGTCTTAAACATAAGATGGAAAACCATAAAAATACTAAAGGAATCCACATGCAGCAAAATCTCAGACATATGATGAAGCAATTTCTTCACCAATACTGCTCCTAGGGCAATGGAAACTAAAGAGAAAATAAACAAATGGGACTACACTAAAATAAAAAGCTTATGCACAGCAAAGAAACCATCAATAAAACAACAAGAAAGCCCACTATATGGGAGAACATATTTGCAAATGTTATCACTGATAAAGGTTTAATCTCCAACATCTACAGGGAACTTATATAACTTAATAAAAGGAAGATAAATTATCCAATAAAAAATGGACAACGGACCTAAATAGAATCTTTTCAAAAGAAGAGAGAAAGAAGGCCAAGAGGCATATGAAAACATGCTCAAAGTCACTAATTATCTGAGAGATGCAAATCAAAACGACAATGCGACAATGCGGTACCTTCTCACATCTGTCAGAATGGCTTTCATCAACAAATCAATGAACGACAAGTACTGGCAAGAATGTGGAGAAAAAAGAACCCTCGTGCACTGCTGGTGGGAATGCAGACTGGTGCAGCCACTGTGGAGAACAGTATGGAGTTTCCTCAAAAAACCAAAAACAGAGCTTCCATTGGACCCAGTAATCCCACTTCTAGGAATATATCCCAAGAAACTAGAAACTAGAAACACCAGTCAGCACCCCTATGTTCATAGCAGCACAATTCAACATAGCTAGGATTTGGAAACAGCCTAAATGCCCATCAGCAGAGGAGTGGATTAGAAAACTGTGGTCCATCAATACAATGGAATACTACACTGCTATAAAAAAGAAGGCATTCTTACCATTTGCAACAGCATTATGAAACTGGAGACCATTATGCTAAGCAAAATATGCCAGTCAGCTAAGATAAATATCACATGATCTCACTCATTTATGGAATATAATGAACAACATAAACTGATGAACAAAAACAGAGACAGAGAAGCATTGATCAGACTGTCAAACCTCAGAGGGAAGATAGGGGAGGGTGGGAGGAAGGGGAAGAGATGAACCAAAGGACTTGTATGTGTGCATATAAGCCTAACCAATGGACACAGACAACAGGGGGGTGAGGGCATGAGTGGGGGGTTGGGGGGGGGGAATGGGGGAATAAGGACACATATGTAATACCCTTAATCAATAAAGAAATTTTTTTTTTTAAATCTGAGAATAGCTGTTATCCTAACCACAGGAGATAACATGCCCCAAATCTTGCAAGTGTGGTACCCATGATACTGGGCATGAAGTGATTAAACAGAACCTCCTGGAGCTTCCAGTCCCCTGGAGGCTGTTTAATGGTGTAATATAGGAAGTGTGAGAGAAACACAGAATAGGAGATCCATTTCAGCTCACATTCAGCTGAAAAAAGACTTTTCTCTCCAAATGAGTTTTTAAATTCCCTTTCCACTGCCATGGTTTACCACAAATACTGGTCCCTCTGAAAAGCAAACACCATCCCCACCAGACAGAATGCAGAGTATATGATCAGGTTAAGCAAGAGAGCTATGAAATTACTGAGCCATTCCTCTGTTAACAGGCAAAGCAGCTAGCCTATAATACACATGTTTGAGGGAAACAGCAGAATCTATAGAAATCAATTAAAAGTCTACCTAAAACTGTATTCTGAACAAGAACACAAGCAAAGATAAAAATTAGCAATAAACTTTCTGAATCAAAAAAGTAGACTATCCTAACATGGCATCTAGCAAAGGCAAATTAGAGTGATTCATATAAGAAATAATCTATAAATTCTGAAGACAAAATTCAAACAAACCCAAATCAGTGCAAGCACATTGCTTACGGGTTGTTACTACTTCACTAGTGACCCAGAACCTGACCCTGATATCAGAATTCACAGTATGTCCTTTGTGGTTCTGGGACTACAGAAACATATACACTTTAGAAGCAATCCTTTTTTCAGAGGGACTTATTCTCAAATCTATTTGCCATCTCTGCAATAGAGTTAAAGATCTTTCAAGATATTTGTATGTATAAATACCTGAATTTTGGAGGCGTCTGCTTGATTCTAAAGGTTAAGGTTCTACTATATGGAGTGGACAAAATTAAATAAAGAAATCCTCTTTCTTCTGACTCTTGAGATTCATGTTGTGCCAAAACCATGAGTACTTATTTATAGTGTGTGTAGTCCTATATAATAAAAGCTAATATGCAAATTGATCAATTGGCAGAATGACCAGTCGCTATGATCTGCACTGGCCACTGGGGGCAGACATATGCTTCAGTTTCAATACCAGAGCTGCCCCCTGGTGGTCAGTGTGCTCCCACAGGGAGAGTGCCACTCAGCCAGAAGCTGGGCTCATGGCTGGTGAGTGCAGTGTTAGTGGTGGGAGCTTCTCCCACCTCTGCGGCAGCACTAAGGATGTCCAACTGCTAGCTTAGACCCATTCCCTGTGGGGAGTGGGACTAAGCCATCAGTCAGACATCCCTCAAGGGCTCCTGGATTGCAAGAGGGCACAGGCTTGGCTGAAGAAGCCCCCCAAATGCATTAATTTCATGCACCAGGCCTCTAGTTAACTATACAACCCAAAACAATTTTTCTTAAATATTTCTTCCTGAGTCAGGAAACTGGCAAATCCTGCCCCATGTATTGACCATACTCTTGGTTTTATAAGGACTGTCAGATGACTGATGATGAGGGATTTTCTTCCATTTTAATACTTTAGCTACTGTGGTCACCTTCCTGGCACCCATGATGACAAGAGCTACTGCCCATCTCAGAAAACCTTAGGCCACTTTTTTGGGAGTATTAACTCTCAAAAGCCACTAAAACTACCCAAAAATCTTCTCTAATTTTTCCAGAGGACTGGATCCTACCTTTTCTTTTATTATTCCCATTTCTCCTCCTTCCTAAAAGGACAACTGTTTGTGCTCACAATTTCTGTGGGTCAGGAATTCATGAAGGATACATCAATGACACCTCCTCTCTGCTTCATAAAGTCAGGACCTTAGCTGGAGTGACTCAAAGACTATGGTGACTCATCCAAAGGCTTGTCGATACTGGTTACAAGTAAGAGGTCAGATGGAGCTGTCAACAAAACCTCATCATGGCTGCTTGAGATTCCTCACATCATGGGGGCTGAGTTCCAAGAGTGAACATCAGAAGAAAACCAGGCAGAAGCTGACTCACCTTTTATGACTTCAGACATCACACAGCACTACTTCCACAGTGGTCACAAGCCTTCCATAATGAAGATGAAGATATTAAAGATTAGGGTTTCAACATATGAATTTGGAGGACATACAATTCATTCCATAGCAATTAATATGTCGGTGGACATTTGGGTTATTTGCAGCTTTTGGCTACTATAAGTTAAGCTTCTAGTTACATTTGTGTATGGTATTTATATAGTCATATATTTTCTTTCCTCTTGGATAAATACTTAGGAATGGAATAGCTGGAATCATATGGTAGGTATATGTGTTTGTTTATTTAATTGGTTGTTGGTTTTTAAATGGCTAAACTGTTTTTTCTGAAGTCTTTTTACTATTTTATGTTCCCACTAGTAGTGTGTGAGAGTTCTATTTCCTCAGTGACTCTTGGTATCCTCTGTTTCTTTCCTTTTAGTCATTACCACAGGAGTGTTATAATATCTCACTGTGGTTTTAGTTTGTAATATTCTAATGACTAATCATGTTGAATATCTTTTAATGTACTTATTTGCAACCCATATATCAAATTTGGTGGTGGATCCAAATGTATTTGTTCAGCTTTAATTGAGTTGTTTGAGTTTTCTTTTTATTTCTAGATACAAGTACTTTATTAGGGGTATGCTTTGCAAAGATGTTTTTCCCAGACGGTGCCTTATCTTTTCTTTTTCTTAACAATGTCTTTTGAAGGGCGGGAGGTTTTTTTATTTTTTATGAAATCCAATTCATCAATTTGTTCTCTCATAGATTAGGTCATTTCTAAGAAACCTTTGCCAACTCAAGGTCACAAAGACTTTCTTCCATGTTTTTTTCCTAAAACTTTTATATTTTTAGGTTTTACATTTAAATCTATAATCCATTTTGGGTTTATTTTGTACATTGTTAGGTATGAATTGATGTTCTTCTTTTTCTTTTCTTTTTCTTTTACTGGCATATGGATTTATTATTCTTGTGCCATTTATTGAAAATGGCTTTTTTTTTTTTTTTTTACTACAGCACCTTTGAGAGTTGTTTTGAGTTAAATCATGTCTGACAAAAAGATATTTCAAGTCCTAACCCCCAGTACATGTGAATATGACCTTATTTATTTATAAGGTCTTTGTAGATGTAAGGAAGTTGAGATGAGGTCATACTGAATTAGGATGGGCCTTAATACAATGCCTGGTGCCTTTATAAGAAAAGGGAAATTTTAACACAAAAACAGAGACACAGAGAGGAGGGTGTCATATGAAAATAAGGCAGAGATTGGAGTAGTGCATCTATAATCCAAGGAGCATCAAGATGGCCGGCAACTGCCAGAAGCTGGGAAAGAGGCATGGAATGAATTCTCCCTCGGAGCCTTCGGAAGGAACCCTGGCCACACCTGGATTTTAGATATCCTGAGCTGTGAGAGACTACATTTCTGTTGTTTTAAACCACCCAGTTGGTGGTGATTTGCTATGGCAGCCCTTGGGAGCAAGCCATTATATTTCATTTACAAATATATATTTTAAAATAAAAAATAAATATTAAACTTTTATGCCCATCAATTTGGCTGGATCTATAACACATACATTCATGTGAACTAATTAATTAATTCATTCATGTGTTCATTTTGTGCGATTGTGAGGGTTTTTTTTATTTCAACTCAGCTATTTCATGTTTCGAGTGTACGGAGGCCTCAGAAAATGCACTGTTGACGTAGGCAACAACAATCCTCTCCAGCTGACTGGCAGCCGGTGAGCAGCTCTCAGGCTCCAGACAGGCAGGGGGTAGGGAGGAATGTATGACCAGATGGCTAAGCAGAGACCCATCCATTCACAGGACCCCATTGATGTGGGCAGTGCAGAGAGAATACAGAGAATGTAGCAAGGTTTGTGCCTGCTGAAAACAGCACTGAGTGCCATTGGTCCTCAGGCACCACAGCGAAAAGACAGCATACAAAGAATTCCCTCTTTCTCTAGGTGCAATGCTGCACTGCAAAATGGAAGACTTAACCTTCAAAGAGCAGGCTGCATGGCTTTCTCTGTCTCTTGCCCTTGGCATTCCCCAGCAGCTCCTGGAACCCATGCAATTCTCTGTGTTTCCCCTTCAGGCCCACATACAGTGAAATTCACTCATCCTAATTACTATTCTTCCCTGGCCGACTGAGGGGCACTAACTGTCTGACCTGGCATTTACTTGGAGGATTAGCTTTATCAACCTCACATTTTTATATTTGCCAGTGGCTTTTTGGGACTTCGACTGTTGGACTATGTGATGGTGCAAGATGAGATTCTCAAATGAGAGGCATTACCTGTGGATGAATATTAATTACCTCCAAGAGGGGACACAGGGCTTCATAAGCATGCTCCAGGCTGACATCACTGCTGCTGAGTTATGGAGCAGGGAGGGGAGAAGGAAACTGCTGACAATTGAGCACCTTCTGTATGAAGATACAGTACTAGGCACTTTCACGCAAATAATTTTATACACATTGAAACAGGCAAAGCAGAGACCTAAAACCAGAAAAGGACGTGGAGCCATGTGTGATGTTGGTGCCATTGACTCCTCTGGATATTAGAACATACAATAAGCTCTGAACACATTCTGAACCACCGATTGTTAGTATCCCTTCTACCTGTGTGTCCAGGAGGAGTGAAGATGGCCTTCACAGAGGACAATGAAACCAGGTGAGGAAAGTTGACATGAGTCATCTGAGAAAGAGTAAGTGACCATGCTTTCAAAGTTCCAGTCTAACATTCTTTCTAGAAATCATGATTTCACTATATATGTAAGGATTTTTGTAAAAATGGATGTATTGGGTAGGACTTCATTATCAGGGGCCCAGGTTCATCTCCTCTCAAAGGATCAAGAGGCTATTTCCGGAGGACAAGGGCATGCTGCCAGATTTACAGTGTGTCCCTTCCCCAAAACCGGGTACAAATTCTCTGCAAACTCAAGGCCACTTACCACATCCGGACTCCCACATGGATCTAAGCATATGCCATGTACACCACAGGCACACTGGGCAACCCAGTTATTTATGGGACTTGGCAGAGAAGTCTTCGTCAGGGTGTTTAGTCACAGTCTGTGTGACAGCACCCACTGTGACAGGGAGCCGTAAAGTGAATAATTGTATATCCAACTTGGAAGGTCAATTTCTGCTCATATTTCTAATTATTAAGTACACTATTATTGAAGGCCTCTCCATGGCATAGTTTCCTACTGTGAAGGTTGACTGTTCATTACTCAAAGTCGTTCTGTTGTTAATAGCACAAGTAGAGATCATTGTCCTGCAATCCCTTTCTTTTAAAGAAAAAAAGATGATGTTGTTTTGTTTTGTTTTGTTTTTCTTTTGGGTTCTTGAAATGGAAAGCTAGTGTTTATCTCTCCCTTTTCATCTCAATGATTTCCTCATTGTTAAGTTCATTGATAAATATTAAGGTTCCATTAAGATATAAATTGATTGGGGTCAACCATGGTTGGTTTGTATCCCTCCTGACTAAATACTCTACTATGAAGGAAAAGAAATAATGGGACCCTCCCATTTTATCCCAAAAAGGAAAAACAATAAGACACTTGAGGTGCAGAAATAGGAACTCACAGCACAGAAACCTCTATAGGCTCCTTCTAACCAAAAATACATTCAACTTAAAAATGCCAATACAGGGGAAATGTGACCATCTAATGAGGGTCACATCAGTTGTGTTGCTTAACCATCCTTGGCACAGTTTTCCAATAAGGCCTAAATTAATAAACTAGATAAAAAGCAAGCTTAAGTAGATAGATTATTTTTATATTCTCTACATTAATTAGTATACTTGGGAACCTAAATTATTGAATACTGATCATAAGACTGTTCAAGGGATGACCACATATCTTTTTTCTTTCTAAGTCTTTGCTTATAGATGGCATGATTACACATGCCCATGTTCTAAGAGTTGGCTCAGCATAGTACAGTATTCAGTTGTTTGGCTAAAGTTCCATTCTGCAGGACAGAATTCTTCCTCTCCAAACTGAAAAGAATGGTGTGGTCCATGTGCAGTCACTCTGGAGCTGAAAAAATCCACATCAATGTGGTAAACATTAGGGCTGTTCACAAATGTGCCAGTTCTCCCCCTCCCAGGTAAACAGTATGTCAGGCACACAGTAGGACTGCTCTTTTCCACCCTGCTATAGTGAGACTTGGCCATGTGACTGCCTGGAGCCAATAAAACATGAGCAGGGGCCCTTCCAGCCAATGCGGAATTTGCCACATTCCCTGCCCCTTGTTGCAGTAATCTTTAATGTCAATGCCAAGATGGAGCCCCTGTCCCCTTAGGCCTCAGAGTGACTATTAAGTAGGCTCCTCCTGCTGGTTTGCAGCCTGAGATAGAGAGGAGAAATGATATACAATAGAGCACTAAAGCCAATGAGATTTTAGTTACTTATTACCACAGTATAATTTAGCCTGATTAATATAACAACAAAAATAAACTTCTCTTAAGAAGTTATGAATGAAATATTGACTACTGATGCCTCATCAAAAATGCATGTTCCCAGTTGTTTTTCCATGAGCAAGAATGGATTTCATCGACCATTTCAATTCACTTTTTTCCATTTCTCCTCAAAATTAACAGCACACAATTCCAAGATTAGAGACATAAAATGGCACTATACCCAGAGATGGACAGGCACACAGAAAATATGCCCATGTGACAATTTTGGAGTCATGCAGCTGCAAGTCAAGGAAACTGACAACCATCAGAAGCTGGGAGAGAAGCACAAACAGATACTCCCTCTGTACCCCTAAGGTAGAACCAACCCTTCTAACACTTTGATTTTGGGCTTATGGCCTCCAAAACTCTATAAGAATAAATTCTTGAATTTTTTGCCACTCAGTTTTGGGCACTTTGTTATAGCAGCAGTAGGAAATGAATACAGTGATTTTTAACTACATTTTCTCCCACTCCTCTGCCTGCTTGGCATTTTTACAATGAGTCTTTACAGGATGAGGCTTGACTCGTTGGTCCTGCACATCCCTGCACTTTAAACCTTAATGATTTCCAGGCCTCTTTCTGAGTTGAGTAAACTAGGGTATGGACCTAACCTCTTCTTTCACCAAATAAACTCCATCAAGATCAGAAGCAATGTTTTGTTTGTCTTTTACTCTCTCCTCTAACACCTTCTCAGAACTAGTACAATGCTTGGCTCACCAGGAGGCCTCTAAAATAATTGCTGAGAAAACTATAGAACAAACAGTGGCTATTACTCCTTTTCTTTCTATACCTCTCATCTCATACTAAACAGTGATTTAGGACAACAGAATTAGAAAGTCTGTTGGTGTTGGCTCCTTTCATGGCCAATTACCAAATGATAAACTGGGTTCCTCTGGCAGCCAATCTAAATCAGTCCATCCATAGATGGTGCCAACTATTCCATGGTCTATTAATGCCATTTCCATCCATGATTACATCAGGGCAAGCAAAGGAACAACCAATCACCAGAGCCAAGCTTGAAGTGTTTGAACTAACAGAACATCATTAATCATTGAAGACACCAAGAAACCTAAGACTTAAGAGACTTAAGTCTTAAAAGTTAATCTGAAAAAGTGATACCTCGTATGCCATGTCATCCATGATTGTGTACATGTACCACATCCCTCAACAGAATTTATGTTTATTCATTTGTTATTTGTGTTAACAAATATGATATCTCACAGATATGATATCTGTTGGCTTTCATATACTTTTGACTTTCTTTCCAAGCATAAGGCAAAGCCAATTTCTCATTTTGACTGGGAAAGAGTCCTAATGACCTGAGGACCAGCACATTTCAATCTTGTGAGGACTAATTCTCTGAATTGAAATGCAATCAACACACAGTTTTTAGTCTCACATGCAGAAAAGGCCAACTTACGGTCTTCTCCCAAACTTTTTAATGCCTACAAGATTCTGCAGTCCACTTTATCGTTTGAAATCATATCCCTTAAAGGCAAACAAATGGTCCTGGAAGCAGAACTTTTACCATTAATATTTGCGTGTTTTATTTTTTATTTTTTAAAAAATATATTTTATTATTTTTTTACAGAGAGGAAGGGAGAGGAGAGAGATAGAGAGCTAGAAACATCGATGAGAGAGAGACATCGACCAGCTGCCTCCTGCACACCCCACACCAGGGATGTGCCCGTAACCAATGTACATGCCCTTGACCAGAATTGAACCTGGGACCCTTCAGTCCGCAGACCAATGCTCTATCCACTGAGCCAAACCAGTTTCGGCGATATTTGTGTGTTTTAATTAGCTCAGCTGCTTGTTCATGCCTTTAAGTATCTCAAAGTATCTGCTGGCTTTCTACAGGTCTCAGGAAGATGGCACCCTTCCCAGGGGGTGGCTAGGAAATCCACATGTGCTTCAAAGTTCTGTGGCTTTCTGAGACAAGCAGTTCATCTTCTTATGCCTTTTCCACCACTAACTGTTAAATTTGAAGGCCATGGGTAACTCTGGATTCCATACTCACCGTAAATCGGAAACAAAAGAAAGTCTGCTAAAAGCTAGACCATGAATGTTTCTGTGCTCATTTCAGGAATGGACTGGTCACAAAGGCAGAGTAACCAACTGTGCACCTTGGGTCCAAGAGAGGGTCTCACATTTCTCAGCCTTTCCCCCAACAGATCAACTCTGAAAATGCAAATAGCCAAAAAGGAAATAAATTATCTTCATCAAGACATTTTTATCCATCGCAGCATTGGTTGGGCAATTTTTGTAGAGCCAGAATGAAAAGGTTTTGACTGTGCCAGGGGAGCAAAGAGTATAGATCCAGAGAGGATCCAATAGCAGAAGAGGATAGAATCTTCTGTTTCTGATGGGACAAAAACGTTGTCACCCTCATTTGAGAAAGAAGACACCTGAGTCCATAGAATCAAGAATGGCATCTGGTTAAACAGCCAGAAGGCACTAGATACTTGAAAATTTGTATGAGTAGAGGACAGAAGAGAAAAGACATGTCAGTGAGAGGGTGTCAGTAAAGTAGCCGGCTCCTTCGCAGTCATGCTTAGCATTGTCTCCACTAAGTGGAAATGCCAGAGCCACCTGTGTAGACACCACATGAAGCCACCACCTATTATGGTTCTGAAGAAGTAGGTCTCGAAAGAGAGGTGTTTGCTTGAGGGAAGCATGCCTGGCGCAGGAGGCATGGATGGAAGAGAGAGGCAGGGACATGAAGGGCTCTGGATATCTGGATGAGGAACCTGAGAAATGGGAAACAGAGAGACCAGGCTCACCTCCTCCCTGTTGGGAGTCGTGCTGGCGCTGCTTTTATTGCTGGAAAGAGTGATTGGCAAGTACAATAGTTGGGGAAGTGACCAGAAGGAAGTTAAAGCAGGGCAGAAAATGAGCAAAGCCACAGATTTCCTGTGTTCCAAAACCTCTGTAGTATACTCCCAGGCCAGAGATCCCGACTGCTGCCTGCACCTGACCCACACCGCAGTAGATGTGTCCACATATCAGTTAGGAGTTTCTGTCTGAGATATACAAAGTGTACAAAAGGAAAGATTCATTTCTTTCACAAACAAGAGCTCTGCTGTGTTGCCTCAAATGACTCGATGGTGTCAAGGCCAATGTTGCTGCAATTCTCAGCTTATGAGATGGCAACTGTGCCTCCAAGGAGCAGCTCTCACACTGCACTCAAAGGCAGGAAGCCAGGGACATGGCTAGGATGGGTTCTCTTCTGGACCTTCCTTTTTCCAGGGAGGAAAAACCTTCCCTGCAAGGTCCCTGTAGACTTCTTACATTCCTGTTGATCTATAACACATTCCTGCCTTAAACTAGGGACTATGCCCAAATTCCCTAAAATTAATAGATCCCCGCTGGTGCCTGTCCAAAATGGGTTACCCCTGACCCTTCCTATGAGGGTGGAAGGTGGGGCAGTGCCTATGGAGGGCTCTACTTGTATTGTTGATGAGATCCAAGGGTAGACCAAGCGCTGCTGGGTCAGAGCAGAGCCATCAAGAGGAGCATAAGCAGGAGACAGCTGGGACTGCCTGTAGAGAGAAAAGCCTCCATCCCAACAACCATCCTCTCTAAATTTAGAAGCAAGAGCCAGCCTTTCCAGAGGCTTCTCTGAAACTGTTAAGAAATTATAATTAGACTCTGTGCTTCTGCTAAGTCTTTCATCGCAGGAGCTCAGGGCAATTCCTTACACCGTCTCATTAATCTTCACAACACCTTTGGAGGCAGCAAGCATCTATTGTCATCTTCATTTTCAGGATGAAGGAACTGAGATGGAGGTACAGGTTAATGACTTGCTCAATGTCATTTGCTCAGTGAGTCACCAGCCAGCTGGGGATGGGACCAAAATTGATGGGTGAAAACAGCTATCTCACTCACTGGAGACCCTGGGCAAGTCTGTGGAGGTCATTTACTTACCCAGATGGCATGAGCCCTGAAAGGTGACTTCGTGGAAGGATGTCAGAGCTCTGAGCAAAGAGGCAAGAAGAACAGAGTGAGAACAGTGACTCCCTGTCCGGGCACCTTAGGCAAATCACTTGTAACTTCTGCACACTTTCCTGATTTAAAAAATAAGAATAATAATTCCTACCTTCCCACCATGTTAGGTCATAGCAAGGAGATGCCGTCTATAAACCTGGAAGCGGGTCCTCCCAGACACTGAATCTGCTAGGACCTTGATCTTGAACTTCCAGCCCCCAGAACGGCTGTGTAAAACAGAAGTGTGCTGAATGAATGAACGAGTCTGAGCTCAATCTCCAAAGCACCTGGCTTTAATGTGTACATGTTTTGACATTTTTAAAAAGGAATGATATCTCTCCCCATCTATTTCACTCAGCTGATTCAAAGACAAAAGGAATATTTCCAATGAAACCAGGTGAACTTGCACATTTTGTAGTAAAGTCCAAGTCCTCGGAGGGAGAGGTAGAACCAACATGTAAAATCAGCCTGCTGCTCTTGGCTCACACAATCCTAAACTGCAACCAATTATACAGGACTCTTCCCAGATGCTCAAGAAGTTCCTTTCTGCTATTCAGTGTGCTATGAGCCTATTTTCAGCATGCACCGTATGGAATATGCTACGCACGCAGGATGCAGACATAACTAGGATGTGACTCGTGTCCTCTAGGAAATACAGCCTGGCGGATAAGGTAGACAAATGAACCACGTATTTCATTGAGAGGTAAAGTGAAATCAGACTAATAATAGACAAGGAGGGCAAACCAGGCGAGAAAAGGGGTTGGGGGAGGAGCATCCAGAAGAGGTTTATGTTAGCCAGTGGGCTGGGGAGGAGGAGCAGGGGGGAGAAGGGGAGGCAAATAGGCACAGTGGGGTAGTGGATAAAAGCTGAAACAGGAAAACCCTTAGCTCTTTCTTTCTTTCCCAGAGTCCACCATTCTCCCCTCTGAGGAAAGTGAAGTCAAGGTGACAGAGCAGCAGAGGCTGGAGGTTGGGTTGGCTTTGTTTACCTCTGAGAGCAAGGATATTTGCGGCAAAAAACATTTCCTTTGCGCACCCTGGCGCGTTCCTCTCTGCGGCAATCTTACTTTCGGCCGCAGGAGGGCGCTTGTCCTCCTCCGCTGCAGCCAGTGCCGCCCCGCCTCCCGGCTGCATCTGGCTGCGGGGTGGTGTGCCTCCAACACCTGCATCCTGGAAGCAATGCCCTGGCAGCTGGGACACCTGCAAGACGTGATCACAGGCACTCCCAGCTCCCCACGTTTTATCTTTGCTAAACGAGCCAGGGTAGATGTTCCAAAAACAATTACTCTCTCATCAATAGGTACGCTACAAGGACAATAACGCATACAAAAATTCCCAGGGAACTATTGGAAGACTGGCTGTCAGAGAGAAAGCAGCTCAGATTCATTAGGAGGTAGAGATCAGTTCTCTGGCCCTGGCTAGGAGGTCTCCCGGGTCCCGGGCTTAAAGTAGGGTGGTAACCAAGTGACATAGCAGGATACTGCCCCTTCTCAGGGACACCTGTGTGGTGCTAAGGAAGCCCAATGAGGGAGAAGAAAGGAACTTCCAGATCTGAGACACGACCAGAGAAGGAAAGCAGTCGCCTTTCATCTGTATTTGTTTTAACAATTAATTGTTAAAATGCCTGAAGGAAATAAACTCTTCCGGCTGACTCTGCACCAGACAAGAATTCCTAAATTGTACTAACGGGGCTGTTCCCCCAAAGTCCCTTTGTTCTCTCCACACCCTTGTGTGAGCCTATCCTCCCCAGCATCACCTTGTGCGATTTGCCCCCAATGAATTAGAAAGAAGGTTTTAAGAAAAGGCGGGATGAAACACTGACAGCCAGTCAGGACACTTGCACTCAAAAATCCTCCTCAGAATTAATCTAGTAAGACTATTTTTGTTTGTTTGTTTGCCTGCTTCTTTTTGCCTCCTAAGGGTAATTAAGTCCATGGTTTTGGGTTAGCCCAAATAGACCATAACCATAACCCTAACCCTAACCCTAACCCCTAACCCTAACCCCTAACCCTAACCCAAAATAGACCATAAGTTATGAGAGATTCTTGAGCTAAGATCCCAAAACTTGCTCCATAGTATTTGTCCAGCTTCACACCCACAATGCACTGTATATATATTCATAGGTTCTGTCAAATGAGTGCATTATCATTATCACCTTCATCATCATCATCACCTCCATCATCATCATCATCATCATCATCATCATCAGTTTATCAGCCAGATGAAGACTCAGATAAAGCCCATCTTTAAAAATTTCTAAGCCTATTTTTTCCTTTTATTTGCTGCATTTGGGTCCTACTGTTCGACACACTTCCTGGGTCATGGACTGCAGATATGAAAGAAAACCTCCAGTCCCCTCTCCACAGCCTAACACTACGGATTAATCTGAATCAGAGCATAAATGGAACAGAGTCCTCATCTATAAAACTGAGCTGAGAGCAAGATGAAGAATAATGAGTATTGTGTGCTACCATTTATAATTTTTAAAAAGAATCGTTAAATATACATTTATATGGAAACGAACTAGGAGACTACATATGAAACCTGGTTATTCTGTGCTTATTTCTAGGGATTGAAACAGGAACTAGAACACAAGCTGGAGATGTTCACTTTTCACTGGATATATTTTTTAAAAAAATTTAACATGAATGTATAGCAGTTATTTAAAAATTAATAAACTGGGGAGGGGGGAGTAATTATTATAAAGACATTTCCTGATTTGCTACAATGACTATAATTTTGAAGCTAAATTAAAGCCCTTGTATTTTGGATAAATTATAATTAATGATCTGATATAAAACAATGATTTGGTACATTTGTTCTCATTTCCCTTTCTGTCTAAATAAGGACAGTAGAAAAAAGCATCTTGAATTAAAGAGAGGAAATGAAATTTACCTGTAACATTTAAAAGAGGAGTTTGATAGGCATTCAGCTTTTCCATGCATCCCAACCCTAAAATGCCTTTCTGGCTGTCTTCTAATACAGGGGGTGGGGAAAGGGAGGGAGAGGGAGAGGAAAGGGAGGGAGGGGATGAGGAAAGGAGGGAGGGAGGGAGGGAGGGAAAGAAGAAAGGAAGGAGGAAAGGAAGGAAGGAAGGAAGGAAGGAAGGAAGGAAGGAAGGAAGGAAGGAAGGAAGGAAGGAAAGGAAAGAAAAGAGGGAGGCGGGGGAGGAAGGAAGTTAAGCTTCCATAGCTTGTTAGAAATGCCCCTTAGGGACATAGAGCTGCCTTTGGAGTCTAATTACATATTGGCCCATTGTGTTCTCAGCTGCATTTTGCTACCTGGGAAATGCCCAGAAAGATTGCAGACAAGACAGCGCAGCAAGTAATGACACATCATACATCAATACACGTATTCTGTTTTTACAGAATTCCAACTCTGATGAACTTTGCAAGTGTGACAGAACCTAGACCCAAATCTGAAATAACCTCATACATAGATGGCCATTTTGCTGGAATTCAGATTTGTGAGCCCCCTGGTTACACCTCACTATTCTAGACCTTTCTAGATTTGATAATTAGGGGAATTCATTTCCTGGTAAGACCATGAAAAGAAAATCCTTTCATTGCCCCCAAAGATGTGGGTAAGCAGATGCTCTGTGCTTATGGTAGGAATTCTAAGGATGCACAGTGAAGCAGGTGAGACCACGACCCCAAGACTGAGTTAATGCTCAAGTTCAAGGTCCTAGGTTAGATTCCTTTCCTAGTCTCAAAGAAACTGCTACCTGGTGTCACTGGTAGAGCTTGGCTTCTGGAGCCTTGGCACTGACCTCTTTACTCTAAATACTGGAGTGACCCTTTATTGACTTAAGTATAAATCTGTTACCCTCTAGTTAGTTAGGCTGAGGGTGGGAGGTTTGCCCAAGGAGCACAGGGCTCTTGGAAGGAAAAAAATTGGAGACCTCCACTCCTTCTGGTTAAGGCTCCAACCAGTGTTTATAGTCAGGGTCCTCAGCAGAGGCCAGATGCCAGAGGGCAGGAAAAGGGGTTCAGGATGAGAAGCTCAACAAATGAAAGGAAGGAGAGAGTTCTAGAGACATAGCCTGGATCCAAACATCCAAGCCTAAATGTTCCAACACAAAGGCAGGGTCCATATGTCTGATGGTGCAAATACACATATTGAACCAGCAGATATAGCATCATAGTAATGATGAGTGAATGCCGGGATAGGGGGGAGGGAGAAAAAGGGGAAAGAGGGGAGGAGAGAGGAGAGAGAGATTGGCCTGAAAGAGCTCATCACTAAGAACCTTGGATCTCAGGTCCCCTGACAAAGCTGAACATGAGGATGCTCCCATAAAATAAAAGAAAATACAATAAAAAAAAAAATGCCCCAAGTTACTGCTGCAAGAATGGCAGCCATGTGTGAAAAGGAAACACCCCAGAATTGTGTCAGCATCTCAGCATCATTCAACTGCCCCACTCCCCATGCAAATATATATTGCTACCGTACCAGGCTTCACCATCCCATGCTCTCTGCACAACAAATAGCTGTGAGCCACAGGAACCGGCTCAGCTCACCTAAGCAAAAGGATGCCAGGCAGGACACAAGCTCCATAGGATGTCTGAGCAACTGGGCTTGGACAATGGTTGAAACCCAGGAAGGATGGGCAGCAAGAAGAATGGCTCCAGGAAAGGGCTGGCTGGCTTAGACACTCCAGGCCAACGGGATGCAGACTGTGAACACCAGGGACATTGTTTATCAGCTGACCCTGCATCTTTGCAGAACCCCTGGAGATTCAGTCCCAGGCTTGGAGGGTCAGCCTGGCAGAGGCTGAGTCCTGTCCCCAGGCTGGCTGTCAAGGGGCAGGCGTCTCCCCACCTCAGGCTTTGCTGCGGGAGGAGGACCTGCCTCCCAGCCCCCGTGTCCACAAGGTGCGTGTGGAGCAGAGGCTCTGGAAGTAGGAAGTGAGTGCGGTTGAGGCAGACAAAAATGACAGTTGCATTACAGTTGACGTTGGGAGAGAGACAGATAGAAAACAAAGAGGAACAGACTCAACAGACAGTTCATCTCAATATCCACACAATTCATACAGCATCTGTCTTTAAATATGTACAGGTGCTGTGATGAAAACAATAACTCTAACTTTCAGAGCAGTCATGAGGAATAATATCTCCTTGGTTAACTACATGAGATACCTCCATGGAAAACCTAAAAATGTCAGTTCCGCCTGGCCTTTAAGTGTTATTGAGAGATTTTGAAAAGTAGATTATCCAAAGTACACCACAAAGGCTCCTCAGAATTATAAGGCAAACAACTGTAATGCTAATTACACATTTAGTACAGCTAGCATATTAGAAGTGAGTCAAATTTATGATATAGTAATGCTATATTTTAATGTAATATAGTCATATTCTGTAATACATTAGTGCCTATTTTATAGTCAACATGCACAGTACATTTATGTCTATTTTATGACCTTATCACTTCTCATCCTTTTGACTAAAATCAAATGTAATTTATGACCTTGAACATAATTTTAGCATGTATATGATTATAAGGGTTTGTAGATGTAGTTGTTTCATACGAATTACATATTCTTAGTCTGGTCCATAATTCCTCTGAAACAAGATTGTCACCTTCAAATCACTTAAGATTGGTCCTGCCTTCTGCAATAATCAGCTTTATGGCCTAATTTCCAGAGACACAGTCAGAGCACAAACAGAGGCCTGGCCATTTGTTATACCTTTGTATAAAACTTGTTTTTATTATCTAATAAAATGTGTAGGTTTGGGGGCTGAATTTCCCTTGAACCTATAACTTTACAAAATTACACACTTCTTTAGATGTTTTCCAAAGCTCGAATTTTCTAAAAGAAACATGTTCTATCAATGTTTTGGGGCTGTAGTGGGCATTTCTACTGACCAAGATAGGGGAACTGAGTGTGTTCAGAAAGAGAAGATGGTTGGAGAACAGACCAGATGCTCACCACTCACCTGGGTTAATAGCTGACACCAAAGCTAATGGAAATGGAGGATTTCATAAACGGCCTTTTCTCAGCATCACTTGCCCATTATGCTGCCCTCTCATGCCTGCCTCCTGACAGTTCTCTACCAGTTTGATGCTCAGCTCAACTTTAGGTGTGAGTTGATAATATAGTAGTATGTCAGTTGAACATATAAATTATCCTGAAATATATATATATATATATATATATATATATATTTTATCAAAGAAAAGCATGCTTTGCATTCTCATGATTACAACAATCTAAAGGTCCATATCCTGGTGTTGTGGGCTGAACTATGTACCCCACAATTCATATATTAAAGAACTAAACCCCAGTACCTAAGAAAGTGACTCTGTTTAGAGATAATCTTTAAAGTGGAAATTAAATAAAAATAAGCTTGTTTGGATGGGCCTTAATCCAATATGACTGGTGTCCTTACAGAAAGAAGAAGTGAGGACACAGACACACACAGAGGAAAGGCCATGTGAAAACACAGGGAGAAGATGCCCATCTACAAGCCAAGGAGAGAGGCCCTAGAAGAAACTAATACTGCCCACACCTCGATCTTAGACTTCTTGCTCCCAGAATTGTAAAAATATAAATTTTATTGTTTAAGCCACCTCGTCTATGTTACTTTTTTACGGCAACCCTTGCTAACGAATAGTCTTAGGGAAACTTGAATAAATAGGTACTCATCATTAGCACCAGGTACAGGACCTTTCCAGTCCGAGCTGGCCGTCCAGTCTTCTCACCACACTCCTTGCACCCACACTTGAACTTGACCAAGCCCTTCAACTTTCCTGATTCCAAAAGTGGACTGAGCCCTTTGATCCCACGCTTCCCAAATCTTCCACAGATAATCATTCAGAAGCACAGGCTCTTCTATTTTATGGACCTGCCATCCTCTACACCTTGAAGTTCTTATTTTGAGCAAGTAATCAGGGAAAGAGAGTGGGTGGGGAAGAAACACATCACTTCCACTCGTGTTCCATTTGTGAGAACTAGCCACATGGTCCCACTTGGAAACAAGAACAGCTGGACACCACAGCCTCTGGCAGGGCAGCCAACTCCCACCAATTCTACTCTAGGGAGGAGCACCACTCTTTGCTGGACAGCTGGCTGCCTCTGCCACATTCCTTTTATACCTGACCACTGTCACCAGCAGCTTTCGCCTGTTCTATTCCCCCAACTTCCCCACTCCACCCACCTAACCCTGCTCAGCCTGTGGGCATGTCCTGTTCTGACACTAGTCCTTCTAGGATTTTTGAATCTTTTTAAAAAATATATACTTTATTGATTTTTTTACAGAGAGGAAGGGAGAGGGATAGTTAGAAACATCAATGAGCGAGAAACATCGCTCAGCTGCCTCCTGCACACCCCCCACTGGGGATGTGCCCACAACCAAGGTACATGCCCCTGACCGGAATCGAACCTGGGACCTTTCAGTCCACAGGCCGACGCTCTATTTACTGAGCCAAACCGATTTCGGTGGATTTTTGAATCTTAAGGATTCACCCTTTCACTGCCATATCTGAGGATGCTATCAATGTCTTCCCTTCTTCTTCCTTCCCTTTCTGCAAGTTAACCTTATAAATTGTACTTCTGAATTCTGAGAACCCCAGGAATGTGTCATAGTGAGTCCCCTAAAGGCCTCATAGTGTGGCCAGTCCTGGGGATGGTGAGGATCAGGAGCAGAAAAGACCACTGGTCTATATCTGTCAGTCATGGGGGGAGGGTAGGAAGTTCCCTCAGAAGGGACACAGAGCTCCAGATGAGCTTGACTCACATCCCCTGATTAACGTCCACTCTGTGTAGGACTGCTGGTGAGACCACAGCTGAGAGGACACGCAGTTCTGTGATGAGCTCTTCTTCCAATGAGGAAGATGAACTTTTAAACACAATTATAAGGCAGTGTAGCACATGCCGAAATGGAGGTGTAAAAAGGCTTGCAAAGACATAGAAAGGCAGGGCCTAACTTTGCCCGGAGTGGTACAAGGCTTCTCCTAGGTGACAGCATTAAAGCTGAGGATGCACAGGTGACAGGGGAAGGATGTGCAGTCCAGACCAAGGGGAAATAACTGTCAGATCTGACTGTGTAAACAGCCAAAAGCTGCAAAGAATCCAAGTGTCCGTCAGCAGATGAATGGATAAACAAAGTATTCCATCTATACATATGATGGAATATTATTGAGCCTAAAAAGGAAGGAAATCATGACTCATGCTACCAAAGGGATGAACTCTGAAAACTTTATGCTGAGTGAAATTAGCCAAACAGAGAGGACAGATACCGGGGCTGGCAAAGGGGTGGGCAAAAGTAGGCTTACAGTTGTGAGTACACAAAACAGGGTTTATTTTTGTGTTGTTATTTACTAGTTATTATTATTATTGATTTATATTACAACTATAACCCTCCTTTCGTCCACCTCTGTAATCCATGATTTCACTAACGTGAAATATCTGGAATAGGCAAATTCATAGAGACAGACAGTGGACTCGAGGTTACCGGGGTCTGAGAGAAGAGAGAATGAGGAGTTATTATTTAATGGCCACAGAGTTCCTGTTTGGGATGATGAAAAGTTTTGATCTAGTGTTCATGGTTGCATGAACTCTGAATGCAATTAATGCCATTATATTGTATACTTTAAAATGTCTACAATGGCAAAAGTTTTATATGTTCTTGATATACTACTTTACCACATTTTAAAAATATATATGTAGTTGTGTGAAAGGGTATAGGCAAGAAGTTTTTTAATGATCTCTATTTTTAAACCTGGAAAATCTAATTAAAGATCAATTGGGTTCCTGACTATACCCTTATAGCTTTCTTTTTCTTTTTTTCTTTCCTTTTTCTTTTTTTTACATTAAAAAGGGAAGAACTGAGCAAGAAGATCAGAAAAAAAAGGCTCCTCTCAGAAATCCAGCTGCAGGGAGTTCCACCGAGATGTTTCCTTTTCAGTGTCAGCCACTGGTAGCAAAAGAAGAGCTCTCGGTACCTCAACTATGACTTTCTTTTAAAAAAAAAATATATATTTTTTTATTGATTTTAGAGAGAGAGGAAGGAGAGGGAGAGAGAGAGAAACATGGATGCGAGAGGGAAACATCGATCAGCTGCCTTTTGGGGATTGAGCCTGCAACCCAGGCATGTGCCCTGACCAAAAATCAAACCCAAAACCTTTAGGTGCACAGGACAACACTCAACCAACTGAGCCACCCCATCCAGGGCACTGTGACTTTCTTTTCAGTGTTCTTTTTATTAGGCAGTAGTCCATTAAATTAGATTTAATGAAGACTGATTTGATTGATGGACTAAGATCGAACAGTCATTCTCTCCCAAGACAATATAGGTTTGTGTCATTGATCCAAAAACCCCTCACATTTTGGCAACCATGTGACAAAATAATTTATAGCCTCGGTAAAAGCAGGCAATACTGTTGATCTGAAGAAATATCACTTCAGTCATTGCTGTGTAGCAGAGGTTCTTAACTGTTATTAAATCAGCTGTTCATTGCTTGACACATCACAAATTGAAACTACACACACAAATCACACGGCTGAACTTGAAAAGCCAAACCTGTTTTTATTGCACTGTGGAAACTAGAAATGGGATTTCATTCTGCCGAGGTTATCACATGGAAATAAAAAAAAATGCAAAACATCCCTCCTTTTAAAAATAATAAATGGTATAAATCATCTCGACAGCTGACCATTCCACTGTAACATTCCAGTGAGTTTTTCACTAATAAGAAGCTGAATTAGATTAATAACTGTGCATTCTCCTACACATCTCACGGAAATTAATTTAGCTCTTCACATGTCTGAGCAAACCGCTTCAGAAACATTAATTACCGGATTCTTATCACAAAAAAAAATATTTCTTTACACCTATTTGCACATAGGGCTTTGCTAAGCACTTTCCAAGCAATTTGAACTGATGGGTTATAATCTAAAAATGCAGTTTTCCTATTAAAAAGACAACCTGGAACTTGTTTAGGTAAGTGACAAGCTGCACTGACTTCTTTTTTTTTTTTTAAGTTGGATTATTTCTAGTGATAAAAATGTGGGGAGATCTTATTTCATACAAAGGCTGTATCTCACAAGACCTTGTGTAAGTAGAACTTGCATAATTCAAGAATGATTATCTCCAGGGAATAAATATAAAGTAAGACAGGTATTTTCTCAGAGAACATTTATAAATTGTAACACATTTTGCTTTAAAGGTGCTTTTCCTGTCCCTGGCGTTACATCTAATATTTCACAAAGTGTCTTCTCCCACGTTAACAGCTCCGTGTCTCATCACGACTGTGTGCCCTTCTTGGCATCTTATCACATATAACTTCCTGTCAAAACCTATTGATCTGGGGGCACAGTTGTTCAGAATGAGCATTGTTATTTTATGAATACAGCAGTCCCCTCCCTGTCTAAGGGGCTTTATGTTCTAAGACCCCCAGTGGCTGCCTGCAATCACAGGTAGTACCAAACGTTTTCTTTACAACTCATGCATTTTAAGGCTTTTCTTTGTCATTTCCAAATTCCCAGCATGACTACTCTTGCCATTATTAAGTAAAATGAGGGTGACTTGAATACCAGCGTTGCAATCCCTGACAGTCAACCTGATAACCCAGATGGCTACTAAGTGACTTATAGACAGGAGCCTCAACCACATGGAGGTGCTGGACATAGGGTTGGTTCATGTCCTGGGCAGGGTAGAGCATGACAGCGTGAGATTTCATCATGTTACACAGAATGGCACACAATTTAAAACCTGTAAGTTGGTTGGGCATTGTCCTGTGCACCAAAAGGTTGTTTGGTGCATTCTCAGTCAGGACACATGCCTGAGTTGCAGGCCCGATCCTAGGTAGGGTCGTGCAGGAGGCAAATGATGAATGTTCCACTCTCACATTAATGTTTCTCGTTCTCTCTCCCTTTCCTTTCCAAACTCTCTAAAAATCCATAAAAATATTTTTTAAATAAAACTTTCAAGTTGTTAATTTTGGAGTTTTCCATTTAATATTTTCAGATCTTGGTTGACTGTGGATAACTGAAACTGTGTAAAAGCAAAACCATGGATAAGGAAGGACTACTGTACTTGAATGACATTGTTATTGGGTCGTAAAAATATTGTACATAATAATAACAGTGAATGCTAAAATAATAGTATAACAGTTTTCTAAAAATGTACTTGTAAGGGTTTCATGCACATAAACAACAATATGGTTTAGAGTATCATGCAAAGCCAGACGGTATTTCTCTCCCCAGCTTAGTGACAAGCCATAGTATAAAAATATAAACAAGGTTTGCAATACTCATTCTGCCCAGCCATTTTTAAATTACATGATTTTTCACAATCTTTTTAAAATTTTGGTGGGATTAAATTTTGGTGTGATTAACATTTTTATCTTTGAACTAAAGGCTCAGTGCACGAATTCATGCATGGGTGGGAGTCCCTCAAACTGTCCATCGATAGTGGCCGATTGTGGTCATCTAACCCAGTCCTAATCAGGGAGGGCCTGGAGGGACTGGAGGGATGGTGGGGGGGTAGGGGGAGAAGGTTGGCTGTGGGAGTGGATTGACCATCATGGGGCAGCTCCTGCATTGAGCGTCTGCCCCCCTGGTCCTGAGTGCACATCATAGTGACAAGTCAAATGGTCATTCAGCCAACAGGTTCTAATGGTCGCTTAGGCTTTTATATATATATATTATTGGCATTTTTATATTGGCATTTTTATGTTTGCAGACAAAAGCCATGGTGGCCAATGGACAGATAAATTCAGAAGATGGAAGAGACCCACCATCATCTAGGAAGGAGATTTTCTCTCATATCATGTCTACCTGGGAGAAATTGCAGAGCCCGCTTTCTCCAGAAAATAAAAATGACTCAAAATCCATATTCACAGACTGTTGAATCTGAGAAGGAAGGGGTGGGGATGGAAGATGGGTGGGAAGAGATCAACCAAAGAACTTGTATGCATATATGCACAACCCATGGACACAGACAATAGGGTGGTGAAGGCCTAGGTGGGAGAGGGTGGGCGATAAGGGTCAATGGGAGAAAAAAAAGGGGACATATGTAACACTTTCAACAATAAAGTTTTGTTGTTGTTTTTTAATCCACATTCACCCCAGTACCTTCGTCCTCTCACACTTCTGTGAAGGGGCATGGATCTAGAGGGAGAAACTGGTCGTGTTTTAGTCCTGCCTTGGTCACTGCTGCCCAACTGAGGGGGTTGGTCCCTCCTCTGAGCCCAACCTTTAGTATCTGTAACAGATGTTAACCTTCACCAGGCTCCTCTTCTTGGGTGGTTGTAAATTTAAATGAACTAATTACAGCCATTCTCAGTAGTGGGAAGCATACCTATCTAGGTATTAGGAGATGCCTGCAGTTTGTGGAAATTAACATTAAATTCTTTCTTAAATGGAAAAGCAAAGATGGAGTTTGCACTAGAACTGGAAAGGTACTAGCTGATTTTAAAATAAATGTATAGGATATGTTAAAAATTCTAAAGAGCAGGAAGAAAAAAGCAAATAATTCATTATTCCATTACTAAGAAATCAGCTCTCTAAAATTATGATGTACAGTACTTTCCCCCCTTCTTTTACCTGTACCTTTATTTTTTTCCTTACTAATATGACATATATCTTTTTTTTTTATTCTACTTTAAAACCACTTACCCTGGAGCATTTTCAAATCATTATACCAAATCATTCTAAAAAGCAGTTAGAATGGCTGCTTTCTAACCCAATGTTAGCTGTTGTCCTTTAATGCTGAACATTTATTTATTTATTTATTTATTTATTATTTTTTAAAATATATTTTATTGAATTTTTACAGAGAGGAAGGGAGAGGGATAGAGAGCTAGAAACGTCGATGAGAGAGAAACATCGACCAGCTGCCTCTTGCACAACCCGAACCGGGGATGTGCCTGCAACCAATGTACATGCCCTTGACCAGAATCGAACCTGGGACCTTTCAGTCCGAAGACCGACGCTCTACCACTGAGCCAAACCGGCTTTGGCTAATGCTGAACATTTAGACTGTTCCAGAAAATCAACATGTAAAGACGTTATTCTCGCCAAGCCCATGTGGCTCAGTTGGTTAAGTGTTTCCCCACGCACTAAGAGATCACCATTTCAATTCTCGGTCAGGACACATGCTGGGTTGCAGACTCAATCCACTGAGGCGCGGGGGGGGGGGGGGGGGGGGGGGGGGGGGGGGGGGGGGGGAAGAAGCGGGCTGCAGGAGGTAGCCCATCAATGTTTCTCTCTCATTGATGATCCTTTCTCTCCCTTTCTTTTCCTCTCTCTCTAAAATCAATAAAAACATATATTTGTAAAGATATTATTCTCACCCCAACTGGTTTGGCTCAGTGGATAGAGTGTCGCCTGTAGACTGAAGCGTCCCAGGTTCAATTCCAGTCAAGGGCATGTACCTTGGTTGTGGGCACATCCCCAGTAGGGGGTGTGCAGGAAGCAGCTGATCAATGTTTATCTTTCATCAATGTTTCTAACTCTTCCTCCCTCTACCTTCCTCTCTGTAAAAAAATCAGTAAAATTTAAAAAAAAAAGATATTATTCTCCAAGTATAGAGAACAATTAAATTGTTTCTATTTATAAAAAATATAATATTAATTTTAAAATTAAGTAGTTTGCTATAAAATTCAGTAGTTGGTTAATATTTTATCAATATACTCTTTTATATTTTTTAATTGTTTTCAGTTACAGTTGACATACAATATTATATTAATTTTAGGTGAATAGTATCCTTATACTCTTGAATTGCCTACAATTTTCAGACCCTGAAGGTGCAACAGTAACAAAATGACATCCCTGCCTTTAGGAAACATATATTCTAAAGGTTTGGCAGGTAGAGGAGGGGGGGAAAGTGAAGAGAAACAAATATGAAACAAATGTATAAAAATCAAATGGTGAGAAGTGCTATATAAAAAATAATAGTAAGGCACATAATGCTAGGTGCCAAAAAGACATTTGAGTAGAGACCTGAGGAAAATGAAGGAGTTTGTGGGCACAAATATAATGAAGGAAAGTATTACAGATATAGAGAATAGCTGATGCAAAGGCCCTGAGGCAGGTGGCTGCATAATATATGGAAAGAATAACAGGAAGTCTAGAAATTGCAGGAGCAATATTTCAGCTAGAGAGAGTGTAATGGAAAATATCTGAGAGAATGTAGAGGTGGGGGATAAGATTGTACAGGATGTTTTGTGTTATAATGATTTTGAGTTTTACTCTTAACGTTAGGGAAGCCTTCTAAAGATTTTGAGCAGATGACAGACAAAATTAGGACTTAAATTTTTAAAAATATCCCTCTGGCTTCTGTGTTGAGAATAGATCATAATGAAACAAGGGCAGGAGCAGAGATGCCAATTAAGAGATATCACAAAAAATCCAGGGCACAAATCATGACAGCTTGGACCGGTGTGATAGAGGTAGAGATGGCAAGAGATGGTCAGATTCTGGACATATGTTGAAGGGAATTCCAATAGGATTTGCTAATGGTTGTACATGGAGTGGGACAGTAATAGGAGAATAAAAAGTTGTGTGTGTGTGTGTGTGTCTGAAAACTGGAATAAAGGATTGCATTTTTTCCAGATGAAGACAATTGTTGGAGGAGCAGTTTGCGAGGAGGTGAGAGGGTCCAGTTTTGGACACACATTAGTTTTGAGATATTTCTTAGGCTTCAGTTGTAGTGGGTAATGCTGAGTCATACAACCCACCTCAAAATTCAATAGCTTGTAGGACACAAAAAGCACAACCCATTTTTAAAAACCTGATAAATTGAACTCTATAAAATTGAAAAACTTTTGCTGTTTAGAAACCAAAATGTGCTATAGGAGGAAAATATTTACAACACATATATCTAACAAATAACATATCTAGAATATATAAGGAACTCTTGCTACTCAAAGATATGAAGACAAATTACACAATTTTGAACAGGTCAAATAATTTAAGTAAATAGTTACAAAAGAAGAAAAATAAATAGCCCAAAAGCACATGAAAAGATATCCAACACCATTCATTAGTCATCAGGGAAATGAAATTAAAAGCACAATGGGATACCCCCACCTACCTCTCAGAATAGCTAAAATTAAAAGGATTGACAATACCACGTGTTTTTAGATCTCCAGTGTATACAAAGTTAAATTATACTCTTTAAATATGAAACATGCACTACACAAATTAACTAATCAAAATGTTTAAATAAAATCTCAATAGCTTAAAGCCATAATTATTTATTATAGTGCTGGGGGGGTTGATGAAGATTAGCTGCTTTAGGCTACCCTCAACTAATCTTATTACCTGTCTACAGGTAAACTGGTCTAGTTTACAGATAATCTGCTCTAGTCTGGCTTTCCAGAAAAACTAGTCTAAGTCTCTTATCCTCCTCCTGAGACCAGAAGGCTAGCCTGGTCTTGTACTTCTCAAAGAAGTGACAAAATCATGAGAAAGTAAGTGGAAACAAACACAGTCCCTTGAGAAATATGCTTGGAACTTGCACACTATGAATTCTGCTTCAAACTTTTGGTGAAGCAGGTGAGATGGCTAAGCTCAGATTCAGCAGGGGTGGCAGGAAGAATGGACCTTGCCTCTCCAGGGAGACAAAATGTAAAGTCACATGGCCAAAGCTATGAATGTTAATCATCCAAGTGGAGCTATCACATGGGCAATTGGAAATGCATGTATGAAATTCAAAGGTCTGGGCTGAAGATATAAACTTGAGGTTTATAGGAAAGTTTTTGAGGCCATGTGACTACCCTGTTTCCCCGAAAATAAGACAATGTCTTATATCAATTTTTGCTCCCAAAGATGCGCTAGATCTTATTTTCAGGGGATGTCTTATTTTTCCATGCGCTAGGTCTTATTTTCGGAGGATGTCTTATTTTCGGGGAAACACGGTAAATGAATCACCTAAAAAATGAAGGTGGAAAGAGATTGGAATGGTGAATACTGAAATGGAATGCTGGTAAGTGAAGACTTAAGAGAGAGTAACATTCTAGAAGACAGGCTAAAAAAGTGTTTTAAAAGTCAGGAACGAACAGTTATGTCAATTACTGTTCCATGAACTAACTAAAACTGTTTCTACCTGCTGCCCAGTTCTTCTTGAGGAGTCATGACACATGGGTACATTACTGTGCTAAACTGGGACGCAGCTGGAATCTAATAAAGAAACCTGCCCTGCCATGCCCACTTTACCTGCAGACACATTAATGAACCAGCTAAGGTTATCTGAGCCAGCCTAAGCTAGGTACTTTGCTGCATTCGTTCACGGATAGATGCCAGGGTAAGTTCCAACATTAGCAAGGTCTGAAGCCTAATTATTTATGTAGCAAGCATTTATTGAGGGCGTAGTTTTGCCTTACACTGCTCTAAGCAATGAAGCTATAACAGAAAATAAGGTAAGTTTCCAGCTGTCATAGAGTTGCTAGTTCAGTGGTGGGAACATAACAGAAAACATAATTGAGTCATCATAAATCAGCAAGTTTTAGATAGTGTTGTGATGATATAGCAGAAGGATGATGTTAGGGAGGAAAAATTTTTCCTGTACTCTTCTAGGTTCTTCTGACTGGTCTAATAATTAAGTTAATGTAAGACAAATGAATAGGAGAAAACCCGACTTAATTGTGTATGCATAGGGATTCCATAAAGACAGAGATTCAAGGGCAAGTTGAGGCTTCTTTGCTATTCTGAGTCAAGGAATAGGACAAAGGCTTGGGTCTTCAAAGGGAGAGGGGGGAAATTCATAAGACTAGAAAAGATCAGATATTTAGTAGTTAGATGTTTGTCCTCCTTACAGATAGTCATTCAAGTAAAAAATTATCTCTCTTTCTGGGTCAGGCCACTTACCCTGTTTCCCCGAAAATAAGACAGTGTCTTATATTAATTTTTGCTCCCCAAGATGCGCTAGGTCTTATTTTCAGGGGATGTCTTATTTTTCCATGAAGAAGAATACGGTACACATTTATTGTTAAATAAAAATAAAGGAAATTTATTACCTGTATATGATACAGTAGTACGGTAGCTGTCAAACCAGACAAATTGTGAATCTTACAGTATCAAGAATTTACTCATTTATTCAATGACAATCATGTCATCATCTTCTGAAACATCATCATAACAATCCAATTCCTGAATTTCCTGGTGAATTTCTTGTGACTCCATTTCTTTCAGAATCAGTGGACCAAATCTCTCACGTTTAGTCTAGGGGGGGGCTTATTTTCGGGGGATGCCTTATATTTCACTCAGAAGGAAACCTGTAAGTAGGTCTTATTTTCAGAGGATGTCTTATTTTCGGGGAAACACGGTATCTAATTTCTGTAGGTAATTCAAGGTGGGGTAAAAGCTTTGGGTGTGTTTTTTGTTTGTTTATTTGTTTGTTTGTTTGTTTAGTCTGCCAAGTTTTGATTGCCTTCAAGTCAAAATAGTCTTCATGTCCAAGTGGCACATTTTGAGGAGGCTCATTCTGAATCCTTTCAATGATTAGAGAATGACTGGAGGAATTACTTTTGATCATATGATCAGGGAAGACTTCTCTGAGGAGGTGACAAAGGGCTGAGATTGGAATTACTAAAATTAGAATTACTAAAATACTCAGTAAGTTTCATTATAGCTCTTTGACCTTCCACCACTCCTGGGCTGCTGCACAAAAAAAAAAAAAAGGAATTTCAGCATCATCCCCTGTTTTGCTTCTTGCCTTTACCAAAGCCCCATGAGAAATGTAAATAAAGGGAGAGATCAAGAATATCAGGGAAGCCCTGACTGATCACTCGGTTAGAGTGTCATCCCAATACATCAAGGTTATGGGTTTGATCCCTGGTCAGGGCACATACAAGAATCAACCAATGATTGCATAAATAAATGAAACAACAAATCTCTCTCTCTCTCTCTCTTTCTCTCTCTCTCTCTTTCTCTCTCTCTCTCTCTCTCTCTCTCTCTCTCTCTCTCTCTCTCTCAATATTTCCCTCCTTCCCTCTAAAATCAATACATAGAAAAGTTTTTAAATAAAAAAAATAATAATAATATGCCTGCTGAACTATGTGATCATAAACCCAGTCTTCTCTGGCCAGACAAGAGCTTTTTTGTGGGACCCAGTTAAGGCTTGTTGAAAACAGAAAAGTTTCATTTGATTCAGCAACTATGCTTTCTCTGTGGCAGAAAAAGAAGGTAGTAAACTTTGCAGAAGTAAAGTCATGATTGTCTCAAAGCGACCTTAACTGGCCAGATTTTTCTGGCATTCTGCTATCAGAGGCGAAAGGAGGTGCGGGTGATGTATATACCACATTTTCCTGAGACCCATTAGCAAACTACGATGGCAGAAATCATTCTTGGATTGGCCCAGAGGATTAAAAAACTTACCCAAGGTCATTTAGTTCATAAAAGACAAAACCAGAATATGAACCAAGGACTGGCTATTTCTAAAACCCATGTTCTTTCAACTAAATTACCCTGCCAAGGCTGCTAAACTGGACATCAGAAAATATGAATCATTAAAAGGTACAGAGCACAACCAATTCATTTGTAAAAACTCTTCTAAGGGGGAGAAAGGAGAAAGGGGGCAGGGGAAGATCAATAATGTCATGTTATATTTTTAGTGATGGGCAACAGGAGCAGACACAACAATTTATAGGAAAGGAAAGGAATTTGTATTCCCAGGGGCTAGAAGGTTGTTAGTCATTAATAGCAAGAAAAGTGTTAGGAAGCTGACAAGAGGTAAATGTCCTTCCTTTCTCCCCTGCAGAAGCGTCACTGCAGGAAAAGTAGAAGAGAACAAGGGATTGAAAATGGAAGCTGATTTTGGGATAGAAAAAACGCAGAGGGGTGGATGCGTCTACGAGAAAGTCTGGAAGAAAACAATATGACGTGAAAGAACTTCAGAGTAAAAAGGAAAAGAAGCCTCTCTGTTGAATGAAGAGCAGGGTGGTTAATTAACAAGGGGCATAAAAATGGCCTGCAGGTAATATTTATCATCCTTCCCAGTTTTCCTGTTGCTTTTATTTGTGCCCATCTGTTAGCTCTATCTTTTCCAAGCGTCTGTTGCCACAAACACAGGTCATTAATTTATTTAAAATATTACTGAAATTAAATTGCTTCTGGCCTTCCTACTATTTTTAACTTTTTCAATAGAAGTGTTTGTTTGTTTGCCTATTTCTGTTTTTGCTGGAAAGTGGGGGTTATTCCCAGGCTAGAAAACATAGTCTTCCCAGTCCATAGAAAAATTAAAACATAGCAAACCTTCCTGTGTGCAGAGGCACTCCATCTAAATTTGCAAAACATTTTTGCCAAATGTACCTGTGCACACATCCCTCTTCCCCTAAGGTGAGAACTCCAAATCTGAAACATTCTTACAAAAACAAAGAAAGCAATGGCAGTATGGCATTTGATTGCCTTAGCAAAGAACATAGCTAAATGGTTGGCTCTTATTACCAACACTAGAGGCCTGGTGCATGACATTTGTGCACGGATGGGGGGTCCCTCAGCCTGGCCTGCGCCTTCGCGCAGTCCAAGACCCCAAGGGGTCCTTAGTGCTGCTGTGGAAGCGGGAGAGGCTTCCACCACTGCTGCTGTGCTCGCCAGCTGTGAGTCTGGCTTCTGGCTGATTGGCACTTCCACAGGAGAGTGCACTGACCACCAGGGGGCAGCTCCTGCATTGAGTGTCTGTCCCCATCATTCCACACTTTGGTCAATTTGCATATTAGCCTTTTATTATATAGGATATCCATTTTACATTTAAAATAATAATAATCCATTAGACTCCCCTAAAAAATGAGCAGGTGGTTCACTTAGATTATACCCATTTTTATTTCAAAAATAAGGATAATAAGCCTTCCTGTCAACTCGGTCCCAAGCTGATATAAGGCACCCTAAGTGAAACCACTATGAAAGGAAGATAATTGTGACATTTTTAATGTCACATATAATCAGATTTTTAAATCATCAGCTGAGTGTGTACTCCCAGAGTCATGAACAAGCAACTCTGCAAAGCGCCTGAGGCCTTGATTTGTTTTCTTCAGCTTTCCAAAGTTGCCCCCAAAGAGCAGACAGGACACCCAATTCCTCCAACTTGTCAGACCTGCTCAGGCCCCAGGAGGGGTTTATAAGCACTTCGCTTCTTCAAGGAATACCGCCTAGGCCATTGGGCTGTAAATGTGAGCTGCCTATTATTTCTCCTTCATTTCCCAGGAAGTCCGGGTGAGAGAGCTCCATGCCTCCTGACGGGAGCGATTTCCTCCCTGCCTCCTCATATCCCCTTCTCACGCTGAGCAACTTTTTAACTGGAAAATCACAGCTGCTCTTCACCTTCCAGTTCACTTGCTGGCAGTCTGGTGTGCAAGGGAGAGGGGAGAAATGGAGAGATTGGGGAACCAAGAAGCTTTTGGAGGCTTTGCCAGGGAGACAAAAAAGTGGTGGTTGTTTTTTGTTTTTGTTTTTTTCCCTCTACCTATCTTAGCTTCATAATTGGCTGGGGATCTCAAATTATCAGTGGGAGTAGAGTTCTTAGGGTGCCAAGAGGAAAAAAATTTTCTGAGACTCCCATGGGAAGATGGAGCTTCATGGAAATCTTTATTGATGATGTAAAATTAAGGGGGTTCCCCTCCAAGGTCCCATCTTTGTTCATTTCACCATGGAAGAAGTCCAATGTTGTCTACAGCAGGGCTAGAATAAAGGCCATTGCCCATAGTTTGTGCTTCAGATTAAAGTACAGCCCAGCCCAGCACCTGGCTAGCTTAGTGCGTGTTCCCAGCTACAGTCTGAGAGGACAGGGCAGGGCGAGGCTAACTCCTGACTAGAACCCTGCCTCCTTGTGGGGCAGGGCGGAGGAGCTATCCTCCATTTCGTGTAACTGGACCCTAGCCCTCACCCAACCAATCAGGGTCAGCCAAAGCAGTGACATCACCACCGGTGTAAAACCCCTGGACTTGTCGAAGTTCGCTCTCTCGTCTGCCATGCTGTTGGCATGAGTGGGACAGAGCCCATGTTAACATGGAAGAGGCTCCTTTAATTGCATCGGACTTGGCTCCCTGCTGGTCTTTGGGGATCACGGAATCTCGGTATAAGACAGTCCATGGCCCACGTGGCTGCTTAAGGCCACGTGGCTATGGAGAGAGAACAGGCGAACACACAGACAAGTGGGGGTCACAGAGCAAGCAAAGAACAAGTGCGAACAAGCACACAAGAGAGAGGGAACTCTTTGTCTAGGGATTTTAACCAGGAGCTTCTTTAACCAATGAACTCTTTAAGATTTCGAGTGCTTCTGGTAGGGTTGACCTACTAGCCTCTGTTCTTTTTCCCAGTCTAGATTGACAAGCTAGCACCTTTCCTACATTACCCCAACTTCATTGCCCCTGAGCCTGAAATGGGAATTTTTAGGGGTGAAATAGGCAGGTTTAGAAAAAAATTTAAATTAAAGGGGTCCATGGAAGAAACACAGGGCTACAGAGCTACAAAAATTACATTTCCATAAGACAAGGAAAAGGCAGAAGTTACATTTCCATAAGATAAGGGAACTGGGAGTAGCCAAAGGTCTATATTTATGAAATAAAGGAGGACCACACACATCCCATGTGTGATGTTTGACCTTTGAGCTCAGGAGTTGCTATGGTGACCAAATCAAAGGGGAATAGTGGCCAATCAGACATAAAAACCACAGCCTTTATAAACCAGGGAAAAAGGAACTCTGTAGGACTCTTTCCCCCTCCCCATGTGGGAGTCTGTACTTGTTCTTCAATAAATTTCCACCTTTGCTATATCATCTTCCATCCATGGTTTTATTCTTCGACTCAGATGGACAAAGAATCTGGGGAAGCCATCCTGCCCAGGGGAACACCACACTGTTCCAGTCCAAAAATCCATATCAAGCCCATCTAAACGTTTGTTTGAGCCCTTCCCCCAGTGATCTGCAGGGATTGGACTGGTGGTTCCCTAGAGAGTGCGAAGCTGCCCAGATGATCATGCTTATAATGTCCGGCCTCCTCTTTGCTCTCTTTCTATTATTAATATTAATAACTAGCTAACTAGTTAATTACAATGATAACAGAATCAAAGTATAAAAGACAGATTAACAAGATAGAAAAAGATAGATTTAATTAGATGTGTATCCATAAGTCTCCTTGACAAAGAAAGGAGACTTAAGAAGGCATCCGGATGATTGTACTTTATATGCCATTTTGGGCTTAACAAAGGAAAGGGGGTTTGAGGGCTCTTAGGTGGGGAGTAAAAATGTGGGAAACAAGGGCCGTTTAGTCAAGTTTGTTATACAGATTTAAATAGTAATTTTTAAATCTGTATAACAAACTTGAGAGTTATTCAGAATCCTCCTGAACCACAAGAGGAGACACTTTTACAAATGAAATGTCTTCATAAATGTAAATTGCCTTTACAAAAGAATAATGTATGCCCTGTTTTTAGGGCTTTCCCTGCAACTACTGGTTCTTAATGACCTTTAATTCAAAATAGTGTATTTGCCAAAGAGATATTTTGGAATGGCACATTCTGGTATCCCTTAATTTGTTTTGCCTGAAAACAAATATTTGAGGGAGAAAAAAAATGATTTAAAGCCAAGGACTGGACAGTTAGCAATTAGTTTCCAAAAAATAAAAAAACTATGTATCAGTAGGTGTTCAGAATGAGTTATCAAGGTTTGTCTCTGTAGTATGTGTCTCTATAGCATGTGCTATAGTATGTGTCTCTATACTATGTAGTTTTGAGCTATGCAGGCTCAAGAGAAACTTCTGACCCTCCCTTAACTACCAAGAAGAATTTGAACTAGGATCCTTACTCATAATATGAGATTATAACAGATAATCTATTTTTACCTATATATAGAGCAGAACAAACTTCTAAATTACTAAACATCTGCTCTTCTTATCTGTCCTATAAAGACCCTTTGAAGCCCCCAAGGCACCTTACCTCATCCTTAGCTCAGAATGTCATATATATTGGGTCGGCAACTAAGTAATTGCTGGTTTCACACACATATTGCTTCAGTTGAATTTTTAGGTTTGCAGACGTAGTACAAATGTAAAACACATTTTGTTATTTGATAGTTGGCTATTCAGCTGTTAATCAGTAAAAAAAGTTTTTTGATCTGTTTTGTAGTTTTCGTTTGGCGTTCGTTGAAAAATGGAAAATCAAAAGGAACATTTTCGTCATATTTTGCTTTTTTATTTCCGCAAAGGGAAAAACGCATCGCAAGCTCATAAAAAGTTATGTGCTGTTTATGGTGACGAAGCCTTAAAAGAACGGCAGTGTCAAAATTGGTTTGCCAAATTTCGTTCTGGTGATTTTTCACTCAAAGATGAAAAACGCTCTGGTCCTCCAGTTGAAGTTGATGACGCCCTAATCAAAGCAATAATCAATTCGGACTGTCACAGTACAACATGTGAGATTGCAGAGAAGCTTCATGTATCACATACATGCATTGAAAATCACTTAAAACAACTTGGCTATGTTCAAAAACTCGATACATGGGTTCCTCACGAACTGAAAGAATCACAGTTAACGCAACGCATTAGCAGCTGCGATTTGCTAAAGAAACGTAATGAAAATGATCCATTTTTAAAACGACTGATAACTGGCGATGAAAAATGGGTTGTTTACAACAATATCAAGCGGAAAAGATCGTGGAGCAGGCCAGGTGAACCAACTCAAACAACATCAAAAGCTGATATTCATCAAAAGAAGGTTTTGTTATCAGTTTGGTGGGATTACAAAGGAATTGTCTACTTTGAACTCTTACCACCCAACCGAACGATCAATTCTGATGTCTACATTGAACAACTAACGAAATTAAACAATGCAGTTGAAGAAAAGCGGCCCGAATTGACAAATCAAAAAGGTGTTGTATTCCATCATGACAATGCAAGGCCACACACATCTTTGGTCACTCGGCAAAAATTAATGGAGCTTGGTTGGGATGTTTTGCCACATCCACCATATAGTCCTGACCTTGCACCATCTGATTACTTTTTGTTTCGATCTTTACAAAACTCTTTGAATGGTAAAAATTTCAATAATGATGATGATGTCAAATCGTACCTGATGCAGTTTTTTGCTAATAAAAACCAGAAGTTTTTTGACCGTGGGATTATGATGCTGCCTGAAAGATGGCAAAAGGTCATTGATCAAAATGGGCAATACATTACAGAATAAAGTTATTTAGTTCCATGAAAAAATTGTCTTTGATTTTCTTTAAAAAATCCGCAATTACTTAGCTGCCGACCCAATACCTCATTTTCCTTTTCTGTCTTGGAACCACTCATATATGAGGGGTCTCTGAATCTCTCATGTATGTGGAGTTCCCATATGTATTTCTGTCATTCAGTTTGGTTATTTCTCTCTTGTTAATTTGTCTACTTGATTTCTAGGCCAGCTGACAGAACTAGAGGGAGAAAAGTTTCTTCCTCCCTCACATTATAAAAACTAAAAAATAAAAAAAAGGAAGTGGTGGAGGTACCCTGGTGAATTAAGGGTGGGCACAGCCCAAAACATGAGCAGACACTCCTAAGCCTACATAAAAGAGAGACAAAATTTTCCCCAAATGTTACTTAAGTTCACTTCAAAGATCCAATTCCCTTTGGTTTAAAGGCCTGTCGATGCCCTTCTAATTAGAATATTCAAGAATATGGTGATATCTGCAATGGGTTCCCACACACAAAAGAACTAACTATAGGACATAGAATTCCAATATATGCCTCTCTGCACAAAGAATTATTTTGAGTCAATTATTTAAAACTTGGCAGTCACAAGAGAAGTTCTAAAGTTGGCACTTAAATTTCCATTTTGCAAAAGAAATTTACATTTATTTATTTATTTATTTATTTTTAATATATTTTATTGATTTTTTTACAGAAAGGAAGGGAGAGAGATAGAGAGCTAGAAACATCAATGAGAGAGAAACATCGATCAGCTGCCTCTTGCACACCCCCTACCGGGGATGTGCCCGCAACCAAGGTACATGCCCTTGACCGAATCGAACCTGGGACCTTTCAGTCCGCAGGCTGACTCTCTATCCACTGAGCCAAACCGGTTTCAGCTACATTTATTTTTTAAAAACTCAAAAAATATTCATTTGTAAGTGTGTGTCTCTGTATTTTTGTCAGGAAGAGAAGGATGACTCTTAAATCACAAAAGGCTCATAAATGGATAAGGCACTACTTTAAACCTGTATAACAAAATTTACCGTCCTTTCCTGGCCATTTTCCATAATTGTCTTTTCTACCCAGAAGCCCTCAAACCTCTTTTCTTTATCTGGTACTTTAACCTTCAGATAAAAAAATAAAGAAATAAAAATGAGGTTCTGTAATAAAACTGACAAGTCCAGTGAGGGAAAACAATGTCAAAAGTAATCTGATCATAAATTCCTAACTGGACAGGTCATAGTGATTAGTCATGGCATATATTAGTAACTTTTTAATAAGAGATTTATCTTTGTCTTAAGCAAGCCATGTCCATTGTTCTTGTGCATCTATGTTAAAACATCTTTGAAATGTCAGAGGAATCCTCTTTTTAGACCCCTCTGAGGTGTAACCACCCTCAAAAGAGCACATAACGTTATTAACTAACTGGTAATCTAATCCTCACCTTGCTTTCTCCATCTTTTATTTAATCTTCCTTATGTTCCATCCTTATTTCCAACCCATAAAAGAAACTGCAAACTGTCATTCTGAAAGGCAATTTTCTCAGTCTGTTGAGATCTTTGTTTCCAGGTGTATCCATTATTTGGTTCAAATAAACTCATAAACATTTTCTACACATTTGGACATTTTTGCATTGACAAACACAAGTTCTAACCACCTGTTTGAGTCACTCATTTGTGATAGTCCCATGTTACTTGCATAATGCTCATGTTGATAAATTTCTGCTTGTTTTACTCTTATTAATCTTCTCTTTTGTTACAAAGCCCCAGTTGAGAACCTACAAGGGTATGTCAAAACCCAAACTCGGCTCTCTGAGGAAAGGGAAATTGGAGGATTGGGTAAAAGATGAAAGGATGAAAAAACACACTAAAAAAAAATAAATCTCATAGACACAGAGAACAGTATGATGATTACCAGAGAGAAAGGGGTTGGGGGCAGGTAGAAGGCAAAGGGAAGATGAGTGGTGACTGAAGGAAACTTGACCTTGGGTGGTGAACATACCATACAATATACAATGATCTGTTATAGAATTGTACACTTGAAAACTATATGATTTTATTAACCAATGTTACCCCAATAAATTCAAATTTAAATTTTTTTAAAAAAAGAAAAATAACTCCGCACACTGAGTAAAACAACACAGAAAGATGAGTTTATTGCAAGATTTTCAACCTGCAAGCCAAGAAATTCAAGGTTACAGGAGCAATGAGCTCCAAGTTGCTAGTAAATTAAGGGTTTTTATGGAGTAAATGTGGAAGTTCTTTGTGTGTTTTTTTGTTTTGTTCTGTTTTGTTTTGTTTTTCTTTGAGCTGGTTAGTTGCTTAGTGGTCTTCTTATTTGGATCAGGATAGCTGAGTCAGGCAAACAGGAAGTCCAGTTAAACAGGCTGAGTAAATACTCTGCATTTCTGTACCAGCAGAGAATTTATCGAAGTTTCACTTTGCTGATGTGGCACTCCAAGCAGGCGTGGCTTCATCTTAGGCCTAGAAATTTATTTCAACAGATAAAAGGAAAATAAAACTTGTCCTTCCTCTATGGAACAAAAGCAAATAAAATAAATTTCTGAGCCGTGGTTCTGCAGCCCCAGACTTCCTACTGTCTTTAGGGAGGAAATTCCCCCCAAAATCAATTCAGGGCATCAAAAACTTAGTTCATGATTGCAACTGCCTGTTAACAGCCCTGAAGAGGCTTTAAGAATTAGCCAGAGACTACCAGCTTGGATTCCATGAAGTGACCCTCAAATTGGCCACAGGTCTGAATTTTAACAGAGGCCTCTGGGGGACTTAGCTAGAGGAAGAATTATTATTTGAACCAAAAAAAGAGATTTACTCAACAGGGAGACCAGGAAGCACTTTTCAGTTCTGGTACTAACCCTTTGAGTAGAGCCCTGATCTCAACCTGACAGCAAATTAGGATCCTCTGGGGAACTTAAAAAAAAAAAAAAAAAAAAAGTCTTCAACCTACCCAAGACAAACTAATCTGAGTATCTGAGATAGGGGCTCATGCTTTGGTTTTTTGTTTTGTTTTGTTTTGTTTTGTTTTTTAAACTCCAAAAATAGTCTAATACAGAGCCAGCTCTATGGCAACTCTAGCATCAGGGTCACCCCAGGACAGGATGGGGTGCCCTCACTGAGCTTTAAGCATTCTCCCTCACGTGGGCTGAGTTGAGCAGTAGGACTGCTGTTAGAGGTTTTGCAGCTCTGTTGAATAGCGTGTACTGACGAGACAAAACTTCATGCTGCAAGGGTAAATGAAATTTTCTTTGTTTAGTAAAAAGAAGTAGGCTGCTCCCCAGCCCTCTCCTTGGGGTGTCTCCTGGAAAACACAATAGTTCCAATAATAGGCCTGACCTTTTGATTTACAGTGCAAGGTCACAAGCCTTCTGACCCTTGGAACTGCAAACATACCTCTGAAATTAACTGAGGAGTACAAGAAAGTAATACAAGGTCCATTTTATCTCTGGAAAAGATAAAAGAAGTTTTAGATATTTCTTCTTCTACTTTACTATATAAATTTGTATGAAATTCTGTGCATATTTAGTCATCTCTCACAGATTGCCTGCATGCGTGTAATCTGATCCCCATACTCAAAAATAAATCGTGTTCTGTCTGTATCTTCTATATTGGTTAAAGGGGTCTTTTTATTGACTGGGTTTTTAGAAATTTTCCCAATGATCAGGATAGGAGTTTCAGGTCAAGATAGAGGATAGAGCCCTGGCTGGATAGCTCAGCTGGTTAGAGCATGGTCCTGATACACCAAGGTTGTGGGTTTGGTCCCCAGTCAGGGCTGACATAAGAATCAACCAATGAATGCATAAATATTTATCTCTCTCAATAAATAAACAAACAAATAAATAAATAAATAAATAAATAAATAAATAAATAAATAAATAAATAAATTTAAAGAAAAAGCACATAGGGGGTAGTAGGGATACCACTGAAGCAAAGGATGAAATGGGGGTCAGAATCCATGGATCAGACCAAATCCAAGGGCTCAGACATAGTTGGAAATAGTAACCAGAGCCAGCTGTACCCTTCCATTCTTGGCTTTTATTTTCATCCCTTGAGATTCATGCAGCTTTGCAGGCTAAAGCCTCTATCTTATCCCTGGTCTCTAGAGGTGGCTTTCTGACCAAGAGCCTTAAAATTCCTCTGTCCTATAGGTGCTCTTAAGACAAGGTTATAGCATTTGCTGCAGCCCAGCACAAGAAAGAACAGTGAGTGACAAGGTAGGATAGCAAATATGAGCTGTGGGCAGAATGGTGACAGAAATGAGAAGGGATGTAAGACAAGAAGTAGAACCAATAGAGCCTGGCAACCAGTTAAAGATGATGATAAAGAAAGAAAAATAAAAAATAAAAACAAGACTATACAAGAGTTCATATATGGATGACTAGATCAACAGGGTCACAGGGCAGATGAGGAAGTCAGGTGAATGAGAAGGGGGCTGAGGCTAGGAAAGAGGTCATCACAGATTAGTTTAATTTTAGACAGAGTTAGTTCAAGACAGTAGTAGGACATCCAGGTTGAATATATAGTACAGAAAATGAAAATGTTAAAAAGTAATAATAAGAAAGAAAGAAAAATAAATAAATAAAAATGTTAGACATGTTCAGGAGAAGTTATTTAAAATTCATTCCATTTGTGTTGAAATGAATAAGAGGCCTGAAAATGAAGTATAAAACCCTGGTCAGTGCTTAGCATGAGAGACCAGGAGGAGGAAGAGGAGTGATGAAAAGGAGTCAGAGAAGACTTGCTAGAGAGGAGGAGAGAGAACCAGGACTCTGGTTACAATACGTTTAAAATTAGTATATTAATTTCCTAGGCCTGCCATAACAAAATACACTAAGTGACTTGACACAACAGAGACTTATTTTTTCAAAATTCTAGGGGCTAAAAGTCCAAACTCAAGGTATTGGCAGAGTCATGCTTCCTCTGAGGCCTGTAAGAGAGAATCCTTCCTTGTCTTGTGGTTCCCAGGAATGTGGCTTATAGCTACATCACACCAACTTCTGCCCCCATTGTCAAATGGCCATCTTCTCCCTTTGTGCCTCTCTCTCTTTTTACAATTTATTAGGGTCATATTGGGTAATAAAATGTATAGGTTTCAGTTGTACAATTCCATAATATGTCATCTGTATATTACATTGTGTGTTCACCACCCTAAGTCAAGTCTCTTTCCATCACCTTTTATTCTCAGTTTACCTTCTTCTACATCTCCCCATTCCCCTTTTCTTACAGTCATATTGGATTAAGTCCCAAATTAATGTTCTCACTTAATTTGATTACTTCAACAATGACATGATTTCTAAATAAGGTCACATGCACAGATATTGGGGGTTAGTACCTCACTTTTCTTTTGGGGGGACACAGTTCAACCCATAACAATTAGCAGTCTTCAAGGAGGAGAAAGTGATGGGTATTGTATGTTTTGAGGAAGTTGTAACTGAAAATTTTTAAGAGCTGATGACTGAAAGTTTCAATTAATGTAGATGGTGATGAAAGTCAGCTTTCAAGAGGTGAATAGATCCCGGCCAGCATAGCTCAGAGGTTGAGCATCGACCTATGAACCAGGAGGTTGTCGTGGTTCAATTCCCAGTCAGGGCACATGTATGGGTTTTGGGCTCCATCCCCAGCTTGATCCCCAGTGTGGGGCATGCAGGAGGCAGCCAATCAATGATTCTCTCTCATCATCAATATTCTTATCTCTCTCTCTTCCTCTCTGAAAATGATTCTCTCTCATCATCAATATTCTTATCTCTCTCTCTTCCTCTTCTTCTTATGTGCAGAAGTAAAAGGCAGTGAGAATAGCCTGCCATTCAGAATGTGGCCGGTGAAGGTGTGGGATAGGCTGGAGGCATGATGCCACTGTGGCCCTGACCACAGGATCCCTTACCTGGATACCTCCCACATTGCTGTCATTTTCCTGCCTCAAAGTCTGTGTACTCTTGGGGGCCATGCACCAACATCCTATTTCCTGTCTGAAGGACAATGGCTCATCTGCAGAGGAAAGATAAGGGATATGCCAGTGAATGATGAGCCCACAGACCTAGCAACCTCCCTTTTCCTGAAAGGCTTTCTGGTGACTCATTGCTCTGGTATTCCCAACATAATTTAGATGGTTTTCCTAAGAGTATTAAATTACATCACTAAGGTTTACACATGAGAACTATGCAACTAAGGGAATATACTTTTTAAAACAGTAGAGCAATTTAACCCCAAAATTACTATAGAGTATACAGGAAGAGCTGATCAGATATGAACGAACAGGCAGGGAGACTTAGGAGGCGACCCAAGCCCCAGACCAGAGACAGGTGAAGCAAGACACACTTGCAGACTCACCCAAGCCTGAGTATTTAGACAGCAACCAAATCCAGGCAAGGAAGCCAGGGCCAGCGCCCATGGGCATGGTACAGAGGGTGGATTATAGATTCAGTGCCTGGAAAGTCTGTCCTCTGTCCTGGTTTTCCTCCTCTGTGACCTAATTTGTTATACATCTTTCTTATTCTAAAAGAACAGCCTTGCTGATACATTGGCCCCAAAGTATGGGTTTATTCTTTCCATGCAACATAAATGTGTCCTTTAACAAGACTCAAAAGTGAAGAGTTGTGAGCTGGAACAAACCCTGCAGACCTCTAGGTAATGAAGGGCTCAGAAATGAGCCATTAAGGCATAAAAATTATTTTGAGCTGAAGGCATTTGAGTTCCTGAAGTCCTTGCCTACCTAAAAGCAGAGCCTCCCAAAAGAAAACAATTGTTATAAATCCCCTCCCCAGAGCAATTTTAATCTCAGGAAGAAGCTGGCACCACACCCAAAAAGACATTGTCCCAAACCTATCCAATCTCCTATATATTCTCTTAAGGGCTCATTTATCTTTGCAATAAGTCATTTGTTTTTCTATACATGCTCTTTATTCCCCTTCCCCCACCCAAGAAATCATTTGTTCTCCCTAAAGTACCCCCTGCCTTTCCCCATTCCCTACTAAAATGGTATATAAGTTCCAAATCTAACTGTCTCCCTGAGTCTCATTACTCTGTGAACTCTCATGCATACATGTGTAATTAACCCCCACCCCCACCCCGCTTTTTTCAGATTAATTTTGGGGGCCTTGAGCACTAAACCTAACTAAGAAGGTAGAGGAAAAGTTTTCCTCCACAACAGTACTTTGGAAGCATATTTGCATTTCAGACCATAATCAAAGAAGGTTGCCCTGGGGCCAGGCAACCCAGAGATAGAGTTTAATCAATCTAAGGGAAAGCTCAGGAGCTAATCCCAGCATTGATAATATTTCCCTTTGAGGGAAAGGGCATATTACCATCACTATTCTCCAAGGCCTCTAGACCCTCCAATCTTAAAGCAACTGTACATGATGACTCATCAGCTGTCTAAGTTAACCAAACAATGCCAGGCTGTGTCATGACCCCTCCAAAGGTGTCCAGGTCCTAATCCCTAGACCCTGTAAATGTGGCCTTGTAAAAGTCTTAGCAGATGTGATTAAGTTTAGGAGCTTGAGATAGGGAGATTATCTAGATTATCCACATGGGCAGTGAATATAATGTGTCCTTACAAGTGGGAGGCAGAGGGAGATTTGACCACAGACAAGGAAGAAGGTGAGACGAGGAAGACAGCAGAGACTGAAGTGATTGCAGTATCTAGAAGAAAAAGGCAAGAAGTGAGGCCTTCCCTAGAGCCTCTAGAACAGTGGTTCTCAACCTTTCTAATGCTGCAACCCTTTAATACAGTTCCTCATGTTGTGGTGTGCGGGAAGAGGGGGTGGGTGCTGATGTGGTGTAGATTTAAAGGTGGGAGCTTGGTGGAATGCCATTCTCTCTGATGGAGAGGCAAGAAGAAGAAGACAAGGATGAAGACGTGACCCCTCCCAGCACATTTATTTTATACCCCCAATACCAGGAAGTAACACCAAAACTTAGGGTCAATGGAACTTATTTGCATTCTTAAGTAGGCCCTAGCATTCCTGTTGCTTGTCTGGATTTACATATTTAGACCCACCCCTGCGGACACCTGGGCTTGATATGAAGGCCAAGCTGATTACACTTTCCGCTATCTTGGGGAAACGTGTATCTGAGCCTCAGGCTCTGTCAGTTGTCTCAGACTCAGCTGACAATTTAAAGGAAAATGCCCATGTGCCTTCCAAGGCAGCCCTCTACAGTGGTGACCCCCAACCATAAAATTATTTTTTGCTGCTACTTCCTAACTGTAATTTTGCTACTGTTAATGAATCATAATGTAAATATCTGTGTTTTCCTATGGTCTTAGGCTCCACAGCAGTGGTTCTCAACCTGTGGGTCTCGAAAGGTTGAGAACCACTGGTCTAGAAGGAAGCAGCCCTGCCAACACATTGCTTTTAGTTCCATACCATTCAGCTCAGACTCCTCCCCTCAAGAAATGTAAAAGAATAAATGTGCGTTCTGTTATGTTTTTCACGGCACTATCTTCCTTAATTGTTATACACATAGAGAAACTATTAGATATTCACAATATTGTTCTTCTGTTATGTTTTGAATCAGAACCACCTTTCTATTCTCCATTCATTTTCATTTTAAAAATTAAAATTCAAGAATGAGGATGTTTGATACTTAAATAAAATATCCTTCTAAAAGGTTCCAACGTCCATGTCATAATGACCATGGAAACTGACCCCAATGGGTGTTCAGTTTTCAAATTCACAGCCAGCCTGCAGACTCCAATCTTTAATATTCTGTCATTCCACTCTGCTTGTTCAGATAATGGATCCATCTGTAAGTACGAAATGCAATTTTTAGGAAAATGGCACCTTAAAATATGCCAGCACAATGTTCCATCAGCAATCCTTACAGTTAGACAAATAAAGACAATGAAGAGCCATGCAGACCTGTTACCATCTGCTCAAAGCCTGCACCTCATTGCCTTGCCTCTGCTAGCACTAACTTAAGCTAGAATTCACTCAGATAATTCCTTGAGCTCCAAATGCTTTGCATGCCACATTCCCACCAAGTCTCATTTATTTTTTCCCTTTATTATTTTTTCCAGTAAATGTGTGTTGTTTTAAGCCACTATTCTGCAGTAACTTTTCCCAGTAGCAATAAAAAAGTACACAAATAACCTTGTACTCGGAGGCCCCCAAAAGCCTCCTGCAGGCAGTTTAGGCTCTCCTTCCATGAAACCACTTGGCCATGCTGATTTCCATGAAATACCAAAAGTTTCTGGTGTTCTGACTCTTGCCCACGCGTAGAGTGTTCTTTTTTTTTTTTTTTTTATGTTCTTACTGATTTTTAGAGAGAGATAGGAAGGGAGAGAAATAAAGAGGTAGACATATCAATAAGAAAGGAACATCATTGATCAGCTGCCTCCTGCACACCCCCTACTAAAGATCGAGCCTACAACCTGGGCATGTGCCTGACCAGGAATCGAACCATAACCTCCTGGTTCATAGGTCAATGCTTAACCACTAAGCCACACCCGACAGGCCTCCTTGTCCTTCTTGTCCCTTTCTGTCCTCACCCTTCTGACCCTTCATCCTTTATATGTAAGAGGAAAGAAAATCTGTGTCCAACTTGGTAGAGAATGAGGATAGCTGGATAAGGAAGGAAAAGAAAGAGGCAGAGCCAGTTGCCTTCAGGGTGATAGGAACCCAGAGAGGGCATGATTAGTCATTAAGGCTTGCTGGTAAATGTCCTGGCACTTTGCTGAGACTTTGGCAGGTTCATTGCATCAGTTAATAGACTAAGTGCCGTGTTCTATAATGTTCATAAGGAGGAGTGCCATTTGGACCTGGCCAGGACCTCTTCTAAAAAGCTGTACGTTTTTGGATTTTTGGGAAAGGATTCACCCACATTTCCAGATAAAGCAAATGGAAGAAAACAGCTGCACAGCGAACTGACATTTTTGTATTCTAGTCACACCTGGATTTATAAATTTGTGTAGCAGAGTCCAGAGTTAAGAACTTAGATCAGTGCCTGGCCCAGATTGGCACAGGTTAAATGTTAGTTGTTGTTGTTGCTGTTATTATCACTACATTTTCTCTAATGATTCTAAATTAGATCAGTAATTGCCTTCTCCTTTCTAAAAGAGCTTCAGAAATGTTAGGAAATCAGGAGATGCACACGACTCTAACAGGGCTTTGCTTTTCTCAGGAATTGCCTCCCTCTTTAAGTACAACTTTTTATGTGTGCCTCTTGCATTAAATGGAATTTTTTTGTTCTTATTCTCTCATCTACCTGAGAATATATGAAATAAATCTGTTGCCCTATCAGAAATATTTAAACTGCTCTTGGCCATGGACTATTCCAGACTCTTCCAAATTACCTACGTTTCTACAGGCACATCTAAAGGATAGACTCCAAGTACAGAGATAAACATGATGGAGATTTTGGAAAGTTGACACCAATGCTAATGGAAAAGCTTGTAGAAGCCTGTCCTCCCCCTGCTGAATTCAGGATCAAGAATCAGCCCAGCTGCCTGAGGTGTGGGATCAGTGAGGATGGGAGCAGGCTGGAAGAGGTTAATGGGATAAAAAAGAGGACCCATGTAATACTTTCAACAATAAAGATTTAAAAAATAAAAAAGAATCAGCCCAGCCGGCAGGGCTCAGTGATTGAGTGTCAATCTACGAACCAGGAGGTCCTGGTTCAATTCACAGTAAGAGCATATGCCCAGGTTTCAGGCTGGATCCCCAGTGAGGGGCATGCAGGAAGCAGCTGATCAAAGACTTTCTCAACATTGATCTTTTTTATCTCTCACTCCCTCTCCTTTCCTCTCTAAAATCAATAAAATAAATTTTTAAAGGAATCATTGGGATTGGTAGATATGAGCAGAGCAAGGACAATGTGCCAGGTACAGAAACTCACCAGGGTAGAAAGCCCTGAATGCCTGGCAAGGGGCAAAACTGGGAAAATAAGAACCTTGCTCCCAGGGTAACCTATCCTCTCCTAGCATATCACTGGTCAGGTGGTTTAGACCCCATCACCTTTTTCTCCCTAAAGATAACATCTAGGCCTCAGTTGTATTTCAGCTTCAGGCCCAGAAAAGCAGGAAAAGCAGACAAGTGACATCGGTGGCTGCCTAAGGACCATCTACATTGACTAAGGTCTCCCTGCCCTGGCACTGACCAATCAGTGGAGACCATGCCCTGAAAGAGCACACCTGGAAAGCTGATGAATATTCTTTTAACACCCTCGCCTAAAACCTCCCCTAAGATTTCCACCTGCAAGAAAGATGAATATGCTCAGGAAAAAAGACTCAGTATGCACTAGTGCCATTCCCTCCCCCTCTCCACCCTTCTAAAGGACTCCACAAGACTTATAACTAGGGGAGCAATGAGCAGTGGAAGCTCATTCCAGGCTACCCCCTGAACCCATCTCCAAGACCCAGCCAAAGCAGCAAAACCTAGGCTCTCCTGTTGCTTTTTCTATGTCCTTCCTTATTTCATTGTGCCAAGTATATTTTTGATGCCATCATGGAGCCAATACCCTTAGGCTCAGTGCTGTGTAGCCCTTCCCTTTGGATAGCCCCATACCCCACCCCCTTTTCTTTAAAGAAATTCAAATTTTCTTTATTCGCCCTCTGAGGTAGCTATTTAAACTGCCTGTGCATCACTGACTTTAATCTTTCAGGGATAAAATCCCAAGTAGCCTGGCCTCCCACCTTGGGCTTGACCTCACATGGAGTCATCCTGGCTCATCCCTTTGCAACACCCTCCCCCGCTTCTGCTGGTCCTCAGTATTTCAGGATCTTCCCTCTCTCTGCACACTCCCTTCCACAGAAGCCATGGCTTTTCTACCTCTTCCTCCACAATAGAGGTCTCTGTGCCTTGCCCATTTTTCTCTGAATAGACGAAGTCTTTTACAAAGGAAAACAGAGAGCTACACACTTGGGATTCATTTTTGATAACTATACGTGCATTTATGTGTATAAACTCAAGGCAAGGTATAGAGTCACAAAAAATGATTTTCAAAGTAAACAGTATCAACTTCTGTGGCTCAAATTAACTTATAAACTATAAAGAAATAAATTAACTTATGTTTTTCACTCCTCCATACTTATAGCCAGCAAATGTCTACTGTGGAATTTTAATGTACACAGGCCATTTCATGTTATTAAAGGGGCTAGAATTTCTATGCAAAGGTGAGAGTCTCAGCAGTCAGCTCTTTTGCAGCCTTATTCAATCTCAGCTGACTTATCCTACAAGGCTCCGATAAAGGCCGGAAATGTAATGTCAGCTCATGATGTATCCCAGCAACTATAGCTGCATTTCCAGAGCACACCAATGGGAGCAATTACTTGTATTTCCAGGAAACCATATTTGTCTGAGAAATCCTTACATCTATTTTCTCCCTTAAAAACAATGAAAATCAATCCTGAGCAGAGAAGTAACCACTAGCTTTCAGTCTGCACCACCCACTTTATGTTGCTCTATACTTCTCTTGTACATGATGATCACAACCCTGTTTCCTGGTTTGTAGGAAGTGCAGATATTTACTGGCCATAACTTTAATGGGGGGGAGGGGGGAGAAACACAGAAACAACAATCACTTATCTAGCCATTCCACTACTTCAAGACAGGGCTATAACATTTACTCTAGAACTTGCTAATGCAAACTGTTTATCGTAATCGGTACACACTAAGATGTTAGAACTAGTCCTCTTCCACCCTAGTTCCTAAGTCTCTTTTCTGAATATGTAAGTTATTTATTAGTAATGAAGTAAACTGCCCTGGCTGGGTACTCAGTGGTTAGAACACCAGCTCTTGGACCCGAAAGCTGGGCACTTCCCAATCAAGGGCACATACCTTGGCTGTAGGGGCATGATCTGGAGGCAATAATCAATGTGTCTCTCTTACCTGATGTTCCTCTCTCTCTCCTTCCACCCCCTCCTTTCCACTCTTTCTGAAAATCAATGGGAAAAATATCCTCGAGTGAAGATTTAAAAAAAAAAAAAGTGTTAACTGAGTAAGCTTCCCTTAAGTCTAATTTAGATAGCAGAAGATAAATGAGGTATATCCTTAGGCTTTATGTCATTTATAATAATAAAAGTATAATATGCTAATTAGATTGGACAGCTGAATGACCTTCCAGATGTCCTTCTGGATGACCTTCCCAACAAAGCCGGTCTTCAAGGGCTGAGCCTCTTGCACGAATTTCATGTATCGGGCCTCTAGTGTTGAATAAATAAGCATGTACAAACCTTTAGGAATACAGTTAAAAATGTGAATGAATACACAATCCCAAGAAAGACTCCTGGTTGTCCTTGACAGTTGTCTGAAAAGATCGAGTCCCCATATCTAATACCAAGACTCACTTGTCTTCAATAATTCAACTCAGTAAACTTTTATCAGTCATCTACCAAGTCCAAGTGACCGGGCTTCTCATTACAATGGGCATTAAGATGACTAAGACATGGTATCTACGCCAAAAGGACTTATTAATTTCTCATCCATTAAGGTATTGACACATTTTTAGTACCCAATTTTATTTTCTGTTCCCAACAAGACTACATTTGACAGAATCAAAGCATATCCTGCCTCTTGTGACATGAATTGAATCTATAGTGAAAACATCGATGCTGAAATAAAGGAGGAAAAATTATCAATTTTTCCTGGAAAAACAGTTTGTTGATTGGAATCTCTTTATTTAGAGCAATACACACACACACACACACACACACACATATATATATATACATATATATGAATTTATTTCAGAGAGGAAGGGAAAGGGAGAGAGAGCTAAAAACATCAATAATGAAAGAAATCAACTGCTCCAGCACATCCCCTACTGTGGATTGAGCCTGCAACTGGGGCATGTGCCCTGATTGGGAATCAAATCTCCTAGTTCATAAGTTGATGCTCCACCACCAATCTATACCTGCCAGGCTAGAACAATTTTTTTAAATCCTCACCCAAAGTTATGTTCATTATTTTTTTTTTTCTTGAGAGGGGGAGAGAGAGAGATTTGTTATTCCACTTATAACAAATATATATATTGGTTGAGTCTAGTGTGCACCCTGATTGGAGAGGGAGGATTGAACCACAATCTTAGCCTAACAGGATAATGCTTTAACCCAGCAGTCACCAACCTTTTGGATCTCACGGACCACCAGTGGACTGCTGCCTTACCAACTGATGAGCTACCTGGCCAGGGCTAAATCTTTATCTTTTATTTCTGGCCAAAACCTCCAGACTCTTTGAATTGGGTTGATGTGAAGAACTTCGGAGCCATCTTTTTGTGTGGGTGCTTTGCTTGGAAGCTTCAACTGACACCAAGGATAGGACAGGAAGAAAAAACAGTCACTGGGAGTATGAAATGAGCCTCGAAATTCCTGTGTTGCACAACCCCAGTCACACTGATCCCTGGAATTAAGCAATGGGGACAAATTGGCGCTTCCATGGACAACTCTGCTTTGTCTAGACTTTAAAAGACTTCTCAGTTATATGATTGCAAGAAAGCTAATTTACAGCCCTATGAGTTGTATGTAACTGATAGCAATGTAAAATAATTTTTAGCTATAGACATGCACATTTTGCCCTATCCCTAGAGGTTCCATTCTCTTAATGCAAACACTGTGTTGGGGTGCTCTTGCACATTCATTTCAACATTCCTGTAACCCATAGATTGGTGCCTTTTTGTTGTTGTTTTACATTTCCATTGACCTAGTTATAACATCAGTCTGAGTAAAATAAAATCTTTAGCATGTGTTCATTTTTATACCTGTATGAGATTTGTGATTTTGTCCTTTTTTGAGTAATTATTCTTAAAAATTTTGCAGTAAGAACCTAGCTGGGTCTTTCCTGTGATCCAGTCACAAGCTGATAAAAGGGAAGCCATAGAGAACAAAATGCTCCTGCCTGCTCAGTAACATTAGCATAATAATAGATGCTTCTCTCTGGAGGCCCAGACTTTTTTCCTTTCTTTCCACCAGGGCTCCTCAGAGATGAAACCCTTATACCCCAGGGAAGGTGTTTTAATTCACATCTAAGTGATTAGACCACAGGCTAGGTATACATCCTCAATCCACTGGAGCCTGGATTCATTTGCAAGTAAATAAAATATAACTTCCTTCTTCTAACTGTCCTTAATGCCAGTGACAACAAGGAACTACTATGAAATTTTCATAACTAAAGGGCAAGCTTTAGCCTTGATTGCTAAGTGGGGCCCTTTAAAGATAAAAATCAAAACCCTGGCCTTCTTATAGCCCTCTTTCTTTCCCCTTCTTCCCTCCCTCCACTGGGATCTGCCAGGAATCTTAGCCTGCTGGAGTACCTTGGGATTCCTAGGCCTTTTATTTTGCTAAAACTCAGCAACTCAGAGGAGATAATACAATGGATAAGTGGAAGACCAGGATCTAAAATTAGTGGTTCCAAATTCATTGCTTTTATTCCTATTACAACCTGACCCTCAGGCAGTGATCTCTAGCATAAAAGTGTAGGAAGCAATTATATAAATTTGCTTCAAATTCTTTATTTTTAACTTGAAATTTTTATTCATTTTTAAATATTTTATGTATATCTTACAATATTATATAGCAGGAATATCATATATGTATGTAATTTATAAATTAATGAATAAACAAATATCAGGGGTATATGCTCAAAAAATATATGATAAAGATGGCCAATGAAAATAATTTAGAGGCCCCTTTCTTAATTAAACTTTAAGCCCTATGTTCAATAAAAGCAGGGATGGTAGAGAAATTATCTCACCATTTTGTGTTACTATAAAACACAAAGGATAACCAAAGTAAGTCCCACCTCTTCCCTTCTTCAATGAATTAGGGGCTATAAAGTAATGGGTAAGACCAATGAGAAAGAATTAGATAAATTAGAACAAGTAAAGGCTGGTTCTGAGATGATAAGTGCTAGTTGACCCTTAAATTGAGTTATTTGTTGTTATTACTGAATTGTTACCCCCTCAAATTCATACATTGAAGCTCTAGTCCCCAGTGTGGCTGATTTTTCTCTATATCTTACAGAGATTTTCCTATCAACAGTATAAATATCATGAGGAAAGGGCCAGTACCCTCAGCTCTGGAAAGATGGTGACATGTTCAGCTAAAATCTAAAATGAGAACCAGATGGCTCAACAGGACTCTTCTGGGAGAAATCATGCCCAAGTCACATGACCAAGCTGTCCCTCAATCTTATCCTTAAGAAGGGCACATTCACCCTTGCACTGGGAGGAATTTTATAGGCTTGGGTTTGCAAAGCCAAGTTGAAAGGGCTATTAATCTCCCCCTGCACACCCTGGTATCCAGATACATGTTAATGCTTGCATATAGCTTTCAGTCTCAGAAGCCCAGCTTCCCATAGCTATTGTGAACTGAACTGAAAAGACTACTTTGTTGCACCCTATGAGTTCTGTGTTGAATTTTATGTTTCTGAAATGGAAACTGATAAACAGATGGTGAAAAATTTACTTAGATATTCTCAAGAATTCCCATGCCCAGTTTGCAAGAGACATGCAAGAAGGAACCTCCACCTGTCTCCCGTCACCCCCTGCCTGGGGTTGTGTTGTGAAACAGCGTTTGCTGAAGCCAGGCTACCACAAAATGCTGCTGCTGTGATTACCATGACCTTAATTACTATTGCCTATTATTCAAAAACACTAATTGAGTCATGGTCCCACTGCAAATGTGACTTAACTTGCTGTTTTACTGCTTGCTCAGGCACTGCAAATAAAAAATAATGGCAGTTGTAATTAACTCAGAACCAGCAATCTAACCTGCCCCTTGGCGCGTGAAGGGTAAAAGTTCAATTAAAAAGTAAAGTTAGCAACAGAGTAAGGTTTGGATACACATCTGCCATACAGAGTATGACAGGACACAAAAATTACCCCATGCTACCAGAGAATCACTAGGGGCCTGTGGTAATTTTTTTTTGAGGCTTTCAAAGATAAATCGCTCCATATATTAAGCAATTTGAATTAGTCCCTATATACAATAATATGATTAGTCACTAGCTTAAAAAGTCTAAATGGAAGTGTTTATTTTAGAGTCATGAAAAGTGCATTAGCAATAAATAAATTACTAAACAAAAACAAAAAAAGAAAGAAAGAAAAGGGTGATGAAGAAATGCTAAGAATATAAGAGCCTTGTAGAAATGTCTGCAAACCACCCAAAAGGTTAGTTTGTTATTCAAAACCTTCAGAAAGGTATTTGACACAACGAGTTATTGCTCATACCCACTAGGATGGCTCTCCTCAAAAAGCAGGACAATAACAAGGCCGAACCAGGATGTGGAGATGAAAAATGAAATAGCCTCTTAGAAAGCAGTTTTCCCAAAAAGTTAATCAAAGTATTCAAATGCCCCAGCATTTCCACTCCTAAGTATATACTCAAGATAATTAAAAACACTTGTCCACACCAACGCTGTACACAAATGTTTACCCCAGCATTATTCATCATAGCTCCAAGGTAAAAACTGCCCAATGTCCATTGGTTGATGAATCAAAAAAAAAAAAAAAAAAAAAAAAAAAAGTGATCTATCCATACAATGAAATATTACTCAGCCATAAAAACGGATGAAGCACTGATATAGGCTACAACATGGATGAATCTTAAAAACAGTATGCTCAGTGAAAGAAGCCAGACACAAACGGCCACGTGTCATGTGATTCCATTTAGATGAAAAGACCAGAATAGGCCAATCTACAGAAAATAAATTAGTGGTCACCGGGGCTGAGAGATGGGGTGTAGGGGAGGAAAAACTTTCATCATGGACTGGGCCCATAAATTATATTGAAAAAAGCTGGATTAACAAAGGAAAAATAATGAATTAGGCATGTATACATAGGGGTTTCACAAAAAAATGATATTCAAGGAGTACGCTAGATGATTGAGGTCTGTATATCATATTAAGCTAAACAAGATCAAGGGGTTTGGGCTTCTGGGAAGGGGAGGCACATTATGGAAGGGAAGGGAGAGGAGGAAATGTATGGTAAATAAGGGATGTCTTGTTATGCTGGTAAAAGTTTCTCAGATGATGTGTTGTTTGTGAGAGTTGTTGTCTTCCTGGTTTGGAAGCACCTTTATAAATATGTTTCCTTTACAAAAGGAGAAATTCATACTTAATTTTAGCAGTTAGGAGGGTGTAGTAAAGAGCTTTCTCTGCTGGTTTTCAATTGACTTCAACTCAAAATAATCTTTATGCCAACAGGTATTGGCATTAGTTGACTTATTCTTCTATTAGTCTCATGACCCCATACCACACTTGTCTTTCCTACAGATAGTTACCGCCTCAGGAAGTGGTGCACACTAGCAAAGCAAATAATTGAGATAATAAAGAAACAACTAAGAGTGAAATCAAAGGAATTGATATAGGCATGGACCTTGGTGTTTTTTGCCTGGGTATATATATTGTATCAAGATTGCAAACTTTAACACACATATAGAGGAAAATGACATTTTTTATTTTTTTTTAAATGTTTTTATTGATTTTTAGAGGGAGAGGAAGGAGAGGGAGAGATAGAGAAAGAAGCATCATTGATCAGTTGCCTCCAAAACACCCACTACTGGGGATCAAGTCCACAATATGGGCATGTGCTCTGACCAGGAATTGAACCATGACTTCTTGGTTCCCAGCTTGATGCTCAACCGCTGAGCCATACTAGCAAGGCTAATTTTTTAAATTTTGTTTGTAAGTAATTTGGCCTCCCTCTTTGATTTTTATGCTTTGAAAAATTTTAGCTGAATGTCCAAACCTGTTTAAAACTAAATTCAATCTGGTAATGTAGACAATGCTTTAGGAAGTCTCTGGTATGTCTGAGTAAAGGTGCTCAAACTCTTGGATAGCTTCAACTCCCCCAGCTCCTTCTCCCCGGTAGACAATGCCTGGAGATTTGCACTGCAGAACTGGCTGCGCTGCCAGTATTCTTGGCTGAATTCTGCAAACAGTGTAAATTTATCTTATCTTTCCTCTGCACTTACAGACCTCCCAGCAATCCCAGCTTCAGCTCTTATGTCCCTTCACCCTATCATGGCAGGCCTGGGGAAGATCCACGGCTCTTAGCTCAGCATCCTGCCATGTGGGATTCCAGGCAGCCTTCCTGGGTCCTTCCTCTCTGGCATAATTGGCACAGTTGCCTCCCAGGTTCAGACGGACATGTCTGAGAATTCACGCAGAGAGATTTTCAGGGTCCTAATGAGATCTTGGTTGACAGAGCCATTTCTTGGCCCTTGGCTTTTCTCTTCCCTTACTTGACTCAAAGCCAAAGGAGGCAAGAATCTAGGCATACACAATGCTCTTTGGCTCCTACTTCTCTCTCCAAGCCTCTTCACAAGGCCCAGGGGCTGGAATAATCAGGCTTTTCCAGCAATAAATCTCGCTCTCATATCACAACTACCCTCCCTAGCAGAACTATATGGGCGGAGTTGTCCAGGATTGACCTATGTTAAAGGGGATATGTGAATAAGAAATGAAGTGAATTGGAATAATCTCTTTAAATCTTTTTTGAGTCAGAGGCCCAACATTATCTCATTTCTCCCTGCATTCACACTAGAATATGCTGAACCTCCCATGCCTATATGCTCCTCCACCCTTCACCCTTTGGCCTAGTACTCAAAAAGGAAAAAGAGAAATGCCCATTAATACTTTGCAAAAGCTTTCACTTTGCCATATAGGTGCACACTATCTATTGGGTCGGCAGCTAAGTAATTGCGGATTTTTTAAAGAAAATCAAAGACAATTTTTTCATGGAACTAAATAACTTTATTCTGTAATGTATTGCCCATTTTGATCAATGACCTTTTGCCATCTTTCAGGCAGCATCATAATCCCACGTTCAAAAAACTTCTGGTTTTTATTAGCAAAAAACTGAATCAGGTACGATTTGACATCATCATCATTATTGAAATTTTTACCATTCAAGGAGTTTTGTAAAGATCGAAACAAAAAGTAATCAGATGGTGCAAGGTCAGGACTATATGGTGGATGTGGCAAAACATCCCAACCAAGCTCCATTAATTTTTGCCGAGTGACCAAAGATGTGTGTGGCCTTGCATTGTCATGATGGAATACAACACCTTTTTGATTTGTCAATTCGGGCCGCTTTTCTTCAACTGCATTGTTTAATTTCGTTAGTTGTTCAATGTAGACATCAGAATTGATCGTTCGGTTGAGTGGTAAGAGTTCAAAGTAGACAATTCCTTTGTAATCCCACCAAACTGATAACAAAACCTTCTTTTGATGAATATCAGCTTTTGATGTTGTTTGAGTTGGTTCACCTGGCCTGCTCCACGATCTTTTCCGCTTGATATTGTTGTAAACAACCCATTTTTCATCACCAGTTATCAGTCGTTTTAAAAATGGATCATTTTCATTACGTTTCTTTAGCAAATCGCAGCTGCTAATGCGTTGCGTTAACTGTGATTCTTTCAGTTCGTGAGGAACCCATGTATCGAGTTTTTGAACATAGCTAAGTTGTTTTAAGTGATTTTCAATGCATGTATGTGATACATGAAGCTTCTCTGCAATCTCACGTGTTGTACTGTGACAGTCTGAATTGATTATTGCTTTGATTAGGGCGTCATCAACTTCAACTGGACGACCAGAGCGTTTTTCATCTTTGAGTGAAAAATCACCAGAACGAAATTTGGCAAACCAATTTTGACACTGCCGTTCTTTTAAGGCTTTGTCACCATAAACAGCACATAACTTTTTATGAGCTTGCGATGCGTTTTCCCTTTGCGGAAATAAAAAAGCAAAATATGACGAAAATGTTCTTTTTGATTTTCCATTTTTCAACGAACGCCAAACGAAAACTACAAAACAGATCAAAAAACTTTTTTTACTGATTAACAGCTGAATAGCCAACTATCAAATAACAAAATGTGTTTTACATTTGTACTACGTCTGCAAACTAAAAATTCAACTGAAGCCATATATGTGTGAAACCCGCAATTACTTAGCTGCCGACCCAATAATACAAGTGTTTAGTGATTGAGAATGTGAAGGAATCCTGGAATAGTTTTGAATATTCCAATCCTGCTCTGTGTGTGCATCCAGGCTGAAGACAAAGACTTGCACAAGCTCATTGTGCCTAGCAAAATCAAGGTATTCTCTCTTAGGGAATTCCTCAGTTAGCCAGTGACATAACTCCTCAGAGGCCACCCCATTTGAAATGTTGCCCTAGTTGGCATATGTGTCCTTCGCCAACATGTCTAATCAATGACCTTTCAGCTCCATCCACAGCTATTTGTGCATCCCAAGGTCTTTGGATCTTCCCAAGGGTGTGGTTAGTGCGGGACTCTGTTCTTCCATCCATGAAACACAAGGGGGCAGTAGTTGCACTTAGGCTTTAACGTGATAGGGCTCAAAATTGTTCCCTAAAAAGAAAGAAAGATAAAAGTGATGGAAGGGGAAGGAGGAAGGAAGGAAAGAAGAGAGAAGAAGGAAGAAAGGAGTAAGGAGCAAGGAGGCAATAAATAAATAAATAAATAAATAAATAAATAAATAAATAAATAAATGCCATGTAAGAAGAGCTCAAGACAAATTTTAATGGGACAGGTCCTTGCACCCTTCTTAACATCAGTAAAGCATGGGGTTAATCCCTGAAGTGCACCTGAGGAGGACAGTATGTTGTGGAGGGAAGAGTGCAAGGTCATTGGTGCTGGAGTACTCCTTAGGAAGGCCCTCCCACAATCCGGCCATTTAGAACCCAGACCAGCTCCTTCAACACCCTGTTCTTCCTTTCCATTGGCCCCAGAATGTAACCTGCATTCCTTTTTAATATATATATATATATATATATATATATATATATATATATATATATATATTTTTTTTTTTTTTGATATATTTACAGAGAGGAAAAGAGAGAGATAGAGAATCAGAAACATCGATGGGAGAGAAACATCAATCAGCTGCAACCAAGGTACATGCCCTTCACCGGAATCGAACCCGGGACCCCTCAGTTCGCAGGCCGACGCTCTATCCACTGAGCCAAACCAGTTAGGGCTGCATTTTCTTTTTTTACCTGAAGCTGCCATCAGTCATTGCAGCCTTAAAGGTTTCCTCTGTACTGAGCCAGCTGCATAGTATGTGCTGCTGTTCCAGTTACCACTCCCTGCCCAGCCCCGAGCAAACCACAGTCCATTTTCTTTATAAGAGATTTACTACCAGGAAAGAGATAAGAGGTAACAAAAATAAGCAGAGAGGGAATTAGAAAGATAAAAGCAATCTTTTACAACCCCTGTAGTGAACCTCTGGTTATTTTCTTTTCAAAACTAGATTGAATTGAATGCCTTGCTTTTTCTGAGATTTAAGGCGACCAACTATCCAGGTTTGCCCAGAAAGAAGGGAAACCCTGAGGCAGGAGACCTTCAGTGCTGAACAAACAGGGAAGCTGGTCACCCTGCAAGAAGCTCAAATATGTCCCCACCTTGCCTTCAGACTTGCTTCCCAACTTGTGGGAGGAACCCCTGGTCAGGGCTGAACAAAAACGGAAGTTCTAGCTCTGCATGCTTATGGTCTTAAGTAGACAATGTCCCTTATGCAAGACCATCACTAAAGAATCACTGTGTAGATGATCCTGTCTCCTAGGACTCAGCTAGAATGGAAGGAAAAGTAGGGTAGGTTGTTTTTGGGTGCTTACCTGGCCAATTTTTAAACATTTTTTGATTAATTTTTTTTTTTAAAGAGGAAGAAGTAGAAAAAGGAGGAGGAGAAGAAGGAGGATAAAGAGAAGGAGGAAGAGGAAGAAAAGAAGGAGGGAGGGGAAGAAGGAGAAAGAGGGGGGGGGATTTGTTATTCCACTTATGCATGCATTCATTAGTGGATTCTTGTATGTACTCTAACTGGGTATCGAACTTGTAACCTTGATGTATTAGGATGAGGCTCTAACCAACTTCAACTTCACCTGGCCATTTTAAAGAGCGTTTTACTTTTTCAAATCCAGGAACCCCCATCTCTGACCCCCAAGGGCATTTTGAAAACTGGTATTTCCTGGAAGACTATCTTAGAAAGCATCTTAAAATTAAACCAGTTTTTTGTTTGTTTGTTTGCTCCAGGATTCCAATGTACTTGCTAGCGAACACCATGCATTTCTTAGAGGAACAAAAAGGATGTAACCTCATCAACTCCCCCCCCCCCCCCTCTCTCTTTTTTAGGTAGTCACTATAATATGCTCCAGATCCTGTGTCCAGAAGAGCATGTGACTCTAGAGCCTTCATTTGATCTGACCTAAGAGGGCTTTGGGCCCTCTCATAGTGATACCTGGCATGATCGAAGGGTTCAGAATGAACCTTTCTAAATGTGTCTCTTTGGCATATGGATTATTTGAGCTGAAGGCAATCAAGACACAGTTGACCAAAGAAAAATTTACCTCTCCCTTAATTATCTAAAAGAATTTAGGTAGGGAACCTAATCTATAATAGAAAAAGAGCTGTTACAAAAGATAACTTTTCCCCTGAATTATTTATCTGCATGGCATTACTAATCACTAAACATCTGCTCTTCTTACTGTCCTGTGAATTACCCTATTCCCTTTTAAAGCCCCAGACTCCTATCCCATTCCTGAGCTCAGAATGGCATATAGCCCTCAACTGCCTGGCTTGTCCTGGAATCTCATTGTCTTTGCAGGGGTTTCATATGTACCTAATTAAACCTGGTTTTCTTCTATTAATCTGTCTCCTGTTAATTTGATTATTAGACCAACCAAAGAACCTAGAAGAGTAGAGGGAAAACTTTTCTCCCCTACTATTTCTCTATGGAGAGAGAAATAGTTCATAATGCTAGGGGAATTTCACGAGCTGAACCCACTACCCTCCAGCAGCGTACAGTGTGTGTGTGTGAGTGAGTGTGTGAGTATGCGTATGTGAGCATGTGCACTCCTGGGCAGTGTGCTCTGCTCAGTTCTTTGCATCACAACACAAGTGCATATGCCATCTATGCTGGCTTAGGGAAGGTTGCTTAAAGTCTCTCTATAAAGGCTGCTGCATCTGCATGACCTCTTATACTTCCTGAAAATTGTGGGGTTCAATTGGTGCAAATTCGAGCCAATACAGTTCTTGGGTCATCCTCTCCTGTGCCAATATACAGGATTCATGTCAAGTCACTGTAAACAAATGCTAATGTTGTTACATTCTTGCTGAAATGTTCTATTATATATGGACATTTTGTTTCCTAGTGGCATTGAAGACTGTTGAATTGACAATAATTAGAAGCAACACATATGTAATATGTTTTCTCCCCAAAATGATATTTTTCACCTTTTTCCCTACATTTTGTTTTTGAAATTTTTCTAAATCAAAAACAAAAAACAAGGAGTGATTTATGTATTAAAAACTGGCTCTCTGAAGTCAGTTGGGAAATAGAGTTTGAATTCCTTAATTTATTTATTTTCCCCTTAAGCGAATGTGACTTGTTATTCTGAATCTGAGTGTTGACGCAAGAATGAGAAAGGGGTGCCGTCCTGCAGGGCTTTGGTTGCCTGTAAATTTCAGAGAAGTTGTGCCTCTACTCCCTGAATTCCTTTCCTCCAGAGAAAATGGACTTTCACTGAAGTGGCTCTGGAGCAAGTGGGTTTGCAGGTTCACAGGGAAAGTTCTGCAGGCCATGCCGCTGAGCCCATTGCCTACACCCTCTCTACAGCGCTGGTTCCATAGAGCCGTAGTCACCCAAGCCAATCAAGTTGTTTAATTAAAAGACTGCCAGCTCCTTATTTCCCAAGTGAAACAGAACAGTAAGTGCCCCTGTCGTGTTGTAAGTATCGGAGAGCAGTCTTCTCTCGCATGTCCTGGCCGGGGAAATCACTCTTAGAAGAGTTGTCAGCCTTTCCAAGACAGCCCTTTGGGCCGAGTCTCACACATCCGTGCTATGAAAGTGGATTTCTGGCAAGTGCCATTAGTGTGTTTATTCAAAAGAAGCCAAGAATGTAAATGGAGTTTAAACAAACAGGTCTTTCACTCTGCTGTTCCCAACCTAAACCTTCCAGCTCAACCTTCTCTGGGTTTTGTTTGGACTTTTACAATTTGACAACGGCCTTTAATAAATTCCCTCTTTCTGTACCAACTGGTCTCAGCTGGCATTGGAAATGCCCGAAATGCCAATGAGAATGGTGAAGCTGTCTAAGTGGCAGTTTCCTGAGAAAAATGAACCTCCCTTAGTTTTCTCCCTGGGTTTTAGACCAATTGAGGTCACCTTTTAAAGAACAGCCAGTCCACTCTTTCCACTTGCAAATGCCGGTGGTTCCGACCAGCAGCTCACATTACTGACTGTGGTAGCCAAGCTCTGGGACCTGATTGCTTAACTGTTGACCAAGTTAAGGTTGAATTTAAATGTCAGAAAATGTGACAGCTATAGGGGAGAAGATGAATTCCCTGGAGAAGATGAATTCCCCGAATTTTACTGAAGGGGAAGCTGAGGTCCAAGGCCATAGAGCTGGCAGATTGTGTGTATTGACGGGGGGAGGGGGGGGTAGCAAAGTGGCTGCTTATTCCTGCCAACCCTTCTGTTGGCCACTAGACTTACCCACCTCCACACCTGGTCCCCAGCTTGGATTTCGCTGCTGTGGACAAGGAAGGGAGGGAACAGTGAAAAGGAGGCCTCTATGCTAGGAAGACAAGCCTGTCTTCCAAATAGCAGCAAGCGCTGTAGGGGAGGACAGGGGAAGACTAGAAACAGCTGATGACTTTAATATGTGTTTTCTCTGCCTTCCCTTTTATTTTATTTTAACTTTTTGGGACTTATGTGCAAAGGTTTCAGTTACTCATGCTCCTCAGTTCATGGTACATTATCATCATCTTTGTCCTCTATGTTGCTTTGTTTATTGATTCTCTTTACCTTTATTCAAATCTTATTAATTTCTCCTCATAGATAACTATTCCAATCTGTTTAATGTGTATCTTTTTATTTGTATGTGTTTTAACAAAATGGTATTACTGTTTGGCATGTATGGCTGGAGAGATAAATAGATATTAAATTTACATATATAAGTGAAATATGTACATACATACACACACACACATACATGTGAGCTTTTTATTTTGAAACAATTATGGACACAAGAAGTTGTTGAAAAATAGTAAGAAAAACACATGAAAAGATATTTAACATCATTACTCATTAAAGAGATGCAAATCAAAACCACAATTAGCCGAAACCAGTTTGGCTCAGTGGATAGAGCGTCGGCCTGTGGACTGAAAGGTCCCAGGTTCAATTCTGGTCAAGGGCATGTACCTTGGTTGCAGGCACATCCCCAGTGGGGGGTGTGCAAGAGGCAGCTGGTCGATGATTCTCTCTCATCAATGTTTCTAACTCTCTATCCCTCTCTCTTCCTCTCTGTAAAAAATCAATAAAATATATTAAAAAAAAAAAAAAAACCCACAATGAAATACCACTTCACACCCACTAGAATGGCTATTATTAAAAACAAACAGCTGGGACCGGTTTGGCTCAGTGGATAGAGCGTCGGCCTGCGGACTGAAAGGTCCCGGGTTCGATTCTGGGCAAGGGCATGTACCTTGGTTGCGGGCACATCCCCAGTACGGGGTGTGCAAGAGGCAGCTGATCGATGATTCTCTCTCATCGAAGTTTCTAACTCTCTATCCCTCTCTCTTCCTCTCTGTGAAAAATCAATAAAATATATTTTAAAAAAAATAATAAATAAATAAAATATATATAAACAAACAAACAAACAAAAAACCCCACAGAAAGTAACAAGTGTTGGTAAGAGTGTGAAGAAATTGGAAATATCCCCCATTGTTGGTGGGGAAAATGGTGCAGCCACACAGGAAAACAGTTTGGTGGTTCCCCAAAAAAGGTAAACATAGAATTTCCATATTTTACTCTTATATTTACTCCATATGGAAATGTTGGAGTTACTTGAAGCTGGAAGAAGCCAGGAAGGATACTTCTGCTATAGGTGTCAGAGAGAGTCAGGCCCTGCCAATACTTTATTTTCAGACTTCTGACTTCCTGAACTATCTACACTAATAAAAGAGTAAGATGCAAATTGACAGTACCTTCTCGATGCCCACCAGCCATCAAGAGTGAGTATGCAAATTAACCCAACAAAGATGGTGGGTTAATTTGCATATGCAGGCACTGAGCAGCTGGAGGCAGGCCAATGATGCAGGCGTTCTGCACCACCCAAGCCACTCTGGGCTTCTGGGCAGCATGGGAAGGTAGAAAGGCAGCTCCGGCCAGAGTAGAAAAGGGGCTCTGGCCAGAGCTAAGGCGGTTCCAGCAGCCAGTGGAAGGAAGGCCCATTCTTGCACAAATCTTCATACATCGGGCCTCTATTCAGACAATAAATTTCTGTTGTTCTATGACACTGGTTTGTGGTATTTGGTTATGGCAGCCCTAGGAAGTGAACACACTCTGTGAATTGCCCATTTCTTTGGGGGCTTCTTCATTCTCCTATTGAATGTGCAGAAGCTCCTTGTCTGCTCCAGATTCACCTACACTTTTATCTTCTCCTTCTCTCTATCAACCCTGCCTGGAGCTGCTTTGAGAGCAAAATTTTATGTGGAAGGGAAGAGCAATCTAGGCAGCTAGAGGTGAGAGGGGAAAGGGGGAACAGAGGTATTTTTAGGTGAAGGAGGCTTTGTGCTGCCCCCAGACAGAAGTGGGAAGGCAGTCCTGATCTGGAAGAGGATCAGCCTGGAGACACTGAGAATTCTCTGTGATTCTCTAATGGTCTTAAACTCTCCACCCCCATAGTCTCTGATGCCCCCCTAGGGCTAAGAACAGTAAGTCTCAGCTAGGTCCCCAAACAATTTTGGGCGAGGTTTACTGGTGATTCAGTCCACCCAAGTCCCACCTTCAAGGAAGCTGGCAATTTTCTTCCTGCCCATTGTGGTACCAAATCCCAGTGAACAAATTCTTGTTTGGTCTTCTGAAACTCTGTCCCTTCGTTGGGTACTTTTGAGCCCTTCAGAATATCAAAGGGAAAAGGCCATGAAATGTTCAAGAGGTCTTTGCTTTAAAATGGCACTTTTGTTGCAAAGCAAGGTGACATTGAGCCATTTCATCCATCATTAATTTTTACTTCCTTGGACACTATCATCTTTTTGCTTTCTAGTGGTACTTCCCCTCAGAGGCCTCCATGGGTCCCCAAACATAGGACCTGTGTCTCCATCTAGGCCACACATTTGGGAATACTCACTAGACAAACCCCATCCTAGATGTGCTGTGTGGAGGTGACAGGGTCATGTGCATGCAAAGAGTTACTTCTGCCCAGCCAGTGTGACCTAGTGATTGAGCGTTGACCATGAACCAAGAGATCCCCAGTTCGGTTCCTGGTCAGAGCACATTCCTGGGTTGTGGTCTCAATCCCCAGTAGGGGGCATGCAGGAGGCAGCCAATCAATGTTTCTCTCTCATTGATATTTCTATCTCTCCTTTCCCTTTTCTCTCTTAAAAAAAATTAATAAAAACATTTTTTAAAAGCTACTTCTACATCACCCCAAGAAAAGCAAGAAGACTCCATCAGTATATCCTTTGCACATTAAGATTTTAAAAGAAAAAAATGTAAAGCCCTCCTTCTTAAAAAGATTGAATAATATGACTGAGAACATTTACAGAGTTATTGCAAGTCTGGAGAACTCAATCTATTATAAATGTTTTTGTAAATAAACCTTTTGAAGGATGTCAATCAACAATGTAACAAATATGTACTGCTATCAATTCCAGACACTTTGTGGCTGCATTTTTTAAAATAAAATCTCACTACTGAGCCAGACTGAGTCAGCTCTCTCTATATAAATTTAAGGCTCTTTGTTAGATTTTGTAATCTTGGGGTGTGGAAAGGAGCTTCACAAACAAGACATTAAATTCAGCAGCCATAAAGGAAAATGTGCAGATTACATAATAATACTTTTTCAAAAGTTTCTTTCTGGTAACAACAAACACAAGGCAAACCAAATTAAAAGATAAGATATAAACTGGAAAAAATATGTACAAGATATTGGCCCTACTATTCAAAGACTTTGTATAAATCTAAGAACAGACAGTGGAAAAAAAAAAAAAAACAGAGAAAAAGAAGGTGGAGGTCGGTACAGGAATCACAAAGGAAATACAAAAGGCAAAAGGATATGTGGGAAAATATTCAACCTACTACAGAAATAAAAATCTAAAATATAACATGTTTCTCCTCGTATTATGTAAATAGCTTAAGGGTGTGAGGAAAACTGTATATTTTATATACTGGTATTAGGCATATAATTGTTAAAGAAGTTTATTGGGAGGCATTTTTTCAATGCCTTTTAAACTTTGACATATCCCTACCTAGTGACCTACTAGACCACATCTGGAAACCTATTCTGGGATAATGCTTGCACATGTACATTCCAATATGTATACAAATGGGGATAATCAAATGAATTATGGTATATCCAGTTCAACAGACAGTCGCAGTTATGGTGATCTATGTCTTACCCAGCCAGTTTTTCCTCAATACCAGGAACCACTTAAGAAGAAGGGAGTGTGATTATAAATGCTGACCTCAAAAATGCCTGTGATGTATTGGTAAATGAAAGAATCAAATTGAAGAATAAAATACACTTATACAATAATTCCACTTATGTAAAAATATACAAATATAGGTAGGTGAAAGGGTTCAGAATGAGCCTCTCTCAATTATGCCACTTGGGCATGCAGATGATTTGACTTGAAGGTAATCAAACCTATCAGACTTGCCAAAATCGGTTTGGCTCAGTGGATAGAGCATTGGTCTGTGGACTGAAAGGTCCCAGGTTTGATTCCGGTCAAGGGCATGTACATTGGTTGCAGGCACATCCCCAGTAGGGGGTGTGCAGGAGGCAACTGGTCGATGATTTTCTCTCATTGATGTTTCTAGCTATCTATCTCTCTCCCTTCCTCTCTGTGAAAAATCAATAAAATATATTAAAAATAAAGACCTATCAGACTCAAGAAAAACTTTTACCCTTCCCTTAATTACCTAAAGGATTCAGATAAGGGGGCCTGGGCCAGAAAGACAGATAACTTTTTGCCTGAATGAACTTTCTGCATGGCAAGTCAAACATCTAACTTCAGACATGTGCCACATAAATGACGTTTTGTTCAACCATGAAAAGCACTGTGATGATGATCCCATAAGATTATAATAAAGCTGGATTTCCTGTAAGAAATGGAAGGATTTGTGGGTTGGGAGGAATTTTTTTTTTCTCTCTCTCTTTGAAGGGAGCAGTATCTGTGGGGTTTGGCATAGATTCCCTCTCAGTCATAGCACCTCAATTTATAAAATCAACAGTGGCTTAATGTCCTAGGGTTTTATGTTCAGTCACCACTCACTCTCTGATACACCCAGAGCAACTTCCAGTCCTGCAAGCCCGTTCATGGTATAAGCGCTATACAGGTGCACCATTGTTTCTTTTATATATCACTTTTTTAAAAAATATATTTTTATTAATTTTTTTTACAGAGAGGAAGAGAGAGGGATGAGAGTTAGAAACATCGATGAGAGAGAATCATCGATCAGCTGCCTCTTGCACACCCCCCACTGGGGAATGCCTGCAACCAAGGTACATACCCTTGACCAGAATCGAACCTGGGACCTTTCAGTCTGCAGGCTGATGCTCTATCCACTGAGCCAAACCGGTTTTGGCCATACCACATTTTTACTGTACCTTTTCCATGTTTAGATACACAAATACTTACCATCCTATCTAATAAAGAGGGAATATGCTAATTGACTGCCACACCCTCACAAGATGATGATGCCCACAACCACAATATGGTGGAGCCCTGGCCCCTCAGCCCCACCACATCCAGCCTCAGTCCCCCAGTCCCCTCAGCCCTGCCAGGAGGTGGCAGGCACTACACACTTCATCCAGCCAGAGTCCCCCAGTCCCCTCAGCTCCACCTCATCCAGCCTAAGTACCCCAATCCCCTCAGGCAGGCCTGACTCGTCCAGCCAATGTCCCCCAGTCCTCCCAGCTCTGCAGGGGAAGGCAGTTGGGGGCAATCATGCTGGCAGGGGAGCAGTTAGGGGGCTATTAGGCTGGCTGGCAGAGTGGCTAGGAGCAATCAGGCAGGCAGGCAGGCAGGCAAGTGGTTAGGAGCCAGCACTCCCGAATTGTGAGAGGGATGTCTGACTGCCAGTTCAGGCTTGAAGGATAGGGCCTAACCCAGCAGTCAGACATCCCCTGAGGGGTCCCAGATTGGAGAGGGTGCAGGCTGGGCTAAGGGACATCCCTCCCACCTCCTGTACACAAATTTCGTGCACTAGGCCTCTAGTTGTGTTATAGTTATCTACAGTATTCAGTAGGCAATTATAGAAGCAACAGGCTATACCATTTAACCTAGGTATGCAGTAGGCTATGCCCTCTAGGCTTGTGTAAGTGTACTCTATGATGTTTGCCCAATGATAAAAATCACCTAATGGTGCATTTCTCAGAACATGTCCTGTCAATTACCTTCCTTCTCTTTGCTATTCCTTAGCTCAGAATAACATATAAGCCTCAACTGTCCAACTTGTCCTAGGATGTCAATGTCTTTGTGGGGTCTCTGTATGTACATAATTAAATTTTTTCTTCTGTTAATCTGTTATGTTAATTTAATTATTAGACCAGCCAGAAAAACCTATAATGGTAGATAAGAAAGTTTTTCTTCCCTAACAGTGGCAAATAAATAAATAGGTGATAGAGTTATCACACATGTGTTTAGCAAAATGGAATGATACATACCAAGATATTAAGTGGTAGGATTGCCAGTTTTTCCATATTACTTGTGTAGAACTTTCCTTAAAATGACCTGCTCCAGGCCTCTCACATCATCACATCACCTCATAGATAATGGAGAAAGCTCTTCAAAGCCATGATCTGAGACATTCCTATATATAGTCCCAGATCTTCCCACACAATTCTGGTCTAGTGTCTCAGTGGCCACCAGCCTGTACCAGTCTGAAAGCTCTCAACTCAGTTCACAAGGAAAAGCCCAGAAATGAAAGCCCCAGGAGAATAAATGAGTACCTGGTGAGGTGGGTGAGGACCAGGGAGGGGCCAATACTGGGGGCAGAGAAGCAAGAGGAAAGAAACAGAAAACAGAGTAAGTCAAGTGAAACCATGAGGAAGAAATGCACAGGATTATAAATTTACATATAAAACAATTCACAGAAAGGCCTTGTCTTTCAACTGCTCCTGCTTTAGTCATAAATCCCTGCTTGAATCTGACCACAAATAGGTAAATCTTTCTGAAATGGGAATGAGAGTCACACTTTAGGGGAATGAACTCCTTGAGATAAATCTCCCAACTGAACTTTCCAGTTTTGGTTCACAAGAATGTACCTATCCGCAGGCTGACCCTTGAGATGGGTCTGATACCCAACGACCTTACTCTTCAGTCTAGTGTCATATTACTAAGAGCTAATATTTGTACAGGTCTTACTAAAAGCCATTATTCTAAGGTTTATGTATATTAACTCTTTTAATCTCCACAATAGTCCTATGATGTGTATGAAATAAGAGCCTCATTGTATGCTTGTGTAGAAGTGTCTGTGTGGTTAAGTAATATGTCCAAGACCACTCAGATAGTACATGTGGAACCTTTAAACATCATTTCTCAAGCTTTCATATGCATTGGAATCATTTGGGCATCTATTAAAATGCAGATTTTGACTCAGGAAGTCCAGAGTGGGGCCTGAGGCTCTGCATTTCTAACAAGCTCCTTGGGAAATCAATGCTACTGGTCCCATAGACCACACTTTGAGTAGCAAGGCTCTAGAACTCGGGCCACTTTAGTTATACTTTCAGAGCTAAACTTCAATGCCTACTGTGTGCCCCAGGGATTTAAATTAAGCTCTCCATTAAAAATATGAGATTAGAGCCGGGTCCGGTTTGGCTCAGTGGATAGAGCGTCGGCTTGGGGACTGAAAGGTCCCGGGTTCGATTCCGGGCAAGGGCATGTACCTTGGTTGCGGGCACATCCCCAGTGTGGGGGTGTGCAAAAGGCAGCTGATCGATGATTCTCTCTCATTGATGTTTCTAACTCTCTATCCCTTTCTCTTCCTCTCTGTGAAAAATCAATAAAAATATTTTTTAAAAAAAATGAGATTAGAGCCCTAGCTGGTTTTGCTCAGTGGATAGAGTGTCAGTTCATGGACTGAAGAGTCTCAGGTTTGATCCCAGTCAAGGGGCACATACCTCAGTTCCAGGCTCAATCGGGAGGCAACCAATTGATGTGTCTCTCTGACATCAATGTTTCTCTTTCTCTGTCTTTCTCCCTCCCTTCCACTCTTTCTAAAAAAAATCAGTGAAAAAATATCCTAGGTTGAAGATTAACAAAAAAGACAAACAAACAAAAAGAAGACATTGGAGGATGATATCTGGATGTTATCCAGCACTACAGTTTATTAACTACTGCAAAAGTCTAGTAGAAAAAATCACCACAGCATTCCTGGACTACATTCAATGCCCAGGCCCTAAGGCATACATAGCCAGGAAATTTTTTGAGGGGTAGTGAATGAAACAATAGTGGCTACAAGAGCTACTAAGACTATCTGTCTTCTAGAGGATAAAGAATGTAGCCCCAAAGTGTTATACACTTCACCATAGAGAAAAAACAGGGCAGACAATGGACAAAACTTCCTATAGAAAGTGACATCTGAGAAGGACCAAAATATTCCACACCAACATAAGTCTCTTTGACATATGGGTTATTTTGAGCTAAAGGAAATTGAGAATCAGCAGATGCAGGTAAAGCTCTTTAACTCCCCCTAACTGCCTAAAAATAAAGTACTATAAAACTCCTCTTTTGTAAAGAAATTTACATGCATAAAGAAAATTTCCATTTGTAAAGATGTCTTTGTATCAGGAGAGAGCTACTCTGGGTGGATATAAGTTATTATCTGAAAGACTTTTATGTGCATAACAGGACAATTCATATTTGCCATATATTTCCTCCCTACCTTTCCCCCTTCCTGGCCTCCCCAGCCTAGAAACCCTGAACTCCTTTTCTTTTGTTTAGCTTAAGATATTATATAAGCCTCAATCATCTGACCACTCCTTAAGCCCCATTTTCTTTGTAAAACTCCCATGCAAAGTATATCATTAAAATGTTTTTTCTCTTGTTAACTTGTCTTTACCCCCCCCCACACACACTTGATTTGCATGTTCTGGACATTGAACCTAGGAGGGTAGAGGGAAGTGAGACATCTAAGCTGAGACACCTAAGCTGGGTACCTAGGAGCTAGCACCTAAGCTGGGTACCTAGGAGCTAGCCCAGTGAAGGAGGACGAGAAAGGCCCAGAAGCCAGAGAGGTATTGAAAGGTATTAAAAGAAATTGTGGTTGGCCTTCAGATTGAAAAAGAAAGGGAGTGAGCTTTGAGAAAACCTAGCACACAATGTGTCTAAAACACCTGACGTCTTAACTTGGCCAGTGATCTAGATCTGTGGTCGCCAAACTACAGCTCGAGAGCCACATGCAGCTCTTTGGTCCTTTGAGTGTGGCTCTTCCACAAAGTACCACAGCCTGGGTGAGTCTATTTTGAAGAAGTGGCATTAGAAGAAGTTTAAGTTAAAAAAATTTGGCTCTCAAAAGAAATTTCAATCGTTGTACTGTTGATATTTGGCTCTGCTGACTAATGAGTTTGCCAACCACTGGTCTAGGTGATGCAAGCCTTTGAGGAGTTCTAGCAGGAAAGGCAGAGCATGGCTTTGCAGTTTAAGGAGCTAAGGTGTGTAATTAGAACATGCGGAGGGGCAGGGATGCCAGGTTGGAGGCGTGGTATCAGAAGGCTGTTGCAGTTATCTGTGTGAAAAGTGATAGTGACCTAAGCTGGGAGAACAGCAGTGGGGCTGCAGGAAAAGAGACAAATTAGGGAGACATTTAAAGAGAGAGAACTGCTGAAATCGGTATGGCTCAGTGGATAGAGCGTCAGCCTGCGGATTGAAGGGTCCCAGATTCGATTCCGGTCAAGGGCATGTACCTTGGTTGCAGTCACATCCCCGGTAGGGGGCGTGTAGGAGGCGGCTGATCGATGACTCTCTCTCGTGGATGTTTCTGACTCTCTATTTCTCTCCCTTCCTCTCTGTAAAAAAATCAATAAAATATATTTTAAAAATAAAATAAAAATAAAGAGAGAACTGATGAGCACTATGAAGGACAAGAAGCAATGAGTGAAAAAAAAGGCAGTGTTCAAAGATAATTTTTTGGGTGGGGAGAGGGTGTTCAAGGGAAGGTAAAAGTGTGACTCACAATGATATAAAATGAACACATGTTAAAGATTTTATTTTACTCATAAAGAAGGAAGTAGGCAGATGTGATAACTGCTTGAGGGGAGAAATTGAAGAAAAGACATTTATAGATGAGGCATATTGAAATGAATGTGCAAACGGAAGTACAACTAGCTCCTTCCGCAGTGGGGGAGAGAATTCAGCTGAACCTCTGAAAGATTAAGTAGAATTTGCACATCTATAGCTAGGAATCATTTTGCATTCTATCAGTTACTACAATTTACAGAGTTATACAATAACCCCCCTGGACTCAGAATCCTGTAGGCGATGCAATTTTCCACAGAACACAGAAGCACACATTTTTCCTTGCAGCAGCATGACTCTGTGGTATCGGATTTGAACACCCAGGGGAATGGTTGAGGTATCCCCTACATAGAGAATATGGGAAGAGATGAGGCTCTGGCTGGGGGGCGGAGGGGGGGGGGGAAGGTTGATGAATTAACCTGGTCATATGTCAGTAGCTGACATCTCCACCTGATGGACATGTAAACAGGAAGATGTTTGGAGATATTAAAGAGAACTTTTCCTCTTAGAGAGGGATGCTGTTCAAAAGAAGAGAGGGACTAAAACTGGATAGGCATGGAAAGCCAAATGTCTAAGGCTAGCTGGCCTGCCTCGGACAGGGCTGGTCCTATTTTAATTTTGAGGATGAAGTCCCTGGGACTCTGTGGCTCCTGTGTTTGGGGAGGCATTGCTTTAAGAGCATCCCCTACTCTCAGCCACAGTTAGCATCTCCTAAACAGCATTTTACAGAATGTTCTGTATACAGCACTATGGTGTTTTCCAAACAGATCTTGCCTGGAAGGAATTTTTGTGTGGCTGTTTCAAGGGTGAAATGCATTTTTCATTATATAAAAAAATATATTCCCCAGGTGGCCACTTTCCCAAACCAATAACCCTGCTCTTTTTTAAGACTCCCTAATAAAGGGACTGCTTTCCAGACCAAAAAGTGGAAATTGTGAAGTACAAATGATTGTCTTTAATGTATCCAATTAGAGGAAGGAATGTATAAAAATCTTTTTAAAAATTAATTTGGTTTTAGGACTTTCATGTATTGAAAACAATAAAGTCAGTTGCAGCTTGAACATTTCACATTGTATGGTTAGTAGATGCAATATGTGGTTTTAATGGCATATATTGGATTTTTAATTTTTTAAAATTTTACTAAGTAAAGCAACATGGTGTCTAAGCAGCAATTATATAAAGGTAGAACAGAGGAAGAGGAGGAGAGAGTAGCAATTGCTTGTACAGATTCTGAAAGGAATTCTTGGTTTCTCCGCCTCTTTTCCTCCCCATTCCTCAGAGCAAGAGATATCAGACCATTACAGACAACCCAGTCCCACCTCGAATCTAGGAAGTTGTTAAATAAAGGTGTTGGGGTGCTTCTAGATAGGTCCGTGATAGACACTGGGCCCTAAATGCTGCCACTAAGACATGATTTTCAGAGGAACTGAGTTGAAGGTCTGTAAACAAGATCTGCCTTGCTTGAGCCAGTCCTTCCCTAAGCCAAGCCCAGAGATCAGAACGCTGCTGATGCCAATCTTACTGGACTTTGAGTACCACCTCCTCCGCATTCTCTTAGGTCATGCTCTGCCTGCCTGCTGTACTGTCCTGACCTCTGGAGGCATCTCCCCCACCACCACCACCACACACACACACACACACACACACACACACACACACACACTTACTCCATGCTGAGTGCCACCAGGACTCTGGCCCATACTCATTGTGTCCTCCAGACAGCCCTGGACTTCACACCAGACTGCAGCCCAATACCAGCTGCTGGGCTGCCAGCAAGCAGCATCATCTACATCTAGCCACACATCACTGACCATGTCTGTCTTCACTCTAAAAATCCAGTCAATGGCCTGGTTGCTGCACTGTCTAAATTTATATCAAAACTGGGTCAGCCTTTCCTCATAGATTCATATTCTACAGAAACATGAAGGGATACTGAGGGCTTCTGATTCAAGTGTGCTTATTCATTACCCAGTCATCCCTTCTGACAAACTGAAAGTTTAGTCTTCAGAAATTCTTTTTTTTTGTTTGTTTGTTTGTTTGTTAATCCTCATCCAAGCATATATTTTTTCACTGATTTTTAGAGAGAATGGAAGGAAGGGAGGAAGGGGGAGAGTGAGAGAGAGAGAAACATCTTTGTGAGAGAGACACATAGATTGGTTGCCTCCTGTGAATGTCCCAATTGGGACAGGAGTGAACCTACAACCCAGGGATGTGCCTTTGACCAGAAATCAAACTTGAAACCCTTAGGTCTGAAAGCCGGTGCTCTAACCACTGAACACGCCAGCGTGGGCTCCAGAAATTCTTATACTGCCTGCTTTCCTCTCCTGTTCCTACTCGGAAGACATCTGCTCTCTTCTGCACACCCCAAAAAGTTGCTGTTTTACTTGCCTTGATTGTGTGCTATAGATGTATTGTTTAGCTCAATAAAAATAATTTCAGATAAAATATTCACCCTTCTTTTCCCCAATATTAAACATCACTATCCCCCATGTACAAACGTGTGTGTGTGTGTATGTGTGTGTGTGTGTGTGTGTGTGTGTGTGTATGTTTATGTATGCTTATTGAAATAATTATCTCCCCTTGGTCTTCCCTTACTGAGCACTTACAATGGGCCAGGCACTATGCTCAGGGCCTTCATTCAATCCTCCTAACACTCTTATGAAATAGGCCCTCTGATTAGTCCACATGGTTGGATGAGAAAATTTCCAACCTCCACAATTAGTGTGGTGCAGAGAGAGATCTGAATGTAAGCCAGCTGACTTGGAATATTGTGATCTCAGCATCATTGTTGCATGCCAGTCTGTGGCACAGTGCCAGGCACAGAGAGGCCCTCAACACATGTTTGGTGAGTGAACGAATGCTGAGATAACAGATTACATAACAGAGTATATGTCTACTTTGTACCAACCACTGTGCACTGACATAAAGAAGCAATTAATGGCTCATCTACAATAATATTCATAGTTTCAAATTAAAAAACAATTATCATATGACAGAACCAAGTCTGGAACAGACTTTTTTAATATATAAAACTATTTTACTGACTCTTACTTTTATCAGTCATGATGATTCAATTTTTCCTGGAGAACCAGATTCCTTTTTTTAGGGCAACTGAGGATAACTGAAAAGAAAAAGAAAATCAAGTAGTCTGTGTAGTAACCCACAGGGTGTTAGACCTGGAAGTGATTCAATTCATTTGCAGTGTCCAGGAAGAAGTCGTTTTTTCCTCCTCAGGCGGTTTAAAATGTCCCTTTCCTTGGCAAAGCACAAATCATAGATCACACCACAGAGAGGCCACCACAGAGAACCCCAGCCCGGAGGAGTCAAGTTGGCAGGAGCCTCCCTCAGCCGCCCGAGGCAATGGCCAACAGCTCCTCTGGAGTTCAGATTCCATCTTCACTGCTCAGTGACCATATGGCTGGATAAAGGACAATGACATGCACCTTACAAGATTATTTCTAAAATGCAATAAACATAGTTTCTTGGCATTCAACATGTAGTGGCAATAGCTTTTATTATTAATTGTGATTATTGACTAATAAAACATACAAGGAAGTATTAAGAGAATTTTGAAAAGAAACAAAGCCTCCTATGGGAGTCAATTGACAAAGATCCATTATTTGAAATGTACTTGACACACTTGCAGAAGCAAAGAGAAAGGAGCCACTCCTACAAAGCCTAAAACCAAGAAATGAATACTCCTTCCCAGATATCCTGGGACAAGCCAATATGGGGCAACCAACCAAACAGACAAAAATATCCCCAGACCCAGAGGAGACACAAATTCCAGGCCAGACTCTTTCGTTGTTGACACTAATTAAGAGTTTAAGTCAATTCCTTAGTGAATACAAATTGATATTTAAGAGAACTCATTTTATATTTATAATCATTCACCACATATAATATAAAACTGAAAGTAATCACTATTACACGTTAGACACTTCCAAATCATTTCATTGTTTGTATAAGATCTGGAGTTAAAAAACTCATCCGGGTATTTGTTCTGCCAGAGAAACCTCCTGTGGATTTGACTTGCCTCTCCCAGTCAAGGTCCTAGAACAGAGTGGAAAAACTAGCTCAGCTTATTTCTGACTGAGCAGAGACAAGCTGAACAGTCATAGGAGAAAGGTCACCTGACATGAAATTCACTAAGCACTCAGATCTTTTAATGTCCAGTTTGGTTGCTGATCACACCTTTAACAGACAGACCCAGAAGGCAGTAGCTCAGGCAATGTTTAGGATACAGGAGTCAGGCCCACTGAGATGAGAGAGATTCTCTTCCAAGAAGAACCTTGGAAAGGGGAGAAATCCTTCCAAATTCTCTGCCCAGTTGTTCTATATTCCAGAAGTTACCAATTTTCTCTGCTCCTACTGCAGGAAAATGTGTGGTCTCAAGGGAAACAAGCCAATGAAACAGTTTCTTAAGGGTGAAACCAAAATAAGTTAGGCCATTTTAATGGAGCCGCTATCTGTTCCTCCTGAACTCTAATGAGATCGACACTCCGATGGAAATTGGTAGGTAGGTCGATCAGCATCAGCCAGGGAATGCGCTGACATACAGTCTGAGGCCAGGGGAGGGGTACTGCTCTTGGATAATACTTGGGGGACAGAAGCTAGGAAATGCCTTCAGCTGCAGAGGGCAGGATAGGTAAACCGGGAGCATTTGCGCTGTTGGAATTCAGTAACCCAAATTCATCGTCTGCCATCTCCTTCCTGTGATAGGTCCCACAAGGGGAGGGTTCTGGCCCACTTTTGGATGGACCATTCTCTACTCACTGGACCTCTCATTATCTTTACTGAGTTCCTGAAAGTCCAGGCTCTGCAGGGGTTAGGATCAAAGGGGAAGAAGGATAGGTGCAGAATGTGCTGTAATAAAAGCGATGCAACTTGCTAAAATGTTCCAATGAGATAGAAAAGAAAATTAAAAATTTAAGCCTCTTAAAATGTAAATGGTGCCAGCATGCCCTGCAATTTAAAGACTCTTGCCCATTAAAAAAAAAGGAGAAAGAGAAGAAAAGAGAAAGAGAAAGAAATCCAGAACTCTGAGATGAAGTATAAGCAATTGGGAAGATCATAATTCTGACATCAGCTCATGCCATGACCCTGGGCCCCGCCAGCCTCATTGGGTTTAATGTCACCCTCCCTAACACTCCCACGAGGCTGCTCAGAGTACAGATCATGCTCACGATCAGAAAACTCTCCTGAAAGGTTAAGCGGTACTGTAATGCTGGATATTATTAGTTTACTCAATTAGCTCTCTACCCGAAATCAAGGGAGGAAAAGCAGTCATTTCTGTCAGAGTATAATGTCAGGACACTTCCACCTGCCTCCTCCCCCCTGCCCCAAACATATACTCATATGTCTCACCTGAATGAGAAGGAAAACACCTGCGACTGGGCCACTCTCCGTGGCTGGTGACCACATGTCTTGCCAGGGTTGACTCAGTAATCCCTTATTTCTATAACCAATCTTTGACACCCAGGTGGTGCCAGGCTTTCAAACTACATGGAGTAGGTGCTCCTCCCGCCCCCGCCCCAACCAGCTGCCCCCATAAGTCATTAGGGACAGAGCTTCAATGTCCTCACGTTCATGTCTCTCCGTCAGAATGAAATGCTTCTTCAGATGCAGCTTTGCATCCTAAGGTTGAACATCTGTTTAGCATGTCATTTGTCATGCCCTATGTCATGGGTCTTGCTAGTCTGGGGGCCCCTAGAGACCCAAGATGATGTCTTCCTGACTTTGTTTCCCTCCCAGTGACCAACCCAGTGTCTGGTGTGTAGTAGGAACTTGATCATCTTTTCCCTTAATTGAACATCATTGTTTATTTTTTTACATACAACTCTTTCCAATTCTAGGAATGACAGCTAATGCCAATGTTTCACTGCTTCACAAGTGGAAACTGCAAATTTGCACCAAGGTGAGCAGAAATTTCCACAGGGTTGTTTTTCTTCCTTGACATCAGGAAAGCCATGTTTCCTGACAAAATACTATTCTCCCATGTGATGAAAGAATCAGAGAGCTGGAGCAGGACTGTGTGGGGGACAAACATTTGTTATTATGACTTTACACAAATCAAAAGGTCTTTTCCAGTCTCTCTAACCCAGGTGGCTTTCAACTGCTCACATAATTCAGGCTTGTGCAACCCCAAAATGTGGTCATTTGGTTGCTTAGCTATTTCACATTCATTTAGTATTTACATAATTTCAAAGGTTCTTATGCATTTAAAAAAAAAACTTGATGAAAATCTTAAGTGAAAATGAATTGATAGGCTATATAGGATATCATTTGCTTATTGTTGTGTATGAATATAAAGGTTTAGAAGCATTATTAGCTACCAATTAGTTGGCAAGAAGATTATAGATAAATTGTTTTCTGATTTATTTATATGTTTTTTCTGCTTAATGATATTAAAAGTTAAGATTATTGAGGGCATAAAATGTGCTTGATACAGTTTAAGTGTTTTATAAATATTGACTCTTTGAGTTGGTTTTTTTATTGTCCCCATTTTATAAATGAGAAAACTGAGGCACAAAGTTGGGGACTTGCCCAAGGTCCAGAGCAGTAAATGAAAGCAGTAGCTTGACTCTGCAGTCTAATTCCAGAATCCAAACTCTTAACCATTTTGCTATATTCTGTACCGATCATTAGAGACTTTGAAGAATTACTGAGTTTTCATAATTGAGATACTTGTCTGAGCCATGTGACCTTGGTGGAGTCATTTAGCTCCGGAGGAGACTGTAGTAAGGAGTTTAACCCCGCCCACAAAGAGGTTGGACTTTGCCCTGGGCTCCTAGGAGGTGATCCCCATAGGGATGATTTTCTTTAGACTGGGGACTGGCCATGCCAGAAAGACCAATGATGTGATTTAGGGTTGGGGTTTTAGGTGACACACAAAGGAGCTGGAGACTGGAGCCTGATATTTACCATGTGAGCTACCAATCAATCATGCCTATGTAATGGAGCCCCAATAAGAACTCTGAACCCCAAAGTTTGGAGGAGCATCCCTGGCTGGCAATATGCCATGTGTGTTGTTACCAATTAATGATTCCTGGTCATTGATGTGACTCCATTAGAAGAGGAAACAAAAGCTTTGCATTTGGGAATCCTCCTGGTTTCTGTCTCTTCCTTTAAGGCAGGAGTGGGGGACATCTGGCCTGTGGGCCATATAAGGCCTGGGAAATCATCTGGTCTGGCCTTGCCAAGTCATTTGGGGTGACTTAATTAAATGTTTGACCAAATATAGCAGGCTAATTTTTAAGTTGATAATTTTGTATGGTGCATGAATGATGTAATAAATATCCAAATGAACAACTCTTGGAACCTTGCATACATCATCCTCCCCAAGAGAAATTGGCTCATGTAAAGGCTTAGAACCCACATGTTACCTAGGGCCTTAGTCACAGTATGTTTTTGTGCCTGGGACTGTTTACTTTGCATTACTGCTATGGTATATGGGATCTGGCAATGGACTGTCCATTTATATGCAGACACTACTAGAACTGTTAACATGGGAGACTGCAATTGTCACATCAACCATCAGCATATCAGGAAAAAATGCACATGGTGTGTCTCACTCTCTGTTTCTGCTTACTGTACGAATATGTAGCCCTTGTTTCAGTAACTCTTGCTGCAAGTCACGATCACACAGGTCTCTCCCAGCCTCCCTGGGAATCTTCTCCATACAGCAGGTTGAATCTTGCCTGCTCACCTCGCAAGCACTCCATCCAAGGTTAGAAGAGATTTAATTAGAGAGAAAATATAATCTTTCAATCTTTAGATTGCATATCAAGGATCAAAGTCCCCTAAAACTCTCACTAGCTAATTGCAATTTTGCTTAAACTCATTGGCAGTAGGTAAGAAACCAAGATTAGGAAGAATTAATTTAGGTTCTAGACCACATCAATTTCTCTTCTGTTCAGTCCAAGACTTTTGGCCTCTATTTACTTCTTGCATTGTCACAACATGATTCCTTTTCCCCTAAATCTTTTCATCTACAGCAGTTGGGGAATTTTGTTTTGTTTATATTCTTTTACAGCCTAACTATGTCAGGTCCATTTACATGTACTTATCCAAAGGAACAGTTGACATCACCAACATATTTCTTCTTTATTGTAGATTTTTAATTATTTTTTACCATATTTTTCTATTTAGGGAAAATAATCAACAATGTGCCTGCTTACATGTAAAGAAAGGAAGTGAGAGCATTGATGTGTGTAATATGCTCTCTGTAGACCAGTGTGGAAACCTGAAGACTAAAAAAACACACACCAAGGAAGGCTTAGAAGGGGATTCAACTGTTATTACTAATTTCTTAATGTTTTAAACCAACAGATTAAAACTGAAAACAGGCTGATGTAGCCCTGGCTGGTGTGGACCAGTGGTTGAAGGTCAACCTATGAACCAGGAGGTCACAGTTCGAGTCCCAGTCAGAGCACATGCCCAGGTTATGAGCTTGATCCCCAGTAGGGGGCGTGAAGGAGGCAGCTGATTCTCATTATTGATGTTTCCATCTCTCTTTTCATCTCCCTTCCTCTCTGAAATCAATAAAAATATTTAAAAAAAAGAAAAAAAGAAAAAAAAGAAAGCAGGCTAATGTAGGGGGAAAAAAAAAACCATAAAAATAAATTATCTAACAAAACCACTTCAGGAAAAATAAATAAATATATAATGAATAGAAAAGGAACAACTACTTCCAAGTGAGGATGCAGATGGGGAAAGTTTGGGGACAGGAAGTGCCAACTATAGAAAGGGGAGAGGCGAAGACTACAGAAGTCATGGCCTCTTATGCATCGTTCATCAAGTGCTATTAACTAAACAGGGATAACTGTCACATATCCTCTCTGGGAGCAGCAAGACCTCTCTAACCTCTGGAGATGTTCCTCTCAGGTAGAATTCAGAACCAGCAGACTTGTGTGGCCCAGGCCTACTTTAGAGGAAGCCCAGGTTACATGAAGACTCCTATAGCTCTGAAGGAAGATGCCAAAGTAGGCCATTCAGCAGCCAGTAGTGCCTGGTGACTAATTTATCAGGGATTGGAGGATTATTTTTGAAGGTATAAATGAATGTCACTCTGTGAGCCCCAGAACACAGCTCACCAAATATGAATCATTGTGCTAATCCAGTGTAGGACTCTGTGTGGTGTGGGATGTATTGCTTGTCTTGGGCCCCAGAGAGAAAGCCTTGATATATTTAAAGCAGGGTGTTTTCAGAGAGAACAGCAACACTGTGAATTATATGGAAAATGCAAATGAAAGAGCAGTGAAAGTGACCTTGAGTTCTGCAGTTCAAACTAGTTCCCTGTTAGCTAATAGCCATGCTGACTGAGAACATCTGGAGCAGGGGGTACAGATGTTCTGTTTACCAAACAGAAAACATTAACAACATTGGTTGTACATTGAAACACACTAAGGCATGACAATAAGCATGGGGCAAAGGTGAAAAATTCAGTGAATTTTCCTGAGCTTTTTATTTTTTTATTTTTTAGTGCTACCTCTGCCCTAGCCATTTCTTTTTCAAATATGAGTCAAGAAAAATTTATAGGAGGATTTTTTAAAGCTGTTTTTGGCCCTATAAGGTTGACAATCTTAATGCAATCCATTCCAGAAACTGCCTGTTGAAATATAAAACTATATGTCATATCTTAAAATAAGACAGTAGCATATTTCATCCTTTGGGGTATAACAGAAATGGAGACGATTAGAGCTTCTGGGGACAGTTCTATTTTACAGGATAGGAAAGGGGAAAATCAAGAAACCCTATGTCTTACAGCTGTGAGTTGTATCTCATCTTTATAAATCTTGGGCTGGGTGTAGATAAAAGGGAAGATTGTCACTGAATAACTGTCAGCAAGCTACGCTAATTAAGCCCCAACTTCTGACCAATATGGTTCACAAAGTCTTTATGCTCATAGAACTGAAGTATCATCTATAATTCAGCTAAAAGTTCCCCACATGACCTGAAATCATCCCTAGCTGCCAGCTGAAGTCTCCACCCTCGTCCTCCACCCAGACCTCTAAATTTGACCTATAATTATTTTTTTCTGCTTTGAGAATGGGCTCAATTAAGTGCTAGCACTGCCTTCATTGTGGCTCCCTGCGTTCCTTGTCCTATGAGGACACTCTTCCCCTCTCTCTGTTGGGTGAAGCCCACGCAACACATTGCTCACCTGCGGGCAATTTAGGCAAGGTGGTTGACCCTCGCAGGGGAGATTCAACCTGGATTAAAACAGTATCTCAGCCCTATAGGCGTTCACACTCAGCTCTTTTGCCTTTCAGTGTGAGATAGAAATCAGCTGCCTGGCAGGCCTGGCGTGACAACCTCGATGATGTCAGCAACAGTTCGTTTTTTCCCCCCTGGATGGTCATGATCCTCCTGAAGGGACTGATGACATTCAGAAGCACTGCACTTTGTGGATTCACCATCTGACTTAGGTCAGAAAAGAAATCCGAATCTGCGTCCACTTTTTCATTTATACAAAACCCATTGCTAGGGTTGAGCCAAGAACAAAATCCTAAAAATTAAAAATTAGCCAACATCTTGGAGAAGGTGAACTGTAGTAATGAGGCCAAGAATGATAATATCTAGAAAGGGGGTGGCCTCCCTAGCAACAGGCATTAATGCAGGGGTGGGGAACCTCCGGCCTGGGGGCAGTAGAAGGCCTAGGAAATCATTTGGTCTGGCCCTGCGAAGGCATTCAGGGTGAGTCAATTCAATGTCTGACCAAATATAGCAGGCTAATTTTAAGTTGATAATTTTGCATGTTAAAAATTTACATGTTGCCAAAACCAGTTTGGCTCAGTGGATAGAGCTTCGGCCTGCAGACTGAAAGGTCCCAGGTTCGATTTGGGTCAAGGGCATGTACCTTGGTTGCGGGCACATCCCCAGTAGGGGGTGTGCAAGAGACAGCTAATCGGTGACTCTCATCGATGTTTCTAACTCTCTATCCATCTCTCTTCCCCTCTGTAAAAAAAAAATCAATAAAATATATATATTTTTTAAATTTACATGTTATAAATATCCAAATGACCCTTGGCAGAAAAAGGGTTCCCCACCCCTGCAATGGTCTGGAGTGGGTTTTGAAGGGCTGTCTGCCTTCCACATTAGCCCAGCCTGGACTTTGTGTCAGACACTCCGTTGCCCTCAGACTGCTCCTAGGAAAGTAAGGGGGGTAGGCCCAGAGCAGAACAAGCCAACAAGCTTGGCTCCCAATGCTATCAAGTCATTGTGCCTCTGTGGTGACAGGCAAAAGGGGTTTTATTCCCTGTGCCTTTAGGGAAGAAAATGTATAGCATCCTATACTATTGCTACTCATGAATAACCCTCCATAGCCAAAAGAGGAAAAGAGAAATTAGGAGGGGATCCACCAGCAGTAATAGGTCACTTGCCAGAGTTCCAATAAGTAGACACTAGGAACCAGGCGACTTGGACTATACTCCCAGTTCTGCTTCTGAGAGCTACATGAATTTAGGCCAGAACCTCAAGCCTCAGTTTTCTCATCTATGAAATAGGACTATTACTTTCCTACTTGGGACTACTATGGGGCTCACAAGATACCTTTATGTGTCCACATCTTGAAAAGTTCCCTGCAAACAAGAGAAAGATTCATTTTAATTAATGATAGACTATCTTCCCCTCCTTCTTCTTGGTGAGTCTGTGGTTCCAGCCAGCTCCTTGGAGTCAGCATAGTTCATATTCATCTCTCCAGGACCTGCCAGCTCCCAGCAACTCAGGGATCCAAGTAAACCAGGCAGTTGCTGAGCCAAGAAAGTGTGACTACAGAAAGAACATCTTAGGATATTAACACTCAGAAAACCCCGAGGCAGAAGTCCTCTCTGTAAACTGGTGATGAATTTGGGGACAGGGGAGGGGGGCGAGGGGAAAAGTGGAGGTGGGGGGGGGGGAGGATTACCTTTCTTTTAATTAAAAAGCAAAAAAACCTTATGTCCTGAAAACCTTCATGTATTTCAAAAGAGGACCCTACTGCTTTCCTTGTATACCTGCTAATTCAACTTCTAAGTTTCAACACAGATAAGAAAACAGAACTGTGGTTCATGCAAAAACCAGGTCAACAATTAGCAAGCACAGCCAATTAAGAGCTTCACCCAGCCTGCATTCAGCTACATAATGAGACAGTAAAACCTGAATCTTATGTGGACTTAGATTCACACTCCCAGATCTAAGTATTCCCCTCCCCATCTCTTTATTTATTCTACTGCTGACCTCTGTAGTAAGAACCTGAACTATAGAACCAGGAACTGGGTACTGGAGAGTTCCCCTTCCCTGATAAGTACTTTGAATTGCCTGGTTAGTCAGAAATTAAAAGCAACTTGGGGAGGCTGAGTTCTTTTGAAAAGGATGATGATTCCATGCTTGGATTGGCTACAGCTGCTTATGAAAGGATATGATAAGCCCTGGTGGGTGTGGCTCAGTTGGTTGAGCATTTTCCCATATGCTTTGATTCTCAGTCAGGGCATATATCTGGGTTTCGGGCTCAATCCCTGGGTGGGATTGTGGAGTAGGGAAGGGAGATATAGAAAGCAGCCAATCTATGTTACTCTCTCACATCAATGTTTCTCTCGCTCTCTCTTCCTTTCTCCCTCCTTCCGTCTCTCTCAAAAATTAATAAAAACACTTTTTTTTTTTAAGGATATGATACAGGATACACATGAGCATCAGAGAGAAGGCTGTACAGAGCCAGTTCTGTGGAAAGGACTTGGAGCTGCCATGTACTCTCTGAAAGCACCACTCTTTCCCCACCTCCACATATTCACCAACCAAAAGCTTTCTCAAAAATCTTTGGACTTTTATGGAGGCTTCATCCTGTAGGCATGATTGATTGTTAACTCCATTCTGGCCCTTCTCTCCTCTCTGGAGAATGGGGGGTGAGGCTGAAAATCTCAAACTGCTAATCATGTCTTGGTCTCTCTGGTGACCTGCACCCATCCAGGAGCCCACCAAGAGTCATCTCATTAGAACCACAAAAAGACACTCCTGTTTGGCCAGTGTGGCTCAATGATTGAGTGTCGACCTATGAACCAGGAAGTCACAGTTGGATTCCAGATCAGGGCACATGCCCAGTTTTCAGGTTGGATCCCCAGTAGGGGCATGCAGGAAGCAGCCAATCAATGATTCTCTCTCAATAATTTCCATCTCTCTTTCCCTTTCCTTCCTCTCTGAAATCAATAAAAATATAGTTTTAAAAAATAAGATGCTTCTATCATCTAGGCAATTCCAGGGATTTAGGAACTAAGTGTCAAGAACCAGGGCAAAGACCAAATATTAGAACACAGGATGCATCTAGTGCTCTTATCACTTAGGAAATTACTATGGTTAGGATTCTTCTATCCCAGGAATCAGGGAAGGACACCAATATGTGTTTTTTTCCATTATCTCAAGGCCTATTTATAAGTATCAGGGATTGGGACCTACAAATAGCTTGGCATAGATATAATTTAATTATCTATTCATCTGCAGTTGGACATAGGGATCCTTTTCAGGTTTTGACTATTACCAATAAAACTGCTATGATCACTTGTGTGCAAACCTTTCGCTGTACATAAGCTTTCATTCCTCTTGGGTAAACGTACTTTACACAGTGTTATCTAACTTGACATAGAACTGCCAAGAAGGTTTCCAAGTAATTGCACTAGTTTACCTTCCCAGTAGCAGGTAAGAGAATTCTACTTGTTCCACAGCCTTGCCTAAACCTGGTGTGTGTAATGTTAGCCTTTCTCGTTTTAAACTGTTTCAGAGGGCATGTAGTGGTATCTCACTGTGGTTTTTATTTACATTCCCCTGATGACTAATAGTGATGAATATCTTCTCCCTCCACTGCACTCATCCCCCCTTCAGGCCTTCTCTACACTATTTTTCTGTTCATGGGCTATGCATATATGCATATAAATTCATTTGTTAATCTCTTCCCCAGCCCCTCACCCCGCCCCCCAACACACACACTTCCCTCTAACAGTCTATTGCATGCTTCAATGTGTCTGGATCTTTTTTGTTCATCAGTTTATTTTGTTCATTAGTTTCCACATATAAGTGAGATCATGTGATACTTGTCTTTATCTGACTGGCTTATTTCATTTAGCATAATGCTCTCCAGGTCCACCCATGCTGTCTCAAAGGTCTTCTTGTCATTATAGCTATCACTTTTTGAAAGCTTTTTGTTTTTCTAACAAGTATGAGCAAAACTATTTTTTAATTTAGGGCTTAGAAAGCTCTGTCAAATAAATGATTCACAAACAACTCAGCAGAGACATTTTCCAATCCAAGACAGAAATTCTGTCTTGAACAGCACTGTGAAGAGAAAAACTGCCAATCAGTGACCAGAGAGCTGGTATTGGCACTTATGCTGGTACTCTTGACTTCTTCCACAATTCCAAACAAGTCACACACATCCTTGGAGCTCCATTTCTTTATTTATAAAATAAGGGGGTTTGTACTAAAGCAACCAAGCTTCCTTCAACTTCCAACATGTAAATAGTTCCTTCTGATAAACAGTTATAATAGCCACAAAGATCCTTCAAAATATGCCATATTTGAATGCTCAAACAACTTTTTATTATTATTATTCACTGGGGCTCCTGAAGTCTGAAAAAAAATATCAAATTCAAGAAAGGTGAAAGAGTTTTCTGTGAGGGATGGCAGATATTAACATGTTCAGACAGTTCTCAGGAGGTTATTCTCTAATGAATAGTCTCATATCAGTGTAAACATCGGCCCAGCAGTTACAGCATCTTTTGCAGCCCCATGATTATAGCACACAATAATGCTCATTGCCAAGTCACTTTACACACAATATCCCAAATAACAGCAGCAGCATCTTTCAACATGAGAATAATAGATGAATGTATACAATTCATGAACATGTTCATTTAATATTTTTGTTTGTATGGAATCTCTTCCCTGTGGTAATATTTCTGAATTCTTTCAGTAATACTGTCAACTTCCAAAGCATTTTAGTAAAATATTCTCCTTCTAAAAGTAAAATTGTTTACCACTCAGATGAGCTAATATACATCTGGAAGGTTAATCCTATTGCACATTTACAGCCATAAATTGATTGTTTTTTCCAAAAGTGGTGATAAGTACATTTGAGATAAACTTGCTCTCAGTTCCCCTTTGTCACAAAGGGCACAGTTGCTAGTGGATAACTCTAGGATCAGGACTGTTTGGCACCACTGGATATTGGTTTTATATGAAACAACTGATCTTTGTAATGATTGGACCCATTATTCTGATATCAAGTCAGAATTACACTACTTCGGGCTAAAGGCCATTTGGCCAATTCTCCTTAGACTTCATTAACGTTAGACTCTAGTCCTCAGAACTTGCCAACTGAAACTACAAAGTTAGATATTATGTGATGATAAAGTGGACGATTCAGAATACATTTTCCTTGATCAGTACATTGGGGATTTGACCTTCTACCATGGCAATTAAAATCACTATCACTTCCTTCTTGAATGCCCTGTCCATGATTTGGGAAAGTCTTTTGAGAGGAATTTAGTCCCTGTCTTTATTTTAGGTTTAAAGAAGGGCAAGTGTCACAAAGGGGCAAGACCATACTACAGTCCTTGAAGGTAAAATTCTCAAAGTATACACATAGATTTTCTCCAAAAAATCCGAGTGATAGTGTTGTCTCCGGGCTCACTTTGAAGGTCAATTTAGGTCTAGAATTATTGATTCCCTCACCTTTGTCTCTCTATCACCATAATCCTTATCTCTTTCCCTCCCCCCACATTATACTATGGAAATTTTCAAATACACAGTAAAGTTGAAATAATTTTAGTGAACACGCATATACTTACCACCTAGATTATTCAGCACTATTTTACTCTAGTTGCTTTACCACACATCTATCCTTTTCTTTATACATTCTTCTTATTTTTAAGTATATTTCAAAATAAATTGAAGATGTTAGTCCATAATTCTCATTTTAACCTTTCTTTTGTCAAGTTTTTGTCAGTTTTTATTGAAGAGATTTTTCCTCTATGGATAATTTTTAAAATGAATTCCAGAGGTAGAAATTTCTGTTCAAACCAATTCAGATACAACTCCCCCACCCAAATCTGAGCATATTTTCTCCCCTTTTTCTCTCATCCAAATGAGCTAGATTTGTTTTCCTTCACATTGACATTTGAACACTTAGATTTTCCAAAAACTAGAAAACTGGATAACTTTCAAAAGAAAAAAAAAGTCCACCATCTGCCCTGGGTATTAAAAATCTATTTATATATCTAAGAACATTCCTTGTCAAACAATAGCATTCTTTTTCTCTCTTTATTAGTTTCCCCCACTTTTGGATACTCCTCATACCACTTCGTTGTCAACATCAATTTTGACATAGAATTAGAGTATGAGAAAAATTCTAGAGTGTTAGTTAAGAATTCTATTTCAATGTGCTACACAAACAAACAAAAAAAGGTGTCTCTATATCCTCCTAAAATGCAGGAATAGGGATGAAAGCTAAAAATAGATGTCACCAAGTTTAAGAAAATTAAAAATGGATGGAGCTATGAAACTCATTTAGCCAAACAGAGAAAGCATAAATCCACGTGCCCTGATAGGAGGCAAAGACAGTTTGCTGATGAGAAACAAGTCAATCTGTTCTGCAAAACTCAGGAAAGACTCAAGGCTTGAATGCAGAGGACATGACGGATACCTGAGGACTAGCTTGGGGCTAAAGACCCGATGGTAATTAAAGATTACATTACCCCAGCCCATCCCCTTCCCTGACCACAGGTGATTACAGATTTATTGTCTCAAGAACATGAATCACAGTGTCTTCTGAAGTGGGTAATACCAAGCACAATGGAAAGAAAGTATGAGGCATGCTTCTGGAAATAGGGGCATTCAGTGAATGTCCATACCACTAATAGTGAAATACCAGTCCTCTCATTCTCTGTCACATGCCTATGGCTAGGGATATTTTAGGATTTTATCTCTGGAGAAATCAAGATACCAGAGAGAAAATATTTTTGGATACTGATATTAAGGGCTTCCCCCCAAAAAAGTCCAACTCTCTGTCAAATCATTTTATGTACAGCCCATCTGTCAACAACAAAAATTAAAATATACCACACACATCTATTCTGATCAGCTTTTTATTACTCCTCCTCCACATAAATGGAGAGCCACGGATCAGAAGATAGCTGCAAATCCATGACAGGAAAGGCAAAGAACAAATGAAGAAGAGCACAGAGTAAACATAAACTAGAGGGAGCAGAGAATGCTTCCCCAAAAAATCTATCATTAATACAGTCAGAAAGATAAGGAAAAAAACAGTACTTCCATAACAAAAGAACAAGAAGCTACAAAAAGGAAATAATCAGAAACTAAGAGGGACTACTGATCATATAAAATATGATGCCTGAAATAATAGATTTGATAGAAACAATGGAAAATAAAGAGAAAAAAATCCCAGAAAGTAACACACACACAAAAAAATAGAAAATAAGAAAATAAGATAATAAAGTGAGAGTATAAACCCAAAAGTCTAGTATCTAAATAATAAGAGTTCCATAAAGAGAAACCATAGAAAATAGAAAGAAGAAAAGTATTAAAAATAATAACATAGGAAATTTTCTTCATACTAAAGATAGAAGGCTAAAGATTGAAAGAGCCCACCAGGTATACAGGACAAGAAAAAAATATCCAATCCACTCATGAAATTTGAAATCATTAAGCTAAAAAGAGGCTAGTAAGTGCTTCCTCAGAGAAAAAGATTGAGACAAACAGTACAAAAGAAACTGGCCAGCCAGCAGCATGCTCAATGGTTGAGCAACAATGTATAAACCTGGAGGTCATGGTTCGATTCTGATCAGGGCACATGTCCAGGTTGTGGGCTCGGCCCTCAGTGTGGGCATGCTGGAGACAGCCAATCAATGATTTTCTTTCATCATTGATGTTTCTCTCTCTCTCCCTTCCTCTCTAAAATCAATTTTAAAAAAAAATTTTTTTTAAGTACCTGGGATAGATCTGATTTCTCAGTAGTAACATTGGATATTAGAAGACAGTGGGGCAATGACATCAAAATTATGAGGGACAATTATTTCAACCTAGGTTTATATATTTAACCAACAGGACCAGCAACATAATTTGTGAGGCTTAGTGAAAAATAAAAATATGAGGTCCCTCTTTCCTCCATTGGTGTGTGCCACCACAATGGTGCGCATGAATGTCCTGGCTGATGCTCTGAAGAGTATCAACAATGCGGAAAAGAGAGACAAACGCCAGGTTCTTATTAGGCCATCCTCCAAAGCCATCCTCCGGTTTCTGACTGTGATGATGAAGCGTGGTTACATTGGTGAATTTGAAATTACTGATGACCACAGAGCTGGGAAAATAGTTGTGAATCTCATAGGCAGGTTGAACAAGTGTGGAGTAATCAGCCCCAGATTTGATGTGCAACTCAAAGACCTAGAAAAATGGCAGAACAACTTGCTTTTGTCCCGTCAGTTTGGTTTCATTGTACTGACAACCTCAGCGGGCATCATGGACCATAAAGAAGCAAGATGAAAACACACAGGAGGGAAAATCCTGGGATTCTTTTTCTAGGGATGTAATACATATGTGCAAATAAAATGCCTCAAAGGACAAAAAATAAGGGGGGGGGTCCCTATTAAAAAATTACAAATATCAAGATGGCAGCAACAGGGCATTACACCAAGTGTGGGATCCTCTAAGCAGGAGGCCCCACATGTACACCTGGGAAACTGGCCCTGCTAGTTAATTATCAATTATGTGCAAGGGTCAAATAAAGATACTTACTGTTTATACTCCCTTACTTCAAGATGTGCTCCTTCAGGATAAGGGAATAAATCAAGAAAGAGGAAGAGAGGACCCAGGAGAGAATGGCAAAAAGCAGTGCCAGGAAAACTAACAGGCACAGCCTAAAGATCAATCAGTCCAGAGTGAAACAGGGAGATGAAGAAGTTCAAAACAGAAGTTGAGGAGATGTGGGAAGAGTGAGCAGATATGAATTTATATATTATAGTATTTAAAATTGCACTTGAATATTTGGAAAAAATTTCAATTTGGAGTATTTGGAAAAAACATAGCAGTAAAACTCAGAAAAAAAAAACACAACTAAAAATAACTTCAGGAAGGACAAAAAGTTATATGAGAAAGTAAAATATACTCATATGTGTATAACTTCTAGTAGTAAAAAATGTTTATTTGATAATAATGTGCATTCTTTCTATTGATTTTATCTAATCCTTTTTTATAAAATTATATTCAAAAGAAGAGGGATAACAAGTAGAAATATGTAAGAAACAATATCTTTAATAAAATGTAAACAATATCTTTAATATTATGTAAAGTAGAAATATGTAAGAAACAATATTTTTAATGTTATGTAAAATGGAAACAATATCTTTAATATTATGTAAAGTTGATCTCAATACATAGATTATAGCATGCTATATATCAAGAAGCATTTAATTTATTCATATAAATTGGAACTGGTTGCCTCAGGAGAAAGGATAAGTGTGGGGAGTGGCAAGAGTGAAGCAATGTCCTGATACATTTTCTTATAAGTCTTTAGCACCATTTTTAAAAACTTCATGTTTGTATTCAAACCTTTCAAAATGAGCATTGTTATTATCCAAAACCAAAAACAACAACAACAAAAAAAAAACACACACACACAAAAAAAACACAAAAACTAAAGCCATCTTTCCCTTTTTTTCTTCTCATTCTCCTTTATTCTAGGACAGCACATTGGCTTGAATTGTTATGGCCTTTGCAACTGATCAAAGTCAGCATCTAACTTTTGTTTCCTTAGATTAAATTAAAAAGACAGTCTGATCAGGGGAGCATGGGTTGTCTGCAAGAAGTGGAAACTGTTGAAAGAACCTTGGTAACCTTGTCCCTCCCTTGAAGGGCCCTTTAAAAGCTGGCTTTTCAATTAGGAATCTAGAATTCCCCTGCCCCTCTTAACATAAAAGGCTTCCTCTGTTATGAGCAAACAGATTCAGTTTGTTTTCCTTGAATGGAAAAATGTAACTAATAACAGGTTTCAAAGGAGGTAGAGATTTTTTTTTCTTAAAAGAAAAATCAAAATTCTACCTAATCAATTTTGTTTAGTGTTTAATAAAAGGAACACATGCCCTATTACCAAAAAAATTGGAGTGTTAAAAAAGAAAAGAAAAAAACCCAACTCTATTGCTACTAAGAAGTCAATTAGAAGCACATGAATTAAAACTTTACAAAGGAGAAAATAAACAATCCTTCTGACATCTGGCCTGCACGTGCTCTGGATTATGTGTGTGTGTGTGTGTGTGTGTGTCCATTTCAGAGCAGAAAAGACAGGGTTAAGCTACTGCTGTTTATTCCTGGCTTACACTACATGTCCACCATAAATCAGCTAAGGACTATAGCTCCTTACTCAGGAGGAGCCACCACTTTGAACTTGAGCAGATAGAAGGAAAGGGAGCTTCGAGTGTCTCACATCAGCTGTCAAATGCTCCAGGCTAGAAGTGATACAGTCACTTTTGCTTATAGCTTAAAGGTCAGAACTGGTTGCATGGATCACACTGAGGGAGGCCAAGATGTGTGATCCTAACATATACTTCCTCTGGCAAAGAGAAACCATCCATTCGCGCACTGCCTGAAGCCCAGGACAACCTGAGGCCCCTCATTCTGTTTTACAAAAGGGCACGGACACTGGGAAGCATGGAGCAGAAAATTAAAACATGAAAGCTGCAGGAATTCCTGACTGGTAGCCCCACACAAAAAGAAATGTTAAAAGATCCTTTCAAGCAGAAGGAAAGCGATATCACATGAAATTACACAAAGGAATGAAGAATCCTGGAATGATAACTATGTGGGTGAATGCATAAGATATTTTTCTTATTTAAATCTCTTGGGAGGACATTTGTTGTAAAAATAATGACAATAATGATAATATATGTAAAAGGAAAATGTTTGACAACAGTAGCACAATGATTAGGAGGGATAAATGAAAGTATAGTAGTATTAGTTTATTATAATACTAAGTGGTATAACATCACTTAAAGATAGACTGTGATAAATTAAAGATGTATACTATAAACCCTAAAGCAACCACTAAAATAAAAGTTAATAAGTTCACACAAAAAATTATTTTTAAAAAGTTCAACTAATTTAAAAGGGCAGAAAAAGAGGGGGATGGGGGGAAATAACGGAAAAATAAAGCACAGTTAGAAAACAAATAATGAGTTAAACCTAGTCCTGACCCTTGTGGCTCAGTTGGTTGGAGCGTCATCCATGCACCAAGAAGTGCAGGTTGGATTTCCAGTCAGGGAGTGTAAGGGAGGTAACTGGTCAATATTTCCCTTCTCTCTCTCTCCCCCTACTTCCTCTCCCTAGGGAAAAAAAAATCAATAAAATCTTAAAAAAAAAAAAAAAAGGGAGAATTAAATCTAGTCATATAAATAATTCCATTACATCTAAAGGGTCTAAAAATTAAAAGGTGGATATTATCAAATTGAATTTTTAAAAAGCAAGACTCAACTATATGCTGCCTATCAGAAACACACTTCAAGTGTAAATTAAAAGGATGGAAAAAAATATCAGAAGAAAGCTGAAGTTGGCTGTATTTTGATCAGACAAGTAGATTTCAGAGCAAAACATATTACCAGGGATAAGGAAGGTCAATGCTTACACACTAATACCCTGGGCAGATCCAGAAATAGGTGGGCCTCTCAGTAGTGCAAGAGATCTGAAGGAGAAAACCTCAAAAGGCTGAACCAAGCACACTCAGTATTCCCTAAAGTCTCCCATCAGACAACTCTTCTACAGACAAGAGGAGAGGCTGAAGACCCTCTCCAGGGAACCACATGGCCAGGGAACTAAAGGTTCTCCCAGGTTGGTGATATTTCATAGCAATGCTTTAAAATTCTGTATGTATGCGATGACAGTTAGAAATGATGTTTTTTTTGTGTGTGTCACTAATACAATCAAACATTGACCATCCACTATGTGTACAGGAGCATGCTCACCACTGTAGGATAGAAGGCTAAATACTATTAAGATGGGCATATAATGCTCTACAAAAGCTTAATTGGTATCTGGCATGAATTTTCAGTTTACACTCCAAGGTAATAAAGTAATTAACACCATCAAGTGGTAGTTTTATAAATTTGGATTGAAAAACAGGTTTTCCTGTTTGCATTCCAGGGTGGAGTTTTGCTGATAACTGCCAGGTGAGTTTACATCTGTACCCAAGATCACCAAGCTTAACAAAAGCAATAAGGTTGGAAAAAGACATAAACATGGTTGGCACTCAGTTGATTCTACCTTTTCATTTAGTCACGACTCTGGATTAACTTTTTAAAAGTAAAATGTACTACCAGCCTAGCAAATGTCCAGTTCCACGGGCCTACCGCTTTCTCCATTCTCTTTGTTCTACATTTGTTTTTAGTTTGCATGGTGAAGCTTATACTGAGGGTGTGAAAATAGCAGTGGCATTCTATTGGAAGAAACAAAGGAAAGAAATGAAAGTAGCATTTAAGGCACACAGAAAAATGACTTCTTTTCTGCTCCAAATTGGAGACTTGAAAAAGCATCTCCATTTCAAGCCCTGGCAGTGTATATAACTTGGGTGGGTTAATTTACTGGGTGTATCCTAGTTTATCATCCATGGAAAGGTAATTTTCTATATCTTTGACCTTGTCAGTTTGGGGGTCATTTCAGGTTGGAAGTGTTGTATCTGCTATGTCACCTCCAATTTTCAGGACTCTTTCTTGTCTCAAGATGTTGACCTTGCAGTGTTTATTGCTGGTAGCAATTCTTCCATCCCTTTGATTCTCTCATCTATTTTTTTTCACTTGTGAAATATATTATATTTTTTAGTAAAGGGGCTTTACTTTTTAGATGATGGTATAAAGAGAAGAGGAAGGAAACTAACATTTATTACACTTAGTGCATGTACAACAAAGCTCTAGGCACTTCATACATTAACTCATTTAACATTTATAATAATCAGATATACAGTATTATTCCATCTTACAAATCAGCTAGGTTAAGAAACATACCCAGAAAAGGGATTTAAAACTAGGACCAATTTCAAAAACTTTTTATTAGAAAAAAATTTTTTTTTAATTTTACACCATACTTTATATATGAATATTTCCAAATTTAAAATCCTCATGAATTATGGAAGATTTGACTTTGGATGGTTAGCACACAATGCAATACACAGGTCATGTGTCATAGAATTGCACACTTGAAATCAATGTTAGTATGATTATACAGGGTCCTTCAGGGGACCATACTCTTCAGACATCATTTGACTTGCTTAAATACCTCAACACAGTGATTCTTTAAAAAAAAAAAAAAAAAAAAAAAAATATATATATATATATATATATATATATATATATATATATATATATATATATACTTTATTGATTTTTTTACAGAGAGGAAGGGAGAGGGGATAGAGAGTTAGAAACATCAATGAGAGAGAAACATTGATCAGATGTGCCCACAACCAAGGTACATGCCCTTGACTAGAATCGAACCTGGGACCCTTCAGCCCACAGGCCAAAGTTCTATCCACTGAGCCAAACCAGTTAGGGCAACGCAGTGATTCTTAAAGATCCTCTTGATGGGCCAAAGCTAAACCAAAATTGCCAGGACTTTATCTCATTCAGATATCTTATGAATAGCTAATAGCTACTTACTAGTAAATTGCTGAGTAAAGAGTTACTGAGATTTTGTTTTCATAAATTTAAATTATTGCTTTAGTGTAACTAGACCTATGTAGTGATGCCAGTGGAGTCCAAACAACAAAACTTGTAGCATGCATTCATTCATCTATACAAATACATGGAATTAAGTATATTTCCAGGAAAATTACTTCATTGTAAGTTTTGAATTGGGCATCATTTTTTTAAAGTATGTTTTTATTGATTTCAAAGAGAGGGAGAGAGCTACAAACATCAATGAGAGAGATACATCCATCGGTTGCCTCCTGCATGACTCCTATTGGGGACCAAACCCACAACCCAGGCATATGCCCTAAACCAGTGACCTCCTGGTGTATGGAATGACGCTCAACCAACTGAATCTCACTGGTCAGGTGGACATAGTCTTTAGTTATTGTTATTTTTGCTTTGAAAACATTTTATTTTGAAATATGTATAGATTCACAAATGGTTGCAAAGACAGTACGGAGGGGTTCTATGTACCCTTTACCCAGTTTCCCCCTCGGTTTACATCTTACATAACTACAGTATCAAAACCAGGAAACTGACGTCGGTATACTGTGTGCACATAGTTGTATGACATTTTATCACATGTGTATATTTGTATAACCACTACCATTATTATCACATGTGTATATTTGTATAACCACTACCATTATCAAGGTATGGAACAATTCTATCAGGAAAAAACTTCATGCTTTCCTTTTATATTCACATCCATTTCCTCTTTCCCATCATTCCTAACCTCTAGTGACTCTCATTTGCTCTCAATATCTATAATTTTATTATTTCAAGAATGTTATATAAATGGAATCATTACCATGTGATCTTTTGAGACTGACTTTTTTTCACTCAGCATAATGCCCTTAAAATCCATTCCAGTAGTTGCTGAGCATCAGTTTCCTAATGCTCTATAACAAATTACCAAAAATTTATAATTTGTGATTTAAAACAACACAAATGTATTACAGAATGTAAGTTTATTGATCCCACATATGTGTACTTTATGTACATATGTATGTGTATAGAAATGTATCTATGCATGTATGTGTTTTATATACAGGGGTAAGCAAAAGTAGGTTTACAGTTGTTCACATGGGGAAAGACATGCAGGTTACGATTATAATACAAGAATAAATTGTGTTTTGCATACTCACAACTATAAACCTACTTTTGCCTACCCCTATATCACACACACACACTCCTCCATCACCCCAAAATGTCCTTGTTTTATATAACATTTCATCACCACCAACTGTTTCTGTTTCTCCCAACTGGAGAAGCAAAATAGGTGTGGTATCAGGAAAGATGAGAATAGAGTGGAGATGGGTGAACCAGTCCAGGCAGTCTCCTATATGGAGCTCTTCTCCATGGGTTGATACTTTGTCACCGAGACTCACCGGGCAGAAGTAAAACACTGGTAAGCCATGGTCATTTGTCTCAGAGTGTTTTCTCAACTCGGAACTTAGACTTATAAAGCTACTTTCCTAAGATTTTATCTTGAGATAAATGGAGGTTACATCTCAAAGCCTCACCAACAAGACTCTCAATTTTTCTCCCAAGAGTGAGAACCCTTAGGAAAACAGAGCTCACTCTGCTTATATCCACTGTTCATTCAAGTGCGTGACCAGGTTAACTTAGTCCCCATTTAACCTCTCAGTACCATCTATATATGGCCAGGGAGGAGAGTTCATTTTGAATATCCCATTTCTCCTAATTCATTATCCATGATAATCCATTGTGTCCCATAAACTTCTTTTTGAAGATCATAGGGCTCTGTAATCCATTTATTTTTAGCCTCCTAAATTACAGAAAATTAATCAGAGGTATAAGTGGACCACTATTCCAAAGTTTGCAAGGAGCTTATTAACAAAGTAACAGATTGATAATGGCCTATGTGCCAGGTGGGTCAAAATGTGGAACAAATCACCCTGGTTGGTTGCTTTTCCCAGAGCTCTTCATTCTAACTTAGCTCTAGATGCCTGCTTGGCCTGCCTGCCTGCATTTCCAGAATCTCATCGATGAATTAATAAGACTCAGCTGGTCTGAGAGCTAATTGGACCTTAAACTTTCCATTGAGGGCACCATTCATTCTCATCTTCCCTTCTGCATTAGGTTAGCTGAAACATTTAGGGAAATCACCCTAGGTCTTTGGACTCTCAAAGAAGTGAAAAAACAGTAATTTTCATTAAGCAAAAGCACTATGTTCCAGGCTAAGTGTCCTTTTGTCCTTATTCTTACTCTCATTATTGAGGAACAGTATCAGATTACCCCAAAGGGGCTATAGATATGGGTGGCTACTGTGATGACTTTTAGATTCAGGAAAGCCCCAAGTTCATGACTATAGCTCCCTCTACATTTTTCAGTACCCAGTTAAGAGAAAAGGTAGTCATTTCTGAATCACTCAATAAAAGAAATTGTGATTCCATATTAACTAGAAATACTACGTTAGTATTATCCTTTATTAGGAGTTTCCTTTGCCAGAGGAGCTGGAGTAACATGAACATAGAAGAACTCCTGACTCTGATCACGAGGAGAGGCTTTTAAATTATTCATTATGCAGTAACTAAGTGTTCTTTGGCTAAGAAAAAAGAAAAGGCCTTTTTCTAAATAAAACCCATTCGCAGAATGGACAAAAATCCCTGCCTTTTTTATACCCTTCCCCCCCCCCCCAGTGTCTCTACTTAATAGTGCATTCTAGATATACAAATGCATTTATGATTATTAGAAACATCTGCCAGGAGAATGAAAGGAAGACCAAAAAAAAAAAAAAAATTAAATGGACTGAGGGACCTGAGGAGTGATTTTGTTGTGCCTAAGCATCAGGCCTGAGAAAGATAATGTTGCTGACTCTTATGGACTGAATGTTTATGTTCTCCTCACATTCATGGGTTGAAACCTTATCTCTGATGTGATGGTATTTGGAGATGGGGCCTTTCAAAGGTAATTTGGGTGGGAACCTCATGATGGGATTAATGATTTTATAAGAGGAGACACCAGAGAGCTTTCCTCTCTACCATGTGAGGACAGAGTGAGAAAGCAGCTTCTGCAATTCAGGAGGAAACGGAACCCTACCAGAATCTTGGGCTTTCTGGGCTCCCGAACTGAGAGAGAAAACAGACCCATTCTATGGTATTTGTTATGGCAATTTGAACCAACTAAGACAATGACTCATTACTGGCAAGTGGCCATGATATAGGGGCACTTGTGGGTATAGCCAAGGGGGTAATTTTGGAAAGCAGGACCAATGAGTCGTTATATTTTCCCTTGTACACCATTCTGGCTAAAGAGTTACCTTTGTATAAGCCTTCAGGAAGAGGAGTGCAAGCCTCCATTTTTTCCATGACCTTGATCACTATTCTTCTGTCTCCATAGGAGTTCCCAGCCAATTGGCTATTATGTCACATTGCCAACCCTCATGAGAACCCTTCATGCATTCCCTGCCTGCCCTTGCAAAAGGTTCTAACCACCTTTGTTCTTTTTTGGCCCTATCATTACAACCATCTTCAACAGTGTCTCCCTAACCCTCTGTGACTTACAGGGACCTGATTTGGAGGCCCATTTCCCATTTACTAGCAATATAACCTTGGGCAATACGTAATGAGAATTTAAGGATATAATATGTAGAAGACAACGGGGCACTATACTTGGTGAAATGCTCATTTGACACTCCAGAAGGAAGAGGACAGGTAGTGATGATGTGTTACTGGGAGTTGGGCCTTCCTTGGGGTGGAGCAGGAACTCTGGAGGATAGTATCGGAGAGCCACACGGTACCTCCCTCCTTCTGAGTGAGATTTCAGCCTAGTCATCACGGCTGTTCCTTGTGGACACTGCAGCATCCCAGCAGCCTGGAGCCTGTCTGCCACTGCTCTTGATTAAACAGCCAAAAGAGGATATTCACAACAAGCATTTTCTAGTTTTTGCCTAAAAGCAATAATTTTTTTTATTATTATTACTACATCCCTTCCAATTGCTAGTGCTTTTAATGAACTACAATTGTAATGTTGTCCCAGGGTGATGGGGCTCTACAACTGAATAATATCCCTAGATCCTATTTCTTTTATTAAAAAACAAGTGGGACACAGACTCATCTCATGAATTTTAATGTGACCAAGATTGCTGCCCACTGGAAAAATGTGTTCTCATTGAATTGTGAAAAAGCGTGTCTGGCCACATCAAACAAAAGGAAATCAATAGCCTTCAAAGGATTAAGAGTTCCCAGAGGTTGGGTGGGACAAAGGAAGTAATACTATTTTATCAAAATAGTTTTTTAGAAAAATTTTTTTTTTCAAAAACATCTCCTTGCCTAAATAGGACAGGTTCAGTTAAGCATTTTATTTTTCTTGTCAATGAACTGTCAAAGTGATTTGACATTTGTTGAGTGAACACTTGGTTTCAGTCTCATTACACACACTCTGCCAGCTTGCTTAATGACCAGCTAAGTATTTTCCTCAAAGACTTGGCATCTTCCTAAGTGGGAATCAGGCCAGGATATTTATTTAATCTTTATAGACTTAGTTCTCCCTCCCATCCAAGCCCTCTTCCCTCCCACTGCCACCAACCAAGTGAGTCTGACATGCTCGGGTTCTTCAGGCCCTTTGTCTCATGCCTCTCACAAAGGAGAAGTGGATCCCTGCCTCTTCTCTCTGTCCTACCATCTTAGCATCAAGAAGAGATCCATTCAATTTACCTTGATTAGGGCCAAGGTAAAAAAACAAAACAAAACAAACAAACAAACAAAAAAAGCCAAGGTTAAAGTGAATTAGCAAACGCTCCCCATGTGATACAGACAATACAGGGATACAGAAAACTGAGCAGGCACTTACCCAGGACACAAAGTGAGGTACTTACACTGGGATTATTGACAATCACATCTCACCTTCCAATGGAAACTAACCAGGAACATTACAGTGAGCAGAATCTTAATGTTATATACTACACAAGTGGGTTGCTTTATTAGCCTTGGCCTGTGACCTTGGATGAGAAGCAAGTCAGAGAGGAGAGGACTATATGCGCTTGCTCAATCACGTATTGGTTAAGCACTGCCATGTGCCAGCTAAGTGCTGCCAGATTTTCTAGAAGAATAAAACCAAGTCATGGCCTCTACAAGGACAGGCTTCTATGTACAAGACAAGACTTATGTTCATTCCTCTTAACCACTAGACAATAAGGCACAAATTACTAAAAGTTTTATTGGTCAAGTGACTGAACCCTGGATTAGAGACAGGAATTCCTTGCAGCCGTTGATATGGTTTTTTTCTTCTCCCTTCCAGAGGAGAGCGCAAATATACCCCCCCACTACCTCAAATTATGAAGTCAAGTTTCCCACATTTGGGAAAGTCGCAAGCTTCAGCACATCCAAATGCAATGGGAAAACCTTGTCCTGAGAAAATCACCTTTGTAATTATGGCATCTCCCTGGCCAGGTAAGTATGATGAAGTCTTTCTTTATTAGACATGTTTTAGCTAATTATTAGCATCAGATTACCCAATTCTCTGACACCCCACAAAAACATTTCCAACTAGCATCCTGTTCATAGATAAAAGAAATAGTTTGAAAACCCAGTCAGAGATACGCAAACAAGGATGACAAGAGATGCATGGAGTTCTGGGTACTACTATGGCAGGTTTTATGGACTGAATTCCAAAACCACTCCCAATCCAATCCCCTGCCTTCCTCTACTATAGAAACTGGAAAAACACTATACATTTTTATTTTCTAGGCTCAATTGTGGCTGAAAGTGGTTATGCAACACAGCAGTAGCCAATAGATAAAAGAGAAACTGGGCAGAGCTTTCAGGGAAGGTTTTTAAAGGGACAGATTCAGCTAGTACAGTTCCTTATGCCATTGTCCTTCAGCCTTCTTCCTCACTCCTTTCCTTTCCTAAAACGGATATGATACTAGGGTTTCAGCAGCCCTCTGGAGACCACAAAAATGAAAGCCACTTGGTAAGGATAGAGAGGAGGAAGATAAACAGAATGGGCCCTTGATGACATTTGGAATTGCTTTACTTGTCCAGCCTCATCTACTCTCTGAGGTTTTGTTGCATGTGGCAAATAAACCCCTTACTTAAGCAAGCCTGTCAGTTACTTGCAGCTAAGTGTAATCCTCATGGATAAAGGCATTTTGTTGCATGTGGCAAATAAATCCCTTACTTGAGTAAGTCCTGTCAGTTACGTGTTCTGTTACTTGCAGCTAGGTGCAATCCTAATGGATACACTTAACTCTGAGCTGTCAATTGTGTTAGCTCAGCTCTGCTCTCCTGCCGTTTATTCTACTGACTGGTGTTTGTAATGTTACTACTGCTGTGATATTAGACAAAAAGCCATCTTTTGACAAACCTCCTGAAAATAATGAATTGAAATGATTATTCCAACTTAGTATGCTCTTAAGTTCTAAAATCTCCATTGTTACCATTTCTTAACTTGGTGAGATAGAGTTTGTGATTTTTCTGGGTTTATTTTAAAACTTCCTTTTTTTCCTAATACTCCACATCACTTTTGTAAACGAAGTTTTTACAATTTTCCCTGGGCCATTTCCATCTCTTCTTTTAATTACAAAGCTTAGGTATATTTAAAGACTACTTTCTACACAGAACTCTTTCCATAGGCAATAGTTTTCATTCGGAAGTCTTATAATGGACTCCACAAGTTAGTTGAAGGACAAAAGCTCCTGCTAAAGGCCCATAAATATTTGATGGTCCAATCTTAACTTTTCCTAAAGATGAAACCACTTTGTATAGTATCAAATGGTCCCCGAGGACTCTTCTGTCAGAATTGTTGGCTCCAGCCACTTTACTTATCATTTGTGGCATCCCACCTTCCCTTGAGGAACCCAACATCAATCAATAAGAAACAATTTGTCAAATGGACACCATGCAGTTTATTTGTAATTATCTTGAAACCACAGTGTCCATATGCTATGCGTGTGGAAATGACTGAGAAGCACCATGCTTAAGGCTGTGATGTCACCTCAGAGAGAAGGTAGACATTGCCCTGTGCTGCCCCCACCTCTCTAGAAATTACATCAGCTAATAGATACATGGCACTACCATATGCTAGGTTGTTATAAATACTTTAAATATAATAACTAATGTAAGGTAAGTACTACTATTATCCTTATTATACATATGAAGAAACTGAGACACAGAGAAGCACAGATACTAAATGATAGAGCTGAAATCTGAAAGCAGTCAGGCAGCTACAACATGCAAGTCTGTATTTTACTGCCTGTGGTGGACAGATTCTAAAATGGATCCCCATAATCCTTCCTTCCTAGTGTTCATGTCCCTGTGAAACCCATTCCCCATGAATGTGAACTGGACCTATGACTCGATTTAACAACAAGAATATGGCAAAGGTGACAGAATGTTGCTCCCAGAATTGTTTCACATTTGGAACTGATAATAGCTCTGGCCAACTATGAGCAAGGAATGGAGGCCATCAGTCCAACAACCCTATAGGAACTAAGTTCTGCTGACACTACTTGAGAAAATTACTGAAAGAGAGCAGATCAGTAAAGAGATGTACCTCATGTCTTTTTGAAACAACTTGCAACATCTTAAATACTTTCTAAAAGCTTTACTTTTAAGAATTATATGACGATTGTTGCTGTTTTGCAATATTATGTCCAATTGGTGAGCATTTGGGATCTAAGAGATAAGAAAAAACTAACAACCCCGGATAAGGAAGAAGCTTAGAAATAAGTAACCCAGACACAAAAAGGTGTTGGCTGGGGCAAAATCAAGCATCTGAAAGTAAAACATCATGGTGGAAGTGTGGGGTATGAACTAGACTTAATGAGTCAGGCAGGCTGGATGAATGGAGTGAGTGGTTCAGAATCTAGGGAGAAAGTCATTGGCTGGGGGACAGGAAGACAAAGTATGCAACAAAGGAACAAACTGATCAGAATCACTGAATAATAAGCCCCACACACCCGCAGAAGCAAAGGCCTTGATGACTGCAAGCACCCCTTGGCCTCAGCTTAGTCCATGGCATTCACTTCAGGCCATATCAGGGAACGGTCCTCAAGCAAGGCTGGCCGAGAGTCTGATGGGAAAGAGGAATGAGAACCCCTTACTGGAGAAGAAGTGATAGGACAGAAAGAAAGGGAGCTATTAATAGTTTGCCCACTGGCTTTGCTTATTGCATCTGATTCACATGATGACCTTTCTGGGCAGTTCTTCCCCAGAAAACATAGGATAGAAGTGGAAGAACCAATCATAAGATTCTGAGTGCTGGAACAGAACTGGGGGTCATCTCAGCACATCATCGCATTTGACAGACTATGAGAAAACTGAGAGTTAGAGAGGTTGGTATAACACGCCCAAGCTTACATCGCTAGTTAGTGGCAGTCTCTGCCAGGAAAGCCTTCCTCAATGTCGCCCTTGCCTATTAATCAATGGGGATTTCAGAGCCTGAGCACTCAGCACTCTGCAGACAAGTGACACTGTGTAGTTAAGTGCTAAATTGCCTGGACAGGCTGTAGTACTGAAGGACTTCAAAAGATAAATGAAAGAGTGCTGGGGTAATTAGAGAAGACTCGTGGAGAAGGTTCAACGCAAGCTGGGCCATGAAGAATGATGAGCAGCCATGTATTTTTCTAAGCAAGTCTACATTTAATCAGAATCTCTAACCTCCTCCTCATTAAGACAAGGACCTTCAACACTTTAGCTTCCGCCCAATCCTCACCCCCACCCCCTACTTCTCACATCCATATGTTTGGCTTTTACAGTATGTGCACGAGTTTTAAAATACAGGAAAAATTAGCTTATTATTTCGACAATCAGTCCAACGTGTTTTAACAATGGGGTCAGCATTGCTTCTTCCTGAAGCTCATGTCATTCAGGGGTTCTTTCAGGCAGGGTCTCTGAGAGTTAACACTCCCAGCCCTGTGTATCTGCCAGGGTCTATTTTCCCCCTCGCCCCTGCATGATGCTTTACCTGGAGAAGGACTCCTAGCCTTTATTCTTAGACCTGAATAGCCTGCCGTAGATCTCATGGCCATTCTTTTGTGGGTAGTGAGTCTTTTCTTGCTGTTTGCCTGTAAGATTTTTCTCTTTGTTCTCTATGTTCGGCAGTTTTATTATAACTATTATATCTTCACTTGGCTTGTTCCTCACTTCGTTCAGGTCTCTGCCACCTCTTCAGAAAGACTTCCTTCAACCCTTCTCTAAAACAGTTCCTCTGAAAGTATTTTACTCTGATTTGCTTTTCCTTCAAAGCACTTATATACACATGAATTTATATACATATATAATGTGTGCATGCATTATGTTACACATGGGCATTATACATGTACATTACATATGTGCTCCCCCACTGAATACCCCAAGAACAGTGCCTGGCAGTAAATACCTTAATAAGTAGCTGCTGATGAATCATTGATCATACCTAAATATGGGGCTTGTGGTTGTTAAATTTATCTTGCTCAGCACTTGGTATTGAAGCTCTTTCAACCTTAACATCCTCATTCTGGAAACATTTGCTATTTCCTATGTTAAATGGCTTAGTCAGGATTCTCCAAAAAAACAGAACCAATAGGATATATATACCTGGATATATATATATATATATATATATATATATATATATATATATATATAGAGAGAGAGAGAGAGAGAGAGAGAGAGAGGTTGGTTTCAAGGAATTGAATCATGCAATTATAGTGGCATAATTAAGTCCAAAATCTGCAGGATAGGTCAGCAGCCTGAAGACCCAGGAAAGACTTGCCATCCAAGTCCCAAGGTGCACTGAAGGCAGAATTCCCTCCTCTTTAGGGACCTTAGTCTTTTTCTACAAAGGTCTTTAACTGATTTAATGAGGCCCACTCATATTATGGATGGTAATTTGTTTTACTCAAAAATCTACTGACTTAGATGTTAATCTCATCTAAAATAAACATTTTCAGAAACATATAGAATAACATTTCACTACTCTCTGGGCAGCAGGGCCAAAGTAAGTTGACCCATAACCATGACCATCACAGACTCCCACCTTTGTTTGTGCCACTCAGCCTAACTTCCATTTTGCATGGATGTTTCTCTGTGCACCTCAAACTGTTCACTTGCTCTTGGCTCTCCAGTAGAGCTATTTAATGACCAATTATCTGGCTTCATGCAGGAATCCCAGTGTCCCACCAGGGGCAGCACAGGCCCTGCAGAATTTCCCAAGCAGCCCCTGACGTCCCTTGCCCACCACCGTATCTGGTCATGAGCCCTGATGACTTCAAAGTCCCCTCTTATCACCATGAGTTTACTCTATATTCAGGTTCACAGAGGTTTCCCTCGTTTGTGAGTGGGGTTGTGTAATTTTAAAAATTTAAAGCAAGATTTCACTTTATATTGTTGGAAGAGAAGGTGGGAAAATGTGTACATGCTCACTCTGACATCTGCTTGGGAGAAGATGGGAATCAAGGAGGAAAGATGGGAAGACATCCTGGGAAAGTGAACCTGGGGCACAGATGGAAGCAAGCATGTCGCATGAAGAAGAAAACTAAGAGCCCTTCTTGAACATTGTAATGTTTGGGCACCCACTCTGTGCTGGGGGCTGTGCAGGATGTTGGAGACAGTGATGCACACACATATGCATTCACATTTTTGCAAGCCTCACAACTAATTCAGGACTAGCACCTTGGGAAGAAGGGGAAGTGGGGTTTGATAATGCAAGGTCATATTTAAAAGCACCTTGGGTCCAGCCTGTGTGGCTCAGTGGTTGAGCATTGACCTATGAACCAGGATGTCACAGTTCCATTCCTGGTCAGGGCAAATGCCTGGGTTGTGGGCTCAATCCCCAGGGTGGGGCATGCAGGAGGCAGGCCATCAATGATTTGCTCTCATCATTGATGTTTCCATCTCTCTCCCTCTCCTTTCCTTTCTGAAATTAATAAAAATATTTTAAAAAGAAAACAAATGAATAATAAAAATCAACTTGGAAGGGTGATAAGGAGCTTGACCTATGTTCCTAAAACAAAAAGCTGCAGTTTTGGGGGTTTGGGAACTCCACACTGGAAGCTATGTTTAAGCAAGCAGATTTGATAGAAGAAACCTAGCCAAGAGCAGATGATGAAACTCCTGGTTTGCCTTGGACAGCACAGATTTATGTCTCTTGTCCCGGTGTAATTATTTATAGCGCCCTTTTCACTTTCAAAGTGTCCTCTTTGGGTGATAAATCTCCAAGTCACCTAGCTGGAAACCCGAGAGCGTGAGCTTCTTGAGGGTAGGGCTGGTGGTCTCTTTGCCTCTGTGCCTTGAGCACATGGTGCCCAACACGTAACCAATATTCCACTGGCTGTCAAAAATATTAATGACCCCTAACACAAGAATCACAAAAAGCAGTTATTAAGGCAGCAAGAGATTGAAGGTAATGTAGTTTCTGTGAAACCAGGCTTTAAGAAGGAGACTGTGGATAACAGAATCTAGTGTTTTGGGTACAGCAAGAAGTCTAGAAGAAATAAACTGAACACAGGCTTCTTGGAGATATAGCAACCCCAGGTCTGGGGCCAGGGAAGTACAAGCCTGCATGAAATATCTTGGGCCTGAAAGTAAGAAAATGCTGAAAGACTAAGTATGCCTACATCAAAAGCACACTGAAGTGGGCTTAATGGGGCTCCCACTGGCCACGCTTGTACTGATTTGAGCATCAAAAAGAATAATGATGGCTACGGGTTATAAAGCAGAAGAAAAGAAAAGAAATCCTGAACCCATACTTGTATTGAACAAAAGCTAAGCAGGAGAGGCTGTTTTTACACAAAAACACCAGCCTACAAACGTAGAAAGAACGAGAAAATTGCTACTACTTTGCAGCCATCAGTACAATAATTGGTTGAGATAAGGATAATCGATGCAGGCTAAAACCACCGAATGAAGAGCTGTTGGACACAGGCTATTCATTCACATGGTCTCAAAATAATAGTTGTTAATTACGAATGAAAACAAGATATGTTTACAAGGGAGAAATTTGGCAGGCAGCATGGTTACCAAATGAATAATGGGGCAAATTTGACATGTACCTCCTGATGCAAGTGGAAATACACACCATTTATGTAGCATTCTGGCCAAAACAGAAGACAAAACAATATGTAACTTGAATCAACTAATAAACATGAGGAGACAATCAGAACATTCCAGAATGAGGGACATTCTATAAGACAACTGCCTGAACACTTCAAAACTGCCAGCTATCATGCAATTCCACAGAAGAAGGATGTTAATCTAGAATCTAGATTAACAGAGAGCAGAGAAACAAAACAATGCAAAATGATGCATAAAATGTATTTGGAACCTGGATTTACAAACAACAACAAAACTTTAAATGCTATTTTAGGTGACAATTTAGGCTTTCAATATGGACTGTTTATTAAATAATGATCTTATTGAATCAATGTTAAATTCCTCGAATGACTTTTTTTTTTTTTTTTTTTTTTTTTTAGGAAATACATGCTCAACCACTTAAAATGGAGTATTTAGAGTAAAACATTTAGGTGAAATATGATTAATACAACCTTTTTATCCAAATTGCTCTGCTAAAACACACATGCACATGCACACACAAAGAAGGGATCAAAGGTGGTAAAATATTAATAATTTGGTGAAATAAGCTGAAGAATAGATGGGTATTCTTTGCACTATTTTTTCAACTTCCCTATGGATTGGAAATTTTTCAAAATAAAAAAGGAAAGGAATTAAAAAAAAATAAAACAGGAAAAGAACGAAAAGCCTGCAGGAAAGGTCATATTGTGTCATTGAAAGGGGGCACCTACCAAGCTTTGGGGTGATGAGAGGTAGCTGATTTGCAGTGCTAGAAAGAAATCCATTGCGAGGGGTCAAGGAGGCAATGGAGAGAAAAAAGCTAAAAGTCAAGAGTACCAATAAAAATAAGGTTGAAGAAATTAGTCAGAAATCAAAGGTTTATTATATGAAATGCTGAAATGTATTCTTTAAGAAGAGAAAGAAGAAGTAAAAGGTAAAGATAAAAATTTTGAACAACAAATACATATCTATCAACAGGTGAATGTAAAAATCAAGTGAATAAAAAATCTGATGAACAGAATAAACTGGTGAATATAATATAATCAGGGGCATAGAAAGGGAGTGGACTGACAAGTCTCAGGGGGAAAACGGTGTGGGGGAACAAGAAGAGACTGGACAAAAATTGTACATCTATGGATGAGGACAGTGGGGTGGTAAGGGAAGAGGGTGGGATGGGAACTAGTGGAGGGGAGCTATAGGGGGGAAAAGAGGAACAACTGTAATAATATGAACAATAAAGATTTATTAAAAGAAGAAAAGAAATCACTTACCAGAGGTCATATATGGAATGATACATGCACATAATATAAAATGTCAAATAGTACTAATAAGCTTGTGATAAAAAAAAAAAACCACACACACCAAAGCAACACTCCCCTTTCCCTTTCATTTCCATCATTTATCAGCTATGTTGTGTATTTGCAGCCAGAGTTCTAAAAAAATAGGCTTATATTAATACTTCTTGCTTAATTTTACATATTATCTGTTCATTTCCTTCAACCGAATATAAACATTTAATGATCTTACCATCACCACATACCCTACAAACACACACACCAAATCCACATCTCCTTTTCTCATCTTCCCAATAGTTATATCATAATTTCTAATTGAATTAATATTCATTGTTTACATTTTTACTTATTGCATTTGTCTCTAGAAAGAAATCTGCTACTTGTCCTATAGATAACTTTTTGACCTTGCTACAGTGGATATGCCAAAAATTAGCTATTTGTTTCAAGACAAATCAAAGAGAACCAGGGCTTGTAATCATCTTTGTCTGATTACCTTTCCTGTTCTTAATCACTACACTCTCCCAACAACAAATTTAACTTGAAAATCTCTTGCCTTCTATTCACCGATGTGGTTGGAGCTTCCATATAATTCTAAAAGGTATATAGGAAGTTTATTTCAATTCTCTTTTTATAGAGAGTACCATTAGTATGGGGATGAGGATTTATAATAAAAACTAGTCTAAGAAAATACAGAAGTTTTGCAAGTGAGCATTTATGTTCCAAAGCCGTGGAAGTATGGCTATTAGTGTGATTTATCACCCTCATCTGGTCTTAGGAGCCTGGAGAATGTGGGGATGGAATTGCTTTGAGAGGTAAGAGCTCTACTTTGAGCTAACTCTAGCAGGGCTTGGAGTTAGCTCTGCCTCTTCATTCTCAGAAGGGTGATGGCATTCAGAAGGAGCATGAATATGATTGGTATATGAGGCCACTTACTACTTGGGGCAGCGAAGGTATTCAAGGTGTTCAGCAAAATAAGTCTGTATCCCACTGAAGGTCTCTTTAACAAATGAGTTCTGCAGGGGGAATGGCATCTTTACAGCAGGGTTCACTTTGAGAGCAGGGACAAAGCCTGAGAGAGATATAAAATGCAGCCACAAAAGCCACAACAAGAAGCAGCTGCTTTTCAGCGTGGTTCCAGGAAGCCTTCCCAGATCCCTCTGGTAGGGGGAAAATTATGTTTCAATGGAAAACTAGACTTGTTTGTAGCACACCGCTCCCCGTGATCTGATTCTGATGGTATGGAAACAATGTTACCATGTGCAACATGTAACCGAGGGCAGTGCAAGATAATTCTTGTCTATTGACATGCAAATGAATTCTTTCAGGTGGAAAGACGCCCATCCCCACAGTGGAAAACCAATTTCACCTCCATTTGCATTCATCGCAACATTCCTTTTCTCTTTTTATTTTATTCTATATCTTATTCCTTCCTGGTTATAACATCTGCCTGGTTTTCTCATTATGAGTAAAATAAAATCTTTAGCGTGCATTTGTATTTATATCCTTTTGAGGATATATCCTTTTTATATGCTTTTGAATTTATTTTATGGTGATGATTTCACCAGGGAGGCCCTGCCCCTGGAACAACCCTTTCCTCCTTGACCCAGCTCTGAACTGGGCTCTGCAGAATATAAGCTTCACCTTAAGGCTCTTGAATTCAGAAGCAGATAATGTCCACCCTCCCCAAGCTTAATGGTCTCCATGCCACACCCACAGGTTGACAAATGATTTCCCTTTGGCATTCTATCCAAAAGCTGAGGTGTCAATTGTCATAACATTTTAATCAGCTTTATTAAAGTATTAAAGTACAATTCATATACAATAAAATGCATCATTTTAAGTGTGCTCTTCGATGGTTTTTGACAAATATGTATAGTTGCCTACCATCTCCACAATTAAGATATACAACATTTCTGTCCCCCAATAGTTCCTCTTTGAAGTCAGTCCCATTCCCCCACTGCAGTCCCCAGCAGCCACTGATCTGCTTTCTTCAACCATTAGGTTTGCCTTTTCTAGAACTTCATATAAATAAGATCCTATAACATTTAGTCTTTTGTGTCTGGCTTCTTTCACTTTTGAGATTCACCCATGTTGTTTTAGGTATTTGTACTTCATTCATGTTTATTGCTGAGTGATTTTCCATTGTATGGACTAACCACAATGCATGCATCCATTCACCAGTAGATGGACATTTGGATTATTTCCAATTTGGGATTATTATGAATAATAATGAGTAAGATTACTGGGTCATGTAGTAAGTGTCTATCTAAAAGAATTCCAAACTTTTTCAAAGTGGCTACATCATTTTACATTCCCATCAACTTTGCATGAGAGTTATAGTAGCTCCAAGCCCTCACCAACACCTGGCATTGTCAAGCTTTTTAATTTCAGCTTTTTTAGTGAGTGTATAGTTATATTTCATTGTATTTTTAACTTGCATTTCCTTAATGATCAATAATGTTGGGCATCTTTTCATGTATTTATTTGCCAACTATACATCTTCTAGGGTGAAGTTTCTATTGGGATTTTCTGCCAATTTTTTAATCAGACTATTTTTCTTCATATTATTGAGTTTTAAACATGCTTTATATATTCTGCATACAAGTCCTTTATGAGATTTGTGTTTTGCAAATATCTTCTCCCAGTCTGTGGCCTGAGAAAGCCAGTACATTTTGACAAATGAGAATCCCTGGAGCTGCAAACCAGCATGCCAGGTCTGTTGACAGTCTGCAGAGCAGGCCAGCCAACAGGGGGAAGAAGGGAACCAACAATAGGAAGTTCTAAAAATTTGGCCTCAAAAGAAGCTGCTCTCTGCTTTCACCTCCATCTCTTGATTTCCTTGTGTTTTATTTATTCCAGTTCTTTCTTTCCTATGTTACTGCTCCCTGTAGCTATTGAAATGTCTGTCTCTTTCTTTCCTGATACATCTTAGCTTTTGTACTTCACAGTGAACCCAAAATATAGTCTCAAAAGCAATGAAACTGTTCACATGGAAATTGTACCTGATTAGTCTCAACTCAACCTCTGGGTGTCGCACCACTATCTCTGACTCCATCTAGGGACCAGCCTCTGACTTCTTCAGTCTTTTGGGGACATAAGAAGGAGAATGTTCCCCTCTATAGGGAGCACTATAATATCCAGTGTTTAACCAAACCCTAACTCTACAGCAAAGAATTTCTGTTGCAAACACAAGGCAAGGTCCCGTGCCACATGGAGCTGAGAGCATCATGGAGAGACCACAGGTTGGCACATTTATTACAGCTTTCATCACATCTATCTCTTCTCAAATATCTAAAGGCGAGAAAACATGGGTGGTTTTCTGGTAGCCCCCTCTGGATGAGAATGCTGGATGCATAGGCAAAGAAGCAATTTCCAGGTATCATGTTAAATGTTCTTACCACAATAAAAATTATTCTTTGTTAAAAAAATAAAAAGGAGATAAGGTATAACACACCTCAGAACCACTTGAGCAGAAAGATTCTTCAGGGCTGAAGCATCATTTTACAGCATTTCAGATAAAGGTTTTCCATGTCAGATATCTCGGTGACAGAAAACTCATGTTGAATGGATTCTGCAGATGCCCCATGCACTGGGACCCACCCTTTATTCAGCCCCAGTTCTTACATGACTGATTAAGTCAGCAACTGAAGGACTACCGCTTTTTGTGCTAAAGACAATTCTCAAAATTTCAAGAGGGTCATAATTTTCAACGTATTTTCCCCATAGCTCAGATGCCAGTAACCAAATAAATCTTCTGTTTCTTTAAATGCATTTCTACAATACTTGTCAGCGCATGTGTTGGGTTTTGAATACGACCTCCTGTTCATGATAATCCCATTCCACTCCACTTTACAGCCTGGCCCACTCAATTATTTCACCCACACTCCCTAATAAAAGGGAAATATTAGGCACAATTATGAGGCATCACTTCAGATTCCTTTTAGCCCCACCCCCTACTCCAGCTATTGCCATGGCAACCAGATGCATGAGGCTTTGCCCAGCTTCCCAGAGACAGAGTCCAAGAATGCCTTGTCCTGAACCTTCTCCCTTAAATCCTGCTTTCAGCCCTGGAGCTTCCCTGACAAGGTGCTGCTCTACACTCAGATGAGCCACCCAGAGTGGGCTGGGGTCAATTTGGCAAGACTGTTGGACAAAGGCACTTGGCTTTGGCTCCTTGGGCAGCCAGTCTCAAGAGCATCTCATGCAATTTCTCAGGATGTTCCGGCAGGACTGAGTATTAGATACTTATAGCAGTGACCAGTAATGCATTTTTGCTTTGGCTTTGTCTGATCTGGTGCCTTGCTCTGGTCCTCACCCCTGCTCCCGGGGATCATGTACACTCCCAATTGAATTACTAACAGATAAGACTCTCTTAGGCTCTTCTTTTGGGGAAATCAAACTAAGACAAAGGATGTTAAACAAATAAGAAAACAAATAATGTTTCTATCTCAGTCCCAGTCAACCACCTGATAATGAACCCTATTACATCCCACCTTATGCAATTGCTCCCTTCCAGATAGTTCTGCATACTCAGATTATGCATACATCAAAATTAATGCTAAGGTATCACCCTGGACTCTAAAGATGTAAAACCTACAATGCAAACATTTTGTGTATAATATTTAAAATGTTTTTTCCTGTGGATGTTACTAAAATTATTTACATGCAATGGAATAACTCTGGCCTCTTCCTGGGGTTAGATTTTTTTTCTTCTCTCTAAATCAACTAAGGTTTATAGATGGTCCTCCTCTATTATTCTCTCCTGATGGCTTTTGGGATAAGATTGGAAGGATATAAAGATAATGGCATAGGTGCCCATGAATTGCTGCTGCAAGAAACTCCACAAAAGCCCATAAACCTGCAAGCAAAAAGCCTTCTTCTGGAAAGCTGCTGCCTCTCTGGAGCCTTTGCTTCATGACATCAGTCTATGCTCCAGCTTAATGTGTGTTTGCATGCATAATGCAACCTTCCTGTGTCTTTAACATGCCATCAGCACCTTCTGGAACAATCTGTATAGGTCAGGTTAGCATTAGTCACGGCTGTGGGACCTGGGGAGCAGCAATCCCTGATCAGCGGGGATGCTGGAAGTCTAGACTTGAGTCTCTACTTTGCCTGCCTCTGTGATACTAGAAAGGACTGGGAGTTTTTTGTTCCTAGGAGTCTTGTGATATTTATGAATGGCCTTAGGAAAAAGTATCCATTAGCCTGTTTATTTTTAATTTTATTTTATTAAAAATTTTTATTGATTTATTTTTATTGTGTTTATTTTTAGAGAAAGAGTAAGTAAGAGGGAGAAAGACAAAAACATCATCAATTGGCTACCTACTGCACATCCCCTGCAAAGGATTGAGTCTGCAACTCAGGCATGTTGCCCTAACTGGGAATGGAACCAACAACCTTTCGGTGCACAGAACGACACCCAACCAACTGAGCCACACAGTGAAGCCTGTTCATCTTTAACTGTCATATTAAACATTCCAGCAGAGAAATACAAGATCAGGAACCCCAAAAGTCGAAAGCCTATTTCCTAGCTGGGGTTTCAGAACTGCTTAGAAGCTTAAAGCTCCCACGTCCCAAGGCATTAATATCCCGCGAAAGCATGGAGGATGCCTGTCCCTGGGGAAACCTTGCCTGGGTTTGAAGCCATTAGGCGAAGGAAACACACATTAGCCAAATACAGGCAGACTGCTCCAATGCTATAAAAGATTCCCAATAGGGAATCCTTCAAGCTTTTCTGACTGATTTTTGACTTCAAGGTTATAGCCAAGCAGTCTGCACTGGAAGCTGATGTGTGGACACGGGCTGACAGCCTACTACAATCCAACCAGTTCAGACCTTCAACAAATCTCTTCCACAGGCTGAGACAGGAGTCACAGGGCTTGGGCTCCAAGGGTCTAAATCCTAAATGGACTCCTGGGACCCCGAGTCAGGTCAGAGGCACAGAGATGGAAAGTAAGGAGTAGAAAGGGCTGAGCTCCCCTCTGCTGACTGTCATACTGCCGTTCCTGATATTATCTAAACATTTCAAGCCAACATGTAAAGAAAAATCAGCATTCAGTGGAAACGGTGAGATTCTGTTTACATGCCTGGAAAGGTCATTACCAAAGAAGATGCTGTGCCCTGACCCTCTGGCTCATCTCTGTGTCTATGGCCTCCTGATGTGTTCTCTATATTCTTGCCTCATAACCCCTTAACATTCAATGGGATGTGGGCTAACAAATTTGCTGGCTCTGCTAAGGAAGTGGACCTGGGAACTGGTCCTGAGGTGACCTCAGAAAGCACGCCCCTTCTCTCTCTATGCCAGGGTTAGATAGAGAGGTATCAGCAGTTCCTGAAAACCTCTGCTCCAAGGGACTTCGGACAGGAACAGAAAAATTAAGGGACTTTGAACGCTGTGCCCGCAGAAGTCTGGGAAATGACCAGGTCAGGTATTTGCTAAGCTGTTTAATGAGGCTGCATAAGCAATAAGAAGAGGTGGTGGGTTTTTAGGGTCACTGAGGTTTCCAGGGCAAATTAAAGAAACCAGGGAAGTAAGGGGGGAGTGGACTTAAAAATTAACCTGTGTGTGAATGTACTGTCTTCAGAACAGGAATTAAAAAGCAAACAAGGATTAATTGATCTTCTCCTCCCCCAGAAGCAGGACTCTGGCATTTCAGGAACAAAATTGATTGGTTGATAATACACTCTGCTAGGTAATTAAACAAGGAGGTGCCAATCAATACTCAGGAGCTGGAGTTTAGATACCCATTGACAAGCTAACAGAGGGATCCAGAAGAGAATAGAATTGCTGATTGGCTCAAGCAAGATGGGAACTTAAGGTTTCCGAGTTTCAAAAAACAACATGACGCCTTGCTCTTCTCTCCCCTTTCGCTTTAAAACTCCTCCGATTCAGTATTAACCCAATTCAAAATAAGAATCCCCACTCAGAGCATTTCTCTCAGTGGCAGGTGACAGAGGTAAAGGGCCAAATTTGTGATCACATGGTCCATTTATGCAACTGTAATTAAGCTGCCTAAGTTCACATAGTTAAATAAAAATATTACAACCAGGTTACTTATTAGCTACCTTAAACCTGCCTCCCTAAGAGCCAGAGGGCTGGTGAGAGAGCCAATTTACAAGCGAGCTGGAATGATCCGCCTTGCTATCTGTTGTGGTTTATGCACCAGGGTCCTATGTGTGGCTGAATGACCAGAGCTGCCCAGAGAGATCTCTAGGCCTATTAGATTAGCATGCTCACCTGCTACCTACCTAGATGCTTTCTGGCTGGGAAAAGGAAGGGAGAAGAAGACCGTGTAGCAAAAGGCCTTTGGAGACATAAATGGCTAAAACAGGAAAACACTCACAAGAAGAGAGAGATTCAGAGTATGCGCAAGTAATTTATAACTTGGAGGATTTGTATTATAAAATTCTAGTCATTCATAGAGACAGAAAGTAGAACAGTAGGTTCCAGGACTTGAGAGAGGGGAGCAGGGGGGAGTTAGTGTTTAATGAGTACAAAGTCCCCATGTGGGATGATGAAAACGTTCTGGAGGTGCACAGTGGTGATGGTTGCACAACCATGTGAATGTACTTAATGCCACTAAACTGTACGCTTAAAAATGGTTAAAATGGTAAGTTTTAAGTTATGTATATTTAGCCATAATAAAAAAAAATACTAGACACAGTGATGACAATATAATTTCCTGTATAAATCACAGAAACATATAGACTACTACTAAGGTTTCTCCACATTTTAAAGACACATTGCTGAGGAGCACCAAAAAAATCAAGACTTTTATGTGAAACATTTCCCCAAAAATGTCAGCCCAGGTTCCCGTGTCCTCAGCCTGTTGTGTGTGCCGCTATCTCTGTGCTCTACACATTCCCCATATCCAGGCAGAGTCGTTGCTGAAGAGCCAGAGTTTCTTCTTGACTCCCAACCTCTGTCCCTTCTGCTCTTCTTAGCCAATCATCATTCTCTTTTCTCTCCTGATTTCAGGAAAAGATCTAATTAATACACTCATTCCCACGAAGGCATAAGGACCTACGAAGATGTATACAGCCCACCTAGGGATATTTACATTTCATCTAGAAGCAGAAGCCCAGACCATACTCTGACCCACATGCCCTTTTGGCCACAACCCCAAGCCAAGTTAAGTTGCTCATTGGGCGCGGAAATGTCTCCCAGGCACCTTCTAAATTTGTCAAGGCCAATTTAGAAGCACAGGCTGAGGCCAAATGGAAAAGTTTGGGAGCATTCGTGGAGAACAGAGCTAGCCCAGGCCTGAAGGCAATTTGTTACTAATGTGATGAGTGGCTCCAACCAAATGAGACCACATGGAAATTGGCAAAGATCACAAGGGACGTTCTATCTTCACTCAAGCCTGTAGCCCGTCCTAGAACAAAGGAGCAAAGGTTCCTTAAACATAAACACAGCTGATGCTCTGGAGGGAAAGACAGTCTCTCTTTCATATCTGCAAAACCAGAACCAGCAGGGGCCAGGCCCAAGAATCTGTATTTTTCCAAAGCTCCCCAGGAGAGTCAATGGTCTAAATTAAAATGATGACAAATAAAAAACCAAGGTAGAGTACTTTGTGTTAGCTTTTGTTTTATGATGTTGTGAACATCAACAATAAAGCATGTGATATTTAGCTTGCTTATTTATTTATTTATTTATTTATTTATTTATTTATATTTTTGAAACAGTAGTCAGATGATGAGATAGGAGTCTATACTCAACAAGGCAGCTCTAAATGACCACAAAGGACCTGTTGTTTCACAGTCAAAGAGTCACCAACTTGTCAGAAGTGACAAGTCCAACAAAAATATGTTCTATGGCTTTGGTTTCCCTTTTATTTCCTTTGGTGCATAGAAAACCCTTTTACCAAGCTAGGTTATAGGGCAGAAGGCTCCTACTGTTTCTGACATGGAGGGGGGGAGGGTTGGGGCTTAACACAGAAGGCCCCAAACAGAAAGATGTCTGCATCCTGCAAAGTGAGCTTTAGGGACTCCTTGGGATTCTGTACAGAATTACCTTCAGTTTAGGGAAGAGGCTGACTCTGGATGGACAGAGAAGCTGTGCCTGCTTCTCTCATGGGCAAAGTCCATGCCAGCACCGTGTTAGCTTGCTCAGACTGTTCTGACAGAACACCACAGACTGGGCAGCTTATAAACAACAATCTATTTCTCACAGTTCTAAAAGCTAGAAGTCTGAGATCAGGGGCAAGCATGGTCAGGTGAGAGCCTTTTTCCAGGTCACAGACTTCTCACATCCTCATCTGGTGAAAGGGTCATCTTTGCTCTCCAGATTCTCTTATAAAGCCACTAATCCCATTCATGAGGGATCAATCCTCATGAGCTAATCACCTCCCAAAGGCCCCAACTCCTAATAACCTTTGGGAGTCAGGATTCAACATATGAAGCAAGGGGGGGGGGGGTGCATAAAATTCAGGCCATAGCAGCACCCAATTTGTTCTCCATCTGAGAGCAGCTACACACTGTCGTTAACTGTTTGCTCCCTCCCTCCGCTCCTCTTTCCTGTTTCCTCAGCCCTGTTTGTTTTCTCTCCCAACCTCCCATTCCTCCTAGTGATCCAGCCTCAAAACCTTTGATGAGTGAGGTAGGATGAAAAAAAGAAATTGTCTTGGGGTCTGAAAACCCAAGTCTGAATCCCAACATCAAACTTCTTACTGTGACTTTGATATTCTGTGCTTCAGTTTCTAACTGCCCAATCCACCCTCTGGGCTACTGGGAGAATCAAATGAGCTATATGAGATGTACTTTGTGTATCTCTATGTACATATGGTCTTGTTTTTTTTTACATACCCTCTCGCTTGCCACCACATCTCATCAGTCACCAAATTTTGCTGACTCTGATCTTCATTGGGCCTCTCCCATACAGTTTTGCTTTGCCACTTTATTGCTATCACTTCCCTCCTAAAACTACTTGTTCAAGTTGACCTGAACCCATGGTTGCTCACTGGGACAGTACTAGGTTTTGAGCCTTATGGCAGCCTTCAGTGGTTAGAGGAATTAATGACCATAAGTCTCCTCTCCCACCACCTTTTGGCCTGGTGGCCCGTTACAATAAAAGCAAGTCTCAGACCAAATCCTGACACACAGAGATACTTATGAGCCAGCAGGAACAAACATCAGACCACCTGGTTTGTATGCTCAGCAAAGTCCCAGCTCTCCATCCTTTTACTCGAAACAGATGTCACAAGAAGCAAGCAGCGAGATTCAGTTAATTGGTCAGATGATAGAATTCTCCTTAAGCAGATGGACATGGGATCTAGTGGAATTCTAAGACCTGGAGGCCATTCCAAAGGATATATATATAGCTGCTTATACCCTGCCATTGCAAATATAAGAATGCCTGCACAACTTACCTAACCAGTCCAACAAACCACACTGATTCCACCAATAAAAAAAGAAAATCGAACACCCAGTATGCTAATTAAGACATCTTCTGATGTTCCCTGGAAATAATTTCACCAAAGTGTTAGTGTCAGCCTCTGGAACATAATATATTCCTAAAATAACCCCTATATAACCTGATACTTGAAGAGTATTAGAAAACTTTAAATGTTAAATAACTATGCCTAGAGTAGCAATTAAACACACTCAAGTGCCCATCATCATCACTTGCTTAAACAGAGTTCTTTTTAAAAAAAATTATAAATAGCCTTGGCTGGGGAGTTCACTGGGTTAGAGCATTGTCCCCATATGCCAAGGTTGTAGGTTCGATCCCTGGTCAGGATACTACAAGAAGCAACCATTGAGTGCATAAATAAGTGGAACAACAAATCAATTTCTCTCCCTTTTTTTATCTCTCTAAAAAAAATTATAGATAATACAAAAATTAAAAATTAAAAAAAATTAAAATTATAGATAATACAACAATGCCATGCATAGAGTTTTGCTTACACATTCCACGAGCATTAATACATTCCTTCTCTTTCCTCGGAACTATAACAACCCTACAGGCCCAATGAACTGCAACAACCCTTTATTTTAAATGAAGCAATATTACCTTCCTATTCATTTATTCAGCAAACACTTGAACCCCTAACACAATAAAAATTATGCAAGCCCAAAGGGGAGGGACTCAGTCAAACAGTGCCCTGATTTCCGGGAGCTCTCAGTCTGCTGGAGAGGTGGACACTGGAACTGACTACGATAACACAAGGCAGCAAATCCAAGAACAGAGATGTGCATGGGTCACAATGGAAGCACAAAGGAGATGCTGACGAGAGGGAAAGTGTCTGAGGACTGGACTAAGCCTCAGAGAAAGAGTGGAGGATTATTGTGTGCACTCTAAGTGAAGAAAACAAAAAAAAAAATCTAATAATAATAGCTAAATGCTATGAAACTCCTACTCTGTTAAACTCCAGGCAGTTTTCTAGATACATCACCATTATAATTTCATTTACTCTTCATAATCACACTCAGAGATAGACACTACTATCTGCATTGTACAGATGAAAAAGTAGACTTAGAGCATTTAAATCTCTAGCCCCACATCAGGAAGTGGCAAAGCTGGGATTTGAACCGAGGACTTTCTGACTCATAAGACATTATACTGTAGACTATTAAGGAACTACATACAAGCAAATGAGTGCACCTCAAACTCAAGTTCATGACAGAATGGTGCAATCAAGTTGCAGGGGTAAGTCAGCCAAGACACAGGTTCATAGTTCATTTTCTCCTGGAGAGTGTTACCAACAGAGTCAGTTACACTCCTCTCTTTCTCCCACAGGGTTAAACACACAGTAGGGGCTCAACAGAATGAAGTGACTGAATTTAGAGAGAAAGAATTTCCAAAATAGATTGCTGCACCAACCACTGGGTAGTGAGTCATTTCTTCTTTACAAAATGAGCTGTTAAAAAAAAAAAAAAAATAGGGCTTCCAACATGCCCCAAATCAACAGAGATTTGAGTGTCTTTTGTACTAAAATAAGCAATAGGGATGCAGCCGGGAATAAAACAGACAAGGTCCCTTCTGTTAGACAGCTTAAAACAACTGTCTCCTAATTTAACCTTGCTGGTTCCTGAAAAATGCCAGGGAAATTCCAACCAACAGCCGCAGCTGCTCTGACAGTGGGCATCCCCAAATGCAGGCCCACCTGACCGTCACCAGTCACTCAACCCCTTTCATCACTGCTAGATCTCCAACCCCAAGGGGCCCTTATCTGGGCCACCAAGACCCTGTCCAGGGGACATCCTAGACAAAGTGGCCCAGCTGGACAGCACCTGATGACTTGACACTGCCACCCCGAGCACTGAATGCTTTGGCCCAAGAGCTCAGCCTTGGGTGAGGCAATAGAATTTTCCCCCTAAGAAGAATGCACCACTATTCATACTTTTCTCTGCAGGAATGCCTGGGATGCCAGAAAGGGACAGGAGGAAAGGATTCAAAACAGAGCATTTTGATGAGGAATCTAGTTGTCAGGTCTCACTTTCTTTCTTGCTCTGAACCACAAACTTGCTGAGTGTGGAGGCTGGAAACATCCCCTGGGGCTGAATCTGGGAAGCAAGGCGTCTGGAGGCTGGGAGTTATCTTTCTTCCCAGCAGCGTGGTGGGCAGGTGAGGAGAGAATCATGAACCAAGAGCTCAGACAGAAGGCAGGACAAGGCCACTTGAGTGGGGCCCTGTGTGGTGTGTCATAAGATCACACTGACCCAGCGCTCAGATTTCTGTAGGAAGTGGCCTCTCCCCTAAGCCCACCCTGTGGGATTAGCTGACTGAGCTGGCTGAGGCTCAGTACCCACATCAGGCTCCCCTCGGAGGCCCCTCTCATCTGCAGGCCTGTGTCCCACCTCTCACCACCCTCACAGATGGTGACCTTGTCCCCACATGCCCCACACCCTCTCACCCACAGGCAGAGCCAATTGTCCTTGCCAGAGGCTGCTGAGGTGAGAGCATTTCCCAGC